>NC_072401.2:172962500-174212500 GCF_028858775.2 Pan troglodytes
TGACTGAGATAGTGTTTATCAGTTTTCTCTGTAGTAAAATTACTCTTCCCTTTCCCTTTCCAAAAGTACTCTTAAGAAAAAAAAATACTATGTATAGCTCAAATCCTTGGGGTAGTATCTACATAAATTATTCTGAATTTTTCTGCATGGAAGATTTGTCTATTGTGATCATCTATTTATCTATTTGCTCATTATTTATGTCAGTATGGACTCATGTATGTATTTTAATATTTGATGTTGTAATATAATACTTTATTATTTATTTTGTTGCTCAAATTGTTTCAAGCTTGGACATTGGGAGCTCTTTTAAATTGGTTTCTTTCACCCTTTGATACACCCTCACTATGGTATGCATGTGTGTACATGTGTGCACTTTCTTGTTGGAGCTGCAAGATGATTCCAGCTCATCAACCATATCCCCTGTCAAGCTGTAGAATCAACTATTTCCGCAAGGATTCTTGGTTTCTTTATTAGAGAATCGTATTCAAAATCAAAATATTACATGCAGAGTGACAAATGGATTTTAATTTTCCAGAGTATAATAATTTATTGGCATGGTTTCAGATTAGACATGAAAAATCCTCTTTAAGAAAGTACTATGTGACATTAGCCAAAATGGTGGGATAAGAAACTCTAAATTTAGGCTCTTCCTGAAAGGAGTGCAAAACAAACAATAACAAAAACTAGCAGAAACTATGAGAACCAATTTTGTGGGAATTTATAAAACACTCATAGCAAAGAAAAGTCCAAGACCATATGGCTTCACTGGTAAATTCTGCCAAACATTTGAAGAATTAATACTAATCATTTTCCAAGTCTTCCAAAAATAGAAGAGAGAAAACATTTCCTAACTAATTCTTATGTGGCCAGCATTACTTTCATACCAAATTCTGAGTAAGATATCAGAAGAAAAAAAAATTACAAATCAAATTTTGCATTGTGAATAATGATAAGAACACTCAGCACTCTAGACATAGAAGGGAACTTCCTCAAAACATTAAAGGCTGTGTATAAAAACAGAAACAAAAACAAAAACCCCACAACCACTATCACATTCACTGGTGAAGTATTGAAACCTTTCCCCTTTAAATGAAGAACAAGAAAATGATGCCCACTTCCATCACTGCTATTTAACATTTTAATGGATAAACTGTCTACAGCAATTAGAAGAGAGAAAAGACTTAAAGGACATTCAAATTCGAAAGGAAGAAGTACAACTATCTTTCCAGATGACATTAAGCAATATATGTAGAAAATAATAAAGAACACACACACAATTGATAATTAATTTATTATTAATAATTTGTTATTTAATAATGGTAAATGAATTAACAGTCCAGGATACAAGATCAATGCACAAAAAATGAGTTGTTTTCCTTTAAATTACCAGCAAATACCCCCAAAAGAAAATGAATAAGCAGGCTGGGTGCGGTGGCTCATGCCTGTAATCCCAGCACTTTGGGGGCCCAGGTGGATGGATCACCTAAGGTCAGGAGTTCAAGACCAGCCTGCCTAACATGGTGAAACTCTGTCTCTACTACAAATACAAAAATTAGCCTGGCATGGTGGCACACACCTGTAATCCTAGCTACCTGGGAGTCTGAGGCAGGAGAATCACTTGAACCCGGGATAGGGAGGTTGCAGTGAGCTAAGATCACACCACTACTGTACTCCAGCCTGGGCGACAGGGCAAGACTCCATCAAAAAAAAAAAAAAAAAAAAAAAAAGAAATTTCATTTACAGTAGGTTCCAATAGAATCTTATACTTAGAAATAAGTTGGTCCAAAAAGGTAAAATCTGTGCAATAAATACAAGAAAGCATTGCTTAAGGAAGACCTTAATAAATGGAAATAAATCCAGTGTTCCAGATAGGAAGACATTACTATTTACATATCAATACTTCCTAAGGAATCTGCAGACTGAAAGCAATCTCTATCAAAATATCAATAGCCTTTTATTTTGAAAAAATGGAAAAGCCTATTCTTAAATTCATAATCAATTGCAAGTGGTCCTGAGTAGCAAAAACAATCTTTAAAAAAATAATAAATTTGGAAGACTTATATTTTCTGATTTCAAAACGGGTCAATAACATAAATGTAATATCAAAAGCATTGGCAATGGAATTTTTAAAAACAGATAAATTTGACTTCAAAATAAAAAATGTGTGCATCAAAAGACATTGTAAAAAAAAAGTAAATCACAAACACAATGAGAAAAAACATTTGCAAATCACCTATCTGAATGTGTTATCCAGAATATATAAATAACTCTTGCAACTGAACAACAAAAATACAAATAGCCCAACTGAAAAATGGGCAAAGAACTTGAATAGACATCTCTTCAAAGAAAATAGAGAAATAGACAAAAAACATAGGAAATAATTCTCAATCCCATTGGTCTCACTGGGAAAACATAAATTTAATCCACAATGAGGTACTACTTCACATCTACTAAGATGGATATAATTCTTTTTAAAATGAAATCGGTAATGGTGAAAATATATAGAAATACATAAAATTGTTCAGCCAGTATAGAAAACAATTTGGTGGCCACATAAAAAATTAATTAGAATTAACAATTAACCCAGTAATTCCACTTCTAGATACATACCCAAAAATTAAAAACAGGTACTCAAATACTTGTATACGTATGTTCACAGTTTACAGTGCGATATTCACAATAGCCAAAAGATAGAAATGACACAGCTGTCCATCAGCAGATGAATGGAAAAACAAATTGCAATATATAATCTTAATGGAATTTTATTCAGCCATAAAAAATAAATGAAGTATTAATAGATAATGCAATAGGGGTGAAACTCAAAAACATCTTGCTTAGTGAAGGAAGCCAGCCAGTAAGATCACATATTGTATGTGATCTGAGATATGACTTATTTGAAATATCCAGAATAGGTACATCTTTAGAGACAGACAGATTGATGTTTGCCAGCGGCTGGGGCAGAGATTGGAATTCAGGGTAACTGCTTAATCAATGCAGAATTTTCTTTGGGGTGATGAAAATGTTTTGGTACTATATAGAGGTGACAGTTACATAACATTGTGTATGTTCTAAATGCTTTTGTGCACATTAAAATTATCAGTTTTATGTTATATTAACTTTACCTCAAGAAAATCCCACTTTACCTCCATAAAATAACCAAGTGTAATAATAGGCAAAACTTTTGAAGACAATTTATGGAATATATATATATAATGAAATATATATTATGAAATATAAATATATTTTCCATTCATAGATATATATGTGAATGGAAAATGTGTACATGGTAATATGTAATATTATTAGTTATCAGATAAGTGCAAATAAAACCACAATAAGATATAATTATGCACTTGGTAGAATTGCTTTAAAAATTGACAATACTTAGTGTCTACAAGTGGAGCAACTGGAATTCTCATAGATCCTACAAAGAGAAAAAACGGCACCCCACTTTAGAAAACAGTTTGGCAATTTTATAGAAAGTTAAACACTAAGTGGCATCACAATTTTAGTCTAGTATTTACACAAGTGAAATAAAAACTTACATTCTCACAAAACCTACCTGTATTTGAATGGTTCCAGTTGATTTTTAAAATAATTACTCCAAACTAGAATCAACCTAAATGTTCAAATGGTGAGCTAATAAACAAACTACAATGTCTTTAAATGAGGCAATAATACTCAAAAAGGAACAAAAAAACTCATACGTGCAAGAATCTCGAATTTATTATGTTAAGTGAAAGTAGACAATCTGAGAGTCTAGTAAGATTATATTTCTATGACATCATGGAAAAGGTAAGAGTATAGAGATAGAAAACATAGCAGTGGCTAACAAAGATTGAGAGTGTGAGGGAGGAGTTGTCTACAACAGACATGCAGGAATTTGGGGGTTAGAACCACTTTAAATTTTCATTATGGTGATGGTTACACTACTATATGCATATATCTGTACTCACAGAACTACATTAAAAGTGAATTTTCTTTGTATGTAAATTGTACTTTTAAAAAGCTCATTTAGAAATTTGAAAATCTTTCATTTAATATACATACTTACCAATTGTTCAGAATCTCCCCATCAACACCCCAAATCTGGATTCCATTTCCTTTACTGTTCTACAAATCCTACACCTTGCTTATCAAGTTGATTCACTGAGTGGCATCTCTCAAGCATTTCTGTCTATTTCAAGGGTGACTTGAGTTTATTGCAGTCATTGTCATGACTTCTCACTCATATGAGTGTCAATATTCAGCAACTATTGAACAATTAATAAGAGCCATGTGAAGTGATATAAAGATTAAAAAAAAAGTATAGTCACACATCCCTCCAAATGGTTCAGTCTTCTGTTTGAAGGCATACAAGTAGCCAGGTAATTTCCATGCAGTCAGTGATACCACTGATGTTCAAGTTGTGACCCGGTGCTCCAGGAATGTAAAAAATAAAAAGGTGGGATAAGGCACGCAATCCATATTAGATGTGGTAGAAAGGGTGAGTTCTGAATGATGTATTAAGGAACATATACTTTACATCACTAGAATAGATTTGCTGTTGTCTATAATCCTCATGCCTATGTTAAATATACTTATATGTGGCTCCTGCAAATTCGAAAAGCAAGGTGCCTGTGTGCTTCCTAATCTGGAGACGTTCTCAGACAGCTGCCTTAGCAAACAAGGTGATTGGTCTTCTTTGTGATTTTGCAGTTAGCTTTTGATAACCTTCCAGTTTATTTCATTAATGTAAACACTTCAGAGACTAGTACATCTTCTTAAATAAATACTTGTCACTCATCGACATATGAAAACTTATATTCACTAACTTACATCGCTTTTTATTTCTGTCTTGATCACTTAGAGATTCCTTATCATGTACACCACATGCTTCTGTTGGAATGAGTTGGTCTGGTATGGGAAATGAGTTTCTAACAGATGAGGTTTTGAACAATTTTGCTGCCACTTCATTTTCTCAAATTTATTTACATGATATATGTTTTTTGTTTTCTTTAGATAAATATCTTATTTGTTTAACCATCATTTTTGACATTGTGCTGTGTTCTAGACCAGGGTAAAAAGTCAAAGAAAGCATAGTTTCCATGTGTGCCTTTAACTGTGGTATTGAATTTGATCTTTTAGTTCACTGAATAAATAATGAAGTAACCAAAAGAGAGAATACAGAAAGAGAAGTCACTGAATATTAAAGTTATTCTTATATATATAAAGATTATGAATTATCATTTTTGTGAACTATTTAAATAGAGCTATTCAGAGTAATGCTAGACAGAGATAATTTATAGAGCTGTAAGGGAGAAGAAAACAAGACTTAGGAAAAAAACATGATGTTGGTAAAGAAAAACGAGTAAAATGGAGGCAAAAAAAGGAATAGTAATAGAAATGGAGGCTGAGTAAGGACAGGGCTCATAATAAAGTTCAACCCTACTGAACAAAGGTCAAGTGAACAATGATTTCAAGAATGTGAACTGTTACTACTAATAATAACACAGAAAAAGAAAATGTAACAAGAATTTTAAATGAGCCATGGGCATTGATAACTAGTCTTTGTTGACCTTAGCAGGAAGAATTTCAATAGAGTATTTGCATCAAATTGTTAGAATGAGTGAAATGTCAAAACATTAAGCCTAAGCTACATTTGTCAAAGATGTATATACTCCATGAATATGTAAAATTATATAAAGAACCACACCAAGATGTAATTACTTGATTTATAAGAACATTAATCAACATAAAAAATCATAAAGTTTCCTTTAAACAAGCAGATGTGAAATCATGGTAAAAAGAGAGGTCCAGTGTTTTTTAGTTATTTCATTGAAAACAATGCCATTCCTGCTTTTTAAAGCTCCTCCCTTTTCCCCATGGAGGTACAGAGCCTGAAAACTCAATTTTCCCAACTCACCTACCAGGAGAGTTCTCATCAGATTCCACCAATGAATGGCCAAATGTAGACCAGGATGATGGAAAAGAGAGAAGCCATTATTCTTCCATGGCAGCTTTGGGAAGTCCTGTGGAAAACAGCAGACATCAGACATTATGATTTATCTGCAGCTTTTGCATGGTGTCCTGAGAATAACTAACATTGGTACTGTTGGCAGCGGATGTCATCAGTGGTGGCTTATAATAGTTCTGAACTTTCTCCCAGAAAATACCCAAGTGGGTGCTAGAGAACTTTGAGTCCATCCCTGCAATTCCAGATTCTCTGTCCTGTATTACTCTAGCTTCCAACTGTTTAAGCTTCAATTTTCCTATTTTAAGCTACTTCCTTCTCAAAACACCTGAAGAAGCTTTTGTTTTCCTGAATAAACACCAAGTGATAAAATATGTATAAAATGATATTGCTATTTTTAGTGAATAAAAATGCTCCAAATTTCAAGAATACATTTATTACTTAGGTAAGGCAAAAGAGTGTTTACTTGTAGTATTCAAATTACTAGAAAATTGTTATATTTTTTTCTTCCACAATGACTGTGTCCTTCAATGAATTTTCCCCCATAGAAATAAAGAAAATACAGGTGAACTGAAAGCGTTCTCAATTTTGCTTTCATGAGAAACTCCCTTTTTAATTTCCAAATTTGTATTTTCACAGTCTGGATTTTCTTGCAATTGCCCAGATACACTTAACAGCAGCTTGCTCTTTTCATTATAATTAATGTCTTCCATGAGTTGAGAGTAGGAAAAAAAAAACCTGTAAAATCTTATTGATGAACATATCTAAAAATCGGTTCATTAAAATTCAATGAGTCTTTGTTGACTAATGCCTAATAAAGTAGACATTAGTTAATTTAGAAAAACCATAGAATCTGTAATTTTTTACTTTTTTGAACTCCAAAGATAAGTTATTTAATAGTTATTACATACTTTCCTTTTAAAAGAATATTTAAAATAATGTGGCAATTAATTGATTATATTTGGAATTCAATTACTACTACTAAATGTATGGATACCTAGTGTGAAATAATTGTTAGTGAATTGAAATATGTTACACTTTCACTTTCCTAAAGTCCTTCATCATTGGCCATTATCCTCAACTCTCAAAAAACCATTTCTGGCAGTGAATACTTTATTATATCACTATTTAATTACTTTGGATATGATTAACTGGAGAATTATTATTGATTTTGTTTTCTGGCATAATTGTTTCTTAATAATATATATTATGATGGCTGGTAGCTGACTTTATAAAATCTTTGGGTATTTACTACAATTGAAACCTATTGGAATATTAAATATTCTAATGGATGAAATTTTATTTTCTTTAGTAACAGATGAGAATGATGATGTAGTCTGTTAGATTCTAAAAGCAGAGGACTATATTGTGTTCCCTTTTGTATATTTAATGAAAAAAATAGTGAATTCTAAGAAGTTCCTTATTAAATGTTGTCATACGAATGGATAACTGATTTTCAAACATTTTAGCCAATTACAGAAATGGTAAAAATATTTATCTTCTCTTTTAATTATATTTTCTAGATTAAATAATTTGGCCCATGTTATACAAATTAATAGATTATTTACTGCTACCTCCTGATTTGCTATTACTAATGCTGAGCAATATCCACAGCCTCCTTAAGAATACATATTAGAATTGAAGAAAATCCTAAAAGTCTCCCCAATAAATATGGGTAAAAAGCATTAACCCTCATATTAAATAGGGAAACTTAGCTTGTTGTCTCTTCCAGAAATACAACTGAGAGAAGAAATGTAAAGTGGGAAAAGCAGAGTCTTCTATTTAGAATGTAAGCTGTAAGGTCTCCATGTATGTCTGTGTGTTTATCTATATATGTATGTATGTATGTTATGCATATGTGATATTTATCTAACTGTAGATGTCATTAAAAAACTAACTTATAAAAAACTTTAAAAAGTTCTATTCAAATTGGTTTAGAGATAAATAAGTGCTTATATAAATTAAATATTTCAAACACTCCCAGAAACATAGAAAGTAACCCATATACTTTTTTAGTTCATGTATTTTGAGTAAATCTTTAAAGATTAATTTAATATTGTTGGTTTAATAAAAACAGCCATGTTTTCCAAGATATTAGCATTAGTACAGTATGAGCATACATCGTCGTTCTACTTGGTTTTACAAGCCAAAATTAAAAATTCATCCTAAGAAAAAATATACAAGTAAAGGTGCAGTAAAAATGAATTTCTTGAAGTCCATTACTTTATGCATGTTAAACATATAGTAAAACAATGGAAAAAACCTATGCATTTAACTTTTTGTAGTTTGTGTGTGTTTTATACTTGTCTCACATGCATGCATGTGCTATAAAAACAGTCAACAGGTAAGAAACTGGAGATGGTGGCTAGCTTTGATTAACATTATACATCTGTCTAAAAAAAGTTCCAGGTAATCTTTGAGTAAGATAAACTATGGAAACCTTAATTACCAAACGTAAGATTCAGTTTATATTCTTTTGACTTCTTATTTTTATACGGTATAAGGGTATTAAAGATATTTAGTTCTGGTAATAAACGTGTACTTTTTGACATATCGAAAAATTATACTGTGAGAAAATTCATAACCAATAAAATTGTCATATAGGATAATTGTAAAGTTTGCTAGTTATCTACAGAATTCTGGTAAGCAATAGACAACTTACAAATGTCTACTGCCTAACTTTCTCTGTTAAGGAAAGACTACTAATGGTTAAACTTATAATCAACATATGAAAATAAAACTACTAAATATATAAGGGCAACAACTTAGTATAAAAAGTATGAAAGGAATATAAAGGTAGTTTTGACAAGAAAAAGTATATAAGGTATTAAAAATGTGTTTAGGACAATAATTCGTCCTAAACTAAAACAATCGGTTGTTCCAGAATGAGAAGAAAGAAAAATACAGGACAAAAACTGAATATATATGGAAAGTTAGAGAAGGTTTGTGAAAAAAAAATTATTTGGCCAGATTGGCAAAGATTGAACTCATTTATTTACAACATTTAAAAAAAAATATGTTTATTATCAAAGGTAGATTGATGCAAAACAAAAATTTGTCTTTTTTCTGTTAAAATTATAGCTTTATTGGATTACTGTTCCGATTACAGTATTATCTTAATAAAATGAGAGACTGTGAAAGGTTTTATTTACCATTTAATTAATCTGCATAGGAAACCAAGATTTCTGTTCTATCAGATGAATTTCCTGTGCTTTATGTTAACCTTCATCATGTTCTTAATTAAGAGCATGCAGACTGCAGTTTTCAAAAACTAATTTTTTAACATATTTTTTACAATTTTGTCCTTCCAAAATCAAATCCTAAATAAAAGATTGTTGTTCTTGAACTGACATTGAAATTCCCAAGAGGACGCTGAATAACCTCAAACAATTTATTCTTTTGTTGTGTAAAAGAGAGATGTTACAAATAATTTGGTTTATTTGATATGTTAAATTGCATGAAAAGTGTTGTCAAATAAAAAAGATATTCAGCCTACTCTACATGATATTTGTCTGGGCAAATATTATTAATACAGTTATTTCAGAAATTGTACAAAGTTCATAGAAATTTGTTAATGCTATACCTAGCCATGACACATCATAGTGACAGCATGCTGGCAGTCCTCACAGCCCTCGCTTGCTCTTGGCGCCTCCTCTGCCTGGGCTCCCACTTTGGCGGCACTTGAGGAGCCCTTCAGCCCACCGCTGCACTGTGGGAGCCCCTTTACGGGCTGGCCAAGGCGGGAGCCGGAGCCGGAGCCGGCTCCCTCAGCTTGCAGGGAGGTGTGGAGCGAGAGGCGCGAGCGGGAACCGCGGCTGCGCGCGGCGCTTGCGGGCCAGCTGGAGTTCCGGGTGGGCGTGGGCTTGGCGGGCCCCGCACTCGGAGCAGCAGGCCGGCCCTGCCGGCCCCAGGAAATGAGGGGCTTAGCACCCGGGCCGGCAGCTGCGGAGGGTGTACTGGGTCCGCCAGCAGTGCTGGCCCACCGGCGCTGCGGTCGATTTCTCGCCAGGCCTCAGCTGCCTTCCCGCGGGGCAGGGCTCCGGACCTGCAGCCAGCCATGCCTGAGCCTCCCCGCTCCGCCTCCGCGGGCTCCTGTGCAGCCCCAGCCTCCGCGACGAGCGCCGCCCCCTGCTCCAAGGCGCCCAGTCCCATGGACCACCCAAGGGCTGAGGAGTGCAGGCGCATGGCGCGGGACTGGCAGGCAACTCCACCTGCAGCCCCGGTGCGGGATCCACTGGGTGAAGCCAGCTGGGCTCCTGAGTCTGGTGGGGACGTGGAGAACCTTTATGTCTAGCTAAAGGATTGTAAATACACCAATCGGCACTCTGTATCTAGCTCAAGGTTTGTAAACACACCAATCAGCACCCTGGTGTCTAGCTCAGGGTTTGTGAATGCGCCAATGGACGCTGTATCTAGCTACTCCGGTGGGGACTTGGAGAACCTTTGTGTCCACACTGTGTATCTAGCTAATCTGGTGGGCACGTGGAGAACCTTTGTGTCTAGCTCAGGGATTGTAAATGCACCAATCAGTGCCCTGTCAGAACAGACCACTGGGCTCTACCAATCAGCAGGATGTGGGTGGGGCCAGATAAGAGAATAAAAGCAGGCTGCCTAGCTAGTAGTGGCAACCCTCTAGGGTGCCCTTCCACACTGTGGAAGGTTTGTTCTTTTACTTTTTGCAATAAATCTTGCTACTGCTCACTCTTTGGGTCCACACTGCCTTTATGAGCTGTAGCACTCACTGCGAAGGTCTGCAGCTTCACTCCTGAAGCCAGCGAGACCACCAGCCCACCGGGAGGAACAAACAACTCCAGACGCACCACCTTAAGAGCTGTAACACTCACCGCCAAGCCAAGGTCTGCAGCTTCACTCCTGAGCCAGCGAGACCACGAACCCACCAGAAGGAAGAAACTCCGAACACATCCGAACATCAGTGGAAACAAACTGCGGACACGCCACCTTTAAGAACTGTAACACTCACCGCGAGGGTCCGCAGCTTCATTCTTGAGGTCAGTGAGACCAAGAACCCACCAATTCCGGACAAAATAGTATAATGTTACCACTAATAATTTCAATTGTTATGCCACAAAAATAACTGGAAATATAACCTGTGATGTCATAAACCAAATATTTTGTTAAACTCTCATCAGATCTTTAACCATGGCGATTTAAAGCTATTTGTCATCAAGAAATAATTTTAATTTTATTCTGATTTTTCCCTAAAAGTTCTTGTAATTAACTACTAGCCAAAGTGCTTCATTTTTAACAAAATGTGACTGTCTCAGAAACCACAGACAGAACTATGACAGTTAATCTGGAATACAGGCTTCTGATGGCATTGCTGAAATAACTCTGAGAACACACCACTAGACTGTACAGACTTCTAGAACTACAATAGAGAAACTAATCAGTTCATCAAGTAGTTAACCCAAGATAAAGCAGAACAAGAACTAGTTACATGGGACTGAATGAACTGATGAAAAATAATTGTGATTTTTATGCTTCCTTGGTATATAGCTGGTTCTTTAAAGATCTAGGTTCTAAATATATATTAGACCCCATTTGCTATATTTATGAATACCAGATAATTATGTATTTTAGACTTACTAAACTCCTTAGCCAGCAAAGCTTGAAGGAATTGTGAGAGTTAATTCAGTTTGTCCATTGGGAATCCTGTGGACTTGCATCTAGAATTCAAATTTGAATTTCAGTTTTGAATGTCATCACTTTACCTAAAGGACTGCTGAACTGGAAATATGTAAACATTCTGTTTCAGAATAGTGATATGATAAGTGTTTACTCCAAAGATTTTAAAAGTTATGTTTCACTACAATCTTTATTCCCTTTTCATATTTTCTTTTAACTCTATTTGATTAAGGAAACACCACAGTGCTATTTGAAGTCTCTAATTGTATAAGAAGTTGATAGAAATGCTCAGTCAGTATGTCATTGTTGCAGAGATATATTTTAAGCCTCTAAGAGGCCAGCAAATACCAGATACTCTCATTTTGTACGTAATTTTCAGTTTCTGCAAGACTCTGGCCCATTTATGCAAAAAACTTCCTTATTAGGATAACTACAAAGAAAGGAAATATCTGTGTGTATCTAATTTACAAAAATAGAGCAGGTAAAACTAGTTAAATATTATCACATATGAATTTGAATCTTATTATAATGTTTATTTGCCATATATTGTCAGTGAGATCATGTTTCATTAACTTGGTGCCACTTTTCTACCTCGAATGTCTCTGAAATCTTCATATATATATATAGAGATAGCAATGTAAAAATCAAATTGGAAGTGTTATTCTTTCTTAGTCTTACATAATAGTGCATTTAAAACCCAATGACATCTTAGAGTCAGTGAAGTCTGCTGTTATTCTGAGACTTTTCAGGAGCAATTGCTATAATATTAATAACAATAATTTTTAAAACCTCACTGGGTTTGGGAGATGAGGCTTCTTTTTCCAGCCATGATGGGTTCATATGGAATTTATTTATCCTTCTGCTTGGAACAGTTAAACACAGAACAAAGTATGTGAGGCAAGTGTTTGTAAACATTGGACTGTAAATAGCACAAGGCAGTTATCTCTTAGGTGAAGCATCACTTAAGCCATAGAGTTGTCCCATTTTACTGCCTGGAGAGAGTTCATAGGACAGAGCATAGGGAGAGTGAACCCAAACATATTCCTGCAGGCTCCTCAATTGAGGATACAGAGTTGAGAATTTTGGGAGAACAAAGTAGCTGGAATGCACAAGCCAGAGAATTGAAAAACAGAAAAGAAAGGCATGAATAGGAGAAAGATACAGAGAGAGAGCTCCAGAGATTACTTACCTATTCTTCAGCTGATTGGTAATCCACACATATGTATTCACTGAGATGCCTGGTTGGCAGTGTTGGCCATTGGAGTCCAAGGAGGCCAATTTACCTTGGCCTGTAAAGGGTGAAGACTAATCCCCAAGTTTCAAAGCTAGGAAGATTGGTCACAGTGGACTAGGGAGCTGGTCAATAAAAGATTTAGTGGCAGGGAAAAGCTATAAGGTCCTTGATAGGATATTGGTCTTGGGAAAAGGAGATTCTGAACTGGTATCGTGTGCTTAATTAAAAAAAAAAGTTGTATGTTAATGTAGTTAAAACTATTTGGGACACAATGTTTGACTCTTAGAAGATAGATACAATACCGCATGGTATAGTAGCCTGGTAACAATGAGAAGCAGTGGGGGGCTGTGGGTTAAGGAAAATGTCTAGACCTCCACAACTGGTTTCAGGGACCTTCTGGTAATTGGGGCAGAAGGTGTGGTCAGTGATACTAGATGAATGGATAAAAGCCTCCAGAAATAAGTGAAAATGATTTAACTAGTTAGCACTTTGATTTGTTCAAGTGCATCATCACAGTTATGGGTATACCCCTAGATTTGAGTGATGTTATATTAGATAATTTCTTTGGCAGACCTTATGAGAGTAAGAATTGAGACTTTTTATAGGAATAATTAGGTTTTTCTTAAACATTGATTTTAAGTTTGGGGTACTAATGCAGGATATGCAGTTTTGTTACATAAGTAAACATGTGTCATAGGAGTTTGTTGTACAGATTATTTTATCACCCAGGTATTAAGCCAGCCTAGTACCCATTAGTTATTTTTGCTGATCCTCTCCCTCCTCCCACTCTCCATCCTCCAGTAGGCCCCAGTGTCTGTTGCTTCCCTGTATGTGTCCATGAGTTCTCATCATTTAGCTCCCACTTATAAGTGAGAACAGGTGGTACTTGGTTTTCTATTCCTGCATTAATTTGCTAAGGACAATGGCCTCCAGCTCCAGCCATGTTCCTGCAAAGGACATGATCTCATTCTTTTTCATGGCTGCATAGTATTCTATGGTGTACATGTACCACATTTTCTTTATCAAGTCTGTCACTGATGGTCATGTGGGTTCATTTCATGTCTTTGCCTTTGTGAATAGTGCCGCAATAAACATAAGTGTGCATGTGTTTTTAAAATAGAACAATTTATGTTCCTTTGGGTATATACCCAATAATGGGATAGATGGGTCAAATGCTATTTCTGCCTCTTGGTCTTTAAGGAATGTTCACACTATCTTCCACAATGATTGAACTTATTTACACTCCCACCAACAGTGTATAAGTGCTCCTTTTTCTCCACAACCTCACCAGCATGTGTTATTTTTTGACTTTTTAGTAATAGTCATTCTGACTGGTGTGAGATGGGTACCTCATTGTAGTTTTGATTTGCATTTCTCTAATGATCAGTGATTATGAGCTCTTTTTCATGTGCTTGTTGGCTGCATGTATAGCTTCTTTGGATAAGTGTCTGTTCCTTCTGTTCCTGTCCTTTGCCCACTTTTTAATGGGGTTGTTTTTCTTTTTCTTGTAAATTTGTTTAAGTTCCTTACAGATGCTGGATATTAAACCTTTGTCAGATGCATAGTTTGTAAAAATTTTCTACCGTTCTGCAAGTTGTCTGTTTACTCTGTTGATAGTATCTTTTGTTGTAAAGAAGCTCTGTGGTTTAATTAGATATCATTTTTCAATTTTTTCTTTTTTTCCAGTTGCTTTTGGCATTTTCATTATGAAATCTTTCCCCGTGCCTATGTCGTGAACGGTATTGCCTAGATTGTCTTCCAGGGTTTTTATAGTTTTGAGATTCTACATTTAAGTCTTTAATCCATCTTGAGTTAATTTTTGTATATGGTGTAAGTTAGGGGTCCAGTTTCAATTTTCTGCATATGGCTAGCGGTACCACAGCATGGCACAGCTGTTCTAAGAAAGCATGGCCAGACTGCTTCCTTAAGCAGGTCCTCAATCTGTTCCTCCTCACTGAGTGGAACTTCCAACTGGAGCCTCCAGCCACTTCTTGGATGTTCTCTGGCTAAGAAGGGTTTGAAAACTTCATGGTACAGAGCTCCCAGAGGGAGAGGCAGGCTCCACCTTTGCTGTTTCAGCAACGTAGCCATTCTAGCCTCCAGGTTTTGGAGCGCTCAAGCCAACTGAAGGCAGAAGTGCTACCCCAGCAGAGCCCAGCTGCTCTACAGCATGGCTAGAGTGCTTTTTTTTTTAATTTTATTTTTTATTTATTTATTTTTTTGAGACGGAGTCTCACTCTGTCGCCCAGGCTGGAGTGCAGTCGCGCGATCTCCGCTCACTGCAATCTCCACCTTCCGGGTTCACGCCATTCTCCTGCCTCAGCCTCCGGAGTAGCTGGGACTATAGGCACCCGCCACCATGCCCGACTAATTTTTTTGTATTTTTAGTAGAGACGGAGTTTCACTGTGTTAGCCAGGATGGTCTTGATCTCCTTTGCTTGTGATCCGCCCACCTCGGCGTCCCAAAGTGCTGGGATTTACAAGCGTGAGCCACCGTGCCCAGCCAGACTGCCATATATATATATATATATATATATATATATATATATATATATATATATATAATTATACTTTAAGTTCTAAGGTACATGTGCACAATGTACAGGTTTGTTACATATGTATACATGTGCCATGCCATGTTGGTGTGCTGCACCCATTAACTCGTCATTTACATTAGGTATATCTCCTAATGCTATCCCTCCCCCCTCCCCCACCCCACAACAGGCCTCTGTGTGTGATGTTCCCTGCCGTGTGTCCAAGTGTTCTCATTGTTCAATTCCCACCTATGAGTGAGAACATGTGGTGTATGGTGTTTTGTCCTTGCTATAGTTTGCTGAGAATGATGGTTTCCAGCTTCATCCATGTCCCTACAAAGGACATGAACTCATCATTTTTTATGGCTGCATAATATTCCATGGTGTATATGTGCCACATTTTCTTAATCCAGTCTATCATTGTTGGACATTTGGGTTGGTTCCAGGTCTTTGCTATTTTGAGTAGTGCCACAATAAACATACATGTGCATGTGTCTTTATAGCAGCATGATTTATAATCGTTTGGGTATATACCCAGTAATGGGATGGCTGGGCCAAATGGTATTTCTAGTTCTAGATCCCTGAGGAATTGCCACACTGTCTTCCACAATGGTTGACCTAGTTTACAGTCCCACCAGCAGTGTAAAAGTGTTCCTATTTCTCCACATCCTCTGCAGCATCTGTTGTTTCCTGACTTTTTAATGATCGCCATTCTAACTGCTGTGAGGTGATATCTCGTGGTTTTGATTTGCATTTCTCTGATGGCCAGTGATGATGAGCATTTTTTCATGTGTCTGTTGGCTGCATAAATGTCTTCTTTTGAGAAGTGTTTGTACATATCCTTCGCCCACTCTTTGATGGTGTTGTTTGTTTTTTTCTTGTAAATTTGTTTGAGCTCTTTGTAGATTCTAGATATTAGCCCTTTGTCAGATGAGTAGATTGCAAAATTTTTCTCCCATTCTGTAGGTTGCCTGTTCACTCTGATGTTAGTTTCTTTTGCTGTGCAGAAGCTCTTTAGTTTAATTACATCCCATTTGTCAATTTTGGCTTTTGTTGCCATTGCTTTTGGTGTTTTAGACATAAACCACTGCTCAATGAAATAAAAGAGGACACAAACGAATGGAAGAACATTCCATGCTCATGGATAGGAAGAATCAATATTGTAAAAATGGCCAGACTGCTTTTTTTAAAAGGACCCCCAATCCCGTTCCTCCTAAGCGAGACCTCTCAACCAGGGCCCCTAGCCAGCTCTGACAAGTGAGTTCGGGCTGGCCACAGGTCTGTACCCCACTGTGATGGAGCTCCCAGAGGAAGGATAAGGCTGACATCTTTGTTGTTTTGCAGCCTTCTCTGGGGATACCTCCAGGTAGTGGAAAACCAGAAACAACTAGGGACTAGAGTGGATACTCAGTGAACTGCAGCAGCCCTAAAGAAAAGTGGCCAGACTTACAAGAAAAAAAAACAAAAACAAAACTCAATCCAAAGGTCAGAAACTTCAAAGATTGAAGGAGGGTAAGCCCACAAAGAAGAGAAAGGATCAGCACAAGAACACAGAAAACTCAAAAAGTCAGAGTGGCCCCTCTTTACTCCAAGTGACTGCATCACCTCTCCAGCAAGGGTTTAGAACTGGGCTCAGGCTGAGATGTCTGAAATGACAAAAGTGGACTTCAGAATATGGATAAAAACGATCTTCACTCAGCTAAAAGAGCACATTGTAACTCAATGCATGGAAGCTAAAAATCATCATAAAACATTGCAGGAGCTGACAGACAAAATAGCCAGTACAGAGAAGAACATAACTGACCTGATAAACCTGAAAAACACAATACATTAATTTCATAATGCAATCACAAATGCAAGTATTAATAGCAGAATAGATCAAGTAGAAAGAATCTCAGAACTTGAAGATTGTCTTTCTGAAATAAGACAGGCAGACAAGAATAGAGAAAAAAGAAAGAAAAGGGATAAACAAAACCCCCGATAGATGTGGGATTATGTAGAGACTGAATCTATGGTTGATATACCTGAAAGAGATGGGGAAAATGGAACGAATTTGGAAAACATATTTCAGGATATAATCCATGAAAACGTCCCAAACCTGGAGGCCAACAATAATTTTTATTGAGATTTCGGTGTGTATTACTAACTAAATCCATATTTCTTACTTAGATCTTCCTGTTGAAGCATTGTGTTAGCTTTTCATTATCATGCAAGAGTTCAAACAATTAAGAAAATCAAAGTGGATTTTGAGGGATAGGATTTAATTTTACACAAATAGGTTAGAGTTACCAGATAAAATTAAGAGTGCATTTATTACTTTACAACATTTTGATAATGAGGCAGAACCCTGGAAAAGGGAATTTGCTACATTGCATAATTCCTAAGATAAATTATTCACTTCAGCTGACCCATTATCTTTATTTTCTTGTGACAGATGTCTTTTAAAAAATGTTAACAATCTTATATTTCCTCAGCTAAAATTCATGCTACAATGTAGATATATGCTTTCATTTTTCAAAAATAGCATTACTAAGGAAAATTTACTAAAAATATTACCATATAATTCACCCTTTAAGTGTTCAATGATTCATATTTAATGATTTTTTAGAGAATTTGTAGAGAAGTGCAACCATCACCACCTTCTCATTTTAAAGCATTCATATTACCACAGGTACTTCCTTGAGTCATTTGCAATCAATACCCATTACCACACTCTGTCCCAAACCCTTATTCATCAATATACTCTTTCTATAAATTTTCCTCTTCTGCAAACTTCACGGAAGTGAAAATATACAATAGTTTTATTTTTGTATTTAGCATTTTCACTTAACATAATGTTTTTTTAAGATTCACTGACCTTATACATTGAATCAGTAGTTTTGTCTTTTTTATTATTGAATAATATTCCATAGTATTGATATATTTTGTTCCTCTATTACCAACTGTTGTATATTTGAATTGTTTCCGCCTTTGGAATATTATAAATAATGCTTTTATGAGCATTTGTATGCAATTATTTTTATGAAGATGTTATCATTTCTTTTGGATAGATCCCTACCAGTACAACAGTTGAGTAATATAAGAAGTTTGCATTTAAGTTTTTAAGAAAATACCCTCCCACCTGTAATCTCATCACTTTGGGAGGCTGAGGCGGGAAGATCACTTGAGGTCAGGAGTTTGAGACCAGCCTGGGCAAGATGGCTAAACCCCATCTCTACTGAAAATACAAAAAAAGAAAAAAAGGTAGCTGAGCATGGTGGCACACACCTGTAATTCCAGCTACTGTGGAAGCTGAGACAGGAGAATTGCTTGAACCTGGGAGGTGGAGGTTGCAGTGAGCTGAGACGGTGCCACTGAACTCCAGCCTGGGCAACAGAGTGAGACTCTACCTCAAAAATTAAAAAAGGAAAATGTCAAAGAGTTTTACCCAAGTGGCTATACCATTTTAAATTCCATATCAAAGTAGGAGGGGCTCTAATTTTTCTCTATAATAACCAATACTTGGTATTGTCTATCTTTTTTATTACAGTCATTCCAGAGGTGTATAGTTCTGTGTCACTGATTTTTTAGTTTATATTTCTCTAATGACTAATGATTTATCTTTGCCCTTCCACCATGTGATGTTTCCTGCCATGTTATGATGCAGCAAGAAGGCCCTCACAAGATACCAGGACCCTGGTCTTGAACTTCTCAGCCTCCATAGCTGTAAGCTATTAAATTTCTCTTCATTATAAATTTACCCAGCCTCAGATATTTTTAATAACAGCACAAACAGACTAAAACACAGGGATATTTATTTTATGATTTAATTTGTAATTCAATACAATTTAATGTATTTTTTCGTCAAATTAATCCAGGTTTGGTCATTAGCATATTTTTTACTTAGCTTCGTTGTATCTTTGATATATTCCCATTCATTTTTTTTTCAATCCTTCTTACTTTTGGTAACTATGAGATATTTCAGACTCATCTTGTTTATTTCCTGGCTCAGTCCTAAAATCAGACATTTATCCATGGAGCCCTGGCTAACTTTATTGGATAATGGTATTAGAAACCAAAACCAGGGCACCAGAGATGCCCAGATCTCTACATATTTCTATATAAACCATCTGTATCTATATTAAGCTAAGCATTAGTTTATACTGATGTCTCTAACTTGAATTCACTAACACATGAATCATTTTAGACTTGTCTTGTTATTTGTATCTTTTCACTCCAGCAGAAACATGAGGCTCCCCCAACTTTCAACATCGATTTATTTAATTGTTCAATTCCAGTATACATGTATAGCAGTCTCAGACTTGTTAACCTATGTGCCCATAGGAAGCAAATTTACCAACTGGACTGTAGCATTTACATGCATTTCCTTTTGCATTTAATCTACATACACATTCCCAGAGTTACGTATGTCTCCATCATTTACCCTAGCCCCTTCAGAGAGAATGTTTCTCATCTTAGTGATATAGTTAGATTGTTTGGTCACAAACATTATTTATTCCTAATATGCCTCAACCTCGTAAATATATATTTTTTGTTACATACATTAAGGTTCAGTCTTTGTGCTGTAAAGTTCAATTGGTTTTAACACATGCTTCATGTTATGAATCCACTGTTACAGTATCACACTGAATACATACATACATGCAGAATAGTTTTCCTTCCCTAAAAATCCTCAGTCCCGCACTTCATCTACTCAACCCTACCATCCTTTCCCTAAACCCTTGACAAGCACTTATCTCTTTACTATTCTTATATTTTGTCTTTACCAGAATATTATATAATGGGAATCATCCAGTATGCAGTTTTTTCAGGTTAATTTGTTTCATTAGGTAATATTCACTTAAAATTCATGTTTTTTTTGTGGTGGCTTGATAGCTCATTTATTTTTATTGTGTATAATATCTCATTGTATGGGTGTACCACAATTTGTTTATTTGTTCACTCATTGGAGGTTATATTGGCTGCTTCCAGTTCTTGGCAATTCTGAATAAAGCTTCTACAAATATTGACATGCAGGATGCTGTGTGGACATAAGTTTTCAAATCAGTTAGGTAAATACCTAGGTGCATAATTGCTCAGTTCTATGGTAAGGCTATGGTTGGCTTTAAAAGGAACTGTCAAACTGTCTTCCAAAGTGGCTGTATTATTTTGCATTCCCACCAGCAGGAATGCAAGTTATTGTTGTACCATATCTTCACCAAGACTTAGTCAGCTTTTTTTAAAAAAATAAAGTGCTATAAATAAAATAAAACTTTACATATCTAATAAAATTTTTCTAGTGATATCTGGCTTTAACACATGCTTCATGTTATGCTGTTTATATTTGCAATTCCCTAATACTAAATGATCTTGAGCATCTTTTCATAGGCTTATTTTCTACCTACATATTTTCTTTAGTGAGGTATCTGTTCAGATCTTCTGTCCTCTTATTAATTTAATTTTTCATTTTCTTATTGGTAAATTGTAAGTCTTATTTTTCTATTTTAGATTTGTCTTTATTAGATATGTGTTTTTGCAAATTTTTTTAAATCTATTTCTTGTTTTCTCATTTTCTTAACAAAAAATTTAGAGTGAACATTTTTAATTTTAATGAGTGCCAATTTATTTTTTTCATAAATTATGTTTTTTAATGTTAAATCTAAAATGTTATTGCCAATATTAAAATTATTTTCTGAACATAATTTGAATGAGATTGTAGCATAAACCTATTCATAAATAAACTAAGCATTATATTGTTTTAGAGTTTATAAAGCAAACTGAAACAATACAAATTAAAATTTGAATCTCATCTAAAGTCAAAATACATTATTACAGAAAATCCATGTGAAATAATTCTTAATATTTTGAATACCAGATACAATTTCTAAAAACTAATGTTAAAGCAAAGTATGTTGTCAGAGGATCTTGTTCTGAAAAATGAAGCAATATAGACCTGGCAATATTAGATAGACCAAATGTAATAATGGGCTTCATTCTTTCCTTACATTATTGTTTTTAGGGAATCTCATCCAGGGCTATGACTTTAAATAGTATTTGTAGACTGGTGATCCCTAAGTTACAGCACCAGTGTTGAATTCTTTTTGAACTCCAAATTCTTCCAGACACCATGGTATTTACATTGTAATTTTTCCTTTTATTTATTTATTTTGTTATTATGCTTTAAGTTCTAGGGTTCATGTGCAGAACATGAAGGATTGTCACATAGGTATACATGTGCCATGTTGGTTTGCTGCACCCATCAACTCATCATTTACATTAGGTATTTCCCCTAATGTTATCCCTCCCCCAGCCACCCACCCCCTGACAGGCCCCAGTGTGTGATGTTCCCCTCCCTGTGCCCATGTGTTCTCATTGTTCAACTCCCATCTATGAGTGAGAATATGCGGTGTTTGGTTTTCTATCCTTGTGATAGTTTGCTTAGAATGATGGTTTCCAGCTTCATCCATGTCCCTGCAAAGGACATGAACTCATCCTTTTTTATGGCTGCATAGCATTCCATGGTACATATGTGCCACGATTTCTTAATCCAGTCTATCATTGATGGACATTTGAGTTGGTTCCAAGCCTTTGCTATTGTGAATAGTGCCTCAATAAACATACGTGTGCATGTGCCTTTATAGTAGCATGATTTATAATCCTTTGGGTATATACCCGGTATTGGGGTCACTGAGTCAAATGGTATTTCCAGTTCTAGACCCTTGAGGAATCGCCACACTGTCTTCCACAATGGTTGAACTAGTTTACACTCCCACCAACAGTGTAAAAGCATTCCTATTTCTCCACATCCTCTCCAGAATTTGTTGTTTTCTGACATTTTAATGATGGCCATTCTAACTGGCGTGAGATGGTATTTCATTGTGGTTTTGATTTGCATTTCTCTGATGACCAGTGATGATGAGCATTTTTTCATATGCCTGTTGCCTGCATAAATGTCTTCTTTTGAAAAGTGTCTGTTCATATCCTTTGCCCACTTTTTGATGGGGTTGTTTGATTTTTTCTTGTAAATTTGTTTAAGTTCTTTGTAAATTCTGGATATTAGCCCTTTGTCAGATGGGTAGATTGCAAAATTTTTTTCCCATTTTGTAGGTTGCGTGTTCACTCTGATGAGTTTTTTTTTCTCTCTCTCTCTCTGCAGAAGCTCTTTAGTTTAATTAGATCCCATTTGTCAATTCTGGCTTTTGTTGCCATTGCTTTTGGTGTTTTAGTCATGAAGTCTTTGCCCATGCCTATGTCCTGAGTGGTATTGCCTAGGTTTTATTCTAGGGTTTGTATGGTTTTTGGTCTTACATTTAAGTCTTTAATCCATCTTGAGTTAATTTTTGTATAAGGTGTAATGAAGGAATCCAGTTTCAGCTTTCTACATATGGCTGGCCAGTTTTCCCCAACACCACTTATTAAATAGGGAATCCTTTCCCCATTGCTTGTTTTTGTCAGGTTTGTCAAAGATCAGATGGTTGTAGATGTGTGGTGTTATTTCTGAGGCCTCTGTTCTGTTCCATTGGTCTATATATCTGTTTTGGTACCAGTACCATGCTGTTTGGTTACTGTAGCCTTGTAGTATAGTTTGAAGTCAGGTAGTGTGATGCCTCCAGCTTTGTTCTTTTTGCTTAGGATTATCTTGGTTATGCGGGCTCTTTTTTGGTTCCATATGAACTTTAGTTTTTTCAAATTCTGTGAAGAAAGTCAGTGGTAGCTTGATGGAGATAGCAATGAATCTATAAATTACCTTGGGAAGTATGGCCATTTTAACAATATTGATTCTTCCTGTCCATGAGCATGGAATGTTCTTCCATTTGTTTGTGTCCTCTTTTATTTCGTTGAGCAGTGGTTTGTAGTTCTCCTTGAAGAGGTCCTTCACATCCCTTGTAAGATGGATTCCTAGGTATTTTACTCTCTTTGTAGTAATTGTGAAAGGGAGTTCACTCATGATTTGGCTCTCTTTGTCTGTTATTGATGTACAGAAATTCTTGTGACTTTTGCACATTGATTTTGTATCCTGAGACTTTGCTGAAGTTGCTTATCAGCTTGAGATTTTGGGCTGAGATGATGGGGTTTTCTAAATACACAGTCATGTCATATGCAAACAGAGACAATTTGACTTCCTCTTTTCCTAATTGAATACTCTTTATTTCTTTCTCTTGCCTGAGTGCACTGGCTAGAACTTCCAACTAAAGATGTTCTTTGAAACCAATGAGAACAAAGACACAACATACCAGAATCTCTAGGACACATTTAAAGCAGTGTGTAGAGGGAAATTTATAGCACTAAATGCCCACAAGAGAAAGCACGAAAGATCTAAAATCGACACCCTAACATCACAATTAAAAGAACTAGATGTTGAATAGGAGTCACAAGAGAGGGCATCCTTGTTTCTTGCCAGTTTTCAAAGGGAATGCTTCCAGTTTTTGCCCATTCAGTGTGATACTGGCTGTGGGTTTTTCTCATAAATAGCTCTTGTTATTTTGAGATATGTTCCATCAATACCTAGTTTATTGAGAGTTTTTAGCATGAAGCGCTGTTGAATTTTGTCAAATGCCTTTTCTGCCACTATTGAGATAATCATATGGTTTTTGTCATTGGTTCTATTTATGTGATGTGTTACATTTATTGATTTGCATATGTTGAACCAGCCTTGCATCCCAGGGATGAAGCCAACTTCATCATGATGGATAATCTTTTTGATGCGCTGCTGGATTCAGTTTGCCAGTGTTTTACTGAGGATTTTCACATTGATGTTCATCAGGGATATTGGCCTAAAATTCTCTTTTTATGTTGTGTCTCTGCTAGGCTTTGGTTTTAGGATGATACTGGTCTCATAAAATGAGTTAGGGAGGATTCCCTCTTTTTCTATTGATTGGAATAGTTTCAGAAGGAGTGGCATCAGCTCCTCTTTGTACCTCTTGTAGAATTCAGTTGTGAATCCATCTGGTCCTGGCCTTTTTTTGGTTGGTAGGCTATTAACTATTGCCTCAATTTCAGAGCCTGTTATTGGTCTATTCAGAGATTCCACTTCTTCCTGGTTTAGTCTTGGGAGGGTGGATGTGTCCAGGAATTTATCCATTTCTTATAGATATTCTGGTTTATTGGCATAGAGTAGTTTATAAAATTCTCTGATAGTAGTTTGTATTTCTGTGGGATCAGTGGTGATATCCCCTTTATCATTTTTTATTGCATCTATTTGATTCTTCCCTCTTTTCTTCTTTATTAGTCTTCCTAGCAGTCTATTTTGTTTATCTTTTTGAAAAACTACCTCCTGGATTCATTGATTTTTTGAAGGGTTTTTTGTGTATCTATCTCCTTCAGTTCTGCTCTGATCTTAGTTATTTCTTGCCTTCTGCTAGCTTTTGAATTTTTTGCTCTTGCTTCTATAGTTCTTTTAATTGTGATGTTAGGGTGTCGATTTTAAATCTTTCATGCTTTCTCTTGTGGGCATTTAGTGCTATAAATTTCCCTCCACACATGGCTTTAAATGTATCCCAGAGATTCTGGTACATTGTGTCTTTGTTTTCATTGTTTTCAAAGAACATCTTTATTTCTGCCTTCATTTCGTTATTTGCCCTGTAGTCATTCAGGAGCAGGTTGTTCAGTTTCCATGTAGTTATGTGATTTTGAGTGAGTTTCTTAATCCTGAGTTCTAATTTGATTGCACTGTGCTCTGAGAGACAGTTTGCTCTGAATTCTGTTCCTTTACATTTGTTGAGAAGGGTTTTCCTTCCAATTATGTGGTCAATTTTAGAATAAGTGCAATGTGGTGCTGAGAAGAATGTATATTCTGTTGATTTGGGGTGGAGAGTACTGTAGATGTCTTTTAGGTCCACTTGGTCCAGAGCTGAGTTCAAGTCCTGGAAATCCTTGTTAACCTTCTGTCTCATTGATCTGTCTAATGTTGACAGTGGGGTGTTAAAATCTCCCATTATTATTATGTGGGAATCTCAGACTCTTTGTAGGTCTCTAAGGACTTGCTTTATGAATCTGGGTGGTCCTGTATTTGGTGCATATATATTTAGGATAGTTAGGTCTTATTGTTGAATTGATCCCTTTACCATTATGTAATGGCCTTCTTTGTCTCTTTTGATCTTTATTGGTTTAAAGTCTACTTTATCAGAGACTAGGATTGCAACCACTGCTTTTTTTGCTTTCCATTTGCTTGGTAGACTTCCTCCATCCCTTTATTTTGAGCCTATGTGTGTCTCTACACGTGAGATTGATCTCCTGAATGCAGCACACTGATGAGTCTTGACTCTTTATCGAATTTGCCAGTCTGTGGCTTTTAATTGGAGCATTTAGCCCATTTACATTTAAGGTTAATATTGTTATGTGTGAATTTGATCCTGTCATTATGATGTTAGCTGGTTATTTTGCCCCTTAATTGATGCAGTTTCTTCATAGTGTTGATGGTCTTTACAATTTGGCATGTTCTTGCAGTGGCTGGTACTGGTTGTTCCTTTCCACATTTAGTGCTTCCTTCAGGAGCTCTTGTGAGGCAGGCCTAGTGGTGACAAAATCTCTCAGCATTTGCTTGTCTGTAAAGAATTTTATTTCTCCTTCACTTATGAAGCTTAGTTTGGCTGGATATGAAATTCTGGGTTGAAAATTCTTCTCTTTAAGAATGTTGAATATTGGCCCCCACTCTCTTCTGGCTTGTAGGATTTCTGCTGAGAGATCTGCTGTTAGTCTGATGGGCTTCCCTTTGTAGGTAACCTGACCTTTCTCTCTGGCTGCCCTTAAAATTTTTTCCTTCAATTCAAACTTGGTGAATCTGACAATTATGTGTCTTGGGGTTGCTCTTCTCAAGGAGTATCTTTGTGGTGTTCTCAGTATTTTCTGAATTTGAATGTTGGCCTGTCTTGCTAGGTTGCTACATGGTAATTTTTCTTTGATTATGGTTACATAACTAATATCACTTCATACATTTTATCAAGTGGCACTCTCAGGATTTGCCAAGGCTAACATCTCCTACATAAAAATCTGAGACATGTAAGAGTCTTTTCAAAAAAAAAATTCTGTATTTATGACCATAAGTTAAGTTCCAATTCCAGCTACAATGATAAATAAGTCTTTTAATATTCTATTAGAGATATTCCACTAGAGATATTTGGTCAGAATAGTATTTGAAGAAATAAATTTTTAGCACCTCTCTGGGCAGGTATCTGGGAAAGGAAGAAACAGATGGTCAAAAAAGGACTCTGGATTGTGGTGATTCTTATGGTATTTAATTTTTTTTCTGTTTTTCAGCACTAAAGAACTTTTCATAGATCCACCTCTACCTTTACATTGACATTTCTTAATTTTTAGGAGATATATGTATATATATCCATATATATCAATGTACAGAAATCATGAATGTGCCACTTGATAATATTTATGATGTAATTTTAGTTATATAACTATCACTCAAAGAAAAATTATCAGCCACCCAGCTCTTAAGGTCTGTCTCAGACAATACTCCAAAGTATAAGCACATTTCTGACTTCTAGTCCTATGAAAAAACTTTGTGGAAATGGAATTATATAGCATGTATTCTTTCATCTCTCTTTTTTCTTCAACACTATGCCTGTGAAATCTTCTCATTTTATTTTATTTCGCTGTAGCTTCTTTTGTAATGGCTGACTAATGTTTTTGTGTTTTCTACTATTGAAATTAAATGAGGTGTTTTGCAATTGATATTAACTAATGTGCTATGAATATAATTTCATATGTATTTTGTTATAAATATATACAAATTTCCTAAAATGTATTCCAAGAAATGGACTCAATGACACTCCTGATATGCATATATTCATTTAGCAAATAATAACAATTTTTAAAGATGAATTTACCAGTTTACACTATCACCAATCTCCATTTTCATTCTTTTAAAGGCATGTGCATTTGAACTTGCATTGCTTTAAACCACATTATACAGATAGCTACCAAGTTTTGCTTGTTGATACTAAAGCCCTACTAGAACAATTTTAAAAATTAACATTTTTTAACATTTTTATATTTTTTGTTACTTAAACTCAATACTGGTTCTTAATTTGTTCTTGTTTTGTTTTATATAGTAAGTAAATGAAATTTAGAAAATATATTAATTAGCTGTTATAATAATGTTATTACAAAGAACCACGAAATCTCAGAGATGTATAAAAATCAGCACACTAGATCACAAGTCTCAAGTTGGTGGGCAATTTGCTAATGTAGGGGGAGCCTGAATGGGTCTCTGCTGATCTTAACTCGGATTGGACTTAGGATTCTGCTCCAAGGGGACTGTCTTTCTCCTCCTGGGACCAATGGACTGGCCCAGAATATACTTTTCATAAGAACTGCAGAGACTCAGGAGAACAAGCCCAAACACATAAGCACATCCCAAGCCTCTGCTTATATCACAAATGTGAACATCCCAGTTTCCAAGGCAAATTAGGAGTCTAAAGTGGGAGAGCTCTGAAAAGTTATATGACAAGGGATATGATATTTACTCCTTTTTACTACAGAAAGAAGGAAGAGTTGAAATAGTGACAGTTTACAATTCAAGGTGGAAATTGGTATTTTTAATAGTTTAAATGGTCACAAATACATTATTTATATGCTATTTTTTAACTATGTTTATTTTTTAAAAAATAGAAAAATACCACCATAACACATTAAATTAATATGATGTTTCCATGTACATATATACACACGTATACGTAAGTTATATATATACACACACATATACATATATATACACACACATATACATACATATATATATATATGTGTATATATATATATATATATAAAATCACTTATGCAGATTCTGAAAAAAATTAGTTAAGACACCAGGCTCCAAATATTTGAATTAAGTGACTATCCTATCATGTTTTATTCAAGAAGTAAGGCTTCATTTTACAAGATTTTAGAATTGACTCTTCATTTTGGCTTTCAGCTGTGTATTCAAATATGTACTGCTGATGGTGCTTCCCTTGTGACTGATATTATGATGATGAGACTAAGAAGTGTCTTTCAAGAAATATTGTCTGACAGACAGTATCTTGATTAAGATGAGCTTTAATTAAGATAAATGAGGCTGCTTATTCATCTGTTTGGCATCATGAGCCCTGAATCCTCAGAATAATGTTAAAAGTATTTTAAAAATTCCATTTTCTTATTGAAAACACAAATTAGATTTAGAGTGTGTAGCTTGCCCACCTGCACTGTAAGCATGGCCCTGTTAGAAAGCACTGATGCTGCAATTTCATTACAGTGATCTCTCAATAGAATGGACTTGCTGAGTACAAAACAGCATACAGGGATGCCAGTCAGCAGGATTGGTTCTAGAAAAAAAAATGTTTTTAAACAAGGTTAAGCCTAATTGGTGCTGATATGCTCTTCATTTATTTTACAGTGTTATCATCTTTTCTGTATTAATTCATTCGTATTCTCCAAAGAAATGACACAGTACATTAAACTTTGACTTTCACCACTTGTACTTGATTGGAATAACTTTTACTAGTATCTGTATTAGTTTTATGTTGCTATGTAACAAATTGCCATAAATGTAGGGTCTTAACACAGCAAAAAATTAATAACTCAGAGTTTCCACATGTCAAGACCAAGCATGGGTTAAGTAGATCTCCTGCTCAGGGCATCCCCATGCTGAAATCCAGGTGCTAATTGGAGCAGTTATCTTACTTGGGCTCAGGGTCTTCTTCCCATTTCATTCCAGTTAATTGCAGAATAGGTGCCTTGCAAGTATAGTACTGATGTGTCCATTTTCTTGCTATCTATAGGCCAGGCATTGCTCTTAGCTCCTACAGTATAAACAGTATCAATTCATATAGTCACTACTTTATCTGTGAAAGAAACAAAGAATACAAAGTATGATTTCAATTCATAAAAAGCAAAGAGTAAATTTAAATTTTTAAATCCCCATTTTAGAGAGCTTAATCTTTAACAGCATGAAGTTTATGATAGAACTTACTATTCCAATATTAGATAATGTGGACAATGTGTCCTATTGAATTATGTGTGATAGCTTTTTCTGACTGTTTTCAAGGTATAGGCCCATTGTTGTGTTTTTCATAGTTGACTTGAAAAGAGAGAAAAAAACACGAGAGTAGAGACCTCATAAGAAGTTCTTCTAGCTGAAGTGACTCAAATTCTAGCACTTTGGGAGGCTGAAGTTGGTGGATCACCTGAAGTTAGGAGTTCAAGATCAGCCTATCCAACATGGTGAAACCCTGTCTCTACTAAAAATACAAAAATTAGCCAAGTGTGGTGGCACACACCCATAATCCCAACTACTTGGGAGGCTGAGGCACAAGAATCACGTGAACCCGGAGAATGGAGGTGGCAGTGAGCTGAGATCGTGCCCTGCACTCCAGCGTGGGTGACAAGAGTGAGACTGTCTCAAAAAAAAAAAAAAAAAAAAAGAAAAGAAAGAGAAAGAAAGAAAGAGAGAAAGAAAGTTGACACAAATTCTGCTAC
The DNA here is from genome assembly GCF_028858775.2 of Pan troglodytes. Taxonomy (NCBI): domain Eukaryota; kingdom Metazoa; phylum Chordata; class Mammalia; order Primates; family Hominidae; genus Pan; species Pan troglodytes. Next base: position 172,992,316 of record NC_072401.2, read on the forward strand.
CCAGGGATAAGTCTTAGCAATGGCAAGACTTCAGAGGGGAAGCTCACATAGAAGCAGGTTAGTTCTAAAGAATCAGGGCTGTAGCTTGCACTAGCCAGGGATTGCAGGAAAGTTTCCATATCTGCTGATGCCTTTATAACTTTTACTGATGGACACATAAAGTACAAAGTGGTTTAATTATCACTTTTGTGTGAAGTGAGTCTTAGGACAGTCTGCATAACCCTTAGAAAGGGACAATCTCAAGAATGAATTTATTGTGAACAGGTAATAGAATAAAAGTGTAGTTGACATGTAAACTATAGAAATGCAACATATTTTATTTGTATGAGTTGTGAACTTAAATTTATATGTACTATTATTCAGTGTCTTCTGTGACATGCTTGTGTAAGATAATCTTTGAAATATACATCCCTCACATCTCTCATCTCAGCCATTTGTTTTTTCTTACAATAGGAAATTCCTTTATTGTGTTTCTTCAATCACCTAAACTTAACTTTAATATAAATGCAGGAAAGCATTAAGGTAGCTACAAAGAAATCAATTGCTTCCTTTTTGTACAAAAAGCTTAGAATAAAAGCCATAATTATAGCCCATTTAATGATTTGAGGAAGGCATTTTCATTCCTATGGAAAAGATGCCAGCTTTTAAAACCCCAGCTGCTCAATAGGATTTCTTAGTATTTATAGATCTCTGTTAATGCAACTCCACATAGAGAGTCTATGGAAAACAAATGACTTAATTAATGTTACTCCATAAATTTTCTTATTTTTTTAAATACAGAACTTGCCCTAAGTGTTCTTTTATCAGTCTTTGACATTGTTGATTATGCCCTTCCTTTGCCTTTATAGTGCATTCTCTCATTTTTCTAAATACATATGTGGCCGTTTCTGAATATTTTTAAATAAATGTTGCTTTCTTAACTTTTAAATATTTTTTTTTCTTTTTTTTTTTTTTTAATTATACTTTAAGTTTTAGGGTACATGTGCACATTGTGCAGGTTAGTTACATATGTATACATGTGCCATGCTGGTGCGCTGCACCCACTAACTCGTCATCTAGCATTAGGTATATCTGCCAATGCTATCCCTCCCCCCTCCCCCCTCCCCACCACAGTCCCCAGAGTATGATATTCCCCTTCCTGTGTCCATGTGATCTCATTGTTCAATTCCCACCTATGAGTGAGAATATGCGGTGTTTGATTTTTTGTTCTTGCGATAGTTTACTGAGAATGATGGTTTCCAATTTCATCCATGTCCCTACAAAGGATATGAACTCATCATTTTTTATGGCTGCATAGTATTCCATGGTGTATATGTGCCACATTTTCTTAATCCAGTCTATCATTGTTGGACATTTGGGTTGGTTCCAAGTCTTTGCTATTGTGAATAATGCCGCAATAAACATACGTGTGCATGTGTCTTTATAGCAGCATGATTTATAGTCATTTGGGTATATACCCAGTAATGGGATGGCTGGGTCAAATGGTATTTCTAGTTCTAGATCCCTGAGGAATCGCCACACTGACTTCCACAATGGTTGAACTAGTTTACAGTCCCACCAACAGTGTAAAAGTGTTCCTATTTCTCCACATCCTCTCCAGCACCTGTTGTTTCCTGACTTTTTAATGATTGCCATTCTAACAGGTGTGAGATGATATCTCATAGTGGTTTTGATTTGCATTTCTCTGATGGCCAGTGATGATGAGCATTTTTTCATGTGTTTTTTGGCTGCATAAATGTCATGAACAGGCACTTCTCAAAAAACTTTTAAATATTGATATGCTTTAGAGCCTACCCATAAGCCCACTCACTCCCTTTATATATCTTCCATCATCATTATATATGTATTTTTTCTCTTAATTTATATTTCTAGTCACGGTATGTCCCCTGAGGCCCAGACATTTATAATTAATATTAGAATGTCTAATAAACACCTCAAAATCAATATGCCCTAAATTAGTTCCTCTCCTGTGATTTCCTTCTGAATAAGTGATAGTAGAGACTCATAACTGCTTCAAAAGGAAACACTTTTCATTCCCTCTTTCCAGGAAACCCAACAATTAGCAAATCCTATTCATTCCAGATTTAAAACATTTTTCATGTATGTCTACTTCACTGGATCCTACCCAAATCCAGATCACCAACATCTTTTGTGGTATCTAATGGACATAGCTGGACTTTCTACCTTGTGTATGATCTCTACAAAATTCATTCATCATCACACTCTCTAAGATACAGATGTGAGCATGTGACTCATTTACCTAAAAGACTTCATTTATTCCCCATTTCCCTTCAAAGTAAAATCCCAAAACTTAGATATGGAAAATAAATGGCAGACAGGAGGCAGGTCTAACTTGCAGCACCCTCTCAGCCAGAAAGACCAGCATGTGGAGGCTCACATTGTGAACTTTTACTCTAAAAACAGGAACATACCAGGAAAACTGAAGGAACCCACAGACACTTTGAAGGAGGTGGATTGCTCTGCAGGCTCTGTGGGACAGTGGAGGCACTGTGAATCGGCTTGCTTTCTCAGCTGGGAGGCTTGTGGCCTGGGGCAAGTTCTGAGCCTGGGGCAGCTCACCAGCTACCTGGAAATAAACTCAGTGCTGTTCAGGGAGCACGGTGGGAGTGAGACTGGCCTTTTAGGCTGTGGGCCACATAGGAGCTGGGTGAGGCCTGGGGCTGCCAGCTTTCCCCCATTTCCCTGGAGACCAGTGTGACACAGAAGAGGCAAACATAATCCTCTGTGAACATAAATTCATTTGCCTGGGAAACACACCCCCTACCCCACAGCAGCCACAGCAACCCTGCCCAAGGAGAGCCTGAGCTCAGACAATGCCTAACCCTGCCCCCATCTGATGGTCTTTCTCTACCCTACCTGATAGCCTAAGACAAAGGACATAATCTCTTGGGACCTCTGTGGCCCTGGAAAATGCCTGATCCTCCCTCTACCACCACAACTATGTGCTACTGAAGGTGACACCTTCTGGCTGGAAGCCAGCAACATAAAACCAATGCACTTAACAAAAATACAACCAAGGATTCTCACAGAGTCCACATCACTCCCCTGCTACCTCCACCAGGGCAGGTGCTGGTATCCACAGCTGAGAGACCTGAAGACAGATCACATTACAGGACTCTTTGCAGACACTCTCCAGTACCAGCCAGGGTACTGCTATCTAGATCCAGATGAGAAATAACAATCACTGCAGTTCGATTCTCAGGAAGCCCCATCCCTAAAGCAAGAGGTAGAGCATCACATCAAGGGAGCACTATGTGAGACAAAAGAATCTGAGCAGCAACCCTTAATCCCTGGATTTTCTCTCTGACATAGACTACCAAAATGAGAAGGAACCAGAAAAATAATTCTGGTAATATGACAAAACAACGTTCTTTAACACCACCAGAAGATCACCATGGCTCACCAGCAATGGATCCAAACCAAGAAGATGGCTATAAATTGATAGAAAAAAAATTCAGAAGGTCAATTATTAAGCTAATCAATGAGGCACCAGAGAAAGGTGAAGTACAACATAAAGAAACAAACAAACAAAAAAAGATGCAGCATATGAATGGAAAAATATCCAGTGAAATAGCATAAATAACAAACAATCACAACTTCTGGAATTTAAGGATACACTTAGAGAATTACAAAACACACTGGAAAGTCTCACCGATAGAATCAAACAAGTAGAAGAAAGAACTTCAGAGCTCGAAGACAAGGCTTTCAAGTTAACAAAATCTGATAAAGACAAAGAAAAAAGAATTTAATAAAATGAATAAAGCCTCCAAGAACTTTGGAAATATGTTCAATGACTAAACCTAAGAATAATTGGTGTACCCAGGAAAGAAGATAAATCTAAGAGTTTGGAAAATATTTTTGAGGGAATAATAGAGGAAAACTTCCCCAGCCTTGCTAGAAATCTAGACATCTTTACACAGGAAGCTCAAAGAACACCTGGGAAATTCATCACAAAAATATTACTGCTGAGTACACAGTCATCAGGTTATCTAAAGTCAAAACAAAGAAAAGAATTTTAAAACTGTGAGGCACAAGCTTCAGGTAACCTGTAAAGGAAAACATATCACATTAACAGCAGATTTCTCAGCAGAAATCCTACAAGCTAGAAAGGATTGGGGTACTATCTTTAGCTTCCTTAAACAAAACAATTATCAGCCAAGAATTTTGCATCCAGCAAAACCAAGCTTCATAAATAAAGATACACTCTTTTTTCAGACAAACAAATGCTGAGAGAATTGCCACTACCAAGAAAGCACTACAAGAGGTGCTAAAAGGAGCTCTAAATCTTGAAACAAATACTTGAAATACATCAAAATAGAACCTCTTTAAAGCATAAATCTCACAGGACCTATAAGAAGATAACACAATAAAAAAACAAGATATTCAAGCAACAAATAGCACTATGCATAGAATAGTACCTCACATCTCAATATTAACATTACATATAAATGGTCTAAATGCTTCACTTAAAAGATACAGAATGGCAAAATGGGTAAGAATTCACCAACCAAGTATCTGCTGTCTTCAAGAGACTCAACTGACACATAAGGACTCATACAAACTTAAGGTAAAGGTGTGGAAAAAGATATTCTATGCAAATGGACACCAAAAGTGAACAGGAGTTGCTATTCTTATTATCAGACAAAAGAAACTTCAAGGCAAACAGCAGTTAGAAAAGACAAAGGGGGACGTTGTGTGATAATGAAAGTACTAGTCCAGTGGAAAATATCACAATCCTAAATATATATGCACCTAAGACTGGAGCTTCCAAATTTATAAAACAATTACTGTTAGATCTAAGGAATGAGATGGACAGCAGCACAATAATAGTAGGGGTCTTCAATACTCCACTGATAAAATTGGACAGGTCATCAAGAGAGAAAGTCAACAAAGAAACAATGGACTTAAACTATACCCTAGAAAAGACTGGACTTAACAGATATTTACAGAACATTCTATACATTCTATTTATTAGCACATGGAACATTTTCCAAGATAGACCACAAAACAAGTCTCAACAAATTTAAGGAAACAGAACTTATATCAGGTATTCTCTCACAATGAAATATATTGGAAATCAACTCCAAAAGAAACCATCAAAACCAGGCAAATACATGAAAATTAAATAACCTGCTCCTGAATGATTGTTGGATCAACAACAAAATCAAGATGGGAATTAAAACATTATTTTAACTGAGTGATAAGTAACACAAACTATTAAAACCTCTGGGATACAGCAAAAGCAGTGCTAAAAGAAAAGCTATAGCCTTAAATACCTACATCAAAAATTCTGAAAGAGCACAAAGGGATCATCTAAGGTCACACCTAAAGGAACTAGAGAAACAAGAACATACCAAACCCAAACACAGCAGAAGAAAATAAATTTAATGAAGATTAGAGTAGAACTAAATAAAATAGAAACAAACAAAAGAAAAACAAAGGATAAATAGAACAAAAAGCTGGTTATTTAAAAAGATAAATAAAATTGATAGACCATTAGCAAGATTAACCAATAAAAGCAGAGAGAGGATCCAAATAAGGTCAATTAGAAATAAAATGAGTGATATGATTTATACAACTCATACCTCAGAAATATAAAAGATCATTCAAGGCTACTATGAACAACTTTACACACATAAACTAGAAAACCTAGAGGAGATGGATACATTCCTGAAAATATACAACCCCCCTAGATTAAACCAGGAAGAAATAGAAACTCTGAACGGACCAATAACAAGCAGCAAGGTTGAAGTAGTAATTAAAAAGTTACCCACAATAGAAGTCCAGGACCTGATGAATTCACAGCTGAATTGTATCAGGCATTCAGAGAAGAATTGATACCAATCCAGTTCTCTATAAATCATTCTATGAAGCTAGTATCACCCTAACACCAAAACCAGAATAGGACATAGGAAGAAAATACTACAGACCAATATCCCTGATGAATATAGATGCAAAAAATGCTCAGAAAAATACTAGCAAACCAAATCCAAGATAATCCATATCAAAAAGATATAATAAATGTGTGATATGATAAACCATATCAAAAAGATAATCCACCATAATCAAGTGGGATTCATACCAGAGATGCAGGGATGGTTTAACTTCTGCAAGTCAATAAATGTGATACCCCACATAAAAAGAGTTAAAAACATAAATCACATTATCATCTCAATTGACACAAAAAAGCGTGTGACAAAATCCAACATCCTTTTATGATTAAAACCTTAAGAAAAATTGACAAAGAAGGGACATACCTTAAGGTAATAAAGGCCATCTATGACAAACCCACAGCCAACATTCTGCTGAATGGGGAAAAGTTGAAAGAATTCCCACTGAGAACTGGAAGAAGACAAGAGTGCCACTTTCATCACTTCTGTTCAACATAGTACTGGAAGTCCTAGGCAGATCAATCAGACAAGGGAAAGAAATAAAGGGCATCCAGATCAGTAAACTGGAAGTAAAATTGTCACTGCTCACTGATGATATGACTGTATACCTAGAAAACCCTACAGACTCATCCACAACCTTCTAGAACTGGTAAATGCATTCAGCAAAGTTTTAGGATATAAAATTAACATACACAAATCAGTAACTCTACTATACACCAACAACAACCAAGCTGAGAATCAAATCAAGAATGCAATCATTTTTACAATAGCTGCAAAAAGAAAAAATAAATTAGGAAGATACCTAACTAGGGAGGTAAAAGACCTCTACAAAGAAAACTACAAAACACTGCTGAAAGAAATCATAGATGACACAAATAAAGGGGTACCCAATCCATGTTCATGGATGGATAGAAGCAATATTGTGAAAAGGACCATATTGCCAAAAGCAATCTACAAATCCCTTGCAATTCCAATCAGAATACCACCATGATTCTTCACAGAACTAGAAAAAAAAAATCCTAAAATTAATATGGAACCAAAAAAAGAGCTTGCATACCCAAAGCAAGACTAAGCAAAAAGAACAAATATGAAGGCATCCCATTAACAAACTTCAGACTATAATATAAGCCTATGGTCACCCAAGCAGCATGGTACTAGTATAAAAATAGGCACACAGATCAATGGAAAAGAATAGAGAATCCAGAAATAAAGCCAAAAACTTAAAGCCAACAGATATTCAACACAGCAAACAAAAATGTAAAGAGGGGAAAGGACATCTGATTCAACAAATGCTGCTGAGATAATTGGCAAACCACATGTAGAAGAGTGAAACTGGATCGTCATCTCTCAACCTATACAAAAATCAACTCAAGATGTATCAAAGACTTAAATCTAAGACCTGAAACCATATAGATCCCAGAAGATAGCATTGGAAAACTCTTTTAGACATTGGCTTAGGCAAAGACTTCATGATCAAGAACATGAAAGCAAATGCAACAAAAACAAAGGCAAATAGATGGGACTTAATTAAACTAAAAATCTTCTTCACAGCAAAAAAGTAATCACCAGAGTAAGCAAACAACCCACAGAGTGGGAGGAAATCTTTGCAATCTATACATCCAACAAAGGACAAATACCCAGTATCTGCAAGAAACTCAGACAAATCAGCAGGAAAAAAAACAAACAATTCCATCAAAAAGTGGGCTAAGGACATGAATAGGCAATTCTCAAAAGAATATATAAAAAGGGCCAAAAACATGAAAAAATACTAGACAACACTAATTATCAGGAAATGCAAATCAAAACCACAATGCAATAGCACCTTACTCTGCAAGAATGGCCATAGTCATATAATCAAAAAATAATATATGTTGGTGTGGATATGGTGAAAAGGGAACACTTTTAAACTGTTGATGGGAATGTAAACTAGTACAACCACTATGGTAAACAGTGTGGAGATTCCTTAAAAAACTACAAGTACAATTACAACTTGATCAAGCAATCCCACCACTGGGTATCTACTGAGAAGAGAAGTCATTATCCAAAAAGATACTTGCACAAGCATGTTTATAACAGCACAATTCACAATTGAAAAAATATGGAACCAGCCCAAATGCCCATCAATCAATGAGTGGATAAATAAATTGTGGTAGTTATATATACCATGGAATACTACTCAGTCATAAAAAAGTACAAAATAATGGCGTTTGCAGACACCTCTATGGAATTGTAGACCATTATTCTAAGTGAAGTAACTCAGAAATGGAAAACCAAACATCGTGTGGTCTCATTCATAAGTGGGAGTTAAGCTATGAGGATGCAAAGGCATAAGAATGATAGAATGGACTTTGGGGACTTGGGGGAAAGGGTGGGTGGGGGATGAGGGATAAAAGAGTACACATTGGGTACAGTGTACACTCCTTGAGTGATGGGTGTACCAAAATCTTGGAAATCACCACTAAAGACCTTATTCATGTAATGAAACATGACCTGTTCCCCAAAAATTCATCTAAATAAAAAAAATATGTGAATAAATACGTAAATATTTAAAGGAACTGAAATTTCAGGAATAAAGTTCAAGGAAACTTTTTTATAAAACTTAACTCTCCTGCCTTTTGTTTTGTTGAAGTTGAGTTTAATCTCTCTCCTATTGCAATTGTCTTGGCTTATATTTCAACAGTGTTGAATAGTCTGCCATACCTGTTTCTACCTCTATGCAGTGAAATGTTTCCTTTACAGCAGAGAAACATAACAATCTTGTGATGTGGCATAACTGTAACGACTCCATGATCGTGATAACTATCATGTAAACAGCATATGCCAGACAGCAATCTTCTAAGCTCTCTATACATATTAATGGATTTAATCTCTATAATTGCTCAGTAAGGTGAACTCATCTATTATCCCCCTTAATGGATGAGGAAACTGGAATACAGATAGACTCAGAACCTCCCTAATATACACGTACATTTTTTTTTACCAAAGACTTTTTTAGGGCAGTTTTAGGTTCACAGCAAAATTAAGAGGAAGGTAAAGAGATTCCAGTGTAACTTCTGCCCTGTATATGCACAGCCTCCCCATTATCAACAAACCTGATTAGACTGGTACATTTGCTACAACTAAAGAACCTATATTGACACATCATAATCACCCAAAGTCCACAATTTTACATTAGAATCCACTCTTAGTGTTGTAAGTTCTATGGATTTGAACACATGCACAGTAACTTATATGTATCATTATAGTATCATACATAGTATTTTGTATTAAAGGTACTCTATGTTCTGCCTATTCATCCTTCCCTTCATCCAACTCCCAACCTCCGGCAATCACTGAACTATTTACTGTCTCCATAGTTTTGCCTTTTCTAGAATGTCATGTAACTGGAATCGCAGTATGTAGCTTTACATTAGTCCTTTTTTATGTTGTTGTTGCTATAAAGGAATACCTGAGACTGGTGAGTTTATAAAGAAAGATTTTTTTTGGCTTACAATTTTTCAGGCTGTACAGGACATATGATGCTGGCATCTGCTTCTGGACAGGCCTCAAGGAGCTTACAATAATGGTGGAAGGTGAAGAAGGAGCAGGTGAGTTGCATGGCAGCAAGAGAAGCAGGGGAGGTGCCACACATTTTTAAACAACCAGATCTCATGTGAATGCAGAGTGAGAACTCACTCATCAGTAAGGGGATGGCACTAAGCCATGCATGAGGGATCCACCCCCATGATACAATCATCTCACACCAGGCCCCACCTCCAACACTGAGGATTACATTTCAACATGGGATTAGAAAGAGACAAACAGCCAGACCATATCAAGACTTTTCAGATTGACTTCTTTCATTTACTAATGTGCTCCTAAGTTTCCTCCATAACTTTTGTGGCTAGACAGTTCATTTCTTTCTAGCACTGAATAATATTTCATAGTATGGATGCAACATAATTTATCTATTCATCTACTAATGGACACCTTGGTTGTTTCCAAGTATTGGGGATTATAAACAAAACTTTTATGAACATCTGTGTGTAGGTTTTTGTGTGAACATAAGTTTTCAACTCACATAGGTAAATACCAAAGAGCTGAACTGCTAGACAATTAGGTAAGTGTATGTTTAACTTTGTAATAAATTGCCAAACTATCTTCCAATGTAACTGCACCATTTTGCATTTTTCCCAGCAATGAGTGGGAATTCCTGTTGCTCCACATTCCCATCAGCATTTGGTGTTGTCAGTGTTGCACATTTTGGTCATCCAATAGCTGTGTAACAGACGCAGTAGCTCATTGTTATTTTAATTTTCATGTCCTTGATAACATAAGATGAAAAGCATCTATTCATGTGCTTATTTGACATATGTATATATTCTTATTTATATGAGGTGTCTGTTAAGGTCTTTGGCCCATTTTTAAATTAGGTTTTTGTTTTTTTATTGTTGAGGTTTAAGAATATTTTGTATGTTTTGGATAACACTTCTTTATCACATGTGTCTTTTGAAAGTACTTTTTCACAATCTGTGGCTTGTCTTCTCATTTCCCATGACATTCTCTTTTACAGAGCAGAAGTTTTTTATTTTAATGAGTCCAACTTACTGATTTGTTTTTTCACTGATCCTGCCTTTAGTGTTGTATCTAAAAACTTATTTCCGGCTGAGTGCAGTGGCTCATGCGTGTAATCCCAGCACTTTAGGAGGCCAAAGCCTCCTGATCTTCAGGAGGATCACCTGAGGTCGGGAGTTCAAGAGCAGCCTGTCCAAGATGGTGAAACCCCATCTTTACTAAAAAATACAAAAGTTAGCCAGGTATATTGGCAGATGCCTGTAATCCCAGATACTCAGGAGGCTCAGGCAGGGGAAATTGCTTGAACCCGGGAGGCGGAGTTTGCAGTGGGCCAAGATTGCCTCACTGCACTCCAGCCTGGGTGACAGAGCAAAACTCTGTCTCAAAAAACAAAACAAAACAAACAACAACAACAACAAAAACTTATTTCTAGTGGTTTCTGGGAGGAGGCAAAGCAAGATGGCCAAATAGAACACTCCAGTGATCATTGCACCACAGGAATACCAAATTGAACAAAGATCCACACAAGAAAGCACCTTCATAAGACTCCAAAAAAAAAAAAAAATCAGCTAAGCAATCATAGTATATGATTGTAACATAATATCAAGGAAAGAGACATTGAAGAGGGTAGGAAAGAGAGCTTAGAGAGCTTTGCACAATATACATCACCCCTCCCTCAACCCCAGGTAGTGCCATGTGGAGAGAGAAGCTGTGTACTTGTGGGAGGAAGAGCAAAGTGAGTGTGGGACTTCGCGTTGGAACTCAGAGCTGTCACAGCAGAACACAGCACAGGGCAGATTTCTACCAGCACCTATGGAAGGAACATTTACACCAGCTGGAGGCCAGAGGTAAATTCTCCACCCAAGCAGAAGAAACTCAAGTCCTTGCTTCATCACCAAATGATTACATTGGCCTGGAACCCAGAATGAATTTGATCGACAGTCAGGCCACAAAGACTGAAGCCCTTGGAAAATTCCTGATGCTGCAGTGGTCTCAGAGGCAGGAGATGTGAGGTGTGACCCAGCTGTGGTGGTCAAAAAGTTTCTGCATTACCCCTCTTCCAAATCCAGGCCATTCAACTCAGGGAGAAACTCCTTCCACTTGGGGAAAGGAAAGGGAAGAGTACAGAGGACTTTGTCTTTTATTTTGGGCTTAGCCACAATATAATAAAACACCAGAGAGATTCCTGAAGCCCCCAGTTCCAGGACTTTGCTCTTGGACAATATTTTTAAAACCACTCTGGGCCAGAAGGGAACCTGCCACCCTGATAGGACAAATACAATCCCAGCAGGATTTACCACCTACTAACTGAAGTGGCCCTGAGCCTTGTATAAATGTTAGCAGCAGCCAGACGAGTGGCCACAGGCACTGGGTCAGCCCCAGTTCCATGCTGGCCTGCAAGGCTTAGGTGCAACATTGTGCTGTGTCAGCCACGGTGGCCACTGTAGGGCCCAGATCACTCTTTCTCTGACTCCAAGCAGCCCAGTGAGGAAAGACTCCTTCTGATTAAGGGAAAAAGAGAGAAAAGAGTGAGAGACTTTGCCTGGTAACTCAGATAATTTGCCTTTATGGTCCTGAAGTCCACTAAGGCTGTGCCTTTAATGGGGGTCTGTGGGAGTCGCTGTTCCTGGGCTAAGGGAGCTCTCTAGTGCTGAAACAGCTGCAAAGGCTTAGGTCACAATACTCAATTCCCTTTGAATTCTTGGAAAGCCTTCTCAAAGAGGACAGGTACAAAGAAGCTAAGACGGTGAAGATTCAATAAATACCCAACTCTTCAATACCAGACATTGACAAATGTCCACAAGAATGAAGTATATCAGTAAAACATTACCTCACCAATGGACTAAATAAGGCACCAGTGACCAATCCTGAAATGATGGAGATATGTGACCATTCAGATAAAAAGTTCAAAATAACTGTCTTGAGCAAGTTCAACGAATTTCAACATATTGCAGAGAAGGATTTCAGAATTTCATCAGAGAAATTTAACAGAGATTAAAATAATTTTTAAAATCAAGCAGGAATTCTGGGAGCCAAAATGTTCAACTGGGAAAATGAAAAATAAAATACATAAAAGTCTTTCAACAGCAGAATTGATCAAGCAGAAGAAAGAATTAATGAGCTCAAAGACAGGCTATGTGAAAATATTCAGTTAGAGAAGACCAAAAAAAAAAAAAAAACCGTACAAAGGATTAGCATGTCTAAAAGATCTACAAAATAGCCTCAGAAGGGTAAATCTAAAAGTTACTTGCCTTAAAGAGGCTGTAAGCAGAAAGATAGACATAGATCAGGGTAGAAAATTTATTCAAATAAATAATAGCAGAGAACTTTCCAAACCTAGAGAAAGACATTAATATCCACGTACAAGAAGGACAAAGGATACCAGGCAGATTCAACCTCAAGATATATAATAAAGTTCAGAAGGTGGGTTCAAGATGGCTGATCAGACATAGCTAGAGTGCACCACTGTCATGGAGAGGAAACAAAGTGTTGAGAAAATAGTGGCTCTTCAAGTTTCGCATCTTGGAGACCACATCAGTATTCATCAAAGAAGTGAGAGGATCCACAGAGAACAGACAGGAGCAAAGTCACGCAGCTGCCCACCCGGCACTGGCCTGGAGCTGGGAGAAGCACCCTAACATGGGGAAAGGGTGAGTGAGTGAAAGCCACCGGGGATCCACACTTTCCACACAGACTTTAGCAAATCTGAGCATGGGAAAGAGAGAAGAACGCTCTTGAGCCCCGCAGACCTCTAGACTGACTCAGAGAGCCTTCTGGAATTTTTAAAGAGGTACCGCTCAGGCCCACATGGAGCCCAGAAAGCCTGCTACACTGAAACAAGTAGCTCAGGACACCAGGCACTCTATTGTCCAACTCTTCACCTGAAACAACAGAGAGTGCCTCACAGTAAACAAAGGTCAGGCACATATTCACCTGCTTGTGTAATAGCTGGCTCATACTTGTAAACACCGTCTACTATTCTATAGGTCAAATCGCACAACCCAACACAAAACTTGCTGACAGAAGTGAATAGGAATATAGTATTAAAATGAAAAGACACTACCTAACACAACCCTCAGCAAATGAGAAGGAATCAGCATAAGAATTCTGTCACTGAAAAATATAAATGTTGAGGCATCACCAAAGGCTAACTCTAGCTCCTCAGCAGTGATCTCTAACCAAAAAAGGAGCCAGAGAAATGACAGATGGATAATTCAAAGCACAGATTGTAGAGAAACTCAATGAGCTCCAAAATAAGTTTGAAAATCGATGCAAAGACACCTGTAAAGCAATCCATGAAATGAAGAGGTAAATATCTTGAAAAGAAATCAGTCAGAGCTATTGGAACTAAAAAACTCACTTAAGTAATTTCCAATACAATAGAAAACTACAAAACAACCAATACAGTAAACCAAATGAAAGAAAAGATTCCAGGGCTTTCAAATCCATCTAGCCAGACAAAAATACAGATTTTTTTTTTAATGAACAAAGAATCTCAGAAATATGAGCTGATGCAAAGTGTCAAAACCTGTGAACTACTGGCATTCCTGACAGAGAAGGAGAAATAGTAAATAACCTGGAAAACATTTGAGGGAAAATTTTAAGATCATTCCTCTAATCTTGCTAGAGAAGTAGACATCAGGATGTAAGAAATCCAAAGGCCTTCCAAATACTATACAAAATGAATTTCACCAAGATGTGTAGATACCAGACTATGTCAGATAAATGCTAAAGAAAAATATTTTGAAGACAGCTTGAGAAAAAGGTCAGATAACATACAAAGGGCAACCATCAGGCTAACAGCAGACTTCTCAGGAGAAATTCTCAACCCAGAAGAGACTGGGAGCCTATTTTCAACATTCTTAAAGAAAATAAACTCCAGTGAAGAATTTCATACACCAGAAAAACTAAGCTTCCTGAGCAAAGGAGAAATAAAATATTTTTGATAAGCAATTGCTAATGGAATTCATTACTAGACCAGCCTTAAAGAGATCATTAAGGGAATTCTAAACACATAGATGAAATAACGATATTGGCTGCCACAAAACCACAACTAAGTACATAGCACACACACCTTTTAAAGAAACCACAAAATAACTACAAAACAACCAGTTAATAACTTCATGATAGAATCAAAATTTCAAATATCAATATTAACCTTGAATGTAAATGGTCTTAACAAACCACTTGAAAGACACAGAGTAAGTAGTAAGTTGGATTGAAAACAAGACCTATTGTCTGCTGCCTTCAAGAGATTTATCTCATGTGTGACAACATTAATAGACTCAAAGTAAAGGGTTGAAGAAAGACTGATTATTCAGAAAGAAAACAAAAAGAGCAGAGGCTCTATTCTTATATCAGATAAAATAAACTTAAGCCAACAACAGTAAGAAAACAAGAAGAAGGATACTACATAATAATAAAGGATTCAATCCAACAAGATGACTTAACTATCCTAAATACATAATGCACTCAACATTGGAGCACACAGATATATAAAACAAATAATTCCAGACCTACAAAAAGACTTATACAGCCACAAAATAATAGTGAAGAACTTTAACACCCCACTGACAGTGTTTGACAGATCAAAGCAGACAACTAACAAATCTGGGGCTTAAATTTGACACTTAACTAATTGGACCTAGTAGACAACTACAGAATCTACCACTCATCATCCATAGAATATATATTCTTCACATTTGCACACAGAATATACTCTTAAGATTGACTAAATGCTTGGCCATAAAGCAAGTCTTAATAAATTCACAGAAATCAAAGTCATTCCAATCATACTTTCAGACTACAGTGGAATAAAAATAGAAATAATTACAGAAGAGATATCTCAAAAGCACACAATTACATAAAAATTAAAGAATTTACTCCTGAATGATATTTGGGTGAAAGATGAAATTAAGGCAGAAATTTAAAAATTTCTTGAAATAAATGAAAACAGAGAAATATCAAAATTTCTGGGAAACAGACAAAACAGTATAAAGAGGAAACTTACAGCACTAAACACCTACATCAAGAAGTTAGAAAGATCTAAAATAAACAATCTAACATCATACTTGAAGGAACTAGAAAAACAACAAGAAATGAAGCCCAAAGATAGCAGAAGAAAAGAAATAACCAAAACCAGAGCCAAGCTGAATAAAATTGAGATTCAAAAATCCATAAAAAGGATCAACAAAACCAAAAATTAACTCAAGATAAATTAAAGACTTAAATGTAAAACCTAAACCTATAAAAATTCTAGAATAAAACCTAGGAAATACCATTCTGGACATCACCCTTGACGTCAAAAGGATTTTATAACAAAGACACAAAAAGCAATTTCAAGAAAAACAAAAATTGGCAAATGGAGCCTAATTAAGCAAAAGATCTTCTGCATGGTAGAACACATTATCAACAGAGTAAACAAACAACCTACAGAATGGGAGAAAATATTTGCAAACTATGCATCTGACAAAGGTCTGATA
The DNA here is from genome assembly GCF_028858775.2 of Pan troglodytes. Taxonomy (NCBI): domain Eukaryota; kingdom Metazoa; phylum Chordata; class Mammalia; order Primates; family Hominidae; genus Pan; species Pan troglodytes. The sequence goes on from NC_072401.2 coordinate 173,008,265, forward strand.
TCCAGAAACTGTAAGGAATGTAAACAACTGAACAAGCATGAGCAAATAACTTCATTAAAAAATGAGCAAAGGACATGAACAGGGACTTCTCAAAAGAAGACATATATATGTACAACAAATATATTGAAAAAATGCTCATTATCACTAATCATTAGGAAGATGCAAATCAAAAATACAATGAAATGCCACTCACACCAGCCAGAATGACTACTATTAACAAGAAAAAATAAATAACAGATGCTGGTAAGGTGGCAGAGAAAAGGGAATATTTACACACTGCTGGTGGAAATGTAAACTAGTTTCAGCCACTGTGGAAAGCAGGAAGAATCAATATCATTAAAATGGCTATGCTGCCTAAAGCAATTTGCAGATTCAAGGCTATTCCTATAAAACTACCAATGACATTCTTCATTCTTCACAGAACTAGAAAAAAACTATTTTAAAATTCATCTGGAAAAAAAAGCCTGAATAGCCAAGGCAATGCCAAGCAAAAAGAACAAAGCTGGAGGCATCATGTTACCCAACTTCAAACTGTACTACAAAGCTACAGTAAACAAAACAGCATTTTACTGGTACAAAAACAGGTACATAGACCAATGGAATAGATTGAGAGCCCAGAATGAAGGCTGCATATCTACAAAAACCTGATCTTTGACAAAGCTGACAAAAACAAGCAATGGAAAAAGACCCCTTATTTAATAAATGGTGCTGAGATAACTGGCTAGCCATGTGAAGAAGATTGAAGTTGCACCCCTTCCTTACACTATACACAAAAATCAACTCAAGATGGATTAAAGACATAAATGTAAAACCCAAAACTATAAAAACCCTGGAAGACAACCTAGGCAATAACCTCCTGGACATAGGAATGGGCAAAGATTTCATAACAAAGACACCAAAAGCAATCACAACAAAACAAAAAATTAACAAGTAGGATCAGATTAAACTTAGGAGCTTCTGCACAGCAAAAGAAACTATTGATGAGTAAACAGACAACCTGCAGAATGAAAGAAAATGTTTGCAAAGTATGCATCTGACGAAGGTCTAATATTCAGCATCTATAAGGAACTTAACCAAATTTACAAGAGAAAAATAAACAACCCCATTAAAAAGTGGGCAAATGACATGAACAGACACTTCTCAAAAGAAGACATTTATGTGGCCAACAAGCATACAATAAAAAGCTCAAGATCACTGATCATTAGAGAAATGCAAATCAAAACCACAATGAGATACCATTTCATACAAGTCAGAATGACTATTATTAAAAAGTCAAAAATAGATTCTGGCAAGGTTTCAGAGAAAAAGGATCACTTATACACTGTTGGTGGGAGTATAAGTTAGTTCAACCATTGTGGAAAGCACCATGGCGATTCCTCAAAGAGCTAAAAGCAGAACTACCATTTTACTCAGCAACCTCATCACCAGGCGTATACCCAGAGGAATATGAATCATTCTACCATAAAGACATATGCATGCAAATGTTCTTTGTAGCACTACTCACAATAACAAAGACATGGAATCAACTTACATGCTCATCAATGATAGACTTGATAAAGAAAATGTGCTACGTGTACACCATGAAATATTATTCAACCATAAAAAGACTCTTTTGCAGAAACATGGATAGAGGTAGAGGCAGTTATCCTTAGCAAACCCATGCAGGAACAGAGAACCAAATAATACTGCATGTCCTCACTTATAAGTGGGAGCTAAATAAGATCAATTTGAGGGGCAGGGTGTGATGAAGGAGAGGAGCAGAAAAAAATAACTATTGGGTACTGGGCTTAATATCTGGGTGATAATATGTACCACAAACACCCATGACACATGTTTACCTATGTTACAAACCTTCCCAAGTGCCCACAAACCAAAAAGAGACAAGTATAGTAATTATATAATGATAAAGGGTTCAATTCAGCAAGAGGATAAAACAATTGTAAATATATATGCACTCAATGCTGGAGCATCCAGACATATAAAGCAAATATTATTAGAGCTACAGGGAGAGATACATTCTAATAAAATAATAGCTTGGAACTTTAACACACCACTTTCAGCACTGGAGAGGTCATCTAGACAGAAAATCAAAAAAGAAACATCAGACTTAATATGCACTGCAGACCAAATGGACCTAACAGACATTTAGGAAGATTTCATGCAACAACTCTTGAATATACATTATTCTCCTCAGCACATGGAATATTCTCAAGTATACACCATATATTAGGCCACACATCAAGTATCAAAAATTCAAAAAATTTGAAATCATATTAAGTATCTTCTCTGACTACAATGGAATAAAACTAGAAATCAATATCAAGAAGAACTTTGGAAATTACACAGACACATGGAAATTAAACAATATGTTCCTTATCAACCACTAAATCTATGTAGAAATTTTAAAAAATAAAAATGCTTGATACTAATGACAATGGAAGAACAACATACCCAAAACCTATGGGATACAGCAAAAGCAATACTAAGAGGGGAATTTCTAGCAATTTCCATCAACAGCTACATCAAAAATAATAAAAATCAAATAAACAACCTAACACTGCATCTTAAAGGACTAAAAAAATAAGAGCAAACCAAACCCAAAACTAGTAGAAGAAAATAAATCATAAAGATGAGAGCAGAAATAAATAAAATTGAGACTTAAAAAAGAATACAAATATCAGTGAACCAAAAGATGAGAGCAGAAATAAATAAAATTAAGACTTAAAAAAGAATGCAAATATCAATGAACCAAAAAGCGGGGTTTTTGAAAAGATTTTTAAAAAATCAACAATCTTTTAGCCAAACTAAGGAAAAAACAGAGAAGACCCAAATAAATAAAATCAGAAATGAAAAATTACACAATACATCTGATCCCAAAGGAATTCAAAGAATCATTAGAGGCTATTATAAACAACTGTATGTCAATAAACTGGAAAACCTAGAAGAAACGTATAAATTCCTAGACACATACAATCTACCAAGGTTGAATCATGAAGAAATCCAAAATAACGAGACAGAAGCAGTGATAAAATGTCTTCCTTTAAAGTAAAGCCAAGGACCTAATGTTTTTACTGATGAATTTGACCCCAAATTTAAAGAACCAATAACAATCCTACTGAAACTATCCAAACATTGAGGAGGAAGGAGTACTTCCAGAGTAATCCTATGAAGCCAATGTCACCCTGACACCAAAACCAGACAAAAATATACAACAACAACAAAAAGAAAACTAAAGGCCAATATCTCTGATGAACAAGGTTATAAAACTTCTCAAGAAAATACTAGCAAACTGAATTCAACAACACATTAAAAAGATTATTCATCATGATCAAGTGGGATTCATCCCAGAGATGCAAGTATGGTTCAAGCTATGTAAATCAATGTGATACGTCATATCACATATCAGAAGTTTTGCCTGCATTAACTAATACTGTCAGGTAGAGTAACATAAAGGTTGTGATTATTCAATGGTCCACTGATTGTGTCAGCAGAAAAGTCGCAGAGGTCTCTACAAGAATGGTTAAGTGGAGAGGTAGAGATCAAAAACCAAAATCAGATTAGAAACCTAAAGACTAAACAAAACAAGAAAACATGGCTATCCTACTAAAATAATGAAAAATTGAGATAATTAATTACGTTCTGCTGCTGGAATTTAATAGCTTAGAAAAAGAGTCCTTTGGCTTTCAGTTTAACACCTCCTTTGTCTTTTGTTTATCTTAGAGAAAATATCATTTCCAAGGATAACAGGTTTTAAAACAAAGGAGAATTAACTAATTCTTCATTCATAATATACACTCAAGACATTTTTTAAAAAGATTATTATTATGTGAAAAAATCAACTGAACTAAAGCCATCATTTTGAACAATGATAAAAATATCATGATAAAAATCTCAACAAATGAATGGTTGACTGCCCTCTTTCCATGTTCGCTGCCTATGTCTATAACCTACATCATCCAAACTGATAAAAATCATGCTAAACGTAAGATATGAATTTCAGCTCTGACAGCCATGTTGAGTTACAGAAATATTCTGCAAATACGTAAGTTCATACATTCATGCTTAGGTGATCTCAGGCCTTCTGGTGCCTCTTATACTTGGAGAGTGACTGTATAAATTGTACAAAAACTGTTTGTGTTTGAATTATGCAGCCATAAAAAATGATGAGTTCATGTCCTTTGTAGGGACATGGATGAAGCTGGAAACCATCATTCTCAGCAAACTGTCGCAAGGACAAAAAACCAAACACCGCATGTTCTCACTCATAGGTGGGAATTGAACAATGAGAACACTTGGACACAGGAAGGGGGAACATCACACACTGGGGCCTTTTGTGGGGTGGGGGAAGGGGGGAGAGATAGCATTAGGAGATATACCTAATGTAAATGACGAGTTAATGGGTGCAGCACACCAACATGGCACATGTATACATATGTAACAAACCTGCACGTTGTGCACATGTACCCTAGAACTTAAAGTATAATAAAGAAAATATATATGTATAAAGAAATATATAAACAGTTGGATATTTATATTTATATTTAAACAGCAAAAAAGAGTACCTAAATTGTTTGAGACATATGAAGAAAAGACATAAGAAAAAAGGCCAAGGAATTATGATAGAATATGTCTGATATCTAGGTCTAAAAAGTCAGATACATGAAATACTTAACCAATAATTTAAAGACTCACAGTGCTTCCTGCCTGGATCCTGGCACATCTATGGCTCTGGAATTCTTATATGTCCTGCACACGATGGTTCACTCTTTACACCTGCTTTTTGGGTAAAGAAAATGAGCCATTTTTATACTTTGCTTATTATCATATTACTAGCCTTGTTATCCATAACCACATCAGAGTCTCCTGCAACTTCACTCTACTTTTCTCATGTAGTTCTTTATTATTCATACAAAGCATACTTTTTATAGCAGAATTTAATACTAGAATATATACGTTTGTGTGTGTATACATATATAGTATATTTATGTATATATATAGTATCCTGTGTGAAGAAAAAATTTTTTCTTCAATTAAAATACTTATTTTTCTGAATACAATGACCCTGAACAATATTTTTGCTTGACTTTTAAAAAGATAAGGTGTTTAAAATATATAGACTCTTAAAATTTTTGCAAATGTTGCAAATGTGTTGCAGACTTTCTGTAGACATAAATCAGTTAAAGGTCAACAAATATTATGCTAATTTATGTCATTTGTTTAGGCCAATGGTTGATGATGAGTATATCCATAAGAAAGCTGCAAATTTGTTGTCTCTCCAAAGATACATGTTTTTAAAACAATTTTAAAATCCCAGCCAGAATATTCCAAAGCTCACTTTCCTTTTTCTCTAAAATTAGACTGGCAGCAAACACTGAAATGAGTTATGGAGCCTGACATCTAATTAACACAGTCTTTATAGGTTTAATGAGCAGTGATAAATTTCTATCCTTTTTTTGGCACATTTTAATTAGTTGTAATTATGAGTGGAGTGACCTGAAAAGATTGTTGTCCCACAGAATCACAGTAAATTTGTATAATTTATATTTGCAGGGACAGAATGTGTTTTTATGACATGAAAAACCAAAAGGTTATTTAAGCCATTATAGTAGTCATATAAAATCTTACCTAAAGCTCAGATAACTAAAACATTGGGCATTCATATTTTACTAACATCAGGGGAGATGCTTCATAAACACATTTATCAAGATCATTTCTCTAGAGAGTTGTTCTTTGCAACTTGTGTGCAACCTGAACTCAGATATTTATACATATGTATATATACATATGTATACACACAAACATATACACACAAACATACTATATATGCTATGTTCATCTTATTAGTAAGGAAAACTATATAAAAACTATATACATTTCCTATAATTCTTAATATTATTTTAAAGAATGATATGATATGATATGCTTTAAGGAATAGAATAAAAGAAAAAGTCTTCAATATTCATTAGGAATAAAATGTAAGACAAGGCAGATACTCTCCTTAATGTTATAAAGATTCCCATGTAGCAGAAGAGAAAAACAAACAATTCTCATAAATGCCAACATTTGGAGGACACCAGGTGCACACAATGGGAAAACCTATATTGCAACTGAAGGATCAGTGAAGACTCTGAGGAGTGATTATGATTATTGTGATGATGATGACATGAAAAATAATAATCAACACTCTCTTTGTGGTTACTTATTGCTGGACATTGTTATAAGAGTTTACACAGTTCTTCAATAACTGGTAATTTTTAGGTATGGGAGAACTAATCAGTTGAATTTTCTCATATAAGGTAAAGTTGCAGAGAGCATGGAAAGTCTAGTGGATAGCAGATTATATTCAGAAATTCACATTTGGTAGAATACCCCCAAAATATACATTCAATCACTTTCAAAAGGAGAAGGGGTTTATTTTTGCCTTCCTTTAACATTTCTGCATTTCAAACCTCTTTTAATGCCTACTAAACACCATTAATACCAAGTTTGAACCAAAGCTCCATTCCCTACAACTTTCAACTTCTGCCCTGTTTCCTACACTACAATCTACTTCGAACTATCATCTTTACAAAGGAATTAGTATCCCAGTAACCTTAGGATAATTGTATAAGCTTCCTATCCTCATAGGCTTTCTTCAGAGCAGGATCCTGCAATTACACATCTGCCATTGTCAATATGACATATGTATTTTGTACCTATGAAATGTCTTCCTCAATCATTTATGTAATTATTTCTGTGAGATGTTATAGTGGATTTTATTATACAAATACAGCTGCAGCATAGCTTTCATTCTGCAAATTAATATATAACGGGACCTCGATATTGTTCCCAGAAATCCTCATATATGTACCTTCATTTGAATGAGCAGGGGCTGACATGACTCACTTGTAACCAATAGAATGCAGCCGAAGTTACACCGCATGCTTTCTGATAATACATTAGAAAAAGCAATGCAAATTATGCCTTGCTTGCTGGAACACTCTATTTGAAGCCCTGAGCCAGTGTATAAGCATTATGACTACCCTGAGGCTAACAGCCCAAATAGTTCATCTGGAAAGAGCCCATAGAGAGGTCACGTGACCACATTAAGGGAGAGAAATGTCTGGCTAGCCATTATTAGCTCCCGCGCTAGCCACCACGTGATTACAATTGCACATGAGAGCCTGACCCAAAACTACCCAGCCTAGTCCATCCTAAACTCCTACCATGCAGAAGCTGTAAGCGATAATAAGTCAATTGTTTCAAGCTAATAAGTTTTGACATTATTTGTTACTTAGCAATAGATAAATACAAAGAAATTTTTGTACTACATTTTATAACAGGCTGTGCTGTGCTGTCCAAGTGTTCCTGGGATCCTTTATATATTGCAGGGCCATTTTCCCACTCTTTCTACTTTCCTTTACTTCTTAGTATTATTGCCTAATAGAAATCTTCTGTAAAAGCTGTCTTTAAATGTGAACACTAAAAGGAGGATATTATAGTTGCACAGCTACTGTCTTGATTCAACTGCCAGTAGATTCTAAGCATATTCCTGAGAATCAAAGGCTTTCATGGCCCAATCCCTGCTTGGCAGCTGTAATGCACTATGGCTTCTGGCAAGTCACTTAACGTCTATGGAACATCTTATTCCTCAGCAAAAAGACAATAATACTTACCTATCGCACAGCGGTATTGAATGGTTTAGATAGGGTTGCTCTCTGAAAATATGAAACACTATAATTTCAAGACAATATTATAAACCTACTATCCCATTTTCATTTCTGACCATATGGAGTGGGACCTGTGAGGATTTTGTATCTAGCATTCAAAGTTTCCACTATTTAAATTGTCACCTTACAACCTACTACGTTCCTTACTAACCATTTAAATACTAAAATAAACAAATGGCTAAATAAAAATCCATGTGCTATCCTGAAATGGGTGCTCTTTTGGGTTTCATTTTCCTAACTTTTCAGGATATTTGCAAAGTTTTATGACGTTTTAACAGTCTCAATCTATCTTGGATCTGCAAAAGAAATTTTACTCTACTGTACTTTTAAGCAGTCCATATCAGGGAACAATTTGCTATGGAAATCTAAGGTCCTGATTAAGTTTTAGTCAAATTGTCTTTAAAAAATCACATTAATAATTCATTCTCCATTGGTTATTGATATGCGTTATTTGGCTCAAAAACATATTTCTATTAAAGAGGCTTGGATTACCTATACAGATTTTTTTTTAAATAAGGACTTAGAATTAGGTAAATTAGTTCCCATTTATTTATTTATTTATTTATTTTTATTTTTTGAGATGGAATCTTGCTCTGTCTCCCACTCTGGAGTGCAGTGGCATGATCATAGCTCACTGCAGCCTCGAATTCCTCAAGTGATGCTCCCACCTCAGCCTCTTGAGTAGCTGGGACTACAGGTGCATACCACCACGCCTGGCTAATTTAAAAATATTTTTTAAAGACAAAGTCTCACTGTGTTGTCCAGGCTGGTCTCAAACTCCTGGGCTTAATTGATAAACTCCTTCCTGCCTTGGCCTCTTAAAGTGCTGGATTGACAGGCATGAGCCACTGCACCCAGGCACCATTTAATTTTAGGATAGAGCACATCATGGATGGAACACATAAGAAATACTGAAAACAGTGGTTTAATATAGTTTAAATAAACATTTGCTTTAATATAATTTCACCAATATTAAGGGAAAGGGAATTAATCCATGCCTTTATTGTACTTCAAACCTATAATTAATTTAAATAACAATATCAACTAAGTGTAGCAGTGTTTAAATTAAGCTGACTATGCCCCCATGCCGACAGAGGTGCTAAAAATAAAACAGAAGTGTAAAATTGTCTTTTAAATGAGAAAGTTAATTTCATGTATTTTTCATTAAAATATTTTTAGTTACAAAGAGTGAGAATTTAATCATTTTTTTCCTAATAGACAATGCCCATATTGGCTAATAAATAACCCATCCTCGGACCTGGGTATTTATAAGAAAATTAGACTATTTAGGTTTGAGTCATTTGACATTTGAGTGTTGTTAATCTCTCTTGTGTTCCATAATGTATTTTGTGTCAGTTTCATCCCAAATCTGAACTCTCTCCATAAGAAGTATTAAGACACAGGTGGAATGCACTGAAATTTACCTAATAATCTACAAAAAAAAAAAAAAATCAGCAGGATTCAGCATAGCTTTTGCTGTTTGTTTGTTTCTATAAAAAATTTAATGCCTATTGTTATTTTAAAAACTAAAATATCCTGGCCACGGCTCAGGACTCCCCAAGCAGGCAGTCTGCAGTCTTCTGCTGACAGCTGCAGGAGAAGCTCGGTGTCCTCCATCTGTCACCAAATTTCCTCTAACTCCTGCTGCTGTTCTACCATCACCAATCCGTGGACCATGGAGCTCCTACCTATGGGGCACCCCAGCACTTTTCTTTAAGATTAAAGCCAGAAATCCAGTCCTCTGAAATGGACATTATGTCATAGAAGACTTTCACAGTTGGAGTTGGAACTTGAGAAACAGGATTAGGCGACAGCTACATATGGCCCTCCGTATGACAGGAAGCTCTGCATCCTGAGGAAAACCAAACACATTGCCTAATCCCATACCATCCTCTTCATGCAAACCATAAATTCTGGCTCTCATAATTCAAATCTGTATTCACCACTGAGTAAACAGAAGTCCCAATTTTTATTGAAGAAAATCCTACATTAACTGCCATTACTATCCAATTTAGACTCCCCTTAACACACCTAAACAAATAATCAAAATCCCATTGCAAATTTCAGAAAAAAATGTTAATATGCTAATGATTGAGTTAGGAAGTAGGATGATAAAGTCAAGGGATTCTTTATTTAGTTACAGGGTAACTGGAATCCACACAGTTTATCTGTGAGGTGTTATTTGTGATTATTCTCAGTAAAGTAAGTAATTTGAAGCTAGGCGTTGAATGAACAATAAGAGTTTAACTGTTTCAATACTATGGGTTTAGAAATCTAAGGATGCTAATTTGTATCAAAATAATTAGTAAATAAAATTATACTTTAATAGGATTCAACATAGATTGGAAATCTTTTTAATTTCAGCATTTTTATTAAAGCAATGATCAACATTTTACTTTGAAGCTGGGGGTATTTGCAACACATGGAGTGAACACATAAGAAATACTGGAAATAATATATTAATATAATTTAACCAAACATTGTTTTAATATAATTTGACCAATATTAAGGGAAGAGGAATTAATCCATATCTTTAGTGTACTTCAAATATGTAATTCATTTTAATGACAATATCATCTAAATTTAGCAATGTGTAAACGGGGCTGACTATGTTCCCAGGACCACACAAGACCTTAAAATAAAACAGAAATATAAAATTCTCAATGTTACATATTAAGCAACTCCCATTTTTATCAGCTCTATATTTATAAATTATTCTATCATTTACAATATAAATTTAAAATCATGGTTATGCCTCCCTAAGCACTACTGGCTATGCAGTTATAAAACCAAACTCCATAATACTGCAGAACACTGTACAATAAAATATCTACACAATACTGTGCAAATAACATTTGAAAAATAGATCATATTTTTGATATGGAATAGGTTCTAAATATATATTTTTAGATATAACACACAACATATATATATATACACACACATACATATACATACACATACTTATCTAGAGAATAAAGTAAATGAATAGTGAGCTAAAAATAGAATGTAGGGCTTCCTCACTGTCAGTCTCACTTTCAGTGAAAATTAGACAGTCAGTTTTATTGACAAGTGTCCTGGAAACAGTTTTGAATTCAACAAATTACAGTTTTTATAGGAATAATATCAAGTATATGGGAATATTTAAGCATTTGGCTATTTAGTTTAAAGATCACAGTGGAAGAAGCTGTGACATTATATTAATTGCTGAAATATTTCTTGGTTCTTTAAAAAATAATGTTTTCTATATTTTAGAATTATTCATTAATTTGACTAGTAAACCTCTAACATTCAAAAAGAATAAACTAATAACCTGAAATATATTCAGTAAAAATATGTTATATTTCATTTTGCAGTATTTGCCATTTCTATGTGTTCTTCTATCCAACCTTCAAAATGTTAATCCCAGTGTCTCCTCCTGGAATTTTTTTTCTAATCTATATTTCCTACTAAACTATGAGATACAAAAGAGCGGGAGGCATTTTATCTTCTAAATCTGGCTCAATGCCTGGCCTTACTGAGTATTCAGTAGCTATTTTTCGATAAATGAATATGCTTATTATATAGCTATTATTCTAATCTCCACTAACAGTATAGTCCATTTGATCAAGTAATCCTTTTAGAGAATTTGGCTTTTTATGAATCTTTAATTCATATAGTATGAATCTTGATATTGTTGTTCAATCAGAAAATTACTTCAAAAAATGTATATTTGTTTTTTTTCCTGCTTTGATCCTCCAGAATTTTACTCATCCTGTTTTTAAAATTATAAATCTCACCTGCCTAATGCTTGTTGTAATTATCTTTATTGTGCTATTAGGAATAGGCTTAACATTTCTGGTTACTATAAATTATATAAAAGCAACACAACTTTGCAACTTACATTTGATGCATAATTTTGAAAATCAGTTATTTCTCCTGTATTTAATAATTAGAAGAACTACATTTTATGTTTTAGAGATACTTTGTTTGAATACAAATACCTTAAAAATATAGTATATTTCAAAACAGTAATATTATTGTCACAGATGAGAATATCTATTGGAAATAGTGATATCATTCTTGGCATACTCTCGCAATAGCTTATATTATGTTTAGAAAATAATGCCCTGGTGGAAGTCAGCTGGCTGACCCACGACCTACAAGGACACAATATAATGGAATGGGTGTTACATTTCAGAGCTAAGTATATATGTTTGTAGGTCAGGCAACTTGATTTTGTTAGTCTTCCGAGGTGATCCAGCTCTTTTCCACTGACTCATTTTTGTTGAAATCCCATTAATATAATATTCAGAATGACTGTTTTATTCAAAGTACTATAATCAATCTAACCTGTGCTTGCTACCCAGAATGTCTATTTATGATGGACAAGACGCGTGAAGAATGATTATTATTGAAAGTCATCTTTAAGAAGAAAAACAAGGGGAGTTAGTGATCTTTAAGACTATAAATCTGATAGCCTGATGATACAGCTTCTGAATTAAAGTCTGGCAAATTAGGGCCTGCAGGCCAAATCCAGTCTGCTGCTTAAATGTGTGCAGACAACCCAGATAGTAATTGTTTATACATTTTAAGATGGCTGAAACAATCAAAAGAAGAATAATATTCCCCAACACGTAAAATTTGTATAAAATTCAAATTTCAGTGTCCGAAAATAAAGTTTTATAGGAACACATCCATACTCATGCATTTAGAAAGTGGAGAAGACAGGCTTTAAAACAAGGCCAAATGACTCCAGCGCCTGTAATCCTAATCACTGTGCTACATAATTAAAAAATACATAATAAATATGTCCTGACTTTACGTGATGGATGTTAAATTTTAAATTAGTTAACATTCAATAAGAATATTGCGTAACTGTGTTATCAACATACTCTTGTTAGCCTTTATTTTTTATATATATTTTAAAGTAGAGCTTTACAAAAAGTAAAATGTCCAAGTTATTTAAATTTTATCTAATTTTAATAAAATATTTATTGCATTCAACACTATCATAGCACTAATTAAAGATTTTGGTTCTGTGAAAAGATTAGGTAATGGAAATTATACCCTTTTCCCTATTTGGTCTTGTTCTAATAAGTGAGAAAAAACATTTACACTTGTAAGTTATTTTCACCTCAGTGCTTTTAGCAACATTTGAAAGTACAGAATAAATGCTATAAATTAAATTTCCTGCATAAATTGTGTTACCTAATTGTTACTGACTGACATAAATAAAGTTTTAACTTCACATTTAAACATGCATTTTCTATTTCCTCAGATGTATGTTTTAATGCTTTAATTTTCTCTATTTTGCAATTTTGGTAAAAAATAAAATCTGGTTTTTATATAGTAAAAGTTATATATATATATATATAACTTAAATCCCAAGCTAGATGTTAAAATCTAAACGTAAAAATAAATAAATATTGGTAACAATTTTGTTGCTTTTGTACTTTCAAAGTATTATAATTAAGATTAAAGCCACCTAAAAATAAAAGATTAAAAACATGATTTTCCATAAAGAATACATCTCTAGATACAATTAAACAATTTAAATCTAGGGGACAATAGCATTTACTAAAGAAGATGGTTTCACTCAGTATTAATTCAGTAATCACTGCGTTAACTTCTCTATTAACACTTAACTGTGTTAAGGTCTCTATTGTTGTTACCACAAATTGAGTGGCTTACATCAACACAAATTTGTTGTCTTACGGTTCTATAGATGAGTAATTCAACATTGGTCTACCTAGAGTAAATCATGCTGTCAGCAGGGTGTGTTCCCTTTCATAGGTTCTAGGGGAGAATCCGTTTCCTTGCCTTTTCCAGCTCCTAAACTTTGCCACATTCCTTAGCTCAAGGCCCCTTCCTCCAATGTAAAAACCAGCAATATTGTATCTCTGTCTGCATTTCTTTCATAGTCATATCTTTCTTACTCCTCTTATGCCCCATTCCTTCCCCTTAGAAACCTGGCAATTTCATTGTGCCTGGCTACATAATGAAAGATAATCTCCCTATTTTAAGGTCAGCTGATTAGCAAGTGTACTTTCATACTCTAATTCCTCTTTGCCAATAACATAACATATTCATAGGATCCAGGTATTAGCATGTGGATATCTTTGGGGAGACAATTCTGTTCACCACCATAACTTATCCTTGGTTTCAAATTAAACCTTACGGATTCTAGATTCTTTCATTCAAGCAAAGTGGCAACTATCAATATTTCTTTCTGTTTATTAATTTTTCTCTTTATTTTGACTTTTATATATGGTGGATCCACAGATATTGAAGTAGTGGCAAATTCCATGATGGGACAAGGTAGGGTAAGTATAGAGTTAGTGATTGGCACTTAGCTGATCCTCTATTCTCTCTCTCTGGACCTCCACATCAATTCATTTTGATAGTATTTTCAACAGTGTTCAAGACACATAAATAAGGAATATTTCATAGGGACTTTACCTTAATGAAAAAGAGAAAAACTATTGATCAAGTTTGCTAAGGTGCCTTTATTGGCAAAATGCAGATGCGGGTCAGGGTCTAAAAGTATGAAAGATGAATTTGGGGAAAGGAAAACATATTAACAACATTTTGAATTGTCACTTACATTGGTCTAAGTCAACTTGTTGACACAATTCCTGTAATCAAAAGGAGAGAAAGTATGAATAAAAGTAGTAGCATAAGATCAGCCAATGTCTGAAACAGAACACCCTAAATCTTCTGAAAAACTCAGAAGGTTGGAGAAACCCCACTGTCCTCGCTCTGAGAACATGTGTATAAGCCAACCAAAACAGAGCAGATGTGCCTTCCAGAATGTGGAAAACAATCAATTTATATGTAGTCAGAGGGATTTAGCCAGCTCGTCCATCTTCCAGAAAGCCTCTTGTCTCTATATGAGTTATTACCATGTCTCAGCAAAGTTTCTCCTTGCCCTCTCCTATAAAACTGAGGCAAATCAGAATTTGTCTAAAAAGAGAAGCCATGGTGGATTTCAGTACATTAGATAACGTGAACAAAACCATATAATATTTGTGGAATTCTAGCTTCTTTTTATCTTTAAGCCTGTTCTCTTTCAGTTGGATGTTTTCAAGATCCCCTAGCATCAGGAACCTATCATGCATACTTGTCTATTCTGAGCTAGTGCCTTTTGCAGTATGCTGTTTCCTTTGACCTGGTTAGAATTTATGACTCTGTTGTTCCCAGGAACACTGCGCCTTGAGATTTCCCCAGAGTCCACTTCTGTCTGCAGATAGAATGGACAGCCCAGTCTCACACTCCACTGGTCTATTGCTTACTGAATAAGGAGGCCGCCTATCAACACATCTCCTCAGAGAATGAAGCTGAGAAAGTAGAAACCCTCAGAGTGTACAAGTATCTTAAAATAAAAGATTCCCTGTAAAAACACAATTGTAAGAGAAAAGTCACCCAAAAAAGCCAGACCCAAAACATACTCTAGGAAAATTATTATACTTTATCACTTTAACAATATTTTAAAAACTACTCTAGGCCTATACGCAAACAACAAACAAAAATACTAACTTTCAAAGAAACGACTAAAAAATAAAATCAGGTTGATACCATGCTTTTCAACAAGTTTCAGTAAAATAAAAGGGGGTCCATATCTCAAAAAGCTCAAGAAAAGAAAATGTGTATCAAGAACTGGATATCTAGCCAAGCAGTCTTGTATATATCAAAGCTACTAAAAAACTGACCATGTAAGAACTCAAAAATAGGGTATCCCTGAGCACATCCATAAAAGACATCAATAAAGTTGTCAGAAGAGTCTCCTCAAGGAGAATCAGCCCTACATACTTTCAAAAAAGAATTCCACCAAAGTTTAGAAATTCAGATAATACCAATCTGTTTAATCTGTTTGATATATAGGAATCCATTAAAATTGATTATATTTATAAATTAAAGAAACACTTATTCCCATGGATACTGAAAATCGTTGAGAAAACTCAATATATATTCATGCTAAAAGCACTCAATGGGACTAAATAGATGCTTTCTAAGCTTGATTACCTACGTATATGAGAATGTTTGTGTATTACATATATCGACCTCAAAGGGCAACATCTTAATTAATAGAGAAAAACTGGGGACTTTCTTACCAAAAAGAGGAAAGGTGAGAACACTCAATATAATCATTACTATTTGATATTTTGTGGGGAGAAGTTGCCAAGACAGTTATAGGAGAAAAAGAAATTAAACATAAATGACTGGTAAAAAGATATGTAAAACTTTCCCTAGTTTACTAGAGAAAACTTTCTCTAGTTTTACATATCTTTGACATGGTGGTATGCCTGAAAAGCCGAAGCAGTTATTGAACAATTGAAAATATAAACAATGAGAAAAGTCAATAAGGTAACATTACATTTAAAAACTATAACAATCAGTATTCTTCATATATACAGATAATAACTAGTAAGATGTATTAGTAGAATACCTATATAACGCATACATTTAAAAACATAAAATAATATGAAATATTCTGAGAAATGGGTAAATATGTATAAGAAAATTCTTAAACTATGGTGAATGTTGCAACTGTAAACTGGGAAAAAATGGGGGTTTTAGAAGATGATTAGAATGATTCAATTTCATAAAGCTAATTATCCCAAATTAATTAATTACCTTAGTACATTAGGGCGCCAATAAAATATTATTGTTTTCCCCTGATATGTTATAAGTTTATTTTAGGTATATTTTTAAAACCCAATAAAAAAATAATAGCCAGGGCCGGGCGCAGTGGTTCACGCTTGTAATCCCAGCACTTTGGGAGGCTGAGGTGGGTGATCATTTGAGGTCAGGAGTTTGAGACCAGCCTGGCCAACATGGTGAAACCTCATCTCTACTAAAAATACAAAAATTAGCTGGGCGTGATGGCACTTGTCTGTAATCCCAGCTACTCGGGAGGTTGAGGCAGATGAATTGCTTGAGTCTGGGAGGTGGAGGGTGCAGTGAGGTGAGATTACACCACTGCACTCCAGTCTGAGTGACAGAGTGAGACCCTGTCTCAAAAATAAATAAAATAAAATAAAATAAAATAATAATAGCCAGGAAAATCTGAAAACAGGGACATGAAGAAGTTCTATCCTTACAAGACGTCACAGCCTACCATAAAGACCCTAGAATTCAAATGATATAGTATTTGTCCTTTTATACAAAACTAGTAAAATACAAAACCAAGTTCACAAGTAATTTAAGTAACTACAATGACAAGTAGTGAACTTATATTCAAGCTAATGGTTAATCCTGCCATATTTTCATTAATGCTAGTAGAAGACTTCTGGGTCAGAGATGAAAGATAGTATATTTCTCACAGCAATAACAGTAGTCGCAGCAGCATTATTTGTGTCTATTCCTCAAATCCAAATTTCCACAAAACAACATAAAAATAGACAGATGATGTCTGCTCTCAAAAGGGGTTGACCTACAGGAGGATAACCCTAAGCATAGAAACCCAAATCTTTTATAATAGAAAGCAAACATAGCAGTCCTTTGCTCCGAGGGGAGATGTTTCTGTCCCCCAAATTTGTTTGCTATGCAAATATCCTTAAAAAGACACAGAAATGCAGGCACCTGCGAATAATTGTGTCTTAACAAATTCATGTGGGAATTTAATTTATTATAAATACAATGTCTTACATCTATGGGCAACAAAGAATTATTAAGTTAAATGATACTGAGGGAAGTGTATAACTATTGGTTAAAAGATATCATTGGTTCTGTAACTTACACTAAATAAATTCCTGGCCGGGCATGGTGGCTCATACTTGTAATCCCAGCACTTTGGGAGACCAAGGCGGGTGGATCATGAGGTCAAGAGATCAAGACCATCCTGGCCAGCATGGTGAAACCCCATCTCTACCAAAAATACAAAAATTAGTTGGGCATGGTGGCACACGCCTGTAGTCCCAGCTACTCGGGAAGCTGAGGCAGGAAAATCACTTGAACTTGGGAGGCGGATGTTGCAGTGAACCAAGATTGCGCCACTGCACTCCAGCCTGGCATTTGATAGAGCGAGACTCCATCAAATACATACATACATACATACATACATACATACATACATACATACATACATAAATTCCCAACTCATTCGAGATCTAAATGCAAAATTGAAACCATTGATTTAGCTGAGGAAAAAGCACAAAATTCCTTTATACTGAGGGATAGATAAAGCCTTTCTTTGCTCAAACTCTGGAAGCAATAAAGGAAAATATCAATAATGTTTAGTATATAAAATTTAAAACTTTGTATAACAAAATATGACAGCAGTGGTCCTAACTGCTGCAGCAGCATGACTTACAGGCAAGGACTCCCAGCTCCTTGCTCAAGGAAAAAGTTTTCAACCACAGCATCACCTGGCAAAGTAGAGATTTCCTGCAGTTAACAATACTGTGAAGCACTGCATAATGACATTTTGATCAGCGACAGACCACATGTATTATGATGGTCCCATAAGATTAGAATGAAGTTGAAAAATTTCAGTCACCTTGTGGTATCATAACGCAATGCATTACTCATGTCTTTGTATTTGTGCTGGTGTTAACAAACCTACTGTGCTGCCATTCATATAAAAGTATAGCACATAAAAATATGTACAGTGTATAATATGTGATAGTGATAATAAATGACTATGTTACTGGTTTTTGTACTTAGCATTATTTTAGAGAATACTCCTATTTATTAAAAAAAAAAAAGTTAATTGTAGAACAGGCTCCGGCAGGTCCTTCAGAAGGTATTCCAGAAGAAGGCATTGTTATCGTAGGAGATTACAGCTCCATGGCTGTCATTGCCCGTGAAGACCTTCCAGTGGGAAAAGATGTGGAGGTGGAAGACAGTGATATTGATGATGCTGACCCTGTGTAGGCCTAGGCCAATGTGTGTGTTTGTGTCTTTGTTTTCAGTAATACATTTTTAAAAGTACACTTTGTTGTTTACTTATAGAATAATTATTCTATGAGGATAGACTTATAGAATAATTATTCTATGAGGATAGACTTATAGAATAAGGGTAAGAAAGTAAAAGATATTTTTATACAGGTGTAAAATGCATTTGTATTTTAAGCTATGTTATTACAAAATATTTTAAAAAGTTAAAAATATCTTTAAATTATATAAAGTAAAAAGTTACAGTAATCTAAGGTTAATTTATTATTGCAGAAAGACATTTTTCAAATATATTTATTGTAACCTAAATATTCAGTGTTTATAACTTCTAGAGGTTTTTTATTTTGATTGGATACTGCATTCAATTAAAAAGCATGAACTAACAAAGTGAATTGAAACTATCAATGTGCATATGTGATTTTTAAAATTCTAACTTCACTTACTGAGAGAACATGAAAGCAATAATATCTCATCTTGAATATCACTTCATAGTAACACAATTTCATTGCTAAATAATATGCCCACTCTAAGTTATCAGGATTCATTAAAGAAATAGCTTATTCTATTCTGTGTCAGGGAATGTTCATGGTGAAACTGAGAAATATTAGTGTAACAGAAAACAAAGGGATGCAAAAATCTAAGGAAATCATATAAAAAAGGCAGAGGAGTGGCTTGAAAAATGTTGTACCATTGTACAAAGATGGGACTGTCATTCTGCTGAAGCATTTTTAGTTTTAAATAAAATGTTTTATATAATTTTAATGACAAAAATAAAAGTATCTGAAATAAAACACACAAATTCTCACAAAGCACCTTAGAAATAATGGTAGCTCACAGTTGCCAGGAATAAATTGTGTTGTTTATTATTGTATCTTAACAAAAAGGAAGGAAGGAAAGGAAGGAAGACGAAAGGAAGGAAGGGCAGTGGATTAAAGAGATAGAAAGAAGACCAGAGAAAATTCAGTAAACTAATCAATGTTTTGTAGGGAGAAACAACTTCCTTTTACAGATTGCCTAAAAGATTAAGGCTGATGTCTAGCCAGGGATGTCCAATATCTCGATTTCCATGGGCCACATTGGAAAAGGAAGAATTGTCTTGGGCATAAATACATAAAATACCTAACACAAATAATAGCATATGAGCTAAAAAAAAAAGTCACAAAAGTAATCTTATAATATTTTAAGAAAGTTTAGAGATTTGTGTTGGGGTCATTCAAAATTTTCCTGGGCCACATGCAGCCTGCAGGTCACAGGTTGGACAAGCTTGGTCTAGAGAGATCAAGATTGCTTTTCATAGACTTTAATAGCCATGCCCCTCCTTGTGAAAAAAAAAAAAGAAAAAGAAAAAGGAAATAAAGTTATACAAATAAAACTAGGTAAGACTAGATTGCATCTTTGTTCATTCACCAAATCTAGAACATTAGGTTGGTAAGCTTAAGAGAGGTAATTTAAAATATATTCAAAGGAATATTGTTCACATGTCATATTAAGTATATTCCTAGCAGAGATGGTGGAATCTGAGATTATAAAAGGCATAAAAATTGAAGTTTGGCCAGAAAATGCAGTCACTATATCAAGCAAATAAAAAATCACTGGGCTGAGACAAACCAAATCCTGTAGTAAAACGAAGAAAGTGATTTCTATTTCTTTGGTTCAAAGAATGATTATTTAGTTTATAGTCAATATCAGAGGAAAGAGGAAGATAAATAGAGAAAAGAGGAGGAAGGAAAAATAACATATCTTAAAACCAAAGTCATCTCACAAAAATATGGAAGGACTTCACTCTTCATAACTAGATAAAGGAGAGTTTTGATTTTTACTATTAGCTATGTAGCCTTCAATATTATTTTACCCTCAGTCAGCTCAGTTTTTCTCCTGTGAAAAATGTGAGTGATACTAATTCAAGCACATGCTAATATGTAACAGAAGTAAACATCACAGTAAAACAGTACTACCATTTTACACTAAAAGGAGTGGCATAAACAAAAGTGGTATTGAGTTCTAGAGAAAATAGAGATTTCTTGAATTTATTCAAATTGTTTAGTGCTTTTGGAGGGTTTCCAAAAATTCTCTATTAATCTCTCCTTTATTAGTTTCTTACAGCAATCACAGGAAGTACATGAGAACAGAAATTCTTACCCTCATTTAAAAAAAAATGAGTAAAGCTTAGGAAAATGACCTTAGGGAATACCCAAGATCACAGGCTAGCTAAGTGAAGTTGGGAATCATTTTTTTGGCTTCATGTTTCTTCCTACTTAAATGTCCAGTAGCCATAAAGTGGACACAGCAATATTCAAATTCATGTTGACTTCTTTTTTTCCCCCCCTAAATCAACCCACAAAGATACTATCCAAGTTATTCTACGAATAAAACCCCATCTAGAAATCTTCATTCTGTCATCCTATTACAAAAAAGAGAAGACTCAGTGACTTGGCCATTTAAAAGTTGATTGTTCTGCTTGGAGTAGTAATTTTAGCATGTATTGAACAGTTCTTGACAGGAGAATAAACTTTCCATGTTTAAGTTGTAACAATTTTAGAAAAAAACAAATTACTTATGTAAATAAAAATTACATATTTAATTTAAATTATGTATTTACAGAAGCCCCACATGTGTGGTTTTGCTTTCCATGTTTCCTTGAGAAGAAAGTGTGTTCTGCTGCTGTTGGATGATATGTTTTGTATATTTCTGATAGGTTCATTTGACCTACAGTGTTGATCAAGTCCATTATTTCCTTATTTATTTTTTGTTTGAATCTCCCATCCATAATTAGAAGTAGAATATTTTAGCTTCCTGCTATTATTTAATTGCTATTTGTCTCTTTAGTTTTTTTCACCATGTGCTTTATATGCTTTATGTTAGTTGTACATATATTTATAATTTATATATTTCTAATTAATTGTTGCTTTTATGTTTACATAATGTTTTTCTTTCTCTCTTATGACAGTTTTTGAGTTAAAGTCTATTTTTGTGATACAGAAATGACCAGTAATGATGACCATTTTTTCAAATGTTAGTTGGCTGCATAAATGTCTTCTTTTGAGAAGTGTCTGTTCATATACTTTGCCCACTTTTTGATGGGGTTCTTTGTTTCTTTTCTTGTATATTTGTTGAAGTTCTTTGTAGATTCTGGATATTAGCCCTTTGTCAGATAGATAGATTGCAAAAATTTTTTCCCATTCTGTAGGCTTCCTGTTTATTCTGATGATAGTTTCTTTTGCTGTGCAGAAGCTCTTTAGTTTAATTAGATCCCATTTGTCAATTTTGGCTTTTCTTACCATTGCTTTTGGTGTTTTAGTCATGAAGTCTTTGCCCATGCCTATGTCTTGAATGGTATTTCCTAGGTTTTCTTGTAGGGTTTTATGGTTTTAGGTCTTATGTTTAAGTCTTTAATCCATCTTGAGTTCATTTGAGGTGTCAGAAAGGGATCCAGCTTCAGTTTAGTTTCCTGCATATGGCTAGCCAGTTTTGCCAACACCATTTGTTAAATGGGGAATCCTTTTCTCAATGCTTGTTTTTGCCAGATTTGTCAAAGATCAGATGGTTGTAGATGTGTGGTGTTATTTCTGAGGGCTCTGTTCTGTTCTATTGTTTTTTATATCTGTTTTAGTACCAGTACCATGCTGTTTTGGTTACTTAGCCTTGTAGTATAGTTTGAAGTCAGGTAGTGTGATGGCTCCAGCTTTGCTCTTTTTGTTTAGGATTTTCTTGGCTATGTAGGTTCTTTTTTGGGTCCATGTGAACTTTAAAGTAGTTTGTCCAATTCTGTGAAGAAAGTCAATGGTAGTTTGATGGGGTTAGCATTGAATCTATAAATTGCTTTGGTCAGTATGGCCATTTTTATGATATTGATTCTTCCTATCCATGAGAATGGAATTTTGTCACAGGCCTTTTCTGCATCTATTGAGATAACCAATCCATTTTTGTCATTGGTTCTGTATATGTGATGGATGAAGTTTAGTGATTTGCATATGTGGAACCAGCCTTGCAACCCTGGAATGAAGCTGACTTGATTGTGGTGGATAAATGTTTTTGATGTGCTGCTGGATTCAGTTTGCCAGTATTTTACTGAGGATTTTCGCATTGATGTTCATCAGGGATATTGGCCTAAAATTTTCTTTTTTTTGTTGTGTCCCTCTTTTTCTCTTGTTTCGAATAGTTTCAGAAGGAATGGTACCAGCTCCCCTTTGCACCTCTGGTAGAATTCGGCTGTGAATCCGTCTGGTCCTGGACTTTTTTTGGTTGGGAGGCTATTAATTACTGCCTCAATTTCAGAACCTGTTATTGGTCTATTCAGGGATTTGACTTCTCCCTGGTTTAGTCTTAGAAGAGTGTATGTGTCCATGTCCAGGAATTTATCCATTTCTTCTAGATTTTCTAGTTTATTTGCATAGAGGTGTTTATAGTATTCTCTGATGGTAGTTTGTATTTCTGTGGGATTACTGGTTATATCCTCTTTATCATTTAGTATTGCATCTATTTGATTCTTCTCTCTTTTCTTCTTTATTAGTCTGGCTGGTGGTCTGTATATTTGTTGATCTTTTCAAAAAACCAGCTCCTGGTTTTGTTGATTTTTTGAAGGGATTTTTATGTCTCTATCTCCTTCAGTTCTGCTCTGATCTTAGTAATTTCTTGTCTTTTGCTAGCTTTTGAATTTGTTTGCTCTTGCTTCTCTAATTCTTTTAATTGTGACATTAGGGTGTCGACTTTACATCTTTCCTGCTTTCTCTTGTGGGCATTTAGTGCTATAAACTTCCCTCTATACACTGCTTTATATGCGTCACAGTGATTCCGGTTCATTGTGTCTTTGTTCTCATTGGTTTCAAAGAACATCTTTATTTCTGCCTTCATTTTGTTATTTACCCACTAGTCATTCGGGAGCAGGTTGTTCAGTTTCCATGTAGTTGTGTGGTTTTGAGTGAGTTTCTTAATTCTGAGTTCTAATTTGATTGCACTGTGGTCTGAGAGACTGTTATGATTTCAATTCTTTTACATTTGCTGAGGAATGTTTTGCTTCCAATTATGTGGTCAACTTTAGAATAAGTGTAATGTGGTGCAGAGAAGAATGTATATGCTGTTGATTTGGGGTGGAGAATTCTGTAGATGTCTATTTGGTCCAGAGCTGAGTTCAAGTCCTGGATATCCTTGTTAATTTTCTGTCCGTTGATCTAATATTGATAGTGGGGTGTTAAAGTATCCCACTATTATTGTGTGGGAGTCTAAGTCTCTTTGTAGATCTCTTAGAACTTGCTTTATGAATCTGGGTGCTCCTGTACTGGGGGCATATATATTTATGATAGTTAGCTCTTCTTGTTGCATTGATCCCTTTACCATTATGTAATGGCCTTCTTTGTTTTGGATCTTTGTTGGTTTAAAGTCTGTTTTATCAGAGACTAGGATTGCAAACCCTGCTTTTTTTTGCTCTCCATTTGCTTGGTAAATCTTCCTCCATCCCTTTATTTTGATCCTATATGTCTCTTTGCACGTGAGATGGGTCTCCTGAATACAGCACACCAAAGTGCAGTATCTGGGCCAGAACGCACCGTTCCTCCCAGTAGTCTCTCACAGCTCCGCTTTCATGATTCTGAGGCACTTATAGGATTCACTTCATTTGTTTCCTGTCTTTGGGAGATTACTGTTTTTTTCACTAGTTTATGTCCAATGTTTTAATTGTCATCATAACATATTTTGTCCAATTTCTTATTGTTTCAGATAGAACTAAGCAAGTCCCTTTTATTCTACTTTGTATAAAAGTATAAGTTCCAGTTTAACATTTTTTATCTTTCTCAATATATAGATAGATATAAATATTAGACTAAGATATGTATGAACAGATACATAATTTAATATTAACAAGAAGAATGCCTTGGAAAGATGATACATCACAAGCCAGTTGTAGTGTGCATATATATTTATGTAGTTTCATACACGACAACTGGCTTGTGGTGTATCATCTTACCAATCTATTTTTCTTGTTACTCTCAAATTAAATAGAGTTGTATTTTCACAAAATAATTTTGGTTTGAGAGAAGTAATGGTTATAGTAATGCAGAAATTTAATTTTTGCGCTTATTTTTTATTCATATCAACTCTTTTTTTTTTTTTTTTTTGAGACGGAGTTTTGCTCTTGTTGCCCATGCTGGAGTGCAATGGCACGATCTCGGCTCACCACAACCTCCGCCTCCCAGGTTCAAGCAATTTTCCTCCCTCAGCCTCCTGAGTAGCTAGGATTATAGGCATGCACCACCACGCCCGGCTAATTTTGTATCTTTAGTAGAGATGGGGTTTCTCCATGTTGAGGCTGTTCTCAAACTCCTGACCTCAGGTGATCCACCCACCTCGGCCTCCCAAAGTGCTGGGATTACAGGCGTGAGCCACTGCGCCCAGCCCAACTCTTTGTTTATAGAGAACAATAATTCCTCAATTACTGAGAACTTGAAATATTCTAGGTATTTCAAATTTAAAGTATTAAATTTTATGTAATCTCACAACTAAAATTTTTTTAAATGATTTATTTATTTTTTCTGAGGAACAGGGTCTCACTCTGGCCCAGTCTGGAGTGCAGTGGCATAATCATAGCTCCCTGCAGCCTTGAACTCCTAGACTCAAGCAATCCTCCCGCTTCAGCCTCCTGATTTGCTAGGACTACAGGCTTGCACCACTATGCCTAATTTTTTTTTAAATTTTTTGTAAAGATAGGGATCTCTCTATGCTGCCCAAGCTAATCTTGAGCTCCTGTGCTCATGCAGTTTTCCTGCCCATCTTCCAAAGCACTGAGATTATAGGCAAGAAAAAACAAAACAGTAACAATCCAACAAACCAGAAGCATAGACAATTTAAATGATATGCTCAAGATTATAGAGTAATACATGCCGACCTTTGGACTTGAACTCATACAGCGTAACTCAAAACCTTATCCTTACTCTTTGGTGCTATATTTACTGCTTCCGTATCAGTTGTTCTCAACTCTGACTGCACATTGTTGTCATCTGGAAGAAATTTCAAAACACACTAGCTCTCAGGTACAATCCCCAGACTTTCTGAAATAATTAATTTGCGATTGGTTTGACATTATTGTTAAAGCCCCATAGTTATCAGAATATACATCTGGTACTAAGAACCATTGCTCTACATGACAATGGCTTGTGAAATAGACCGACAAAATATACAAGTGATTGCATGAAGAATCAAGCATCACCCAATCAATTTATTGAAGTACCTGTGTACCAAGACAAGTGAAACAAGTCATAATTACTTTAATTAGCATTCCTACAAGCTTTCAAAGGCTTTAATGCTAACTGCTTTGTAAGTCTAAAAAGGCAAAACTCTTGTCTTGCCTAACAGCATAAAGGAAATCACTGTCTGTAAACCTGTTAGTGATTAAGAAGATTTTGGTCTGTCAATCCTTGGAGGCAATTACCTTACAAGAGGGCACTCAGTTTGATTTTCCAAATAAAATAGCAACTCATGTTTAATTATATGGAGACGAAGGAGACGAAAAAATTTTTTGAATAGATTAAAATTAGATCTATTTTTCCAGACAGGTGAAAAGTAGAAACAGAATATATATAGCTAGCATAAAACTTTAATCCATCTTAGTTGAGACCTCATTTTTATAGCTCTTTCAGCCATATTTATCCCTAGCAATAGTCCCTGTTCTTAAGTCTTTTTCTTGGGATATAATTTTCTTATAGAACTTCTTGGAATCTTCTCATGTTGTTTCCACATGAGACATTGCCATGATGAGATCATTAGTTCCTCTGCTACTCTCACTAACAATCTTTGTACATAATTTGTAAGATGCGTTTCCTTCATAATCATTAAGTACTTCACTACGCTGTTCTCAGCATTTTTGTAGATTTAGCAATGTATATGATTAATTGTCATTTTGCTTGATATCTTTCTTCCTTATATGTCATGGGTTTATCAAAATACAAAGTATGTATTATTTTTCCTGAGACGCTATGGTCCTACTTAAGGATGTAAATACTTATTGTACATGACTGCTACCTGTTTGCTCTGCCTCTAAGAAATCTTTATACCAAAAGTATCCTTAAGTGATAGTTATCATCACTGCCTCTTGCATGTTCCAAAAACAAACAAAACATAGAAAACAAAGGGAGGCAAATACTCACCAATTCCCGCTGAATAAAATTTACATTATCTTTTCAGTCACATTTAATGCATCTTCTCTTCTTTGCTTTTTGTGTTTGTAAGTAAGCCAAACACAAGTATAGGAAATACTTTTAATGGATCGTGTATTTTCTTGTCTCTATGCCTTAGTTCGTGGGTTAAAATAGCCTTTCTTTTCTTTGCATTGATCCACTAGTTAAAATGTTATGTGTTAAATGAAGCTTGTTGGTTCATGAAAATAAATTTTTCTCTCCCTCTTTGATGGGACCATAAAAATCTTGCTTATATATTCATTAGTGTGCATATATGTTACTGCTTTTTTCATGAAATTTTAAGCCACTTCAAAGCCTGAGACCTTGATTTACTGATATTTCAATTTCAGCATAGTTTTTCATACATAATAAGAACCTTAAAATGACAGTTCAATTCATTTAACTTCAATTTACAAACCATATTTAGAAGAAACTTTAAGCTGCATTACTTCAGTATGATCAAATATGTATCTGACTGGTGGTAGATATAAAAGGTCAATTAATATTTAAATTCATTGATATTATAAGTATGCTCTATGATAAAATGATAGTTTGATATTACAAATGTTTTCTGCATGAGATAATGGTTAGTCCTTTAAGAGAAAATGTATGTTTTTATATTATATATACTACTGTATCTTAGTTCTGATTCATTTGTTCATTTTGCACTGAATTTTAACTTACAAGCATTTAAAAGAATATAAAACACTCATTTTTAAAATCTTAGGAGTAGATCAAAAAAACTTTTATAAATTTTAAGTATGAAAACTTTGCAGCTGGAAGATAAGTAAACTTATAATTAGACAGCAAACTGACAATTCTTACCATATGCAAATTTATGATTGGATATGACATTGACATTGGGAAAGCGTAAACCACAAGAATGATTTATTTAAAAAGGCATTTTTGTAAAGATTTCAAATGATGAGGAATGGGTGTGTTCTCTGATAGTTTCTTTTCTGCTGTTAACTAGGTCATGTTTCCATGGAGTGCTACACTCAAGGAAAAGGGGACAAAAGACTAAATAGATAATCGTATAGACAGTTTTATCTTCTAAAATAGAAAACAGTCTGATTAGAAAATAAATACATTTAAAATGTCCTCCTCAACCTATGGAAATATGATGGTTGAGACTGATTTGTGTATTATGGAAAATCTCTCTAGATCCAGTAGCACTACATATTTTAGACTTATGATCCCTAAAATTGAAATATCTAATCATGCACAGATGTACACATTTTAGCATCTCTCTAGAATATTGATGCTAAGAATATATCTGCTGACATATTAAACATATGTCTAGGGGTAGTACCAATGGTTTCGCATTTATTTCACCTTTAATATTGACACTTACATGTTGTTAAATATGAAAGTGACCAATAAGTATCTCAGTACTCCAGAATATCCTCTACTAGTTTCACTCAGCTGCCTGAAGCATTCCTCTTTTCTGATGTTTGTGCAACGACAAGCAGGCTAGTAATCTCCCAACAGAGCTTTGTATGCTGCTTTAAATAACAGCATCCCAAGAGGGTTTTTCCAAGAAAAAAAATGCAATCATATGTATAGTTTAGATAACATGGTACTTGAGAAATAATGAGAGTTAAATACATGATAGTTTCTACTATTATTTTCATTTTTATGGGGGTTACTCTAAACCTAGTGTTGAGAGAAGAGGCCTAGAGAACAGAGTCACTCTAACTCAAATAAGACTATGATCAACCATGCCTGTGTTCAATGTCATCTTGTTCCCCGACTGCACTTAGGGTCAGTTTGCTTATTTTTGCAGCCCAATAATGAGATGCAGATGAACTGGGAAAGAAGGGAGCTTATTTCTGTAACTGGGTACAGGGAGAAGGTCTGGAAAATATCACCAGACCGACTCAAAATTACAAATTTTTCAGAGCTTATATACCTTCTAAGCTATATGTCTACGTGTAAGTGTGCATTCATCTAAAGACATAAGTGATTAACTTCTTCTAATCTATAACTAAAATCTGAGTCCTGAAGACCTTCCTCTGGAGCCTCAGTACATTTACTTAATCTAAATGGGTCCAGGTGCTGGGGTGATTACCCTTATCTTGTCTCCTGCTAAATCTTGGAAGTTTGGAGAGTTCCTTCAGACCCCCAGTAAACTTGTTTGTGGAGGCCTTGGGAGTTTCTTCAGACCCCCAATAAAACATTTTTAATCCTAAACCGGTCCTGTTAAGGGTTCCTTTGTTACCTTATCATGCTTCAAGGCCCAGGAAAAGCTTGAGCAAAACTCTTGGTGGGCTTTTATTACGTTCCAGCGTTTGTATAAAAGCACAGGCTCTATCAGCTTTTAATATTTAACTTAACCACTCAGTTACTGCTGAAACAGTTGTTATGGAGGCCTGGGTTAGTGAGACCTGGCCTGCCACAATCTGACATATGAGAAGTGTATGCAATGGTAGATACCTTGTGGATCTGGATTCCCAAGGGTATCAATATAAAGGCAGTGGCTCTGTGAAGATAGTTTCCAAATTTGTTAAGAAAGATAATAGAATATTTTATGAAAAGCAATCTTTCTATATTTAAAGGTTTTAAAATGTAGCAGGTTGATAGCCTAGAATATTTCAGAATACCTTAGTAAGCATTAAATCAAAATACTGATATAGTACTAAAATGTCAACCTAGTCCACTAATATTTAGCTAAACATTCTGCATGAAACCATATGCAAATGCATTACAGCTAGGGTGACCAGGCACCCCATTTTTGCCTGCAATATTCTTGATTTAGTTTTTTGGCCTTGGTATTCTATGTGAATTGCTAATGTTCTGGATTATTTGTGGCTTTAAATAAAAGTATTATTATTTAAAATATTTTAAAATGTGCCATAATATATTCAGCAGACCTCCATTGATACTTATAACTTCTGCCTTGATCTCATCTAGTAGTGTGTGAGATGCATTTTAATCCATGATTAAGTCATAAAGATCAAAGATGAGTAGTAGTAAACCATATCTCTTTTCCATATCTTTGTAGACATAATGTAAGCAACATCATCTTTTCAAGGACATTTTCTGAGTCTACAAAGTGTTCTTAGACACAAGAGTCCAGGGACAGTTAGTTCTTCAGGTATACAGGTAGAGAAGGAGTATTCCATCCTGCTGTCTCTACAGCCAATGGTCAAGTGGTCCATATTATTAACACACTGGGTAATCAGTCAGTATCAGCAGTGAAAATAGTAAATCATATAACAAGTGTTTGTAAAATATATACAAGAAATAGACATTAATAAGTCCTCCTATAGAAAATATAGACAGTGGTCTGAATGTACTTCCTACAGGGATTTTAAAATCTAGTTTGTGATATAAATTGACAGCTACTTATTATATTATTCTGAAATTATTTTATATTTCAAAAACAACAATCAAAAATAGTGCATGTTTTCCTAGGCAAGCCAGAAGAATATAAGCATATTAATGTATATATATTACATATATTCATAAATAAAAATATACATAAAAATGAGACAAATGCATATATAAATCTGTGCATAATAACATCTATAAATAAGACTGTATATACATAAGTAAAAGACAAAACTAACACACAAACACAAGTAAACAGATCGACACAAACAAACACAGTTATCTTTACAGTTATTTTATTTTTAGAAGTATTTTTAATTTTTGTGGGTATATAGTAAGTATATATATTTATGGTATCCATGATATACTTTGATACAGACATGCAATGTAAAATAATCACATGAGGGTAAATGGGGTATCCATCGTCTCAGGCATTTCTCTTTTGTGTTACAAACAATCCAATTATACTCTTTATTTTAAAATGAATAATCAAATTATTTTGACTATAGTCTCCCTATTGTGCTATCACATAGTAAATCTTAATCATTCTTTCTAACTATTTTTTGTACCCATTTACTTTCCTTACCGCCCCCCATCCCTAACTACCCTTCCAAGCCTCTGGTTACTATCCTTTCACTCTCTATCTTCATGAGTTCAATTGTTTTAACGTTTAGCAAAGTTTCTCTTTCTGTGTCTGGCTTATTTCACTTAATATAATGACCTCTAACTCCATTCATATTGTTGCAAGTGACAGGATCTCATTCTTTTTTTGGCTGAATAGTACTCCATTGTATATATGTATCACATTTTCTTTTATCTATTTATCTGTTTTTGGACACTTAAGTTGTTTCCAATTCTTGCTATTATGAATAGTGCTGCCATAAACATGGGAATGCAGATGTCTCCTTGAAACACTGATTTCCTTTCTTTGGGTAAATAAGTAAGAGGGGAATTACTGGATTGTAGGGTACCTCTATTATTCGTTTTTTGAAAAACCTCCAAACTGTTCTCTGTAGTGGTTGTACTAATTTACGTTCCCACAAACAGTGTACAGGAGTTTCCATTCCTCCACATCCTTGCCAGCATTTTTTATTACCTGCCTTTTGGATAAAAGCCATTTAACTGGGTTAAGATAAGATTGTAGTTTTAAGTTGCATTTCTCCGACGATCAATGATGTTGAGTACCTTTTCCTATACCTGTTTGCCATTTGTAAGCCTTTTTCTTTTTGATAAATGTCTACTCGGGTCTTTCATCCATTTTTAATTGGATTACTAGATTTTTTTCCACTGAAGTTATTTGAGCTTCTTATATATTCTGGTTATTAATCCTTTGTCAGATAGGTAGTTTGCAAATATTTTCTCCCATTTTGTGGGTTGTCTCTTCACTTTTTTGATTGTTTCCTTTGCTCTGCTGAAGGTTTTTAACTTGATGTGATCCCATTTGTCCATTTTTGCTTTGGTTGCCTGTGCTTGTGAGGTATTATTCAAGAAATATTTGCCCTTTGCAGTATCCTGGAAAGTTTCCCCAATGTTTTTTTGTAGTCGTTTCATAGTTTGAGGTCTTAAATTTAAGTCATTAATCCATTTTACTTGATCTTTGTATATTGCAAGAGATGGTGTCTAGTTTCATTATTTTATATATGGTTATCCAGTTTTCCCAGAACCATTTATTAAAGAGACTTCTTTCCCCAGTGTAAGTTCTTGGTGCCTTTGTCAAAAATGAAGTTGACTGTAGATGTGTATGCATTTATCTCTGGGTTTTCTGTTCTGTGCCATTGGTCTATGTGTCTGTTTTTATGCCAGTGCTGTGCCATTTTGGTTACTATAACTGTAGTATAATTTAAGGTCAAGCAATGTTTTGTTCTTTGCTTAAGATAGCTTTGGCTCTTCTGGGTCTTTTCTTTTTCCATATAAATTTTAGGATTGTTTTTATTATTTCTGTGAAGAATGTCACTGGTATTTTGATAGAGATTACATTAAATCTGTAGATTGCTTTAGGTAGTATGGACATTTTGACAATAGTGATTCTTCCAGTCCCTGAACATGGACTGTCATTAGTTTTTTGTGTCTTCAACTTCTTCTATCAATGTTTTACAGTTTTTATTGTAGAGATTTTTCACTTTTTCAGTTAAATTAGTAAGTATTTTATTTTATTTGTAGCTTTTGTAAATGGGATTACTTTCTTGATTTCTATTTCAGATTGTTCACTGTTACACGCCCTTAAATTTATACGAGGGACTACTGGGCTATTTTGTTACCTGTTGGTAGATCAGAAAACCAAAGATTTTACAGGACTATTTCCCTGCTGGTTTTATGTGAGTTTAAGTTGACTGCAAACACCTCACCACAAATTTTAAGTTAGAGCTAGGCCAAGCGACATCACCACCCTTTAAGGAAAAAAAAGACCACTTCTCCTGAACCTATTAATGAGAATAGATGCTCATGATTTACACACTAGTACCTAGTGTTATCTACACATTAGCATACAATAGCTAGTTTCAGTGGGTGGAGAAGAGATTTTTCATGGAGAAGAAAAATGACTAGATTTTACCTCTTAGATTGCATTGGGGGCAGTGCTAGTGTGGATGGCATCAGATGGTACCAGGGTGGAGGCATAGTCAAGCCAGGATTGAACTACACTGAGGGCCATTGTGGGCTTTTGTGGGCCGGGAAAAGATCCCCAGACTCCAAAGGCTGTCCTAGAATGAATCGTTTCTGATCAGTTCAAGCTGGATATAGAGAAGCCCACAGGCAGTTCAGAAAAATACCTGGATTAGAAACACCTGGAGAGTTAGGTGTCGGAGTTAATTTTCAAGGAGATTGACAGGCATAGAAAAAAAGAGGTCTTGATTTCAAACTCTTTTGAATGCCAAAGTAGGTGGTAGACAAAGAAAGACAAAGAAACTCTCCGAGGCAGAGTTTTGGACCCTGCCTTCCTAGATGAAAAAAGAAAAAATTATATATATATATATATATATATATATATATATCGAATGTGAATTAAACATTACTACTGGATTTTAGTTCCTAAATAAAATTAATAACAAATGAAAATTGGCCTAAACTTTGACATTTATCCTCTACCCTGAGGGCTATAGTGATGTTATTGATTATATGAAATTCAGAAGACACAAATCTTCTGGCAAAGTATCAATATATATTTACTAGATATTTCAAAATAATTGAGATGTAGACAGTGATTTAACACTTGCATGTGTAGAAAGCTGGCTTAGTTCATCACTATATGAAGTATGGATTTTTTATTTAGAGCAACTAACTGTGCTGCAAATTAATGTCACTCATTTCAAGTTTTCTTGTGATCATGATTAAAATTGCAAGATTAGCTGTTAATATGTCCTTCCATTAGCAGTTGAACTTTGCCCCATTGAATGGGTGCCAGATTCTATAGGTTTGTTTAGATGGTTTAAACTAAAAATTAGTAACTTAATTCCAAATATGCTTGGATTGATTTCATCCATGTCATTATTCATTATTTAGTGTTTATTATTGTGAGTGTTCTTATAAACATAGATTTAAACTTCAACATTGAAGATAAAATAATTTGCATAGCTGTTAATTACATAAATACAAATTTTTGTTGAACCCAAGTTCTGTGGAAAAAATAATAGTTCTACAAAATTAAAAATGTATGAAGCCTGTGTCCTTAGAACTCACAATTGCATTCAAATTGCAAAATTTTACCAATAGAAACAAAATGGAGTTTTCAAAATGCATATACACACATATTCTGAATAATTGTTCTATTGTATCTGATGATAAAGCTGATATTTAATACTGATTATACTTAAGCATGCATATGTGCTTTCTCTTTCCTGACAATCACCAACTGAATTTTACTAAGTTTTGAACATTTAAATGATGTTCAAACTTTTAAATCAATGGTAGTAACCTAAAGATATACAGAACATTTCTTTTTGTAAATTAATACTCAAAATTTTCTTAAATGTTGTACAAAATGAGTTGAAAATCTTTAATCATATTATTTGATATATGGAACATAAAAAAGTTCCACTATTGAAGTTTTAGTGTGTTGTTATGATTGAAAATGAGGCTTAAAATACAAAAGCATTAAAAGTTAGCTCTTAAAATAGTGGAGAAACTGAAAAAAAAAAATAAATAATGAGATAGGATAGTCTCTTGCCACACAGGCAGCTGCAGTGAACTGCAGCTCCCAGTCAGCCAGGCAAGGACAAGGGTAAACTCCCAATAGTCTCCAGTGTACTGTTGCCAGATGATTTTGCTTCGCTGTAGGCTAATGTAAATGTTCTTAGCATGTTTCAAACAGGCAAGGCTAAACTATAATGTTGAGTGGTTCAGTTGTATTAAATGCATTTTCAACAGGTTATTTTCAATTTATAATATGCTCACTGGGAAGTAACACCATCATAAGTCGAGGAGTATCTGTAGGCTGCCATTGCTGAAACAGAATTAGAAACATTTTACTTCCTGATTCCTAATAATATTTCTTTATGCCTCGCAATTCTGCTTCTGTTTTCTTGTTCTTTCAGCCGGAAACAGCTTTTATTAGTCGATTTATATATTCAGCAAAGACTAGCTCAAATGTCACTTTTAGCACACTTCCCCTTGATTCGTAGTTTTTGCTACTATCAATTTTAACCTGCTCAACACATATAACCAATTCAATTGAAAAAAAAAAAAGAAATTTCACTCCATATACCTTGATTTTTGCTAATCAGTTTTTTTCTTTGTAGATTTTATTACTTGATGAAAGGAAATGTTCTTTATTTTAAATTCTACAGCACTTTCCTCTAATAATGAACACATCTCTGATCCGTTGGGTTAACGTATAATTTCAGCTCATTATCATTTTTGTTTTTGATTTTTTTTTTTTTTTAAGACGGAGTCTCGCACTGTCTCCCAGGCTGGAGTGCAGTGGCGTGATCTTGGCTCACTGCAAGCTCTGCCTCCCGGGTTCACACCATTCTCTGGCCTCAGCCTCCAGAGTAGCTGGGACTACAGGCACCCGCCACCACGCCCGGCTAATTTTTTTGTGTGTTTTTAGTAGAGATGGTGTTTCACTGTGTTAGCCAGGATGGTCTCGATCTCCTGACCTCGTTATCCACCCACCTTGGCCTCCCAAAGTGCTGAGATTACAGGCATGAGCCACTGCACCCGGCTGTTTTTGTTTTTTATAACCACAGGCATACTTAAGATTATAAAAATGTTAAGCCTTCAAGTTAAAATACATTAAATTATTAATTTGCCTTTCTCTAAGTGCTACAAATACTTGTAGAAAAATTCTTATTTGATGATAAATTGAAGGTAGAATTTTTTAATATTTTAGTCTACATCAAGCCAATTTAAACTCTTTGTGAATAGAAATATGAGTATAAACTTTTTAAGACACTCAGCAGATAATATTCTCAAATTAAGGGATTTTTAGTATCCATGGTTTTCTAACCTCAATTTTGCAGAAATTTTGAAGTCCATTTGTTTTTGTGTTTACTAGCATGGATCTTTTATTTTTTGTGGGTATAAGGTTTTAGGCTATAGGTATATCTCTTTGATTTTTCTTTGCTTTATTGCACTTTGCAGATATTGTATTTTTACAAATTAAAGGTTTTTAGCAATTCTATTGAGATTTTCTAATAGTGTCTGCTTGCTTTGTGTCTCTGTCATATTTTGGTAATTCTCACAGTATTTCAGTTTTTTTCATTTTGTATCTTTTATGGTGATCTTTAATAAGTGATCTTTGATGTTACCATTGTAATTATTTTGGAGCACTATGAACTGGACTCATATAAGATGGCAATTGTGATCAATGTTGTGTGTGTTCCGGCAGTTCCCCCATCTCCACTTTCTTGGGCCTCCCGCTTCTATGAGAGACAATAATATTAAAATTAGGCCAATTAATAACCCTATAATGACCTCTGAATGTTAAAGTGAAAGGAAGTTTCACACATATCTCACTTTTAATCAAATTATTAAAGTTGCAAAAATGGTTAAGTGTAGTGAGGAAGGCATGTTGAAAACCTAAGTAGAATAAAACCTGGGCCTCTTATACCACAGTTAGCCAAGTTGTGAATTCAAAGGAAAAGTTTTTGAGGAAATCCAAAGCGCTACTCCAGTGAACATACAAATGATAAGAAAGAAAAATAGCTTTATGGCAGATATGGAGAAAGCTTCAATAGTCTGAATAGAAAATAAAATCAGCCACAACATTTCCTTAAACCAAAGCCTAACTCAGAACAAGTCCTAACTCTATTCAATTCAATGCAGATTGAGAGAGGTGAGGAAGCTGTAGAAGAAAAGTTGGAAACTAGCAGAGTTTGGCTGATGAATTGTAAGGAAAGAAACTTTTTATAACATCAAGGAGCAAGAGCAAGTGCTGGTGTAGAAGCTGCAGCAAGTTGTCCAGAAAATCCAGCTAATATCATTGATGAAGATGGCCACAGTAATGACAGATTTTCAGTGTAGATGAACCAGCCTTCTATTGGAAGAAGATGTTATCTAGGACTTTCATAATGTGAGAGAAGTCTATGCCTGGCCCCAGAGCATCCTAGGACAGGCTGACTTTCTTGCTGGGGGCTAATGCAGTTGATGACTTTAAGTTAAAACCAATGCTCATTTACCATTCCAGAAATTCCAGTTCCCTTAAGAATACTGATAAATCTAATCTGTCTGTGCTCTAGAAATCAAACAATGAAGCCTAAGTGACAGCATATCTATTTAATGAGTATTTTAAGTCCATTTTTGAGATCTACTCCTCAGAAAAAAAGTTTCCTGTCAAAATATTACTTCTCATTGACAATGCGCCTTTTCACTCAAATTCTCTAATGGAGTTGTACAAGGAGATTAATGTTGTCCTCATGCCTGATGACACAACATCCATCCATTCTGAAGCCCACGGATAATGGAGTAATTTCAATTTTCAAGTGTTATTGTTTAAGAAATATGTTTTATAAGGCCATAGCTGATATAGATATTAATAGTTATTCTCCTAATGGATCTGGGCAAAGTAAATTAAAAACCATCTAAAAAGGATTCACCATTCCAGATGTCATTAAGAACAATCGTGAAACAAGTTAAAATATCAATAATAACAGGAACTTGGAAGAAGTAGATTCCAACCTTCATGGGTAACTTTGAGGGGTTCAGGTCTTTGGTGGAGGAAGTAACTGCAGGTATGGTGGAAATAGAAAGAGAACTAGAATTAGAGGTGGAGCCTGAAGATGTGACTGAATCACTGAAATCTCAGAATAAAACTTGAACAGATGAGGAGCTGCTTCTTATGGATGAGCAAAGCAAGTGGTTTCTTGGGATGGAATCTACTCCTGCTGCAGTTGTTATGAACATTGTTGAAATGACAACAAAGTATTTAAAATACTACGTAAGCTTAGTTGCTCAAACATGAAGAGTTTCAGAGCATTGACTCCAATTTTGAAAGAAGTTCTACTGTGAATAAAATGCTATTGAACAGCACCCCATGCTGCAGAAAAGCATATTGCTTTGAAAGGAAGAGTCAATCGATGTGACAAACTTTCTTGTACCTTTCAAGAAACTGCCACAGACTCCCTTATCTTCAGCAACCACCCCCTTGATCAGTCAGCAGCCATCAACATCCTTTATCAGAAAAAATGATTATAATTTGCTGAAGGCTCATATGACTGTGAGGGTTTTTTTTCTCAATAAAGCATTTTTAAATTAAGCTATGTAAACTGTTTCTTTAGACATAATGCTATACGACACAATAGACTACAATTAGTGTGAACACAACTTTTACATGTACTGGGAAACCAAAAAGTTTGTTACTTGTTTTATCGTTATATTGACTTTATTGTGGTGGTCTGGACTGAATCCACAGTATCTCTAGGTATGCCTGTTGTTTCTGTATATAAGAGTGCTACTCACTTTTACATATTTTAAAAAATTGTGCATGCGCTTGTATAGTTAAGTATTATGCATTTGTTTTGGGAAGGATGTAATCATAACTTGAGAATAATGATAGGAGGGCAGAATGTCATTTTTATGCCATTATAAAAATTCTCTCCACTTGAAAGTTTAGTTAATCTTTTTAGGTCTATTACAGACTCACTTCTTTTGTCTTATTTGCTAAGACAATATAAGCTAATTTAGTTTAATCATTTTGTGGAATTTTATTTATGGTAATAACAAAACCTGAGGGGAAAAAAGATATTTTCTGTAGACACACACAGACACATACACATACACACACACACACACACCGGAGACCCACAAACAAAAACATTTTAAAATGCTGAAGTGTTTTACACCTGTCTTTGTGTTCTGTACTGCAGATGCTGCATAGTATACAAAATGTTATTGACATTTGTAATATGCACTGGCAAGCAGCAGGTAGGTTTTTTAATTTTACTATTTTGTGAAATATGATTTGTCTTTCAAAATGCTTGATTATGTAGTTGTTTTTGACTGCAATAATGAAAAAGCATTAAGTTACAAAACAGTTACTTATAAAATTGTATGATGGTTAGACAGTTTATTCTGATACTTCACTGCCAACTATTTACTTTGATTTTACTTAAAGTGGCATTATAATGCCAATGGCTAAACACATGCTGTGTCCACTACAGTAATAATTGTACCATGTTTTCATTAAATATATAATTATTATATGAATCTCTAAGATTATAAGCCACTTCTGAAATAGCTACTTCCATATATCCTTTTTTAAATAGACTTACTTTAAAATTTTCTTTTATATAGATTCGGAGAACTTTAACTAGATCAGTGTGGATACTCATGCTGATTCATTTTTAGTTGACTGCTAATGAATGTTCATTAAGACATGTCTACTTATTTCCACTAAACAATATTATCAACAGATGCTTACCTCTGTAAATTATCTGTCAATATAGAAGTTGATGATGTAACAGAGAAAATGAAGTCATAAAATTAAGTGTTTAAAAGCATCCAATCCAACCACATATTGGAATTCTTGCCTCCATGTATACATTCTACCTCAGGGTACCCACAATAGCCCCTTTATATAATAATTCAGGCTAATTTCCTGATAATGGGTTAAAACCTGGCATGGCTTAAATGCCATTATGAGACATTATTCCCAGTGGCCACAATTCTCTATGATATATATGTAGTGATATATATCTAGTGTCTAGTGAGGCAAATTATATCTTGTAATTCATTTGAGCATTAAATAGTTAACCACTGTTTTTGTATTTGCAAAGACTATGTTGAACCTTCTTAAGGAATTTTTTAAAAATTATTAAATTCATTATTTCTGAAGAAAAGGCACAGGGGTTCAGTAATTGTTGATGAACTTACTGAACTCTAGACTGGGTTTATATGTAATGAAATGTCTTAGCATTTCCAAATACCTACAAAGTTCACATGAACGTTTAAGCCTGAATTTTCAACTTCTTCCAGCATCTGAAGTGTGTACACACCAAAACAAGGCTATTATTTAAAATTTTGAGATCCTTTGTACTCCTCTTCAGAGTTAGTTTAGAATTCCCAAGGATCCTTTTTGCTCTAATCCATTGTGTAAAAACACAAGACCTATGCAGACCCTCTGTGGTGATTCTCTAAACTGTAGCCACACTAG
The DNA here is from genome assembly GCF_028858775.2 of Pan troglodytes. Lineage (NCBI taxonomy): Eukaryota > Metazoa > Chordata > Mammalia > Primates > Hominidae > Pan > Pan troglodytes. The sequence continues at coordinate 173,047,936 of NC_072401.2, forward strand.
GGGCTTATAAGATTACTGATAATTAGAAGATGCAAAATTTAATCCAGATTCAGGCTTTTTTCTTGTTGTCGTTGACACTCAACTTTCAGTATATTAATTTCTGAAGGTTATTGTTCACAAAAGGTATCAGTTAAAATTGTTATAGAGTAGTAAAAAAATAGTAAAAAAGGCTGGGCAAGGGCAAACCGTGAATTTAAAGTTAAACTAACAAATTGTAACGTCACATTTTATTCCTTAGAGTAAAATATTTTCATTATTTTAGTTAATTCTCATTTTGTATTTCTTGACTATTCTTTAATTACATATCATTATTTAATTTATATTTACCTAAAAATAATGGATACATTAACAAAAGGACAGATCTTTTAAAATACTTTGGGAATGTTTGGGCTGAAGAAAGGACAATTATAATAGAAGAATATAATAGTAAATTCAAGGGACTGTTCAACTGAAAAAGAAAAGAAAAAAATCTTTATTATCTTCTTAGCTTTATAATTTGCCTGATAGAGACCCAAAATATATATTTATAGCAATTAATATTTGCTATTTTTATTATATACTCAACACGAAGAACGCTAAAAAGAATATTAAAGAAGTGAATAGACCAGTGAGACTTCGTTTAAAAGTTGATTATTTTTATTGTAATGCATATAGTTAAAAACTGGAAGGAAACAACATAAATTGAGTCTGAAGTGTTCACGTTAACCATTTACTGAAATTATTGTGGCTTTTTCAAAAATCCTCCACCCCTCCTGCCCTTTCTATGCTTTTTTAAAAATAGCTTTATTGAGACATAGTTCCCATACTGTACAATTCTTCCACTTAAAGTGTACAATTCAGTCGAGTTTAGTATATTCCCAGATGCTTTCATGTTTTTATCTCTTCTTTCTCCTGCTCTTTTATTAGCCTTCCCCTGACCTACTTCTCAACTAAAGAGTATTTTTATTAGAAAGCTAATGATATGAAATGACCTAGCACTGCGACTGGTAAATTGCCACTAAGAACCCGTCCTAACTGAACTGTATTGTAGGACACTGGGGTGACTGTTACACTTCAGTTTATTAAAACCCATATAGGTTAAGGAATAGGAGTAATAAAAAGATGTCTTGAGGATAATAAGAAAATATCATCGGATATGTTTATTTCCAACATTCTTGGCATCCAAATCAAAAGTACTAAAGGGAAGTTAGAGTCCCTTTATGTATCAGTGGTGGTAATTCTCATAAAATTGAAATTCATAAATGCCTGCCCTGAATTTACCAACCAATAGTAATTTATGAATCAGATAGTGCTAAAGTTACAGCAGTTAAAGTTACTATGCATCCCTGACCATCACATGGAAGTGTGTATAATAGTAGAGGACATAAATTAGGTTTTATATTAATGAAAGCACATATTATTGGTTCATGAAACAAATCAGTGGGAATTTGTTTCATGTGAACTAATGCAAAAGTTGCTTATATTTCCACACATTTAATAAGTGATGATGAACTCCTTCAACATATTAGAACCTACAAACACTAAAAGCCTCTTAAGAGTTTTGTAGCCTAAGCATTCATTTGGGTCTATTTTTTATTGTTTCCAAAACTAATTTGCACATGTTAAAGGCATTAATATCATCTTAACTGCTGTTGCACATCAATTGTACACTTTATAATTAAAAAATTTGGTTGCATATATATTTCTGTGATTGGAAGCTACATGCATTATGATTTTACATGTAATCATCTGGAATTGAATCTTAATTATAGGGTTACCTTATTTTAATAGGATGTTGTTATTGTTTAGAGAATAATGGAGAGTTAATTTGTTGCAAAGATTAAAGCTAACACATGTTGATGATACATTTGATTTACCTTCCTCATAGGTTTCTCCAACAGTAGAATGTATAATTTAAACTTTTGCATAACGTAATTTGTGAAATGTTTTGTATGTCATACAAAAACAAAGAATTGTCAGCAATCTTATTAGAAATATAAATGATTCCTCTAAGGGAAAAACAACCCATCAGACATTATCTTACAAATGTATGAAAATGATTCTATAGGGAAAATAAATCAACTAAGCAGTATTGGAATTTATTTCTGCAGACATTAAATAATATGTCTACTAAACAAATGATGAGTATCCATAGATTACATCTCTACTGGCTCTTAGTTCTTCAATTAAATAGAAGACCCAAATTAAGGTATTAGAACTTATCAATATCCAATTGGAATCTTTATGCCTATAGCCGTTCTTTGAAATGTGACTCAGGTATCTGTGCTAGTGGGACAGATTAGAATTCATTTTGTTGCTACAATTTCAGATAATAAAAATACACAAGAGCCATACGATATGTTACCCTTCCTCTCACTTGCTTCTTGCTCAATCTGGTATTTTAAAATAGCTGCTTAGAAAACTACTGTTAAGTTTCCAAGCTGTATAGAAGGAACAAAAAAGGGAAGAGGCATGTGCAGTATAAGTGTGCGTGCACACACACACACACACACATCTGCTATTCCCTTAATATGGTTTGTTCTCTTCTCTTCTCGATTAAAATCCTTAACGTCAGGGCATGTTGGTAACTTGTTGTTATTATGCTGTTGTTATTTTCTGAAAAACAGAAATCTTTTTCCAGAAACTTATTTTAAGGTAATTTCCCTAAATAAAAATATCAGTAATTAAATGGACACAGATAAGGGAAAAGACATAATTTCATTATATTCATAAGGAACCTATCCCTTCAAATCTGTGACTGAGTTATAAGAACACAGAGGGTAAAATAGGGAGAAATGAAATATGTTATGATCAAGAGCTACATATAATAAAAATCAGTTGTAACAACTTAAAAGCAAGTCTTCTGCCAGCCTGATCTATATATTTTTGTCCTACTGGATAGCCTAAAAGACATCTTACATATCAATAGTCTAATGTAAAGAAAAGCTATAGCCTTCACAAATCACTGGAAAAAGAGCTACACAGAAAACATGCTTGTGTTAATGATTAGGTGGGCATGGATATGGGAGGAAGGCTGCTCTTTAATAGGATCTATGTTTGACCTTGTCTTATATATGTTATTGACATCTTTCAGAAATGAAATATGCATGACAGCTTCTAATTAAGCATTGTGATTTCTTCACTAGTTTAGTAACAATGACAACAACAACAGCAACAATAAAAATACACTTCACCTGATCAATCTAGAAGAATGTGCCTTCTTCTTATCAATGACATTCAACATTGTGCCAGTTAATTTCTGTTCTGATTAAGTAAACGGACACTGGTCTTAGACTGCAAGAATTCCAGCTAATCTGAACCCTAAGAAGTTTTTCCTATGAGCTTTGTTCATACTGAGTCCTTCATGTGGCTTATCATTATCTCCACCTGTGAACTCAGGGTCAGCTAAGGGCATTTTTCATACTTACTATTGCAACTCAGCAGAGCATTACAACCTGAAACATCTCATAGCCAAAATTTCAGCATGTCTCTACTACCAAAATTGATTGAGTTCTCATTTTATTTGTAAACTTATTTAATAAGCATTCTAATTTACTAAGCATAATTTCGACAAGTATTTGACTACCATTCCTCTTTCCAAATGTTTGAAGACATTTTGAAGGTACAGTCATTTATTGCCTTGTTGGTCAATTGATGGATTTTTCTGTGGCATGGTTATCATTTTTTTTTTGATGATTTGAATTTTAGAAGCAACAAAAGTCTTGTTTAAAAAGAGGGAGAGAAAAAGACATTAGCAAACCAGGCTTCTTGTGACATTCGAAAAGTCTCCTGCTGTTATAAAGGGAAGAGAAAAACTATTTGAACAGAAAAGTGATTCAGTTAATAATAGGATTAAGGAGGAAAAATTATAAAAAATAAAAGCATTTTAAACAAGCAACTAGATCTGAGTTACTTATGCTGCATAGTTTACACACACACACACACAGAGAGAGAGAGAGAGAGAGAATTCCCTAAGAGAAAAAGGGTCTTAACATCTTATGCATATTTCTAAAGACCTAAACTACCTCAGGATTAAAGAAGAAAACATACATCACTAGAAAGTAACACATTTGCTGGCAGTCTGCTCTCAGCAGCTTGGTATAACCTAAAGATACCACTGCTACATATTGCACTGATGTACCACTACGGAGTGCTGGTGCTAAGGATGTTTCTTCTAAACATATGGAATTGCCCCAAGCTAGCAAGTTGTTTAATGGCATATTGGATCCATATGTTAAAGAGCTGAAAAATTGCTTAGAAGAGTGCAAAGCTATAATTATTTTCTCTGTTACCAGCCGGCACATTGCAAATCAGCTTCTCAAGGATGCAGATTCTCCACACAGTATAGCTCAAACTTTAGCTTCTCTTTTTATTTTGATAAAAATGAATCTGAATATGGTGTTCCAATAAATTTTCCCCTGGATCACTTATGACATCATCATCTTGGATGCTTTTTTAAAATGCATATTCCTGGGCCACCATCCCAGACTCACAGAATCAAATCTCTTAAATTTTTGAACTCAATAGATGGGACTTCAGAATACTTCAACTTAAGCTGACTCGATTGCTCTCTAAGGACCCACTACATTTGGGAACCACTGTTGCAAGGCACAGGGCAGCTGGTCACCTGCAGAAAATGCTTGGACAGAGTTTGGTTAAATTACTGCTTAATGCACAGGCCATATTAAATTTAAAAAGTAACATACTATTAAACTGATTGTGGATTTGTTATCAAAGAAAATAACTGCCAGGCCTTTACCCTCCTATTCCTCTATTAAGGTGTTGACTGCCCACTAAAGGGAAGGCTTCAAAGTTGCGGTAGTTCTATTGGAAAACACGCCCCACACCCATCCAATTTTGTATAGGACAAACTTAATTGGCTGTTCTTGGTTACTTTTATTTTAGTTTAGAGCTTTCAGTTTGAAAAGAACAAAGGAGAGAAGATTGTTGAAATTTATTTACACACACACACACACGTGCAGCAATACCTCTAACTTGTACCAGCAACTTCACTAACCAAACGGCAGCTGCAAGTGTTCAATTTAATTTTTTTAATTAAATATATTTAATTTTTAAAAATAATTAGGAAGCAACTACTAAGCAGGGGAGGAAATCTGTTCCTTACACTAGAGATTCAATAATTCTGTTTCAGTTTCACTGTCTAAATTTGCTTTATCTGCCCCTGTTTTTGCTTTTATTTCTAACCCTAATTTTAAAGATTTTTTTTGTATGTCATGCCCCAATCTTCTTGAACAAAGATATGATTGGGTCGATTTATTTTTAGTCAAATAGGAATCAAAGAATGGAAAGATACCTCTGTCAGACCAACCCAGAACTCAGGCCTTCCTCGTGTCCAGTATGTGAATTTTTCCTTTGGCTAGGGGGCCAAAGTCTAGAGATAGCAATAACATATTTGGCTACTTTTCTTGGCAGGGATGGGTTATGCACTTAGAAAGTTATTAGTTTAGGTTTACGTGTGAAAAGGAGGGGGCAGGAGAGAGAGAAAAAGAGAAGAAAAGGCATTTTTTCTTTGCTGTTAGACCAACACTTCCCACCCATGCAATTCATTCTATAAAAATATCCATGTAAGCAGTGTGGAGATAAAGGTCATTTGCTAGCTTTCCAGCAGTTGTGGAGGTAATAATATTACTTAGCTTTCCATCTTAAGTATTTTGTGTTGTAAATGGCAAATTTTCCAGCATTCCCTGAGGTTTAGAAGAATGACTCAGAGTGATATCACATCAACCTGTTTGGAAATCTCAGCAACTACATAGCAGATTGACAGTTTTTCTCCATTCAGTAGGTTGCTTCTGTGAAATGACAACTACTGTCACAAGAAGAAATGTTCATGAATTCAGTATTTATTGTCTGACCCTATCATTTCCTACTTGGTTCCTGATTGTCTTTTACAACTTGAGAATATTCCTGATAAAAAGCTACAAAGAAAACAATAGTGATTTTCCCAAAAGCCTGCAAAGAAAAGCCCTGTCTTAAATTCCATGAAACTGAGTTGTGATTCCAATAATACACTGCTCAATTCTTCTGAAGAGTAGGTGGGAGTGAAAACTGTTATTTAACATGGTTACGTGATGATATTTAGCTAAGTATTGTTATTTTACTTTCACTTATATCCAATCACACTTTATCTGTTTTTTAAATGTCCTACCCTGGAAAGAATGTTGTTGGGTTATTATCTGCATGACTAATAAACTCAGTGCACATCTTTCTTTGCAGAGATTACTGGAGAAGATTATCTGCTTCCCCTTATACCTTGTGGAAAAGGAAAACACCTTTCAGCACTATTTAGTGAAAATGCTTGCTTGCTGTCTCCTCTTACAAATAAGGGCTAAATCTTTTTCATTGACATATTTAATGCCAATCAGAGTGCATACCACAAGGTAGACTCACTGTAGTAATTCATAGAATAGATAGATTACTAAATGAATGGATGAATGAAGAAATCAGAGAGGATTTAAAAGACTGTTCTCTCTGTCACAAAGTAGCTTAACACATGGTATCTCAAACTTAAATGTGCAGATGAATCACCTGGGGAGCACCTGGTAAAATGTGGTGGCTAACTGATAGGTCTGAAGTAGAGCCTGACATACTTAATTTCTATCTAAGGTGATGCAGAGATTTTGGTCTATGGAACCCATTTTGAGAAGCAAGGCTGAAAGTATCATTGCAAGCAGCAAATTCCCTAATTCTTGACTTTTTAAATAAGATGAACAATTTTGACATTTAAAATGAATGCCGAGGGTTGCTATATGATATTTTAATTTTTATATTTGTTAGTTAGAAGAGAATAATATAAATAGCCCCTTCACATTCAGTTACACTTTTAAATGTAACAGCATTTTATTTTTCAAAGAAGCAAAATAATACATATTATAAATGCAGTATAATATTTATTAGATCTGCACAGAATATACTTAGCATTTTAAATCCTTTTAGGCAAATCATCCTTTTGTACCCAACATATGGTCTGTGAATCAAGGGCGTCCTGAGGTCCAACAAGTCCATGAGTTCAAAATTATTTTCATGATAAAATGAAGATGTTTTTACCACTCTGATTTTTTTGAAAACTAAGATACTTGCCTTTTTCCATTGCACCATTTGTTTGGATGGTGCAAAAGTAATAGCTTCACAGCATGAATCAACAGTGGCACCAGCTGTACTATTAGTCACTGTATTGTTGACTGCCATGTACTTATAGTAAAAATAATGTCATTTCACTGAATAATATCCATGATGAAGGAATTCACATTATACTTTATTAATTGACCTTAAGTACATGTTCTTTTGATATTCTGTTTGATGAAAAAGACTATGCATACATACTTTAGCATAATGATGTAGAATGCATATTTCAAGAAAAGCACCTGTGCAATCATGTGAGTTGCGAGGAAAACCTATATGTGTTTGGTGTTTTTATAGAACACAATTTAATTTACCTTGAAAAAATGACAAAACATAATTTTTCTGATCTCTGTATTATTGGCAGACATCTTATTGAAAATGAGGGAAATGAGTCTGGCCTGTCAAGGTAAACAACTAACAGTATTTGTTACCAATGATAGAATTAGAGCTTATAAAGAAAACCCTATTATTAAAAATTTGTATCTGCCATTGTAAATTTGACAGCTCACTAGTACCTAATGCTTTGCTGATAAAAAGAGTTATGATATTTAAAAATACAATTTTGTTTCTTATTTTTGGATAATGAAATCTGTCAACATTTGGAAGATGTGAATCTTGCACATCAAAACAATATTTTCCAAATGATTAATCACACTGGAAAATTATATATGGTACAATATCCATTCACAAGTAGGGAAGATCAGTGGATTTTAATGTAACAGGGTAACAAGTTTATTGATATGGCTTTAAATTCCACATTGAAACTAATGAGTTTTTAAGTGCCATTTGACCACAATGTCTATTGCTCCCATGTTTATGTCCATGTGTGTTCAATGTTCAGCTTTCACTTTTAAGTAAGAACATGCAGTATTTGGTTTTCTGTTCCTGTGTTAATTTGCTTAGAATTATGGCCTCCAGCTCCATTCATGTTGCCACAATGACATAATTTCATTCTTTTGATGGCTGTGTAATATTCCATGGGCACCTGTGTTAATTCTATGTCTTTGCTATTATGAATAGCGCAGTGATGAATTTGCAAGTGCATGAGGCTTTTAAGTAGAATGATTTATTTTCTTTTGTGTGTATACTAAGTAATGGGATTGCTAGGCTGAATGGTAGCTTGGTTTTAAATTATTTGAGAAATCTCCAGACTGCTTTCCACAGTAGCTGGATTAATTTACATTCCCACCAACAATGTGTAAGTGCTTCCTTTTTTTTCTACGGCCTCACCAGCATCTATTGTTTTTTTGCATTTTAATAATAGCCATTCTGATTGGTGTGAGATGGTATCTCACTGTGGTTTTGATTTGCATTTCTCTGAGGATTAGTGACACTGAGCATTTTTTCACATGTCTGTTGGTTACTTGGATATTTTGTTTTGAGAAGTGCCTGTTCAAGTACTTTGACCATTTTTAATGGAGTTATCTCTTTTTTTGCTCGTTGATTTGTTAAGTTCCCTATAAATTCTGGACATTAGGCCTATTAGAGGGCGGAGGGAAGCAGGAGCATAAAATCTACCTATAGGGTGCTGTGCTCACTCCTTGGGTGATGAGGTCTATATTTCAAACCACAGCATCACATGATATTTCCATGTGACAAATATGCATATTTACCCTCTGTATCTAAAATAAAGGTTGAAATTAAAAAAAAATCATACCTCAATAAGGGTGAAAAAAACTCCTATTTCAGCAATTATTGTTAAGCTAAAAAAATAAGAAAGAAAGAGCGCTGATCTGGAAGGAGGTTAGGGGAAGGGAGGAGCCTGCTAATATATAGGGAAAAGACAGTAAAGTGTGTGTGTGTGTGTGTGTGTGTTCATATTTATGTATCAAAAGGAAAAATAAACAACTTAAAAAGAAAATATGAAAAATATATAATTTGCAGTTTCCATATGCCATGTTATATGAGCATACTTTCAATTTCATAACTCATGTCTTTCTATAATACATGAAAACAAAATTACCAATTCAAATATTGCTCTTCTATTCTTTCCTACATTATTTTCTCTGAAGTATGTCTTAATAAAATGCTGTAGTCTTCTAAGCTATCCTGCATTACCTCTAACACACACACACTATACACACACAATACACATATGTATAATTTAAACTATTTTAATACATATTTATGAAATTATATATATATAACTGTAAAATATCTATTAGCTGATAAACTGATCATACAATTGTACTTCATTTAATTTTCAGTCATTGCAAATGTATTTGCTAGTTACAAGTGGATGTTTATGTGCTTGTGAGGTTTTTTTAATAATGCTCGTCAAGTACTTGTTACCATTGTTGAATTTACAGATTCCAGTGCAAAATATGCATTGATTTTCAAAGTGTTCTCAAACAATGTTATTTTTTTCTGTTCTTTTTGTAATTCCCATGGGATAGGTAATTTAGAGTGAAAATAAAATATTGGCATAAATACTATTTCATGATACTGAAATACTGAAAAAAACGAGTTAATTAACCTCCTCTAATGTCTCATAAGTGTAATGACATTGAAATGTACTTTAGTTTTATTTTTTGAAAAATTTATTACCTAAATTATTATATATAGTGGATAAAAAGGTCAATAATCTGGATACAACATTGTTCAAGCAAATGTATTGCAGTTTTGTATAATTGGCCTTGTAATGGCAAAATTCTGTAACAGGTCCACTGATGCAATTACAAAGTGAAGTAAATAAATAAAATAATTTCCTCTGTTTTACTCTAGAGGAAGGGTTCAGCAAACATTTACTGTAAAAAAAAGCAGATAGTCAATACTTTTGACTTTGTGGGCTATATGGTGTCTGTGATATCTACTCAACTTCGTTGCAGTGTGAAAAGAGCCAGTGTCGGAGGCTGTGTTTCAATAAAACTGTAATCCCAAAATTAATGTGGAGTCAGTCAGCCAGATTTGGCCTAGGGGGTTATATTTCCCAACTGCAGCTCCAGTAAGATGATGACACTTGTCACTGGATTACTGGCACAAACAAATGTTTAGGCACTCAGTTTAATGTTAGTAATTATTATTAGTAGTATTCTTTCTGGTTTAGATGAAGAGTTGAACACACACTGTGTGCTAGTCACTGACCCAGTGTGTACAGTATGGGAATCAATGATCTCAATGTGAAGTCAAAGTTATCGATATATACTTCACCAAGACTATCAAATTTGATGCGGCTGCACACAAATATATGCTGTGTTCAGGTTAGGGGGCCGTAGAAAGAAAAATCATGAAGCCATAAATGACAAAGTGTCACAAGCTGGGTTTTGAAGGATAAATACATATTGATTGCTTTGAAATAGGATTTTAAAAGAATACAAGTAAGAAAGTATTTGTATTTGTCTATTACTCTTTTGATGTGTGGAATTTCGTGCTTATGACAGGTGTCAGGTTCAGTATATCTGATGTTACGTTTTACCTTTATTATTGTTTTTATCTGGGTTGCTTATATTTCCCTGATACTGTCAGTTCCATGAGAGTAGCCACTTTGTTTTGTTTATTGCTATATCCTCAGTCAATCAATGTCATGTGGGGTTTATATCAGCAATGATGGCTGTAGAATCCTATGCATCTACCCCTTCTCTGCTGGAGTTCTGGAGCAATTGAGAAAAAAGAACAGGCAGATGGGGCTTCCATGTGTCTCTATGACTTTGTACATAGGCAGTGATACTCATAATAAATAACATTTCATAGGGCCATCATGGGAATTTAATGAGATGATACCTATAAAGCACTTAACGCAGTGTGTGTAAGTCATAATTATGTTTTTAAATAAATACAAATTAAATTAATATAGAGTTTCCCTCATGGTGTATTTAGTTTATATCCATAATAATATTTAAAATTAAGAAAGCAACAACACATTTAGGCTTTTACTGTGTTAATGGAAAACTTAATTATACAGGACTCCTAGATTCATTCCTTGTCAATACAAAATGTTTCTTTCTTCCTTGAATCAATTGTTTACTGTGATACTGTAATAGCTTTAATGTTCCACTTAAATAGTTTTTGATTACTATTATCTTAGTCACACTAGTACTTAAAATGAGACATTAAAACCTATAAATATGGGTTCCTGTTCTTGTAATAGGAAATTCAAGTCCACATGTTAAGGACTATAAGGTAATGTTGGATTAATTCATATATTATATATGTTTGTTGTGGAATTAAAATAGCATTAAATAGTCTATTTAAGAGTAGAGTAGAAAAGTAAAGAGTATAATCTTTGGTATGGTATCATCTATGACAAAACCCTTGGTGTGGTACAGCTTCCTTTGACCCACTTGATTTACCTCCCATCCACCTCCCTCCTGCTGAGTGCTGCTGCAGGGCCCGTGTGGACCATATTAACTGGACACCATATTCAAAGGCAATCACCGACAAGAAGGTGATCAGAGGAAAGGATCAGAGTGAGATTGAGGTATGTATTCTTCTGTAGGGTGGATGATTTCAACCTCTGATCAGGTCACAGGCGATCATCTCGCTTGCTCTTTCTCTCTTTCTCAGTCTCTCTCTGTCTCTCTCTCTCTTTAAGAGTTCAGGGTAATGGTCCCTTCATTCCTTCCTTTAGGCCTGGGAGAGGTCACTGCTCCTCCTCATTTTTTATTAGTCTCAGGATATTGCCCCAAACTATGTGGTTTCCCTGCATTCTGCTACAACTTTATAAATAATCCTTTTTTCCAACTCTCCTCAAGTAATCCCAATTTGAATGACACATCTTTTTCTTCTTCTCCTTCTCCTTCATCTTCGTCTTCGTCTTTGTCTTCATCTTCATCTTCTTCTTCCCCTTCCCCCCTCCTCCTTCTCCTTCTCCTCCTCCTCCGCCACCACCTTCTTCTTCTTCCTCTCCTTCTTCTTCTTCTCCTTCTTGTTCTCTTCCTCCTCCTCCTCCACTTCCTCCTCCTCTACTTCCTCTGCTTTCTCTTCCTCTTCCCCTTCCTCCTCCTCCTTTTCTTCTTCTTCTTCTCCTCCTACTCCTCCTTATTCTCCTGCTCCTCCTCTTCCTCCTCCCCCTCTTCTTCTTCTTCGTCTTCCTCTTCTCCTTCCCCTTCTCTTCTTCTTCTTCTCCTCCTCCTCCTTCTTCTTCTTCTTCTGACACTGATGATATACTTTAGGTACAAATACAAGAAAAATAGTTTGGGGAATATAAATTATTTTTCTTTACCTTGAAGCTTAGAGGCAGATAAGAATGGGGAATTGAGGTCTTTCAATTATAATTAAGGATGCTTTTCTTTTTTTGTTGTTGTTTTGTTTTGCTTTTCTGGATTTTTTTTGTTTGTTTTTTAGTTTGTTTTTTTGTTTTGAGACAGAGTCTTGCTCTGTCACCCAGGCTGGAGTGCAGTGGTGCAATCTCGGCTTACTGCAAGCTCCAACTTCTGGGTTCACGCCATCACGCCATTCTCCTGCATCAGCCTCCTGAATAGCTGGGACTACGGGCGCCCACCACCACACCCAGCTAACTTTTTGTATTTTTGGTAGAGATGGGGTTTCACCGTGTTAGCCAGGAAGGTCTCGATCTCCTGACCTTGGCCTTCCAAAGTGCTGGGATTACAGGTGTGAGCCAGCACACCTGGCCGCTTTTCTTTTTTTGAGACAGAGTATCACTCTCTCACCCAGGCTTGAGTGCAGTGGTGCAATCTCGGCTCACTGCAACCTCCGCCTCCTAGGTTCAAGTGATTCTCCTCCTTCAGCCTCCCTTCACCACCATGCCCTGGCTAATTTTTGTGTTTTTATTAGAGGCAGGGTTTCACCATGTTGGCCAGGCTGTTCTCCAACTCCTGACATCAGGTGATCCACCCGCCTCAGCCTCCCAAAGTGCTGGGATTACAGGCATGAGCCACTGCACTATTGGATCAGATGATTATGGAGGCCAGGATATCCCAGAATCTGCCCTCTGCAAGCTGGAAAAGCAGGGAAGCCACTGGTATGATTCAGCCTGAGTCCAAAGGCCCCAGAACCAGAAGTACTAAGGACCCGAGATGAATGTCTTAGCATAAGAACAGAGAGACAATTTGCCCTTTTGTTCTATTCTGGTCCTCAATGGATTGGAGGATGCTCACCCACATTGGTGAGGACAAATCTTCTTCACTTAGTCTACTGATTCAAATGCTAGCTAGTCTCTTCCAGAAACACACTCACAGACATATGCAGAAACAAAGTTTCATCAGCTATTTGGGTATCCCCAAACCTAATCGAGCTGACACTAAAATTATATCATTTTACCCCATAGAAATGTTGTAAAGTTGAATTGACATAAACTTCTAAGGGCCCTAGCAGAGCCCAGCCGTACAAAGCACAAATAATTGCTTGTTATTGCATAATTTCTACTAGTTGCCTTAGTAAATAATATTAATATTATTTTCATAAAGTTAACTGAAGTGAAATCAAAAGGGATATTTCGTTTATTCTTTTTCCATCCTGTTAAATTTGTTAAATGTGAGCTGACTATATTGAATTTTATTGAACTTTGATCATTAAACTTGGGCCCTTTACTGAATCTGGGGCTCTGAAATTACTTGACATTTTATTCTCATTCTGAAGGAATGTATATTCTTTGGGTTAATGAATACAAAGAATTGTGATAATTTCATAAAAATTAACTAAAATTTTATTTTGTCTTTGAAAACTCCATTACTTTATAAGGTAATACTTTGTTGTGGTTTTTCTTTTTGTTTTTTGATGAGGTGGTGTGGCTAGAGGTCATTAGATACTTTTGGAAGTCGTGTAAATTTCCAGAGTCGACTATAAATTTTAGACTATAAGTGAAGATGTGTATTTCATAGCTGCAAGGATTTATGCAGTTAAATAAAATGACATTTTTGTGTTCTAATATATTTAACATAGAATTGAAAACTCACACTGTCATTATTCTAAACAAACTCCACACTGATGGAATCTTTATTTTTACATACTCAGGTGGAAATATAGAGGCAGACATACTTCTACATATTGTTTTCTCTTAATTTTAAATGAAAAGAGGTATTTTAATTAGGTAATCTACAGGTTGTAATGGTAAGTTAAAATGTTTCCAAAAAACAAATTTAAGAATCCTTTTACTTGAGTAAGCAATTTCTTTAAAAAATATGTTCACATTAAAAATAATAGTTTTCCCTGAAAAAACATTCTCATTTATTGACTTGATCTAAGAAATATTAAAAATAGAATAGAATAGCCAAAATTGACAAATGGGATCTAATTAAACTAAAAAGCTTCTGCATGGCAAAAGAAACTATTGGGGGAACCTGCCCCCAGTATTTCAATGTAGGTTCTTTCTATTTTCCATAAGTGTTGGCTGGCTGAGAAATAAAGAGAGACAGTATAAAGAGAGGAATTTTACAGCTGGGCCACCAGGGATGACATCACATATTGGTAGGACCATGATGCCCGCCTGAGTCTCAGACCAGCAAGTTTTTATTAAGGGTTTCAAAATGGGAGGAGGTGTAAGAACAGAGAGTAGGTACAAAGATCACATACTTTAAAGAGCAAAAACCAGAACCACTGACAAGGGTCTAAAAAAGATCACATGCTTGTGAGGGAATAGGACAAAGGACAAAAGCAGAACCACTGATAAGGGTCCAACAAAGATCACGGGGCAAAGAGCAAAAGCAGAACCGCTGATAAGGGTCTATGTTCAGCGGTGCACATATTGTCTTGATAAATATCTTAAACAATAGAAAACAGGGTTCAAAAGCAGAGAACTGGTCTGACCACAAATTTACCAGGGCAGAGTTTTCCCAACCCTAGTAAGCCTGAGGGTTCTGCAGGAGACCAGAGCGTATCTCAGTCCTTATCTCAACTGCACAAGACAGACATTCCTAGAGAGGCTGTTTATAGACCTCCCCTCAGGAACACATTCCTTTCTCAAGATATTAATATTAATATTCCTTGCTAGGAAAAGGATTTCGTGATATCTTTCCTACTTGCAGGTCCACTTATAGGCTCTCTGCAAGAAGAAAAATGTGGCTCTTTTTGCCCGACCCCACAGGCAGTCAGACCTTATGGTTGTCTTCCCTTGTTCCATAAAAATTGCTGTTATTCTGTTCTTTTTCAAGGTGCACTGATTTCATATTGTTCAAATACACATGTTTTACAATCAATTTGTACAGTTAACACAATTATCACAGTGGTCCTGAGGTAACATACATCCTCAGTTATGGAGATAACAGGATTAAGAGATTAAAGTAAAGACAGGCATAAGAAATTATAAAAGTATATTGTATATAAAAGTACTGATAAATGTCCATATTAAGATGAAATCTTCACAATTTATGTTCCTCTGCCATGGCTACAGCTGGTCCCTCCATTCGGGGTCCTTGACTTCCCACAACAAGAAACTAGCATCAGCGTGAACAGGCAAACTACCGAATGGGAGAGAATTTTTGCAATCTACCCATCTACAGAATATCCAGAATCTACAAGGAATTTAAGCAAATTTACAAAAAAAAATCAAAAAATGGGCAAAGGATATGAACAGATACTTCTCAAAAGAAGATATTTATGCAGCCAACAAACATGAAGAAAAGCTCATCATCACTGGTCATTAGAGAAATGCAAATCAAAACAAAAACTGAGATACCATCTCATGCCAGTTAGAATGGCTATTATTAAAAAGTCAGGAAACAGCAGATGCTGGAGAGGATGTGGAGAAATAGGAATGCTTTTACACTGTTGGTGGGATTGTAAATTAGTTCAACCATTGTGGAAGACAGTGTGGTGATCCCTCAAGGATCTAGAACCAGAAATACCATTTGACCCAGCCGTTCCATTACTGGGTATATACCCAAAGGATTATAAATTATTTTACAATAAAGATTTATGTATGTTTATTGCAGCACTATTTACAATAGTAAAAACTTGGAACCAACCCAAATGCTTATCAATGATGGGCTGGATAAAGAAAATGTTGCACATATACATCACAGAATACTATGCAGCCATAAAAAAAAACTGAGTTCATGTCTGTTGCAGGGACATGGATGAAGCTAGAAGCCATCATTCTCAGCAAACTAACACAGGAACAGAAAACCAAACACCACATGTTCTCACTCATAAGTGAGAGTTGAACAATGAGAACATGTAGACACAGGGAAGGGAACATCACACACTGGGGCCTGTTGGGGGGTGGGGGGCAAAGGGAGGGAGAGCAGTAGGACAAATACCTAATGCATGTAGGGCTTAAAACCTAGATGATGAGTTGATAGGTGGAACAAACCACCATGGCACATGTAAACCTATGTAACGAATTTGCACATTCTGCACATGTGTCCCAGAACTTAAAGTAAAACTTTAAAAAAAAAATTTTTTTTAAAGAAATAGAAGTAAGCTTTATGCTATCTAGAATCTATAATTATCTAAATTCAATCCTCCCTTTAAATTAGCATATATCTGTATAGCTATATGTATATAGATATATTATCATATATTTGTATATCTATATGTATGTACATATATATCTTTATGTATAGATTATAAATATGTATCTATATATCTAAATATAGATTTATGTATATGCTAAGCTATCTATGTACATATAGATATGCATATATATGTATATCTTTAAATTAATATATATCTGTATATCTATATGTAGTAGATATCTTAGTATATACATATAGATATACACATATGTATCTGTAGCTCTATATTATATAGATATGTTAGCATATAGATATAGTTATATACCTTTAGATCTATATGTATATGCTAATATATATACACATATAGATATACAGATATATGCTAATATATGCTAATATAACCCTAAACAATAGAAACACTGACAGCATGAATCTTTTTATTTACCTGATTTTATAATCTAAGCCATATGGTGCTTGCTGGAATGACATTTATAGTGCAAGAAAAATCTCTTGATCTAAAGCATGCTTTATAATCCTTATTCCCTCCAGTGTATTTATTAACAATTTTCCTAATCTGTACATGAATTCTGAATGTTTAAATTACTCTATCTGTATCCCTGCTTGATATTATGGCACAACAAATATTAACTATACAAAAGTTATATGCAAAAACTGAAGAGACACAGTAATTTGGTAAATAAACTTGTGTATAGGATTTTTCTCAGAATCCACATTCAGTTCTATTTAAAGAAAAATTTTATTATAACCTGGATTTTAATTATATTTTACGTATTACATACTAAATATTAGTGCAGTTTTCAAAATTATTAAACATGAATAAAATATACTAAATGTGGAGATCATCTTTTTGTAAAATCAGAAAATAGATTTTTTCTGAATTGCCTATTGTATTCTTTATTTTTTTTTATTTGCAGCAGCAAATCTTGGTTGCCCTTTAAAAAGCCCTTCAAATTGGATTAAAATCTAGACATTCAAATGGAAAATATAAGAAAGAATTCAGCATCCTCCTGTGGTTAATAATTTTTCCACTTTCTTCCAACGGTTGTTGACTAGCACTTCTGGTTGCATCAATGCCCGTCTACATTTAGGAGACCATGCCTCAATTCTCATGGGCAGCAAGAGGAGAGTGTTATATTTTCCCAATGAGATCAACTGCTGTTGTATTTGATCTACTTTTTCAGTGTCTATTTTGTACTTTGCTTTTTATATTTTGCACTTTAACTGTGGTGATACTATTTTTAAGAATTTAAGTCAAAATTACAGAGGATTGGGATATTAACACATTGTTGACAATTATAAATGATGACTTACAATTTAAAAAACTGACTATGTGAGTGTATCATAGTGTCCTTAATGCTGGATTTGTTGTTGTTGCTGTGTTCTTGGCTTATTTTGTTCATTGAAGCACCCAACGTATTTAATTATATCAAGCAGCTGTTATGCAAGGGCAGCAGATGTTTTGCATAATGTTTATTTACATTGCCATAATGTAATTCGAGAGGCAATTATGATTCCATCTTTGTGGCCAATCTCATATTTCCTTCGTAGATTCTGTGGGCAATGAACTTTTATCTTCATCAGAGTTTGAAGTGACCAAATAAACTAAATAAAATCATTACATATTACTGCATGTTTTATGAGTTATGGACAGCAGTGTATAATTTCTTCTCCACTTACTTAGTGATAACTTATCTAAAAAGGCATGCGGATTATAAAATACTCAGTACAATAGCACATTTAGGCATTTACATTTGGAAACAAAATTTGTGTGCTCCTTCAGACTTCTCCCAACTCTTGCCTTATTTTTCTCTCCTGTTTGATACGCCTCTCATGCCAGAATGCCCACCACTTTCAAATATGAGTGAAACACCCTCATCTGGTTGCATGAGAGGTTACCAGATAGCAAATTGATTCTCCTGGAAGTGTGAGCAAGTTACTCCCAGTGGCATGAACCTTAACCAATGAGCAACAGAATTTTTACATCATTGTGGATTTGTTTTCACGTTGTAATCTATGAACTTTTGCTGTTTGTTTGTTTTACTTTTCAAATATGTATATTATTACATTAATATATAATATTTATTTATTTATTTATTTATTTATTTATTTATTTATTTATAGAGATGAAGTCTTGCCATATTTCCGAGGCTGCTCTTGAACTCCTGGCCTCAAGAGATCCTGCCACCTGAGCCTCCCAAGTAGCTGGGATTACAGGCCAAGCCGCCTTGCCTGGCTTCAATATTTGCTGTTAATAAAATGAAGTTACATTGGTGAGCTAAACATTTTATCATCAGGAAGCAATCCATAAATTATATTTGTTTAATATTAATGTAGCTACACAGCTTCCTCTTTGCTAGTATCTGCATGATTTATTTTTTGTTTGTTTATAGCAACCTTTTTTCTTTCTACTATATTTTTACCTCTGCCTCCTTTAAGCTGCAGATCATCGGGTATGACCTTTTTGTTTCATCCAACATTTCTTTTGACAAAGATATTTAGTTCATTTATATTTATGTGTTTACTGAAATCTTTAGGTTTAAATCTATAGCATTGTTTGGTACTTTACAGTTGATCGGCTCCCACTTACCTTTCTTTTTCTGTCCTTTCTTGTCCGATTTGATATTATTGGTTATATTTTTATTGGCTTATTTGATCATTTGCATTTATAATTTTACTATAATTTCAAAATAATTTTACAAGAAGCTTGAAATCTTTAAGGCTATTACTAATAAAAGTAGTCTTTATTCTATAGTATTTAAATATGATTATTTTAATTTGTTATTAAATATGATGGTGAATTCTGTGTTAATACAGTGAGATGCAAAAGCAGAAAAATAAAGTTACATAAAAACATAGCTTAAGTGAGAAAAGGGAAATATAATAATTTATAGAAGCTCAGCAAACTAGTCAAAAGTAGAATACATTAAAATTTAATTTCACATTTATTCAAGAAAATATTTTATTCCAAATATTGTCGTCCAAAAGTGGAACAGGGTTATATTTCACAGCGTGAATTCTGCTAAATGAACTTCTTACCCATTTTAGCTGCGGTAAATGCTCTCAAGGAAAACTTCAGAGATTGACAGAATTTCTCATTCCACTTATCCTCATTGACATCAAGTCCAGAGTAGAGCCAGTGAATGTTTGGACTAGATGAGTGAGCAAATATTTGGCCTCATGGGACCTAATGGGACTTAGGATATTTATTAGCTACTTTAGAATAGGAAAATATAAGTACAAATCCTCCTACATTAATGGAGTTAGTGTTTGGCTGAGAATATATTTTACACTTCTTAGGCTTTCATCTCTGTTCCAGCTTCCACTGTAGTGGTCTTAATGCTTCTTTAATTTTTGCCTCATTAAGAGTGTAAAATGATCCTTCATAGGGGTGAGAAACTGATTGCTGATATCCTCTAATAATTTTCTTACCCCTCATGTTCTGTGATGATTTTAGCTAAAACATTTTAGAATATATGTTTTAAAATAAGCAGTTTAATTTTAGGTGTCACGACACCTCTTGGTCTCTCAATTTACGCATACTTGAATGAAAGAAAATGGCTTCTATTCACCAAGGACGAAAGTAAGTTTGGGGGCACTAATGTTAATTATGTAATAGTAAATGTTTTCAAAATATGTCAAAATATACTTCACTTGATAATCAGCATAATTATTTTTATGTTTAATGTTCCCCTCCTAGATTTTTAAAAGATTAAAAATAACCCCGCCTTTCTTATTTCTATATTTTTTATTTAAATTTATTTTTGTTGATTTTCTCAGTTCCAAAAAATGATGATTAATAAAGACCTTTGCAAGAATTATGACTGTGGGAGAAATCTAATATAGCTAACTCCATCTTGCTTCTAACTTCACATTCTGTTCTTGCTCATTCCTCCAACTATGGGAAAAAATTAGTTTATAGTTTAACTTTAAAACAAAGATGATAACAGTCCTTTGTTGAAACTAACCTCTTCCTTACTCAAGAACTGAAACCACCTTTGTAAAACTAATAAATGGTTCAGAAGTTGTGTAGCCAGAAGTGACGAGATTTGTAACCTCCCAAATTATTCTTATAGATAACATCACTATTGTAAAACCTGAGAATGGTGTTTTGGGTATCTCTTAGACCTGGCTTTCTGATGGACCACCTGATGCAACCCAGACTGGTAACTCATACTAAGAAACTGACTCAAGGCTCGGCGTGGTGACTCACATCTGTAATCCAAAAACCTTGGGAAACTGATTGACAGAGCATCCCTATGCCCAGGTATTCAAGGTTACTGTGAGCTATGATCATGCCTCTGCACTCCAGCTTGAGCCGCATAGTGAGACCCTGTCTCAATTTTAAAAATTAAAGAGAAAAAGAAAGAAAAGTAACTTAATCAACTGGTCTTGTGACTCCTACCCAGGAACTGACTCAGGGCAGGAGGACAACGTCAATTACCTATGATTTTATTCTTGACCTAACCAATCACCATTCCCTTTTGCCTACTCTCCTGCTTGCCAAACTGTCCTTAAAAAAACTGTAGCTTCTGAGTTCTTAGGGAGGTGTATTTGAGAAATACACCCATCCTTTCACTTGGCTGGCCCTGTGATTATTCAACTCTTTTTGTTGTTGCTGTTTTGCCTGTAATGGCTGCTGTTCTCAGAGCACTGGCTTTCCTGGGGAGGGGGCAAGAAGAACTTGTTAGGCTGTAACACATTTGGGGGCTCATCTGGGATAGCCTTTGTGGGCACTTGCCCTCAGTTTGGCAGCCTCTCACTGGTATGACAGATCTGGAGGTGAGCCCAAGTAGTTGGACTGAGGGCCACCTCTGGTGCCATCTTGGCCAATGGAGCACAGTCAACCCACAGTGCTTAAACCTACTTTGCAGTGGATACATTTTTGAGGGGATTTGAAGAAATCTTCTGGTAAATATTCTAAGCACAATGAACAACCATATCCTTCTCTCAGTTGGTTAGGCTCTTTGAAGGTCTTGTGGCTCTTTGTGGGTTTTTGTTGGCTCTCACTAAATAGTAGGAAGGGTCTTGGTTTGAGGAGATTTCTCCCCAATTAGAGAATAGGGTGCCTGCTTAGAAGAATATTCTTATAAATTTTTAATTTGCAATTTTGATTTGAAGGTCTTTTATCTTTCCCTTGTTGTACATATTTGTATGTGTGGAGAAAATCCCCTGAAGGAATTGCTGGTGGAAATCCAGTGGGCAAAGCTAAGGAAACTCTCCTTGTTTGTCTCATCAGTCATATTCAAGGAGCACTGAAGGACTTGTTAGCAGGAGCTCAACAGGCCTAAATCAGGGCGACTATTTGCTCTTCCATCTTGCCCAGAGACCACGCATTGAAACTCCTGGTTGGAGGTCATCCCTCTCCACCTTGAATGGAACTAAGACAACAGGGGCCAAACAGTGGCAAGTTTGAGACTTGTCAGCTTGGTACTTGGGTGCTTAACAGGCCGACTAGAGTCTGGGTTTGTTATGTGCATATCGCTCAAGCCAGAATGGGAAATATTAATTAAGTTCCCCCAAGCAGCCCACTGGGCAGCATCTTGCAAAACTTGGAGGCTTTTCTTAACGGTCCATGAAGTGGAAAATGTGTTTTATAACATGGCTTGGCCCCCACAGCTGTGGTGCAGTGAACAGGATCACCAGGGCTACTCTGCCCTGCTGGGGGCCAGGAGCCTGATGAGTTGGCAAAAGGATAAGAATTTCTCACCAGCCAGGCTCCTGGTTTCTCCCTCTGTGCTCTCCATGGAACTGACAAAAGTCACTGTTTGTCCCCTTGGCAAGATTTTGATTAATGGGGGAAAAAAAAGAATTGTGTGAGCAGTCTCGTACTATAGATTTTAGAGATCTCTTATTCTAAACAGTTGATGAGAAAATTATTTCTTTTTTAAAAAAAGACACATAATAGTGCCATGGCTAGCCAGGAGAATTCTCTTGAGCAGCTAAACTCCTTTACAAACTCAAAACTGTCTGCTCTAGGTTCCTTCTGGGAAAAGCAGTGGCAAATGCCCCATGATGTAGTTCATGAAATAAGATTCTGCCCTTTCACCATGGTGGCCTGGATTCAATTTTTGGCTCAGGGAATGAGTCCTTTCTGGTTTGATATTTGTGTGACTTTTGCCATTTATTGATTCTCTTTCCTCCAAAGACAGTTCTGATTTCCTATTTTGAATCTTCTTTTTTCTGAGCTATCTTTGGGGTGATTCTGAAACAGTCTTTCATTGTCTGAGATAACACCCTGTGTTCTTGTCCCACCGTCAAGATGATTATGGAATGCCAACACAAAGGTGAGGTTAGAGTGAAAGTTTAATAAGTGAAAGAAGAAATGTCTCTGCCAGCAGAGAGGGGGTCCCGAATGGGAGTACCCACTATGAGGCTGGGTTTTTATGGACTGGGAAGGGGAAGAAATGTGCTTAGTCTGAGAGCTGTCTTGGCAAATGCGTGACTCAGCTTGGCCTAGGACCTTGGCCCGGGATGAATCAGGAGCCGAAATGATGATTCATTGATGCTACTTAGCTTGGCCCAGGACCTGTCACAAGCTGAAGTGAAAGGTTGGCCCAGGACCTTGGCCCGGCACCAACCAGGGGCTGAGGCGATGATTCATAGAAGCCGGACTTATAATCCTTCTAAAGGAAAGTAGAGCACCCACCGAACCCACCAGAGCCCACCGTGCCCATGCCCACAAAAGGACAAGAAACTTTGTATAGTCCTACTGGCTATACAAAGGACAAAGGCATTTCTGTGACAGACCTTTTTCCCTTATCTGAATGAGCTAGAGATTTCTGCAAGTTTTTATCCAAATGGGCTGGAGGTTTTTCTATCTGTGCAGCCATGGGCATGTCTCCAGGCACAACACCCTGTACTCATTCCCTTATTGGTGCCTGAAGCTTGAAATTTTTTCCCAGGCTGCTTTTTATGTTTCGTGGGGATGAGGCACTGACCCATGATCCAGGGGCTTTCTGGGACCTTTCCTTTGTTACCTACCTAAGACAAGCTAACTAACTCCTTTAAATTCTATACCCTGTAAAAACTGCTTGCTGCCTTTTTGGAGTCATCTGCTGTGTTCATGGTTAAGTCATAACCTTGGTTAAGACACATTGATTTCAAATAAAATGTTACCTTTGGTAAAGAAGTTCAAAGGCTAGAAACATCAGCTGTTTATTCTGGCTAAAATCTGATAATAAAAGATTTGAAAGGATTTTTCTTAAAGTTCTATAGTCAAAAGTCAACTTAATTAAAACTGACATAGAGGCTATGTGTGTGTGTGTGTGTGTGTGTGTGTGTGTGTGTGTGTGTGTATATATGTGTGTGTGTGTATATATATAGTTTTAAGGCCTCTATTCTCTCCCTGTAAAAACTCAGTCAATTGAATTCTGTCTGTTTTCCCATTTACCTCTATCTGTTGCTTCTTTCTCTTGCCACCTTCAGTGCCCACATGGGAGGACCTAGCATAATTTCTTTTTTTTTGAGATGGAGGCTTGCTCTGTCACCCAGGCTGGAGTGCAGTGGCACAATCTTGGCTCACTGCAAGCTCCGCCTTCCGGGTTCACACCATTCTCCTGCCTCAGCCTCCCGAGTAGCTGGGACTACAGGCACCCGCCACCACGCCTGGCTAATTTTTGTATTTTTAGTAGAGATGGGGTTTCACTGTGGTCTCGATCTCCTGACCTTGTGATCCGCCTGCCTCGGACTCCCAAAGTACTGGGATTACAGGTGTGAGCCACCATGCCCAGCCGTACCTAGCATAATTTCTAACAGCCTGCGACTTCTTGGGAAAAACAGAAAAAAATGCCATTTGGAGGAACCTCTGTTTTCATCATGGAAACTCAAGAGATGTAAGCTTTTACATTGTGTTGTCTCATCTTTTTAGCTTTTGAGGGTACCAGTAATTACTTTGTATTTTGAGAAAATTTTTAACCTTGATATGTGTAATAGCTAGATTAAAGATATGCCTTCGGAGATAGCTAATGGCATTTGCTTCAAGCAAAGTGTACTCTTGAGCACGTAGAAGGTATAGAAAAATCCTGACTCCCCACTGAGGGATAAGATTCCTATGGGAGATCGGCTAATTACAGAGTAGGTTAACTGGCATTGGGTTGCTGATATGGTTTGGCTGTGTCCCCACCCAAATCTCATCTTGAAATGTAACTGCCACAATCCCCACATGTCATGGGAGGAACCTGGTAGGAGGTGATTGAATTATGGGGGGGGCTTTCCTCTGCTGTTGTCATGATAATGAATGAGTCTTATGAGATCTGATGGTTTTAAAAATGAGAGTTTCCCTGCACAACCTCTCTCTGCGCCTGCTGCCATCCATGTAAGATGTGACTTGCTTCTCCTTGCCATCTTCATTGATTGTGTGGCCTCTCCAGTCATGTGGAACTCTAAGTCCATTAAACCTCTTTCTTTTGTAAATTGCCCAGTCTGTGGTATGTCTTTATCAGCAGCATGAAAATGGACTAAATACAGTTGCGCACCAGCCTCAGGGGAATGTCCATACAGTGAAGTGCACTGTAAAAATATTGCAGTGTCTCATCCCACAGTGTTTGCATCTTTTTGAAAACCCAGGATTTGGTGCAAAAATGGGATCCTTGATTTGGGGATATTTATTCTGCCTTCTAGCTATGCTTGTTTCTCACATATGTGAATATTAGGTGCTAAAAGCTTCTGTGCTTTCTTAGCCCTGTTTCTTCCTGTATTTCCTAAAGGCTCCAACCTAAAGCCTGAATTTAATTAAGACACAAGTTAAAAAGCCAAAATGCAACTCTCTGGTAGTTAGTTGGCTATCTTAAAACCATTGTGTAAAACAAGTTGATATCTTTAAGGAAATCTCTAAATGTAGGAGTGCCTGCCTGTGTACATTAGAAATTCTGATGCTACAATATTTATACCTAATGTCTTAACTCTGTGCTTTTAAAATATAAATTTTATATCTCATTTCACCTAAGAGTTGTCCTTTTTGAAATGTAAATTTAGAGCTGCCCAGCTGATGACTGTTTAGGGAAGTGAACAAGTAATCAGGAGATTGAGAATGTAAAATGGGTAAGAAAAACTTTACAAACTTTCCAATAAGGACTGCTATAAATGAAGTGTCTTATAAACTGTAAGATCTGCTTCTGTCTGTGTGTCTGCTATGTCCATATGTTTATATGCATATGTGATACGCATATAAACATGCGTATGTGTATACATATGTATGTAACATACATATGCGTATGTGATACGCATATGTTTATATGTGTATGTGATATTTCACTACCAAAATATATGAAAGAGTTTTAATTGGCTTAAAGAAAGAAAAATAAGTGCTTAAACTAAGTATTTTATTTTAAAAAAAACCCCAACTAACTCAAATGTCTTTTAGTTCATGTGACTTTTGCAATCTTTGGTAAATACAGTTTTAAAATTATTGTTAAAATAAAATTGAAATATTTTCAGAATTTAGACATTTGGTCTGAATCAGGCAGGTCAGATACTGTCTTTGCTACATGTTTTAAGATCAGGAACTGCTTCTGTGACATTTTTGATAATTGTTTGACTTGTTTGTTTTAGAGCCATTAGATTCTAGGTAAGGCCTGGGGACATGTGGAGCTAGGCATGCCCACTGGCTATGCTGGGAAGAATAAAACATCTGCAGTTCTATCCTGGGCTCTGCACCTGGTACTTAATTAAAATTACCTACCTCCAATTTTTTCTTTTAACTAAAAGTAAGAGTTGCTAAGAGTTACCATTCATACATAGCATATTAAAAGTATGATTGTATTTGGTGATATCAAGTGTTTTAAACTTTTGATATTTGGCAAAATTTTACAAATCAAAATTTCTTTTCAAAAAAAGTTATAGGAAAGCATGTTTTCTGGTTTTCAGAAAAGAAAGTAATTATATTTTAGAGGCTTTTAATAGTTAAAAGCACAATAGTTGTTTTTACCTTGATCCTTTTCAAAAAGCGGTTCATAATCAGCTATAAGAATTAAGTTACAGGAAGATAGGACAAAACTGAAGGTTTAAGCAAGTTGTAGAAGGTTTGTAGAAGATTAATCTTCTAAAAGAAACTTTGTGAGAAAGTTTGCTAAAATTTAAATGGGATTATTTAGTTTTTCTATAAATTAAACATTAAAACCAAAAGCATACCGATGCACAGCAGAATCTAGACCTCTATGATAGAATAATAGGGTTCTATTGGAGAACTAATCTACTCTTTAATTTAAAAAAATAAAAGATTTGAAAGTTTTACAAAAATCTTATTGTGTGGTCAAACTGGTTGGATTTATTTCTTTCTACAATTTTATTAAAAATTGGCTTTAATGTTAATAATTCATGAATAAAAAGGTAAATTTGTTTTTTTCTTTTATACAAGATTTTCATGCAATATTGAAAGATTTCTATTTGCTTTTTGAGGGAACTGCAACAAAAAGGAAAGAAAAGAAGGGAGAGAGGAGGGACAAATGCAGTTGGCCTCCTTATGCTACCTTTATTTGGTCTTGTATTTTTTGTGGAAAGCTGAGTCTCCTATCAAAGGGTAAAGATTTTTGCCTTTAAAAAAATCTTGAGTTATCACACTTTGACCAAATAAATGAACTGTGATTCTCTTTGTTGATATCAAGTGTTTTAAACTTTTGATATTTGATATTTGCAAACTTTTTAAAATCAAAATTTCAGTTTCAAGTTCTAAATTTCAATGAAGTATTTTGAACTGATTAACTTTTTTTAGATGTTAGGTCCCCTGACATCCAAAAGAGATATAATTAGCTTATATGGTATGTTAAATAATACAGGAAGCATTGTCAAATATGAAATAGTACTTAACTTTCTTTGGGTTATAGTTATATAAATGTATTATTAGTACATGTTCCAAAATTACATAAGATTTCTATATTTCTGATGTCTCAGTATGTATTATCAGTAATAGTTATTATTATATTAGATTTTTGTGTGCCACAGAGATAATCAGTTTTCCTTGTCAGTTGTGTCTTTGGCTATGGCTGTCCTAAGACTTTTTTCATTCACAATAATTGTCTTACCTTGATCCTTTTTAAAAAGCAGTTCATAATCAGCTGTAACAATCTGACAGGTGGACTTGAATGCAGATTTCTTATAACTTTGGATATTGTGCCTTTGGAATAGAGAGAAAAGCTTCCAGGACCCTCTTGGAGAGCTGATATGCTCATAAGGACTTCTGGCCCAATATTGAGCAGAACAAAACTTAATCTTACAAACTAAATTGATAGAAAACCAAAACAATATTTTAGTAATTTTTTTTTGTTTGGAACATTACTGATTCTTTTTGTTTTGTTTTTCAGTCAATAAAACTTTTTTCATTTGAGTCATTTGCAGCTTTTAAATATTTAATTAAGTATCCTCTTGTGAGCAAAATTTAAAGCATATTTCTTTCTACCTGATTTCTTCTGATTTTGAAAACTTAGTATTCTTAATTGATAGCAATATAATTCTTTGCATAAATTTAAGGAGAATGTGTTTTTCTTTGTAACAGAACACAGTTGGAGATACTGGTTATTTTACCAAGGCTTTGACGGAATGGCACACTTTCAGATATAAACAGACTGCTTTGAGGAATTGAGATTTACTTTATATAGCCAATAACAGCACCTTGGAAAGGGGGATCTTGTGTCTTCTCTATGCAAGTTCTTTACAGGGCTTCTGAACTAGTAAGTAAAGAGTGTCACTTTTTGGCAGGCCCAGAAACGCCAAGTTATCTTGGGACATAGAGAAGAGAGTAACTCACCCAATTCATACAGGTATCTGCAGACACAGATAAATCCTTTGCTGAACTCAAGGCTTTAAAAAGGTCTAATCTGATATTCCTTATGAAAAAAGTTCCAGCAAAGCCAATTTGAAAAAGAAACTATGTGGCAAATAATTATTCTTGATTCATTTTATGCAAATAATCAGGCCATAAATAATAAGACTAAAACTTATTTTGCTAGTGAATTGGTCTTACTATAATTTGTGTTTAAGGGGTCTGTAGAGAGAAAAATTATGTTTCAGAAGAAAACTATGGTACACTTTTTATTAGATTCCAGTCTTGTTCATTGTTTTGAGTTATTATGTTCTACAATTTGGACTGAATCCTGAATTCTTCCCTGGCTGTAAGTGTCCAAGCTAATGTTTTCAAAATTCTCTTCCACTTTTTTGACTTGGACTCAATTAAATTGCTACTACATTTTTCCTGAGGCCCTGCAAATTGAAGCGCACTCCTTGTGATACAGGTGAGACAAACTAGTTAGATTGCCACTGCCTTCTTCCTCTTTAACTAAAGATATTTTAATTCTAACATCTGATACTTCAACTGACTACCCTCCAGAATCTAAGGAAACTAATTTATAGATTGTTCCTAATATTAACCTTTGTTTTTCTTCTGTTCCTATAGAAATGTCTCTTATTACATATCTTTTTTCCTGCATCATATATAAAGTCCTGGCTCATTTGCAATGACACTCTTGTAATGGTACATAGATGTTTAACTGAACTAATTTTTTCTTAGGGCTGGAAGTCGACTAAAAAAGATGTGGGATGATATATTAAAATCTGCTCTTTTCTGTTGTCTTTCTAACAATCTCTGACACAAATCTCTCCCTCTCTCCTAGGACCCTATATCTGATTGGTTCTCAGGGTTGTTCCCCTGGAACCCTCAATGCTTCAGATCAGTCTACAAGGACATATGAAGCTAGGACTTACACTTCTTTTTGTAGGGCTCAGTTTGCTGCTCACTTACTTGCTGTGCTAAAACTGTGAATGAGAGTACTAACATCTTTGTCATGCAAACCTTGGGCCCCCAATCAGACACCCATGAATACACAGATACCACTGCCAAATGGTTTCGCTCCTCTTACCTTGAAGCCAAACCCTACCCTAAATATGCCTCTCATCAGCGGGAAGAAGTTAGGGTGGATGTTGGCGTTTTCCCATCTCTGTAGCTCACAACTTGGGAATTTAGCATGCTCCAGCCTAAAAAGGGGATTGAAACTGCCTTTGCAAAAGTTATAACAGTGAGATCAATCTGACACATCTAATTTAATCTTGCTTCTAACCTCACATACTGTCCTTGCTCATTCCTGGGTAACTATTGGAGGCATTTAGTTTATAGTTTAATTTTAAAACAAACATGATAACAGTTCTTTTCTGAAACGAATCCTCTTCTAACTCAGGGATTAAAGCCACCTTTGTAAAACTAATAAATTAGCCACCAGGTTAGAACTATGGTTCTGGAGTTATGTAGCCAGAGGTCACAAGATTTGTAAACTCCCCAATTGTACCTATAGATAACATCACTATTGTAATCTGAGACTGGGTTGGGCGCGGTGGCTCATGCTTGTCATCCCAGCACTTTGGGAGGCCAAATCGGGTTGATCACCTGAGGTCCAGAGTTTGAGACCAGCCTGGCCAATATGGTGAAACCTCATCTTTACTAAAAAATACAAAAATTAGCCAGGTGTGGTGGTGTGTGCTTGTAGTTCCAGCTACTAGGAAAGCTGAGGCATGAGAATTGCTTGAAGCTCGGAGGCAGAGGTTGCAGTGAGCCGAGACTGCCACTGCACTCCAGTCTGGGCAACAGAGCTAGCCTCTGCCTCTAAATAAATACATAAATAAATTTGAGACTGGTGTTTGAGGTATCTTTTAGAACTTGCGTTTTGATGGATTAGCTAGCGCCACCCAGACCAGTAACCCATACCAATAAATTGACTCAAGGTTGGGTATATTTGAGCATGCCTGTAATCCAAACACTTTGGGAAACTCGGGGGGAAGAATCACTTGAGCTCAGGAATTTGAGGTTACAGTGAGCTGTGCTGGGTCACAGAGTGAGACTCTGTCTGAAAAAACAGAAAACAAAAATCAAAAAAACAACCAACCTGCATTTTTCATTCATTAGTCCCTGGCCACCATACTGTCCTTGAAAAATACTCATTTCCAAATTCTCAGGGAGGTGGATTTGAGGAATACCTCCTATTCTTCTGGCTGACCCTGTGATTATTAATCTCTTTCTTTGCTACAACAGTATCCTTGCTATTCTCAGTACATTGGCTTTTCTGGGCGGCGGGCAAGAAGAACCCATCAGGCTATAACATTACCACACAACTTCAAATACATCAAATGTTTAAAAATACTAGAAGACTGTTTCTATTGTCAATTATTTTCTGTTTTTAAACAAAACAGTAGTGAATTTAAGTCATTCAAAGGCCTGTGTCTTTCAGCTTACTGTAGCCACTTAAATTGTAATTTTAGACAAATCTTTACATACATGAACAAAAATTTAGTACTTCATTTTTTGTGATTCTATAATAACTTTTTGAGGGCCTGTAACAAATCTCTTCAGGTTTTTCTTTCCCAAAATATTTGATCATCTTTACATTAAAGGTAGCAACATTCCAGGGATACAGTTTCTGAAAAAAAAAATGATATTCCCTACTGTTTGTGGTAGTATCCAAAAATATCAAAAGTTTGATTCTTTTTTAAATAACATTCTATAATTGCTTCTTTTGTTCACTTCTGTATACACACACACACACGCACACACACAAACACACACCCATATAATAATATGCATTATGATCCAAGCTGGCTACTCTATTAAGGCTATTTGAAATTATGGTAATAATAAAAAGGTAATTTTACCCATACAAGAGAGAAATTGGAGAATGGTAACCATTCATATTGATTTTATCAACTTGATAGCATTTTGCCATTTTTCACATATTTATCAGCCTGCTAACTTTTAATTTCCTAGGGATTATAATATATTTGATGTGACTCTTACAGCAAGTATATTACTAAGTCAAGATCATACAAATTACACTAAATATATACCATTCAGATATACTATTAAAATTTAGCTTACTATGTTTTAATGAATGTCTGTGGAAAAGGGTGTCCACTTAATGTGTCTTAGAAAAAAATAGAGATATTATATAAAAGATTAAATTGAGTAGTATAACTGAAGTGCCAAATTTAATATTATTGCTAACATGTAAACAGTAATGTGTCTGAAGAAGTTAAAAATACTCTACCCCAAAATATATTTATTTGACATATTTTTAGATGGCTGCTCAGAGAACCTATAAATAGTAACCCTGCAAAATTATCTTTTGTGGGGATAATTTGCATCTATAGAGAATCTGTAGTGATGCTACCAGGCTTTCCCTGAGCCCTTCCCTTGCCTGGATCTAGGAAAGATTGACTGAGAATCTGACATCATTAAAGGTCTAAAAGAAACATTTACCATCTGTTCTCTTTGATGGTTACAACCTGTGAAATTTCATCTACATAACGAATCCATGTTTGCTAGCCAGTCCTCCTCTTCTCCCCATCTCATCAGCTGTTTAGCCACCATCCAAAGTCCTCATTCTTTCTGTAAACTCGAGATGGTATATACACTTCTTAATCACACTGTAATCACCCTATGGTTCCTCCGTGAGAAAATTAATAAATTTTTATGTCATTTCACTAATTAATCTGCCTTTTGTGAGTTGACTTTTTAGTGAACCTTAGGAGGAATGGGGAAAGCTTTCCCTTGGCCCCTGCACATCATTAGACTTATTTTAAAACATTAAGCCAGCATTTTATACAATTAGATTTTTTTTCAAAAAAATTTTCCATTTCTTACACATACAAATTAAATGGAAAATCAAATCCACTAACATTTACATATTGTCTTGGCCATTACCAAACCGCCTGCTAAAAGAAGTAGATTGCTATAACAGAAGAATATAGTGATGCACTAGGATTTTGATAGTAGGGATGAGTAATGAAGGGATTTATTGATTGACCTTTAGTGTATTAATTTATCTTATTATTAATGAGAGTTGCAGAGTCAATCTTTTTGACTCCTCATTTCTTTAACATTAACATTCTATTAACTTTGAATCATATTTCTAATAGTATTTTACAAAAAGGAGAGAAGTTTATCACTTCTTATCATTCTTCAGTAATCATTATAAGGTTTAACACTCTTGCCCTTTTTTCTCATTCTGTCTTTCTCACTTTCCCTTTTTCTCCTCTGATTTGAAACATGTGAAACAAAAGTAATGTGATATTTTGCTGTGGTAAATAACTTCTCAATTGCAAATGCAAATATATATATAATTTATTTAATCTCTATATTATATCTGTGCAAGTTTATAAGATATTCTAGAAAATAGAAAGACTCAAATGTTCATGAAGTCAATTTTGAATGTGTAGATTAAAGATTCTCAAATTTTGTTTTTTTGTTGTTGTTGTTGTTTTGTTTTTTGAGACGGAGTCTCGCTCTTTCGCCCAGGCTGGAGTGCAGTGGCGCGATCTTGGCTCACTGCAAGCTCCGCCACCCGGGTTCACGCCATTCTCCTGCCTCAGCCTCCGGAGTAGCTGGGACTACAGGCGTCCGCCACCATGCCCGGCTAATTTTTTATATTGTTTTTAGTAGAGACGCGGTTTCACCGTGTTAGCCAGGATGGTCTTGATTTCCTGACCTGGTGATCCGCCTGCCGCGGCCTTCCAAAGTGCTGAGATTACAGGCGTGAGCCCCCACACCTGGCCAAGGTTCTCAAACTTTGAATATACAAGAATCATCTGGAGGAGTTATTTAAATACAAAGTGCTCTGCAGTTACTGACTAAAAATATCAGGAGTGAGGTCAAAAAATTTGCTTTCTGAAAACTCTCCTGTTGTGCTAATGCTGCTAGGCTGGGGGAAATTTCAGATCTATTGTGTTAGAGATACAGCATTGTCTCTTAGCTCAAACTACATAATAACTTAGGAAATACAATTGATAAGAGATGGAGATATTACTGACCCAGTTCAATGATGCACCAATAAGGGTTTCAAGACTGATTTTCCATTTTTCTTTTTATGTGAGATAAAACATAAGCAAATAGACAGTGATCCATTTATTGTCTCAGCTCTAAATCCATCTTTGTTTGCTCTGTTTTTTGATATAGCAGCAGGACTTGTAAATCTTCCAGTCTTCCTTCCTTCAGTGCAGGAACCATGGATTCTTGTGCAGGAAGCCTAGCAGCATTACTCCTGTGGCCTTCAGAGACAGTTCCAGAAGCACTTTCTGGCTCCCCTGTCTACCTGGCAGCTGCCTCCAAAGCTGTTCCAGCCACAGTCTTAGGGAGCTTTTTCCCAATCACCAAGCAGTCTTACTGAGTGTCTTCTTCTCTGGACTAGATCCCACTTGCCCAAAGTCTCTGGCAAGGTCTAGGCCACTGGCAGGTTTTGTGTTCTAGCGATGGCTATTTTTCATTGAAGATTGAATTTCAGCCTGGCCAGTTGGAAGTAGGCATCTTCTCCCAAGTAATTAGTACCAATTTTGTCCATGTTCCTCAGTCTAGAATATTATTTGCTTTATTGAACTTGCTTCTTCTGGTCCTATTAGAATTTTATTTTACCATTTTAGTAGATAACCATCTTTTGTTTGTTAACAATTCATGTACAATATTATTAAATTTTCCTCTTCAATTAACTAGAGCTATTTATATTTCCTGATATATACTGATACATTAAGTAAAAACCTCATTTTTTACTTAAAAAAGAAAACTTGTCTATTCTTGTTTCACCAGTGAACCTCCTTGCTACGAGTCTACTGAGTGTGTAATAAGTGAGAAAGAATAGACTAAGCACAGTTTAGTAAATACTTATTTTTAAATAGTAGTTTAGAAAGCAAACATAAACACAACTTCAAAATCTGTTGATGTTTGAGTAAAGTTCTTGAGTACTTGGGGGTCTTGCATGAGGTATCTGAAAATTGTATCTACTTTTGATGGGGCAAATAAGATATTAGCTCTCTTTTCCAAATCAATCTTTTTATAGTCAGCTTTGTACTGAGCCTCTGCAAACCACATTTCTTATTAGTGGGCTCCTGTTGGGCTCCACCACCACAGGGTGCTCCAGAGAGACGCTAAAGCTGTGGAAAAAAAATGAACTTGGCCTTTCCTGTTTTGTTCCTCTGTGCATCTGATGTGATTCCTACCTCCTTCTTTCCTTTGAGCATCACATGCATCTTCATCCTAGCAGCACCATTTCCTTCTCATACATTTTCACCCCATCACCTGCTGCTCACCAACCCCATCACACTCAGAGACAGCAGCTTGCTCAATGGAGGTCTAGATCCCAGCCCAAGAAGATGTCAACATCACAGACAGACACCAACAGCCAAGCAACACCTCCTCCTCAGAGCCTTGAGTTTCAGCTCTGTGGGGCCCTTTGTCAAACATTAAATTTTAACAGGAATATCCTCTTTCATTTGTTCTGCAAAGCCTAAGAGTAGTAGCTGTCTTCTTCAATATTTTTTTCTTCCTATGATAACTTAATGATTTATTTATTTACTGTCTCTTAACTGGTTAACAACTTTATATTAGATTAGCAATTTCTCATATGGAAATTTTTTTCTGTTCAAAGAACTGGTCTGGTTTGTCTTTTATGAGTGAACTTTTTTTTTTTGAACCAGAGTCTCGCTCTGTCGCCCAGACTGGAGTGAAATGGCACGATCTCAGCTCACTGCAACCTCCGCCTCCCAGGTTCAATCGATTATCCTTCCTCAGCCTCCCGGTAGCTGGGATTATAAGCACCTGCCAGCGGCCAGGCGCAGTGGCTCACACCTGTAATCCCAGCGCTTTGGGAGGCCAAGGAGGGAGGATCACTTGCGGACAGGAGTTCCCAACCAGCCTGACCAACATGGTGAAACCTCATCTCTAGTAAAAGTGAATGAACTTCTGTTGTGACTTTTTTTACTCCAGTAGTTCAGTGGGCAGGAGTGTTAACAGCTCTTTTACTCCCACCACCTGCAGCTCAGCGAGCAGGAGCATTACAGCTCTTTTGTTCCTGCTGTTTGGTGAGTTCTGGTTTCTTGTCCCCCAACCAAAAGGAATAAAGTACATGGACACCAGAGAGGGATAAGGCAGAGTAGAATTTATTGTGCATAAGAAAATCTCTTGACAGTGAGAAAGGACCTGATAGTGGGTAGCCATCTGTGAGGCTAAGTCGGGGGTTTCTATGTGCTTAGAATGGGGGCGTGTTTGCTGATTTGTTTATGGGTAAACTTGGAAAAGGCACCATTTGATTGGTGAAAAGGCATCATTCAGAAAGAACCAATCAAGGAAGAGTGGGTAAAACAGATACAGAAGTTCTCACTCTGGTCCGTGAATTCTATCCAAAACTGGTAGCTCAGTTTTCAGGCTTTAGACTGTCCTTGCCTTGAAGGTTGAGTTTCATCAGGGACCCATACCTGTCTGTCTAGGAATTTGTCTGTTTTCTGTCACTATCACTTTGACAATAACAGAAATTGGTACTTGGAGTCATCCCAAGAAACAGAATCTGAAATATAAAGTGTTGAGTTGGGTTTGCTTTTGTCCTCCTGCTTGACCATAGAGCTAATGCCCTTGCAAATTGGAAACTGGATATTAGTAATCGGTGACATGCGGTAGTTTTATGACTAATTCAGCATCTCTCTTCATCTATGTGTAAATCATATAGGTTTTTCAGAATAACTGTAAATTATTGTAAATTTAGGTAGAGGCTCTAGTTCCAGATGTAATTCCCTGGTAACTGATATTCACCTATTTACCCGGCAAACACTTTTTTCTTCATAAAATTTCACAGGAACCACCATAACTGGTTTACCTGGCACAGTCGTCAGTATGCTTTCACCGTTTTGCCTCAGATGTACATCATTTATCCTACTCCCTGTCATGTCATAATTTGAAAAACCTTGAAATTATCCCACAAAATTACACTGGATAATTTTATTGATGATATACGTTAACTAGAACAAAGAAGTACACAGTGCAAAAACTTCAGGTGCCATTGTATGTTGGATGCCGTACTAGCTCTCCTACATTGAGAGATTAACCTAGTGATTGTTTGGAGTCTACAAACCCAGTAATGTTTCTAGGAGTCCAATTATCTAAATCTATATTTGGAGTGATCCCCTCTCCAGTGAAAGATAAGTCACTACATCTTGAACTACCCAAGAGTCCCAAAGAATCAGTGCTTGATGAGCCATTATGTATTTCAGAGGCAACATATAACACAGTAAATGTACTAATTAAACCCGCATATCATCAAATAACTCATAAGGCTGCCAATTTTGAATGAGGATCAGAGAAAGAAAAATGCTTGTGAAATAATATGTTATTTATTTAGTCATATTATTCTGTCTAATAATGCTTTTAATCATATAATTAATTTCATGGCAGAAAATATGCAGCAGTGGGCTCACATCTGTGGGATTTGCTTACCATTATGTTTTCACTGGGAAGCAGCTGAACTAACAGATCCATGGAATGTCCTACTGAAGACCTAATTATGGCACTCGTTGGTAAAAAAGACCTTGAGAACACAGGATTCAATCTTACAGAATTTCGTATATGCTTGAAACAGCAGCCAGTAAATGACACTGTATCTTTTACAGCCAGAACGTAGAAGTATTAGAAAAAAAGGTATGCAAATAAAAATGGCTTCTTTCACCATTAAACCCAATAATAAAATAATAGAAATTTGCCTTCCACAACTTTCAGTTCTGCTGGTTTAGATGTCATAGGTTACTAGAGAAGATTTCATGAAAGGAAAATATCTTGGGCCCCCATAACCACTAAGCTAAAGGGAAAATTCAAGCTGTGAACTGCTTAGGACAAATTTGCTTCCCATTCTATTCAGAGTTATCCCTTTGCTCACTGACATAAATGCATATCCGATTGCCTCCTTTGGAGAGGCTGATCAGAAACTCAAAATAATGCAATTATTTGTCTCTCACCTATCTGTGACCTGGAAACCTCCTCCCCACTTTGAGTCTTCCTGCCTTTGCTTTGAGTTGTCTGGCCTTTCCAGACCAAAACAGTGTACTTATTACCTATATTGATTGATGTCTCATATCACTCTAAATTGCATAAAACCAAGTTTTGCCCTGACCACCCTGGACACATATCATCAGGACTTCCTGAGGCTGTGTCACGGGTGAGTGTTCTCAACCTTGGCAAAATAAACTTTCTAAATTAACTGAGACCTGTCTTAAATTTTAGGGATTCACAGTTTTCACCAGGGAAAAATAGTTCCGTTGAACTATAAGTTGGGATTGCCTCCTAGCCATTGGAACATCTCACACCCCATAACAAATAAGGAAAGGAAGATGTTACTCAATGGGATAGTATCAATGATCCTGATTACCAAGGAGAAATTAAATAAAGTAATGCTAGAAACTGAAGTCAAGTGTTACTTGAGGCCCTTATTTGTACTTCCATGACCAATCGTAAAATTAATTGATCTTTAAAGGACAACAACAACAAAAACCTCTACAGAGAACTCTGCCTCTTCCAGAAGAAGATTTGGGTCACAGCTTCAATAAGAAATCCTCCAGTTGAGGTTCTGATTGAAAAGAAAGTAAATATGAAAGCTTTAAATGTCAGCTGGAGCCTTAATATCAGTTACAGAAGCAAGGAATTAAGTACCTATAAGAAGGGCCAGATGAGGCAGTGACTAAATATTCAGAACAACAAAGAAAATAGTAAATGCGAAGGCCTTGAGTTAAGAAAGTAAATGGTGTGTTGAAACACATCAAAAAGAAGGAGTAAGCAGTGAACTGACAAGAAGAGTTGAAGAGATGAGCTCAGAGAGATAAAGGAAGACCCAAGAGATTATAGGAGGGCTTTGGAAATCATGGGTACCCACATACACATGATTTGGGGTATAAGTTGGTGAACTTTGGAGGAATGTTTGGCAGCACCTCAAAAATTTTGAATATAAACACTTTCTCACTCAGCAACTTACTTCCATTTTATCCTGGAGACACAGTCATAATTTTACTCAAGGATATGTGTAGTAGGATGTTTACTACATAATTTATTACTATAAAGTACAAACAACCCAGAAATCTGGCTTAAAAATGTGCATACATTAATGAAATTCAACATAGCCATTTTAAAGAACAAGGACTTCTGAATTTCGTATTGACATGAAAAACTCTCCAAGGTCCATAATTAGGTGAGAAAAGCAAGGCACAGGAAAACCTGCTTCTGTTTATTTGAAAATGTGTATGTATGTTTATGTATACATGCATATGTACATATAGAACATATGGATGAAAAAAAGAAATATTAATAATCTTCCTTCTTAAGGTGATAAGACAAGCCTCTTTTCCTATCCTTGTTGCACGTTACGAATAGTTACACCTTGCAAATATTCATAATAATGAAAAAAATAAGAAAAATTAATAAAATAGAAAAATAAATAGACAACAAATCAATATAAGAAAATTAAAACACTATGGATGTTACACGCGTGCATCCATATCTATTAGAACATCTGGATTCTCTGGTATTTGTCTATATATAAACATTTACATATTTATGTGTATGCATATATATATGTAAATGTTTATGAATAGTTCCCAGTACACTGAATAGGCCCTTTTGTTCTCCCAGTTTTGGGTACTATACCGGTCGACAAGAAAGTTTTTAGGACCCTTTATATTTTTATTTACTTGTAGTTGAATGAGATTTAAGAAACTGACACAGTGTCCATTATGCTGAAACAATCCTTAATACCAGGGATTTTTATAGCATATATATACACACACTCACATATATATATATGTACACACACACACACACATATATATACTATATATATGTTTTATATATATACACATATATGTACATATATATATTAGTGTGTGTATATATACTATATATATGTTTGTGTATATATATATATATATATGTGTGTGTGTGTGTGTGGTTTAACCAAAAAAATATTTATAGGGTTGCTATTGACATCATGCAACATTGGCTAAATTGAAAATTCTTTGCCAATAAATTTACAATGATAAGCCAAAGAGTTTTAGAACACAAAAATGGGCCAGGTGCAGTTGCTCATGCCTGTAATCCCAGCATTTTGGGAGGCCAAGATGGGCGGATCACCTGAAGTCAGGAGTTCAAGGCCAGCCTGGCCAACCTGGTGAAACCCCATCTCTACTAAAAAATACAAAAAATTAGCCGGGCATGGTGTAATTCCAGCTGCTTGGGAGGCTGAGGCTGGAGAATCACTTCAACCCGGAAGGCAGAGGTTGCAGTGAGCCAAGATCGTGCCACTTCGCTCCAGCTTGGGCACTAAGAGAGAACTCTGTCTCAAAAAAAAATAAGAATACAAAAATGTTTAAGCCAAATGAATTTTACTTAATTTTTGCACAATATTTTTATAGTCTATACTGAGCTAATCCAATTTTCTAGTCAATCAGAATCCAATAATATTTAGATGAGTTATAATCTATTGGAAATAACCAGGGTTATATCTAAATATATGCTTCTGAAACTTTCACAGGCATTAAAACCTAGTTCAAAACCTTTAAACTGGCAGGTTACAAAGTTTAAAGTCAAAGTATTCAGGAAATAAAATGTAGGCAAATTTGAAATCATAAGGAAATTAATTTTCATATGTCAAGGATTTTATACATATTGTAGAGAATTAGTAATTAAATCCTTTAAAGTTTTTTGCTCTGTTTCATTTTTCCACATCTTTGAAGAATATCTTTGAACATTATTAAAAGTGAAATGTGAGTGTTATTTCTTTAAAATGAATGTAGCTATTTTGGCTAAGCACTAAATTTATAAATGATTTATGGGCATCAGATCTGCAGCTTAATTTATATACTTTCATTCCTTTCAGCATGTTGTCCTTGACTGTTATTACAAGGTCTTGAACACACTATTTCTTCATAAAATCAGAAAGTTATTAGGCAGACTGCAGTGATTTTACGTTGAGCTGTAGCTGATGAGAGTGTGACAGTGCTCAAATGTATTCATTTATATGCTGTAAGTTGTGTACTCTAGTTTTCCATAAGTATTATTTCTAGAAATTGTTTGTTCTGTATAATTGGAAACAAATTCAAATAAAAATACCCTTAAGATAATCACAAGCTCAGTAGGATAATATTGTCTCATTCTCTATTTATAACTGTTCCATATGAAAAATGTATTATTGGGAAAAAATCTTAAGGATGTAGTGATACATAATGATTTGAGATTATATAAAATCCTAGGCTTCTATTTTGGAATTCTGCTTTTCTAAGATATTTGAATTCTAAAATAAATGAATTATGTTATTTAAAAATAAAGGGATCAAAAATAGTATTTTTTAAACATAAAAAGTAAAATTGGAAAATTTATTTTATCTGATAATAAAATGTAATAAAATATGCTATACTTTACATTTATATTTTACATTATTTATACCACAGCAATTAATATATTTTACAGGTAGTATGTATTAATTTAATTCATTGCTCAGTTTAAGCATGGTATTTTAGCTTTGCTTATGTGTAGATGGCGATTCGGTGAAACCCTAGGTAATTAAAATAGAACCAACAGCTATTTACATCACAATTATATTGAAAATATTATATAGTAAGTTAATAATGGCACAAATAGAGCCCCAACATTTCTGTGTTGTTCTCTGGCTGAATTTTACTTAGAAAAGACACTTAAGCTTTGTGTTTACCATGCATTCTCAACTGAAGAGAGCAAAATCCATTTTTACTAATTTCATCAAAAAACCAGAAATGTGAAAAGATAGCAAGGAAAATCTCTTTGGAAGTGACTGCAAAATTATTGAAGACAACTTAATAGTCATAAGCACCTTGGT
Source organism: Pan troglodytes (assembly GCF_028858775.2). Taxonomy (NCBI): domain Eukaryota; kingdom Metazoa; phylum Chordata; class Mammalia; order Primates; family Hominidae; genus Pan; species Pan troglodytes. The sequence continues at coordinate 173,089,052 of NC_072401.2, forward strand.
TTATCACTCAAGGAAAACACGTTTTAGTAATTAGAAAACACTTTATAATTTAGCCTGCTGAGTGTCATTTACTTGGATACATACTCATCTTTTTGAATTAGCAATGGGATATAATAGTGAGGTAGTGGGAGCATTTCTCCACAGTGTAGACAATCAGGGTATACATTTTCTGCAGAGAATTTATAAACAATAAGAAATTTACTAAAATGTGGTCATCTTTTATTATCACCATATCATGGCAGTTCTAAAGATTGACAATGATGAAATACTTCTCCATGGAAAAGTTTTTGTTCTATTAAGTTTTACAGATTTGCTAATATGATAATTGAGTTTTCGTTATACACAAACACACACACATTTAATTACATGTATGTAAGCTTCAAATCAGCACTTTTCAAAAACTTTTCTTTTAATAAATGGTATATTTTATGCAGAGGTTAATTCAAAGAACTACCTGTTACACTGTGAACAATGATACATATGGATTCAGCTGCTATATTCATTTTGAGACTATGTCTGAATTTTTCAATCTAGAGATTTCTCTTCAAACCCTATTAACACATACAGTTCTATGTGAAAGATTTGGAAAAAAAGAACACTGTAAAGGGGAGGAGGAGATTTAATTTCCTTCAGTTCTATCATTCTTTTTATCCACTTGGTGATTTTCCTTTTAATATTTAAAACAGTGAAATAAGGCGAAGTATAATGGCTCATGCCTGTAATTCAAATGCTTTGGGAGGCCAATATGGGAGCATTCCCTGAGGTCAGGAGTTTGAGAACAACCTGGCAACATAATGAGACCCCCATCTTTGCAAAAACAAACAAACAAGCCTGGCATGGTGGTGTTTCCCTGTCGTACTAGCTACTTGGGAGGCTGGGGACCTGGGTAGTGGAGCCAGCTCCTATCTCTAAAAAAACAGTGAAATAGAGTATAAACAACAAAATGTGATACTTATTTGTTAAGTGAAAATCTTTGTTTATACCTAAAATATTTCATTGGAATTGAATAATATTTGAAAGCTAAATTTTATTATTTAAAAATCGTTCATAGTGAAACTAATAAATCAAGAAAATACAATTATTAACTATTTGACACAATTACTACTGAAAATAATTTTGCTATATAGAAGCATGAAGTGTTAAAAAATGGTCTACTCTTGGAATCAGATATGCTAGAATGCTACTAATTGAGGGCAAAGAGAAGACATGGATAAAAACAGTGCCCCCCAAAAAGTACTTATGACATGGGGAAGAATCAGCAGATCATGTATTGCACAAAAGAAAACAAAAACAAGAAAACCATACAAGTAGGCACACAATGTGATTACTCATATTAATTACTCACACTGGTTACTGTGATCTTTACAACTTAGTTCATTTATTTTAGAGTCAAATCTTCTAGGACGTATTCAGACAGCTAGTCATTTCTAATTTTTTAAGTGAGATGATTTTTAAAAAGTATTAGGTGCCTTAGAAATATTTATTTCAAATTTTAAATATCTTGCTTTTTTTTTTTCGTTGAATGTATTCTCAAAGCAAAACCCACAAAAATTAAGATATTAAATGATCTGGCTGGGCGCGGTGACTCATGCCTGTAATCTCAGCACTTTGGGAGGCCGAGACAGGCAGATCACGAGGTCAGGAGATCAAGACCATCCTGGCCAACATGGTGGAACCCTATCTCTATTAAAAATACGAAAATGAGCTGGGTGTTGTGGTGTGCACCTGTAATCCCAGCTACTCGGGAGGCTGAGGCAGGAGAATCGCTTGAATCAAGGAGGCAGAGGTTGCCGTGAGCCAAGATCACGACACTGCACTCCAGCCTGGCAACAGAGGGAGATTCCGTTTCAAAAAAAGAAAAAAAAAAGATATTAAATGATCTACCTTTTTAATTTGTTTGGCGAGTGAAGGTAGGGAAGGAAATACACTTGTGTTTTCTGTCTGTATTCTCTAAAGTCTGTTAGATCGCAACAATTTCTTGATGAGTAGAGTTCAGTACTCATTAAGAAATTTGTGTTAAATAAAATAGCTACTGATAAAACCACAAGAAAAATTAATTTTATATTATATATTTCTCTAATTTGGACTGTTAAAATGATGTGAAAACGCCTGGATGGACAAAGATCAAATTTTATTAATCATCCTTGTTTTAAATTTTTATCAAAATCCTTGGAATATACTTAGGGCATTTGCTAGGTTGAATTCAGACTGAGTCACAACCAAAATTTGTTTTAATTTCAAGTAAACTTGAAAAATAACACTTGTTTGAAAAAAAAAGCAAGGTGATTTATGAACAGAATTGATATTAACCCATTGGTAGGAGCGACCTATTTTTTAAAAATTATGAAAATGAAGTTCATATGAATGACAATGTTAATATTGTTATTGACTTTCAGACTGTGAAACTCATAAGTTAATTCTTAAAGATGACTTTGAATATGACATTTTATACAGTGTTTATAACATCCTGCGAGGTTCATAAAACCCATATTATATTCACATTTGCTACTAGGGAAACCCAGGATACCTGGCAAGCCCTGAGCAGTCATATACTAATACAATGGAGCCAAGGCTAGAATCCTATTATTCTGACTTCTAGGAATGAAGAATTTGCACGTTTAAGAAGGATACACCTAGGAGAATGAAGTATTTTCTGGACTCTGTCAATAAAAAGATCAAATAGTAAAAGGAGGAAAAAAGTAACAGCCTTTACAAAATGATTGAAATATTGGAAATTCATATCAACATGAAAGTATTAAAGAATTATATTGTGGAGAAAAAATATATGGAGCAATTTATTGTTCACGTTAGTGCATGTATATTATTCAAAACTGACAGGAAAAATACATCTTTAATAATATACTAAATTAACTTTTGCCTGTTCTTATTCCAGAAAAATAGTAATGCTTAATTTTTCTCTTTATTTACACTCTACAAATAACATATTTAAGAAATGAAGCTGCATTCTAGGAATTCAACTTAGCAGCGAGACTAAAATAAAAACTCATGGTTATACTTTATAAAAACTAAACATAAAATTGGCAAGTAGGCTACTTTACCTAGGAATGAAACTCAGAGCTGAGATGTAGAGCTGAGTCAAAAACTTTGGATGTTGCTACTAATGTATTTATTCAAATAAATTCATATTTAACCTTTACAGTCTACAAGACAGATCCCAAACAAAGGCAGGTTTTTTGTTGAGAGGGCGAGGATTCCTTCCCTGATTAAATCAACCTAGTACTGGATTGCTTCCTTTCTAAACCATTCATAATGTCTTTGACTCTGTCGCAGTGTCTTGTAAGGAAGAGCTGTAAACTTTTCTCACCAAACTGAGAATAAATTCTTGTAACTATCAGACTTAGAGCACAGAAAAGAGATCATCAGATGTTTGATTCTTCCTGAGCCAGCACAACTAAGTGAGTAAAAGTAACCAGTGACGAATTTCATGGTACCTTATAGAATGCGAATATAGTTTTGATACTGGAACCTTTAGCTGAGTGGAAAACAAGATTGATTCACTGCTCTAAGTGGTTGTCCAATTGGTCTGAAAGATTGAGCCTGGCTTCAAAACTAAGGAACAGCTTTCAGAGTGGATTAATCTAGCTTAAAAGATTTGAAGCAAAGTATGCCCTCAAATGGAAAGACTACAGAGTTTAAGTGAAAGATGAGACTTCATTTGAGACGCTTTTTTCCCCAGAGTCAGGGCATATATAAATTTTGTGATTCAGGATTATAATTTGAGTATAATGTATATTTTCTATTCTTTCTTGTGATAGATTGTGTTGAAAACTTGCTCTAAAATTTGTTATAATTTTATTTTTATATGATGAAAATTCTTTGATTGCTTTGTATAATACACAAATATTGTTAAGAAAATGATGTAGCTTATTCTCTTTTGCCTAATATTGTCAAAAATACAGAATATTGTCAAAGAAAAAAATTGAAACTGAATAATCGTTACAATTATTCCTTGATGCATTATTTTACGTTTGAAAATCTGGTGAGTGTTATATTTAATTCTTTGTGACTATATTAAAATTTGCCTTATTTCAAACATCGGTACTAATATTTAGCATTTTGTATGAGATGTAAATATTCCCAGAACCTCTAATTCTAAATGAAATGATAAATGAAACTGAAAACACAATGTATCCCAAAATCTGCCCTGCTGAAGAAAAAAAAAAACCATAAAATGTACTTAAATTTTCTTAAACTGTCATTAAAATGTCCAATAAATTATTTTAAATAATACTACAAACTACAGTATTGCTTTGGCTATCAACTAAAAACCGTTATGGGTGAGTTATATACATGTTTTTCATTTTTAAGATGAGAAATTTTTGATCATTATTTTTACTATGGAGGATAAGGTGAGGTAAGATTTAAAATAAAACACCACCTTTTCAGCAGAATATGTTGAATCAATAAAATAAGTGGTAACAATTAATAGAAAAGAAAAAAGGCAATTTTACATTGCCTGTTATAAATATTTCTTGTTGATTACAGATTTACCTCAAAATAAGATTTAGGAAACTCTATTGCTGCTGTTCTGTTCATTTTCTCTCTGATTGCTGAATATACTTCTTTGAGCTGAATGGCAAAAGTGAGCAATTCGAAGGTTATAGAAACAAGAATGTTGGAAAATCAGATCAAACTCCTGAAACTACATATGAGGAAATTAAATTCACGACAGTACAAGAGACATTAATAAAGTCACTGATACAGTTAGGAGCAGAGTCAGGGCTAGTGATTTTCTGACATGTGCTAGATAAATACAGGTTTATATTCATTGGCAAGAGCTCTAATTCATTTGTTCTAAACCATTTTAGTGGTGCAATGTTCTGAAAATAACCTAAATTGAGCACAATCATATTGAATTACCTAATTAGAAAATTGATAATTATATATGCTTAACCTTTTTGTTCTGGGAATGGACTATTTAACAGCCCTTTTGAAGTTCATTTAATACTGCTAGAAATACCTTTTTATTAGGTAGTATAGGTTTACACGCAATCAGATGTTTGTTGATTTCTCTTAGTCTATCACTGTGAAAGGTACACTGGAGGATAAAAAAATTCATAAGCAATGGATGCTGCCATTACATAATAGTCAATTATAAATGAGACAAAACAAATGTATATAGAGCTACACTATAAACACCGTAAAATGTTAGAGTATGTAATCTACAAGTGAAAATAATTTGTGCAACCTCTGATTATGTGTTATTGTATTGATCCCTTTTAGAATAGTTTGAGCTTAGTTTATGAGGTTGTGTCTCCTGAATTCTACATAACCTGGGCTAAGAAGCTCTGTAATCTGCTATAAAGTGAGAAGTAAGATAGGTTAATTGTTTTGCAACTTCATTTGCAGAGCACAATGAATGTTGTTGTTTAAACATTAAAATAATTGAAGTTTCTAAATATGCTTTCTATGTGATTAAGAAAATTTAAATTCCAAAATCATTATTACTAATATGAAAAGTACAACTCATTATTAAAATGATTTGGTAAGCTAATGGTGGTCACAGGAGGCAAAGCGCTCAAACAACAAAAACTATGCCTTCACACTGCCACTATTCTCGCGATGTCTTTTTGTTGTTTAAAAACAGTAAGCGTGTGTAGATCCATATATGCATACATAGAGAGATAAAAGTTATCGTGTGTTGGCAGTGGAGTGAGTGTTACTGTCATGCGGGGGATGTGCCTAAGGAACATGTATCCTTTTTGGATCATATCTTCAGCAGGTCCTGAGAAGTGGGTTTTCCTGAATTAGAGGACTTCTAATGCTATTGGAGTAATGCTCATTCATAACTTCAGCAACTACTATTGAAAACAGCTATGTTTAAAGTTTTACAGTGCACTTAAAATCAGACACAAAATATTTACGTACAGTTACTCATCTGTAGGATATCATTTTGCTGGGCTCCCCTTAGTTATGTCCTATTACAACTCACATGTTGTTCTAAGGATTGAGATTGGGTCTTATGTATTCCTCAAATTCATGGCTTGGGGAGCTTATATTCAATGACAAGAATTCTAATTTGTTCTAAACTATCTTAGTGATGCAATATTCTGAAAATAATCCAAGTTGAGCATAATCATACTGGTTTACCTAATTAGGAAACTTAAACCCACCCCTTAAAAATCTTATTAAAATAAGCTCTATAGAATATTTTAAAATATTATAAACGACACAGGTTAGTGCACTTCAGAGCTCAGTTTCATGGCCATTCTCTAAGATGCCATGCCAGATCAGAATTTCCTTTCCAAATTCTCTGACATTTCAAATGTCCAGTAAAAGATCAGTATACAACTGAGCGTCACTTTATTGGCAAATATTGATTCAAATATAACAAAGAAGACAACCATATGCTTAGATGGGTGAATTTCTTAAATTAATTAGAAAATTACATATCCAATTGTCACATAATATACTAAAATTTTAAAGAATTTACAACTTATCTACTGCTTCTGATTAAAATATCCAGATCCTGAATTTTTTGGGGTAACTGGGGGTAACTAGGAACCTGGATATTTTATTTTGCTAACAAAGTCTCTGTGTATACTTTTCTTTTTTAAACAATATAAATTGTGTATTCCAGCTATAATTTTATTATTGGTTTATACATGACCTTAGCAGGCAACTTTTTCAAGTCATATATATATATGGCTATATATATATATGACTATATATATATATATGGCTCTATATATATGGCTATATATATATGGCTATATATATATGGCTATATATATACACACACGGCTATATATATATACACATATGGCTATATATATGGCTATATATGGCTATATATATATGGCTATATATGGCTATATATATGGCTATATATATGACTATATATGGCTATATATACATATGGCCACATATATATATATATATAACCTTTGCACCGCCTATATATATATATATATATTTGCAATTACCTTTGCACCACCTATATATATATATATATATATATATATATATGGCCATATATATATATATAGGTGGTGCAAAGGTAATTGCAGTTTTGGCAGATGGTAACAGCAAAAACTTCAATTACTTTTGCACCAATCTAACAGTTTTTACGGGGATCTCTGTAGTATAAAGGGGCTATCTTAAAACTATTATCCGGGATCAATTTAATTTAGAAATTCCTACTATGAAATGTTAGTTATTTAATATGTGCTTTTATATTTGTTAATGCAATGGACTGACTTAAGGAAGGAGCTTTTTAATGATGCAACTATATTAGTGCAAATATTTATGTCATCTATTTAGATAGTTTCTTCATGTGTTCTTATAATTGCCTATCTCCCTATTCCTATCTGCTAATTTATGTTTTTATATTTCTACTCATCCCCCCATTAACCGTAAGTCACCATATACTTCCTATATAATAAGTATTGCAGTAGTTACAAAAGATACAAAACATATAAGATACATCTCTGCCCTAAGGGACCCCACAGTTATATGAAAGACACAAACATAGATAAGACAACTGAATATCTAATTTTAAAATACAATATTAAGACTTAAGGTTATTTTTGGAAAGTTTCCTTTGAGCGTATAGCCATTGAATGTGTTAATAAAATTAAGCATTAAAATATTTTCTGAAATTTTAAATATCATTTTAACTTTCCCAACTTTATACAGTTCTATTCAATAGGCTATAGTAAATTTAATTAACTTATAGTTTAATTTGAATGAAATATATACTACCAAAATAGAAACTTCTAATAGTTACTCTATAAAAATATATTGTTTGTTTCAAAATGATTTAAAAACACAAAACAGTAATCTATTGCAAACATAGTGGCCATAGTTAATGATAATTTATATTTTTAACAACCCAAATTATTAATCTTCCTATTTTTCAAAAAAATGCTCATTTTAAATAAGAAACAGTTTTCCAGTGATGTCAAATCAGCCTCCTTTCCTAGTATGAGCAAGAAATCACTGATATAGAATGATTGTATATTATGAAATATATACTAGTATAATTGCTTGACATTTTCTAAACTAATAAATGATAAACTTTTTTTCTGTAAAATTGGCTTTACTGACTTCAGTCTTAATTCCAACATAAAAAAATGTGTCTTCAGTCGGATGATCCAAAGTTATGTTTCAGCTTCAGGTTGATTCAATGTGTGATATGTGAAAATTTGTTCATACTCCATGGTTGGGAAAAAAACTTCTAACTTATTTGCTATACATTAACCTATAGTTTTGGTGAACCATTTCTACTTTCAAGAACAACTAATGGCAGTTTTAATTAAATCCTTAAATTCCAGTGTATGAAAATCTGTGCAAAGAAAAAAATTAAATTTTTATCTCAAGACAGTACAGCTTAGTAATGTTCTATTTACATTGGATTATGTCATAAAATAGCTACTTTAATGAATAAAAATATAAAGGTAATCTAATATTTCTCAGTAATTTATTACAGTAAAAGTGCATTCTACCATTTTATAAGACCTAATAGTGCAATTATTTAGAAATAATGATAAATTACATAGCTCATTACTGAGCTGCTAAAAGTGAGATCTTAGAAAATACTCAGAATTATTAGATTAATTCTAATAACTTGACTTTGAAAACTTTCATAAATAAGTCAATATTGATTTTGTGGTCAGCTTTAAAATGACTTTCCTACATCTGATCCATTGGGTCATTACAAGAAAAAATTGTTAACCACATGATCATGCAGTTTGTATTCTGTAAGTTGGCTGCCTCAAATTTCTTTGCTCTTTTCATTTTCACATGGGACCCCAGCCAGAAATGACAGCCAGAGGACACTCGTCCATTGGTTTTCCAACATCACAAGTCATGTCAAAAAACCTGCCTACAAATTATGCTCTTTCTATTCCTATCCCCATCAAAAAAGAAAGATATATTGGCCATGCAATTTCATTCACTTTTAAAGGTGTGTTTGCTCTCAACATAACTATTAGTAGTCATAGAAAAAGTTTAATGTAGTTATGGATAATAAATATTATCATAACATTACATTTTAGGTGTTTAAATTTATTGGTTACATTTTTCTCAGGTAAATAGCAGGGGCATTCTGAATAAGTAAACTCAGAAATGGAAAAGAGGTGATTTCAGGCGGATTGGCCTAAAGAAATTAGAAGGATATATAAAATTAACGTTGTGACTTTTTTTTTGCTTTATTTTCTCCATTAACCTCAAAATTGTCCTATGAGAAACAGCATTTCTTCAGTTTTTAAAAGGAAATTGAGGCTTAGAGATACTAAATGATTTACCCAATGTTACCCACCTTAAATGCTAGCTTCTAAAATGGAAGTTTCCTTGTGCTAAGTAAACCACCTGGCAAAAAGTAGATAAGAGACATTAATTTTTATGGTTTCAAAGGAAAACAAATGTACATAATTACACTCAAACAAACACATTCTTTCCCAAAATAAGATTATCTAAATATAATAATGAAAACTAGTAGTTTGACCATGAACTCTGAATTTTTTATCTTCTAAGTCTGTTAAACTAATGCAAACCTCAAATTCTAAAATGCAAAAAACTTTTCAAATTGAAAACTTTTTGTTTTGCTTTCTAAATATATGAGCAATATATAGCAAGTGTACTTATTACTCCTACTTTATTCTGATGGTTGCTATTAATGTATTTTTCCAATTATAGTTCTTTTTTTGTTAATTGAAAAATCTAGCATTTAAATCCAAGGTTGCTAAGTGATAAGCTGAGTGAAAACTGAGACACAAACCATAGGTTAACAAGAATTTCTCTTCAGAGAAAACACTATCTACTTATAGTGTATGCAATTGATTGATATATAGAAATTTGCTGTATTCAGCATAGGTTAACCTCAATTGATAAACATTATAATAAGGATTAAAACAAATAGCTTAATTCCTCCTCCACCAGTCTCATATGATGACTGGTTTGAATTAAAGATATATTTTAGCAGTCAAGCTGTAGGATTACAGATGAAGGAAATAATAGGAGCTTGCGTATATGATCACTTTTCTAGGCTTGAAATATCATTAACTAATTCATTTCTTGCAGTTTTATTTATTAGTTATGCAAATCTGCAGAAATCACTTATTTAGCAATATTTCTTAGAATGATACTTAACAATTATGTCAGCAGGGTCTGGATGTGTTGATATATTGTTCAAAATTTTCTGGGATATGTAAGGCCCACTGCAATTATCACTCACTACAGTTACACCCTAAACAATGTATTTCTAGTCTGATAGAATTAAAACTTTAACTATCACTATACTAGCAAGTTTATTACCTGATGCTGTACTATTTTATATTAATTTACCGGTACATTTTTCTTCGTCTTCTATCTACAAGGTTGTTAGATGTTTATTTTTATTTGTCTCATAAATCCTGAGCAGTCCAATGCCAAAACATTTTTATGTTATGTATTGTAAATATACAATTGACCCTTGAAAACCACAGGTTCGAACTGAACGAATCCACTTATATGTGGATATTTTTCAACCAAAGGCAGGTCTAAAATACAATATTTGTGGAATGCAAAAGCTGTGTACACTGAAGCCAGACTCTTCAGCAGGTTTTATAAGGCCAATTTCAGAACATGAGTATGCACAGATTTGGGTTTACACGGGAGTTGGGATGGTGTGCGGGAGAGTCCTGAAAGCAATCCCCTGGCATATAACAAGGGACAACAGTATATCTAATTTTTATTTTCCCCACTAATTTCTGAGTACTTTGAAGGTAGTCTCATCTTCTTTCTTCATTAAGTAATGGAATGTACTAATGAGAATACATTTTCACAAGTTCAAATACATATTTACAATGTTCTTATGTGAAGTATGGTATTATTTCCATTATACAGTCATGACTCTGACGCTTGCCCATTGTCCCATAAATAGAAAGCTGAATATCAGAGTTTGTCTATGTCTGTCTGAATTAAAGATCTATACACATCCTTTTACATTATTGGCCTAACTTTCTTTGTGTGTGTAGATGTGTGTATGAGGGGAGGGGCAACCTTCCTGTGTACCTGTTGACCATTTTGTCTGTTGAGCATTTCTTTGTAATTTCTTGCACTGTTCCTGGGGAAAGAAAGCATGAGACTCAAACTTTTATATATTCTGTTCTTTTCCTCATTAATGTTTATTTAACTTTAAATATACTACAATAATAAATCAGTTGTGTCTAGAGTAAATATCAAGTTTAATTTTCAATTATTTTATTTTTTTCAGACTTTGCTGTCTAAATTAATTTTAAGAAAGAAGTTATACTAAGTTATAAAAGATAGCAAATTTTAAAAACTCAGCTTAATTCAGTTTTCAATTGACTCAACTTATCTGTCACACAAACGGTTTATATGCTACATAATTCCAGAGTAGCTTACTCTCCTCATTCTTGGCCAGTTGTCTTACTTCCTAGACAGAAAGGCTGAAATAAAAGTCCACAATCCTTTTCTGGTTGTAAAGCCCAGATCCTGCACACTGGTGTGCTGGACAGAGAGTGGTCCTGGCTTTACCAGAATTTGCTTCGAGGGCCTGGCTAACACAATGTTGTAGTATAGGGGATTTGAAGCTCCATGAAGCAGCAGGGAATTGGGACACAGAATGGAGTCAACAGATACTTTATTCTTTCTCCCACCAATAGATAGTCTGAGATTCAATAGTTTCATGTTGCTTTGTTGAAAATGCCCTACAAGACTTTGTATATTGCTGTTACTAATGAAATTATGCTGTATATTAAACCATCCCTAAGACATCGTATTTCATAACCACCACCATTTAATTTTACTGAAACATCTCTAGGACAGACTGGGTTTGACTGTTGTAGATAATTTTAGCCAGAGTTGCTCATTGCTATGGGTTTACATCGGATCTGCTCAAGTTTTTCTCATTTATCTGGGACTAACAGGTAGCTTGATGGGCAATAGAGAAGCCTAAACCCACAAGCACATTTAAAGTCTCTGCTTGCATCATCTAGTAGTATTCCAATGGCCAAAGGAAATCATATGTCCCAGCTTCATTAAACACCTTTTTTTTTTTTTTTTTGAGATGGAGTCTTGCTCTGTCACCCAGGCTGGAGTGCAGTGGCACAATCATGGCTCACTGCAACCTCTGCCTCCCAGGTTCAAGAGATTCCCCTGCCTCAGCCTCTCGAGTAGCTGGGACTACAGGCACACACCACCACACCTGGCTAATTTTTTGTATTTTTAGTAGACATGGGGTTTCACCATATTGGCCAGGATGGTCTCGATCTCCTGACCTCGTGATCCGCCCACCTCGGCCTCCCAAAGTGCTAGGATTACTTAAAGGCGTGAGCCACTGTGCCCGGCCTAAACACCTTTTCTTTCTTTCTTTTTTTTTCTTTCTTTTCTCTTCTTTACTTCCTTCTTTCCCTCACCCATATTTCTTTGAAATTGCATCCAATAAAACATTAGCACAAAAGCATTTGCTTTAGAATCTATTGTCTGATGATTATGAACTAAAAGTGTTGGTATCAGGAATTACAAAGAGACTTCAGGATGGGATTTGGGATTTGGATTCTATACGACAATATAAGGGCAGACAGGCATCCCATAATGACTGATAAGGAGGCTCATGAAACCACCAGTAGGCAGTGGCATCACAATTAGGAATACTTTCATTTGTACTTCACATTCCTCACCTAAACCCAAGCCCTATGGCTTGGATCACTATTCTAGGCAATCAGTTAGATTAGACAGTGCTGGATGAGGATGAAGAAAAATTAAAAAGTTGGTGAAGGGAATAGATTATGAAAACAAGTTGTAACCAAGGGACCAGCCGTTGTATCTAGTCTTTTAAGACATTGCCACTTTCCGCCTCTTCATCTCTTCTTGAAGAAGTGAGAAAACGTTATTGAGATCAGGTTATTATGAGACACTTGAGTGAATAAAAATGATGCAAGGACTGTACTGGATTTAGTTCATGTGACATTTCAGATTGTCAGTCTTGCCTAATTCCCCTCTGAATCTTAGCAACTTTCTCTGCTGGTCCTAGGGAGAGCTTGCATTTTTCTTGGAATTATAAAGTCTATGCTGCTGCATCTCCCATCAAAATTGTCACTAAAGTCTCCATGTGCACATATGGTTACAAAGAGAGATTGGTGTACACACATACTGGCTAAGCTCTGTCCCCAGAGGTGTTGGCTTCCCCAGGGCCTGAGTTGAGATGCTAGATGAGCTAGATGAGATAACCCAAAAGCACAGGAGAGTTGGTATGCTGTTGGATGAACAGTCCTGTGGGAGATGGAAGTAAGAGGGAGGCAAAGATGAATAGCTTGTGCATCCTCCACATGTATTCCAACTGAATATTCTAAGATGCAATGGTTTCAAAGTCTGTCTAAATATTATCGGGGGAATGAGCAATCAGTAACATTATTTCATAGTTGTGACAAGTGTAGTAAGAAATCTCCTTTATTGCCCTTTCTTCACTTTTTCTTCACTTCCTATTTTCCCTCACTTCTTCACTAGGAATCTCTCTTCTTCTACCTCAATAAAAAAATAGTATGAAAGTTTCTTTGTCTCAAATTATTTTTTCTAGGAAACAGGGAAAAGATAAAATTTAATCATGATGTATTTTTACAATTTCACATTCTCTCCACCACTTTTATGATATGTTGATAAATAAAAAATAAATAAGGTAATGAACATTATTGGTGGAAAAACAACCTTGTAAGCAAAGTACTCCCACTCTTCCCAGCAGCGTATGATGTTGCTGCTCTATTAATTTCAGTGTTTAGATTATGCAGAATGAGCCTCCAGCAGACCATTACCTGGCAACAGCTAGAAATGCAAACACATTGCTAATTGCAGATTACTTTCCCCAGCCAATCAGAAACAACATAATCATAAGCTATCAGGTACAGACATAGTAATGCGAATATCTGTGAATACTACTTTCCAAGAAAATCTGAATTGCTGCACTGGAGAATGTTATTTGGCTGAAAAGAAGGTAACCATTGCTTATTTCAAAGTACAGCATGTCCTCTGACACACATAAAATAGGATGTTAAAAACAATAATAATGAAATGACTTTAGTAAGCTGGCCTTCTAGTTGCACCATGTGACAGAAATCCCATTAACTTAAAAGGGAAGATTTTCATCTTTTTTCACACCTGAACTCTGGAAGTAATAAAGTAGGCGTGCAATTTCTGGCACAACACCTCTTTCTTATACACTGTTAAAGAAACATTCTGATAGAGGAGAAATAGCTAATCACTAAAGAATTTAACATTTTGCATCAAAAGTCCAGGAAGGAAAATTAGAAGTTTTAGAAATTAGACTTCAGAATTCATATGTTTATGATGTGTGTAGAGATTTGGTAACATGAGAAAGGCGGCATTAAAAATATTCTGTCTTCATGTTTGTGCTCTGTGTAACATGCCTCTGCAATCTGAAGTGCTTACATCTTGAAAGTTTAGATTTAGAAAAAAAAAGCACAAATTACTTAGCATAATAAGCAAAGACATATATTGATTGTTTATTGTGTTAAGCACTTTATATGAAATATCTCACTGAATATATCCAGAGATCTATAAGAGTGGTAATAAATACCATTATCCCTATATAATTTATAAAGTATCTAAAACTTGTAGCATTTTTGTTATTTGCTGTTTCATAACTAGTAACTGCCAGAGCTGGAACTCAATTCCAATGTTGTTGGATTCCAGAGTTTATGTTCTGTGAATTGGATTTACAATAACATTTTTGATTATCATCTCACTCACTAGAATCAGGGTGAGCTTTTTTTCTCTGTATTTTAAAATTCAAGCTTTTGCCAGCCCCAAACACCTACATGTCTTGTCTTCTCTGCCTGAAATGCTTTGTCCACAACATCTGCATGACTAGCTAATCATTCAGGTGTCACTAAAAAAAAAAAAAACTTTGCTGAAGAGCTTTCCCTGATCAACCCATCTGCAACATTTATCCTTCTCTTTCACTTTCTATAGCACCATCCTATTTTATTGTCCACCTTAATACCATTGGAATTTATATTGTTAATTTGCCTGATTTCTTGCTTTTTTTTTTTTTTTTTGGTCTCCACCAGGGTAAAATAGCAGGGACCTTGGATTTCTTATTCATTACTGATTTCTCATGACCTGTAAAACATGAGGTAGGTCATCAATAATTATCTACTAAATGAATAAAGGCATATTGTGTTAGGAACACATTGTGGTTCCAAACCATTCTGTATTTTAAACATTAGACATAACTTCAAATAACAATAAAAAGCAACTGTTTGTTAGTGTAAACAGCACAAACTCATTAGTTACAAAGATATAACATTAGAATCACAGATTTTCTAACTACCAGGTATTCTCATTCTTCATTTCTTGAATTAATAGTCTTTCTCATTCTCAAGAGCCTTATCAACTGTACAGATATATCACCCCCTCAACACACATATATTCTACTAAAACTACCTTTCTCTAAAGTCACAAATTAGTGCTTAATCACTAGAACAACATCCCCTGTGCACTTAATGTTTTTTACCTTTTTTCCCAGAAAGCTGCCATACATGCATTCTTTTTTTTTCACCTTCCTTAGCTTGACAATCCTCTGACTTTCCTGCTACCTGTCCACTCATTTTCACCACCTGACTCCCTTTTTTCCTCATGAACATATCATATGTGACAATTTCACAGAGTTTTGAAATTGGCATTTCAGACTCACTGCAAATTTAGTCATTGCAATTACATTATGTTCTATATACTATGTTAGATGTTAAGAAAACAGTGATAAAACTAAATCTTGATGTGAAGCCTTGGAAAGATTGAAAATGAGTCTGAGTTCCAGGCATGGACAAATGGTCATATGCTGTCCCCATTCATTAAAATAAGAATTGTAGGAGATATACAGTAGTTTTTGAACATTCTGAGCTTAAAATTTTTGTTTTGTTTTGTTTTGTTTTTCAGACAGAGTCTCATTCTGTCGCCCAGGCTGAAGTGCAGTGGCACATCTTGGCTCACTGCAACCTCTGCCTCCCAGGTTCAAGTGATTCTCCTGCCTCAGCCTCCCGAGTAGCTGGGATTACAGGTGCCCGCCACCATGCCCAGCTGATTTTTGTATTTTTAGTAGAGACGAGGTTTCACCATGTTGGCCAGGCTGGTCTCAAACTCCTGACCTAGGTGAACTGCCCACGAGAGCCTCCCAAACTACTGGGATTACAGGCGTGAGCCACCGTGCCCGGCCTTTGAGCTTAAAACTTCTATGCAATATTCTAAGAGATGTGTCTATGGTAGCTAAGTGACTACTAGATTGCCTTTCATTAAAATATTGAAGAAAGTTGTGCTAATTGAGTAAGTGTGTATATGTGTGTGTACATATATACATTTAAACATTAAGCATACATGTATGCATGAGTATATATATGCATATGTGTATATATACATACAGACACATATTTGTACATATATGTATGTATATACATACATGCACACATATATACATATATTACATATATTTAGTTGTATACACACATGTAGACACAATACAGAGTTTTATTATAAGTTTAGGCTTACTTTATGGGAATTTGAATCACAGATTTGACATGGCAAAATATAAATATTATCTCATGTTATGCAAAAAAATTATGAAAAAATAAAATATTTATAATCAGTGGAGCTGAGTGAATTAAAAACTGTAATTGGAGACATACTGAGGTTATTAAACAAAATCTACTGAATTTCTTAATAATCAGACTATTTCTTATAGTTTTTCTAAGAACTGATACTTTTTCACATGGTTTTAATAAAATTAACCTATGTAGAATGTACTGTTGCAACAGCATTTGAACAGTCATTGTGTGGTGGAACCAATGATATAATTTAAAAGGTGCCTAAATTTAACCTTGAATAAAAAGTATAAAACAATATTATAATGTATATTTTTATATGTATTATTTATAAGAAAAATAAATTATATATGTGCACACAGATTATGTGTTTGTTATTTTTATAAAATGAGTCAATTTATGTGTAAAAATTTTGATGTGCCTGACGTTCCTTAAATTCTTAAGAAGGCTTTTGGAGATAAAATATAACTCTTGGTTTCAAGATAAAATTAATCAATCCAATCTGTATTTGTTGTAAAAATATCTATTCTGCCTCTTTTATTTTGGAAACTTTAATCTTGGAAATGAAATTCACTGGGTGACTTAATGGTATAGCATCAAGAGTGAGTGTTCTAGGACAGATAGATAGCTGGTTACTGAAGTGCCATAATTCCAAAGCACACTCATCTGTCTAAATATGGTTCCTAGCTGACCCACTGTTTATATATAGATAGAGTTGGAAGTACATATGGAAGCCAAGAATCCTACAGTAAAACAATGACAGAAAGAGACATACTATATATCATAAAGCTTGTTTACTTCTATTTACTAAAATTTATGGACTTCACATTTCAAACAAAGAAAACTTCAAATTAGGAAACTGAGTCATAACATACATTAAATGGATAAAGTATTACCAGCAATGTCTCTTCACACTCTTTAAATCAAAACAGCCCCCTTGACTTCCTTAAAAGACTGCCTGTGTCACCAGTAAAGGTGTCCAATTATAGCCAAAAGTAACTCCAATTAGAAAAGTATTTGCCTACCCTTCAGAGAATATCAGGACTAATTACATCATGGACTAAGTCTTGTTTACCTCCATTTCCATAAGAAATCCAACTTCACATGGTGTTACTCATCAGTTGACTCTCTGCATCATGTCTCTCCACTTCCCCAGTATGATCCAATCACCTACACCTCTTTTGAGCTGTAGCCTTCACTGCATTGTGCAGATTTTGTGCTCTGTCATCAGCATATCCCCAAATATTTAAACATCTCTTTAGTCATGCCATCCTTTTCTTGCTCAAAATGAAACCTATTTTTTTTCTTTATTAGTCTTCTCTTATGCCACAGGTACCACAGGGCCTGGAGGTGGAATGGGTGCTCTTTCTGTTCTTCATCGCCCTTTCAGACATTTGTCTCCCCCTTCACTCCCAAGTTCTTTGATGGTAACAGCTTTTTCATGCTATTATTATCACTAACTCCCTAATCTTAAAACTTTTTTATTGGATGCCACCCCTCATTTCTGAAACAATGATCCATGTTCCATCGGTACAATCAATGGTGTCTATACATGTTTAACACCGTTTCCTTATTCTCTCACTTTTCAACTTTCTTGGCAAAGCCACAAGTCTCATTAATCCAATTTTCTATATTACTTTATCTTCTGAAAGAAGGAGCACACACCATGTTTGATGACTTCATTTCACAGCTGCCTCTACAAACAGCGGATTTTCAATATGGCTGTGGCAAGTCTACAGTATTTTTTTCTACATGCTTTACCACTCTTAGAAAAGATTGTTTCATGTTATCTCATGCTAAACTTTCAAAATATGCTTTTATTTTTAGTTGACAATATTGATTATTTCATACCAAGATAAAAGGAATAAGATACTTCGTCTCATAATACTTTATCTTGCCCAGATCTCATCAAAATCTAACACTTAACATTTATACCACAATGCAAGTTCTTACTTCACCAAAGATTTTCTTCCTACAGTTAGACCCTCTTTCTTGCCTTCAGAGTTTTGCTCTTCACTGTTGATGACTCTCTTTAGAATAAAAACTACGTGCAATATAGTCAATCTAAAAAAAAGTTTAAAAATGCTAAATGAGACTTCTGTTTTGGGGAAGATAGATGAAATACCCTATTTTTCCATATTTTCTCTGCTACATACAACTAGATACCTTGGTCTTCATATATAAAACAAACGAGAAGATTTGGAAAGGTGGAAAGAGGAAGAGACTGGATAAGAACACAGGACTCAAGAAATGACATAATAATGTACTCCCTGGGTACTTTTTTTTTTTTTTTACTTACATATGTTTTATTTGGATATGAAGAAGTAGAAAAAAAACAGGAAGGCCAATAGGTACAGACAATAAAAGCTAAAACCTAAGCCTGCTTTCTGTAGCTAAAGGACTGGCAAAAGGGCAACCTAGACAGATAACAAACTTTAAGAAAATAAGTGACCTACTCCATCCAAACACCACAGAGAAAATGGTGGTCTCACCTTCCTCCACACAAATAAAGGCTTAATGGGGAGCTTAGACTTCCACCCTCTGAGGGCTATAACAAGGCACCATTACCCTGCCATTTGGTTGATACAGTGAATACTTAATTGAAAAGCTAAGATTTTCATTTTTTCTCAGTGGTAGTAAGACACTGCTAGAGTCAGTGGAGATCATGCAGACAAGACAGACTTACAGGTGCACCCAGCAGTAAACAGGCTCCCCTCTGCTTCCTACTTGGTTGTGTCACAAAAGGTCTTGTGGAGAGTAAGAATTTTTACTCTGTCTAGCAGTAATGAGACCACTCTTCTGCCATATTGTCGGTGGAAGTCATGTGAGAAGCACCTGCAAGGCACATCTAATTCTCCCAGACAGGCAGGTGTCTGTGGAGAGCTAATGGAATCCAGGAGTCCCAGCCACACTCCTCAGTACAGAAAAGCCCTTTCTTCTCAGGCATCAACAGATAATAAGTGACAAATATGGCTGTGCCCCATCCCACTTCCCTGGCCAAAGAAGTGTCAAAAGAAGACAGACAAAACATAACGCTTAAATAAGATCCAGAGTTTCATTACAGAATACTCAAAATATCCACAGCACAATAAAAAATTACTCATCATACAAAGAATTAAGAAGATTTGTAACTGAATGAGAAAACACAACAGATGTTAACACTAAGGTGACAGAAATTTTATAATTAATTGACAAAAATTTTAAACTAGCCATCATAAAAATGCTTCAATGTGCAATTAAAAATGCACTTGAAACAAATGATAAAATAAGTCCTAGCAAAAAAGATCAGCAAAAAACGATTGCATCAGCAATAGATGTAAAGAGTAACTAAATGAAAATTTAATAAATGAAAAACGTAATAAACAATTTAAAATAAATACCTCAAACATTTGGCTCAAAAACAAAAAAACTGAAATAGGCAAACAGAAGAAAAAAATCAGTGAATGGAAAGCTGAACAATAGAAATTTCTCTTCCTGGGCTACAGAGAGCAAATTCATTGAAAAATAAGTGAAGAGAGCCTCAAGGACCTGTGGAATTATAATACAAGATGTAACATTCATGTTATTGATGGGAGGAAAGAAGAAAAAGGGATGGGATATACATTTTTCAAAAATAATAAGTAAAAACTTGTGTAATTTGGCAAAAGGCATAAAACTATAGATTTAGAAAGATGAGTGAATCCCAAACAAGGAAAAAATAGAAACCCCACACCAAGATACATTATATAATGCTTCTAAAAACAAAACAAATTTGAAACCACTGACAGAGAATTTTTTTCATATAATATAGAGAAGAACCAATTAGAATAGCAGTGAATTTTTTATCAGAAGTTACGAAGGCCAGAAACAAGTCTCATAATATTTTTCAACTGCTGAAAGAAAATAACATTTCATGATGATTTCTCCACCCAAGACAAACACTTCAGAAATGAAGGGGGGAAATTAAGACATTTTTCAGGTAAAGGAAAACAAAAAGAATTTGTTGCCAATGAGACTACTTTAAAGGAAAGGCTAAAAAAAGTGCTCTACACAGAAAGGAAATAATAAAAGACGGACTCTTAGACCATCAAGAGAGAAGAAAGAACATGATAAGCAAAAATAGGGATTAAAAAAATAGATCTTCCCTTTACTCTTGAGTTTGATAAATTATGTTTAATGGTTGAAAAAAACACGATTTGATATAGTTTTAAATAAATGTAGCATAAATTTATTTTATTTTATTATTATTATACTTTAAGTTTTAGGGTACATGTGCACAATGTGCAGGTTAGTTACATAAAAATTTTTAAGACAACTATTTTATAAACCTAAAATTATAAAAGGTCAAAAAGTAAAGTAAGGTTTATATACTTCCTTCAAACTAATAAAATGATTATACCAGTAACCTGTGGTAAAGTGTGAATATATAATGTAGTACCTATAGCAACCACTAAAAAACCTATGCAAAGAGATATATTCAAAAATTCTACAGAAGAATCAAAATGCAATGTTTAAAAAAGTTCAAGCAACCCGCAGGAGAGCAGAAAAAAGAAAACAGAGAAAGAGAAGAAAAATGCAGAACAAACAAAACAAAATGCAAAAGGCCAAATATAAGCCCTAACATAACAAAAATTATATACAGGTAATTAACTTAAATACACAAAAAGCAGAGATTAACAGATTACAAACCAACTATATGCTGTCTGTAAGAAACTCACTTAAAATGTAAGTATATAGGTGAGGTGAAAGTAGAAGAATGAAAAAAATGTTATTCAGCTAAAATTAGGGGTGGGAATATTATTAGGAAATTAAGTGCAGAGCAAAGAAAATTCAGAGAGAAAGTGAGAGAATATGTAAAGATGAAAGGGTAAATCCACCAAGAATACATAGCTATTCTAAATGTGTATGATCCTAACAATAGGCTGTAAATTATGTGAAACAAAAATGACATAAATGAAAAAACAGACAAAAATTATAGCTGAAGACTTCAAGACCTGCTTCTGAACTTGATAGAAAAACTAGAGTGAAAATCAGCAAGGATAGATAATTCAAAAACACATTAACCAACAGATTCTAATCAATATCTATAAAACACTCCAACCACCAACAACAAAATACACAGTCTTTTCACATGCCTTTAGAATACAAAGAAAGATAGACCATATTTGGGGCTTACAATAAGCCACAAAAGCTTTAATATATTTAAAATCATACAGAATGCGTTCCTCAAGCACAATGAGAGTAAACTGGAAATGAATAACAAAACAATAACAAGAAAATTTCCCAATACTTAGAAACTAAACACACTTCTAACCAATCTTCTAAAGAGGAAGGCTGAGGGAAACAACAATATCAAGACAAACACTGAGACGGTGTCTCACCTTACACCAGTCATAATGGCTAAGAGATCTAAAAATAATAGATATTGGTGAGAATGTGGAGAGTAAGAAATATTTATACACTCTTGGTGGGAATGTAAATTAGTACAACCTTTATGGAAAATAGTATGGAGATAGTCAAAGAACTAAGAACAGAACTGTTATTTGATCCAGCCATCCCACTACTGAATATAAATAAATCTTATCAAAAAGATACCTGTACTTACTTGTCTATTGCAGCACTATTAAAATGGCAAAGATATGGAATGAACCAAGTATCTGTCAAAAAAGGATTGGATAAAGAAATGTTACATATATATGTCACGAGATGAAATACTACTCAGCCAAAAAAAGGAATAAAATTATGTCTTTGGCAGCAACGTGGATTGAAATGGAGGCCAATATCCTCAGATAACTGAGAAAGTTAAATACTGCATGTTCTTCTTTGGAAGTGAGTGCTAAACAATGAGTACACATGCGCATACGAAGTGGAATAACAAATATCAGAGACTACAAAATGTGGGAGGGTCAGGGGAGTGAGGGCTGAAAAATTATCTATTGTGTACAATGTTCACTATTTGAGTGACAGGTACACTAAAAGCCCAGACTTCACCACAATGCAATATACACGTGAAAGAAATCACATGTGTACTTCTAAATATGTTTAAAAATAAATAAGTAACATAATGTAACATTGAACTGCATGTAAATATGAATAAACTATATCGCCGTTTGTAGGACAGTCAGAGAAGTGCTAGGAGGAAAATTTATAGTACTGGTAAAGATAAGAAACCTCAAATCAACCGTGTAAGTTTCTTTCTACCTCAAGAACCTCGAAAAAGAAGAATCAAATAAACCTAAAGCAGTCAGAAGGCAGGAAATAAATCATAAAGTAAATTATAACAATAACAGAGAAAAATCAAAGAGATTGTAAACAAAATATCAAAAAAGGAAATTAATGAAACAAAGAAGTGCTTCTTTGCAAAGATCAATGTAATTGACAAAACCACAAAAGTAGTAAAGAAAAATTGGTAAGAAACAAATTGCAATATTAGGAATAAAACAAAATATAAGTACAGACACTGTAGATTCATAAAGGGTAAAAAGAATATTGTAATCAACTGTATACACAAATATTTGCCAATGATAGTGAAATAGACCAATTCCTCCAAAAACTTAAACCGTCACAACATATACAATATAAAATAGATAATTTGAATAGCTCAATAACTACAAAGAAAATTGAATTCAAAAAAATTACAAAATCCTTGAAAAGGAAATCTCCAGGCCTAGTTGATTTCACTGGAGAATTCTACCAAATATTCAAGAAAAAATATTATCGGTTCTGCACAATCTTTTAGAGTTTTAGAAGAAGGGAATACACTTTTCAATTAATTTTGTGAAACCATATATGAAAGCCAGAAAACATAACACAAGAAAGAAACTAGAGATCAATATCCTCATAAGTAGAGACACAAAAATATTTGTAAAATATTAGCAAATAACATCCAATATCATATAAAAAGAGTTAAACACCATATAGGGTTTTTCCATGCTGGTTTAATATTTAAGATATATTCAGTGCAATGCTATATTATCAGGCTAACAAAGAAACAGAGAAAAATCACATAATTACATTAATATATTTTCTATATTTTAATGTATTACCATATTTCTACAGTGTGGAGAAAGCATTTGAGAAAATCTGACATCTGTTCATGATTAAAAACTTCAGTAAAACATTTTTAAAACTTGATAAAGAATATATACGATAATCTTCAACTCACATACTCAATGATGAAAGACTGTATACCTGCATACTTTGCTACTAAGGTCAAGAATAAGGCAAAGATGTCCATTTTTATCACTCTTATTCAACATAGTACTAGAATTTCTAGCTATGCAATAAATTGAGAAAAGGGCACAGAAATCATATAACTTAGAGAGGAAGAAAGAATACTATATGTATTTACAAATGGAATACTCTTTAATGTAGAAAATCTTACGGAGTCTATCAAAAATTTCTAGAACTATTGAGTTCAGCTATATTACAGAATATAAGATCAATGTACAAAAATAAAATATATTTCTATATATTAGCAATGAATACATGGAAACAAAAATTAATAATACAACATCATTTTTAATTGTTCAAGAAATTGAAATGCTTAGGTTTCCACTTCCGTACAACACATGTATAGAAATTTATGGTTAAAAAAAAATACTAATGAAATGGGGACGTAGTATGGTCATGAATTGGAAGACTAAAAATCCTAAGAATGTCAATTTCTTTTTTCCCAAATGATATAGAGGCTTAATGCAATTCCTACTAAAATTTTAGATTTGTTAAAATTTTGACCTTTTTTAGAGATATATGAGGTTACCCTAAAATGTATATGAAAAGGCAAACAAATTAGGATAGCTAAAATTATTTTGTAAAATATGAAGAAAGTGAGAGGAATTAATCTATGTGATTTCAAGACTTAGTAATCAACACTGTGGTACTGGCAGACAGATAAAAACACAGACCAATGGAACAGAATAAAGAACTCCCAAATATACTCACACAGTTATGCCTCACTGACTTTTTCCAAAGGTGCAAAAGTAATAAAATGGAGGAAATACAGAACTTTCAACAAACGTTACTGGAGCGATTGGACAGCTGTAGGCCAAAAAAAGAAAACAAACAAACATTGGCCTAAACCTCACACCTTGTACAAAAAAGTAAGCATAAATAAATCATAAACAAATATAAAATCTGAAATTATAAAACTTTTAGAAAAAATGTATGAGAAAAATCTTCTGGATCAAGGCTAGGCAAAAAGTTTCTAGATTTGGCACCAGAAACATGATTTATAGAAGGAAAAATCTACATATTGGATTTCATCCAAATTAAAAAGATCACTGTGAAATACACTGTTAAGAGGAAGAAAAGACAAGCCACAGACTGGGAGAAAGTAGTCGCAAAGTGCTTACCTGACAAAGAACTAGTATCTAGAATACATGAAGTTTTAAAATTCAAACTACCAACACAGTTAGAAAATGGGCAATGGACAAAAGCCACGTAGATATGTAGAGACATTTTAGTGAAGAAGATATACAGATGGTAAATAGTACGTGAAAAGATGTTCAACATCATTAGCTATTAGGAAAATGCAAATTAAATCCACAATGAGATATTACTGCATACCTATTAGAATGGCTAAAATACAATGTGGTGACAAGATCAAATACTGGTGAAAATTTGGAAAAACTGGATGACTTGTACATTTCCGATGGGGATGTAAAATTGTACAATTACTCTAGAAAAGAGTTTGGCAGTCTCTCATAAAACTAACTATGCGATCACCACATGACCCAGCCATTTCACTCTTTGACACTGTTGAACCCAGAGAAAGTAAAACTTATTTTCTCCTAAAATCTTGGAGAAAAAATATTCATAGCATCTTTACTGCAATAACCAAAAACTGGAAACACTCACCCAATATGTTATTTAATAGGTGAATGTTCAGCAAACTGTAAGATATATTCATACCACAGAAAGCTATTCAGCAAGAAGAAACAGCCTATTGATAAATACAACAATGCAAATAGTTCTTAAGGGAATTATGATAAGTGGAAAACCCAGCCCCACAAAATTGCATGCTTTATGGTTGATTTATGTAATATTCATGTACTCATAAAATTATAGAAATACAGAGTACAGAGTATTGGTACTAGACGTTAAGGAGGGTGACTGAAGGGAATGGCTATAAAAGGGCAACATGAGGAAATGTTTATGGAGATGAAAATATTCTGTTACTTGATTGTGTCAATGTCGGTGTTTGGTTATAATAATGTCTTGCAAAAACTAGAGTTTTGCAAGATGTTTCCAATGGGGGAAAGTGGCTAAAGAATACATAGGCTCTCTTTGCATTATTTCCACTGAATGTGAATTTATAATTATTTCATAATAAAAGTTTTAATGAAAAAATAAACAAAAGGTAAAACCACAGCAACAAAAACACTTTGAGAACCTTACATTTTGATCCAGCTACTGGTTTCATTTCTCCTTCATAACAATTTCAAAAGACTTTTTTACAGTCATAGATCTTGCTTATGTTTCCATATGACTCTTAAACAATGAACCCTAAGGAGGGTTTATTCCTTTCACTCTCCTGAAATGGCAATCTTAAAGATTCCAGTGATCCCTGTCTCACCAAATTGAATGATCAATTTCACTGCATCATTTGATTCAAACTAAATAGCAGAAACTTACACAGTTATTTACTCTTCCCTTCCTGAAATATTATATTTCCTTGCCTTAAAAGCTACCAACTCTTGCTATCCTTTTACTTCATGGCACCTGCTACTCAATCCTACTAGTCAATCTTTCTCGCAGATTTGTCCTTCCTTTTATGACCCCATTGGAATACTCCAGAGCATTTACATCATATTAGTTTTTCACAGAAAATATTTTGTAACACACAATACATAAAGCAATTCACATGTCTATGAATAATAAGTTGGTTAACTATATTAGGGTATACATGTGTGATGTAATACACTAAATGATACATGTAATAAATGAGGATACTTTTTAAATTTAATTTTTTTACCATTTTTAAAGTGTACAGTTCAATAGTGTTAAGTACATTCACTTTGTTGTGCAACAGATCTCTAGAAATTTTTACGTGTAAAACTGAAACTTGTACTCATTAAACAGCTCCCCATTTCCCGCTCTGCCAAGATCCTTGTAACCCCCTTTCCACTTTCTGTTTCTATTAATTTGACCATTATAGGTAAAACTCACAAAATTGCCCTCTTGTACCTCCACCACCACCTTGCTTAGGTTCACTTGGAGTTGTTTTCCTTTCCCCCACATTTATTTTTAAATTGACGTGTAAAATTGTATGTACTTATCATGTAGGCTTGTCTACCCTGAACCTCTAGCAACACATCAGTTACAGTTCAGGTTTTCCTACCCTGACACTGGTTCCTCTGAGTTTTGGCTCAGGGCTTTCTGCTTTAGTAAGTTGTGATTCTGTGTCCGTCTGTCTGTCTCTCCAGTTTTATGGGGAGTAGACCCCACTTTTCTGCCAGATCAAGTAGAGCTGTTGATTTTTGATTTTGCTTAGCTTTTGATTTGTTGTTAGGATGTAGGTAGGACATGTGGGTTCTTCTTATGCCAGACCAGAAACTAGAAGGGCACAAAAGTGTTTGTTTGATGTAGTACCATTTGTCTGTTTTTTGTTCTTTCTTCTGTGCTGTTGGTATCATATTGAAGAAATCATTGCCAAATCCAATGTCTTAAAATTTCCTCCCATCTATTTTAATAAGACTTTTATAGCTCTGGGTCTTATGTTTAGGCCTTTAATCCATTTTAAGCTAATTTTTGCGATGGCCTAAGAAGACAGGGTTCCCCTGCTCCAACACCTCCTGCCACGGACTATTACTGGGAGGCCCAGCAGGAGGTGAGCATCAGATGAGCAAGCATTACCTTACCACCTGAGCTTGGCTTCCTGTCAGATCAGCAGCCTGCATTAGATTCTCACAGGGGCAGGAACCCTATTGTGAACTGTGACTGCAAGGGATCTAGGTAGTTATGGCTCCTTATGAGAATCTAATGCCTGATGATCGGAGGTAGAACAGTTTCATTCCAAAACCATCCCCCTTCTGCCCCCACACTCAGTGCAAAAATTGTCCTCCACTGAACTGGTCCCTTGTACCAAAAAGGGTGGGGACCGCTGGCATAGGATAAGGATGTAACTCCATTCTTTCGCATGTTGACAAACAGTTTTCCAAACATCATTTGTTGAAAAGATAATTGAATATATTTTTATTTCTAAATATTGAAAGATCTGGAATAAATGAAAGCAATGCAAATAATGTATTGCTAATATTTGAGTTTCAATATAAATATTTATCCTTAAATGAATAAAATGTCTCTATAAATATAATATGTTCTATTATTTTTCAGAGGAAGTAGCTAAGTGACTGACAGACACCGACACATAAGAAAAACTTATGATTGGCAAAATAATTTTTGCACCATTTCAACGTTTTAACAAACAACTCTTTAAAAATGATAAATGAAATACAATGTTGTCTTTTCTGATTTGTTCTTTTCTTTTCTTTTTTTTTTCTAGAACAGTTTTCTTGCCTCATCTCAATTTTTAATGTCCCTGATGCCTCAGAGAATTTAAAGCTTTTGACAGCAAAAGATGAATCATATTAATTTCTATATGCACTGAATAAGAAGAAACTCAAGCTTTTCATTACCTGAATCAATTCAATGGGTTTTATTAAACAAACAGTTATTTTTGACTCAAATTATTTTATAAAGTCATTCAATAATTCTTGCAAATAAAATAAAAATGAACATCAGCTCAGTGAATTGTTACAGAAAATGATTCTGTTTTTTTAGAAATATGGCTACAAGTAGAAAATGCATCTAGAATCTTTAATCGATCATACATTTTTTATGGATATAGAGACAGATGAGAATATATTGCATAATTATAAATTCTATTGCCAAACTACAAATCACATAAAATAGCTACAATTAGATGATGAATTTGATTGTTATCCGGTGAATTGAGCAACTCAATGATAGTAATTAAATAACATGGTAGGAAGGCAAATGGATCTTATTTGCCCCTCCCATCCTCTCCTACTCAAAAGCCTTTCTAACACTGCTTTCAAGGCATTAAATCAAATTAATATTTCAGGACACAACTCTTCCTACTGTGGGGTCCCCATGCCTTCTAAGGTAATACACTTAAGTGTGTGTTCCAAGATATTAAATCCTGTGTAACCTCTACTAAAATGCTTCAGAGCTCAAAATTGATGTCAAATGTTAATCAAAACCTTTTGGCACATATAGAATTTTAATGGAATTGCTTGGTTCTTGGATTAAAGCAGAATTTTAGTCTCTGAAATATAGAGCAAAACCTTGCCATATTAGACATACACTCTCCTGCATTCATTAAGAAAGGTCAATCAGGAATGCTGCTCATACAAGCTAGCAGCATTAAGTACATAGGTTTGAACATTAACCTTATCATTTCATGAATCTAATTGATTTGACTGTCTTGGCCTTTGACAATGAAAACATAAAGCAGGGATTTCCATCAATTTTACTCATCTATCTTTCTTTTAAAACATGTCTTCACCTATCTTAGCTAATTTTATCTAGACTTGTTCAGAACTTCAGAAAATGGGCTTACTTAATATTATTCCTTTGCTTCTCATTTTCCCCCTCTCATTTTCATATACAGGTAGTAGAAAAACTTTTTTATGTTATATAAAAGGAAAAATAATTTGATCTTTGAAGTCTTTTACTGAGATTAGGAATAAGGAAAAACTGGCTCTTCAGGTTCTTGGATGGAGTTTGAATAGTATACCCTCAGCCACTCGATTGTTTATTAATTATTATGATTAATTTCTTGGGAGAAACATATTGTCAACCTCAAGAAAAGAAAAAATATATATACTACTTTTCTAATGAAAGAATAGATATTTTAAAGTGTCAAAAATAGAGCATTTGCCTCTTATAATTCATTTTTTAAGAAAAAATGTATTTCTATATGAAAACAGTTATCCATTATATAACCAACTACCCTAAAAACAAGGAAACATGAGTGTCTAAGTAGGGCTCACCGAGGATGTAAATGATAAAGTTGATTGCTAGGAGCTTGAGGCAAATTCAGCATTGTCAGTCACAATATTTTCTGAAATCATTTGTATGCTAAGTATATTCATATATATTAATATTTCTGTCTCCCTTCATATTTGCTTCAAAAATATATTTAAAACAACACAGAAAGCAGGAAAATAAAAAACCAGAAATTAGACTTGTTTTACTGTACCTTTATAATCAGGATATAATCTAAATAACATTGTACAACTATTGGCAGGAGTCGTATTTAGAGCTGTGCATAGTATAGCAAGGACTTCATTTTATGCCATTTAAAAATCACCCTTTATATTTATGCTCATATTTAGATTATTTAATATTTATTATAAATGCTATAGTCATGTTTTTTCAAAAATACTAAGAAAATACTTCCTAGAGGCAGAAAATGGGTGAAAAAATAAGACTTTTCTGCACATCTCTCAATTCCAGTATTTACTGCAGATTTCTTTTTGGCTTTTTAGCCGTACAAATAATTTGATTTAGAATATTAACTTTATCAACTAAAAAATTCAAACTATAGTTTTCTTTTATGTACTGTCTTTGCTAAGTTTTGTTTTCGAGGTCATGCTAGTTTCCAAACTAATTTGGAAGTATAACCTTTTAAGTAATTTATCAAAATTATTTAAACTGCATAGTTCATGAAGTGTAAGGAATTTAGTTCTGGAAGAAAAACATTGTTTTAAACTTTGGTTTGCTGCTTAACATAAAAGTGAGTAGGTTATTTTGGTTTTGATTCAAAGTTCTCTTGTCTACATTGCGTAGATAATAATATACTTCTCGTCCAAACATTTTGGGTTATTGTCATAAATAAACGAGATATCCTAGGTTAACTGACTAACATGAGTTGAACTTTTCCTAATTCTTAAAATAAGTTTTAGACATTAGCATAGTGCATAATCTACAGTTAAATCTCTTTAATCATTTTTGACATTAAGCTCATGGAATATTATTCTCTATCTTGTTGACTGTGAGTAATTTAATTTTTTTTTTTTTTTTTTTTTTTGACACAGAGTCTTACTCTGTCGCCCAGGCTGGAGTGCAGTGGCTCAATCTCAGCTCACTGAAAGCTCCGCCTCCCAGGTTCACGCCATTCTCTTGCCTCAGTCTCCCGAGTAGCTGGGACTACAGGCGTCAGTCACCACGCCCGGCTAATTTTCTTGTATTTTTAGTAGAGACGGGGTTTCACCATGTTAGCCAGGATGGTCTCGATCTCCTGACCTCGTGATCCGCCCACCTTGGCCTCCCAAAGTGCTGGGATTACAGGCCTGAGAGTAATTTAATTTTGAATAAAATTAACTTTTATCTTTTCTGGATACAGGATTATGATAATTAAAAAGTTTTAAAGCAATGGTGATGATTATATACTTGAATATTCTCTGAATGTTTATTGTAAATTTAGTTTATAAACATTTTGATTGAAAAATACAATAGACAAATAAAAGACCGTATTAAATGTGAATGTGGAGTATAGTGAATGGTTATAAAGACTATGTAACTTAGACCATTTTAGGTCTAGTGAGTCTCTATTAAGAAACATCTATACCCCTTCATAGATATAACCTCTTTCAAAGTTATAACCAATTTTTATACGTTTCCTATTTATATTTATTTTGTCTGTCGAAAATTTTCATTAATGTATACATTTTCTATTTTCATTATTTTAGTCTTCCCAATCTTACATCGTTTGATTTTTTGTTTAATTTTTGTCTCCAATATATGTCTTGTCTTTTAAAAAATTATCTCATTTTGATTTATTTCTTCTTTCTCTTTGAGGATTTGTCTTTTTTTTCAAACTCTTGAGATGAATATTTGAATCATTAGATTTTAGCTCTTCTTCTACAATATAACATAAGCATTTAATGCTATAAATTTTTTAGAACATCTCACTATATTAGGATTCTAGAAGTTTTGCTATGTAACATTTTATTAATATTCTAATACATTATTCTATACAATATATTATATTATATATTCTGATATATATTCTAATATATTATTCTATATGTTAGATATATGTATCTTATATATAATATATTAGAATATATTCTAATATTCTAATTTATGTTTTTCTTAATCTTTGAATAATGGGTTATTTATCTATAACTGATAGTATGCATGCAGTAGAAATTTAAAATATAATTTTGGAGTAGTAAGTTTATTGATTTTATAACATAAATGTGTTTGTCCAGAAAATGCACATTATATGATATATGATTTCAGTGATTTGAAATTTGCTAATATTTCCTTAAAACTTCATAGTTTTTCTAGTTGAATTTTATAAATATTCTTTTTAAGCTAAAAAATAAAAGTGTGCCCCGCACTTGTTGGAAACAGTGTCATGTTGTATCCTATTTAGGTCTTGTTTGTTAACTTGTTTAAGGCTTCTGTGTATCTCTACTTTTTTTTTCTTTGTCCATTTGTTCTATCAGTTAATAAGAGGAGTGTGTTAACATTCTCCACTCTATGGATTTTGTAATTTCCTTGTTTTATTGCTGCAGTTTTCCACGTTTTGCTGTTTGTGCCTATGTTGTTGCATGCAGCATGTATTTGTGAAGAATCAGAGAAAGAGAAAGGGAAAGAGATAATATGTCATTAAGTGATACAAATTTAGAATGATTATATCTCTCCCTATAATTGAAACTTGTGTATGCATTAGCTTCAGTAATGCTCTTTGGCTTGATGTGTATTTTGTTTGCTCTTAATATAACTAAGTAAACATGCTGTTAATTAGTTTTTTCTTAACAATATTTTGGTTCTTATATATTTAGGGAAATATATCTTTACTATTTTTTACTTACTACTTTGGTAACTTGTAAATTGGACTTTGTTTCATGAGTCTGATTAACTTCTTTTTAATATGAGAATATAACATTTAACATAACCAGTCATATATTAGTGTCTAAATTCAGTATTCGTGTGTGTGTGTGTGTGTGTGTGTGCTTTGTCCCATCTGGTTTTTACCCATCTCTTATATCAGATATTATTAATTTTAATCTTCTAATGATTAACATAGAATTTAGAGCATGAATCATTATCCAAAGGAATGACATAGCTCAGTACCCTTTTGACAATACGAGAACTTACTTTAGAGGAGTTTAAATCCTGACTATTCGTATATTTTAATTATATTTGGTTTTAAAGTGGTAATATTATTATTGTTTTATATAGTCATATTTATCTTGCTTTATTAATTTTATAAGCTGGAATAATCAGGAGTGATTTTATCTCCTGGAGGCATGTGGAAATGTCTGCAGCTATATTTAGCTTCAATCGGGTGGGTGGGTGTGGATGCTACTGATATCTGACATCCAGTGAATAGAGGCCCGAAAAATGCCAAACAATGCTGTAACACATTGGACAGCCCTCACCCCAGAACAAGGAATTCTCCAGGCCAAACATAGACTGCTTAAGTTGAGAAATCTTGAGCTAGATAATGCTGAGGTTCAAAATTAAAAGCCACATAATTGTCTACTTATCATTCACACCATAGGTTGCTAAATTGGAGTCACCTTCTCTAATCCCCCAGGTTCAAGATGTAGCCATTATCTATAATATTACTGACTGCCATGTCGGAGACAAAGGTAGTTCTGGAGCATCTTGCATTATCCATCAAATATTTGGTCTAAGAAAAGCATGTGCCATTTTTGCTCACCGTTTACTACCTATTACTAATCAGGTGGCCTCACTCCATAAAAAAAGCCTAATAAATACACTCCTGCTATGTCCTGAGGATTTAGAGAGGCAGATATAATCAAGGTGCAGCACTAATAGAATAATGATCCACCACAATTAGTCCTTGTGGTCACCAAATATTTGGCCCTCTCTCCCTCCCTTAAGCAAAATATAACCACTTACCTGGAAAAACAGATAAATCCAATACTCAATTCAGTCACAATATGATCTTAAAGCCAATATCTCCACATAACTCACTGTAATTTTTAAGTAAGGTGTAATTCATGGTGGTCTGTATATGATATCTGGATGTTACTCCTCTAATGTCATAAAAAGATGATTTATTCTCATAAAATGTTCTAGAAATATCACAAGGCAGGGAAAGGAAAACTAAAACAAACATTCCTATTTATAGGGGTAAGAAAAAGAGACTCACTGAAATTACTGAACTGCAACAATTCTGAATCTTAGAGTGCAATGTCTGAAGGCTCGCTGCCTGGGGAAGGGGGAATGTGCTGTGTTTGTTCATTCCGTCGTCTTTATAATTCTTGGTGCTATTTCTATTAGCTGAGTGTATTAATCATTATGTATAATATTAGTCTGCTTCTTTGCACATCTGATAATTTTTGATTGGCTTCCAATCAAAATTAATTGTAGTTTATATTAACATGCATTCTGATTCATTGATTTTGTTTTTAGCTGTTTCTTTCCTGCTTTTAAACCCATTCATTAAATTTCTAACATTGGTACTTGAATTATTGAATGTTTATACAATATCCAACCATCTTTTTGCTAGTCAACTCTATTACTTTTCATAATTTCTTTCTAGTTCATCTTTCTTAAAATATCATAAATATAGTAATTTTATAATTTTTGTTTAATAATTAAAGTTGCAAAACTATGAGTTTTTTCCTGTGGTTTATTATTTCTGCTAATCTTGCTTATGCAGAAATATTCTGTGTATAGCTGTTTTTCTTTTCCTATATGCTAATTTCCTAAAACATTATTATTAATATAAAATTAAGGATATTAATTATGGTATATTAGTCCAGAGGGGTTCTAAGTTTCTGACAGTCTCCTGAAGATAATTTACTGAGTATAATTCTTTACTGGAACTATGACAAACTGTTTTGAGGCTTAAGACTTCCTGAATGACTGAGGTAATAAAAAAAGTGACAGCTTTCTTTCCACTCCAGGATTAGTACATTTTCAGTTATTTGACCCTTGATTTAAGGATGTCGTCCTCTGTGCATGTTTTTGTGTTGCAAAGAAGACTTACATTTTAGAATCTTTTTTTCATCCTGGGTTATGAGATAATTTACAAGCAGAATTTGAATTTCTTCATACCTGCAAACACAGGGAAAAACCATCAATTTTACTTTTTATTTGTCTCAGTTATGTGTGCTGTTTAGTTTTAGTCCAGACATAACTTTAGTTGAATGATTTTATAACAAACATACATTTTTGAGTTTTTATATTTTTGGTCTGAAATATTTAGCTTGCTATTTTTGAAACAAGAAGTGTAAAATGTATTTTTATTTACTCTTTTTGATATATCTCTATTTATAAATATTTTAGCATTCAGCAACCTTTCTAAATGTTTCAATACATGTACTATCTATTAAATGTGTATGTATTTCAACATAAAGTCAAATATACAGTAATCTGATTTTAAGATATAGTAATAAAAGAAATTATGGTTTTACACAATGGAATTATGTAACATATAATTTTATAAGAAAGATAAGTACAAGAATTAATATTTCTTTGGATATTGTATTTGACAGTATCCAAGAAGAGGTAGACTCCAATTAGCAAGAAAATAATCTCCTTAGAAGTTTTTTTATTTTGAAATAGATAAATTTAGGGTGGGTTAGAGGCTGATTCTTGTAGAATCAGCTATGTGGTCATTCACCCTGTGGATGATCCTCGAAATTTTCAAGGTCATAAAATATTCAAGATCTCTGAAAATGATTGCACAATACATTGCTTAGTTGACATGGGATGCAGTATTTCTGTTTAAAAGAATTTGAACCCAGACCACAGTTGAGATTCAGATACATACAGACTTATCATATGTATCAAGATCTGCAACTGGGGGAGAAAATTGTGGGGGGAGGAGACGCTGAGAAAATTGCATCAAGCTGAGTATTAAAGCCTACATATTAAAGAGAAAATTGACCTAAAAAATAATATCATCCTGCTTTGATCATCTCAAAGTCAGACCTCCATTGAATCCCTGTAAAGTATGGCAGAGAAAAAGAAGATTTATATAACTATGCTAAGGGAAGTCCCTCATAAAAATAATGAAAGAATCTTTCCTACTGACAGTACAAAATATGACAAAGGTTAGTAATGTCATATGAACAAGTCAATTGGTGACAACGGGTGGGAATCATAGTGATTGGTATTAATTAAGCAAGGTCATATGAGCAGTAAATACCCAAGGATATGAACTTAAAGCACATCAGCCTCTGATGACATGTGAGAACTGCATCAATCCTTTTATAAAATCCTGGTGGGAATAATTACTGTTAGAGAATAAGATATGATGACTGAGCATCTTAATAGTAAAACAGGCACAGTGTCATAATCTTGACCTCTGAAGTATTGCTGTAAAAATAATAAATTTGTATTTACATTAATTATGTGAAGCAACATATATTAATCTAAATTAGGTCACTCAACAAAGATTTTCAGAAAGTCCTTGATCAAAATTATATATATGCATAAAATGTTAATGTTAAAAGAGAGTTTCATACTAAAATTGTAAGCTGATATTGCTGAACTGAATCCAATTTAAAAATAATAAAAAGGAAAGAAAATGAATGTTTAAAAAAGAAGAAAAAAGCATAAATGTGAAGTTTCTGTATTAGGAGAGGAGGGTCAATGTATTGCTTAATGAGCCCAATGCCTACAATTACTGTCAGATAATAAGAGAGGTTTGGAGGCACATTAACTCTTTCAAACCACTAACCACCTAATTTGCAATTAGGGAATATTTCACAGAAGATATAATAGAGGCTGTTAAATGGTTTTAGATATTTCTTCAAATTTGCACCATAAAACTTTATGGAAGAGCAAAAAGCGTGGTTTATAGGTAATGATTATACAATGCAAATTAATATAAACTGTGAAAGACTTTCATTTTTAGTACGTAAATAGAATATGCATTCTTCATAAGACATGGGATACTCTTAGACTCTGTGATACTTCAAGTTAGCAAACATTTTACTTCATGATCAATTTAAGTATAAAAATTCCAGGTTGGTTTTACTTTCTTCATCCCAATTACAATTCAAAGCATCATTTGTATTTGATAGAGATAAGTATTAATATTTGAGCTGCATAGTGAGTTCTTACGGAGACTACTCAACACACTCTTGAGATTAATTTAGGCATCAGTAGAATGCAGGAAATACTAGTGTTTTTATAAGTAACATTTAAAAAATACTCAAAACTTAGTCAAAGGGTAAGTTTTTCTGTGTTTTTAGTGGTTATACCATTATATTTTCTAAGATTAATTAATGATATAACACAAACAATAAGAAATTTAATTACTCTATTGTTTCCTTCAGTTCTAACTTTCCTTATTATTCTAGTAGTTTGTGGTTATTTTTCAGATTATATAGAATATTTTATATTAGATTTTTATATAGAATATTCATTTTTATATATAATATTTTTCAGATTATATAGAAGCCAGAAACAACACACACCTGCATTAAGTTTTGCCGTGAAACAATGCCACATCAAATATGAACTTGATTTCAACCAAAACATTTTGTACCATATCTCTAGTTTGTTTTGTCCCATACCTCTAGTTTTTGTCAGGTTTGAACTACCATATGCATTATACCTTCAAAAAACCTTTAAAAGTGCTGCATTTCTAATATCATGTGAGCAGAACAGAATCACTTTTATTTATTCTAATTTCTTCAATATTTATTTTCAAAATTTATGAAAGCCTTGGAATTTATTTAAGCAGATTTATTACCACTTCATATTTACTAAGACTTTAAAATATAATTTGAATTTAATGAGATCTCCTCCATCTCAAAGAAAAATATTTTTTAGCTGCTCAAATAGTTTTTGAGCAAAATAAACACAATGTTGTCCAGTGTCCACTGAAATAAAAATATTTGGTAACTAATAGTGCCTCGTACTGTGCTGTGTATATCAGGAAACCTATTGTCACTTTATAGGGAAGACAAGCACATGTGAAAAAAAAAAGTTAATAAAATTCCCACGCAGTTTAAAAAACTACATGTCATAGTTTAGATGTTTGTCTTCTCCAAACCTCATGTTGAAATGTGATCCCCAGTGTTGGAGGTTGGGCCTAATAGGAGGTGCATGGGTCATGGGGCTGGATCCTTCATGATTAGATCAGTGTTTTCCTTGGGGAATATGAATGAGTTCTCACTTTTTTTCTTGAAAGCTGGTTGTTTAAAAAGCCTGGCACCCCAACCCCTCTCTTGCTTTCTCTCTTTCCTTGTGATTTCTGCACATAATGGCTCTGTTTCACCTTCTGCTGAGTGGAAACTCTCTGAGCCCCTCCACAGATATAGATGTTGGTGCCATGCTTTTTGTACAGCCTATAAAACTATGGGGCAAGTAAATACTTTTTTGATGAATTACCCAGCTTTAAGTATTTCTTTATAGCAACACAAAATGGATGAAGATACTGTGTGATCCTGCATGATTTCCATTTGGATTTTAAAGTAGCACTTCTAACCCCTATCCTCAGCTTTGTACAGAAAAATTTTCAAAATAAAAATGACACGAATTAGCATGATTCATGCAAGACAGCACAGCACAAAAGTGCAGACCTCTTTCATTCCAAAACTGTATTTACTTCCTAAACCACAACTTTCTGTTGCTACCTGGATTATTTCCTTCAGATAAGCAGCCCTAAATCTTTACCTATTCATTCATTCAGCATTCTTATAATAAGGAAGCTAATCATATTGTATATAGCTATATAATATTCTTTGCTGGACAAAGGTGTAAAAGTGCAGTAGAAAGGACTGGTACAGACTCTGTGTTCTGAGGTTTAGGATGCCAAGTGATCATAAAATGTATAGTGTACTGGATAAGAGTAGAAGTTTTAAAGTGATAAAATCCAAATTTGAGCTTTTTCCTTCATCCTTTACCAGTTTACTGATCTTAAAAATACATTTCTAAGTCTCATATTCCCACTCCAAAATGCCAACAATATTTCTCTTAAGGTTACTGTCAAGATTAAAATAGGATTAATGCAAATAAAGTTCTTATCTATCATCCTTGAAACAAGTAAACTCTAAATAAATCATTATTTTTATTGCAAACTTAATCTCACTAAGTTTTGTTCACTGGAAGTGCAATTAGAAAACATTGATTAGGCCGGGCACGGTGGCTCACGCCTGTAATCCCAGCACTTTGGGAGGCCGAGGCAGGCAGATCACGAGGTCAGGAGATCGAGACCATCCTGGCTAACACGGTGAAACCCTGTCTCTACTAAAAATACAAAAAATTAGCCGAGCATGGTGGCAGGCGCCTGTAGTCCAAGCTACTCAGGAGGCTGAGGCAGGAGAATGGCGCGAACCCAGGAGGCGGAGCTTGCAGTGAGCTGAGATAGCACCACTGCACTCCAGCCTGGGCGACAGAACCAGACTCCGTCTCCAAAAAAAAAAAAAAAAAAAAAAAAAAAAAAAAAAAAGAAAAGAAAAGAAAATAAACGGAAAAAAGTAAAAGTAAACATTGATTAATATGTCCTACAACTATGTACCTTAGAAAAAAAAAGATAAATATCCATTTAAACTAAGAATCTTATTAAATAATAAAATGTTAACATCCAATTAGAAATAAAACTAAGTCATTGCTGGTATAATTTTGCTAACTTCCACACTCAATCTTTAAATTTGGTGCATACTGCAAATTTTTTGTATTATTCTCAACTGTCGATTAAAGTGACACTCGTTATTTCTAGTGTGAGTAGTCTGACAACCATTCATTTATTTTGAGACAGATTTCTGACGTTAATTCAAATAGGTCCAATTCTCCATTCAAACATATGTCTTTATAAACTTATTTATTTGTTATGTGTGGCATACTGAAATATATATTGTACAGTAATTTTTCCCAGTAATTAAAGGTTGCATTTCTTTTCTCAATATACAACTCCTGCTGAAGTGGAACATAGTATATAACAGGTACAATGCTAGACATTGAATTATTTTATTTCAGGAGATTTATATTAATCCTTTAGCTAGTTGTATACTCCTATCAGAAAATTAATAATCCTTTTCAGCAGATGGCAATGGTAATCAAACAAAAATTGCTGTTTCTCATTATCTTTTCAAGGAATAACGTATTAATTCTAGCCACTGCCTGGCATCCCTGTATCATGTCCTCTTTAAAACTAACTTTAGTTAATGCGTTAGATACATTTTGGGTGGTTTAAAAGAAAGTTAGGGCCGGGCACGGTTGCTCGCGCCTGTGATCCCAGCACTTTGGGAGGCCGAGGCAGGCGGATCACAAAGTCAGGAGATCCAGACCATCCTGGCTAACACGGTGAAACCCTGTCTCTACTGAAAATACAAAAAATTAGCCGGGCATTGTGGCGGATGCCTGTAGTCCCAGCTACTCAGGAGGCTGAGGCTGGAGAATGGTGTGAACCCTGGAGGCAGAGCTTTCAGTGAGCTGAGATCGCGCCACTGCACTCCAGCCTGGACGAAAGAGCGAGACTCCGTCTCAAAAAACAAAAAAAAAAAAAAAAAAAAAGAAAGAAAGAAAGGTAGAAAGTGTGATTTAAATGTTTAGCTGATTACAGCAAAGAGAAAAGAAACGAAGAACAATGGTATCAAGCCATGGAATAGTGTCCTGTGACTATGAGTTAATTAATTTTGGTCTATTATTTGGCCAGTATTTTTCCAATATACTTACTCTATTAACAGTTCAATATTTGCATAAATTAAATGTTTTGAACGATAATAGCTAATGATTATATTTTTGTTACTGTTCTAAAATTGTGATTTTTAGTTAGCTAGCAAGCTGAGTTTCTAAACATCCCAAATATAGCACTGAGGGGAATAAATAGCATATTCATCATAAATAAATACTTGACTTTTTTGGAATATTATTTTGTGCTTTGTATTGCACTGTGCACTTTACATGGATTATTTTATGTAATCATTATAATAGCATGAGATGAGTGTTGTTATTACCTTATTGTTATAATTATTTATTTTAATAAGAGCAGTTTTAGGTTCCAGGAAAAATAAAATGCAAAGTGCAAAGAGGGCTCACATGTCTGTTACTCACTAATGCATACAGCCTCACCCAGTATCAACATATCACACCCGGTTGATACATTTGTCACAATTGATGAACCACCCTTAACATCATTCTTACACAAATTCATAGTATAAATTAGGGCTCACTTTTGATATTGTCTAACCTATAGGTTTTGATAAGTGTAAAAAATGCATCCACCATTGTAGTATTCTGCAGAATACTTTTACTTCCCTAAAAATGCTCTGTGCTCCTCTTATTTCATCCCTCCCGTCCTCAACACTACTGGCAACCACTCATATTTTCACTGCATGCTTCTATCTTTTCCATAATACCATATGGTTGAAATCATATAGTATATAGTCTTTTAAAATTGGCTTCTTTTAGTTAGTAATAGACATGTATATTTTCTTTTTTTGACACTTAATAACTCTTTTTATTTATTTTTTTGAGATGGAGTTTCACTCTTGGTTTTTTGTTTTGTTTTGTTTTTGTTTTTGTTTTTGTTTTGAGATGGAGTTTCACCCAGTCTGGAGTGCAATGGCGTGATCTCGGCTCACTGCAACCTCTGCCTCCCAGATTCAAGCAATTCTCCTGCCTCAGCCTCCCAAGTAGCTGGGATTACAGGCATGTGCCACCAGGCCTGGCTAATTTTTTGTATTTTTAGCAAAGACAGGGCTTCACCATATCAATCAGGCTGTTCTTGAACCCCTGACCTCAGGTGATCCACCCACCTTGGCCTCCCAAAGTGCTGGTATTGTAGGCATGAGCCACCATGCCTGGCCGACAACTTATTTTTTAAAGCACTGAATAATATTCCATAGTCTAGATTACCATAGTTTATTTATCCATTCACCTGCTAAAGGTTGCTTCCAAGTTTGGACAATTATTAATAAAGCTGCTATTACAAGTTTTTGTGTGGACAAGTTTTCAGCTCATTTGAGTAAATACCAAGGCGCATGATTGCTGTATCATATGGTAAGTATATGTTTAGTTTTATAAGACCTCAACAACCTGTCTTCAAATTGGCTGTACCATTTTGCATTCCTACCAGCAATGAATGGGAGTCCCTGTTGCTCTACGTGCTAATCAACATTTAGTGTTGGCAGTGTTTCGGATTTTGGTTATCCTAGTAAGTGAGTAGGAATATCTCATTGTTGTTTCCATTTGCATTTCCCTGATGACATATGATGTTAAACATCTTTTTATATGCTTACTTGTCATCTGTATATATTATTTGATGAAGTGTCTGTTCAGGTCTTCTGCCCATTTTTCAATCAGGTTGTTTTCTGATTGTTGATAGTAAGAGTTCTTTGTATATTTTTTATGACAATCCTTCATCAGTGGTATCTTTTGAACTATTTTCTTTCAGTCTGCAGTTTGTCTTTTCATTTTCTTGGTGTTGTCTTTCTCAGAGAAGAAGTTTTTAATTTTACTGACATCAGCTTATGTATCTCGTCACTGGTGTCTCATCTAAAAAGTCCCCATCATACCCAAGTTAATCTATGTTTTCTCCTATGTTATCTTCTAAGAGTTTTATAGTTTTGCATTTTACATTTAGATCTGTAATCCATTTTGAGTTACGTTTTGTGATGGATGTAATGTCTGCATATAGATACTTTTTTATGCAGATGTCTAGTTGTTCCAGCAGCATTTGTTGAAATGATTTTCTTTACTTCATTGTATTGCCTTTGCTCCTTTATTAAAAATGAGTTGACTATATTTATTATTATTATTACTTAAAATTGAAAATTGTCTTGAAAATTACATGAAGACAGACACAAACACACATTACCTATGTGTTCTGTTTCTCTATATCTCTAATCTGTCTGTTTATTAATTCATCTAGTAGATATTTATTTGTGTTTTTTTAAGGTTGTTAAATGGTTGTACTCTTCTCTTTAGTAAATTTCATTATTTCTTAATCTGGCATGTAAGATATCTTTTCATGTGGTAATAATATTTCCCACCTACTCTGCAAGTACCTTTCTGAACCTTTTCTACTATTTTTATTCCATCCAAATTGGATTTCTCACTATCATAAATCCAGCTCATCCTTTGTTTCTTTTAGCATTTTTATATTATTTTTCTTACAAATAATTCCTTTCTCTATCCCTTCTGCTATCAATATTCTATTTATTTTTTCTGAAGTTCTTTGTAACATACTAATTATATACTACAACTTGCTTCTTAATCTTTTGCTATTATCTTCATTTTCAAACAACTTTTCATTGATCTCAGTTTACAGATTTTACTCAATGATGTAATAATTTATTCCTCATTTGAAAGATAAAAATAGTAAGAATACATGATTTGCCAAAATAATCAGCAAATTCAGTGTCAGTTATGACATCTGTAAACTGAGGAATCTGCAAATTTTTGGTCTTCATTTATTTACCTATAAATATAAAATAATAATATGTTCTCAAATATTTTATGTTTCCTATGATATACGAATTAGATAAATTAATGTAAATATGATATAGGATCTGTAATTCATTGTATGACTGTCAGAAAATATCTGCTTTTGCTCCTGGTCTCTACCTTAAATTAAAAAAGCATAACTGAATGCATTATTTTGAAGTATGCTAGATGTATGTATCTATGTATGCATCTAAAAATTTATAAAAATTATGTTTTCATTAAAATCAAGTACAATATAATGTATGATGCATACGTTTTATAGTGCTATACTAGCTAAATAGTTGTGAAATAATTGTGAAATGCTTAATGCTTAAAAAGTTACTCTTTTATTGGTT
Organism: Pan troglodytes; assembly: GCF_028858775.2. NCBI lineage: Eukaryota > Metazoa > Chordata > Mammalia > Primates > Hominidae > Pan > Pan troglodytes. The sequence goes on from NC_072401.2 coordinate 173,132,367, forward strand.
TACTATTTTAATTTAAATGTACCTGTACCAAAAATATACTACTGGCTCATGATTGCATCATGTTTAAAGGTTTTAAATCTTTATTTTCAATAGTAGATTTTCTAGGTGTATATAAATTAGTTTTGTACTGAAAATCAAGATCTTTTAGGAAAATTTACACAAATTCAATATTTTTGGGGAAATAAAAAGATTAAAATCTTCAAAGCTAGAATTCATAAAAATATAATTTATTAATAGAATATTTCTGGTACATATCAATAGAACATCTCATGAAAACAAGCATGGCATAATGTTGAAAGTGAGAATAATCATATTTGAACTAGAATCATATTTTGTTATAATAATTTATTCAAAAAAATTAAACAAAGATGAAAACGCTTTTCTTTAAATTTAATTAAGATAAATTCAGGAATTCATAAAGATAACTCTAATATGTCTATTTACATGTGTTGAGTATATATCTGTAACCATAATTTAATAACATTTGATTTTTGTGAACTTATGGAATAGATATAATTGCCTTGGAATCATGGTTCATATACCTCACCCCACTCACAAATGTGTGTGTATTATATCCACTTTGATATAAGACAGATTATTTTATTATTATATAAAAATGGTTTTTAATAACAAAGGTAATTCTAAATATCTCTTTTTTCCTAATTATGTTCTTCTGAAATCATACAATGCAATAGATGTTGTGCACCTGATTTATTTTAGCTATCTAGTCCTTTTATTTTCATATAAATCGAGAATATAAGCAAAAGTCCATGTGCATACAAAGAAGAGCTGCATCTTCTTGGCATTTCTATGGTTAGTTTCAGCCTTTTATATTAAACAGTGGTTGAAATCACATTCTTGATGGGAAGTATCTTGGTAGGATGTTAAAAGGCTATATTGTGTTCTTATTTTATTTTTAAAAAATTAGTAGTTTAAACATTGAACAGTCTTTTTCCCTACTTAACATTATTTCAGGCATAAAGTTTCTTCATAGCATAGCTTACAGTAAGCCAAAACAGTAACCATAGCAAATGTTAAAGAATTGGGCTTAAATACTTTAAAGTAGCTACTTTTTTTTCAATTTAAGGTACGAGGTTCATTTCAAATCATGTGAAACATATAAATGATATTATTGCATAGATACCTGATTTAGTTTTCTTTTCTGAAAAGAAAAAACTGCAACTTCATTCAATACCACTGAAAGGACAAATTCCATTCTTATCATTTTAATTAAGCTACAACACTTAAGGAGGCTGGGCTTGTTTTATGTCCAAAATAGTTGTTCATTTCTGTACCTCTATAATAATTTGAGATAGGTTAAAGCAAATAAAGGACTGGGATTCAAGGCTTGGCTAAGTCATTTTATGAGAAGTTATTATAAAATCTCTTGGTCACCATGGTTCATTGAAAACCCAGGCATAGAGAATTTCATCTTTTATATACCATTCATAAATTGGATTTTTTTTAAGGTTTGGGGGTCTGATATCCTTTTATGTCAAATATATTTGTGGTAATTGTATTAGCAAGAAATTTGGAGAAGATATTACTGTCATTAGTAAAGATATAGCCAGTGGCCACGTGCAGTGGCTCACTCCTGTAATCCCAGCACTTTGGGAGGCAAAGACAAGAGGATACCTTGAGCTCAGGAGTTTGATATCAGCCTGGGCAATATGGTGAAACCCTATTTCTACAAAAATTAGAAAAATTAGCCTGGCAAGATGGCATGCACCTGTAGTCCCAGTACTCAGGAGGCTGAGGTAGGAGGATTGCTTGAGTCTGGAAGGCTGCAGTGAGCCATGTTTGCACCACTACAATTAGCCTGGACAACAGAGTGAGATCCTGTCTTAAAAGAATAAGTAAAGATATAACCACAGTGTTGACAACAGTAAATGTCAGTAAATATACCACTGCAAAAAACAATTTAAATAGTATTGCATGGCATATGCATAAACTTTCTAAGCATATGCCATGTGATAATATTTAGGTGAACACGTAAACAAATTTCGTATCTGTGGCACACTGTTTTAAGTGCATTCTTCAATTAACTCTTCATGAGATTGTTTCTTGCTGTTACTTCCTTTACTGAGACCTTGAACCCCTTAAAGTCATCCACGAGGTTTGTAATCAACATATTTCAAATTCCTCTTATTGTTGCTAATTTGACCTCCCATGAATCTAATGGCATCTTAGAAGAGTAATAGCATCTAGAAGAGTAAATCCTTTCCAGAAAGTTTTCAATTTACTTTGCCCAGAACCATCAGAAATATCACTATCTATAACATTACAAAATGTTTCTCTTAAAAGATAATACTTGAAATTCAAAATGACTCCTGGATCCATGAGCTGTTGAAGGGATGTTCTGTTAGCAGGCGTGAAAACATTAATTTTCGTATATATCTCCATTAGATTTCTTGGAGGAAAAGGTGCATTTTCAATGAACAATAATTCTATTTTCTGAGCAGTAGGGCTCAATAGTGGGCTTAAAATATTCAGTAAACAATACTGTACACAAACATGCTGTAATCTAGGCTTTGTTTTTCCATTTCTAGAGTACAGGCAAAGTAGACTTACCGTAATTATTAAAAACCTTAGGATTTTTGAACTGGTAAATGGGTATTGGCTTCAACACACCAGCTGCATTATCCCCTAACAAGAGATTCAGTCTGTCTTTTGAAGCTTTAAAGGCAGTATTGTCTTCTTCTCTCTTGCTATGAAAGTCCTAGATGGCACCTTCTTTCAATATAAGACTGTTTCATCTACATGGAAACTGTTATTTAGTGCAGCCACCTTCATCAATGATGTTAACTAGATCTTCTGAATAACCCACTGCAGCTTCTACGTCAGCACTTGCTGCTTCACTTTGCACTTTTATGTTATAGAGGCAGCTTCTCTCTTTAAACCTCATAAGTCAACCTCTGCTAACTTCCAACTTTACTTTTGCAACTTTCTCACCTCCCTCATCCTTCACATAACTAAAGAGAGTTAGGGTCTTGTTCTGAATTAGGCTTTTATTTAAGTGAGTGTTGTGGCCAGTTTGCTCTTCAATCCAGGCCACTAAAGCTTTCTCCATATCAGCAATAACGTTATTTCACTTTCTTATTATTTGTGTGTTCACTGGAATAGCACTTTTAATTTTCTTCAGGAACTTTTCCTTTGCATTCACAAATTGGTTGACTGTTTGGTGCAATGGGCCTAGATTTCAGCCTATTTCAGCTTCCAACATGTCCTCATGACTAAGCTTAATCATTTCTAGCCTTTGATTTAAAGTGAGAGAAATGTGACTTCCTTTCACTGAACTCTTGGAAGCCATTGCAGGCTTATTAATTGGCTTGATTTCAATATTGTTGCATCTCAGAGAATAGGGGGAGAGATGAAGGAATGACCAGTTGATGGAGCAGTTAGAAGACATACAATGTTTATTGATTATTTGCCATCTTATATGGACCTGGTTAATGGTGCCCCAAAACCATTACAGTGGTAACATCGATGATCAGTCATCACAGATCAACACAACAAATATAATAATGATGAAAATGATTGAAATATTGCAAGGATTACCAAAATATAACACAGAGACATGAAGTGAGCACATGCTGTTTGAAAAATCGTGCCAATAGACTTGCTCAACACAATGTTCCCACAAATCTTCGGTTTATAAAAACACAGTACCTGTGAAGTGCAATAAAGGGAAGCACAATAAAATGAGGTAAGCCTGTACCTGACAGAACCCTGCATCAACCACAGGGTTGACATCTCTAAGTTTCAAGCCCAGTTGCCTGGGGTCAACCTGTTTTTGCCTCTTACCAATTGTGTGACCTTCAGCCATCCATGAGCATATTAGCATCTGCAAAATGAGAGTAGGTCTGATGATAATACAGTTGTGAAGATTTTCTCTGATGATTACACAAATATTTTAGCAGAATGCCTGCACCATATCACATGCTCAGTCACTATTAGTCATTTTATTCAGTGTTATTATGTAAACTTTCAGGACGTTGTTTTATCACCATCCAGCAGATCATAAGATGAAAAAGTGGGAATAGAATAGAAAGGCAACCTCTAAATCAATTGCTAGAAAAAAAATCGTCAGGTTATTTTCCATTTAATATATCACTGTATTCAAGAATAGGAGTTATTATAAGAGTACCTTTACTATGAACATGCATAGAGCATTTTCATCCTCATTTAGGTTATGATTTATCCAACAAACCAATATATGTCAAAATGTTCCTCTGACTGAACCTAGTTTTTGTTAATTTTTATTTCCAGAGTTCATTTCAGAGTTAATTCATAACCTTCCAGACTAATGCTACTAGAAAAAAGGGCTCCTTCAAATAAAAAAAAAAAAAAGAAAAGAAAAAAAATAGAAGCAAATAAGAAAAAAAACAAACAAAATCAGTTACCACAGTTAACTATAATCAACATGTTAGCAAATTGTCTTCTGGAATTTTTTTATGTATGAATACTTTTACACAGTTGAGAGCATCCATTTTATACTACTCTTTATTTTTAACATTAGCTCATAAACATTTTTTCTATCATTAAAACATTTTCAAAAAAGGCTATTTCTTTGAAATTTAAGGTTTGCGTCTCATAAAATACAGGGACCTAGGGGCATGCACAAAGTGTGATAGCATGCCAAATTTAAGCTTATTTCCATGCTTGTCAGAATTTTTTTTTAATTAGAAACATTTAGAAAAATAGCATCACAAAGTGAGCGGAGTACTCTTTTTTTTTTCTGGATTCAACAACAGCTTCAAAATACCATCTTATATTTCTATTCCCTCTTATATTTAACAATTTGCCCTTTCTCCATAATTAAGAACACTGGAGAGTTTGATAGTTATGCAAATAAAATCCTGTGATTCATTCTTGGTATATTCAGTGCGTTTGAATGTCTGAAGCCATAAAGTGTAGTGTTTTAGGGTAACAGTAATAGAGGAGTCTTCTTTGCATTGAAGAACTGTCATCAAAAGTTTTTATGTAACTGATTTGTTGCAACTCCAGAAAAAAAAAAAATCTTTTCTCAAACCTCTCTCATTTTTGGAAAACTAAGAGATGGAAAAATGAGAAGGAAATGTCAGAATTATTGAAGTGCTAAGAGCTTGATGGCAGTAAATGGCACTGATATTGGCTGACAATTCTGACATTAAAATGGAAGGTCAAGATGTGATTTGGGTCTCTTACATATTACAAAACTTTGATTTACATCTAGGCCTGACTCCAAGTTTTCATCTTCCAAGGATTCAGACCTATCACCAAGCATGATTCACAGACTGATACTTTATTGCCTCCTTTCAGGCAGTGTATTATACATTTACAAAATTCATTAATTTTTCACAGTTAAACAATGAATACAACGTGATTCTGCTTTTCCTACAGCAGACCACAGGCAATGTTTTAGAGAAAGATGACTGCTTCAAATCCTACACAGACTTAAACTCTCAGGTATAACAATCATTTTTCTATTTAATCCTAATGCACAGTGGTTATGCTCCATCCTCTAATATCTGTTCATCAATTCAGAAAACATAAGGACACACCAAAAATGTACCAAAATGCCATGAGTGTAATTACAAACTAAATATTTTCAAAAAATGAATGAAGTTATTTCTCTGAAATCTCTCTTATAGGAAGTATGTATTTAGTTACTTAATTTTTAAAATAATTTGGGGCTCCAACGAGTGACATCACATGACCTGAAATAAGATAATAAGATTTATAAATACATGACTAATAATTATCTTCATCTGTTAAAACTGTGATTCAATATTAGTTCCACAAACTGAACATTGTATTGGGTTATAGATATAGATTAAATAAATATCTTAATTACGCAAAAAGGAAAAGTTTTGACTTTAGCTCTTAAACATGGAATAATTATAGCAGTAGTAATAACTTATATTTTTTTATTAAGACATATTAATAACTTGAGAGTTAAATGTATACTATATAAAACATGTTTCATCTTGACATGTATAGATATTCTATGATTCTCATCAAAAAATGTCACTCTGGGTTTTAAATCTGTTCTTATCACCCAGAAGATCTTATCTGGTCAATATTTGATTAGAGAATCTAGCTACCTAAGACAGGTTTTCTTCATTTGATAGATAATCTGGAGCTTCAAGACTATTGATTGAAGCTGCATTCAAGTAAAAAAAAAAAGTTAAGAAAAAAAGTGGAAGATAACTTTGATTACACTTCAACCTTCAACTTCTGCTGCCTTGAGTCAAACAGCTAAATATGTCCCTGTCTTATCACCACAGATTTTTTCATATTGACTGAAAAACAAACTTCAAATGCATTTTAGCCTGATTATTTTTTGAAAATACCATTTAAGAGTAAAAGAATCCTTGATCTTCTCTCTTTCTGGTATGTTTATTGAATTAATATAAATTCATTTGAAAGGGCACTCAGTATACTTTAAGTCTATTGTTATTAAATACAAAATAGAATAAGACCAATGTCTCAAACCATTCAAATAAATCAACAATAGCAAAATATAGACTAATATGAAGTTTTCTTAATAGATTTTTTTTTTTTTTTTTTGAGACGGAGTCTCACTCTGTCGCCCAGGCTGGAGTGCAGTGGTGCGATCTCGGCTCACCGCAAGCTCCGCCTCCCGGGTTCACGCCATTTTCCTGCCTCAGCCTCCCGAGTAGCTGGGACTACAGGCGCCTGCCACCACGCCTGGCTAATTTTTTTGTATTTTTAGTAGAGACAGGGTTTCACCGTGTTAGCCAGGATGGTTTGGATCTCCTGACCTCGTGATCCACCCGTCTCAGCCTCCCAAAGTGCTGGGATTACAGGCGTGAGCCACCGCGCCCGGCCATGATTTTTAGATCATGCACTGCTTTACCCAACTACTTTATGGATCCTTCCAATGAAACACAGCTGGGATTTAGAAGCTACCAAAGTCAGGCATAATGAGCTTAAATGCATCTGTAAACATTTGAGCACTGCACACTATGCATTTTAGTATAATCATAAGCCAAATAAAAGCATCTGTAATCTCTGTCCCTGACAAACAAAATAGTAAAAATATTACATAGATATTAGACAAAAATTCAGACGTTATAAAGGCTAATTTAAAATCAGAAAACTGCATATTCTCACTTGTAAGTGGAAACTAAATGACGAAAACACATGGATACATGGGGAACAACACACACTGGGGCCTTTCGCAGGGTGGAGGGTAGGGGGAGGGAGGGGATCAGGAAAAATAATTAATGGGTACTAGGCTTAATACCTGGATAGTGAATAATCTGTACAACACACCCCCATTACACAAGTTTGCCTATGTAATAAACCTGCACTTTTACCCTGAACTTAAAAGTTAAAATAAAATGGCCTGATGTGGTGGCTCACGCCTGTAATCCCAGCACTTTGGGAGGCCGAGGTGGGCGGATCATGAGGTCAGGAGATGGAGACTATCCTGGCTAACACGGTGAAACCTCGTCTCTACTAAAAACACAAAAAATTTGCCAGGCCTTGTGGCACGTGCCTGTAGTCCCAGCTACTTGGAAGGCTGAGGCAGGAGAATCGCTTGAACCCGGGAGGCAGGGGTTGCAGTGAGCTGAGATCGTGTCACTGCACTCCAGCCTGGTGACAGAGCGAGACTCCATCTCAAAAATAAATAAATAAATAAATAAATTAATTAACTAATATCAATTTACATAAAATGAAATGCACACATTATTAGTGTGCAGTTTGATGAAATTTAATAAGGATATACTTTAGTATAATGGACAATCCAATAAAGATTTGAATGTTTTCAGGACTCCAAAAACTTCTGTCCAGGCCAATTCTCTTCAGTCTTGCAGCCAAGCAAACTGTAATGTGCTTTCACTCACTAAGGATTCATTTTCATTTCTAAAATTCAATACAAATGGAAGCATTCAGTATATACTCTTTGGTATCTGTTTTTTTGTCACCCAGCCTATGCTTCCAAGATTTATCTATGTTACAGCATGCATTAGGAGATCCTGCCTTTTTATCTGATAAGCATCCCATCGTGTAGATATCCACCAAATATGTTTATTCATTCAACTGTTGATGGACGTTTGTGTTATTTTCAACTTGGGTTATTATAAATGAAACTGCTGTGGACATTCATGTACATGTATTGATATAGACATACGTTTTTATTTGAGGGGAGGGTAAAAACCTAGGAGTAAAATTGCTGAGTCAGATGAATGTGCCCATTTAAATTCAATAGAAACAGCCCAGCTGTTTTCCTCCATGGCTTTTCTATTTTACTTTCCCAGTAATGGTGTATTGAAGTTCCAGTTGTTTAACATCTTCAAGAATTGTCAGTCTTTTAAATTTTAGCTATTCTAAGGGATGTTATGGAATCTCACTATGGTTTCAATTTGAATTTTACTGATGACCAATGATGTGAGAAACTTTTCACGTACACATATGAACAGTTGTATTTCTTTTAAAAGTGTCTGTTCAAAGTTTTTACCAATTTTTTATTGGATTATGCATTTTATTGATTTCTTATATATTCTAGACACAAATACTTTTTCCCCCCACCCCGAGACGGCGTCTGTCTTGCTCTGTGGCCCAGGCCGGAGTGCAGTGGTGCAATCTCTGCTCACTGCAACCTCTGCTTCTCGGGTTCAAGCAATTCGCTCGCCTCAACCTCCAAGTAGCTAGGACTCTGTGCGCGCCACCAAGCCCTGGCTAATTTTTGTATTTTTAGTAAAGATGGGGTTTCACCGTGTTGGCCAGGCTGGTCTGGAACTCCAGACCTCAGTTAATCCACCAGTCTCGTCCTCCCAAAGTGCTGGGATTACAGGCCTGAGCCACCACTCCCAGCAAAAAATGCTTTGTTAGGTATATACACTGCAAACATTTTCTTGCAGTGTGTAGTTTGCCTATGTATTTTCTTAATGTTGCCTTTCAGAGTAATTGTTTTTAATATACTGAAATTCAACTTATCACATTTTTTCCTTTATGGTTCATAATTTTGTCTTTTATTTAAAAGAGTTTGCCTACCCCAAGACAGCAAATATTTTCTCCTAAGTTGTCTTCTTTAATTCATAGTATTAAAATTTACATTGAATACTATGATGCAACTAGAGTTAATACTTACGTATAGTGTCAGATAAGTATCCAGGTGAATTATTTTTATATGGATGTCCACTTGTTTCAGGACCAATTGTTGCAAAGTCTTTTATTTTCCTCATGGAATTTACTTGGCATCTTTACTGGAAATCAACAGGTATGACAAATTTCTGGGCCCTCTCTTCTTTGTACTAATCTGTTGTTTATACATCATTATTATATTGTTTCAGTTGCCATATCTTATGGTAAGTACTGCAATCAGGCAGTGTAAGTACTTAAAATTTGGCTTTTTTCACAATTAGTTTGGATATGGTAAGTTGTTTGCACATCTGTATATATTTTGCAATAAGCTTTCCAATTTCTATAAACAAACAAAAAAAAAACCCAGCTGGGATATTGTTAGGGATTATATTGCAACTCTAAATTCATTTAAAGAGATCATATTTCTGAAGAATTATGGCTTTTTACATGAACACAGCTTAACTTTCTATATTTAGATATATTTAAATTTGTTTCAGCAGATTTTTGTAACTCATGAGAATTGTATAGATATTGAGGATATTGTGTGAATATATTCTTAACCATATATTTTATGTTTGGACTCTATTCTAATTTTAATTTTTTAATTGTTCATTGCTTTTATATAAGAAGAGCACTACTTTTTATGGTCTTTATATCCTGGGACCTTGCTAAAAGAATGTATTGCTTCAAGTAGCTTTCTTGTAGATTCCTTAAACTTTGTATAACCAAAATTATGCTACCTATAAATTTAGACGTCTTTCTATTTCTTTCTTCTAATCTGTAAATCTATATGCCTATAGTTCATTTATTTATTACCTTGTGCAGGATCTTCAGTACAGTTTTGAACAGAGATGTTAGTGTGGGCATTCTCACCTCGTTTTCAATCTTAAGACAAAAGTGTTCAATATTTCAACAGCAAGTGTGCAAATTACTCTAGGTTTTCAGTAGACATCCTTTATCCAATTGTGAAAGTTTTCTGCTGTTCCTAGTTTGGTAAGGATTTTGTTTTGCTTTGATTTATTATTTATTTTTAATACAGAATGAATGTTGAATTTTGCCAAATGTGTTTTATTCATCTATTGATACAATCAAATATTTTTTCTTTTTCTTTTGACATGGTGAATTATATTGGTTGATTTTTCAAATGTTAAAGAAACCTGCTATTCCTGAGATGACTCCAATTTAGTCATGATATGTAATACTTTTAAAATATTATTGATAGTATTTGCTAATATGTGAAAGGGAGAGAGTAAATGAGGAGTTATTGCTAATGGTCACAGAGTTTCTGTAGGGTAATGGAAAAAGTTTTGGAAACAGGGATGATAGTTGGTAAATGTAATGAATGCCACTGATTTGAACACTAAATGTTTAAAATAGCAAATTTTATCTTACATATGTTTTACCACAATATTTTAAAAAAAGATACATGTGAAAGTTTTTCAAACTTGTCATAGCTTTAGCAATGCAATTACCTGAAAAGCTCAGTAAACTGCCAATATACTTGATGTCTTAAAGCTCTCTGGGTTAGTATCAACATATTCATGCCCTTTGGGTATGTACTATGCCTTGGTATTTCTGATTCTTAGCCAAATTCTTAACAACACATATCTCAGCCATGTGGCCCCATTTTGTTCTCTGTTTTTAACAAAGGGTAATGAATGAGACAAGGTTAATTTCTCACTTGCTTCAGAGTGCACAAGTGTAATCATTACTAATTTCAGGCATAGTTTTCATAGACGAGATTACCCCAAATTTCAAAGGAATTAGACTCTTACAGTTATTGGTTCCCACCAACTGCTGATTCTAAATGTCATGAAGCTTTGCTCTCTTTAATATTACCTTTGTGCAAGAAACTTGAGTTGTGTAATCTCACAAAAAAAAGACAATTATATAAATTTTTGCATATGGTTTTACAGATAAAATGTAAGAGTGTCTTTTTGCAGGTTGTCACCTCTTGCCCATGTGATTTCCATTGGGCCAGTTTAGACTAAATTTGATATGCTTGGTGGTGATGCTGCTTATTATAATTTTTGTGATTGGTTTTAGTAATTTGTGGAAACTTACAGAAAGTCACAAGAAGTAATGACAAAATCTAATATCCTGACATTTTACCATTTACATTTCAAGAATGGAACATAGAATATATAAAGTATAATAAAATGTACATATTTATCAAATGCTTCACTACCATATGACCGTAACCATCAACTTCCAATTTAATCATTTATCATTTGCAATACCTTACATGCAGATATTGTTTTCTGTACTAGTCACAGCACATTTGGACATAAGGCACAAAAACCCAAATTAAACTATGTTAAGTTGTAATGAGATGGAATGCATTGACCTACATAACAACTACTCAGGAGAAGACAGACTTATAGCATAGCTCAATCTAGGAATTCAAACATGAAATAAAGAAAGCAATTCTCTCTCTTCAAGATTGGAAGGCTCTTGTTCACAAATTAAGCAAAAATGCCTCTGGCAACATAATTCTTATAGTTTATGATGCTTGAGCCTCAGGAGTTTAAGACCAGCCTGGGCGACATAATAAGACCTTGTCTCAAAAAAATAATAATAATTCTCCCGAAAAGTTGTAACTGAAAAGGCCAGAAAAATCATGTGGTTAATGTGAACATTTATTTTGGCCAGAGGATGAGACAGTATAATGAGCAGTTTTATTGTTTCTATTCGAGCCCTGTACCCTAAAGAAGATGAGTTGAAATGGTTAACCAGCGTCAGTTAAATTGAACATGAATTCCTCAGAAAAGAGAGCTTGGCAACCAGAAAGTAGACATATTCTGTTAATCCCAAAGCAAAGGTACATATCTGCAGTTATATTTAAAACTGGATTATAAAGTATTATGTCAATGATAATTAAATATTGGAGAAAATAATAGGGATGCCTTGAAAATTACTTTCACAAAATAGATAATCAAGGGATAAAATTTGTTTACCTCTTCTCATTTCTCTCAACAGAAGAAAGTTAAATTTAGGAGATTATAAGTATATTTTACAGAAACTATAAAATATGGAAGCTAATAAAATCAGGTTTTGGGAAAAGATTTTTAGATTCTTTTTTTAAATTTTATTTTATTATTATTATACTTTAAGTTTTAGGTTACATGTGCACAATGTGCAGGTTTGTTACATATATATACATGTGCCATGTTGGTGTGCTGCACCCATTAACTCCTCATTTAGCATTAGGTATATCTCCTAATGCTGTTCCTCCCCCTCACCCCACCCCACAACAGTACCCAGAGTGTGATGTTCCCCTTCCTGTGTCCATGTGTTCTCATTGTTCAATTCCCACCTATGAGTGAGAACATGCAGTGTTTGGTTTTTTGTCCTGGTGATAGTTTGCTCAGAATGATGGTCTCCAGTTTCATCCATGTCCCTACAAAGGACATGAACTCTTCATTTTGTATGGCTGCATAGTATTCCATGGTGTATATGTGCCACATTTTCTTAATCCAGTCTATAGTTGCTGGACATTTGGGTTGGTTCCAAGTCTTTGCTATTGTGAATAGTGCCACAATAAACATACGTGTGCATGTGTCTTTATAGCAGCATGATTTATAATCCTTTGGGTATATACCCAGTAATGGGATGGCTGGGTCAAATGGTATTTCTAGTTCTAGATCCCTGAGGAATCGCCACACTGACTTCCACAATGGTTGAACTAGTTTACAGTCCCACCAACAGTGTAAAAGTGTTCCTATTTCTCCACATCCTCTCCAGCACCTGTTGTTTCCTGACTTTTTAATGATTGCCATTCTGACTGGTGTGAGATGGTATCTCATTGTGGTTTTGATTTGCATTTCTCTGATGGCCAGTGATGATGAGCATTTTTTCATGTGTTTTTTGGCTGCATAAATGTCTTCTTTTGAGAAGTGTCTGTTATATCCTTCGCCCACTTTTTAATGGGGTTGTTTTTTTTTTCTTGTAAATTTGTTTGAGTTCATTATAGATTCTGGATATTAGCCCTCTGTCAGATGAGTAGGTGTGAAAATTTTCTCCCATTTTGTAGGTTGCCTGTTCACTCTGATGGTAGTTTCTTTTGCTGTGCAGAAGCTCTTTAGTTTAATTAGATCCCATTTGTCAATTTTGGCTTTTGTTGCCATTGCTTTTGGTGTTTTAGAGATGATTTTTAGATTCTTTGTTGATAACTGATGCTAGACATTTGTCACCCGTGTGAGAGCATTGTGTAAGTCATGACATAGCACATACATGAATAGGTCATGCATTGTCCAGTGTGATAACAGAGGAATTTGTTTTTAACATTAAATTACATTCACATATGTACAACATATGTAGATGATTAAATTTTAAACTATCGAAATTTACAGTTACCCTAGTATAACAATAACTCAATCTCAAGGAAGAAAAATATCGACAAGCAGAAAAATGTTTAAGAAATGAAATAATTGATCCATTAGGAATAGAGTAATAAATATGCCTTTCTAAGTTCAAAGGGGAGAAATGACTAATACCACAAAAGCAAGCTAATATAAAAGTCTGCTTAAGAGAAATACTTCAACCAAAACAATATGTAAGAAACAGTTATTATGTTAAAACTATTAAAGTGTGGGGAATACTTCATCAATTAGTCTAAGTATTAATATAGAAATTTCTAAAGGTACAAAAGTACATTATATGAAGTAATGAAAGTGCAAAAACCTAGTACATATAAAACTATATATATGAGAAAGTAAAAATGTTCATTTTGTGCCGTGGAAAAGAATGCCAACAAATGTACTAATAAAATATTAAGATAAATCATTTTGTAATTATAATATATGAATTTTATATTTATAAAGAAAAATAGGTAATTTATAACAGTCATTAGAATTTATTTGGCTTGTACAGAACAGGCCAAATAAAAATTAAAAATTATTAAAATGTAACAATTAAAACAGTGTAATTTCAATGGAACAAAATAGAAAGAATAACAATAACCCCAATCACTTATGAGACTGTTATGCATAGTAAAGCTGACTTCTCAAAACAATGTCAGAAATGTATTATATTTAATAAATGTGGTTGTAATTATTAAGTATCTGATGAAAAAATGCACTTGGATCTTTATGTATCATCTAACATTAAAGTTATAGGCATATCAAATATTTAAAAGTAAGAATAAAGCTACAATGTTCAAAGAAAATACAGTGGAAGCCTTTTTATGATATGTTTCTTATTGATTCATAAGTATTTGTACATTATTTATGGGGTACATGTAATATTTCATTACATGCATAGAATGTGTAAGATAAGTCAGGGTATTTAGGATATCCATCATCTCTAGTATTTATCATTTCTATCTGTTGGGAACATTTCAAATCCTCTCTTCTAGCTATTTTCAAATATACAATGCATTGTTGTTGACTATAGTCACTCTACTGTTAAACATTAGAACTTATTCCTTCTATCTAACTGTGTGTTTCTACTCATTAGCCAACCTCTCTTCATCCCTCCCAACTCCAATCCACATACCCTTTCCAGTCTCTGGCATCTATCTGACATCTATCATTCTACTCTCTAATTCCATGAGATCATTTTTTTTTAGTTCTCACATATAACTGAGAAATCAGTGTATCAAAACTATGCACTGGAAGAACTTCTACAACGACACAGAGGTCACATGTTTTAATATCTAAAAATAAAATAATATCAAAGGCAAGTGAACAATTAGTTTAAGAAAATAAAACACATCAGATAGGATTAGTTTCCTTAATTTTTAAAAAGTTCCTGAAAATCAATATTTCTAAAGTTTAGTAAAAAGAGGGCAGTTTCAATTGAGAAAAAGAAATGCAAATTACTCTTGTTTACATATTTTAAATGCTTAATTGCACTGCTGGTAAGAGAAAAGCAACTCAAAACTACTTGGAGATACCAGCCTTTACACCACCTTGATTAACACCAAAAAGGTTTGATAACAATATTTTAATGAGTAGATACGAAAAAAAATTCCCTGTTGAAGGAAATTTCATAATATCTATACAAATTAACATATATAATGTTTGATTCAGCAGTGACACTTTAGTAATTTATCTACTGGGCGTGTTTGGCCATATGAGAGTAATATGTACATGAGTTTTTTAATTTAAAAAAATTATTTTTAATAGCAACATCCAAGAGAAAGAAAGCAGGACAGAAACAGAAAGAGAGAAAAGACCAGATGTTTACTTAATTAATATGCTACAATACAGCTAGTAAAAAGAATGAGACAACTTTATAGACACTGGTATAGAAAAATGGTATATTATTGAATTAAAACAAACTATAAAGAAGATACCTTCATTCATGTATGATCTAAAAGTGGATGTGTACATATATGTGTGTACATATATACATGTCTCAGAAAGAATAAGTTATATATAATTATTAATTGTATATTATAATTATCATATAATTATATGTACACATACACAAATGGGTAATACATTTCTGAGGGACTAGCATGGGATGGCGATATATTATCTTTCCACTCTTTGTATCAAATTATTGCATTTACATATTCAAAAATGAATGCAAACTTAGGTTGGTGCAAAACTAATGGCAAAGACCCCAATTACTTTTGTACCACCCTAATAGAACATAATATTGCTTCTGTTTTGGGGATGTCTTTCATATTGGAAGACGAGACTCAAATGCTATTTAGAAATCAAGCAAAAAAAAACCCGTGGTCAAAGAAATTGAGAGAAATAACAAGGAACGCTAGCTGCAGATTGTGTAAAGAATTTCAGGGACTGTAGAAGGTGCAGGGTATGATATAGGAGCCATTTATATGGGGTAGCTTTGGGGTTTAGGTGTGGTTGCATTTATTTAAATCCATGCTGAATGGCATTTGGTGTAGACATTTGAATTCCATTTAACACATTCCATTGTGTTTGTTGGGTTTTTTCACTATTTTATTTTTCCTTGGAAGATATTAATCTCGGTGAATCAGAAAAAGGACTGCATTTCTCTACATTTAGAGACATACAGTTTACTGAAGTACTATACAAGTGAGACAAAGTTTGCTTTGGTATTTTATTAATAGAGAATAACAGTAGAGAGGTCAGAAATTCAATTAGGGTGGGGGTAGGTTACAGAAAATAGATATTGATAGAAATAATGTAGATATAAATAAAGATGTAAATGCATAGATGTAGATAAAGATTTAGATTGAGATACAGATACAGATACAGGCAGGTATATTTAGACAATTATTACCAGTAGATAGGAAAGTAAGTAGAGTGGGAAGTTACAGTTTGAGGCTTTAAAGAAGAAACCAAAATATTTGAAAAGTAAAAATAGATGAAATTCAGGACACAGTTTAAATTTAGAGAAAACATTTAAGTGCTTAAGCTTCAGAGAAAAGATGGAAAGGAAAGAGGATGAAATTGATTAAAGAAGTATTTAAAGTTCTAGGCAGGAATCTCTAGAAGCTGTCTTCATGGCAATTAATGACTAAACAATTATATGTGGTTTTTAAAATCAGCCTTGGGAAATTCCTTTAGATACAAGGCAGCTTTTCCGTAAACATTAAAATCTTTTGAGTGTAAACTCCCAAACAAGTTTTTCCATGTTTGCCTAAAAGTGGATATAAAGGATTGGCCTTCCTAGAATGAGGGTAGATTTTCCTGAAATCATGGTAATAAAGGCAGCTTTATAGAGTGTAGTATGAAGTATAGAGTATATACTTTATATTTCTATAGGCAGGATAAGACTACCTGGGTCCTGAATTTACCCTTGAAACTACCCGTGGGAAGTGAAACTTTTTAAGCCTCACTATTTTTTCAGTAACACGAGATGTTTGCTAGATTATCTCTATGTCCACCTCCTAAAAACTGTATCAAATGATAAGATGAACTTTACAAATTTCTTCCAGCACCAGGGTCTGTAACTTTATGATATTTCTGTGCACTAGCATGGGACAAAATAAATTATTGTTTATGTCTATTTCCTACCATCTGAGGATCTTATTTCTGAAGCAGTCATAAGAGAATGTTTGCTTATAAATTATTCCCAGGGATTTTTTTGCACTCTTAGTTTCGGAACTGCCTCTGCATAATATGAAATGCATTGTTTCACTGCCAAGGCTGAGGTTGACAGCCTAGGGCTTGCAGGAGAATATTTTTGCAGATAATAACTCCTTCTTGCATGTAATAGAATTCATGATTCCATACATCTTCTCCCAATTTTACATACAGCCATATACACATAGAATGTAGCTATTTAAGAGTTAATGACAAATAAATCAATAATCATTCTCCGCATTGCAGAATAAGATGATGAGTCTAGTTTCATGAGTGACTTCAGATCTGGGAGGCAGAAGACAATTGAAAAATAGGGTGGTCTGAGATACAGATTTCATTCAGAATTCGAGTAGCTAAATATAACCATGTATAAGACACATGTGCAAATCACACACAAAAATACACTGCTTCAGGGTGACAAAAATAAATTAGTGTTGAATATGAAATGATTAGGCTATTATTAGAATATAAAATATTTTAATGAAATTTACATATAAGCTCTTTGGCTGTAAAAATGAGTGCATTGTGTAAAATGATTTTTAAGACCTTACTTTTTTAGAAATATCTACATATCATCTATAGAGTAGTAATAGGGTTTTTGGTTTTTCTACACATGAACTAAAGAACATGAACAAGAATAATTTACTCTTTTGACTACTATGAATCACCTTTAAATAAAATATTAAATTAATTAAATATTGGTCACTTTTTTGTTTTATTGCTAAATTTTAAAGGGTTTATTTTGTTTTGCCTACCTTTGCACTTTTTTTTAAATCAGAGGCTCATTTTCTGATGCTGTTCTTAATACAGTAAAATCACTGGTCTGTCAATACTTCTCTTTGTTTATTCTTTTTTCTCTTCATGTAACTTTCATGACTTTCACCAGAAAGCTATGTTTTTAATAAATACCACTTGACTTATATGTTATTGTTAAATGTATGTTTGGTTTTGGAATGGTCATTTTGTAATAAATTTTGTTGATGTTTAATATGCATTGAAAGGCACAAATTGTAAGAGTTTACCTAAGTTTTTCTCATGTTAACATATGTGATTAATCTACGCAAGATAAAGACATGGAATATTACTAGGCCTGCACAGATGCCCCATCTCCCTTTCCAGTTACTTCCTTCATCAAGAGCAATGCTTACACTGAAAAACTGAAGTCTCTTGTTTCAGAGTTTTATGTAAATAGAATCAAACACTATGCACTCTTTTTGTTTCTGAGTTCTTATAGTCGATGTTATTTTTTATCAGATTTATCTATGTTGCTTTGTGAAGGTCATCTTAATCTGCTCTCATAATTCTATAACAGACTTCCTCAAACATTTTACCCTGGATGGATTCTTGATCAAGTTTCAGGTGTCAGAGAAACTCTAAGTAAAATTTATAATATCTATCTTTCAAAGTTAGCATATTCAGTGGTTTATCTACCACAGTTGATAGGATTTGGCTGTGCCCCCATCCAAATCTTAACTTGAATTGTATCTCCAAGAATTCCCAAGTGTTGTGGGAGGTACCCAGTGGGAGGTAATTGAATCATGGGGACCGGTCTTTCCCATGCTATTCTGGTGATATTGCAAAAGTCTCATGAGATCTGATGGGTTTATCAGGGGTTTCCGCTTTTCCTTCTTTCTCATTTTCTCTTGCTGCCACAGTGTAAGAAGCTCCTTTCACCTTTGACCTCCCGCCATGATTCTGAGGCCTCCCCAGCCATGCGGAACTGTAAGTCCAATTAAACCTCTTTTTCTTCCCAGTCTCGGGTATGTCTTTATTGGCAGTGTGAAAATGGACTAATACAACAATCTAACAATAAGTTGTCAATGATCTTTTGAGTAGCAAAAGATATTTCTGTAGATATGCTTATTTTTAGCTTCTTATTCACCTCTTTATGTGGTTTTCCTTTCCAACAGTGGATATTAATTCTAATCAGATAAATATTGTAGGTACAGAACATTTTTATTTTTTAAATTCCTACTTGATTTTTTAACTTTACTGAAAAAATCCTAAAATCCTAATCACAAATTTCTTCTATACTGTGTGCTAATGATTAATGAGCTGCGATAGGTGAAATGTCATGTGAGGTTTTTCTTTTTGATTTAAAATAAAAAACTGTCTTTTAACCACAATTTATTGGCAAAAGTAAACAAAATAAAACATCAGCAACAAAAGCCAGGTTAAGCTTAACTAATCTTTCTTGAAAGTAATTTCTTTTTCACAAATGTTTAAAACATCAGGCAAGTATTTTCAGACAAATAACTGTTGTAACCAAATGATATTTAATTTTCTAAAGGTGAGCTTGGTAGAATCAATTTAGTGGATATAAAATTGCTTTTAAGTCAGATTATTTATAACACGAAAATTTATTGACATGTTGAAAATAAATGTAGTAATAATATAATTATTTAAATAAAATATGAATAAAATATAGCTTTAAAACAACTTTATAAAAAACTTTGATAAGAAAACATTTCTCACTGAGTGGTGTGATCAAGTCTAAATACAGGGCTAGAAGTTACAAATTTATTTTACATATGTACTAGTTTATTGATCTTTTTAGGTTTAACAAGTAACTTTGGTTAACCTTGAGAATAGGAACACAGTGATTTCATATGAACTAAAATGAGATTATTTAAGTCTTTGTACTTTTTTTTTAATAGCAGTGTGGTCACACATTGATGAGGATGAAAACTACATTAAAATTTTTATTAATTTTCTATAAATAGCAGTACAGTCTTCTTTTACAGAACCCAGAACCTGCTTAGGGAAAATCAGCTAATCTTAACTTGATCATACGATCAGCCTGCATTTTGTAAAGTTATTTTTCTTTGCTTTGTATCAAGTTCTCAGATTGAGCAGAATTTCAGAAAAAAAAGGGCCCTCACTTGTTCAAGTGTGAGTGTTCAAAGAGGGGAAACGCAGCTCAATTGTTTGCTACATTTCTCTCAGATGGGTTTTAATAAAATGTGAGATGTTCTGATATTCTTCACAGCTTTCAAACCAAAGCTGTAGTGAAAACTTTTCAGTGTTTTATTTTACAACATTTTCAGTGTTCTTAAATCCAAGGATTTTGTCACTTGAAGTCAAAACATTTTCTCAGTTTCATTGCAGAGATGTGTTCATCTAATTTTAAAATGTTTAAGAAGAGTAATTCTGCAGATAATCTTCATTTCTGTAGCACTCAATAAGTAAAATCTTCCCAATGATTTTTTTGAAATATTCTTGCAATTGACCTTTCAGATCAAACATTTTATTAAAAACTCCTCATCTGCTAGACTGCCTTATTACTATACATAGCAGGAGATGTACTTGTGCTTTATCTACATTTTCACAAGTTTATAAAATATTCTGGATTAAACAAGTCTTTGTTACATGAAAGTAGTCATTTTTGAAGTTACAACTAATAAATGCATAAGTAGCTTCTAGACATTTTTCACTTCATTTTTTAAAAATCACATTCACAGTTCTTTCTCCAAGGTGCTAATCAGCACCTTGTCAAATGGCAAAAGTTTCTAGTTGGTTCTTTTCCAAATTGTTGTTGCTATTGCCATATTTATAGCAATATAAATAAAAATTTAAATAAGCTTTACATTTATATAAATGTTATATTTAATAAATTTATATTTACTTATGTAAATACAAATGTATATTTCTATTTGGTTACAAATGATACACAATGGAACGGGATGACTCATATTACCAGTCCACATGAAACCTATCGATAGTAGCTCTTGTTATACTAACCAACTTGTTGGAGATCCTTGTCGAATTAAGACAATAAATGACTCAGAAAATTATAATGCATCATCAGAATTATTCATACTCCTATACGTGGAATCTTATTATTTTGACACCACTTCTTAAAAATACCCATAGTACATTGACAGATATACTGTAAATAATAAAGTCTAATAAGATAAGAAATAGAAGTAAAAACTAAATGAAAAAATGCAAAAACAAAATTATCACAATGCAAGATACTTCTAACTTACACAATCCGTGTTTTTCTTCTTTCTTTCTTTCATAACCTGTTTTCTAATGTTTATCACAGCAGCAGAGCAAGTTGCACAACAGAGTGCAAACATTTGCATAAAAATGTTTCTTAAAATGAACATTTTCTCTCCAATTTTCTATTATAAGAGTAGATTTTGGGCTAGGCGCGGTGGCTCACACCTGTAATCCCAGCACTTTGGGAGGCCGAGGCGGGCGGATCACGAGGTCAGGAAATTGAGACCATCCTGGCTAACACGGTGAAACCCCGTCTCTACTAAAAATACAAAAAATTAGCCAGGCGCGGTGGTGGGCGCTTGTAGTCCCAGCTACTCAGGAGGCTGAGGCAGGAGAATGGCTTGAACCTGGGAGGCAGAGCTTGCAGTGAGCCGAGATGGCACCACTGCAGTCCGTCCTGGGCAAGAGAGTGAGACTCCGTCTCAAAAAAAAAAAAAAAAAAAAAAAAGCGTAGACTTTGTTCAATCCCTTAAGCAGGTCAGCGATGAACAAGAGGAGTTTGGGAGCAATAACTGGGGAGGGAGATGCTGATGTCATCAGTCAACTATTTCCACTCCGAGCAATACCATACACATCAGTGATCAGTGGTCTCCCTTATAATGGAAGAAAGGCTATGGCTACATAATTTAACTCTCCAATGATATATGACCATCTTAAAAGGCAGTAAGTACTTGCAAGTACTTGCTCTCTCAGCACAATGTATAAAGCTTCCTTTATCACCACATCTACACCAACACCTGCATTCCTCAGCTTTCTAAACCTGCCGTTGAAGTGCTTTGCTGGAGTTTCCTGTGTATTCCAGATGCCAAATACTTAGAAGTTATGGACATTGTAAATACCTCCACAGATTCTGTCAACTATCTGTGAAGTCTGTCAAGATGTCATCCATTAAAAAGAAAGCCTTATCTTTGATGAAATAAAATTCAGCAGTATTTTAGCTTATGGATTGTTATTGTGAAATTTTGATTACCAATTTTTGGCAACATTGTTCATCAACATGTATTGATAGCATTGGTTTTATAAGTTAACCTATAACCTTTATCTCTTTATCTACCTGCAATCACTTTGTAAATGCATTCTTTGGTAGAAATAGCATATTATTTCCTTCCATATAGTTACCTGGCATCCTAATCTTAACATTAAACAATTCAGGTTGCAACCTGACACATTGAGTTTCTGAATACACTTGGATTTGTCTCTGAATCTCAATTTTTTTTTTGTATGGCTGTTTGTCTGATTTTCAAAAATGCTACTCTGCATGAGAACTGTGGTTCTGTAGGATTATGGTTCTGTAGGATGTTGTGTATCTCTTAGGGTAATTTCTTCTATGGTACTCCTATATTACTCTTCTTTTTGAAGATAACCTAGCTATTTCTGGGACTTTATTCCACAGTATAAATTTTCCATATCTCTATGTTTTATAATTTTTATCATAAAATATAATATGGTAAATGTCAAATTTAATGAGATTTAAAGTGAGAAAATAACATATAGTGAACAACCACGTAAACTGCATCACGGAAGGGTCATTTTAAATATTACCACTACATACATTTATAACCCCATCAAACAATGATATAATTTGCTTTTAAAAGCAAAGATAATTTTAAAACTCAAGATAAAAATAGTTTATTCCATTCACAAAGGTGTTTGCTCTTTTCCTCTTTTTTCTTTCTTTTTTTCTCTGTTCCCTTTTGTTATTTCCTTTATCATACTAAAGTATTTTCTTTAGTAATACTATCAGAGCAGTTCTGGTGGCAACAAATTTACTTTGCTTTCCTTCACCTGAGATTACTATTATTTCAATTTTATTTTTACTGGACACAGAATTCTGTATTGAGAGTTCTTTAATTTTAGCACTTCTTTTGTCCCTGTGATCTACTATTCAACCCAGTGTGTATTTTTTAAAGAAAAATTGGTTCTTTTAATATGTTTTCTTTATTTGCTAAGGCTTTATAATTTTAAAGTTATTTAAGAGTGTCCATGATTGATTATTGGAGCATTGTTGCAAATAGTGATTTAAAAATATATTCAGATAATTGTAACAATTATGTCATTTAGGCATTTGCCATCAATTGATTATTTTCTCATTCAAGTTGAAATTTTCCTGATTCCTGGTATGTCAAAAAATTTTGGATTATATCCTAAAATTTTGAGTATTATGTTATAAGACTGTTTCCTATTTAATGGATGATCTTCCATCATTGAAACACACTTTTATGTAGAGAGCACACATTGGCCCACTTTTGTGGGCTGTGGCTTAAATACTCATTTAATTTTGAAAATCTTTGTTGGGCTATTCTAACCGATTGGGTTTGTGCACTACCAAAAGATCATTCTGAAACTTTTCAGGTATTTTACACCGAAGTTATATTCTCAAGGCATTTACCATTTGATTCTGATTGGTTTCACAAATAGGCAACTTGAGATGGGCTGAGGAATTTATACACAATTTTAAATGATTGTTTTATCTAACTCTTTTCCCTTTGTGATTGTACCTTTGTACTCTAGTTGGAATAAGAATGGTGTCACTTCTGCTTGAGTTTTCATACTGTACATTACAGACAGTGGATAGGGCTCCACTCTGCTCTGTCAGCGGCAGCCATTCTGGCTTGAAGGAAGAGGATAACCACATCTTTGCTTGTTTTTACCTAATACAAGGAAAGTCCGTCCACAGGGCACAATTTATAAGTGTCTTTGTTAGCAGCTCCCAGTGAGAATGGATAAGAACACTATTTTTTGCTACTGTTTGCTACTAAGTGTTAATTGAGGCTAGTCTACGGGGCTCTGTCTCACTGTCCCCTTAGCATCAGTAGCTCCTGGAGAGGTGGAAAGACACCACCTTTCTGTTATGTACTTCTGGTAGCAAATAGGGTTAGTCATTGGAAAACTGACCCATAATTGCCTGCCAACAAAAGACAGTGGTAAAGAGGGCCACTGCCTATATGCTGATTGTAGGCAACCACCCGTACCCTGCCCCCACAATCTCATTGGTGACAAATCTCAGTTAAGAGGAGAAGGAGTTGTTAAAAGGAGAAGGTAATTGTTGCCTGTTTGCAGCAACTACCAAAGTAAGGAGGGAGGGATAGTCCTCTGTTAGTGGCCATAGCAGGTGGAATATAATCAAAAGTGTCCAGGAAGCAAGATTGCAGGATAAAAGATCAATATACAAAAATCAACCGCATCTCTATATATGATACAATAAATCCAAAAATAAAAATAAGAATACAGTTACATTCACAACAGCATCAAAAAAGAATAAAATAGGATAATTTAACAAAAGAATTTCAAGTTGTGTAGACTAAAAATAACAACATTTTGCTGAAGAAAATTAAAGAATATTTAAATATTTAAGAGATATCTCATGTACATGAATTAAAAAATTCTTTCCAAATAGGTCTTTCCAAATTAATCTAGAGCATCAACACAATTCCTCTCAAAATCCCAACAGGCTATTTTGTGGAATTTGATATGCTATTTCTAAAATTTATGTGAAAATGCACAATACTATAATAAAAAGAACAATTTGGAAAAAAAACAAACAGCTTTGGAGAATAGTCATAAATTTAAATAATTATTACAAAAACTATAGCTTTGAGAGTATGGTGTTAACTAAGGAAAAACATAAAGATATTTAAAAATAAATAAGAATGCTGACATAAATTCTTATATTTCTTGTCAATTCATTATCATGAAGGCACTAAAGCAATTAATTGTCAAAGTATGGTCTGTGATTTGTGCAGTAAATGTTGCTGTAACAATTGCCTAACCACATAAAGTGAACTGAGACCCTTAATACCTTATACAGAGAAATTAACACAAAACCTAACATAATTAAATGCAAAAGTAAAAGAAAAATTTTAGAAAAGAAAATAGAAGAAAATTATTGAGACCTTATGTTAGGCAAAGACTTTTTGTAGATATAATACCAAATCACAGTTCATTAAAAATAGGTAAATACACACCTCAACCAAATTCAAAACATTTTTACTTCAAAAGACACCAAAGATTATAATACAGGCAACAAACAGTGAAAAAAAATGTTTACACAACAAATATTTGATAAAGGGCTTGTATATAAAATTTATAAGAACACTTACAACTCAATACTAAGAAGGGATACAACACAATTTAAAAAATGAGAAAAAAATACGATGAGATATTTAATAAGCAGAGAAGACAAATGAATGGCTACCACACACATGAGAAAATGCTCAATATCATTAGTCATTAGGGAAATAAAAATTGAATCACAATGAGATACCGTTTCGCCCCCACTAAAATGCCTGTAATTAATAAGACAGATAAATAAATGTTGACAAGAATCTGGATAAACATTTGAAGCCCTCGTACATTGCTGGAAGGAATGTAAAATGGTGCAAAATCACTAACAAAATGGCAGTTTCTTTAAAAGTTAAACATAAAGTTACTCTATGCCCCAGCAATTCCACTCCTGGGAATCCTGGCAGATTCCCAGGAAACATGCCTACACAAAGTCTTGTATGCAGATAGTCATAGTAACATTATACATAATGGCCAAAAACTGGAATCAATATACATATCTTTCCATCTGCTGGTGAATATATACATAACATGCTTTACCTTTAAATAACGGAATACTATTTAACAATAAGATGAAGTAAACTACTGATGCACTATTATACGGATAACCTCATAACGCTGTGCTAAGAGAAAGTGGTCTGACATAACAGACCACATTATATATGATTCCACTTATATGGAATGGCCAGAAAAGGTAAATTTATGGAGATAGAAAATATAGCAGTGGAGCTTTGGGATAGGAGTTAGGAACAGGAAATATAAATGAGCATCAGGATCTTACTGTGGTGATGAAGATTCTCTGAAACTGATTTATATTTATGATGGTAGAAATTGATAAATTTGATAGAAATAGTTGATATGTAGACTTGAAATGAGAGTAGGTCATAATGTATAAATTTTAGCTCAATAAAGCTGTTAAATAGAAGGATATATATTCTGTCCCTCAAGTCCTCTCTCCTGGTCGTATGATTACAAACAATGGGCTTTTCTAGATGATTTTCTTTCTTTTTATATCTATATTGGTTGGTATTTCTGAGTTGCTTACTGCACTTGCATCCAAGTTGGGATAAATAGAATGCAAATATCTCAGGCTTCTCAGAATTGTGTCTTCTCTATGGTGTCGAGGTTTCTAAATATTATGCCTTCCCTTCTATACATTTCAGAATCTTGTGATAGCTGTTTTTCTATTATGACTAGGGTTTTGGGTTGCAATTTGCTGGAGAGGTAGGGTCTGATGTACTTTACCTTTACTCCCTACTTTCATTTTATGTGTTCAATATTTTAATTAATAATTAATGAATTATAAATATGGGTTATTATATAAACATATTTATCTTCTATTTACTTTTAAGTGCTTTAGTTTTTTTTTTCCTAATTTTTGGTTAATAATAGTTCTTCTTAAATTGATACATTTTATTTTATTCTAAATATGATTGCAGTTGTCTTAGACTGTTTTTATAATTTTATGTTAATTTGCTCTAAGTGATTTCCTAAACATTTTAAAAGTGTATATATTCTCCTAAGGAAAAATCCACTTATTCTGCTCTTTTATTCTGATTTACTGCCTTCAGCTAGCTAAAATACTGCTTCTGCTATTATTTGTTATGTGAACAATCCCTATTTGCATATTCCCAAAAACGACTTGCAAATATTTTTACTCCAAATTTAATACTCAACTGACAACCTATTATAATTAATTTGCCTGTGGGTACTAGCAAAACATTCACATTGCACGCAATTAGGTGAGAGATTGTAGAGTCTTGTCATAGCTATTATCTCAAAAACACTTATTTCTAGATCAATTTGTTTATATGCTTTGGGCATCATTACTACTATTTTCAACACCTTATTAACTGACAATTTCTTCTAAGGTAGTAGAAAAGTCTTTGAAGAATGTAGTTGATTCTAATAGACCCATAATGATTCCATACAGAAGAAAAAAAATTGTAGCGATATGGGTTATTAAAGCGAGTGCCCAATTATTGGGTGAGATGTTTAAGAAAATACCACAATGCACATCAAATGGACTATGCAAGGACCTTGTCTAGGAATTTTATGTTATTTCCAACAAATACAGGAAGTGATCAAAACAACATTAAAATTATGGGACTGAGAGACAAGAAGGCAGGAGGTCAGAGAAAAATTCCTGCCCCTAAGGTCTTCATTTTGGGGTATTATTTCTTGAGCCCCAGTACAGGTCAGGCCAACTAATACACTAGGCAAAACTATCTTTTAATATGTATTCCAATCTTTAAAAGCAGGTATTCTGGGTAAACAATCTCCTTTGTTCATTTAACTGCACTTGTTGCATTTTTCCTTCCATTTTGTCTACACCAGTAGGAAATATTCACTAAGTAGACTACCAACACTCATTTGCATTATATTGCTTTAGTGAAAAAGTGTTTTAATGTTATTTGAGCAAATATCCTCTTTCATTGAATAAACATTCAGAATATTCTCATTAGACATAATTTTGAAACAGTGATATCAATAGCTAAGGATAGAATGTAATGTAACACGCGTTCAACAGATCGCCAAGACTGTCTATTAGAAAAGTTTTAATCAGCTTAAATGAATATATTATCTTCCTTGGATAATATAACTGTTATTTACAATTACTGAATAACACAATTTTGCATACATTCACCAAGGATCATATGATAGAAGTTCATATTATTTAAATACTCATTTATTAAGAAGGGTTTGTAATTAAGAATTTGGAAATTGTGAATAAAGGAGATCTTAAATCACATAGGAACACATCCTTGAGTCTTATTTTCTTGGAAAATGTATTTGATGTAGAAAATAGCCCGTACTGTTTTTAACATTTTAAAATCACATCAAGTTATAACTGTCTATGTCTCAGACATAATTACAATTATATGGTTAAAATATTGAAATATAAAAATATAAATATAAAAATGTAACAAAATTTAACAGTATGCTTTGTTTCCACATTGGAAGAGAAAATAAAATCATGACAAAAGCATGCAGGCTACATAGGGAGTTCTTCTAAAAAAGCCAGTATTGAATTTTTATGGTCTTAAAATTTTAGCATTGAGCTTTATAAACTTTTAAAAGAATCTTAAAGTTTAAAAGGACATTAGATAGCATCTCATATGACTATCATATTTTCTAGATTAAGAGACTGATAAGAGAAACAGTATTTGCCTCAAGCCAAAATGCAAAACAAGCGGACCTGCAACCTAAGTCTGCTGACTCATATTTTGGCATTTTGTTGATAATATAATATATTCTTTTTTTCCACATGCTTGTCTTCCTTTTTAACAAACCCCTTCAGCGTAACAGCCATTTGGCAAATTCTAATGATACTTAGACCAGATAGGGTCCTCTGGTTTCTATTTTACTTATTTGAATGATCTAAAGCAAAAAGACAATCCATACATTCTAATTATTTTGCAAATAAGAAAATGGTTATTAGCACTAAAAATATGGTATATTTAATAAACATTGTCCCATTGAAGAATATACTGAAGAGTAAATACATGAATGTATTTACAAATTACTGAATAGTAAATCTCCAAAATGGAAACACTATAATAGCATCCATTGAAGTATTTTCCATCTTTAGAAATTTAACATTGACATGGTTACTCATACTCATACATGCAACTATATGATTTTTACTGCAAAATTACTATATTATATACATAGAGTGTTATATTTTGAAATGTATACACAGGATAACAGCATAGGCATTTTGTCATGGCATCAATACATTTAAAGACTGCACCTTAAATATATTCATACTTTCCCAAAGTTCAGACCTAAAATATGTTAACAATTTATGGTTAAATATGTGATGCTTTTTCACCATTTTTTTATATTACAAAGTTTTAGCTTAGCATTTAATAAATATAAACATTCAGAAAACTATTATATACTTCTAGGGTACTGGGAAATAACAGGCCTATTTATATTATGCTCACTTCTCCAATTACTTCACCTGGTGGGGATGTATATATTTTCTTTGCTTGGTAATATTGCCAAACTCCTTTCCAGGAAGGCAATATCAATATAGTCCTCTGCTATAAGTACAAATGAGTATTAGGCTCAACACAAACTTACCAGCTTGGGGACTGTTTACAAAAACAAGCCAAAAAAAAACAGAAACAGATTATGGTTTCAAGTTGATATTAGTTTTAATGATTTTCAATGTTCTTCTAGTTCTTCTTTAGTCATATTTCACTTTATCATATGAACATTTTTATGAAAAAATGTTTATTTTTGTTATTTATTTACACTTTACTTATGTATAGAATCTATGTCTTCTCACATACTGTTGAAGGTGTCACAGAATTATTCCCTAGAATGTTCTTATGGTCCCTATGATGTGAAATTTTTCTCCATACGTCTTGCATCGGAATCTTCAGAATTAGGAGCCATTTACTGTCATTTTTTTTCTGATAGAGCAAACAGCTATTTCTTTTTTATTGTATTGGAATCAATAAGATCAATCAATTCCCCAATTCAAAAACATATGGATTTGATCTCATTTACTAGCTAATTTCATTTTAGACATTGTAGTTCTTGCCTCTGCTGATAGAGGAGGGATGGACTTGTAAAATTCATAGGTTAATTGCTAGAAATTTTGCTTGTTGTTCTCCTATTGTCACTGTGTTTCCAGAAAAGTTATCAAATTTACTATCTTGAAAACCTGCAATAACTTCATAAGAAGCAAGGAAATATTTGTACCTATTGGCTGTGTGTATATATGTTTGCATTTATTTTTTATTTTTATTTTTTGAGATGGGGTCTCACTCTCTTGCCCAGGCTGGAGTGCAGTGACGTGATCTTGGCTCACAGCAACCTCTGCCTCCCAGGTTTATGCGAACCTCCTGCCTCAGCCTGCCGAGTAGTAGAGATTACAGGTGCCCACCACCACACCTGGCCAATTTTTGTATTTTTACTAGAGACAGGTTTTTGCCATGTTGGCCAGGCTGGTCTCCAACTCCCGGCCTCAAGTGATCTGCCAGTCTCGGCCTCCCAAAGTGCTGGAATTACAGGCATGAGCCACTGCACTTGGCCTATATTCCTCGTAATTATTTTTCTTATTATAGTCAATCATTTATATTAATTATTACCTTTAAGCCAAGTAATAACCTTATTTTCTCTCGAGTTATGAGAGAAAACTGGAGTACAATTTAGCTTTTTTTACTATAAATATTTATTTCAAATTATTTTTTAAAGTTTGAGGTAGCAAAATAAACAAATTTTACGTGTATAGATGCATTATTTAATATGCAATGTAGTTTGCATATTAAATATATTATTTTGCATATTAAATTATAAGAAATAAGAATATATTAAAATTGTGTTTAGTGGCCAGTGTTTTGTATGAGCTTCTTACTTAGAAATCATCCAGGTATGTAAAAATTATTTCATAATTAAGTAAATCTTTTGTCTAAGTTCTTAAAGTTCCTTAAAAATGTGGAAATGATAGTTTTAGCAAACATGTTATACTTCTATTATTTGTAGCATTGTAAGAATTAAGCCCTGTTCTTGTGCAAATCAAAATATTATGATGACATTATTTTTATATGGTAAACTACATTTTAAAGAACCTAATTTATGTCATAAAGTAAAAAGAACATCATGCTCCTTTTTAAAAAAAAAAATCTTGTTACCAAGGCTTTTCCTCTTTACCTTGTAACTATAGAAACAAAGGCTATTATGTAAATACTATTTTCACTACCCACAAAAGAAACACAAACCTTTGAATATATTTTCTTTCTTTTATTTTGACATTATGAATGATTATCTTGATAAACTTGATAATCTTCATTATCTTGATAATCTTGATACCTAGAGTGCTCAAGTAATGACAGAAGTCATTTTTTTTCTAGTTAATTCATCTTTAAGGTTTACTAATAGAAGGAGAATACAAAATAGAGATGCGAAAAAAGGAACATAAGTGAGATATGGTAAGCTTCAAACAAATACGAATATTACTGTAAAAGACAAATTATATTTCCTCTGCAAGTTGAAGGTAGAAACTTTAGATTAAAAAAAAATCTGGATATATACATTAATGGATGAGAGGCATTACAGTTGTTTTAAATAGTAATTCAATTTTTTGACAATTTCATCAAACCATCACTTAATTCCTGAAGTATGGAATCAAAGAGCAGGAGTGTCTCCTATGTTAAACCAATGAACTCTTTCATTTGAACAGAAAAGACATTCTTCTCCGGAGGATGTCTTATCTTTTAGTCAAAGGGCATCTCTCAAAGTTGTTTTTTATATCAAAATGTTCTCAAAATGCCACTACATATCTAAACTCTCAGTGTTTAATATGGCTTGGCTCTGTCCCCAAATTTCATCTCAAGTTGTAATCCCCACGTATTGAGGGAGGGACATGATTAGATTATGGGGCAATTTCCTCCATGCTGTTCTCATGACGGTAGTGAATACTCACAAGATCTGATGTGTGTGTGTGCTTTTTTTTTTTTTTTTTTTTGAGAGGGAGTCTTGCTCTGTTGCCCAGGCTGGAGTGCAGTTGCACTATCTCGGTTCACTGCAACCTGTGCCTCCTGGGTTCAAGTGATTCTCTCACCTCAGCCTCCCCAGTAGCTGGGACTATGGGGGTGCACCACCACGCCTGGTTAATTTTTGTATTTTTAGTAGAGACAGGGTTTTGCTACGTTGTCCAGGCTGGTCTCAAACTCCTAACCTCAGTTGATCCACCCCCCCTCGGCCTCCCAAAGTGCTGGGATTGCAGGTGTGAGCTGCTGTGCCTGGCCCAGACCTGATGGTTTTATAAGAGGTTCTTCCCACTTTGCTCCTCATACTCCGTCCTTTGCTGCCAGGTAAGAAGGTCCAAGCTTTCTTCCCCTTCTCCTTTTGATAGTAAGTTTTCTGAGGCCTCCCAGCCATGCAGAACTGTGAGTCAATCAAACCTCTTTCCTTTATAAACTACCCAGTCTTGGACAGTTCTTTATAGCAGTGTAAGAATGGACTAATGGAGTAAATTGATATTAGGAGTAGGGCACTGCTATGAAGATACCAGAAAATGTGGAAGTGACTTTGGAACTGGGTAATGGGCAGAGTTTGGAACAGTTTGGAGCACTCAGAAGACAGGAAGATGTGGGAAAGTTTGGAACTTTCTAGAGACTTGGTGAATGGTTTTGACCAAAATGCTGATAGTGATATGGGCAATGAAATCCAGGCTGAGGTGGTCTCAGATGGACATGACAAACTTATTGGAAACTAGAGCAAAGGTCACTCTTGCTATGCTTTACCAAAGAGACTGGTGGCATTTTGCCCCTGCTCTAGAGATATCTGGAACTTCAAACTTGAGATACATTATCTGAAATTGGAACTTATGTTTAAAAGGGAAGCAGAGCATAAAAGTTTGGAAAATTTACAGCCTGATGATGGGATAGAAAAGAAAAACACATTTTCTGGGGAGATAGACAAGCCTGTTGCAGAAATTTGCATAAGTAATGAGGAGCCAAATGCTCATCATCAAGACAATGGAGAAAATGTCTCCAGGACATTTCAGAGGTCTTCACAGCAGCCCCTCCCATCACAGGCCCAAGAGGAAAACAAGGTTTCAGGTGCTGAGCCCAGGGCCTTGCTGCTTTGTGCAGTCTTGAGACTTGGTGCCCTGAATCCTAGCTATGATTAAAAGGGGCCAACATACCACTCAGGCCATTGCTTGAGGCAAGGTTCTGGTTATTAGAGCTACTTTTTACTTTCTCTAGAATAAATGATTTAGAGACGAAGTCTGCCCCTAGGAGTACTTGCTGTGCGATATAAAGATGGCTACCCAGTTTTCTGTGGCAGAGTATTTATCTCTAATATAAGAAATACATAATGTAAGGCAGACCAAATATCTTTCTACCTGCCCTGTCTCCATCATCATCTTCTTCTTTTCTTTAAATTAATTAATTTTTTTTTTGAGATGGAATTTTCCTCTTGTTGCCTAGGCTGGAGTGCAATGGCGTGATCTTGGCTCACTGCAACCTCCGCCTCCTGGGTTCAAGCATATCTCTTGCCTCAGCTTCCCGAGTAGGTGGGATTACAGGCCACCAAGCCCAGCTAATTTCTTGTATTTTTGGTAGAGATGGGCTTCCACCATGTTCTCCAGGCTGGTCTTGAACTCCTGACCTGAGGTGATTAACCCATAATAGTAATTATAATAATCAAATCATGAACCTACTTTTCTATTTCACAATATGTTTGCATTAATTTTTTTAGAAATTCGAAGTAAATTATTACTAAAGTTAGAAAATTTAATCTAGAATTTTTTGCTGTTTGTGAATTATTTTCTTTCTATTTTTTTTCTTCTGCTGTGTATCCCTCCTCCAGAGTAATTTAACTCTAATTTTAGGGAAGTTTCATCAAGGAGTGATATAAGGTGCTATTTTAAACCTAAAGATTATGCCCTCCTTTTCCCATATACTTCGTAAAATATTCTAAAGATATTCGTGGCTAAAAAGCTATTTCAAGGTAGAAAAAAAAACTAGAGAATAATTTAAAAGCTGATTATAGGCCGGGCACAGTGGTTCATGCCTATAATCCCAGCACTTTGGAATGCCGAGGACGGTGGATCACCTGAGGTCAGGAGTTCAAGACCAGCCTGGCCAACATGGCGAAACAGAGCAAGATTCTGCCTCAAAAACAAACAAACAAACAAAACAAAAAACAAAAAATGCAAAAACACTGATTGTAGAAATGGAATCTAAAGAAAGAAAGAAAGGAAGAAGAACAAAACAGGGACAGAGGTTTAAAATCTTTTGAGTTGCACTTATACATTCATTTCCTTTACAACTTTATTTATATAGTTAAATGGATCCTTTGCCTCCTTGTTGAATCACCTGGGTCCTTAGGAAGACTTGAAACTAGCAGTAAGGATAGAATGTTTTCAAGAAACAAGTATTACATTTATTTACGATAAAGAGATGTCATAAAACGCAGAGATCTTTTAACAGACATATTTTTTTTTAATTACAAGTAACTAAACGCCAACCTACAGAATGTCTACTCTTTGCTGCACCAGTAGATGAAGGATCCTCTGAAATTCACTCAGATTCACTGGTAAATAATTTTCCTTTCCTGGAGAGATGCAATTGAACAGAAATATGCACAATAAAAAATAACCCTACCTGTCTTTAGCATTCATATTGAAAATATGCTAGCTATTTACAGTGACTTTTTAAAAATCTGACTAAGTAGTGCATTGTGTCTGATACCCTTCATTAAAACCAACTTCCAATAAGTGGAAAACTTTTAGCTGTAAAAATGTCATTATCTTTACCCACTACCCAACCAAAATGGTGTTTACAATCAGATTTCTGATGAATGTAAAACATCAGAACTTTTCTGTTTAGAATGCCATTATACAGATTTTTTGGCTCTCAATGGAGACCAATTAGTTCTATCCCTCTACGTTCCTGAGTAAATAGAATTTCTTTATCAGTGCTTTTCCTTCACCTGCATTTTGCAGTTTGTTGATTCTAAAGTGTATTTTCTGTAGTTATTTGTGATATGACTTGGTTGCTACACAGCAGTTCTCAGTGGTTGTAAATCAATTCCTTAAAGCAATTAATTAAAAAATTTAAAGCAGTTAATCCAGCTGAAGGCCTCCAGACTCATGGATCACCAGCTGGGTTTATGGAAGCCATCTGGTATATACTTATTTTTCTTTTTTCCTTTTTTCTTAGTTTGCAGATATATTGTTCAGTCAAGGTCTTTCCTTGAATGATTCAGAATGTAGCATCTTCCTCCAAATCCATCTGAATATAGGTAAGTATAGATATGTATTAAAAAATGGAGATAATAAATATCATTTGGTGAATCATTTTATTAAAATTATTATTCATTAATTTTCCTTTAGCTTTTCCTATAACTGCCTACTCATTTTTCTAAGTCTCAGAAAAATGCAAATTTTAATTAAGAAATTCTCAAACCCAAAGAAGACTTAGCAACATTTTTTACTAACAATCATTTTATAACATTGTTTCCTGTCTTAAAATGAAATTCACATATTCCATAGCTTACCTACATAAGTAACATAAACCAAAATAATGGCATAAATATAAGGGCATATATGCCCAAAAATATATAATCGTGATCAGTGTAAACATGAGACATAATTACATTAAAGGTTATATTGAAGTGGTGAGATGCCTACAATTTGAAATAGAATTACTGTAAGTGGTGCAAATACTGAAAGATACTATAATAAAATGAAGATTCCATATCCGATGTGAGAAATTTGACAGCTTTCAAATTGCTACCCCTCTCCTTTCCCCATATTTGGGTAATCTAATAAGATCCCTCACCCCCATTCACACCCCTCACCCCTGGAACAAACCCTCTGCCCCATGTCATAGGTCAAAATTCAAATAACAGCAGAGAACCTCCATCTGGGCTCCATTCTCTAACTGGAATAAAAACTCCAAGCCATTTATCTCTTTTGCTATTGTTTCTCTTCAGACTCAGTCTATCTCGTTGGACTCATTTCCTTTTTACTATGTGTGCAGTAAACATTAGATCCTGGCACTCATATGTCATTACACTCAACATTCATAAATCTCTGGGGTGGGTGGCAGAGGAGGCATTCTCTTCATTCAGCAGAGATTGCCAAATAACAAAAAGGTACCCTTATTTACTGTTGGTGATTTAAACACTAAAAGCGACTGTTGTATCCTTGTAGGTATGTCTATTTTATGTAGTATATATAAAGATTAATAAAGTTTGGAAAAAAGTACAATTTTCCCCTGATTTATGTGTTATTTCCCTGTTACAAAATGTTAAAAAATAGCCAAGGCTTACAGAACGCTTATTGTCTGAAAAGCACTATTTTAGGTTCTTTACATTTTCTCTTCACATCAACCTGATGGTGTCATTTATCATCACAGTCTTACAAATAGGAAAACCAATGCAGAGAGAAGATAGGAATCTTGTCCATGGTTACACAGCTAGTGACAAATTCAGATTTTAAATCCTAATAATCTAGTTCTGAAATCTTTGCTCTTAACACTCTAAAATTCTTAGATATTTTTCATTTACATGCAAAACAAAGTTAGATGCCAGTCTTAGATAATCAATCATAAAGCAGTTTTCCCTCCATATCTTTCTGCCAGGACACTCAACACTCACACAACATACAATAGGATGATGACTACTTCACATGTTGGAGGAAAGGGCCAGTCGACTGCCCATTGAGCCTCACTCACCTAAGATACACCATCCTGTATCTACTGTCCTGTGAAATAAAAATACCATCAAGAATTTACAAAATGCCCAAAGGTGGGGGTAGTCTCTCTGACACTGTTGCTTTATGTTTGATGTGAAAATGAAAATGTGTGCTTTCATTTTGCAAATTTCCCACTTACATGATGTTGGAATTAAGAATCTACTTGTAGCATAGACCAGGAAAAGAAGGAGGTAAGTGGGACCTCGAATAAGTCACACAAACCCACAGGCCAGCATTCCATGTTGATATGGTAGCCTTTTTACATTTTTAATTGTCTACATTTGGGGCATCTAAAGCTTAGAAAACAGGTGGTATTTTGAGAACTAGATATTGTTTTTGTTATTTGGTTTTCCACTTAGCAGCATCTCTAGCCCATCATTAAGAAATGTGGGTCTAGTTTATAGAATTATTCTTAATCTCTTTGTTCTCACATTTCTACTCTTTCAAGTAAGAAAGCTTTAGACACAAGCCTTAGGGAATGATAAGGCAACTTAATATGCTTTATTTTCCATTTATTTAGGCTGATGATCAAAGGATCTATATTTAAAATTTCCAAGGCAATTAATCTCAAATAGCTTCAGAGATTTTTTTACTTCAGAATTTTTCCAAGATTGCTTTTGTCTAAAGTCATAGAAATGAGACCAAGACAGAGTCAAGTTTATCAAAACATGTATGTAAAATGTGTATTTCTCTATGCAATTTTGCCATACAGGACAAAGTGTGTTAACAGCCTGCAAAATAGTTAAGTTATGACAGAAGGGAACATTAGATTTTTTAACAGGTTTATTGAGTTTTTTAATGTTAATGTTAATATTTTCTCATTTTTTAATTTGTTTTTTTCCCATAGGATTTTGCATTTTGTAAAAAAGTTAAACTATTTTTTATATTTTTGATATTAAATTTAACATGGCAAAGTCTGATTTGTTCTTATGCCTTACAAGACATTTTTGAAAGTCTTATACTAACTTCCTTCCATCAGCATATTTGACCTTTGAAGGAATAGCATTTTACTTTGGTTTTTGAATAAATTTGGAGGTGAGTCTCTGCATTCTAATGCAATCACTGAATCACCAAAGAGATACTAAAGAAACCAGGGAATGCATCAAGAATTATTTATAAGCAATTCTAAAGCTCATAGATACACAGTTGCAAAGTTCGGAGAAATAAATGTGGCATTTATCAGTAACATTTTCATGCCAATGGGATAGAAATTATTGAGTAAAATCCCATTGCAAACATCAGTCCTTAGCTGTCATTAGGAAAATGCTGAGAATCACATTTCCCAGCTATAGTCAATTTTAACGATATTTCCAGGATCAATTTCCTGTCAGAAGATGCTATTGAAAAAGCAAGACAACAAAGACAAACTCTTCTCAATGGGAAATTATCTTCAGACAAAGAGACATTCTGTGAACTCAACGATTAATAACCTTTAACTTTGCAATGTTTGACTTTGAAGTAGTGATGAACAGCATACAGAAATGAAAAAGCAGAAACAATGATTTCTCCTACCCAAGTGTCTTTTTCATTTTAAATAATTTGTATTTAAAATCAACTTTCTTTCCTTGACTCAGCAACTTAAAATGTAAAGAGTTGCACAGTTTAGCAGGAATATGTTGAACTAGAACTCAAGAGCACTGGGCTTCAATTTCAGGATTATTAGGAAGTCTGACAACTATTTTACCTATTAAGAGGTACATGTGGATGGCTATATGACAAATGAAGTTGCTTTAAATAAGGTTGTTTGGTTTTTTGTTTGTTTTTTGAGATGGAGTCTCACTCTATCACCAAGGCTGGAGTGCAGTGGCACAATCTTGGCTCACTGCAACCTCCCCCTCCCAGGTTCAAGTGATTCTCCTACATCAGCCACCTGAGTAGCTGGGATTACAGGTGTCCAACACCACACCTAGCTAAGTTTTTTTTTTTTGTATTTTTAATAGAGATGGGGTTTCACCATGTTGGCCAGGCTGGTTTCAAACTCCTGATCTCAAGTGATCCTCTCACCTCAGCCTCCCAAAGTGCTAGGATTACAGGTGTAAGCCACTGCACCTGACCTTAAAAAAGGTTTTTGATCTGTTCTTGGTGGAATTCCTGGATGAGACACGGTGGGGGTGGGAAGTAAGAGTGTAGGGGGTTGGGTAGCATGATTATTAGCTTTTAACCTTGGATTCAAACAGAATAGATTTGCATTTACCTATTTTATATGTTGAGCTGCTGCATAAGCTTTCATGTAAAACAAGTTTTGATAATTTACTTCTCTTTTACCCCAGAAGTTTGTAGATAATTTTTCTATAACAATTCCTGAAAATGGGAATAATAATTCTGAATCCCTTTTACAGATGCAAAAGGGTCTTATTAATAAAAAACAAGGGCACAATTTTAAAAATTGGCTGATATTACTTTGTAAAGACTTTTCGTGGCTCTGTGGTTGATACACTTCAATGTTTTGTTAGTAGATATGAAAGTTTTGAGTGTTATTTGCTCTTTGGGTGATGGTAGATGCTGCTATAAACAGCCAGCCAATTCAGCTCTGACTACAACTGCTGTTCTCACTAGACTCCAGGCACACATTTTAGGAGAAGTAAATTATTGAAAGCTTGTGTGACTAGGTGACTGCCAATATATTATCCCAAACCAACACCCCCAATTCTGCATTGCACTTAGTCTTTTTTTAGTATGATGTTTCTACTTTGAGATTCAAAATAATAATAACTGTTCTTATTACAGCATTTTCCTCTTTTCACCAAAAGGAATTTGATTTTTATCAAAATCAAGGGCAGCATTAGAGGTCGAGCTACTTGGCCACAGATAACAGCACGTAGGGATATGAAAGGATACTAAAGGAAAGATAATATGAGTCACTAGAAGGCTTTCCTATTTGCTCAGAGTATCTCAGGTACAAAGAGAACTAGTGATTCCAGTGGAAAAGGAAAAATAAGATATTGGCCATGAACACACTTCACATACTGCCCAGAGCCTGATGACCAGCCTATTCAGTGCCCCCCATCACTGGCAACCCCAACACCTCAAATGAAGGACTGCTGTACACCATGCTTGCCCCTCACAGACTGGAAACCAGCCTGCCTGCTGCTAGCCATTACCATAGAAGTTGCTTGATAGAGTTTGGGTAATTGTTTCCTCCAAATCTCATGTTGAAATTTTATCCCCAATGTTGGAAGTGGGGCCTAGTAGGAGGTGTTTGTATTATAGAGGAAAATATTTCAAAACCAGCTTGGGGCCACTGTCATAGTATGAGTGAGTTTTCACTTTATTAGTTCCCATGAGATCTGTTTGTTAGAAAGTGCCTGGCACTTCCCTTCTTTTCCTCTTTCTCCCTCATCATGTTATGCCTGCTTCCCTTTGCCTTCCATAATGAGTAGAAGCACTTTGAAGCCCTCACCAGAAACAGATACAAGCACCATGCTTTTAGTATAGCCTGCAGAAATGTGAGCCATATAAGCCTCTTTTCTTTATAAATTATCCATCCTCAGGTCTTCCTCTGTGGTAATGCCAAGCAGACCAAGACACTGTTTCTGTGACCAGCAGAGCCAACATGTCTGGCACAAACCTCTCCAGAGACTGAGAACCAGCCCATCTGGCATCCTATGCCCCCAGCAAAGCTATGCCACTGCCTTCGAAAAAAAAAAAAGGAACAAGAACAGAAAAGAAAAGAAAATGGCAGTCTATGCAGCTGGGGCATTTGTAGATATTGCTGGCATAGACTATAGCCAA
The DNA here is from genome assembly GCF_028858775.2 of Pan troglodytes. NCBI lineage: Eukaryota > Metazoa > Chordata > Mammalia > Primates > Hominidae > Pan > Pan troglodytes. Next base: position 173,172,513 of record NC_072401.2, read on the forward strand.
AGTATCACAGGAGACTGCATAACTGCATGCACCTAGAACCATACCCAAACCACCCTACCCAACACTATGGAATATATCTAGAGGAAAAAGTCTCCCTTAGTAATGCTAGCTCATAAAATTGAACGAGGCAACTGTTTTTACCAGATGTGCAGATAACAATGTAGGGTGACAAGAAACATGAAAAAGCTAGGATACATGACATTTTCAAGGAAAGACAACAGTTCTTTAGTAACAGGCCCCAAGGTAAAGGAAATCTATAAAATGCCTAAAAGTGTTTTAAAATAATTTTGAAATTCTTTTGAATTTTTAATTTTTAAAGAAACTCAGTGAGATAAAAGGAAATACATATAGATGAATCAATAAAATCAGGAAAAGATTAATGATCTGAATAAGATATTCAACAGATAAATATCATAAAAAGAACCAAACAAATATATCAGAGTTGAAGAATTCAATAAGTGATGAAAAAATTCAGTTGAGAGCTTCAGCAACAGACCAGATCAAGCAGATCAAAGACATTCTGAACTTCAATACAAATCTTTTGAAATCACTCAGTCAGATAAAAGAAGAAGTGAAAGAGTAAGAGGAGAAGAAGGAGGATGACAAAAAGGAAGAAGAGGAAAATAAGAAGAGGAGGAAGAAATGTTTTTAAATGAAGAAAGCTTACAAAATTTCTGGGACACCATTAAGTAAACAAGTATTCACATTAAGGGAATTCCAGTAGGAGAGAAAGATGGAAAAATAAAATAGAAAATTTATTTAATAAAATAATACCTGAAAATTTCCCAAATTTGGGGGGAGATATAGACATGCAGATTTGTGAAGCTCAAAGAATCCAAAATTGAATCAACCCAAAAAATTCCTCTCCAAAGAAAATTATAGTCAAACTGTCAAAAGTTAAAAACAAGAAAAGAATTCTAAAACAAACAAAAATTTAGCAAGCCCCATAAAAGAGAAACTCCATTAGAATGAGAGCAGATTTTCCAGAGGAAACCATATAGGCCAGAAGAGAATGGGGTGTTATATTCAAAGAGCTAAAAGGAAAAACATGGTAACCAAAAATACTATACTCTTCAAAGTTCTTCTTCAGATATGTAGGGGAAATAAAATCTTTCATAGAAAAGCTAAATTGGAGGAAATTCATTACCACTAGGCAAGCCTCACAAGAAATTTCTTAAGGAAACCATACATCTAGAAATAAAGTACAATAATTACCATCATGAAAACACAGTGAAGTATAAAATTCATTGATAGAGCAGGTGCACAAATGAGAAAGAAATCAAACCCTATAACTACAAAAAAAAAAAAAACCCGCCCACCAACCTGCAAAGATAAGGGATAAGAAAGAAAGAATAAAAAAAAGGTATACAAAAAAGCTCAGAAAACAATTAACAAAATGACAAAATCAAATGCTTACATATAAATAATAATATTGAATGCAAATAGATTAATTCTTCTAATTTAAAAATATAGAGTAGCTGAATGGATTAAAAAAACAAATCCCAACTATATGTGGCCTGCCATAAACTCACCTCATCTGTAAAGACACACTTAGACTAAAAGTGAAGAGATGGAAAATGTTAGTCTATGCAAACAAAAACTAAAAAAGTAAAAAAAAAAAAAAAAGGAGTTATATCAAATAGTATTTAAATCAAAATGGTAAAATAAACAAGTAAGTTCATTTTATAACAATAAAGAAATCAACTCAGCAAGAGGATGTAGAGATTATAAATATATATGCACCTAACACTGGAGCACTCAGATATATAGAGCAAATATTACTAGAGCTAAGAAGAGAGACTCCAACACAATCATAGTTGGAGAGTTCAACACCCTACTGTCAACACTAGATAGACCATTTAGCTAAAAAATAAAGAAATATAGGACTTAAAATGCATTTTGGAGTATAGGGACCCAACATACATTTACAGGACATTTCATCCATCAGCTACCGTATACTCATTCTTGTCATCAGCATATGGAATATTTTCCAGGAATCAAGAAACCATATGTGAGGTCACAAAATAATTCTCAACAAATTTTCAAAAACCAAAATCCTATCAAGTTTATTCCCAGACTACAATTGAATAAAATTAGAAATCAATAATAAAAGGAATGTTGAAACTATACAACTACATGAAAATTCAACAACATGCTCCTGAATGACCAATGGATCAAAAAAGAAATTAAGAAGGATATTAAAAAATTTATTGAATCAAATGAAAATAGAAACAAAGCATGCTAAAACCTCTGGGTTACAAGTTTTGTATCATAACGCTGCTTTTGTAAGATTAAGCAGCATTACCAAGTTTATAATAAATGCCTACAACAAAAAGGTAGAAAGATTTTCAATAAACAACCTAACAGTATACTTCATGAAACTAAAAAAGAAAGAACAAACCAAACCCTAAATTAGTAGGAGGAAATAAGAAATAAACATGAGAGCAGAAATAAATGGAGACTAAAAAAATACAAAAGATCATCAAAACAAAGTTATTTTTTGAAAAGATAAAATAGACACATTATTAAACTAATAAAAAGACTCAAGTAATTAAAATCAGAAGGGAAAAAAAGAGACATTACAACTGACACCACAGAAATACAAAAGACCATTAGAGACCAATAAAAACAACCATAAACCAACAAACTGAAAAACCTAGAGGAAATGGATAAATTCCTGGACACATAAAATAAACCAAAATTAAAATAGGAAGAAATAAGAAGCCTGAACAAACCAATAAATAGTAATGAGATTGAACCAGTAATTAAAAAGACTTCCAAAAAAGAAAAGCTCAGGAACACAAGAATTTATTTTTGAATTCTACCAAATTTTAAAAAAATAACTAAAACCAATTCTATCCCAAAAAACTTGAAGAGAAGGAACTCACTCCTAACTCATTCTACAAGTCCAGCATTACCCTAATGCCAAATCATACAAGACGACAATAAAAAAAGAAAACCAAAAGCCAATATGCCTGATGAACATATATGGAAAATTTCTCAACAAAATATTATAGAACTGAATCCAGTAGCATCTCAAAAAGATAATATGTCATAATCAAGTGGGACTTATTTTAGGGATATAAGGAGAAATCAACACATGTCAATCAATAAATGTAATACATCACATTAACTGAATTAAAGACAAAAATGAAATGATCATCTTAATAGATGCAGAAAATTTGATAAAATTCAACATTCCTTCATGATAAAAATGTTTAAGAAGTTAGGTATAGGAAAAAAATACCTCAACACAATAAAGATCATATATGACAAACTCACACCTAAAATATACTAAATAATTATAAGTGTATTAGTCCATTCTCACGTTGCTATAAATAAATATCCAATACTGGGCAATTTACAAAGAAAAGAGGTTTAATTGGCTTACAGTTCTGCAGGCTGCATAGGAAGCATAGCAGCTTCTGCTACTGGGGATGCTTTAGGAAACTTACTACCATTGTGGAAGATGAAGGGGCAGCAGGCATGTCTTACATGGCTGGAGCGTGAGGTAGAGAGGAGGGGAGGTACTACAATATCTCACAAGATATAAGGAAGATCATGTTAAATCATTAGAAACTGTCCCCATGATTCAATCACTTCCCATCAAGCCCCTCCTCCAGCATTAGAGATTACATTTCAACATGAGATTTTGGTGGTGACATAGATCTAAACCATAACGAATATGAACTGGAACAAGACAATGGTGTCCACTTTACCCTCTATTATTCAAACTAGTATTTGGGAAGACCTAGCCTTAGTCAAGAGAGAAAAAAAAAAGAATATCCAAATTAGAAAAGAGAAAATCAAATTGTTTCTGCTGGCAAATGAAATTACCTTATATATAGACAAATCTTATGACTCTACCAAACACAAACAAACAAAAAACTTCTGAAAGCTAATGAACAAATTCAAACTTGCAGGACACAAAATTATCATATACAAATTAGCACCATTTTTACACACCAATGAGAAACTAGTTGAAAATGTAATCACTAAAATAACCTTATTTAGCGTAGCTACAAGAAAGAAATAAAGTACCTAGGAATAAATTTAATTAAGGAAATAAAATATCTCTACAATGAAAACTACAAAACTGATGAAAAGAATTGAAGGACACAAGCAAATGAAAAGGCATCCTATGGCCATGGATTAAAAAAAATGACTACTATAAAGATAATCATACTGTCCAAAGTGATCTACACACTCAATGCTATCCCTATCAAAGTACTAATGCCATGTTTCACAAAAATAGAAAAACAATTCTAAAATTCACGTGGAACCAAAAAGGGGCCCAAATAGCCAAAGCAATCCTGATTTAAAAGAACAAACCGGGAGGCAACTTACTACCTGAATTCAAATTATACTGTAAACCTACAGTAAGCAAAACATTATGGCATTGTTAAAAAAAGATACATTAACCAATGGATCCAAATACATAATACAGGAATAAACTCATGTATTTACGGCCAACTGATTTTTAACAAAGGTGTAAAGAACATACAAAAAGGGAAAAACACTCTCCTAAATAAGTTGAGAAAACTGGATATCCATAAGCAGAAGAATGAAACTAGACCTCTACCTCTCACCATACACAAACAGCAACTCAAAATATATTCAATATTTAAGTATAAGACTAAAAATTATAAAATTATCAAAAGAAAACATAGGGGAAATGCTTGAGAACATTGGTAAGCAAAAATTTTATGAGTAAGACTTCAAAAGCACAGATAATAAAAATGAAACTAGACAAATGAGACTGTGCCAAACTAAAAAACTTTTGCACAACAAAGGAAACCATGAATGGAGTGAAGATATGACCAATTGTATGGGAGAAAATATATGCAAACTATTCATCTAACAAATGATAAATATCTAGAATATACAAGGAACTCAAACAATTCAACTTCAAAAAAAAATCCAATTAAAAATTGGCTAAGAATCTGAGTAAATGTTTCTCAAAAGAAGAGACACAAATGATCAACAAATATGAGAAGAAATGCTTGACCTCATTAATCGTCAGGGAATTGCAGATCAAAACCATGAAAAATATCATCTCACCCCAGTTAGAATGGCTATTATCAAAAAGGCAGATAACTAATATTGGCAAAGATGCAGAGTAAGAAGAATCTTTTATACACTGTTGGTGAAAATGTAAATTAATACAGCCATTATGTAAAACATAATGGAGGTTTCTCCAAAAACTCAAAATACCAGCACTTTGGGAGGCCACGGAGGGTGGATCACGAGGTCAGGAGATCAAGACCATCCTGGCCAACATGGTGAAACCCCATATCTACTATAAATACAAAAATTAGCTGGGCATGGTGGCACTTGCCTGTAATCCCAGCTACTCGGGAGGCTGAGGCAGGAGAATCGCTTGAACCAGGGAGTCGGAGGTTGCAGTGACCCGAGATTGCACCACTGCCCTCCAGCCTGGGCAACAGAGCAAAATTCCGTCTCAAAAAATAAAACAAAACAAAACAAAAAACAAAACTGAAAATACAACTATCAAATGATTCAGCAATCTCACTGCTGCATAGTTAGCCAAAGAAAAGAAATTAGTATATCAAAGAGATAACATGCCTTCCCATGTTTACTGCACTACTATTCACTATAGCCTAAATATGGAATCAATCCAAATGTTTATCAGTGGATGAATGGATACAGAAAATATGGTATATATACAGAATGATATACTCTTCATACATCAACAGGAATAAAATTGTGTCCTTTGTGGTAACATATATAAGCTCAGAGGACATCATGTTAAGTGAAATAATCCAGGCATAGAAATACAAATACTGCATGTATTCATTAATGTGTGGGATCTAAACAAAAGTTGATGTCATAAAAGTAGAGAACAGCGTTGTTTTCTTTAGAAGATGAGAGGGCTGGAGGAGAGGAGATTATGGAGAGACCAGTTACTGGATACAAGATTATAGTTAGATAGGAAGAATAAGCTCTAGTATTTGAAAGCACTATAAGGTTAATAAATTTAACAATAATTTAATATATTTTTTAAAAAGCTAGAAGAGAGGATTTTAAATGTTCTCAACCTATAAAAAAATAAATATTTGATGTAATAGAGATGCGAAGTAGCCTGATTTGATTACCACTCAAGTATACATGTGTTGAAGTATCACTCTATATCCCATAAATCTGTGTCAATTATTGTCAACTAAAAATGAAAAGTAGGTGAAAAAGAAGACAGAAAAGACAATGGGAGACATATGAAACATAAGAGGAAATACTGTGATCAGGTTTTCAATAAGTACCTCAAAAGTCAGATTTATTGTATAAGGATCTCCTGTCCAAAACAACCACACATACCTTAAGTGCCTCCTGTATATAATCCAAAGGTAAATGGCATGCTATCTTCGTTCTCTTGATGAAGTTACCACTCTAGTATAGAAAGTGACTACTTTTATTAACCACAATCTGAACTTTTTCTCTAAGAAGCAATCACATTAATTTTATGGATAGGCTTTTATTAGTTGAAGAGGGAAATGTAGGATTTGACATAGGATATGTAAGATTTTTCTAGGAAGCCTTTATGTTTACTGCCTGATTTGAATAAAAAGGTATTTTACCTCTTGCCCTCCTTTACAATTGTCAGCAAAATGAATGAATTTCAACACATCTAGATAATTTGGTTTTAGGGAGTAAGACAATTAACTCATTTTTTCACATTTTGTTGCTGTCTATAAAGGATGGCCTTTTTAAAAACTTTTCAGCTACTTCATAGAAAATCAACTTAAATAAGTCTTTACTTTTTAAAGTTAGTCGTATATAGAGCAATTGCAAAAATAATACAGTTAACTCCCACACACTCCTCACCCAGCTTTCCCCACTGCTAACATCTCATATAGCCATAATACAATTATCAAAGTTAAGAAATTAACCTTAGTGAAACACCGCTAGTTAAATTACAGACCTTCCTCAGATTTCATCAGTTTCACCACAAATATCTGTTTTCTGCTCCAAAACTCAGTCTTGGAACTCACATTGTATTTAGTGGCCCTGTTTCCTTAAATTTCCTCCAATCTGTTCCTCGGTGTTACCAGTTGAATTGCCTGCCTCCACTGGCCCTGAGGCAACCCATTCATATATTGAAGTCCTAAATTCCAGAACTTCAGAATGTGACCTTATTGGGAGATAGGGTTTTTATAAATGTAATCAAGTTAAAATGAGGTCATTAGAGTAGACCTTGAATCAATAAGACTGGTGTCCTCATAAGAAGGACAAATTTGGACAGAGATATGTAGAGGGAAAATGATGTGAAGACACAAGGAGATGAGGGACATCTACAAGCCGGGAAGAGAGAGGCCTGGTACAGATCCTTCCCTCACAGCTCTCAGAAAGAAGCAGCCCTGATAGCCTCTTGATTTGGGACTCCTACACTCCAGAAATTTGAGACAGTATATTTCTGTTGTTTAAGTCAAGAAAAGAAAAGTTAACTTTATATCTATATTCTATTATTAGGCCTGCAATTCAAAACATGCAAATGTCTTTTCTGATTAATTGCAAAGCTTGGTTTCCTAGATCAATGCTCTACATGAGGAGCAGATTACTTTTAAACATTGTTAATTCACTATTGATCACTGTTAAACTCTGTGGCACCTAGTGGAGAAACTCCGGTAGAATAATTTATCAGTGTTTCTGTCTTTTATAAAGTTTTTAAAAGTCTCTATTTTGCAACTGCTGTGTTTGAGTTGCTTATGTTCAATATATCCTCCACTTCACCCTGTTACTGATACCTTGATACAACTTGGATTTCACTGAACCTGTTAACAGTAATTTTAAGTGGCATTATTATGAGTTTTTTATGTGAGGCTTTTTCTTTTTTAAGGTGTATTTTAGAGGTCTATTCTATTCATGGATGAGTTTTTCATCTGCCCCCAACTCTGTACCCTCTGCAGTAGAAAATAGCAATGAAGGATTATTTTCTACATGAAGAAGACTTAATTGGTATTACCCCAAACATAGAATGTCATTGTTATGTAGCTAACTTGGCCTTTCCTTCAACCATAGGCAATAATTATCTGAGTATACTTCATTTGAGTCTCTGACATAAAAAGATGGCCTAAGAAAATAAATCTTCCCCCCAAAATGAAAATTCACCAATGCAATAACACTTACAAAATTATTCCCACTAAAACATCCTCCTACATTTTACTCATGATTATTCTTTAAAAGATATAGTGGACATATAAAAATTCAAAGCAAATTAACATTAAATTAGAAATCCTAAAAACATATTAGATTTTATTAGGTAAATAATTATGTAAATTAATGTAAAATTAAAGGATTTTAAGGGACTCTAAAAATGTGATGAACCACTGAAATATTTTACAAAATGCTCTGATTTCTTTTACTGTAATATTTTTATCACAAAACTAACACATACATTATGACCTACTTTAACACTTGTTATCATTATTGTAATAATCAATTACTGACTCCCCCAAATAAAAAACCTGACAAGCCTTCTTTTGAAAATGTACTTTATTCTCCATATTTGGTCACTTTTAAGGCTTATTACCTCTGATTTCTTACCTCTAATTTTTTCACTTTTTACTTTCACCACTGATAGTATTCCTGGTCAGAAACTAATAGACTATAGCCTCATCTGTGAAAGTATTTGGTAGCCTTTTTCAACATTCTCAAAGAATCCTTCTATATACTTCAAATGTAGATTTTTATCATGTTGTATGAAAAGTGTTTACAATTCTCCCTCACTAAATTATGCTTTCTTGAATCGTACAGACCACATTTTGTTTATAAAACTATTCTAGTGCCTATGAACATTTTGTCTTTCAAAGAAATGGTTGTCAAAATATGTTAAAATAACAATTTAGGTTAGAATAGATACAAAAGAAAAATAACTTCCATATTAATAAAGTGGGAAACTGTGTTAATTTCCAACATAAAGTTCATTTAAAAAAATATTTTGGTTTTTGAGTCTGACTTTATTTACTTTAGCTGTAGAAAGACTTACTAGATCCAAGTGGATTTAGAAGTAAATTATTTCACTGGGGATGTGTAAGCTGTGAGTGACTGCTGTTAGCAGTTTGGATTGAACACAAAAGACATAAATATGGTAATAACTTGATTAGGAGGTAAGCAGAAGAGAAAATAGAATTTTGTTTTGTATTTTTGTGTGTTTTTACTATTCTGTATAAAATTCTTACCATTCAAAAAGAATCACAAAACTTCGTTCAACTGTAGATTCTTGCTGAAATTCTAGAGTAAGCAATGGGCCTTTCATTATGATTTCTTCCCTCAAATCAGTTTCCTGTGTATTTTGTAACTGTAATAAGTTTCATGTCTCTCTCAACTACTACTGCTTTCACCAATTATCAAAAAAAATTGTGTGGTATATAAATTCTTATGGAGCTGTAGTACTAAAAATCCAATGAACTTTTTTACTATGGGAAATTCATCCTACATAGGATTTTCAGAATCTTATTAGCTAGATATATCAACCCTGGTAAATGATTAATCCAGTATATGGGGAGCCATATAACTAAACTCTCAAAATGCAAGATACATAGAATTTAGGAAATATATGTCTCTATGCTTAAGGCAACTTCATTTACAAACTTTTCAAATTTGTCCTAGTTTTTACTTGAACAATGCTCAAACATTAAATGTGTCCCCAGCTCAAATACATACACCAGCAGGAGGATTTAGCCTTAGAGTGCCAGATGTCTTAGCTGATTCTGGACCTATTTATAAGTCATAAAACTATAGAACTTCTAGAAGAAAATCCAGAGAAAAATTTTTAACTATTGGATTAGGCAAATGTTTTTGAGGGACACAAAATCACCAACTATAGAAGAAAATCAGTGATAAATAAATTAATTCAAAATTATTAATTATTATTCCTTGAAAGATAAACAAATGAAAAGCAAGCCACAGGCTGAGAGAAAGTATTTTCAAAACACATATCAGTTAAACAACTTACATCCAGAATATATTATGTACTCTTCCAACTCAATAAGAAGACAAATGATTCAATATTAAATGAATAAAAGATCTGAAAAAAATACTTCACTAAAGTAGATAAATGGATGGCTAATAAGCCCTTGGAAACATGCTCACCATCATTAGCCATGAAATACAAATTAAATTAAAATACAAATCACATGCAAAATAAAACCACGATTAAATATCACTATGTACCTATTAAAGTATCCTAAATTTAAAAGTATAGCTATAGTAAGCAATGCAAATTCTCATATGTCATTGAGATTTAGAAAAAAGATACAGCCTACTTAGGTAACAGCTGAACAGTGTATTACACAGTTAAACATACAATCACCATGTGACTCATTGATTCCTATTTTTGATATATATACCCAAAATTAATTAAAGCATGTTCACACAAATACTTATAATCAAATTTTTATATAATTCCATTCACAATCACTGCAAAATAAAAAGTTTAATGTCCATCATCAATTCATGAATGGATAAAAAATGTGGTATATCCATCAGTGGAATACCATCCATCAAAAAATAAAAAAAAACTGATACACAAGTGACATAGATGAAACTCAAAATCACTTTGCTTTTTGAAGAAAAAAGATGACAAAGAGTATATACTTTATAATTGCTATAGTTTCTTTACATGGAATTCAAGAAAAATCATTACTACAGTAAGAAAAAAGTGGATTCCTAGTTTCTAGGTAGATGGGGTGCATACATTTAGTGATCTTGGCTACACAGTAACAGTTACCTGAAAATATATTTGTCAATAGCATTTGAATTATAAGGCTAGAAAAGTGTATTTCCTTTTATGTAATTAAAGCTCAGATCTAAAAATACTTTAACAATATGTAAAACAGAGTTGGTAAGCAGGAATACAAACATAGAAGAATCAAATTATTCATTTGGGTACAATTTAGTTGTGTATTTTATTTATCATGTCTAACTTGTGAAATAAAAAGAACTAAATTACATGACAAAATAGCTCACAGGGTAATAAAATGGTATAATTTTATTTTTTATTTATCATTTAGGAGATGGACTAATATGTTGCTTATTGGCTTTGATAAGTTAAATACTCATGATAAAATTTCTAATACAAATACTAAATAATAAAAAATAATTACATAATTACTACCACCTAAAATGGCCACGAGTAGAAAAACATAGAAAAACCAAAAACAGAAAATGATATTTTAAGAGAATCTACATAGTTTCATTATCAGAGTGAATTTAAGTAGACTAATTGTGTCACATGAACAAAAATAATTATCAGAGTACATATTAAAATCTAATTATATGCTATTTATAAGATATACACTAAAATCATGAGATTATAGAAAGTTTGAAAATAAAGGCATGAAAAAATATAAGAACACAAAACAAAGCAAAACAAAAAATTGGGGGCTGTTACTCTAAGATAAAGCATTCAATTAACAAATTAAGAAAATGATAAAATAGTCTAAACAATATGAATCTACAATAAATAAAACAGTAGAGAAAAATAACAAATTTGTCATTATGTAGCAGGATGAGCTGCAGACAAAACCCCTTAGACACCGAATTGAGGAAGGAAAGGGCTTTATTTGGCTAGGAGCATAGGCAGACTTACGTCTCAAAAAAGCCGAGCTCCCTGAGTGAGCAATTCCTGTCCCTTTTAAGGGCTTATAACTCTAAGGGGGTCCATGCGAGAGGGTCGTGATCTACTGAGCAAGCAGGGGCTATGTGACTGGGAGCTGCATGCACCGGTAATCAGAACTGAACAGAACAGGACAGGGATTTTCACAATACTTTTCCATACAATGTGCGGAATCCATAGACAACATAAGCAGTTAGGTCAGGGGTTGATTTTTAACTACCAGGCCCAGGGCGTGGCGCTGGACTGTCTGCCTGTGGATTTCATTTCTGCCTTTTAGCCTTTACTTCTTCTTTCTTTGGAGGCAGAAATTGAGCATAAGACAATATGAGGGGTGGTCTCCTCCCTTAATTATGGTATGCTATTGCATCACAGTTCTTCCAATTTTGATGTTGCTATGGTTTGAATTTTTCCCTCAAAGTTCATGTGTTAAAACCTAATCCCCAACACAACTTTAAGAGGTGCTTAAGTCATGAGGGCTCCAGCCTAATGAACTGATTAATGTTGTTTTTGTGGGAGTGGGATAAAATAATGAGTTTGGCCCCCTTCCCACGAGTTCTCTAATTCTTACCTTCTTTTGCCCTTCCTCCTTTCACAGTGAAATAAAACAGCAAGAAGATCCTCTCCAGATAAGTGGGCCTCTCGACCTTGGACTTCCCAGCCTGCAGAACTGTAAGAAATAAATGTCTTTCTTCCTGGTCAAACCAATCCCCTGAGCCCTATGCAAATCAGACACCACCTCCTCCAGCCTCTTCATATAACTGGCTAATCTCCGCTGCCTTTGGGGTTTTCTCTTCATTTGAATCCCTCTTCCCTCTGCCTCTGTATGGGGGAGCTGTTTTCTTCTTCTTTCCTTCTTTCTTGCCTATTAAATTTTTTGCTCCTTAAAACCAAAAACAAACAACAAAAAGAAATAAATGTCTTTTCTTTTTAAATCACCTAGTCTATAGCATTATGTTATTACAACACAAAATGGACTAAGAAAGATGTTTTATAGACAAAAACTCAATAAAAATGTAGTTTTGAATGACACACTAATGACTTTCATTTATTGAGATCATGTAGAACTATAAACACAATAATGTGTGAATTGCTTGAGCACATATAGAACATTTGCAAACAACTGGCCACATTCTAAAATAAAAATCTATTTTCAGTAACTATTACATGTTAACAATGATATAAAACTCATCATGTAATGATAATACAAGTAAATTTAAGTCAATCAAAATAGAAAACAAAAATTATATAAATTGAATGTTTCAAAGCACACTGATAAAAATCTCATAGTTCAAAGAAATATTAGTTCTATGAGAAAAATCTCATAGTTCAAAGAGATTGAATTTATAAAGCAATTAGAATTTTTATATATGCATATCGATAAATGTAATAGTGACAAGGGTACTCAAAAGATGATTATTTTAATAAATGCTTACCATAAAATAATGTGAACATTAATAATTATTTAAACTTAATATATAAGCAAAATAACAAGAAAAATGATTATATTGCAAAAGAAATAATACAGAAAACAAAAACATAATAGAAGATGTTGGCAAAGCCAAAGCTGATTATTTGATATGACTAATTAAGTTATAATATCTTTTCTTGAAGATAATTGAGAAAAATGAGAAGGTAAAAATGAAGGTAATGATTTAAAAGACAAAACATTGGTATAGGTCTAACAAAGGTTTAAAAATATAATACTAAGAAAATTGGTATGGTAATAAATTTATAACTTAGAAGAAATGGACAACTTTCTAGGAAAAATTCTTTAAATGCTTGATTTTAATCATTAAATTAATTAAATCATTTTAAAACATATTTCTTGAAACACCAACTGATATGATATTTCACATGAATTTTGTCAAAATGTCAAGAAACAGGTAATTCTTCCTTCAAATAAATAAGTTTCTTTGTCACAGAATATCAAGAAAAGAAAATATTCCTAGCTTTCTTTCCAGAAACTGAAAGCTATCTTAATATATAGCAGTTTCTATAGCTGACCACGTAGGCAACTCTGTAACTTTCTACATATATATCGAATGTTATTTTATTCCAAAGCAGTATTTATCAATATACATTCACAATAACTAATTATACAAGATCTTATTTCATATTCTCTCCCAAACTGGGTATTAACACATATCTTAATTGTAGCCAAACTAGTGGGCATAAAATTCTATCTTATGGTGATCTCCTTTATCATTTCATTGATTACAAATGAAGTTAAGAACATATTTTCATGTGTTTATTCATCCTTTTACTCTTATTTTAAATTATAAGTCCTTTCTTTTGCTTGTTTGTACTTTGTTATTTTTCTTTTATTTGATCCACAGGAATTCTTTCTATATATTGGATCCTAAGTGTTTGTTGGTTTTAGATATAACAAGTATCTTCTTTTAGTTTATATCTTACAACTGTGACAGGTCAGAGATTTTACTCAAGTTGCAAGGTCACATGTTAGCTTGCCACAGTGTCCTAGATGTTGAAGAAGACAAAAGATTCCTAAGAGTAATGAGACGTTATCACTCACAGCACAGCAAATGGCATGAATATCAGTATATTTGCATCAGTTCCCCTTGCCCTCAAATTCTAAGAGAGTGAAGAGATGGGTCAAGGTACATACCATTTGCAGAGTGGGTATGATTCACAGCTGAAGTACCCAGGTTAAGGATCCATTACCTATTGACCAAAGAGTGAACATTGCAGACAAGTTTACTGCTGTCTACAGTGTTCACTCTTTGGTCAATAGGTACTGGGCCCTTAGCCCTGTTAATACCCAGTTTGGGGGAGAATATGAAATAAGATCTTGTATAATTTGTTGTTGTGAATGTATGTTGATAAATACTGCTTTGGAATACAATAACATTCAATACACTCTAATCCTGCAATATTATTTTACAGTCTTGGAAGCATGCAGTCGGGGACATAAGATAGATTATTAATGCAACGCCATTCATAAGGGAGTACACTGAATATAACTCAATATCCATTAACAGAAGGGAGTATGGATACTGCACTAAATAAATATTTTACAGCTATGATATTGAACAAACTACAGCAACATTCAATAACATGAATGAATCTTTAGAAAAATAAATTTTATAGAGTACTATGCTTCTATAAAGTCCAAAGCTAGCAAATTTTAAAAATAAAAATATGTGATAAATTATTAAGTTCATGCCGTAGTTCCAAAATTCAATATAGTTGTTTGGCAACAGTGCAGAGAGATAACATTTGCAGCTGTATACATATATAGCTAAATTTATTGGTAAGATTCCATTTAGGTATGGTAATTTGGTCATGGTTATTTATTTGTGTTATGTTTTGTAATATATAAATATACATTATTCTTAATCAAATATTGCATATTGAAACTTTAAACTGCATATGATAAATCAAAATGTAAGTATTTGTAGTACAAATTGAGGGAAAAAAACAAGTTCATAATTTAGGTATTAAAAGCAGTTTCTGAAAATTCAAAGTTGGATAACTATAAAAATAATTTCACTCAGCTCTTGAATTTTCTAACAATATATTTAGTTTTCAAATTCCAGGATACTTTTTTGCTCAGTCCTGTCAAGTCCACAGCTTTCATTTAATCATATAAAATATAGAAAATCTTCTCCTGTTCCAAAAATTATTTAGGTCCTACTTTGAGCAGTGAACTCTAATTGTTTAAGTATTTTAAATATATTTTGGATATGCTGTGAAGTCCAGGCTGAAGCTGTGTTTTACTCTGAAAGGAAGTACTAGATTCACTCTCTCTACAAGCTTTTTTTATTAATAAAATATTTACCAATTTTAGATTCATGTTTTCTTAGACAAAATACAGAAACAGTAGTGTACATGTCTCTAATAATAATTGTAAATGTAAGTTATAAAATCCTATTACTTTTTAATATTATCTTCCTGAAAAGAGTATGATTTATTTCCCCATAAACCATCCATATTTATTGTCTTTGTATTGTGTCCAGTCTTGCAGACCAGAAGAGAGTGAGGAAATGCATTCATTAAACTCATCCTGAGTTCATAGAAATAAGAGTTGTCAGTAATTCCACCCATTGACCTAGACGTGAGTTAAGTTTCTTTCACAGAATGAATATATATGAAGTCATATGTCATTTAATGATAGGGTAGGGATATGATCTGAAAAATGCTTTCTTAGGTGATTTTGTATGAACATCATAGAGTATACCTACATAAACCTAGATGGCATAGCCTACCATACACCTAGGCTCTATGTTATAGCCTATTGCTCCTAGACTACAGACCTGTACAGCATGTTACTGCACTGAATACTGTAGACAACTGTAACACTATGGTAAGTATTTGTGCATCTAAATATATAAATATTAAAATGGTACAAGCCAGATGTGGTGACTCTAGTTTGTATTCCCAGTGTTTGGAAAGCCAAAGTGGGAGGATCTTTTGAGGCAAGGGGTGTGAGACAAGTCTTGGCAACATTGTGAGACTCCTTCATCTCTACAAAAAAAAAAAAAAAGAGAGAGAGAAGAAAGAAAAAACTAATTGATAGAGTGTGGTGGTGTGTTCCTGTAGTCTCAGCTTTTGGGTAGGCTGAGGCAGGAAAATCTCTTTAGCCAAGAAGTTTCAAGCTGCAGTTAGCTGTGATCACGCCACTGCATTCTAGCCTGGGTGACAGAGTGAGACCACATTTCTTAAAATAAATAAATAAATAAAAAGGTATAGTAAAAAATAATACATTTTTAATATACCAGTGGTCCTGGTGGCATGGGACCAGTATTATATATGGGGTCCATCATAGACTGAAATTTTATTATGTAGCACATGACTATATATATTCTTCCCTAATTCTACCTTCTATGCCTTATGATTCACAAGGAAAAAAAAGAGCAATAAGTTAGCATTGTTCTCAAAATACTGGTTTCTCTTTCAATATGTTTCAACAAATCGGCTATAATCAGCTGTAAGTCAAGCATGGCAAGTCGTTAATTCTTGTTAATTTTCCCTCAGATTAAGGTAAAATACAAATTTCCCAACTTCAGGAATTTGGCCCAACCACAAGATAATAACAAAAACATTAAAAATGCATATTTTATGTTGCTAAGAAAAAATACCTATGTCACAAACTTTGTATACAAGAAATCTTCCCAGAGGAGAGTTTTGTGAGGATTTTCTTACCTATAATTTTCTTTCTATTTCAAATAATCTGTGTTTGTTATTTTGTGTCATGCATAGTGAGCATAGGAACCAGAAAACTCATATTTTTTGTTTGTTTTTTGAAAGTAAGTCTTTATTAGCCTGCTGTGGGAAACACATTACATTCTACATTCTTTTTTTTTCTTTTTTTTTGCCACAAGGTCTCATACTGTTGCCCAGGCTGGAGTGCAGTGGTATGATCTAGGCTCACTGCAACCTCAGCTTCCTAGGCTTAAGCAAGCATCCAGCCTCAGCCTCCCAAGTAGCTGGGACTACAGGCATGCAGCACCACACGTGGCTAATTTTTTATTTTTTTTTGTAGAGAGGGGGTTTTGTCATGTTGCCCAGGCTGGTCTTGAACTCCTGAGCTCAAAGCAATCCACCCGCCTCGGCTGCCAAAAATGCTGGGGTTACAGGTGTGAGCCACCACGCCTGGCCTTCTATGTTTCTTTATCTCTCTACTTACCTTCAATATTTCTTTGCTTGTTGAGTGTAATGGGCATGTAGCTCTTTTAGAGATTAACTGCTGGAGTGGATAAGTGTTCTTTGCAAACCAATGAATTCTGGGCAAGTTTCTTTTTACTCAGCTGTTTACATGAGTTTGATGGCTAATTTTTGGTGTCAAGCTGACTGAATTAAGGACTACCTAGATAGCTGATAAAGCACGATTCTTGAGTGTCTCTCTGAGGGTGAGGGTGTTTCCAGAGGAGACTGGTGTGTGAGTTAAAGGACTGAATGGGGGAGATCAGCCCTTAATGTGAGCGGGCTCCATCCAGTTGCCTAGGGACCAGATGGAACAGAAAGGCAGAGGAAGGACAAACTTCTGTTCTGTGTCCAGAAGCCAGGACACTCTCCTTCCTCTGCCCTTGGACACCAGTACTGAAGGTCTCTGACCATTGAACTCTGGATTTGCACCAGTGGTCCTCTGGGTTCTCAAGCCTTTAGGCTGTGACCGAGAGTTACACCACAGCTTTCAGACTTGGACTGAGCCACATTACTCACTTTCTTAGGACTCCAGCTTGCAGATGGCCTATTGTGAGACTTCTCAGTCTCTATAATTGTGTAAGCTAACTCACCTAATAAGGCCCCTCTTATCTATTATCTATCTATCTATCTATCTATCATCTATCATCTATCTATCTATCTATTATATCCTATTGGTTCTGTCTTTCTGGAGAGCTCAGGCTAAAACAATTAGTCAAATACTTCTCTTCAAGACAAAGTGGTACATTTACTATGAATCTATAATGTAGGTCTAGGATGGTAATTTTTAAATGTGTGCAAATCCCTCAAGGGGTATTATGAAAGAAATATTCTCTTTATTTTCCATTTATTCTCCTTCCCTCTGAGGATCCACATTGACTTAAACGTATTTGCAATAGCGGGAATAAAGAAGTGTGCCTGTGGTAATTCCAGGTGGGGAACTCTTCCTGTCAGGCTTCCCTGTGATAACTTTTGCATTTCTGGTGAACCTCATGCTAGGTTATTGCTCATCTGTGTAAATGTTTCCCAGTTTGCCTGAAAAGTTACGTAAGTTGCCTCCTAATCTTCAAGATGGTTAAAATAGTTACAGAAGTTTAGATTTACCTTATAACGGTAATTCTTTTTTACTATATAGAATTAAATATATATATGTATATACATATATTTGCAAAAGCTGATTTACTTTAGTGTGCCATTTATAATAGAACATAGTAATTTTCAATGGTTTTATCTTTTCAGTTTTGGTTACATAAGAGAGGAAAACTAGACTATGACCTTCATCTTTAGTGTTAACTACAGATTCCCTAACCACTCTTACAAAGGGAGTTCAGTCAAATTGCCTAGTTTACAAATAAATCCATGAAGGTGTTTTTAAACTGCGTTAAACACTTTGAATAAAAGTATGATTATGGAGGGTTGTTTACAGAAAAACTCTGTGAAACTGTGTTTTCACAGTTTCCTCACACCACAACAAGGAGGAAGTTTCCTCCTTCCTCACACCACAACAATCGTCAACACAGAAGATTTTTATGAGCAAATGTATTGGGGTTTCCCCCCACCACCAAGCAGTGGACACCAACTGGGTGTCTTCCAGTTCAGCTCTGACACTATCTACATGGAAATATTGTCAGATCCCACAGGATGAGGGCTCAGTCCCCAAGACTACCTCCCCACAGACATCATCACAAGTCTGGGCCTCTGAAACTTCTGACTGACTGGCTTCAAGTTGGGGTTCCTACAATACCCTCTTTGGGTTTGATTAATTTGATGGAGCAGTTCACATTACTAAGGGAAACACTTAAGTTTACTGGTTTATTATAAAGGATATTACAGAGGATACAGATGAAGAGACATAGGAAGTGGTATGGGGAAAGGGGTGCACAGCTTGCATTGGCCCCCCTGGGGCACCACCCTCCAGGAACTTAAACATTTAGTCAAAGCTCCCCAAACCCTGTCCTCTAGGGCTTTTATGAGAGCTTCACTACGTAGGCATGACTAATAACCATATACAAATGTGATTAGACAAAAAAAAAACGCAGGATCTAGACCTAGCGAGGCCTGTCTGTTCTGACTTTTCTTGGCCTCTCTGTGTAGCATTCCTTCTCTAGGGTATGGGGCAGGACTCTCCCTAGAATGGGGGGTTTTTGACCCACAATCAGATTACAGTTCTGAGGTGAAAGAGAACAGGAGGTCAGAAACAGAGATTCTATTTCCTGTGGCTTAAAGTGCCTCAACATTATAACAAAAACTGTGGGAGTTAGAAGCCAGGAAGGATGAAAAACTATAAATAAATAAATATTTTTATATCTGTATCTATATCTAATAGCACCACAAGGGGAGAGAGAGAGAAAGAGAGAGAGAAATTTTAACAAACTAGCTAAACTTTCTTAGAATTCCATAGGAAAAAATATCAAATTTTCCTTTGTAATAAAAATGACAATACTATATTAGAGTATGAGCATAACATCTAAATTATACAGACAAGCACCATAAAATACCTATACAAAGGAAAAACAAAAGAACCACACAGAGCCATAGATTTGTTTCAAAACTATGTTTAGTGTCAAGGATACAGATTGCTTTTTAGCATTTTGGAGGTAACTTCTTGAGATCTGTGAGTTTTTTAAAAAAACATGATGTTATGTTGTAGCCTATGACTATGGTTCCAAGCAAGGATCCTGGTCTAATTAGCAAAAAAAAAAAAAATGGACTGGCTGAAGCAATCAGGCCCACTCCTGAGGAATGTTCCCTTGACACTCCTTCAGCAATCTTTTGCGATATGATATAGCAGTAAAAGCCAACATGGAGTAGAGAGGACAGAATTACCCTTGCGTTTGAAACAGCAAACAGTCCCAAACAAAACACATAAAACAACAAATTTCAAAACACTAGACATCAATCAATGAAGAATAGTAATTCCTGAGAGATGGCACACACACACACACAAATGGTGAGCCCGACAATTGCTGCAGTGTGTTGCATTGAGAGAATGTTCGCCCACAGTGCAGAGAAGGAAAACTTAAGGGGAAACTAGAAATCTCTCATCTTATGTTGAGAAGATGGAGTTGAGAGTTCAGGGCAATCAAGGCACTTAATCTCATAAGACAGTGTACCAGAGAAAAGAGAACTGCACATAGAGAGAATCCCAGAGATCTGCAGATAGTCCTCCTTGAGTATTTAACAGAGTACTGATCAGCTTACATGTGTGAGCAAACTACCCTAGGATAAGAGAGATCATCCAAAATGATTACAGAAAACAGTGTTGGGGACTCGCGCAGGGCCAACGACAGTACCTGTTCTATCCTGGCCACATTGGATTGAAAAAAATCATCAATTTATAGGATTTTGCATAGAGTATTTAGGAAAAGTCCTTCTTCAGTACTGAGGAATAATTAACCCCACACTGAGCATTGCTTCAGAACGCTTTAATAAGGAATACAAACAATCCCCGAAAAGATTAAACTGTTTACAAATAGCATCTCAAAACAAAGCTCAAGAAAATGTATGGGCATACAAAATATCTAGCACTACCAAGTTAAATTCACAAGGTCTGGCATTTAATCAGAGATTACCAGGCATCTTATTAGAAAAGTAAAAGCAACACATAATAACGAGAATAATAAATCAATCAAAACTGATGCAGAACTAACACAGATACTAGAAATAGCAGAGAAGGATATTAAAGCATTTATTTTAGCTATACTCCATAGGTTGAAAAAGTTAGAGACAAAGAAGATATAAAAGAGAATTAAATTGAAATTGTAGAGAATACAATGTCAAGATAAAATATAACTGGATGAGACTGACCACAGAGTAGATTTTGTAAAAGAAAATATAAATGAAATTTAAGGCCTAGCAACAGAAACTATCAAAAATGAAACACAGAGGGGGAAAAGAAGAATCTACAACAAGGAAAAGATTACAGGCTCTGGAACAACTTCAAGCAGCCTAATTTATGAGTAATTGTATCCCTAACAAAGAGGGGGAAAAGATGAACTAAAAAGATATTTGAAGAAATAATGGCTGAACATTTCCAAGCTTGATAAAAACTATAAGCAAATAGATCTAACATACTCAGTGTCTTAGTCCAGTTTTCTGTTGTTTATTACAGAACACCTAAAACTGGGTAATTTATAAAGAAAAAGGCATTTATTTCTTACAATTCTGGAGGCATCTGGTGAG
The DNA here is from genome assembly GCF_028858775.2 of Pan troglodytes. Taxonomy (NCBI): domain Eukaryota; kingdom Metazoa; phylum Chordata; class Mammalia; order Primates; family Hominidae; genus Pan; species Pan troglodytes. Next base: position 173,193,991 of record NC_072401.2, read on the forward strand.
AGCCTTCTTGTTGGTGGGGTCTCTACAGAGTTTAGAGGTGATGCAGAGCATGCCATGACAAGAGGGCTGAGCGTGCTAATGTGCTTACTTTGTTCTCTCTTCCTCTTCTTAAAAAGCCACAGGTTCCACTCCCATGATGACCAATCTATCCATTAATCTATGAATGAGTTAATCCATTCATAATGTGAGAGCCCTTATGATCCAATCATTAGGTGATCCAATCACCTCTTAAAGGCCCCAGCTTTTTTTATTTTTTTTTGAAACAGGATCTTGCTCTGTCACCCAGGCTGGAGTGCACTGAATCCTCAAACTCCTGCGCTCAAGTGATTCTCCTACCTTAGCCTCATCAGTAGCTGGGACTATAGGTGCATACCACCACACCTGGCTATTAAAGACCACAGCTTTAATACTGACACATTGGGGATTAAGTTTCCAACACATAGAATTTCAGAAACACAGTCAAATCATAATATTTAGTAAAACTCAAGGAAATATGAAGAAAACTAAGCGATGATACATCATGATAAAATTTCTTAATATAATTAATAAAAATAAATTATTAAAAGCAGCCATAGGAAAAAATATTACATTTAGAGGAACAAAAATGGAAATGACAGCAGATTTCTTGCTGTAAACTGTGCAAGCAAGGAGTTGGTAGAGCAATACCTTTAAAGAAAAGTTTTTTTAAACTATGAACCTAGAATTTTATAACTGGAAGACACATCTTTCAAAAATGAAGGTGTAATAAAGACATTTTCAGATATATAAAAATTGAAAAAATTTATCACCAACAGTCTCACACTAGAAGAAATGTTAACGGAAGTCTTTCTGATAGAAGGAAAATGTTAACAGATAAATATCTGATCTATCCAAAGAAATGAAGAGCACTAGAAATGTTACAATATGGGTACATGTAAAGGTTGTTTTTCCTTATTATGTAAGTCTCTATGAAAGAAAAAGAGACTGTTTATCTGGCTGTTTCCACAAAATAATAGCATATTCTTATTCAATAATAATGTACATAGCATATATAATTACATGTATAATAATACATATATAATTAAAGATATGATAATGCATATATTACGTGTGTAATTATAATAACAAGGTATTTCATGGCATACAACATACATAAAGTTAAAATGCATGTGGGAGCTACGGTCATTAAAGCATCATGTTATTGTCACAAAGATGGACAAATAAGAACAGAATAAAAAATCTAGAAATAAACCCACACATATATAGAAAACTAATTTTTACAAAGGCACAAAGGTAATGGAGACATTATAGGCTTTCCAATAAATTGTGCTGGGACAATCAGATATTCATACGCAAAAAAATATATTTTAAAATAATTAATTTTAAAATTAATTTTTTAAACATTAATTAAAATAGATAATACACCTAAATTTAAAACGTTAAGTTATAAAACTTCCAGAAGAAAGCTTAGGAGAAAATTTCACATGCTTAGCTTAGGCAAAGATATCTTGGAAACAACACCACAACACCAAAAGCACAATCTATAAAATAACAAATTGCTCCCTAAGCTTTTAGGTATTTTAACAGGCCTTTGGCTCAGTAGAACTCTGTCTCACAAATATCTCCATGCCTACCTCCTTCATCTCTAAAATTCTTCTCAACCACGTTTTCCAGTGAGGCCTGCCCTGAATACGTTGTTTTAAATTACATACCATCCTCTATCCCACAGCACTTTTAATAACTGTACCTGCTCTGTTGCTCTGTTTTTCCCATGGTACTTTACCCTCTAACCTATTATCTAATTTGCCTATTAACGGTGCGCGTCATTATTATTTACTACTCAATTAAACTGTGTGGTGCACAGTAGATACTTAAGAAATATCTGTTAACAAAATTAAGAGAACCAATTGTCCAAAAAACACCCCAAATGTTAATTGGTTGCCCCTGGGGAGCAGGAACTGGAGACAGAAATGGGAAGGTAGAATACTGTATAAGTATTTATAAATGACTTGATGATTTAATTAGATACATTATTATGATTATTTAAAACTTATTTTTAATGAAATAATGATGACTTATTATTGTTTTTAATCAAAGCAACATGCATCCCAAATTGTTGTTTTCTGCTTTCTTGTCTAAGCGTTGCTGCAGTAGAACAATACTTTCTTAGAAAACATTTCACTGTGGTCATCCTGTTATTTATCACCCAAACTGGGAGCTTTGGAGATTTCCAGATGACAAACTGGATGGTACTCTCAGATCCAGGCACCAAGTGGGATTCTGCTCTGTAAAACTGCATGCCAATGATCCACAGGAAATGTTGAGATTCTGTGTACTTGTAGTTGAGCATAGATTTCAAACAGATGAATTTTTGAATGAGAAGAAACAGAAACACTTTATATAGGTTCGAATCTTTTACCAGCAATTCTGAAGTCAGAAAAGAAGTTCTGAAAACTGAGAAGGCTTTAAGTCTGTATTATGGCAAAACCAAAAAAGACCTGAGCACATTTGTTGCCAAAACCCTTGAAGTCTTTAGTCAGTTCACTTAGTATGAATGTTCATAAATTTTACTGCAGAAACATTAATGCACATGAATATTGTTTTCTGCCCAGGCAAAATATTATGTAATATACATTCTAACCAATTAATTATCTTTCTAAAATTAGAAAAATTCAAAATTCTGAAACAAATCTGATCCCATATATTTCAGTTAAGAAATTGTGAACTTACATATATTTTTCCTAATTATCCTTTTACTTTAGGATTTTGTGGGTTAAAATGGAAGGCAACATTTTTAGGAGGAAATGGGGCATCATTTAGGTCAAGTAAGCCTTTCATTGATGGTTCAGACATGGAGAAGAGAAGATGCTATTATTTAGCACTTGATCTGGAAGCAAGTGGAAGCCACCAGATCCCCATTGCAGGGAGAGTATGGCAACGCTGGAACTTCAGAGCCAACAGTGCTTTATTTAGGAAGCTTTATATTTTACAAACTTTTATTTTTTAATGTTCTCAACCTTTTTTTCTCATATAGACGTTCAAAAACAATTCCTGTAGCATCAACCTGAAAAATATATCTAGTATAATAAATAAAAAGATTCTAGAAAAAATGAGTAACTTACTCATGTATAGGAATAATAATGTCTTTCTTAACTGGGCAGCATGATTCAGTGAGGATGAAACTTCCTTTTTATGTTGTTGTTCTCTGAATTTCTGATATTTTCATGTCACTTCAATTCTCTCTAGGGCCCGTTACTGTCAGATTCCGGCAGTTGACCCTGGTGATTTCACAGCAGCAAGCACTGCAGGCGTTCCCAACACACAAGGCAAACTCTGTATATGGGCTTACCACCCACAGATCCAGCTGTCTGTCATGTCGTTCCCATATTGAAGGAACATAACCTGTTGTTAAGCCATTTCAGCCCTGGAATAAGGAAAGTTTCCAAAATGCAATCTTTGAGTTTGGAAAATGGCATTTGAGAGGTATAAATAAAGCTAAATTCTTATAGAACTTAAACAGCATTGTGGTTATCATGTATTTTTTAAAGAAACATTTTTTCTTTGAATTTTTTTTTAATGTTTACAGCAAAGTTGCAAAGATAGTATATAGTGTTTCCTAATACCCCTACTAAGTTTTAGTTTCCCCTTCTGATGTTGACTTATGTTACCACAGGACAAGTGTCAAGGTAAACAAACCAATATTATTAGTACATTACTATTAACTAAACTTCAGACTTTCTTCATTCTCACCAGTTTTTCTATCAATGTCCCTTTTCTGTTCTTGGATCCTGTTCAGGGTAGCACATTGCATTTAGTTATCCTGTCTCCTAACTCTTACCTGGTCTGTGAGCATTTCTTAGTCTCTCTGTGTTTTTCATGACCTAGCCAGTTTTAAGAGGTACTGGTCAGGTATTTTGCAGAATGTCTCTCAAATTGGGGTGTCTTATTTTTTTCTCATAGTTAGACTGGAGTTAATGGGGTTTTCAGAAAGAATAACACTGAGGCAATGTGTCTTCTTCATTACATCATATCAGGGGGAAATGAGGTATCTCCTGGTGATGTTAACCTTGTTCACTTGGTTAAAGTACTGTGTGCCATGTTTCTCCACTGCGAAATTTCTCTTTTCCTTTGCTATATTCTATTCTTTTAAAATGAGTCATAAATACAGTCCATTCTCTAAAGAAGGTGGGAACTAAGGTCCATCTCCTGAAAAAGGAATTACTACATATACAGTTTAGAATATTTTGCACAGATTTGTCTATTGCCCCATTTATATTTACCTAATATCAATATGGACACATTTGTATTTGTTTCATATTTTGGGTTACAATTCAATATTCTGTTTTTTTTGTTGTTGATGCTCACATTTTCTTTGCTTTGACCGTTGGAAGTTCCTCTAATTCAGCTTCTCTGTCTCTTTGACATGCCCTCATCCTGTTGTTTTCTTGAACATTTCCTTTTGTTATGGTACTAAAAGCTGCTCCAGGTTCATTTTGTATCAGCTCTAGAACAGACTATTTCTCAAAGGAGTCCTTAGTCCTTCTCCTGGCTCATCATATTTTAAAATCAAAATCTGGGCACCGGGTGTGCTTCTTGTTACTGGGGTGTCATTGCTTCGAGGCTCTTTCAGCTGCCAGAACTTGGTAAAGTATGTTCTAATTTATGTATATTAATATATCTATAATTGTTTCTGTCACTATCTTGTTAAAGATATTATGTCATGTATCTCTCTATATATGTTAAATATACATAAGTTCAGCTGGGAACGGTGGCTCATGCCTGTAATCTCAGCACTTTGGGAGGCCAAGGCGGGTGGATCACAAGGTCAGAAGTTCAAGACCAACCTGGCTGTGATGGTGAAACCCGGTCTCCACTAAAAATACAAAAAATTAATTAGCCGGTCATTGTGGCAGGCACCTATAATTCCAGCTACTCGGGAGGCTGAGGCAGGGAATTGCTTGAACCCGGGAGGCGGAGGTTGCAGTGAGCTGAGATCGCACCACTGCGCTCGAGCCTGGGAGACAGAGTGAGACTCCGTCTCAAATAAATAAATAAATAAATAAACAAACACAAGTTCACACTGATGTCTCCAACTCTAGTCTAGTACCATAGGGTTCATTCTTGCCAATTTGATTATCTGTGGCTTTCTTCTCTGACTGTGAGAATCTTGGCTGCCATCATCCAATGAGAAACCATTTACCACCTAGAATACAGTGTCTATACACGGTTACTTTTGTTATTACCCTTATAATTTTCAGTCAAAATACTGTTATCCACAGCTACTAAAGCCAGATCCATTTTACCCATTTTTGGTGCACTTATGCCATACATTTGTAACACAGTCAGATTCATTTGTTACAGTCTACAATCCATTGCTGGATCCCTAAAATACTGGTTGATTTTTTAGGTGTTTGTCTGTGTCCATTAAAAGCACTTATAGTAATGTAAAGTTCTATTGATTTTACTAATAAAAAAATGGTTATTGAGTCTGGGCAACATGGCAAAACCCCATCTCTAAAAAAAATACTAAAAGTAGCTGGGCTTGGTGGTGCATGCCTGTGGTCCCAGCTACTTGGGAGGCTGAGGTGGGAGGATCGCTTGAGCCCAGGAGGCAGAGGTTGCAGTGAGCTGAGATTGTGCTGCTGCACTCCAGGCTGGGGGACAGAACCATATCTTGTCTCAAAAAGAAAAAAAAATGGTTATTGACTACTCACTACTTCCTGATTACCTTTACTGTAAGAAGAATTTTTCAAAATTCCAACTCGTTTACATGTTTATGAGTTTTAAAGATGATAATGAAACCAAATGTTTTGTATATGTGTGTCTGTTTACTATTATGTATTATATGTAGTACTTACCCAATACTGTTTCTTCACTATAATTTTTAGTTATAATTGTATAAGACGTTTGTATGCATGTTTTTAACAAAAGAAACATGTTTTAACGTATACATACGTCTTTTAATGCATCCTTTCAAAACTGTGATTTATCAAGTAAAATATTTTTTTAAATTCTAAATTTTACTCATTCAGTATGTCCATATACTGAATTAAAAATAAAATTAAAAATGAAAACCAGTTTTCTGAATTAGGCATTCTCCTTATAGTGGCACTATATATAGTGATAAACTTTGAAAATACTCCATTATTTATTAGCTATGTAACTTTGGGCAAGTCATAGTATTCATCTCTCTGGCCTTAGTTTTCTTAATCAAAACTCAGAGTCATACTATTAACAGTACAAAAATCAAAGGAAGAGTAAAAGAACCAATTAAGATAACATTTTTAAAGCATCAGAGGCTACTTCATGTGACACAATACTATATAGATATAGATACCAGTATAGATAGATATTGTGTATTGTTCATAGATTTTTAGTACATTTTTAAGTGCAAATATAATTTATTGTGTTGCATTCATCTAAATTATATATGTGTGTGAAATTTGTGAATTGCTGTCTGTAAATATCTATAAACAACACATTCAGCCATTTGCCTAGAGGTTTACTGCTATGAAAAAGAAATAATTAGAATTTTTCAAGTAGTATCTTATTGTAACTGTAAATTGAATATAATTATTGGAAATCGCTTTATGTCAATTCAGAAGCTCGTACTTAATAATTCAGGGTTATTTTATAATTGAATGTTTATGTCAAGATCAACATTAGTGAGGGAGGTTGGAAAAGATTAGAAATAATGTACAAGAAACTTTGCATATTACTGCTAGTTCTGCTACTTGGCACAGTATTTTGTAATTATGTGATAACTAAAAATCATAGATTATACCACAAGAGTTTTCATTGTCATTATTATTTATCATTTTTGAGTGTCCACCAGATTTGCGTTACTTTTTAAATCATTTAAATGCTTTAAACTCTCTTTCCAAGAAAATCAAACAAACATGTATTCCAATCTGCAAATAGGAAGCCAGGAAGCTAAATCAAATTAGCACACAATGTACATGTGTATGCATATATATATACTCATATATATTCATATATATGTATATACACACTCATATATATTCATATATATGTATATACACACTTACATGAACACACATACTTACATGTATGTCTGTGTGTATATATGCATACACACATGAATACATATATCTATTTGGGTAAGTGATTAGACTGACAGTACAGTTGAACATGTATAAAACTGGAAATGATACTTCTGCAACTATCTACTAACATACATTATTTGAAGAGAATTAAAATCCCAAATGAAGTTATAGCCTATTGCAACCTGTAAAACATTTCTTGTAAATTACCTAATTTATTTTTTCATTTATGTACAGTTTCTTATGTAAATTTGAAAAATATTTGCCATGGTGCATTCTGTAACCATTCCCATATTCTTTTCCTTAATGCTTATTTGCATGAGAGGAACTTGGGTTTTTCTTGTTTGTATTGGATAGCTGTTAAGCTAACTTCAGTATCTCTGCCTTTTTTTGCATAGTTTAACTGTTTCTAATTTTTTTCATATTCCAAATAGATGTTAGAGTCATACTTTTTATTTTCTACTTTCTAAATAAATTCTCTAAGTTGTTTTTAAAATAAGAAATTAGCAAATCAGCAAAATATATTCCTATGATTAAAGCATGGCTCTGTTGAGAGTCAAAAATGGAAAGTATCTAGATATTGATGACACAAAAGCACATCAATCAACATAGCTTGCTCTTAGTGGAAGGGATGAAGTCCATAAGCAAGAAGGTAGTTAGTCAACATCTTCAACACAGATAAAACAACATTTGTCTTGCTATATAATTGTGGGATGGACTTTAAGGTATCGTGTCATAAAGGACTGTGGTGCAAAGATGTCTGGGGCCAAATCGTGGCTCTGCCATTCACTGATTGTGTTGCCTCAGACAAGGTTTCTAGCCTCTATGTACCTCACTTTTCTCATGAGAACAATAATAGTAGATGTGGTTATTGTGATGTTTAAATTAGTTAATATATAAAAGAGGATGAAATAGTGCCCGATAAGCACACTACCAATGATGACTATTATTACTTTTTATTATGATCATTATTATTTTGTTGACATAGCAAATATATTCTAAGTACATTGTTCATCTTATTTAATCTTAAATAAAAGGTCACTCTTAATGTCATTTATCAAAAGAACATCACCACACATCAGATAGTGTAAGGAACTGTATGAAAAATTATATTTTTAACTTTAATGAATATTTCTGTTGCTTGAAAACATACATAAGCATTGCTTTTACTGTCTTTCATTTTAGCTACTTTTGCCTGCGGATTGAAGTAGTAGATGTTTGAGTTTGGCAGAAGATATTTCTGTAATACCAGTAATTTCGCTGTATAGCCAGCTTTCTTAGTGTAGGATTTCTAGCTGTCTTAGTGTAGGATTAATTTTCAAGAACAATTATTCACTGCAGGTCACTGGCATTATGACACAAAGTTGCAAGGGCAGAGTTGTTTTCTTTTCTTTCTTTTTTTTTTTTCGAAGGTGGAGCCTTGTTCTGTCACCCAGGCTGGAGTACAGTGGCGCCATCTCAGGTCACTGCAACCTCCGCCTCCTGGGTTCCAGCGATTCTCCTGCTTCACCCTCTCAAGTAGCTGGGACTACAGGCACGTGCCACCACGCCTGGCTAATTTTTTGTATTTTTAGTAGAGATAGGGTTTCACCGTGTTAGCCAGGATGGTCTCCACCTCCTGACCTCATGATCCGCCCTCCTCGGCCTCCCAAAGTGCTGGGATTATAGGCATGAGCCACCACACCCAGCCCCAGAGTTGTTTTCTTATGTGAATTTGGTTCCTGGCATTTGAAGAATATAAGTAATGGAGGAGGTGCAAGGTTAAAAATGTGTGGATCCAGAAACCAGTCTGTGGAAAATATGATTCCATTTATCAGAGTTGTAAAATTGCAAGCAGAGAAATATATTTCCATGGACAAATAGTCAAAATGGAAACATCCACCTCTTAAGAATCTACTTGACAAGACAACATAAACATCTTCAAAGTATATACAAGCTGAATTATTCCTATAGTAAATCAACAAAAATTATTCAACATTTAGACGTAGATGTGACATATAATTTCCCATTATATCAATTTCAAATCAATTTAATGAGGATTAATAGCTTCTTAGATTGTTCGAAAATATGATTGACAAAAGATAATGTCATATTAGGTGAAGATTAACATTTCTTGTTGATGTGTCATGAAGTACTGATAAGGATGATGATATAGTTTGGCTGCGTCCCTACTCAAATCTTACCTTGAGTTGTAATAATCCCCGTGAGTGAAGGGTGGAGGCAGGTGAAGATCATTGAATCATAGGGGTGGTTTCCCCTATACTGTTCTCATGGTAGTGAATAAGTCTCATGAGATCTGATGGTTTTATAAATGGGAGTTCCCCTACACAAGCTCTCTTGCCTGTTGCCCTGTAAGACATGCCTTTGCTTCTGTTTGCCTTCCGTCATGATTGTTAGGCCTCCGCAGCCATGTGGAACTGTGGCTCCATTAAACCTCTTTCCTTTATAAATTACCCAGTCTTGGGTATATCTTTATTAGCAGAGTGAGAACAGGCAAATACAGAGGAGAAACACATAAAACTCATTATATGCCACTCCACATAGATACAGAGAATAAATTGGTTAACAAATGTTATCAACTCAAAGAATTTCTAAACTTAGTCAAAACTCAAGAAAAGTTGTCATGAACTTTCTTTTATATTTTTACATATAAAATAAAATTAATAGGCTATTTTCCAAATTAATGAACAGTACTAGAAATGCATGTAAGCAGAACAATTTTTTTCCAAAATGAAATTAATAGCAAAAATTTTATTAACCATGTGAGGAAGAATAATGAATTAGAGATTCATTTCCTCTAGAAAAAAAATTGTACAAAATTACTATTACAGATAATAAGATAGCATGTTGCCAAAAATTAATTAGAGAAATTGTTATAGGTTTGTAGTAGCTAGATAATTAATAAAAAGTATTATGTTATTTTCTGATTTTTGATATTTGTGTATTTTTAAATATTAGTCATCGTGATTTTTTTTTTCTCATTCTAAATACATATTTTGGCTGAGTATGGTGGCTGATGCCTGTGATCTCAGCAGTTTGGGAAGCTGAGGACGGAGAATTGCTTGAGGCCAGAAGTTGGAGACCAGCACTGGCAACATAGCCAGATCTCATCTCTACAAAAAAAAATTTTTTTTAAATAGCCAGGCAGGGTACGAAATGCTTACAGTCCCAGCTACTCAGTAGGCTGAAGTGAGAGGATTGCTTGAGCCCAGGAGATTGAGGCTGCAGTCAACCATGATTGTGCCACTGTACTCCAGCCTGGGCGACAGAGCGAGACCATCTCTAAAAAATAATAATAACAATTATAAAATTATATATAAGTAAATACATATATTTGCTTTCATACAAGCTTTGTAATTACAATTTTGCATTATTTTTCTTGAGGAATAAAAACATGATCCAGCCCCCCAAATTGCAAAATGTCAGGCCTTACAAAATCTTAGTGTTTTGGGGTTCAAATGGCTCTATTTTTATAAAGCTGTAGAAGTGATTTTGAAACACAGCAGGGGTTAGAAAGCATTGGTATAAGAATCATAAAGACTTATGTCAGGCCTTTGGGTTTCTTGTTGTCAAAGAGGGTAAATAATGGTTTCATTAATCAAGGTATAAAATACAGAAAGAAGCACAAGCTTTAGAAAAGGGTTTAGTTTTGAATATGCTTATTTCTAAACAAAGTTTGCTATCGCATTAACTTTGAAGACCATATCAAATTGCTTTTATGTTTAGCTTACTGTAGACTAAATCCTTGAACTCTTTCTTTTAATTTTCTGCTTATTAGTCAATTTTCTTCCCACATGTATTTGTAAATTGGAAGCTTTGGAGTTCAATCCATACAGGAGTTTACTTTTATCTTTGTTAAATTTCATCCTGCTAGGTTTTACTGCATTTCTGTAATCCGCACATCGCTTTGTTCTGAACTCTTTCCCCGGCTTTCTCTATATGCTGGCTATTTTGTACATTGATTTTATGGCATATGCACATTCTTATTTATTTTTTCTCAATTGTTCTTACAGCCACGGGTGCATTTATAATAACTGCAAAGCATTTTCCCTAACATACCTGCCCATAGAATGAATTGTACCATCTTCTACCCAATTCATATGTTGAAGCCTTAAGTAACTCCAATGTGATGGTGTTTGGAGATGAGGTTTTTGGAAGGTAACTAGGCTTAAATGAGGTCATGAAGTTGGATAATGAGATTAGTATTTAAGAAGGGACCTGTGAGCTTGCACTTTCTCTCTTTCCAGAAGCACAAAAATAACTTGAGGTCCTGTGAGCATAGAGGGAGTTGGCAGCCAGCTGCCTACAAGCCAAGAGAAGCAGCTTCAGAATGAAAGCTACCTTGTCAGCACCTTGGTCTTGAAACTGTAAGAAATCAATTTCTGTCGTTTAAGCCCCCCAGTCTTTGGAATTTTGTTATGGCAGCCCAAACTGACTAAGACAGTATCTACTAGAAGGTTCAAGTCTGAAGAGGAAAAAAGTTTGCTTTCTGCTCTGAAGGCTTGCATGGAATTAGATTCGTGTGTTAGAGACACACACGTAAAGACAAATGCACAGACAGGTGAGTGCTGCTTACACAACTTATGACTATTTTATTATGAATGCTTTTTGCTTCCCCTTTAAAGTTATCTAGAGAGGAATGTGCTACAGCTCAGAGATTTGAAAGATGACAATAATTTTATGACTTAACAGGAACCTCGTGTTACATGGAAAGCACAATCATTTTAATTTGAAATATTTGAACATTTATTTTTATAAGCTAAATAAAATTGCCAGTCACCAGGACCTGAATTAGCTAAAGATGCATAGTTTCTTGGGAATAACTGCTACTCAGCAATATTTTAAATCGTGCTTAAAACTTCCTATGTTACTAATAAAAGTCAGTCAGGCTGAGTTAAAAGCCTGGCTAAGCCACTTATTACCCAAGTGACTAAGGTATTTTCAGTAAATATTTTTTTCTAGTCATTTAATCTTTTACTGCTTTAGTCTCCTCACCTATAAATGAGGATGATGGTAATATCTTTTTTTTTATAGTTGATGTGAGGATTAAATGGGTGGGACGTGTAAAACACAGAGAATGGAGTAGGCACTCAATATTAGTTACATTTCTGTTTTTCACTCATTAAGCAAGGTATTGTAACATTCAATGTAGGCATCAGAGACGTTGCCAAATCTCCTCACCATTTTAAATGTTGTTTAATAACTCTTCCCTCTTTCTAATACTGAGATTGCTTTTAGAAGAACATTTTTCCTTCCCTTCCTACTCAGAATGCACATTACTGAAATACCTTAGCTCCAGGAAGTTGAGAATTAGAATATCTTAATCTAAAATCAGGCTCTTCTAATTTCCAGCTAAATTTCAGAGAATGGAATGGTATTCATGGCATCACTTAAAGGAGTTATTATTTTTCAAGTTTTGATTCTGGTCTATATGAGACAAACTTTTATGTTCTGTATAAGTAATTGCACAGAAAAATGTTGCATCACTATTTTTTATTGACTACTACAGAGTAAAACTTTGTGTCACCCCCAAATTTATATGTGAAATCCTAACCCTCAAGGTAATTATATGGTATTAGGAAATGAGACCGTTGGGAGATAATTAGGTCATGAGGGTGGAACCTCTTACCAAAGAGATCCCAGGGAGCTCTCTCACCTTCTGCCATGGCCCACATTCTGAGGATGCAGTTAGGAGTCAACAGTCTGCAACACAGAAGAGGGCTCTCACTAGAACTCAACCATGCTGGCACCCTGATCCTGGACTTCCAGGCTTGGGAACTGTGAAGAATACAGTTTTGTTGTTTAATCCACCTAGTCTAGAACATTCTGCTGTAGCAGCCAAAATGGACTAAGACAGAAATTGGTACCATAAGTGGAATGCTCCTGTAACACTTAAATATGTGAAAATGGCTTTGGAACTGTGTAAAGGGTAGAGACTAAAAGAGTTCTAAGGTGTGGAGTGGTTGATTTTAGATATCAACTTGATTGGGTTAAGGGATACCCAGATAGCTAGCATTATTTCTGGGGATGTCTTCAAGGGGGTTTCCAGAAAAGTTTGACATTTGAATCAGTGAATTGATTAAAGAAGATCCAACTCCATCCGATGCGGCCAGATGTCAACCAATTGATTGTGGGTCTGGATAGAACCAAAAAGCATAGGAAAGCCAAATTCCTTCCCTATTTTGAAGCTGGGACATGCATCTTCTCTTTCTTTGACATCAGAACTCCAGGTTCTCCAGCTTTTGAACTCCAGAATTTTCACTGGCATTCCCCTAACTCCCCCAACCCCGCCTCAGGTGTTTGGCTTCAGACTGGACGTTACACCATTGGCTTCTCTAGCTCTCAGGCCTTAGGACTTGAACTAAGCTATGCCACCAGCTTCTGTATTTCTCCAGGTTGCAGGTGGGACTTTTCAATCTCCATAATCATGTGAGCCAATTCCCATAATAAATCACTTCTTATCTACTTCTTATCATCATCATCTATAACCTATTAATTCTGTTCCTCTGGAGAATCGTGACTAATAAAAGGTGCATGCTTAAACAATCCTATATTGCTACGAATGGACCATTATAGCTGATTTTGGTAAGAACCCAGAAAGAAAGGAGAAGACTTTTAAAGAAACCATCAATCTCTTTATATAATTCCTAAGTAGCAATTATTAGAATGTTGGTAGAAATATGGGCAGTAAATCTATGAACTACCCAACCTCAGGTAGTTTGGGAGGCTGAGGTGGGCAGCACTTTGGGAGGCTGATGTGGGCAGTTGGATCACCTGAGGTCAGGTAGTCGAGACCAGCCTGGCCAAAATGGCAAAACACTGTCTCTACTAAAAATAGAAAAAAAAAAAATTAGCCTGGTGTGGTGGCAGGGCCCAACTGAGATTGCAGTGAGCCGAGATTGTGCCACTGCACTCCAGCCTGGGCGACAGAAGAAGACTGTGTCTCAAAAAAAACAAAAAAAAGAGAATTGAAAGATTTGGAAAATTCTTAGCCTATTCATATTTTAAAAATGAAAATACTAAGGGTGTGTCCTGGTGTCCATTTGATACAGAGATTAGTGTAGGCTCAGCCACGGATTTAATCAGCAATCCCAGCAGGAAAAGTGTCAGTTTGAACTGCAGAGGAAGGAGTTGAGAAGGAATGAATGAAGTCTGTTAGATTTCATTGATTTTATAGAATAAGATATGGAGCTATTTGACTGTGAATATGTGCTATTTTTCATTACAGGGGAAGAATAACCCCAAAGTTGATTCAGAGATTATCAGGGATACTTCCTCAGTTTCAGAAGGGGGACCATTGCATTGCATTCAACAAGCCAGATGGTCTTGACCCAAAGCTATGGGATGGGACCTTCCCCCAGTGGACCTGAAAGGCAGAGCCTCAAACCAAAAAGTGGTTCTCATGGAGAATGCTTTTCAATTTGAACTTATTTGAAATATTTTATCCCTTTCTTCTTTCCTGTTTCTCCCTTTTGCAATAGAAGTATCTATCTTATTCCTATCCCATTATTGTATTTTGGAAGGATATAACTTGTTTGGTTCCACAGGATCACAGTTGGAGAGCAATTTTCCTCAGGTTGAAATGTATTTAGTCTCAAATATCACCTGATTTAGAGGATATTCAGAGATTTTGATATTTAGACTCTAGAGTTGCTGCTGGAAACAGTTTATACTTTTGAGGCTGCTTGGATGTAAAGAATGCATTTTGTATGTGAGAAGAACATAAATTTTGAGGGGTCAGGATGGAATGCTATAGGCTCAATATTTGTGTCCCCCACAATTTGTATGTTTAAATCCCAACACCCAATTTGATGGTATTAGGAGATAGGACATTTGGAAGGTGAATATGTGTCATATGAATACAAATCCTATGACACATATTCACCTCTCATATATGAAATTAGTGCTCTTACAAAAAACACCTCACAGTTATTTAAAGCTCCCTCCCCGTTTCCCCCTTGCCAGGACTCAGCATAGAGTTAAGAGTCTGGAACTTGGAGGAGAGCTATGCTGGCAGCTTGATTTTGGACTTCCAGGCTTGAGAATTGTGAAAAATAAATGTTTGTTGCTTAAGCCACACAATGGATGGGATCCTTTTGTAGCAGTCTGAATGGACTAAAGTTTGAAGTCTATCTGCCATATTCTCTGGGCCCCATGAGAGAACGGAGCACACTTTCTCAGTTTAGGATGGATATTATCTTGAAATCTCCCCACTTTTCTTTTTCTCAGAAGACACTCCGAACTTCATCTGCATCTGGATTTCCTGAGTCAGAAGGTATCTTCCAGGGGTCTGAAATCTAGAAAGACGGAAATCACAAGACTATGGAGACTTGCAAACATTCACCAGCAGTACCTTCAGAGCAATCAACACAGCAGAAGGTAAGTATGGTGTCATGCTGTACGAAGGCATTTGCCAGCATTGCTGGTGACCACGAGCCATGACCATTGCTTTAAATAATAAAAATGAGAGATAGATAGGGAGAACAGTAACAGCACCATGACAAGTAATTGAAAGACTAGAGTCTTTACAATAAAACCTATATCTAGATAAAATGATACTAATGAGGACTCACTAAAGATTTTCAGTGAATTTTATGCAAAAAATACTACAAGTTAAAATCTGGCCTGCAAACATTGCAACTTTTCTAATCTTAAAGCAACTCCAGGTACCCTCAAACTGCACCAACAAAAAGTAGGCATAGAAAGCTGTGTATGCCTCAAGAAATATTTTTTCTCAGATGAGGACTTGAAGGGTATGGCTAAGGCATACATAGGTCACAGAAGATATCAAAAACTGAATTATTTCCAGAGAGCAGAACCAGACATGGCCATAATTACTAACTGAAGAATTTATTTCCATAAAGGAAAAATTCCTATACTCTACAAAAGAAGTAGAAAAATAATAATTCTGTAGGCAAAAGACTTCTCTGTGTTTTTCACTTTTTCCAATTCTGAATGGGCCACAGGTTCATATTCCAGCACTGTGTGTTGAGTATGTTGTGTGCTGGTAACTTTTATATGTTTCTGGAGCTTGAAAAGCTGTGTATCACCCAGGTTTCCTGGGCTATTCCTTAAAAGCAGCAACCAGATGTGACTGTCAGTCATCTCTCTTGGGGAGAGGTGAGACTCTTCTATAGGTGTAAAAACAACAATAAAAACAAATTTGGATTTGGGTGAATAAAAGGAATGGATTGCCATTTTCCTTTTTATTGCCTTTGCTTACTTCTGGTCTACTCTCAACACAATAGCCAGTTTTCCTGTTAACAAGTGAGTCATATAATGCCACTCCTTTTCCTAAGCCCTCCAGTAGCTTCCAATCTCACTCAGAGTAAAAGCCTAGTCTCCCACGAGGCCATTCATTGTCTTGCCTCCTAGATTATTTTCTTCTTGCTATTACTGAACTTGCTAGACCTTCTCCAGCCTCAGACCATTTGCACTTGCAATTATGTTTTCTCTTAACCTCCAAGAAAATCTGAATAGTTTCTTCTTCATTTCCTTCAGATTTTACACATATGACACTTTCAAAATGAGACCTAACCTGACGACCCTATTACTGTCTATGGGAACTCTCTGTGAACTTATGGAGCAGTGACAATCATGACAACTAGGAACACATTTTACTGATATATGCTGCATATTGTTGGTCTTACTCCATTAGAAATGTAAGCGTTAGGATTGTGGGGATTTTTGTTTGATTTTGTTTTTCCTTTTTCTGTATTTTACTGCTAACTATTGACTCCTAAAATTTGTGCCTGTTATATTGGATCACTTCATAAATATGAAGTGGATGTTGACTAAAATGATAGTGCCCCCAAGTTGAGAATGGGTATGAACTGTTGATATAGGAACAAGAGCTTCCTAGCATCCTCAAAAGTTGTGTGTTGAAAGGCTGCATTGCACTCTCTAAAAGCATTTCCTGAAAGATAGCTGGCAAAGATCCTTTACCTTTTTTCTTCCTTTCTCTTTTGCATCATACTCAGTAGAATGTTATGCAATGTCTGGAGACCTACCCACAGCTTTGGCTTTCAGAATAAGATGCTTATTCTACAGGTGACAGAAAGATATGGTGCAAGGAGTTTGCTTGCAAGATCTCACAGAACACAGTCACTGCGTTAGTTGTGATAGTTAATTTTATCTGTCAACTTCATTGGGCCATAGGCCTTTCAGACTGTTTGATCAAACATTATGCAGGGTGTTTTTGTGAGGGTGTTTTGGGGCGAGTTTAGCATTTGAATCAGTAGAATGAATAAATCAGATTGTCCTCCCTAATGTGGGTGGGCCTCATTCAATCAATCAAAGGCTTGAATAGAGCCAAAAGGCTCATCCTTCCCCAAGAAAAAGAGAATTTTCCATATTAGACTTTGTGGAAACCAATATTTTGGGTATTTAACTGCCTTGAGGCACAAACTGAAACTTTCTGTCTCAAGCCTGCCAGCTTTTAGATAGGAACCATATCACTGGCTCTTTGGAGCCTCCAGCTTCCTGAATCAGCTGTAGATTCTGTAATGTGCCTGGCCCCAGAAGCATGAGAGCCAATTCCTTGCAATTCATCTTTACGTATATACACGTATATCCACATATGTGATAGTTAATTTTAGATGTCACCTTGACTGGATTACGGGATACACAGGTAGCTGCTAAAGCATTATTCCTAGGTGTGTCTATGTGAGTGTTTCCAGAGAAGACTGGCATGTGAGTTAATAGAATGAGTGGAGAAGATCTGCCCTCAACATGGGCAGGTAACATCCATTTAGCTGGGGCCCCCAATAGAACAAAAAGGCAGAGAAAAGACGAATTCATTCTCTCTCCTGGAGCTAGAGCACTCTTCTCCCACCCTTAGACATCAGAACTTCAGGTTCTACAGCCCTTGGAATTCAGGACTTGCCTCAGTAACCTACAGGTCCCCATGCCTTTAGCCTGGACTGAGAGTTTGACCATTGGCTCCTCTGATTCCCTGATGCTTTCAGACTTGGACTGATCAATATTCCTTACATCCTTGATAGGCTTACAGATGGCCTATTATGGGACTCCTCAACCTCCATAATTTTTCTAGTAAATGCCTTCTCAACTATCTATCCATCCATCATCCATCTATCTATTGATCTAGCCATCCATCCATCCATTACCTATCTATCCATCCATCTATCCATCCATCCATCATCTATCCCTCTAACCATCCATCCATTACCTATTAATCTATCCATCCATCCTTCCATCATCCATCAATCTATCCATCTATCCATTACCTATCTATCAATCTATCCCTCATCTATCTGTCCATCTATCCCTCATCTGTCTATCCATTATCTATCTGTCATCTATCTATCATCTATCTATCTATCTATCTATCTATCTATCTATCTATCTATCTATCATCTATCTATCTATCATCTTTTACTGGTTCTGTCTCTCTGGAGAACTCTGGTTAATACACCAGTCCTAACTGGCTGTGAAGGATATTTGTGTATTTTTTTCCATTATGGCTGAAACTAACCCTATTGAATACAAAGAAATCCATTTTCTTTCACTACAAACTTAGGAATAAAAATTTCTTTATTCATACTTGTAATATAAATAAGAAAGTCAAAAATACTGAACAGCTCGGCAGACCAAATATCCATTAAATATTGTATTTGTCCTTCTAAATTGATTCTTCAGTTTTCTTAATAGGGATCATGCATTAATATAGTATCTGAGGATCATTATTTTAATTTGGGTTTGACCTAAGAGGCTGGCCTGTTTATGAGTTTTTTTCAACCAGTGGATATTTCTGAGATGTAGCTGCTTTCTATAGAAAGATTCATATGTTTTTGGAGCACTGGATTCCCAAAAAGACCATTGGCTATTTTTCCTAAACTTTTGTATTTCTTGTATTTTAGTTATTTTGTATTGGCCAAGCATCCTTTTAATTGTTTTGCAATCATTTTGTGTGTTTTACAATTATATTCAGTAAAAGTGATACTGAGAGAAATCCTTAATGAACCAAATGTTGAAAAATAAAGATTGGTTTCACTAATACTTTTTGTTGTAAATTAATATTTAAAACAAAATTCATCTTGAATTTCTACCTCCGCTTTAAGTATAAGAACTTTGCTTTTTTTTATTATTTTTATAGCAGGGGTCATCTAACTCTTTCTTTAAGAGGCAAATAGTAAATAATTTAGAATTTGTGGTCCACACAGCCTCTGTCACAACTCTACACTTGACTTTGTTGTTGTAGACAATATGTGAGTGGGTATGAGTGTGTTCTAATAAGACTTTACAAAAACAAGTGGGAGGAATTTGGCACTTGAAATGTAATTTGTCAACCCCTGTTTTAAAGGACAAAAGGGAGTCTTATTTTCTTTATTTCTTTATTTTTTTTTTTTTTAATTTATTGAGACAGAGTCTCACTCTGTCGCCCAGGCTGGAGTGCAGTGGTACGATCTTAGCTCACTGCAACCTCAGCCTCCTGGGTTCAAGTGATTCTCCTGCCTCAGCCTCCTGTGTAGCTGGGATTACAGGCGCCCGCCACCACGCCGAGCTAATTTTTGTATCTTTACTAGAGACAGGGTCTCGCCATGTTGGCCAGGCTGGTCTTGAACTCCTGATCTCAGGTGATCCGTCCGCCTTGGCCTCCCAAAGTGCTGGGATTACTGGCACAAGCCACTGCGCCAGGCCTGGAAGTCTTATTTTCTTACTGGATAACAGGAATATCACTGAAGAGAACTAATGTACCTGGACCTTCCTAAGATGAGCCACTCAAGACATCCACCCGTGATAGCAACTTAGAAACAGTCTACCTAGACATCCCTGGGGCAAACCACCCTAAATAACAGGAACACACTTAACCACCTTCAGGCCTTTTTCAGCTTACACCAACACATCTAACTGAGAAATAAAAATAAAATACTAAGTTCCCCAGCTGACAGAATGAACCTTCTCATGGCCAAGGAGACTCCAGAGAAACCTGAAAAACTGAGTTCCCGCCATGACCAATGGGAGCTGAGACATTCCACATTATACCTCCTCCCTCATTAACCACCATTAGACTTTTTTTTTCCTCAGAGTCGTACAGAAATCAGCCCTTTCAAAACACTTGCTCCACTGCTGATTTCAGCCAGCTGAAGAAGCTGTAACCAAAACCCCGTCTCTTTTTGTGGTTTCAACACAAGAACTGACCAGCGTTCCTTTCTGATAAGAGACGACCACCACAAACTGGCTTTGGCTGGTCCATGAAGGCTGGACACATAGTGCCTCTGTGTTTTCTGTTTCATCTTTTGATGTATAGGCCTAATTTTAGTTTATTTAAATGTTGTCTCCAACACAAAGTGAATATGGGAAGTTTGTAACATGCACGTTTGCTTATTACGCACGCAAGTGCCTTCTGCATTCATATTCATAGCCCTTCCTATAACCTATTGAGTATGTATGCTCAGTCAACTCATTCAGAATAAATTCCTGTCTCACCTTCCTTCTTCAAAGTGCCTGCTTTGGGTTTCTGTCAGATGCTGTGCTTCACAGTTGCAGGTTGTGACCCTTTATAAGAAATAATGCTTTCCTCTCCAAATTTATGAACCCCGCGATTCTTCATTGAGCATAACTATTTAAGAGAAATCTTAGAAGTATGGTATCTTTGGGAACCCATGCAATCAGAGTATTTCTTTCAAATGTAGTCAGTTCACTATTCCTCACTGATGTATAACACTCAGAATGTGGAGAATCTGAAGGACAGGGGACGTACTTTATCTGATTCATTAAAGTAACATTTCTGACAACGACACAAACGTGAAACTTATGTTGCATGCTGAGAGATGCATCAATAGCAGCTTCCAACATAACATGTGCAAGAAATTTTTCTCCTCAAAGGCTTGAGTGCCATAATAGAGAGATGGAAAGATAGATGTATAAATAGATGTAGATATGTGTATATACATACACATACATACATATATATGCACATATATTTTGCATATATTATCACAATATGGTAAAGACTGTTTTATGCTGTGATGCACTGTGAGCTTCATGCAACTTGACATGCTTGTTATCAATGTTTATTCCTTCTGAGTCCATTATTTTCATACATTTTTAGGGCTACATTGTGTATGCAACATAAAAACACATTTTTCTATTTCATATCCCCCCCAAAGGTTCAAAGAGAAACTGGGAACAAATTATAAATCTGTGAATATTGATATAAATACTGTATAAATATGTATATATAAATATAAATATTTTACTTCAAAATTCCATATTTAATCAGTTATCATCCTTCAGTTTTTTCTGAAGTTGAGAAAATTCTTTTTTAATGTTTCTAAATTAATTTTGAATGGATGCAAAATATTGACATAAAATGTAGGACCTGCTAATTTTCTCTTGAATTCTAAACCTGAATTTTGATAGAAAACAAATTTTTTGTCAAAATTTTCTACTCTTTTTTTACTTTTTTGTTATTTTTTATATATCCAATCAATATTTATTGAACCTAAACTCTTAATTCTTATTTAATTTTAATTCTGGCTTTATCTGTGTTGAATTATTATTTTCCAAGTACTTCTGACTAGCTATGCTGCTCACATTTACCTAACATACAGTAATACGGTTGAGTTTGTTTACATACCTTACCACAGGCTTTAACTGATTTTCTGTTAATATTTTTGTCCCTATCCTTAAGCTTTCACAAAATAACTGTATGAAACAAGGTAAAAACTCAAAATAGTTTAATCACCTGAAAGGTGGAGAATAGAAATCCTTAAGAAAAGTGTTGGGACCAGGAATCACACTCAACACCTACTTCTCTTTCATTGACAAGGGCCAATCTTTCAGAGTTATGTTTATTTTAGCTCTTGAAGATCTCTCGAAATTCCTATATGTCTCTTTCTCCATTGGTCTCACCCTAATATAATCCAGCATCCTTATTTGACTCCCACATCCCTCTGTTTCCAACACAGGAGCCCCAGTGATGTCTGTAAATACACACCTAATCAGATACCCTGCTGCTTACAGTATTTCAATATCTGTTGCTTGCGGTATTTCAATATCTTCCTTTGGCTTTTGCAATAAAGACCCAAGTCCTTAACCTGGACTAAAAGGATCTGGATAGGCTAGCCCCTGTCTACCTTGATAGCCACTTCCTGTATTTTTATATCACTATATACTGCTACTTCATACATTGTTAAGTTTTTGTTGATTTGTGTGATTTAATTAATATCTATTTGTTCCATTAGAAAGCAACTTCCATCTATGTAAGTAAATATTAACTGCTTATCATTGAATCTCCAGGGTCTAATATGATGTTCAGATGATAGTAGCTTATTAATAAATATGTATTGAATAAAAGAGAATATGGAATAATTATATTCAACCCTCTATGAATTCTTTGGTTTGCATTCAACAAATACTTATTAAGTACTGAAAATGTGTCAGGCATTCTTCTTGGCTTTTGAGATTCATCAGTGAATGAAAGAAACAAAGCTTCTCTACTCTAATGCTGTCTTAAGTTAGTGTGGGTAATAGATATTAAATAATAAATATAATAAGTGAATGAATTGTTTTACAACTTGTGAAAAATTAGAGCAGCATACATAAAATTGGGGGAAATTGGGGAGGGGAAAGCTGCAGTATTAAATAGACTTGCAGCCAGGCGCAGTGGCTCACGCCTGTAATCCCAACACTTTGGGAAGCTGAGGCAGGCGGATCACGAGGTCAGGAGATCGAGACCATCCTGGCTAACACGGTGAAACCCCGTCTCTACTAAAAATACAAAAAAAATAGCCAGGTGTGGTGGCGGGCACCTGTAGTCCCAGATACTCAGGAGGCTGAGGCAGGAGAATGGCGGGAACCCAGGAGGCGGAGCTTGCAGTGAGCCGAGATGGCGCCACTGCACTCCAGCCTGGGCAACAGAGTGAGACTCCGTCTCAAAAAAATAAAATAAAATAAAATGAATAAATAAATAAATAGACTTGCTAGGGTAGACTTTACTGAGGTGAGAATTGAGCAAGGTAAGATAATGGTGAAGATGGGTTTTGAAGGTGAGGGATTTAGATATGTGGATATCTGGTGGAAAGCATTTAAGACAAAGAATAATTGGAGAAAATCGCTGCAGTGAGAGCACTCCTGATGTCTTTGGCACGTGATCAGCACGACAAGAGTCATAGGAAGTCCAAAAAGTAGCAGGGATGGGTGATGGGCTTGATGACAGACCATGAAGGACTTTGTTGTTTACTCTAAAGACTTCTGCTTTTATTGTGAGTGTGATAGGTAACTGCTGGAAAGTTTTCAGTGAGGAATAACATGTCTTATTTATGTTTTATGGGTCATGTTGGCTACTATTTTGAGAAAAAACAAAGGGTGAAAGGTAGTCATTAAAAAAAATCAGTGAGGATGCTATTTCAATAATCCAAGACAATGGTAGTTTGAATGCAGGTATTAGAAATAAAATGCTGATAGGCTGAGTTTCTGCACATATTGTGATTATAGGGCCAAGTGTATTTCCTGATGAATTGGATACAGAAAATAAGAGAAAGAACATAATTAAAAACTACTACAAACATTGGACCTAACAAATAGGAGGGTTAGAGAGGCCATAACTATAATGAAAATAGCCACACATGATGCAGGTTTAAGCAGGAAGGGGAAAATCAACAGTTCACCTTTGAAAATTTTAAGCTTGAGATGTCTACTGGACATCCAAGTAGAGATGACTATAAGTGGAGCTGTAAAACTCAGATTTAGAAAGAGTAATCTGGTTTGGAAAAACCAGTTTGAGAATCATTGACTTAAAGCCACAATTGAAGGCCGCGAAAGTAAATGACATTAGCAAAAGGTGAGTGTATATTAAAAAAAGAGCTAGTGGGCGCAGTGGCTCACGCCTGTAATCCCAGCACTTTGGGAGGCCGAGGCGGGCGGATCACAAGGTCAGGAGATCGAGACCATCCTGGCTAACACGGTGAAACCCCGTCTCTACTAAAAATACGAAAAATTAGCCGGGCGTGGTGGCGGGTGCCTGTAGTCCCAGCTACTCGGGAGGCTGAGGCGGGAGAATGGCGTGAACCTGGGAGGCAGAGCTTGCAGTGAGCCAAGATCTCACCACTGCACTCCATCCAGCCTGGGCGACAGAGCAAGACTCCGTCTCACAAAAAAAAAAAAAAAAAAAAAAAAAGAGCTGAGCACCAAGGACTGAGCCCTAGGATAGTACAAGCAAAGGAGCAAAAAGGAAGATAAAGAACATGCAAAGAAAACAGCAACAGAGTGACTAGTTATGTAGCAGTAAAATCAAAACTGTGAGTGTACTGACAGCCAAGTTGAGACAGTAAAAAGCATAATATAATAAAGTTATGATCAATTTGGACACATACTGAGGTTGGGCTAAGATGGAGATTAAAATATGTATTTCAGTGTTGCTTTTGGGAGTCTGTATCTTTTAAAGTAAATATAAGAATCCATAGAATTAACTTCATTAAAGTTGTTCTGATTTGCTTTACATATGTAGGTTTGATGATGGGAAGTTGGGATTGTAGTTCTTTATATAATCTAATGTATTAAAATCATAGTTTTGATGTTTTCAAAATTTAACTTATTTGGCTTTATTTTATATGCATATAGATTTTTCATAGCAATGAATATGAATAAAGATAAATTAAAATTTGTACTTCAGTTCTGTGAAATACTTGATCGAATGTTTAGAAATACTTAGATAATATAATTCAACTTTTAGCAGTAGCAAGAAGTAATGCATTCTGAAAAGTGAACTTTGAATAACTGTCACTGTCATAGTTTTATTTAAGAGGACAAGCTCTATAAAAGGTTATTGAAGCTAATTTGAATGATAAATAGAATTCTACTAAAATAACAGTTTACTATTAGCTATTCCAGAGGAGTTTGGGGAATTTTAGGCTCTATGGGACAGATTTTCTGTCCAGAGTTTCTTTCTAGCATCTCTAATACGAGTTGCACCTTATTAACCCAGGGTTTGCGTTGTGCTCTGTTAATTCTATTTCTTTTCTTTTTTTTTTTTTTGAGACGGAGTCTTGCTCTGTTGCCCAGGCTGGAGTGCAGTGGCACGATCTCAGCTCACTGCAAGCTCTGCCTCCAGGGTTCACGCCATTCTCCCACCTCAGCCTCCCCAGTAGCTGGGACCACAGGTGCCCACCACCATGACCGGCTAATTTTTCTGTATTTTTAGTAGAGAGGGGGTTTCACCGTGTTAGCCAGGCTGGTCTTGATCTCATGAACTAGTGATCTGCCCACCTCGGCCTCCCAAAATGCTGGGATTATAGGCATGAGCCACCGCACCCGGCCAATGTACCCTATAATTTAGTGTAACATCTTAGTCAATTTTTTTCAAAGTTAACCTTTTATCCTCCATGTTTACAGAGTATTACATAGAGCCATTTAAGTTTACATTGCTTCCAATCATTTCTGTAGCTAAACAGAATGCACATGTTTTCAAAGTAAAATTATGACCCGAAAAAAACAGTTTAATGATTGTGTGCAGACATTTTGAAATCTAGGCATGTGATTGACTTTTAGTGTATTAAAATCAGAAGCCCAGAAAATGAATGCTGAGATGCATTATATAGAGGGTAGGAAATAAGATAATCAGCAAATATGTAGCCTGCATTCCTCAAAGGAATATAAAGCATTAGAATGTAGGTAAGATTTCAGTTTTTGCTTTAAAATTTTTTATTTTCTATGTGATTTTTGATACTGTTAGTCAAAGATGCTGTGGCTAATAGTGCTATTTTCTGAAAGGATGTGTATGTATCTCAAAGTACTATTACATCAATCTGTGGTGTTTTGTCTCAGTCGTTCCTGGGGTGGATTCCATTATCTGCAGCTCCATTGCCTTACGGATAACACTTTGCTTCTCTTTGGACAGAGTATGTTTCTAATTGTTTGCACACTGTGGTGCTTTGTAGCTTTCTTCTGCCTGTTACTACATTTCATTGCCCTCAAAGGGGGGCTTCTGAGCTCTTGAAAGATTTCTTAAACCCACATTCTGTTCTGCTCGCCCTTATGCAGCTTTTTGGAAGTATTTACCTTGACAACCCAGTGTTCTGTTCTGTTGACTGTCAACATGTGGCTTTTTGTCACAAAGCTAATTTGCAGTGATCATTTTTGAAGCTTTAGGTTGAATGCATTGCTTTAAAATAAGAATTATGTCACAAGCAAAAGTTGAGTTGAAAGTGTTTCCACTGATGAGTTTTGTGTAATATAAAATATATATGAAGGAAAATAAAAACAGTTGATTCTTATTTACATCCCACAAATTAAAATATGGGGCTGAAAAGTTATTTTTAAAGTTACTTTCTTAGAGGGTCATGTATACTATGCAATTAAAATTAGACTTGCTACCGTATATATTTTTACTGACAGAAAACAATAGTACACAAATCCAGTCAATAATTTTTGAGGCTTAAGATGGCTGATTAGATGTAGCTACAATGCTCCTCTTCCATGGAGAGGAACCAAAATATCCAGTAAATCTTCACACTCTAAACATATATTTTGTGAGAAAACACTGAAATTCATTACAGAGGCAATGGGAAATACTGTGGTTGAAGAGGGAGTAAGCTGGGCTGCCTGCTCAGTTATGGGTAGCCTGCAAGCCCAAATCTCACCATTATGCAATATACGTTACATAGACATGTAACAAACCTGCACAGGTACCCCTTGTAGCTATACAAAGAAAGAAAAGAAAAAAAAAAATTCAAAGAAAGGCATATCAAATGTTTAACTGTGTAAGGAGAAGAAAAAGACAGCTTGTGAATAAAATAATTAAAATGGAAAATAATACTGTTAAAATACTGAAAAAAAATACTGTTTCAAGTATTTAGTGCGAAGAACTGAAATAAAAAAGCCACAGGTCATTCATAAAGTACCACAAATGATCATAATAGTATGAAGAATTTCACTTATTAAGATTTGAGTAGAAGACTATTTTAAAATCCTTAACAATTCTAAACTTGTATTTACATAGGTTTCACAAAGTAGCTAAAAAATAAAACTCATTGGGGAGGCCAGACGAAATAAAAAATAACAAAAGACACAGTATGAAGAAAGGCATCATGGGAGACCAGTAACTTAATTGCCATCCTCTCCTTTGCCAGAGGAGAAACCTTTTATTTACCACATGAATATTAATGTCTCAGTTATCTCGATCAGTGTTTGGGGCCCCTGAGGAAGAAGATAATTTCATAATGACTTTTTTTTTTTTTTTTAAGAGACAAGGTCTCACTCTGTTGCCCGGGCTTGACGGCAGTGGCGTGATTATACCCCACCACAGTCTCCAATTACGGGGCCCAAGGATCCTCCTGCCTCAGCCTGCCACATAGCTGGGACTACAGATACGCGACACCATGCCTGGCCAATTTTGTACTTTTTGTGAAGACAAGGTCTTTCTATGTTGCACAAGCTGATTTTGAAGCAATCCTGCCTCAGTCTCCCAAAGCACTGGGATTACAGGCCTGAGCCACTGCAATTGGCCCCTCAAAGAATTATAACTTTGAGAAATTCGATCTCAGAATTTACTGCCCTTCCCTTTCTTCCTTTTTGTGTGTGTGTATATGTGTGTGTGTGTGTGTGTGTGACAGAATCTCACTCTGTTGCTCAGGCTGGAGTACAGGGGCTCTATCTTGGCTCACTGCAAACTCTGCCTCCCGGATTCAAGCGATTCTCGTGCCTCGGCCTCCCAAGTAGCTGGGATTACAGGTGCCTGCCACCACGTCTGGCTAATTTTTGTATTTTTAGTAGACACAGAGTTTCACCATGTTGATCAGGCTGGTCTCAAACTCAGGTGATCCACCCACCTCGGCCTCCTAAAGTGCTGGGGTTCCAAGCATGAGCAGCCGCACCCGGCCACTTTTCTTCATTTTAAAATATTTCCCTAGGAACTCTATCATCCTTTACCAATAAACACTTTCTTGCTTAATGAAGCAGATAATTATTTTGTGTTTTCTCTATATTTAGATACCTCATAATATTACTTTATGCTTTAAAAATAAGCTAATTAATATTATCTTTTACATTCATCACTGTCAATACATTCATCTCATCTAATATCTATAAGAAATTTATGACGATTTTTTTTATTATACTTTAAGTTTTAGGGTACAAAACTAAAACTAAAAATAAAAATAAAAGGTTAAAAAAAGAAGAAATTTGTGATGATTGTCTTTCAGTTTAATCTGAGAATGGCTCTATATTTGGAGTCGATATTAATGACTGCATAGGTTAAGCAATGACCACATTGCATACTCTACTTGAGTTACTAAACATACAGTTAATTTACATTTCTTCTACCTGTTTTCTAAAAGCAATTGTCACTCCCCATATATTAATTATAATACAGTAATTACCTGTGTCTTTATATCAAACTCAACTTTATTTTCCTACAAATGAGTAATTTTACTTTAATTATGTTGCCATACCTTTTCTCATTCGTTTGTTTAATCATGCAGATTTAAGACACCATCTAACAACAAATATTAATTATATTTGTTCAATAACTGTTGTAATTTATTCAGGTAAGTTAAGAGGTTTATAAGATTACCACACAAGTCAAATTTTTTTCCTGCCCCCTTTTATTTCACACTTGGACTTTTCCATTTGAAAAGCAAGTATTAGGTTTGTACAATGTATAGGACTCATATAGAGCATTATGAGAAACGCAACTTACCATGCTTTGAGTATTATCTAGACGGCCTTCCCTTGTTCAGACGATGAATTTATCTCTAATTTAAGTATTTCTTTAATTCTTCAAGTTAAAACAGCTTTAGTAATACACGTTAAATCAGATACTTGTGATATGTAGCACTCAGTTGTTGTTTTTTAACTAAAATACCATGTGATCAGAATCCCTGGATCCAAATACATGTCAATTGATAAAAACTATGTTTTATCTTAGTCTGAGCTCATTTATATTGGTTATATGCTCTGTCTTTCATATTTTGTTTATACTTAAAATGTAACCCCTACAAATCCTGTTGAAAAAGGGCTATTTATATATTCAAAATGAATAAAGAATATGCTGTTATTACTTTTCATTTCTTTTGGGCTATTGGGAAAGACTGCCCAGTATTTGTTAATATCACAGGTTTTGGAGTTAGAAAATCTTAGATTTAAATCCAGTTTCAATCATGCTATGACCTGTCTACCTTAAACAGCATTATTAACTTCTCTGAGCCCTAATTTGCCTCTAAATGTAACACACAGGACTGAATGGTCAAGGCAAACTCAGAGAAATCATGTGTTTTACCCAAGGCACTAAGGTTCAAAAGATACAGGCGAGACACAGGCACAAAGGTACATGTCTTCTTGGGGAAGACTGAGTCTCTGAAGCTCAAATTTCTAACTGACTCCTTTGCCCTGCCTACAAGTTTTTTCCTGTCTGATATAGAGGAAGGCACCACAGGTCTGCTTTCCTATCTTCTTTTATGAACCTGTATCTCTGCCACTTTTATAGTTAGGCTTTCTAGAACAACGTATGCATGTGCTGCCACAAAGTTGCACTTTAATTTCACTGTTCAGTTCCCTACCATATAACTTTTTCCCCATCCATCACCCTCAGATTGTTTTTGCTGTGTTCACCATTGAGCTCCAGCTTCACAAACACAGTAAGTATCATTTACAACTTGCTTCCCCTACACCCCCCAAGAACTTCCTGAATCATTAGAGATGCTGACTCCTGCCTCTGCCATACATTCATATTTTCTTCATTTCAGTGACATTGCACTTTCCTTATATTCTTTCTATACTTTTGCTTTTTTCCTTTTCTGTCTCATTTCACTCCTTCCTAGTAAACCGATGTCTAATTTTTAATGTATATTAAGTTTCAACCAGGTTTTTTCTTAACTTCCCATTCTACATTCTCTGTGTAAATATTCTTTCCTACAGCTTTAAATACCATGCCCCAAATTCTCAAATTCTATTTGACTACTACCTCTCCTGTGAATTTCAAGCTTATAGGTCAAAATGTGCTCAAAACTGAAATTCAGGATAATTGCATGGATCAGAGCAGTGAGGCTCATTCTTGATATTTAATTCTTTAGTTAAGCCTATACACAATCAATCAGCCATGTGTCCATTTTACCTCCAAATCTGCTTATTTCCATCTGACCCAACTACCCCTAACCCAGCAAATTATTCTTTCACCTTCAAGGATTACTGTCAAAGTCTTCTCCTGTAGTAGGAAGATTAAATTTAATA
The DNA here is from genome assembly GCF_028858775.2 of Pan troglodytes. Classification (NCBI taxonomy): domain Eukaryota; kingdom Metazoa; phylum Chordata; class Mammalia; order Primates; family Hominidae; genus Pan; species Pan troglodytes. The sequence goes on from NC_072401.2 coordinate 173,224,224, forward strand.
AATTGCAAATCATATCTCCAACACTCCTCTTTACTTAAACTTATATAAAATCCAAACTCCTTACTTTGTCAAACCACGTGTTAATTATTTCGTTCTCACTCAATTCTTCATCTTTTTCCACACAGTAATGACACTCTACTTGCTCTGCTCTTGCTCCTTTTGCTTCGTCCAAATCAACAAGCTCTTTTTTTGCTATCTACCTCATAGTTATCTCTTATCCATCTGTCAAGCCTCAATAAAAATTTTACTTCCCCAGAGAAAATGTCCCTAAATCTTCAATCTTAATTAATTCTTTTCTATGATTTCATTCCTTGACATTATAACTTTCCTTCACAGTGTTTATCCCTTTTTGAGTTTATGCGTCCATTTCATTTATGTAGTGCTAATCACCTACTAGATAGTAGGCTTCCTAGGCCTTAGAGGGTCAGTAATCATGTTTTTTTTTTCTGTCTTCAAATTCTGCTGCATGTATAATCCTCAGTTTCTGATCTTAGAAATGGATAAAATAAGACTTGATTTGCTGCATAGTTAAAAGTAAGTGCAATGATTTATTTGATTCTTTAGTGAGGCTGAAACATCATAAGCCTTTATTAAATTGTGTTTATTAATTGTGTTTATTAATGAGAAATAGACTCACTTTTTTTAAGAATAGGGGCAATTATTTTATGGTTTCAAGCCAGTGTGCCAGCTGTCAAAGCCCAGCTTTGCTAATTTTAGCTGTGCATTTGTAGGAAAATTACTTTGCGTCTTTTTGCCTCAGTTGTCTCACTTTTACAATGGGGATAACAACATCTGATGGGTTATAATATAAACAAAATGGGTCTCATGCCTGTAATCCCAGCACTTTGGGAGACCGAGGAAGGTGGACCACCTGGGGTCAGGAGTTCGAAACCAGCCTGACCAACATGGTGAAACCCTGTCTCTACTAAAAAATACAAAAAATTAGCTGGGTGTGGTGGCAGGCGCTTGTAATCCCAGCTACTCGGGAGGTTGAGGCATGAGAATCGCTTGAGGCACGAGAATCACTGCCTGGGAGGCAGAGGTTGCAGTGAGCAAGACTACACCATTGCATTCCAGCCTGGGTGACAGAGTGAGACGCCATCTCAAAAAAAAAAAAAAAAAAAAAAAAAGGACAAAATGAGTTAATGTATTCTAAGCACATAGTACAGTATGCAATACATACACACTGAGCATTCAATGAACATTGACTTTTGCTATCATTAGGAATTATTTTTACCTATTTTAACAAATATCTAGAAGTTTTTCTTCTAAAGATATCATCTGTTCTATATTGTCTTCTGAAAACTTTCCATTTACTGTTCACATTTTTACTATAGTTTCTCTTCTTTTATTCTATATTAAAAAGTTTTTCCAGTCATGAAAATGATTTAGATTTCCTTTTTCCTCTACAGCCTTCTCAACTTTTTTGCTAATACTTTTTGCAGTGAGATTCCAAAAATGAATTATGATTTCATTTTATTCTCTTTCAGAATGTCATTGTTTGGCTCAGTAAAATGTCTCTGGTCCTTCTTTCAGCACTTTGAAATCTCTACTACTTAAATCTTTTACTGTTCCGAGACCTTATTCATGTCAGCTCATTTTAAAATCTCCCTTCTAGTCTGAAAATATCTCACAAAATTATAACCCAAGGTTCTAAACTTGCATTAATCTGCTGACTTTGAACTGTCTACATTTCTAGCTCAAGTTCATCCCACACACAGTCCTGAATGCCACAAGACGTCCATCCTGACAGGTACCTTTTTTTCCCCTCTGCCACTCCTTGTACTTCCAGGCTTCACCCTATGCTGAAAATGGCATCTTAATCAGCATCTACTAAGTACATTCTTCCAAATCTTCTTCTTACGCCCACCTTTTCTGTTAAGTCTAGAATACTGAAATTAACTTCCTTCCCCAAATTATTGGCCCACTGCTGTTTTTGTAGCTATAGTTAACCTTCAAATCCACATAATAGGAATGTATTCAAATGGAAATTAGATTTTTAATTGACACAAACATCTTTAATAATTATTTAGAAACCAAATTTTGAGAATGTATCTGACATTTTCTAAGAAACAAAAGATTATTTCAAGAATAAATAATTCAATGGATATGAAGGAGATATCTGTATTGCATATAGTATCTGTAGACTATATAAATCCACTTATTTCTAAAGAGTACTAAGGGCAGGGCCTTGCTTTTTAAGTGATTGTAAAGATCTTATATTATCTGTTTTTTGTGCCATGATGACAAAAAAAAACTGAATAACTCTACAAATTAAGATACTATTACTATGACTTACTATTATAGCCTCGATCCTTTGAGTGTTTACTTAAATATTGAGCATTGTGTGCCTGGCAATTTACTAATTTACAAATGTGCTTCCATTACCAGAAAGGAGTCATCATTTAGACCCCAAGAGAGGTTTCTTGTATCTCACATAAGTATTTGAGGTAAATCCATAGAGTAAAGTGAGAGCACGTTTATTAAGAAAGTAAAGCAATAAAGAATGGCTACTCCACAGGCAGAGCAGAGACATGGGCTGCTCGACTAACAATATTTATAGTTATTTTTTGACTATATGCTAAACAAGGGGTGGATTATTCATGAGTTTTCAGGGAAAGGGGCGGGCAATTTCCTGGAACTGAGAGTTTGTCTCCATTTTAGACCATATAGGGTAATTTTTGAGGTTGCCATGGCATTTGTAAACTGTCATAGCATGTGGGAGAATGTCTTTCAGCATGCTAATGCATTATAATTATCATATAATAAGCAACAAAGACCACCAGAGGTCACTTTCACTGCCATCTCGGTTTTGATGGGTTTTCTCTGGCTTCTTTGCCGCAACTTGTTTTCTCAGCAAAGTCTTTGTGACCTATATTTTGTTCCAACCTCCTGTCTCATCTTGTGACTTAGAATGACCAGCCTCCTGGGAATGAAGCCCAGTAGGTCTCCCCTTATTTTACCCAGCCCCTACACAAGATGGGGTCACTCTGGTTTAAACGCTTCTGACACTTCCACTTAATTTCACAATACCAAAACTATTATAAATTTATTATTGCTATATTATAAATTTTAAAACTACATATTAGAGTTGTTAATTAGTGCAATTTATAAAATAAATAAGTGAAACCGTTTATGAAAGGATTTTTTTTTTTTGCTGTTAAACTTCTGGTAGGCAGAATAATGGTCTCCAAAAGAAGTCCATATTTCAGTCTCCAAAACTTGTAAATATATTGCATTATCTAGCAAAGAGGAAACATGGTAACAGACGGAATTGGGTTTTTAAATAATCTCATCTTAAAATAAAGAGATTATCCCAGATTATTCAGGAATCTTCAAATGTGGAAAAGGGAAACAAAAGGAACTATCAGTGTAATTTGATGTGAGAAAAGCTCTACTGGCAACCGATGGTTTCTGAAGGTAAATTGGGCCACCAGCCAAGAATTCCAGCAGCCTCTGTAAACTAGAAAAGACAAGGGAATGGCTTCTTCCCTAGGGCCTCCAGGAGAAACCATTCTAGAGGTCAAAAATTCTTAAATCAAGTTATCAGTCCCTGAGTAGCAGGGGGCTGATAACTTCATTTAAGAATTTCTGACCTCTAGAACTGTGAGATAATAAATTTGTAGTGTTTAAAGCCACCAATTTTGTGGTAATTGTGTTACAAAGCAATAGAAAAGTAACAAAGATCTTAAATTATTTGTATTTTGGTTATCAAGACTTATTTTAAAACTGCGAGCACTTGAGAAATGATCAGATCCAGTGGGCTCATTAATCAGATGAGAAAAATAAAGAATAAAGATACTAAATTAATTGCCATCAACTTTTTCTGAGTGCTCCTATTGGCTTTCAATTGATATATAAACAAAACATCAGAAGACTGCTTTTGTTCTTTCTATACCTGCCTTCGCAGACTGCTAGAACTATTAGAATAGTCTGTTTCTGATCTAGGATTTGTTGCACTTTGATCTACAGTATCTCTTTGCGTTGCCAAAATACTTCAGAGGGACTTATTAATATATTATGAAGGCAATAAATATTGTGAGAAAATATTTCTTCATTTAAACGTCCTAAATAGATTAATAAATTTTATATAATACACAAATAAAAACAATATTATTTTAGGGTTTCATTTGCTTGTTCTTCTACAGTCACTTTCTTAATAGTCTAGTGAAAAAGATTTTGTTTTGCTTTGTGAGGACGTTATTGGCAAAATTAAATGTTGGTAAACATCTTTTAAAATAATAAGCATAGCAATAGCTATCATTTATTAAGCATTTCCTGTGTGTTGGGTACTGCTTCATGTGTTTTATGTGTATTATCTAATCTTATTTGAAAACATTTGCATGAGGTTGCATTATTACAATGCTTAATTTAAAGATGAAGAAATAAAGGCATCTAATATAATAGTTAGACTTGTCAAATGTCACACGCATGGAAACAGCATTACCAGAATTTAAACATAAGCTATCCCTAACCAAAGCGTGTGTGCGCACGTGTGTGTGGTGTGTGTGTGTGTGTGTGTGTGCACTTGCTGGTTGGTTTGGTGCATTTGATTTGTTTTTAAGTAAGAATATGGAAATACTAATTTCAATTATCACACAAAACACAAAACTGAATCAAAATGTGTCAATGGGAGGCATGATAGTAACGTTGACTTTATTTTATTGAACATCAATAATTTGCATATAAAACTTTTCCAAGTACACTGTATTTTAATGAATTCAGAGCTCAGAGCATACACAAATAGTATTTGTTGGAAAATTTTAAATGACTAATTTAAATGTTCTTATGAATAGGCCATTGGAAAGGCTTTTAAATATAAGTAATATTGCAATGTATTCAGCATATGGCTTGTTTCTCACATCATGCTATGTTAAATGGTAACAGTTTTCTTTATATTTCTTTGTTTTAAAATAATGTATGAATTTTTATAAAACATTACAAATTGTCATATGAATAGAAAGGATTGGCAGGAAAACAATAATTTAACAGCAACAACTGTTGTATATTAGTTTTCAACAAAACGGATTCCTTTTTCAGAGAAAATTAGATTTTTTTTTTTTTTTGAGACGGAGTCTCAGAGTGCAGTGGCGCAATCTCAGCTCACTGCAAGCTCCGCCTCCTGGGTTCACGCCGTTCTCCTGCCTCAGCCTCCCGAGTAGCTGGGACTACAGGCGCCCGCCACCACACCAGGCTAACTTTTTGTATTTTTAATAGAGACAGGGTTTCACCCTGTTAGCCAGGATGGTCTCCACCTTCTGACTTCGTGATCCGCCTGCCTCGGCCTCCCAAAGTGCTAGGATTACAGGCGTGAGCCACCACGCCAGGCCGAAAACTAGACTTTTAATCACAAGATATCAAAGCTGCTAGTGTAGCTTCTCAGTTAACAGTCCTCGAAGAGTGTGATGACTGGCATCAGCAAGTGGGGCAGATAGTTTGCTTTCCTAGGGGGAGTTCATGTCAGTGGAAAAGGAAGGAGCAGTTCACTTCTTCAGTGAATGACAGGTAGAATAGAGCCTCTTATGTTCCTGAGTCTCATGACCTGATGACTCTTTTCTTGGAATTAATGGGTTCTGATCTGAGCTCTTCCATATGGTAGGTATTTATCGGCACTCAGCTCAAATTCATAGAATGAAAATAGTAACTTCTAAGCTATGTAATAGAATACTGGTTTTATTAACCAAAAGTGGGGTTTGGTGGTGATGGGGATCTTGTTTTAGGGCACCAAAGTAAAGTGATGAACCACTTAGGAGGCACTCTTTCAATTGAGTAGCAATTTCTGGGCATTTTTTCTCCCCTGAAAAAAAGCTGTGTAGCAGCTTGGGGTGGACAAAGGCCGTCTCTCAAGAAGAGAGTAGGAACATAGCAGATTGTGGCAAGGCTATGCCAGATAAAACATGGTAATATGGTGCTATTCCTTCCTTCACAGTTTATCCGAGATCCAAACATTTTGGTGGGGTTGAGAATCAAAACATTATGTTTTAATTCTTAGATACTGACCAAAAATCTTATTGTAATTTGGAATTTCTTTTGATAAATACATAAAATTCCCAAAGTTTATATATTATGTTAAATCTCATAAAAGCATATAATCTACTTTTTGTACATTTTATATTACTTTCTCTCTTTACTTTCATGATGATTTCAAGGTACCCACATAGACATAACTTTTTGCCTTTGAAACTTGCTTTTAAACATCAAATCATCAGCTCTAATGGTGGAAGCCCTTACATATATATATGAGAGCTTATTATTACATATATATGCTCTCATATATATTACATATATAGTTCTCATACATATTAACTCTTATGTAGAAATCCCTAAAGCTAAATGATTTCTAGCAAAAATTAGATGATTTAAACCCAAAATGCATTATTTCCATAAATATTGGGAAGGTTCTCTTTCCCAATGAGTCTTGTTTCTGTTTAAATAAGAATATTGCAAGAAACCACAACTCGAGCAGGACTTTTATATTGCCTGATGCCAGCACTAGACCAGAGGGATACCAGTGGTAGCTGTAGAGATTATTTCATTATGATGAAGGAAGTCCCTCAAAAACAACAGTGCATTTTGATGTGTTTATTGTAACCCTCATTTCAATTTTTCCCTTTTTAAGTTCTTTTTTCTTTTTTTAAACTCTATTGTTAAAATCTTAGCATAATGAGCAGATAGAGAATTAAGTACAGAGAAGAAACTGCCTCATGAAACATAGTCTCAGACATTTTCTACACTTAAGTTTATTTTATGTGCTCTATTTGTGATTTCGCCACATTTGATGTATATTTTTCAAGCTAATCTTGATTAAGTAGTCATGGCACTAGTTTCAAGCAGGTGTCAGAAATCCTGGTTTGAACATTTCTGGTGCACAGAGGACTGTGCTGACATTTTCTGTTCACCCTCCATGGACAGTAATTTTTTTTACCATAAATTATTTATGCTTCCTAAAGCACAGTTTAGTCACAGAGAGTCAAAATGACAGTCCTTACTGTGGTTAGAGCATTGTGGAGAAGAAAGACATAAATCTGATCATAAATAAAAAGATATAAGAGAAAGTGCAATATACACATATGACCTGAAATAGGTTTTAATATAGAAAAAGTGAGAAAGAAGCTGAAGGTACCACTGTTCATCCCTCTATGGTGTAGATCTCCTATGCAGCATGCCACATGTTATCTGTGACTGACAAAAATGCTGAACGCTTTCTCTCTTCATCACAAGAATTGTCCTGCACAAATTCTGGGGTTAACTATTCTACTGTGGACATAACTAATCTACTATATGATGGAATTATTTTATAAGAATGTAATAAATAGTCAAAGAAATATGTATTAAGTAGATTACTAAAAAACATATATATTTGCCTTGTCTATTTAAATAACACATAATAAGGGAGAGAAAAATAAATTAGAAAAAATAGTAATTTACAAAGAAATTTGTGTGATTATCTAAAGTTATTTTTAGATTTAAAAGGAAAATATTAAATACAATTATTGAAAAAATACATAGACCTAGACATAGTTTTGTAATATTTTGCCATCTCTGTAAAGAGCTACCACACAGGGCTACAATGATGAGAACAGTTCACTTCATGAAGGCAGAAAATTAAATAGGCATCATTTTATTTAATCTGATCACAGGATCAGGTTCACGTAAGATTAAGAGTAAAGTGTGGAGGCTTTGAGAGAAAAGAGTTATTATCATCCAATAACCTAACATAAGCACAATTAACATACATATGGGAAAGCAAAGAAAAGACCTGTGGAACATGCAAGAAATTCGGCAATATGTCATCCACGAATATCTTGTGGAAGTATTTAAGGAAAGCATTTAGCCAAAAGTAAAATAAAATAAAGGCAGAATGCAGATACTCAAAGTAAAATGAAAAAATAACCTTGAAATCAAATTTTGTAAATTTTCAACAAATTCATATGTTGGAGTAGTAGTATAAGGAAGACAGGTAGAGATTGGTAAATCAGGGAACATATGAGAATGTAAAATATGAAGGAAACTACTAGTAAATAGGGATTTGTAGCAGTGTATCCAATAAAAGATGTGAAACCATAACAGGTAAACACACAAAAAAAGTAATTAGGCTCATGGACTATCAGAAAAAATAAAAAGTGTAAAAATAAGTTAAAAATGCAGTATAAAAGAGAAATCATAAACCAAACACATTAGTTAGCATATTTAATAGAAACTGGTTAAATTATTTTACTTAAGAAGTGCTCTCACATTGAGTTCTAGCTATATTCCATTGAGAAAGAACATATCTAAAGGAAGAGCACAATGAAGAAAATAACAGAATATAGCATGTCAATCAAAGAAAACACTTCTGAAAATTATTAACATCAGATACATCTTAAGATCAAAAAAGCAAAAGGGATTGTCTCATATTTTCAAAGACAAAAGAATAATATCCTCAAATAAGATATAATAGGAATGACTATTCACTTGGCAATTCTTAAAAATATAGTGCTAGGGCAGGCTGAAGAATGTCCACATCTTTAACCCACAGAACCTGGAAATATGTTGCCTTACATGGCTAAAGGGATTTGGTAAATGTGATCAAGGGTATTGAAGTGAGGAGATTATCATGGATTATCTAGGTGTAACCAATGTAATCATAAGGGACTTTATAAGAGGCAGGAGAAGGAGATGTGATGATGAAAGCAGAGTGGAGAGAAAGACACAGCGACACAGTAAGGGAGAGATTTTAAGATAATACACCATTGCCTTTGAAGGTAGAGAGCACAAGTTAAGGAATAAAGAAAGCCTTTAGAAGCTGGAAAAGGTAGAAAAACAGATCCTCCCTGTCTTAGTTCATTTTCTTTTGCTTATAACGTAATACCTGAAACTGAGTAATTTGCTTAAGAATATTTATTTCTTACAGTTGTGGAAGCTGAGGAGTCCAAGTTTGAGGGGCCTCATCTGGTGGGAGCCTGTGCTGATAGGGACTCTGCAGAATCCCATGGCAGTACAGGGCATCCCATGGCAAAGGAGCTGAGCATGCTAGCTTAGCTTTCTCTTCCTCTTCTTACAAAGCCATTAGCCTCATTCCCATGATAACCCATTAACTCATTAACACATTAATCTATTAATCCATGAATGGATTAATCCATTCAAGAGGGCAGAGCCCTTATAGACCAATCACCTCATGGAAGTTCCACTTCTTAATACTGCCACATTGTAGATGAAGTTTCAATGTGAGTTTTGGGGGAAACAAACATGCAAACCATTTCACTCCCCTATAGCTGACAGAAAAGGATCAGCTTTGCTGACACCTTGATTTTAGCCTACTGAAATTGATTTTGTATGTCTGACATTCAGAATGTAAGAGAAGAAACAAAAGTATTGTTTAAGCCTTTAAATTTGTGATAACCTGTAATAGCAGCATCAGAAAACCAACGCAAGTGACAAAACATATAATTTTTTTTGAAAAACCCATATTTGTAAAAGAAGACAATACTAAAGCCATCTCAGAAATCAATGGGTTAAATACCCAAAAGATAGAAAGGCTTTAGGGGAACTGAATCTTTAAAGTCAAGCTTGTCTTAATTATATATAAAAATGCAATATCAGGCAGTGTTTAAACATACACTTCATACACTACATGAATGTTTATGGAAATAATATATGAATAAGGCCATAAATATAATCTCAATAAATTAAAAATTAGAAAAAAGTATATATATATGTAGTTTTTAAAAAATTCTTATACAAAAACAATAATATAAAAATATTATTTGCTGATTATAGAACTCTGCCCCAATTCACTCAATCAATAATCTACTTTTCTCATTACATTGCTTTTAGACTGGAAAAAATTAAGGTTTCCAAGAAAAAAATAGAAGAATATTCCAACAATTCTAGGCAGATAAATTCTTTCATAAAGAGAGCATGGATTTAATACAGAATAAAGATTAAAAGGTTTGGTTCTACCGTATTTCCATATAATAAGAGAACCTTACACAATGGAAAAATGGCAAAGTATTTGCAATTTAAATAGGTAACAAGAGATTAACATCTCCAAGCTAAGACATGTTTCTAATAGCATGATAATTTTAATCTTCCCCCACTCCCTGGGAGAGTTTAAAATAATTTCATATAAAAATTTCTTATGAAAGAGAGCTGCTTATCAGTGGATAATTTTTTTATCTCAGAAGTTAGTTAACACAAGAGAAAATTATATGGGAGTGTTGAAGAGCTGCTTCTAATTGTTGGACAGTTATTTTCTAAAGGGGTGATCCAAGGATCCTGGGCCCATTTGTCTTGGATAGATCCTTTCTACACTTAGTTTCCACATGTATCATTCAAGTGTATATCGTTTCTGTTAGCATTCTATTAAGTTGAACTCAGTTATATGGCCACAAGAAACTGAAAGGTCAGCCAGAAAATGAAGTTGACATGTCCAGGAAGAAGAAATAAGCTTGCTTGCACCTAGCCATCTCTGTCACAGGGGCTTCTGACAACATTTTTGAACTGTGGAATTCTGAGCTCTTTTTTCTGTGGTAGCCTCCTTTATATTCCCGAATTTTAAGCAATTGTGTTAAGGATAATACTTCCTTTAATCAGAATATTTTGGCACCCGGTTAAGCTTTTCTAAACTGTTACATTACTGGTTACATATCTTGAAAATAAAAACAAGTGTTTTTGTTTTTTTGTTTTCTGTTTTTGTGTTTTTTTGGTTTGTTTGGTTGGAGTTTTTTTTGTTTTTCTCGCTACAGGGTCTCACTCTGTTGCCTAGGCTGGAGGTCAGTGGTGCAAACACAGCTCAATGTAGCCTTTATCTCCTGGGCTCAAGGAATCCTCCCACCTCAGCCTCCTGAGTACCTGGGACTACAGGCAAGTGCCACCATTCCCAGCTGTTTTTTTTTTTTCAATTTTGTAGAGATGGGGTCTTACCATGTTGTTCAGGCTGCTCTTGAATTCCTAGGCTCAAGGAATCCTCCTGCCTTGGTCTTCCAAAGTACTGGGATTACAGGCATGAGCCACCACACCTGAATGATTTTTTTTTTTTTTTAACAGAGAAAAACCTTAAGGTGGAAAATAAAAACAAAATTATCTTTCCTCTATAACACAATAATGAATTAGAATTCAGTGTTACTCAAATTATTATACGGTTAGATTTCTTGACATTTTGTGGTGTGCAATGTTCAAAAGCAAATCTTTTTTTTTTTTTAATTGCCTCTGTCTGCAGTCTACACGCCCACCCACCCCCCGCCCCCACCTCAGGCTAAAGCAAATAAATAATCTGATAACTGCATTTTTAAAAAATTGCTAAATTAAAAAAATGAATCCCACCCCTCCAGGGGTATAAGGGTAATGAATGAGGAAGTACTAGCCACTGAACATAAAGCTATCAAAGATATAATTTAAATAGTAGGCCAGGCACGGTGGCTCACACCTGTAATCTCAGCACTTTGGGAGGTCGAGGTGGGTGGATCACCTGACGTCAGGAGGTTGAGACCAGCCTGGCCAACATGGTGAAACCCCGCCTCTACTAAAAATACAAAAATTAGCTGGGTGTGGTGGCATGCACCTGTAGTCCCAGCTACTCAGGAGGCTGTGGCAGGAGAATTGCTTGAACTTGGGAGGCAGAGGTTGCAGTGAGCCGAGATCACACAACTGCACTCCAGCCTGGGAGACAGAGTGACACTCCATCTCAAAAAAAAAAAAAAAAAGAATAAATAAATAATAAAAAATATTGTATGTTAAAACTAAAACACACACACAGAGGTTAGGAAAGTTTCATTATAATATTACAATGATACATACCAATAATTTTTAAATTATCTTGGAAAATATCAACTTTTCAACCATTAAATGCCTTGCTATAAGAAAGAAAACAAATCACATTATATGGTAATTTATGTAGTCAAATTATCAAGTCACTGCTTGCTCCCCAAAAATTCAGATAGAAAATTATAATAAAAGAAACATTAAACAGAGAAAAGGAGGGAGAGAAACTTCTCAAAAAGGCAAACTAAGCCTCATTCAAAGAAAATAACTTTTTATTTTCAATATCTTGGACACTAATTTTTAACTACATTAGATTTTAATCAATCCAAACATATTAAATATTTTCTCAGGTTCAAAATGCTGTTTTCAAAACTGAAATCCTCTACCTAGAAGAAAAAAGATTACTTATATACATGTTAAAGCAAAAATACAGAATTAAAGGATAACTTAACTATGCATAAGAAGGTCTTTCTGTGTATTTTCAGTTGAACTACTAAACCTGTTTCAATGTAGATGTACTTTTTTTTTAAAGCTATTACCTGCTAAGAGGAATTCTGAGAGAAAATTATTGACTGGAGATTTTGAAATTATCCAGAAAATATTTATGTGTGTATATCTCTAAAATTATCTCAGCATTAGGGTAATTTGTGCTAGTGTTATATTTCTTTATCTGGGTGCTGGTAACACAGGTAACCTACATTTAAAGCTACACATTATATTCATTTTCTCTATGGATATTAGAATTTAATAATTTTTAATAACTAGAGATATAGAAAGGTAGCAAAGACAACAGCAGCATATTTTTTCCACCTCCCCAGAAAAACAGACAGAGCAATGGATAGCAAAACACATCCACAAACCCCATTTATAGCCAAACTAGGTGAAAAGTGTTAAAAGAAAAACCTTAAACAAATTAAATTTAACAGAGCAAAGAACAGGCAGCCTCAAACCAGAATAAATTCAGAAAGACTCTTGCACATGGTCAAAGTAGATTTGTGGACAGAAAAAGAAAAGTGAGGTACAGAAACAGCTGGAGTGGTTACAGCTTGGTGTTTGCCTTGTTTGAACATGGTTTGAACAGTTGGCCATCTCGATGATTGTTGAGTCTGGGTAGGTTACAGTCTGTGTACACACCCAGTTAGGTTACAGTTCACTATGTACGGAGAGACCTTTAGGCTGAACTTAAACTATGTAAGGAGGCAGCTGTAGGCTAAACTTAATTTAACAAAAGGTATCCCCTTCAACCCCAAACCTCAAGCAATTGGTGTCAAACCTGTCTGTGGGAAAGAAGGAGAAAGTCGCAAGAGCAGTTTCTGACAAAACATCCACAGACCCCAACATAGCCAACATGAATTTGTTGAAAACCACAGATAGCCTATCTGAGAAAAGCACCTGAAACTTGAGGGCTTGGATGAGCAGCCAGTAGCGGGTACCAGTAGTAAGAAGGCCAGAGGAGACAGAGCATATCAGTGCCAGGTGACTCTCAGAACTGAACAGAGAAGGCTTTCTTCTAGTATAAGCCCCTACTCTGGGGAGCAATGGCTGCAAGGGAAATAAAAATTCAACAAGATAGGGGAAGCAGATGAACAAGAGGGAAGGTCCAGACTAGCACTAGGGAAGGGAAGATAGCCAGGATTTCACAAAAAGCAATCTACCACACTGTTGAATTCTGGATGTAAAATATCCAAAGCAGGAGCTCTGAGAAGATGGAAAAGTTTAGTTGAACTCTGTTCCATTAAAAAGTTCAGGAAATCTTATTTCACCTAAAACTGAAAAAGAGAACAGCATAAATATCAAATCACATGCATGCCAAGTTATTATAATAATAAAGAGAATAAAGAAGAATACTATCTGTACAGACAAGGAGAGCTTGCCAGAAAGACTGGTGCACAAAAGAGATCAAAACTATAACCTACTATTTCAAAATGAACTAAAAGACATTAATAAAATAATACAAGACATGAAAGAGCAACATAAATCAGAAATAGAAAACTCAGAATTGAGATCTCAGAACTCAAGAAATAATTGAAGATATTAGAAAAATATTTAGGAAATTAGTACTAACGATTTAAGAAATTAGTACTGACGATGAAAGAATACAATAAAATAATGCATTAACACAAATAGTTAAAAAAGAGCATTAAAACAAAAGAACGCAACAATAAAATAATGCATTAAGGCAAATAGAAAGTAAAAAGAAATTTAAAACATACAGACAAATTTCTAAAAGGAGACAAAAGGATTTAGGAAAAAAATAGTCAAGATATTGAAAATAGATAAGGAAATTTAAATCTATAGATCATAAGAGCCCCTGAAAAACAAAACCAAAGCAAGGACATAAAATATACATTCTAAAACATAACTTTAAACTTTTTTTTAAGGAAAAAGAAACAAAAAGCTACATATTGAGAAATAACAGTGTGTGCTTTGAAATGTTGACTTTCATCAATACCAGAGCATATTCTAAAAAAAAATTATGAAAGTTAGAAAAAAGAAAGAATCAATATATTTTGGGGACACATAGAAGAAAAGAGCATCTGACTTATAAAGGAAAGAAAAGATTATCGTCAGACTTTTTGACAACAACACTGCGGTTCATTAGACCTATCAGTGGAAGTTATGCATGTCCATAAATTAAGTGAAAAATATTATTTATAATTTTGGTTCAAAGTTATCATCACACAGTTGTAAAATTTGATATCATGAAAAGTTGATAATTCTATTATATTATGTGTGTGACTTTTATTTGATGAAATGAGAAATAAATTTACTCCTTTCTATTTTTATCAGACTTCTCAGAAGCTAAAGAATTTCAATTAGGCATTATTATTATTCTTGAAATGTGTCTTCTTGGTACATAAATTCATTAAAGGAAAAATAAATGAATGATCATAGCATGTACAAATTGGAGCAAACTTTATTAATCACTGCTGCTGTATTCCTTTGCCTTCTAATCCAGCACTCCCTAAAACCACTTCAATCTCCCTAAGATAATGCATACTTTGATGTTTTATAAAATACATTAAAAAACCAGAAAGCTCAAATGTATTAAATAATACAGTGTATATTGTATTCAACAGAACTACAAATAATAAATCTTTCTCCTAGATACCTCAAAGCACTTCTTAAATAATTAATTTTTAAGTGTTCTTGGATTAACATATGCTGTCAGTCTGGTTTTGATGAAAGACAAAGAGAAGTTTACAGAGCTATCATAAGCCTCTCACAAACACCAAGTTACAGGCTGAAGATATGACACAAAACTCACATCTCTCCATACTAAACACAAATAGATATGATTTTTCTTATTAGTCAACTACAAATTCATGTCAAACTCATATGCAAACAAGTTAATTAAGTTTAAAGGAAATCATTAAAATAGAAAAATTAGAAAATGTATTTCTGAATATTATAAAATTTAGAATGGTATTATCAGTTGCTTTGTTTAATGCAATTTAATATTTGAGTATATTAACTGGAGATAATCCTAACGGTACATGTCATATTGGAGGAGTAGAGGAAATAGTCATCGGTGAGAAATAGTTGGATCCGTAGCAATTGTTCTCTCTGGCACTTAACAAAGTGTTTAGTTTACATGAGAGAATAATAATGCCCCTAATGCTATTGTGTGATATATTCCCCACCATCACTAGAGTGGCAAAAATATACTATTAATAGACCTAGATATGATCAGGAACATAGATGACAGCAGAATATTTTGTGATTATCTAAAAATTCTTCCATATCTGAACAATACTGGAAAAGACCGAGTTTATATATCAAACTTCATCTGGTAATCTAGTGGTTTTATAAGAAAATATAAATAGAAACAATGCAATTACACTTACCATAGCATTGTCAAACCAGAGAATACACTCATCAATAATAGAACATATGATTATCTTATATCTGTAACATTTTCACAATTACAAATAATTTCAAATATATTATTTAATCAACCCAGAAGGCTAAGACTGTATAATTCTGATGAACAAAAGGGTTTAGATTCAATAACTGGAAATTAGTTCTTATAATGAAATACAATAATTCACCTGGATGCAATACTCCAAACATGTAATTTATTATATGTATATAACAACTAGCTTACAGTTCACTCAAAAAACTTTTCATTAAAGAGGAAGAATAGAATAGAGGAAAAATAAACTTAAAGATAGATTGGACAACATAACATGGACAGTCTAGAAATGGATATGATATTTGGGAACTTCTTCAGGAAAATGTCAAGTCCATTTTAACTATCAAAAACAGCCCCTCAGATGCATATCCACATGTGATACCTGTAAGGGTACATTTACAAAACTAATTTGTCATTCATTGCCACACATTTTTATCTCAACACGTAAATAATCATATATGATACTTAGATCAACACTAAAAACAAACCCACTTAAACAATTCACATATAGATGAACTCTCTTACATACAACTAGTTTTCTAATACAGTTCACTTTTTCTCCATTGACAGAATAATTAAATAACAATTTTCTTGTCTACATTTTATTCATAACACACATATATGAATGAATATACAAGTTCTAGCCTAAATAGAATCTACACATGAATCAAATAAGTTCCAATATGCTGGAAAATACTGATTTTTGATTGCATGCCTTAAATATGAACCTGCCATTGTTCCCCAAAAAGAGTTCCCATGTACAGAATCTATCTACACTGAAATAGGAATTCTAAATACTCTTATGGGGAAAGGCAGTTAAGTGTGCAGTCTCCCTGCCCTAGTTAGGCAGCACAGAAATGGGCCTGGGGCTTGGAGTAATTCCTTGCCAAGAGATAAAGATCCCTCCCCGCCTGTGCTAGGTTTAGCACCTTGGGCTGGCATATCTTTCTCTGTTCTGAACTCAGTGTTTGCCCTTTTGGCATGCTAAATGCATGTGTCATATTGCACCTGGCCAACCCCACTATTATATCCATTAGCAGCAGGGAGGATATGGGGTCTTTGACCTGCAGTGCAAGAGGGGTATATGCAGACCATCTTCTATGGCTATGAAAGGAGACTCACCGGCCAGAGAGGACCTAATGATGTCTGAGTTCATGTCTTCTTGGCAATCTATGGTTGCCACCTGAAAACCAGAGTTGACATCTTGAGGCTACTGCTACTTGTAATATATATTGTTGTGCTATTTCCCATCCTCCATGTGGTGAGGATCCTCCATTGAATATGGCAAGAGATGCCACTGGCTCTACAATTTGATGTAGCAAGCAAGGTCACCAACAAAGTTGTCATGGCATGGTAGAGGTTCAAGGATTCGCCAGTGCAACCATTCCAGAGAGGCACTAGCTCCCTGGGAGGTGGGGAGGGAGGACAGGCTGACTGAGGTGCTGGCTTCCCTCTGGCCACATGGAAATGTCATTCCTGTCACCATTGATGAGTTGGTGCAATGGAAAAGGACAGAGATTCTAGAAGTGGGTCCTGGAAGGGTACAAAGACTATACCTTGACTTCTGGCTGCTTTTGTACTTCCAGGCTATCTTCAAACTCCCACAATGTCCCAAGTGTATTAGTCCATTTTCACTCTGCTGATAAAGACATATCCACGACTGGACAATTTACAAAAAATAAATTTGATATGGACTTACAGTTCCACATGAGGAAGCCTCACAATCATGGTGGAAAGCAAGGAGGAGCAAATCACTTCTTACATGGATGGCAGTAGGCAAAGAAAAAACTGTGCAGGGAAACTCCCCCTAATAATACCATCAGGTCTCACGAGACCCACCCACCACCAGGAGAACACCATGGGAAAGACCTGGCCCTGTGATCCAGATACCTCCCACCAGGTCCCTCCCACAACACGTGGGAATTCAAGATGAGATTTGTTTGAGGACACAGCCAAACCACATCAGCAAGGATCAGAGACAATATCTTAGGGAATTGAGAGGACCCTTCAGGGAGCTCCAACCAATCCAGGTCACTTGCAGACCTCAAGTAAAGCCAGTTTTCACTCAAGGCAAAATCATTGATGGTATTGCTGCAAATGAAACTGTTAAAATGAGGTTCTTCTCTGAGAGTGGGATACAAAATCTGAGAGCTAGATATGGCAGAAGCCATGGAAGTCCTATGTGACTTGATTGGTGCACCTATTTGATGAGGGAGCTTGTAGATCCAAATGCCTGGGGCCTAATAGCACAGTCTGGGAAAACTAACTACTGACCACCTGCTGCAGTGCATTTTGCCCACATTGATCATGACAAGGACAGAGATAAGCCCATGCCACTTTTGATCTGGATGGCAGTGAATAGAAGAGTGATGGCTCCAACTGCACAGGACTTCCTTAAGAGTAATACCCCTTAAAAATATTCATGAGGTCATAACTGTTTTAAAGGGTAAAAGCCATAAACACCTGGCTATATGAACCTGCCCCTGGAGACATAGATGACACAGTCTATTCCTGACCGCACTGCAGGACTTTACGTGACAGAGTCCTCCCCAGTGAAAGATTCCCATCTCTCTACTCTTGTCCCCTGAAATGACTACAGGGACACCTGAGGAGAAGCTCTACGGAAATGTCCCACTTTGTGAAAAAAGCAAGAAAATGGTAGTTTCTAGGGATTTGTCCTAGATCAATGAGAACACAACCATGAGAAGCTTTGCCCAAATGGCCAAAACGGGAGTCCAGAAGGTAAAAAGGAAAAGAAAAAGGGCGAAAACATGGCCAACTCTCAGAATATCATAGCTTTTGTTGTTGAAATAGGGAATAGACAAAATGAAAATAGACGGGATCATAACAAGAGACCCCCATCAACACTATCAAGTGGAAGGGGATCTCTCTTCATTGGAGGTTAGGGTTGTAGCCTGAGTCAAAGAAAGGCTAGGAAAAGAGGGTTCCAAAGGTTGGAAAGACTTATAATCCCACATAGAAACCCTCCAAGTCTCTGGACACAGTCCAGGGATGAGGAATGTAAGATTTGAATCATTACAGTGAGGCATATCCACTTCTTTGCTGCCAGCTAAGTTAACCAAGTCCCAACAGGCTATTTGACAAAAGCAATACCTCCTAGCAAGTTGAGAAAAAATTGTTAGTGTGTTAATTCAGGACTTGCTGCAGGCAGGAGTGCCATATACCACTCTGTTGTAGTTTAACAGTCCAATATGATCCTATTAAAAAAAAAAGTCTTACAAGCCTGGAGGCTGACAGTGGACAACTGCAGGCTGAATGTCTTGCAATACTTAACATTATCACTGTAACCGGGGTGGTAGCACCACATGGGAGACTGATGATACACTATTATAAATCTGGCTAATGCCTTCTTCTTGACCTCTCTATGGGAAGAAGATAGGACCAGCTTGCATTCAAGCTGGTCTTATCTTGAATACTGCAGGAAAGTATGCTGCAGGAAAGTATCCGGCTGTATACTTTCATCTTACTTTGACAGAGATACCACAATTCCCCTGCAGTTTGCCATCAGTAGTAGGGCTACATCTGAAAAAGTCTGATTATCCCCGGGAGTACTTGTCATTCATTATATTGATGAAATTCTCATTGCTGGCCTAAGGAACACATTGATCAGGCCCTACACAAAGTCATAAGATACTATGATACATAAGGATTGGGTCATCACCTCTGATAAAGTCCGGGAACCTGCTCGTCAAGTGAAGTTCCTGGGAACCTCCTGGGCCAATAATCAGAAAAATGTTTCTGACAAGGTTAAATGAAAAATGCTGCCCTTAACAGATCCCACCAATGAAAAGAGATTCAACTCAATGGCTGGCAGGCCTGTTTGACTGCTGGCAATAATATGCACCACATGAGCATATTCTTTTGATCCCTCTATTGAAGGTTACCAATAAGGTAACCTTATTGGAGCCCCAACAGCAGCAGACTCTTGAGGCCATGAACCTTGCCATGGCATGGGCCCGGCCTCTGGGATCAATGAAGCTAGCCAGCCTTATGGAACTGCTAGTCTCGGTGACTCCTACCCATATAGATTGGAGCCTATAGCAATGAGATACTGCTACCAAAATGACTTGGCCTATCAAACATGTAAATTATTTGAGGCAGCCCCTAGGTACAACTTCTTCAAATGGCAACCACTAGCCTGCTGTTGAGCCCTAATGAAAACAGAGCAACATATGTCACCTGAAGACCTGAGCAACTTATCCTCATGTGGGTATTCACAAATTTCACTAATAGTGTAAAATAGGCTCAGCAAAGCTCCATCATTAAATGAAAATAACACATCCAAAATAATGTTAGACCAAGGCCTCAGTGAGTCAGCCAACTCCATGAATATGTAGCCGCCTCACTGGAGGAGGTTAAAATACCCATAGGAGATACCCCTGTCCCTCTGTTAGCTAAATGAATCCCACAGTTTAAAAATGTTCCAGCTGATAATATGGCTTGGTTCATGGATGGATATATGAAACTCAAAGCTGATGGAGACCACTGGGCCACTGAAGCCCCTGCCCCAAGGATGGTCATATTTTGACTGAGACTAGATGAGATGTTCTGCTGAATGGGCCAAGTCCATGTAGTACTGATGGCTGTACTGGCTACTCCAACAGCAAATTCCTGCTACATATTTATAGACTCATGGGTCATTGAAAATGGGCTAGCCATATGGTCCCATGACTGATGAATTAATAACTGGACCATTAAAGGTGCTCCTGTTTAGGAATGGGGACTATGACAGCAGCTTTTGAACTGCAAGAGATATTTATTTACCATTCATGTGATACCCATGTCATGCCACCCATGACAAAGGACCATTCAAAAGAAAACACAAATGGAATTTACAAGCTGACCTAGCATGCCTTCAACAAATTTTAATAATTGCCCATTGGATTCACCACAAAGTGGGACATGGAAGCCCAACTCAGATGCAAGAATGAGCCAAATGGGAGGACTGGCCCTCAAAAAACAACCCCCCAAAATGCAGCACACTCATATGACTCCCACCAACAAGCCCAGGCTATACAATGCAGCTAATTGAGCCATATTCACTGGACAGGGGACCCATGTAAGTGTGACAAATTGACCACATCAGACCATTAGTTTCCAGCCATGATTTCTGGTGGTGCCTTATGGCTATGAACACATACTTCAGATGTGGGACTGCCATTTCAAGGCACCATGTAAATGCAAAAACTATTATTGTGACAAAAAAAAAAAAACCCACCTCAGTCATGTTTGGATATCTAATAAAACTTCAGTATGACTGAGACACTGCATTTGCTGCAGAAGCTGTGCAGCAGTGTGCATGCTCCCATGGCATTGGATGGAACCCCAGAAGAATGGAGTGTTAGCATGATGGAATGAGAGGCTCAACTACACAAAGCTCTTCAGAAAAAATAATCTAGCAGATGACATCCCCACCTAAAAAAGGCATTTGGAAATTAAACACTGCACTCCAGCATGGGAAACATGGCATTGCAATACATGTTAAGAAATACTGAGCTTAGAGGGCACAAAGGGCCAGGTAGTGGGATAATTAGGCTATGCCTGTGAAATCCCAATTTTAGTACACCACCATTCTTTCATTGTTTCTTCTGAAACATACTCCTCAAGGGTGGCTTGTGATCTAGGCTGTAGTGATACACCAATAGGGCTTTCTGATTCAAACCTGGAGGCAACACTACCTTCGGGCATCTCCCTCCTGTGGTGCCCCACAGGAATGAGGAAGGGGTAAAAATATATGGACATGCTGTGTTTTCTTGGTTGTACCTGGTACTCTTGATCCCTCAATTTAGGCATGTGACATTACAGGATATGTCAAATTTGTTCAGGGTGTAACCTTCCTTCTTGGATTGGACAACTAAGGCCAAACTATATGGGTCAAGCAACAGAAACAATGGGTCTTCACAGAAGCTGTAACCTCACGACTATGGCAGGTAGCTTGGGTAGCTACATTTGGGCAATCCTCACTCTAGGTTATTAGATAAGAGCATCTTCCACTTTAGGAGGTTTATAAAGCAAAAGGTGAGTGGGAACATTAATTTTTTTTTCATTTCTCCAGAAGACACTGTGGTGCCTGGCACAAAAACACCCTGAAAAGAACCAGGACAGCTGTGGTGAAAAGATGCAATGTGCAATCTTAAATAATGCTAGATTCGTCACCCCAGACTGGAGTCGCCTTGTCCCACACTCCCATTGTAATGGCCTGGCTGGTACACAACCACTCAGACCCTTTTCAAATCAGTCAAGACAAACAGGACCCACTAAACTCACCAGTCAAGGTGGTGAACAACCTAATGGTTCTAAATTGCCCGTTGTCTGTTGATGGAATGAAACAATGTTTGTGTTGCTGCCAATACCTCTTACTGTGTGTATGCTAACACTTTGGGGAAGGTAAAAACTGGGCTGGAAAAGATCTAAGCTCAAGCAGGATGCTTATCAGCTGTACACCTGCAGTCCCCACTAGACTCAATTATTTACCTCTTTATAGTCATCCCAAGCCTAACACTTGGATTTCCTGGTTGAAGACCATTTTCCAGGGATACCTGGTTATCTTCCTGGGTCTGGTTCTCCTAATGACTCTGGTAAAATGCTGTGTCAAAATGACAGGGAGGCTCTGAGAACAAATGTACACATATGAGTTGTATGGGGTCCACATTTATTTAGCTCTGCCTCCAGACTTGGGTTGGGCAATGGTTCTACCAGAGTTGATGTCTTTTATCTGTTATTTTGGTGGCTGAGTAATAGTCAATGGGGGTGGACTATTATAAAAGTCACTCATATGCATGTAGTCTTCATACAGTGCCTTGGTCACTTAAGAATGGGTCTCAGGGCTGGAACCTTTCTATTCAAGACACAAAGAGCCCTCACAGCCTTCACTAGACTTATCGTTTTGTGTAGAAATAGTTTTCTCTTTTCTGGATTCAATCTGTTCTCTTTTGTCCTCTTAAAGTGAGAGCATCATATGGCACCTGGCCAACCTCACTTCTATATTCACTCCCAGCAAAGAGGTGTTGAAGTAAACGGAGGCACAATAAAATTTAAAAGAGTTTGAGCAAATAATGAATCATGCATTGGCCAGCTTCAAACCAGAAGTTGTTTAGAAACCCCACTGAGGGAATGAAAGGAGCAGCTTTTATAGAAGAAACACAGAAGTAAAGCAAAGAAAGAACTTTATTGCTTATAGTCATACAATTGACTTATTCGGTCTATGCCTTTGGAAAGACCTTAATTATATAATTATAAGTTTGCTACTTCTGATAAGTTGAGTTGAAGTTCTGTTTTTCTTCAATATACATATTTACAAGAAATAGCTGAAATTAAGTTTTGCTTATGTTTGGAAATCAAGCAAGTTTGAGGTCACTTATGAGACCTAACTATTTTTGTCTGCATAGAGATTCTTCAGGACTGGTCTCCATTTTAATTTACTTTAACAATGCTCCATTTTGGTTATCTTCTCAACAAGCAAATAGTATAGTGTTATGCACAGTTATCGCTATTGATAGACTCTCTGGAATGAAGAGTCATATAGATATTTTCATCATCAACAATTGCATTGTGATGTAAGGTCATATAGTGACCAATATCTGTGTCACAGGCTTGAGTGGTTGAGTTGTGGAGCTCTTCAATTTGTCTAAACTAATGACAATCATTTGATGTGTAAGTGGTTGCTGGAAAGCATTTAAAAGTATGTTTCAAAGCCCTTGAGGAAATACAACGCAATAGGGAGGTGAATACAATGACTTTAAGGAGAATAATAGCCAAATATTGAAAAATTCTCTGAAATAGGGATTGACAGGAGCCAAAGTTTAACCAATTAAATAAATCAATGGAAGAGGCAGCACCTATCTGATGAAAGATATATTTGCTCCTTAAAAGGCTTTACATTTAGGGCAACAATTTCTAATTTATTAACATAGAAACAACATTTTTATCAATAAGAGCACAAGCTTCTCTTTCTTAAGCTCTTAGGCATTAAAGACTTCTATTTTGGAGTACTACTGAGGCTAAATTGTACATTACAGGTATTGCCTGGAGGAAATTCAAAGTATCATCCTATGAAAACAAAACAATAAACAAATTTTTATATTTGGAGAAAGGTTTGATCTTAATTTTTGATTTCAGAGGACAGCTAGTCAAGATTTCTAGATCTGAGTTTGAAGCATCTTTAGATTGTGAAATGACAATTACAGTTGCAATCTGATATATTTTCCTGGTTTGCAGTTTTGAATGTCTCTGGATATGTCATTTGGTGTTTTAATGAACTCTCAGAGTAAACAATATACCAGTAGGCACGAAGGATGTCCACACATAATATGTTGTACTGATTTTTATGAGGTTTAAAGTCTTCCAGTTTCAGCTTGCCGGGCTTGGGAAAAGAGCAGTTTTAGTTTTTTGTTAAACTAGAAAAATGTAGGATTCAATTCAGTTTACAGTTGGATAAGAAAACCTCAAAGAAAATGAACAGGACCAGAATCTGATCATGGGTGCATTATAGTTTTCTATTAAAATATAATCTCCTTTTTTCAGTGATTTCTATTTTTGTCAAAAGTAATTACAAAATAAATCCACTTTTATCTAACTTGATTATTTATATATGTAACAAGAATAATAATGTCATGTATATTTTAAAATAGGATATTTTAGCTGGAGCTTTGTTAGTATCCAAGGGTTTTTATTGACTTAGTATCAGTCAGCCTTAATTTTTTAAAACTAGCTGGTAATGAGGAATCTTTGGTTGGACTTTTAAAAAGCTCCATGGGCTAAGAAGCTAAGGCAAGAACTAACCCAATTATGTCCTATTACAAGGAAAATAGATTCTAATTGAACTTATGGATATTCTCATATTGCCATAAAAATGAGAATATTGCTACATACTTTTCTTTTTTTTTTTTGAGACGGAGTCTCGCTCTGTCGCCCAGGCTGGAGTGCAGTGGTGCAATCTCGGCTCACTGCAAGCTCCGCCTCCTGGGTTCACGCCATTCTCCTGCCTCAGCCTCCCAAGTAGCTGGGACTACAGGTGCCCGCCACCACGCCTGGCTAATTTTTTTGTATTTTTAGTAGAGACAGGGTTTCACTGTGTTAGCCAGGATGGTCTCGATCTCCTGACCATGGGATCCGCCCACCTCAGCCTCCCAAAGTGCTGGGATTACAGGCGTGAGCCACCGCGCCCGGCCCATACTTTTCTTATTGATGCAGGATTTTTCTCCTTCACTTTGCCAGCCAGGGACCTCCATTTGGTGATGCTCCCTGCCCGGGCCTCTCTTAGGCATGCTACCTCCTGTGGGAGGAAGCCAGCCAACAGAGCCCACATGGGACATGCCTGGATTGTGCACCGGTGCAGCCTGTGGCTAGGCCGGGCATGCCCCCGCCTGCCTGTGTCATAGCTTGTACCCACATTCGGCAGTTCCCGAGTTATTTTCCCACATCCAAGAAGAATGAAGATACACTGACAATTGAAGAGTGAGGAGGGCAGAGAATAATTTTATTGAGTGACGGAGCAGCTCTCAGTAGACAGGGGTCATGGGGGTGGTCCTCCACCCAAAATGAGGTGGTTTCCCTTTCAGTGTAGCTGAATCTGAGGCTTTTATAGGCACAGAATGGGAAGGGGCAGGCCACAGGTAGCACTGGAAAAGGTAATATTTGATTGGTTAAAAAGCACTATTCAGGTAGAACTAATCAGGAAAGAGTGGGCAAACAGGAATAGAATTTCTCACTCCAGGTCACAGGTTTCAGGCTGTTTTTGGCTTAAAGGTGGGGTTTCACTGGGGACCCTCTCCTGTCTGCCTAGAATTTGTCTGCCTCTTGCCTCTATCTATCTCCCATCTGAAGAGGTACATCTAACTGCCATTAGGATAAGGACAATGGCCAATCTTAACTGTTTCCTGTTGACAAGGGGCACTATTTGGGGAAAACAGCAGTCAGAGGCCTATCTAAGGGTTCCTGGTAAAAGGCAGCCATCATCTGAGGCTCCAGTTGCATGACCTTTTGGAGTTTAATGGCATGAAGGCAAGAAGAGAAAAACCAGATTATTAGAAGACATGGATCAAAATGAAACAAAAAAGTAAGGACAGCTCAAAACCCCTGAGGCTGCCAAAAAGCCCAGATAACTGGTGGCTATTGTTATGTCTACTCAGATCTGGGTGCATGGTGTTTGGCTTTGGTTAGCTTCCTTGCTTTTATTTTTCCCAAAAAGAAACCTCTTCGTTATGTGCAACCTATTTATTCTTATCAACTCGCAGGATTTGCAGGATGATTGCCTGGGAGTAGAATATTGATACAGATTTTTACATTACCCATCTCTCTTGTTCCTTCTGAGCTGCAACCAGAGATCACTGGTTGGTTGACAGAAATAAGCAGGGTTAGTCTAAAATCTAGACAAAAACTTAAAGACAACTAATGACACTAGAATTTAATGACAAGTGTATAAGTTTTGAAACATACCTTTTCTCTCTCCAGTCCTCATTTGTCTGAAAAACAAATCATGATAAGGCTGAGTTGTTTGCAAAATAAACTTTAATTTTATACTGGGCCTGATTATTTGCATAAAGTGCAGCAAGAATAATTATTTTCACATAGGATTTTAAAAACTGGCTTAGATGGAACACTGTTGTATAAGGAATCTCAGATAAGACTTTTTTAAGCCGAACCCAGCCGTGGGTTTGTACCCACAAATACCTATGAGTTGGGAAAATTCCTGTCTTATTGAGGTCTCAAGAAAACTTGGGGTTCCTGGGCCTATTAGAAAGTGACATTCTTTACTCATCACAGATTGGGAACTCTGTACAGGGACTGTGTAGACAAGGTATGAGGCCATTTTTCCCGTGAGGCTTTTATTGGCTCTGCAAGTCAAGCTTGATTTCTTAAAGGGAAAGATGACCTTCTAGTCAAAACCTTGGTGAAACAACCAGTTTTTCCAATTGCATCCTGTTGTAAAAGAAATGGATTCTTACTGCAATTTGCAAATAATTATATTGCCATAAGTTAAGAATATTCAGAAGCAGCTTCCAAATTTTGAAGAGACCAGGCAGAGAGAAACAAATATGCTCCAAGTTTTGTTCACAGGAATATATCTTATTCAAATATTAAAAGCTATAAATAGCTCAAAATAAAAGTTTTTCTGACTTTGAAAAACAAAGGATCAGCAACATTTTAAGCAAAAAGTTAAAAAGAATTACTTCAGTTTTCTGTTAGTTCATATTATTCCATTAACTCTTGTTCTACTTGATATTCATGAACATTTCAGTTCTTCATGAGTCCTGTACATTTTCCTCTATTCCAATGTCACAATCTTAAAAATTATCAGAAATCTGAACTTAAGAGCACCTGTCAAAGTCCCATAGCTAATTAGAAACCATCTTTTGAAAAGGATCAAAACAAGATAGCAATTGTCTGTGAATGATAAAAATTTCCAGGGTAGTTATAGATAAAAACAAAATTGACAAAGAAAGTTGGTTATTTCTGCAGTTTATAATAATTTAACATAATAACTCTAATTATGATTGATAGCATATATTCAGACATCAGAATTTTCAAAATCTCATACGATTTTTGAACATATATTATTATTCACTAAAATATAACCTGAAGAAGGTTAAACATTAGTTTTATTTTGGCTCTCCCATGTAACTAAACAGGTTAAATAATCCTGTTTATCTCTATTTTGAATGTTTCAGGGCCCTCTGAGGCATCCAAACATTAGTGGTCAGAAAAGACAATTTATAAGCTGAAACTTGATTTTGGGAAGCCTATTAAATATTTTAAAGGTTTAAAACACTTTGATATTATAAAAAATAATTCAAAGTTACCTTAAGTAACTTATTTCATCAAGATGATGACTCCAAGTTTTATTTAAAAGGCATCAACCTTTACTCATTAAGAGGGAAGACAGCTTTCCAAACAACGTCTCTTTTATTTCCCTTCTTTTTTCAGTAGTTTATTTGCAAGGCAAACAAAAATCTTCCATTATCCTTTAATATTACATGAAAATCTCATTCAAGAGAGGGAAAACCAAATTTCACCCTCACATTAGTCTACTATAAATGTCAACTACAGTTTTTTTAATGAAACATAATAGATAATTCTATCCAATCTTAACCTGTTTGTCCATGAGGTGAGATTCTTATAAACCTTTTATAACCCTTTACAAATTTTTTTAAGACCAGATTAATGCCTTAAGAAAACCTTGTTTGTTTTTATTACAATGCTTAGTGTATGGAAAAAAACAAATAATACCTTTTTGAACTTAGTCAATATGTTCATACACGAGTTTATTTTACAAGATTAATTTTTACAAACCTTCCACAACTTGTTTAAACCTTTAGTTTTATCTCATTTAATTTAAAACAGTCCTTTAACCCTCTAAACTAGGCAAAAATTTTACATTTCCATGCCTTCTTATAATCTTTTACTAATAACACATCTTACTTTCCTTAAACACCTTGCATGCAATCTCTTTTCAGTAATCTCCATTATATGTTATAATGATAACTCTTAGCAATTTTTAATTTTAATGTAAAACCTGGTAAGTTGTTTTAATTCTGTACTAGGCACAGATAAAGTCTGACTCTTTCCAGCATAGTCAGGGATGTGGTTAACTCCATATGTCCCCAGGCCTTACCAAACAGTAAAGCAGGCAAGTCGAACAATTTTCAAAAGCTGAAGAAAGAAGCAGTTTATGAGCTTAAAGCATTTAGTAAACTTAGTATTTGACCTGCATAATTTAGACCATGTATTTACATGTTGAAGACATTTGTATTTTACCAATAATCTTTAAAACTGCTTTTTATTTCTCAAAAGATTAAAGTCACGTGAACTAAAAGACATTGCAGCTTTTATTTTTCCTTTAAAAATATTTGATCTAAGTGCTTATTTTCTTTAAGTCAATCAATTAGAGCTCTTGTTTATAAAAACATCACATATATAACACATATGTAACTACACAGACAGACAGAAAAAGATACAGTAGTTGTAAGACTTTTTATTTGCCAGTCTCCTAATTGGACTACTGGCCTCTGTGTGGAGCCCTTGAAGAAACAGGGCTAAAAAACCCATGCGGTTTCTAGGGCCTAATAAGCAGATATAGCTGGAGGACAAAAACAGATTTTGAGAGGGATTTATCCACTTTTAATTCTTGGGGCTCCATGAAGAAAACAGAGTTTTTTTTTTCCTAAAATGGGGTCCATGATGGGTTTTGTTTTTCCCATGTGGTCCTACGCTATCAGAAGCTATCTTAGGACCTCTCTTGCATGCATTAAGATTGGAAAGACAAAATGGAGAAAAATAATTCAGTCGACTGAGAAGAAAAAGAGTTTTTCCAACAAAACAAGATCCAAGAAGAGAAAAAAAGACATAAAGGCTTTTTAAATATACCTATAGCTTGGCTATTCACTCTTAATTAAGATTACTTTTAACCATAGAGCTCTTTAAAAAAAATCCTTTTAAATCCTTTATAACCTGACTTTAGCCACACCAAGTAGGCAATATTTCTGGCTTTTGAACTTTATCAAAAGTAACCTCACCAGTGAAACCAAGGAGCCTCAAATAAGGAGATGACTTAACTGCAAGTGTATGAGGTATTTTCAAAGAAGTGATAAGCAGTTTTTACAAAATCCAGAATCTTGAAAAGTAGCTCAGAGAAAGGAAGATTTAAGAAAGAAAGCTAGATATTGTTCATGGAGGGGAAAAGAATGAGAAATGGTAAAAGTCCCATAGATATTAACCAGAAAGTACTCACTACTTAAACCAGGATTGAACCCAGGCTGCCATTGTAAAATGGCAGAGATCAAAAGAAAGTAGAGCCACGTAGTTTTAAGGTCAAGCTCCCAAGGACATACAAGACAAGAGGGAAACCTCATTCAGCTTTTTGTTTGTAGCAAAGTTTGTTACTGACCAATTTGCTGGGCTGACTTGAACAGTGGGCTTATAGGGTCCTAGGCCCATGTTCTATACTAAGGTATTCCTCCTTATGACAGAACCATACAGAAAGACACACAAAGCACACCAGATTGGCTACAGCTTAAGACTAGCTTCACAAATCCTTTTTTTCCATTAGTCAAAAACTTTACAGAGGATATAAACAGTGATTTTTGCCATTCATTCAAATCTCTCTCTCAGTTTGCACAAACAGCGAGAGAGAGAAGCCGGAAGTCTGACTAGTAAAAAACTTTTACCCCTTTGCTGGCATGTCAGGCTTCTGGGATCTCTCCCCCGAAGCTATGGAGCCCTTTTGACCCTGGAGTCCTGTAAAGGGGGAGCAAAAAAGACATTATCTGCATATTGTAAAAGTTGTCCCTCCTGAAGAGAATGTTCAGTTAAATTGGTAATTCTTTCCCAGTTCATTTTTAAGCCAGTTTAAGGTTTGGGGAAATTAAGCTTTTCCTAATTTAGGGGATGCTTCCTAGGGGAGTGTCCTGTGGTACAGAGATACGATTTCTCATATGTGAAGAGAGGACAGAGGAGGAAATACGAAAAAGAAGGCTTAAAAAAAAAAGTCCCAGTGATTCATGATGCATTCAAGAGAAATACAGACTGAAGATGGTTGGTTACCCAACTGGAAAGAGGAAGAAAGGCATCCTTTACTTTCTTTCTGTTCCCAGCGAACACCCAGGGTAGGTGAGGGAGAGGAAATAAAAAGCTTCCCCTTTTTTTCTTCTGTCCTTCTATCCCTGAGTTCTGGCAATGCTTGGCAGGTGCCACCCATGGGTGCCAATGCAGACTTCACCCATGTAACAGGGATGCCTCGAGGGTAGAAATATTTGCACTCACCTCTGTTCTGGTCTATCCTCCCTGCCATCAGTAACCTTTGAGTTCTCTAGACCTCATCTATGCTATGAATATGGGCAGGACCTTCGTCCATGAAATGGAGGGAGTGTAACTGGAAGGAATTAGTCATGCTCACCTGCCCTGTGCCCTTAGACTTCTGCTGTTTTCCTTTCTAGGGCTTCAAACTGAAGCTTGGAATTGAGTTTGGGACAAAAAGTTTCCTAAGGAAGGTGCATGGACTCACTAAGTTAAGTCTCAAGTGGTCCTTGCCAAACTGCAGCCAGTATTCAGCGGTGCTGCTCCTTCACTGCTTTCTTATCATAAACAGTGTGCTAAGGTGAAGTTGTGGAACCAGGTCCTCCTCAAAGGAGGGAGAGAAAGAAAGTCCTATGAATTGGAGACCTCGTCTAGTCAGGTGCCTCCCAAAATCAGCAAAAAAACCCTCACACATAGAAAAGCTCCTTGTATTTGCAGGGCTATGTGAACTCCTGACATCATGGAGAAAAAAAAAAAAACAAAACAGCTTAAGTGCAGGGGAGGGATAGGTGCCTTGGGGGAAAAAGCCTGTTGCTGTATGCAAATAGTTTCCTTCAACAGGGGGAAAAAAACCTCTTAATCGCTACATCCTCTCCACTTCTAAGAATAAACAGAAACTGCATTGTTCTGAATCACATTTGAGATGACTGGGCCAACTGCCTATCCTACACAGTAATGTATCTGTAGCCTGCAATGACACCCTTAACATTATAAAAAAGAGATAGGTGCCATCACAGCCCCCAAAGAAAGAAGGAAACTGCCATAGAAAAGACTCAACTGGAACAAAGCCAATATTCCCAACCCTTGAGAGCAACAGGGGCAGTGGCAGGGTCCTCTCCAGCACCCTGTCTTCTGTAGCTGTGTGTTCACTCTTAACTGGCTAATCAGAGGTTCAGTGCTTCATCAGCCTTCAGAAAAAGTCTGAGGACAAGAAGGCTTGGAAAAAAAGTGAAGAGTCTAGGTCCACATTTACTCACCCTTCAGGGATCCTAGATGAGTGCCCAGAAATGACACAGGATTTTTCTCAGTCACTTTGCTAGCCAGACACCCCCAACTGAGGCCTTGCTTGGGCACACTACCTGCTTCAGGAGGCAGCCCACACACTCAGCCTGCCCAGGCCATGCCTGGTTTGCACACTGGCTCAGCCTGCACCTGGGCCAGGCATACCCCTACCCACCTGTGTTATAGCTTGTACACACATTTGGTAGTTCCCAAGTTGTTGTTCCATATCCAAGAAGAATGAGGACACACTGATAATTGAAGAGTGAGGAGGGCAGAGAATAATTTTATTGGGTGACAGAGCAGCTCTCAGTGGTGAGAGGACACGAGGGTGGTCCTCCACCCAAAGTCAGGTGGTTTCTCTCAATGTGTCTGAGTCCAGGGCTTTTATAGGCACAGAATGGGGATGAGTGGGCCATAGGTGGCATTGGAAAAGATACCATTTGATTGGTTAAAAAGCGTTTCTCAGGAAGAACCAGTTGGGAAAGAGTGGGCAAATGGAAACAGAAGTCCTCACTCCAGGTTGTGGGTTTCAGACTGTTTTTTGGCTTGAAGATGGAGTTTCACCAGGGACCCACTTCTGTCTGTCTAGGATTTGTCTGCCTCCTGCCTCTATCATTATTAAATGAACATCCTACTTTTTAATGCATATTTATATACAGTTTTATTTCTTGCATCCTTATTACTGATCATTTTAATTATATATATTAATTAAAATTTTTAATCCTTAGTAACTCTAATATCTAGTGAAAATAAGGAAGTATATGATTTCACTGTTTCAATAGCATGTGGCTCCTCATAGTTTAGGACATGCTTACCAGCAGACTCAAATATCTCTAGTTCTTCTTTAAAATAAGCCAAAATATGTAAAGTTAATATTATCTTCAGAAATTAACATTTAGTTTTGTTTTAAGACAGTATTGCTGTGTTGCTCAGGCTGGTCTCGATCTCCTGGCCTCAAGTAGTCTTCCTTGTTCATTGGCTTTTCAAATAGCTGGGATTATAGGTCCAAGCCAACATGCCCAGCCAAAAATTAATGCTTTTATACTTAATCTTATTTGGAGATAATATAGATACTTAATAAATATCTATTTTTTAATTTAACAAAGTATAGTTTTAAGATTTTAAGTTCTCAGATTTTTAAAACTGTTTTTATATAGACATAACATTAAACAAAACTGTCATCTCAAGTTACTTTTCTTGTTGATACATTTTGTGACAAAGGTAACAAGCTTATTTGATTAGTAAAGCTGGGTATCTTTGTGACAAAGAAAACAAGCCTATTTGACTAGTAAAATATTTTACTAAATTAACCAACATTCTTATTTATTAAAAATTACTCAAGTCATGAACTTGAAAAGCATTTGGATAAGTACCTTTTTTTCTGAGAAAATAATTTATATAAATGCTCATTTCTTCCTTAGTCCAATTAAATATAGCTCTTTCAAAATTATTTGTAATAATACCATCTGAGGGTGGAATACTATTACAAATAAGTAAATAAAATACATATATTAAGACATACATAAGCATACAAACAAACACAAACAGACAGTCATGGCTTCTATGCTGAAATTTTAGCTATGTGCCAGGTACAATAATGTACTTACTCACTAGCTAGATCCAAACTGTGTCTCTGGTAGTTATATTGGCCTGTTTAGATGGCTAATGCCTTCTATTGATATTTGTGGAAGAAACTTTTTAGATTTTTCATTTGCTAGTTAAGTTCTTAAAAGTTTCCCTTTTTCTACTCAGTTTCTGACGAGTCATTTCCCCGAGGCCTTTTAATGATTTAGACATCTCAAAGGCAGAGAAAAAGGATGTTAAGTATTCTCCAGGAAGGAGTTCTGGGCATATTCGCTTATCATCAGGAGTCAATTTATTGAGACTGTGGGCTAAATTTTAGATGAATGACTGAGGAGACATCCAGTCTCTTTCCAATTAGTTTTTTTTTTCCTCTTTACCTTAAGCAGTTGCTTTTATAATAGCTTGGATTTATATGCAAGATTAAGAGTTAAAAGTTGTGTTTGCAGATACTTCTGTCTTATTTGAAGATCTAATTTTTAAAGAAAGTTGATGTTAAAGATTAAGGTTAATTTTTCATTACACACTGTAAAGATTCTTTTAGAGAAACTAATTTTTCGAGTCATTCTGGGTTTTGGAAGCTTCTACATACCAATCAAAAAATGTATCTCATTGTTTCTGAGGTTTTGGGGGTCCTTTTTTTCTAATGCACCCATACAAAAATAATTTCATAAGGAGTAAAACCTCTTCCTTGTTGCTACTGTAATTCCTTGTCTTCCTGAGGTACACCGATTTCTTTAGAAAGACCTAGGTCTGGATCCAAGACTTCTGAACATAAAATTAGCTGGAGTTCCAGATTAAAGTGTCCTAGACTCCTTAGATTCTGATGAACCGATAATACTTTGCCTTAAATTTTGCTTATCACAGGTCTCCAACTGAACCGAGTCCAGTTCCTACTGAACACAATTTGACTTCTGGATCGCAGTCTGGATTCTGAAACTCGCCCTTCTAACATGGAAGCACATGCACTAGACTGGACCTTGTCCAGTTTTGTCAGGTCCCGTCTAACCTCTAAAATAAAAATTGCTCAAATAAAGTTAGAGAGCTAAGGACACAATTTTCAGATCTTGACATCCAAGAAGGACGTACCCAGTGACCACCAAATGTGATGAGAAAGCAGTGAGCACTATGGGCTCAGCAGATACTTATACCTGGTTACTCATCCCCCCTGGGGGTCATCAGGGATCCCTTTTACATTTCTGAAATTAAACTTTAAAAAGATAAATTGAGGCACGATAAAATTTTAAAGAGTTTATTTGAGGAAGCATTCATTCACGCATCAGGCAGCTTCACATCAGAAGTGGTTTAGCAGCTCCACCAGTGGCACACGGCAGGGAAGCTTTTAAAGGAGAAACACCGAAGTAAAGCAGAGAAAATGTTTGGTTGGTTTAGTGACACAGTTGCCTTATTTGGACTAGTCCATTGGAAAGTCCATAGTTATATAATTATAAGTATGTTGGCCACTTCTCCTTGGTGGAGATTAAATTTGATTTTTCCTTAATATAGGCATTTACATGACATAACTCCAGTTAAGTTTTGCATATGTTTGGAAATCAGGTAAGGTTGAGATCACTTATGAGACTTAACTGTTTTTGTCTGCTCAAGGATTCTGCAGGCCAGGTCTCCACTGTAATTTACTTTAACAAAGGAAATGGAATATGTTGCCTGCAGCAAAGGAGAGGAATAAGTGGAAGTCATTTGCCTGCATCAGCTGAGAAGTGAGATCCGCTGGCCATGAGGAATCAATGCTATTGAAGCTTCTCTTTCTCTGTCTCTTTTATTTGTGAGTAAAACATTGTTTGTCCAGTGCCTGAGATGTCTTTCTTGGTGACTCTGATACCTGAAAATCATGGAAGAGAGTGACATCCTGGAACTACTGCTTCTGGTGGTAGGCACTGATACTCTCTATCCTCCACGCAGTGAGACCCCTCCCTTGGAGGTGGTAATAGGTGTCACTTGCTGGACAGCCTTCAATTAAACAACAGTCATCTTTAGGTGTTTTATAATCCCCTTATCGCTGAACTTCATATGATATCCTAATTTACAGTTTGGTCAACCCTGCTGGTTTCTGCAAATGTATTGGCAGTGCTTATTCCATGGAGTAGACAAACAGATGATAGAAAATAGAGCGATAGCAGAACCATCCAATTTAAAACGCCAATTGAAAGAGAAAGTCTCTCCCAGTTGAAGCAATGTTAATTGAACAGGGGCTCCCTCTGATGAAAGCTCTTGACAGAGGACAATCTTGCTATTAATTTTCCATGGTCTTTTCTGTAATGTTTTTCAGCTTCTCCCAGTAGAATGGATCTAACAACTGTAATCTGAAACCTTTCTCTCCCAATGAACACAGTGAAAAACAAAAACAGTCATGAGGCAAATATGCGTATAAGAGAAAATTGCTTTTGAAGTGGTAACATGTTGTATAATTCCTCTCCAACCTGTGGCAGCCAGTACAATTTTGACTGTAGAGCAGAGTATAAATCATTTCTTTTTATATTTAAAGAAATAAAAATGTTCTATATATGGCTCTAAAATGGTAAAGATTGAAAGAAAATGTGAAAAGTACTGAACCCCTCAAGGGATACTCTGTGTTTGAAATTCTAACACAGAGATTCTAACCCATTCATCTCTTATGAAAGAAAATAATCCCAAATCACACAGGTAAACTGTCAGTGCTGTCGAATATCAATGAGCAACTCATCATCAATCATCAACATTTTATCTCTCAGGAAGGCTCTGAAAACTATCCAAAATATCGTTGAATAACCCCAAGGCTACCACAAATACTTAATGAGATCTTCGAGGAATCTTTTGAAATTTTGTTTTTAATGTTTAACGTCTTCGTTGTTTCACTTGCTCTCGCCACAGTTCTTTACAGACTCTTGTGACTTTAATAATCTTCTTTATTATTTCAGAGCACAGTGGAAATGAAGACAGGCTTTGTACATGATTTATAAAGTGTGTATCACTATAGCAACCATACTGTAATTCTGAAAACAAGCATCTTTATAAGAAACTCGATGACTATAATGAGAAATGACCACAAATGGCAGTATAGTTTATTTTTTAGCTTATTCTGTTTTGCATGATTGCCTGATTTTATTTATATTGTCAAGTAGTCTACTAATTTCTATACTTTCACTAATAGTAGATTCAGTATGAGTCTGCCAATTTTATGTGAATTCATGTAGAAAAATTGGTTCAATTTTTCTGAGAAACTCCTATCTAGCAAACTTAAGTACTCTAAACAAAACTCAGTGCAAAGAGATAAAATCTTCAGTTTTATTTTTTTCCCAAGACAATTCCCAAATGTTACAAATTAAAGGATACTTAGCATTATGAAAGTAAATCAGCCAGAGTGTTGGTTACGTTGTTCAACCGCAAAGGAATGTTATGACCTCAGTGATTGAAGTTGGCAAGAATACGCTTGCAAATATGTTAAGCAGGCAATAAGGTATCAAACAACAGCTGAGCCTCACCTAGGTAGCAGGACAGAAGCAAGTTATCTGGTATACAGATTTCTAGGTAGACATAGAATTCAGGACTTCAGTTCTTCATTGTTAAATAAACATTCATTAAATAGACAATTATTGCACATACACCAGGCAGATACAAGAGAATACAGATAATACAACAATGCGGAGATGAATGAGGTCCCTATATTACAGGGAGCTTATGGTTTGGTGGAATAAAAAGCATTAAACAATCATTTAAAAATATTATCTCATTAACTTTGTTGTAAGTGACATGAAGAAAAAGTGCAAAATGGAATGATGGTATATTGGGTCTTGAACAAATCTAACATTTTACATGTGTCAATACTAAAATGAACAGTAGGAATCTATTATTGTTTTCCTATTTTTTTTTCAATGAATAAGAAGGAAAATCAATGATTTTGACTTCTGGTAGCTTTCTAGGTGTATGATTTATAAATAGCTACCTGAAGTTTATCATAACAAGCTAATTCAATTGTTTTTAAAATAGAAAAAAATTTAGCAAACCACATGATATGATGGCTGTGTTTTGTTCTTTAGTTTGTGGAGTGGATCAGTTGTAATAATTGATTCTAGTGGAATATTTACATTTATCTCTGTGTGCTCTATTGTTTGCACATATTTTCACCAGCTTTTCTATCTATGCACAATGTTCTTCTTTCTAAAATTTGTTTCCAAAACTTACATCTTCTAGATTAATCAAAATACTATCTCATCAATGGGGCCTCTCTTTTCAATGACCTATCATATGATATTTAAAGCAACACTCGTTAAAATTTTCTGAATAATTAAAATAATATATGCTCACTGTAGAAAATATGAAAATGACAAAAGTACCAAGTACATTACCTTATCTAAAGAAGCCATCAATCATTAATTATGTGAGTTTGTGTTTGCATGTGTGCATAGAGACTGCCTCAATTACACCATATTGCATGATAGTTTCAAATTTAGTTTAATTATTTTTCATTGAAAAATAATAATTGTATATATTAATAGGGTACAATGTGAAGGTTCAATGCATGTACACATTGTGGAATAATTTACATCAAGCTAATTAACATATCCATCACATCAAATACTTATTATTTATTTGTGATGAGAATATTTAAAATCTAAAAAAAGAATATTAAAGTTACTTATTTAAAATAGCAATTTTGAAATAAGTAATATATCACTGTTAACTACAGTCACCATGCTGTGCAACAAATCACTAAAAATTATTTCCTCTGTCCAACTGAAACTTTGTACCCTTTGACCAACGTTTCCTCTTTTCCTGTCCACTTCCCCCACAACTCCAGCCTCTGGTAACTACCATTCTACTCATGGCTTCTGTGAGTTTGGCTTTTTCAGGTTTTACATATAAATGAGACCATGCAATGCTTGTCTTTCTGTGCCTGGCTTATTTCCCTTGGCATAGTGTTCTTCAGATTCATCCATGTTGTGCCAATTGACATAATTTTCTTTTTTTTAAATGCTGAATAGTATTTAGTGGAATCGTATTCAACTGTACCCCAATATGTCACATTATCTTTATCCATTCATCCATTGGTGGACTCAGGTTGCTTCCAGATCTCAGGTATTCCGAATAATGCTGCAGTGAACATGGGAGTGCAGGTATTGCTTCTCACTGAATTCAATTCCTTTGGATATATAACCAGAAGTGTGATTGCTGTATCATATGGTAGTTCTATTTTTATTTTTAGGTATGTTTCACCAATACCTAGTTTATTGAGAGTTTTTAACATAAAGGACGGTTGAAATTTATCAAAGCCCTTTTCTGCATCTATTGAGATAATCTTGTGGTTTTTGGTTTTAGGTCTGTTTATGTGATGAATTATGTTTACTGATTTGCATATGCTGAACCAGCTTTGCATCCTGGGGTGAAGCTGATTTGTTCATGGTGGATAAGCTTTTTGATGTGCTGCTGGATTTGTTTTGCTAGCATTTTATTGAGGGTATTTGAATTGATGTCTATCAGGGATATTGGTCTGTAGTTTTCTTTTCTTTTCTTCTTTCTTTCTTTTTCTTTTTTTTCTTTTTTCTTTTTTTTTGCATCTCTGCAAGGTTTTGGTATCAGGATAATGCTGGTCTCATAAAATGAGTTTGGGGATATTCTCTCCTTTTTAATTGTTTGGAATAGTTTCAGAATGGTACCAACTCCCTTTGTACCTCTGATAGAATTCAGATGTAAATTCATCTGGACCTGGGCTTTTTTTTGGTTGGTAGGCTATTTCTTACTGCCTCAATTTCAGAACTTGTTATTGGTCTATTCAGGGGTTCAGCTTCTTCCTGGTTCAGTCTTGGGATGGTGTATGTGTCCAGGAATTTATTCATTACTTCTAGATGCTCTAGTTTATTTGCACAGAGGTGTTTATAGTATTGTCTGATGGTAGCTTGTATTTCTGTGGGGACAGGGGTGATATCCCCCTTATGATTTTTTATTGTGTCTATTTGATTCTTCCCTCTTTTCTTCTTTAGTAGTCTAGCTAGCAGTCTAATTAATTTTTTTCAAAAAACAGCTCCTGGATTCATTTATTTTTTGAAGTGTTTTTTGTGTCTTTATCTCCTTCAGTTCCACTCTGATCTTGGTTATTTCTTGCCTTCCGCTAACTTTGAGGTTTCTTTACTCTTGATTCTCTAGTTCTTTTAGTTGTGAAGTTAAGGTGTCAATTGGAGATTTTTCTAGCTTTTTAATGTGGGCATTTAGTGCTATAAATTTCCCTCTTAACACTGCTTTAGCTATGTGGTACATTGTCTCTTTTTTCTCATTGGTTTCAAAGAACTTCTTGATTTCTATCTTAATTTTGTTATTTACCCAGGAGTCATTCAGGAGCAGGTTGTTCAACTTCCATGTAGTTGTGTGGTTTTGAGTGAGTTTGTTAATCTTGAATTCTAATTTGATTGTGCTGTGGTCTGAGAGACTGTTTGTTATGATTTCAGTTCTTTTGCATTTGCTGAGGAGTGTTTTACTTCCAATTATGTGATAGATTTTAGACTAAGTGCCTTGTGTTGCTGAGAAGAATATATTTTCTGTTGTTTTTATGTGGAGAATTTTGTAGATATCTACCAGGTCCACTTGATCCAGCACTGAGTTGAAGTCCTGAATATCCTTAGTAATTTTCTGTCTCAATGATCTGGTATTGACAGTGGGATGTTAAAGTCTCCCATTATTATTGTGTGGGAGTTTAAGTCTCTTTGTAGGTCTCTAAGAGCTTGTTTGATGAATCTGAGTCCTCCTGTACGGGATTGCATATATTTACAATAGTTAACTTCTCATGTTGAATTTATTCCTTTACCATTATGTAATGCTCTTTTTTGACTTTTTTGATCTCTGTTGTTTTAAAGTCTGTTTTGTCAGAAACTAGGATTGCAACCCTTGCTTTTTCCTGCTTCTCATTGCTTGGTAAATTTTCCTTCATCCCTTTATTTTGAGCCTATATGTGTCTTTGCATGTGAGATGGGTCTTTTGAATACAGCACACCAATAGATCTTGACTCTTTATCCAGCTTGCCATTCTGTTTCTTTTAATTGGGGCATTTAGCACATTTACATATAAGGTTAATATTGTTATGTATGAGTTTGATCCTGTCCTCATGATGCTAGCTGGTTATTTTGCAGACTTGTTTATGTAGTTGTTTCATAGTTTCATTGGTCTTTGTACTTTACTGTGTTTTTGTAGTGGCTAGTAATAGTTTTTCCTTCTATATTGCATGCTTCTTTCAGGAATTCTTGCAAGGCAGGCCTGGTGGAAATGAATTCCCTCAGCATTTTCTTGTCTGAAGAGGATTTTATTTCTCTTTTGCTGATGAAGCTTAGTTTGTCTGGATATAAGATTTGGGTTAAAAATTATTTCCTTTGAGAATGTTGACTATTGGTTCCCAATCTCTTCTGGCTTATAGGGTGTCTGCTGAGAGGTCCACTGTTAGTCTGATGGGCTTCCCTTTGTAGGTGTCCTGGACTTTCTCTCCGGCTGCCCTTAACATTATTTCCTTCCTTTTGACCTTGGAGAATCTGATAAGTATGTGTCTTCGGGTTGATCTTCTCATGGAATATCTTAATGGATTCTCTGAATTTCCTGAATTTGAATGTTGGCCTGTCTTGTTAAGTTGGGGAAGTTCTCCTGGATGATATCTTGATGTATGTTTTCCAACTTGGTTCCATTCTTTCTGTCTCTTTCAGGTACCCTAATCAGTCATAAGTTTAGTCTTTTTACATAATCCCATATTTCTCAGAGTTTTTGTTCATTCTCTTCCTCTAATCTTGTCTGCCTGTCTTATTTCAGGAATATAGTCTTCAAGCTCTTAAATTCTTTTCTCCACTTAATCTATTCAGCGATTGATAATTGTGTTTTCATCATGAAGGTCTTCTGTTGTGTTTTTCAGCTCCATCAGGTTATTTATGTTCCTCTCTAAACTGGTTATCCTGGTAAATGGCTCCTATAATGTTTTAGCATGGTTCTTAGCATCTTTGCATTGGGTTAGAACATGCTCCTTTAGCTCAGCAAAGTTTGTTATTACCCACCTTCTGGAGACTACTTCTGACAATTCATCCATCTCAGCATCTGCCCAGTTCTGTGCCCTTGCTGGAGAGGTATTGCAATCATTTGGAGAAGAGGCACTCTGGCTTTTTGAGTTTTTAGTGTTTTTGCATTGATTTTTTTCTCATCTTTGTGAGTTTATCTAGCTTTAATCTTTGAGGCTGCTGGCCTTTGGATGGGGTTTTTGGGGAGACATTTTGTTGATACTGTTGCTGTTGTTGCTTTTTGTTAGTTCGTTTTTCTTTTAACAGTCAGGCTTTTCTGTAGGATTGCTGCAGTTTGCTGGGGGTCTACTACAGACCCTCTTTGCCTGGGTTCCTCCTGCACCTGGACGTGTCACCAGTGGAGGCTACAGAACAGTAAAGATGGCAGCCTGCCCCTTCCTCTGGAATCTCCATCCCAGAGGGGCACTTACCTGATACCAGTGGGAACGCTCCTCTATAAGGTGTCTGGTGACCCCTGTTGGGGTGGTGGTTATCACCAAGTCAGGAAGCATGAGATCCAGGAATACGCTTAAGGAAGCACTCTGGCTGCCCCTTGGCAGAGGGAGCATCCTGCACTGGGAGGAATCCCACTTATCTGGACTGCCCCGATTCCTCAGAGTCAGCAGGGAGATAGAATAAATCTGCTCATTCACAAAGACCACAGCTGCCTTTCCCCGCCAAGGACTCAGTCCCAGGGAGATCATAGTTCTGTTCCTAAACTCCTGGCTGAAGTTGCTTAAACTCCTTCAGGGAGGCCCTGCCTGGTGAGGAGGGATGGGTCAGGGTCCAGCCTAAAGAGGCAGTCTGGCCATGGTCTGCCACAGCTGCTATGCTGTTCTGTGGGGAATTCTTCCTGGGTCCAAACTATCCAGGCTCCCTGGCAGCAGCAGGGGAAAAAGGGAAGACTAGAGCTGCAGTAATGGTTGCCATCCCTCCCTTGGGAGGACAGTTGTCTTAGGCAGCAGGCAACCACAATGATGATAGCCACCCCTCATCCTGGGAACTCAGTAGCCTTAGGCAGTTTCCAGCCAAGTGGCTGATGAGAATCTGCACATCTCTGTGCTTGGGACCCAAGTCCCTGCTGGCATGGGCTCACGAGGAGGATCTCCTGATCCTTAGGTTGCACAGATACGTGGAAAAAGTGTGGTTTCCAGGGCAGAGTAGCACAATCACTCAGCCTTCCTTGGCCGGGGTTGGGAGCTCCCTTTCCCCCATGTGGCTCCTAGGTGGGCCATCACACCACCCTGCTGTTCTTCACTCTTCATGGGTCATGGCA
Source organism: Pan troglodytes (assembly GCF_028858775.2). Classification (NCBI taxonomy): domain Eukaryota; kingdom Metazoa; phylum Chordata; class Mammalia; order Primates; family Hominidae; genus Pan; species Pan troglodytes. The sequence continues at coordinate 173,266,573 of NC_072401.2, forward strand.
AACACCTAGTCAGTCCCAATGAGAGAACCTGGATACCTTGCTGGTGCAGGATTTACTTGCCATTTACATTCTTCTCAGTGAGAGCCTCCAACCGTAGCTGTTCCTAGTCCCTAACTCCTTTTGATTTTTGTAGACATTCTGCACTCAGGATATGCCTGACCAATAAAGAAGAATCTGAGTATTCATGAGCCAATTCAGTGAAGACTTCAGCCTGAAGTCTTCTCAGGCTTCATTAAAAGTGATAGCCACACTGCCATATTGACATCACTAGCTAGTCGCATAGCCTATTCAGATATGCATGGCTTAAATACCATTCAGAAGAATAGCTGCAACTCATCAGTATTGAGTATTTATTTCTCAATAAATAACCCCAACAAGGGGGTATATGTGTTTGTTTCAGTAGAAAGTCCTCAGCTAGATTCACATTTATATTGGATCTTGTAGAGGTGAGCTCCTAAGAATTCTTTGAGTTATCATTTAGGGTGAATTGACCAGGGAGTACATCTCCCCAGTATCCCTGAAGCTCAAGGAGAAGTCACAAATCCATTCGTAAAAGCTTCCCTTCTACTATCCAAACCTTCAGCTGACCTTGAATACATTCTTTCTCATTGTAATGACAGTCCAAGTATGTCGACTATGCACACGAAGGAAATATAGGTCAACTAGCTATCTTTCTAAAATTTCTAAAAAGTTTTCATATTTAATATATTTCACTTCCTAAGTATGATCTCTTAACAAAAAGACAAATTAAAGAAAATCATTTTTTAATTTAGGCTGCCCTCATGAAGATACTATCTTTGTCTAGTGATATTAGCTAATTTCAACTTTAGTCATTGTCTTAATAAGGTCACAATTAGCTATAAAAGTATGTTCAAAAAATAATGGCTAAGGTCATGTCATTTTAATATTAAAACATAGGCAATATATTTAGCTTAGAGATCAAAATTCAAAATACTCAATTAAATATTCAAATTAAAATTTATTTGAGTAAAAATACCCAACTAAATACTACATATAGTTTTGGCCATTATTCTGGTGCCCAAATGAGAAATGAGACACATTTCAGACACCATTTATTTTAATTAATAAGAATCTATTTATAAATGTAAAAATACTGCTAAGGACTTCTGATAAATTTAAGGTTTTGTTGTCAGTTTTTTATAAAACCTATTATTCGGAGGTTTATGACTGCTGTAAAAATTGACTTGAACAATTTAGCACTAAGAGAAATTATTTCTAAATACCATTCTAAAATATAATATCTGACTATTCTTAAAAAAAAAACTTCAAGGAGAGAAAGGGGGATGGAAAGAGGAAAAACAATATTACTTTTTATATTTAACATTTTAAACAAACATGGTTTACACCAAGTGCAGCATGTTTAAAGACATTTAGAAGCTATTCTATTTATCTATTATTGTGTAACAAAACTATGCTAAAATGTTTGCTTCAAGAAACAAGGATTTATTCTATCTCATTATACTGTGGATCAGGAATACTGATGTGACTCAGCTGGATACAGATGCAGTCCCATGGTGGATATTCAGAATACCATGTTGCTGACTGAGGTCTTTTCCTGGTATCAGGTGGCTGAGCTGATCTGGAAAGTCCAAGCTGCTCCATTCACATTTCTCAGGGCTTGGCAGTTCCGGCTGGAAGGAAAATTCAGCACAGACACCTCCTACCTGTCTCTGTATTCTTGGGCATTTCCATGTGATCTATCCAGTATGGTAGTCACATATCTTATGATAATTCAGGGCACCTTAAGCAAGTGTCCCAAGACATCCAGGCAGAGGATTCAAGACTTCTTTTGACCCAGCCTTGGAAGTTCCTAAACTCACTCCCCAACTGCACTTGGTCAAGCAAGTCAGCAAGACCAGCTCAGATTCAGAAAAAAACAAAATTAGACTTCTCTAAGTCAAAGGAGTAGCAAATAACTGTGGCCATTTTTAATCTTCAACCAAAAGCTCCTATGTTACTGGTGTAATCTTAGAAAACATCAGACTGTAAGTCAGGTGACTTGTTTATTCGAAACTCTTTGATGAACTAGCTTTATGACACTTATGTTATATGACTTCTCTAGTTTTAAATTTACTTATCTGTATTATAAAATGCCAGGATTAGAGTTGCAAAATATCTTCCTAATTTTAATAATGGATCACTAAATTATATTCTTTTCACTTAAAAAATAATTCACTAACTTTTTAATTTCTACTTTTGTATAATCTCTTTCATCTTTTTAATTATATTTTGATCTTAAAATTGCCTGGGAGACTAGTAGAATGGTAGAAGTGGCAAGGACTGCAAGAGTCAGAGATTTTACCTACTTACATGCTAACAAGTTAGCCTGCCTCAGTTTCGTCAATGCTGGTAGATGTATCACCAGCTGTATCCTGGTGATACAGCTCTGATGAGTGGAGAACACCAGGTTCTTCTTCTCGAGTCGAATTAGAAAAAAACGACATGGACACACTTGGAGTAGTTTTAAGGAGCAGGGAGTTTAATAGGCAAGAAAGAAGGGGGAAGAAAGAAAGAAGAGGTTCCCTTGTGCAAAGACAGAGGGAGGGGAGTTCCAAAGCTGAGAGAGGAAACCCCACACTTAGGTAATATCAGCCAACTCTATTCAATGGCTGGAGGAGGAGGTGTCTGATTTGCATAGGAGTCAGGGGATTGGTTTGACCAGGCATTTCATACATGTAGCCCACAAAAAAAATGGCCCTCCCGCCCTAGCCTTTTAATATGCAAGTGCAGGGCACCATGATGTTCCGCACACGTGGTGATATGTGGGCCCAGCCATGCTGCCAGACACATGTGGGGGCAAGGGCAAGAGGACAACAATGGGAATCCCCGTGTTGGGTGGACCCAATTTCTAATGGCTTGCATTTGCATATCAAAGGTTGCCCCAGGGTCTAAGGCCCAGGACTTTCGTGCTAGACAAGAGCTGTGAAAAATCTTCCAAGGACTCCTTTTTCTCTCTAACTGCCTAAAATACTTTCTTAATAACTCCTACGTCATTGGGTCATAGACAAAGATATGATTTCTGATGGTATAAGCTTCATGTTTTCCATTAGTTCCTCTTGCCCCCCAAGTCCCATGGGTGATGCACGTTGACCCAAGTACATGCTGTGCGAACAGTGGGTCTTTGTCACAGCTAAGAAACCTTGTACAAAGAAAACCCTTCATCTTATGAGGGGGTAGCAAACCTGCCCAAATTTTGACCAGACAGATTATATGTATTATCTTTATTATCCTGAAACAAATCTACTCTCTGCCCTGTAGGGAGAAGCTACCTCTGTCTTTCGAGATACATTATACAAACATTCTTGAAAAGATAGTCTAACCAAAAATGCTATCAAGATTTTTGCTCAGAAGATATGCAAAGACACAAGAACCCATGAAGAATTATTTCCTCATATTAGGGGGACAGAAAATTATCATGGTTATTGGGAAGAAAAAAGGACCTCAAAAGGTGTAGTCATTCCTACTTTTACAAAGTATAACCCAATCTAACATGCCACCATTTGTAGAAATCAACCCATACTTTTCAAGTTAAAAACATAGAGGAAAAAAAAACATGAAAATTTAGCATTTTGATACATTTAAGAACCCTGAGTGCTATAAAATGAATAAGAAAGAATACCTGAAATAAATAGGAAATCACAAATGCATAGAAAAACACTTGCTTATTAATAAAATATTTTATAGCATTTTTTCATTTTCTAGTCAAATACTTATTCAATCCACATTAATATAGATTAATATTTCATGCTGCTTAGAAGAGTGGCATATGGTGATTCTCAAGTAATTCCAATTATGCTACTTTTAAGAATAGGTGGAGTGGAAGGATGGACATGTGAGAGAAGTTACAATAAAAATAAAAACAGTGACAGGATGTACAATAGTGTTGGTGGGATATTTGTTATATCCCACAGATTTTGTGATATTTAATAACTCCATATTGTTTTGAGTAAATTTTTCACTAAAGTATGATAAAGGGAAAGCTAGTATTAACGGGCAGATTATTTAATTTTTATTCAAGACCTTTCTATGCATGTTTCAAAGAAAACCTTTTCATGTGATTGATTTCATGAGTAGTTTCTCATTTAAAATGCTAAAATGTAAAACCTTTTCATGTGATTGATTTCATGAGTAGTTTCTCATTTAAAATGCTAAAATGTAAAAAACATTGAGAATGGAAAAGAGTGATTCACTTTATTCTGCTTTGAAGGGATTACAACAAAATTGTTTCAGTACCCAAGAGATGCAAATGAAAAAGAAAAAAAAACACTCAAATCTGAACTAATTGCTATAACTGATATAGTTTGGCTCTGTGCTCTATGTCCCCACCCAGATCTCATCTTGAATTATACTCCCATAATCCCCATGTGTTCTGAGAGGGGCCTGGTAGGAGATAATTGAATCACGGGGGTGTTTTCCCCCATACTGTTCTCATAGTAGTGAATAAGTCTCAGGAGATCTGATGGTTTCATAAGGGGTTTCTGCTTTCGCTTCTTTCTCATTTACTCTTGCCACTGCCGTGGAAGAAGTGCCTTTCACCTTCGCCATGATTGTCTGCAGCCATGTGGAAATGTGGGTCCATTAAACCTATTTTTATTCCTTATCTTGTGTATGTCTTTATCAGCAACATGAAAATGGACTAATTGTGCATTTTTCAGCAACTTAGTATTTTTGCATAGTTATAAGGCTCTAAATACCTGATTCTGGGAATAAGTGGCTAAACTTTTCTCAAATGGCATATATGTTCTATATGGAGAATCATACCTCCTGTGCAGTTGTTTGCCATGGTTATCCTTTAACAGTATTGTAAATCTATTACATACTTCTTATTAGTCACTGAAGTTCTAAGCATGGAAGTACTATTTTTTCATGAATGCAATTAATATTTTACAGAAACAAAAAAAAGAGTAATCATAACAAATTCTCTTAATGTTTCCAAAACGTCCAATAGAACTTCTCATTCAAGCTAGAAGGCAGTTGAGGCAGATGGCCAATAAATGTGTTCTATCTGATAGTTCTCTAAAAGTTTAGCTCTGAATGGAAAGTTTGCTATCAGAGTAGATAGCTTTTTTCCTTGCACACTATTGGTGGGAATGTAAATTAGTACAGCCATTATGGAAAACTGTATAGAGTTTCCTCAAAAAAACCCTAAAACTAGAATTACCTTATGATCCAGCAATTCACTTCCGCATTCATACAATTTTACTTAAAATCACTATGTCAGAGATGTCTGCTCTTGCTTGTTCATCGCAGCACTATTCACAGTAGCCAAGTTATGGAATTGACCTACGTGCCCATCAACAGAAGAATGGATAAAGAAGATGTGGCATGTATTCATATTACTCAGTAGCTTAGAAACAACTTTTTTTTCCCTAAGGGAGAGGTTCCTACAAACTTAATGAGTGTTAATCTGCCAGTAACAATATTTCATTATTGAATTTAATTTTATACCTTCTTCAATGCATGTTTTGATTTTTTAATTGTCTGCTTACTTAAATGTGCAACGTCAAGACACTCATAGGAGCATGGTATTATATGCATTAAAAGCCTAAATGCTCTTCTATACTTTTGGTGAGGGCTACTAAATCTTTAGGTTAACTGATCTCCAGTTTAGGGGATTCTATAGCTGTTTTCTCAATAGTTTTAAGTGGTACTTCCAAGGATTAAGTGACATTTCTTTGGAGTCAGTAATTTGCATTTGAGATAACTCTTTACTGCATTACAGTTATATTGCACTGCTCATTCACATGATTCATATCAATGAGGCAGTAGTGCGGTGAAGGTGAAGATCAGCAGCCAGGTGGAATCTTCACTTGAAATAGAACTTAGCCTGCTTAGGATGCGCATTAAGGCTTGGTCACAGCCTGATGAACAAAGAGCAGGACAAGGTCATGATTAAACAAATTGAAGCCTTTGTCTTTCTTAAGGTGATTCATTAGTGGTTTGCTTAGTGTTGCGTTCATTTTTTAGGACTTATACTCAGGATATTGTGTTAATTACCTAAGTGGAATCTAACCACAAAGTTAGGTCTGTTTTTGAGCTTTGATATTTAACACAGATTAAATGCTAATTATTATGATTGCTATCTTCCTCAAAATGTTTAAATTGTGGGGTCTGGACCATTAATACCTGCTAAATGAATGAAAATATTTTTTTCCCAAATAGTACAAAAATTTGATTTTGTTGAATAGTGAAAAATAACATATAGTAAAATATAAAATATAAAAATTATATCTTAAAATATGAACCTTCCACGCTACTAAAATGAAAATTTTAGGCTTATAAAATTTCATAGCGTGGTATAAGGTTTTGAATTTGATAAATTCACCCAAACTATTACATGGCTCTAATTATCTTAAGGGAGCACCCATAGGGCCAAAGAATCTGGACAAAGGACCAGGACAGTCTCTCAGGCTCCCAACCTGGAAGGACCACATGCTTGGGGATTAATGCTCTGCAATCAAGTAAGTGAAGTCTGATGGTACAATAAGCACTAATCCAGGGCTTGAGAGAATTGGACAAGACTGCCATGGCCTGTCTGTCCTCTGGACTGGACAATTTGGGCCTGGAGGCTGGAGGGAGGAGGACCTGGCAGCTGCCCATGGAAACAATGCTAAGTAGCAAATCTTTAAAAATGTCCTAACAGGGAGAGATCATGGAAGAAAGGAAAAAGTCATATTTCTTATTACATTTAGCAGGACCTCGTCCCTGCTTTCTGAATAAGAGGACCACATTTTCCGTTTGCATTAGACCTGGAAAATTAAGTAGCCAATCCTAAGTAACCAACAGCATTTGACCACAGTTTTAAAAAATCTAAGAAGAAATTGTTTTTCAAAGTGCCAGCTATTGATTTACTGGGCGTCATTCTCATAATCCTAAAAACATTAATCTGTACCATGCACATTTGCTTAACATATTCACATATTTGTGATGGGGATAGGAGAGTTGTCTAAGAGGGGAATTAGAGAAAGAAAAAGTCAGTTCTATACTCATTTGCTGAGTGAGGAACTAAAATAAAATAGCGATGCTAGCCACTGCATGCTTTCAATTAAACAACAGTAAACATACAAAGTACATTATTTCATTCATTTAAAAATAAGAATCTGCTCATCATCAGATAGAATCTTTATCAGATCAACCAGATCCTTAAATGATGTGAACATTATGATCTCACAATACTAATTCAGGAATAAGCTGTCTCAGTATTTCCCATAGAATGTTTCTTGGTATGTTAAATGTTTTATTATAATTTGATTTTCTATTACATTTGAATAATACTGACAATACGCCCTATTTGATGGCTATTTCCTCCTCTGTTCCTGACTTGAGACTCCGTGGCAGGCATGCTTGAGATTTTATAGGTGAGATTCTCACTATCTGATGAACTCTTCCACTGGAGTGATACCTAAGGAATAGAAAAGAGCATCCGCTACAAAACAAATGCACACATTAGTCTCCTCATCTAACACCATTAAATAAAGAGGTGTAGCATTTGCTATGGATAACTCTTTTAATTATATTGCATGTTTTAAAATTGCAGCTGAATATAATATAATTTTAGTAGCTCATTTCTCCTGAGGCATCAACATCATTTATCACTCCTGCTGCCATCTGGCGTGTCTGAACCATCATGATCAGCAGTTTATGTGGAAATTAAAATATTCAGTGGGTCGCTCTTCAATAATGCTCTGAGGTCAGGGACAATATTGCTAGCAGCAGTGAAGATGTATTTTTATTGCACACTTGAGAGGCATCCGTTTGACGTACTTTATAGCTTTCTAGGTTAAGACTAGCCAAGTTTCCCTTATTTGCACCGACCTGACATGGGGGTCATTCCGTATAATAACTATCTAAGAATCATTCAGAATAATTCCCTTGCTATTGTGCTTATGCAGCTACATTCAGATAAAAGCTCAGCAGCAGTAATAAAAGTCCCATTCTCTCTCTCTCTGATTGCTTGTTTGTTTTCTCTGTTAAAGAATTCAGAAACAGCAAGAAAATACCAACCACAGGACTAATTAATATAGTAGTCCTCTAAACAAACATATCTTTGCAATATTATTTGGTGATATTGTCAAAGATAACTTGTTTGAATTTAAATTGAATTCCCGTGATTGAGAATGTGAAGGACATATTTTAGTCCATAAGCTAAGGTCCACAATTATTGAGCTTCTCAGAATGGTGAGTTACTTAGGTCAAATGGACTAAATGCCCAAGTAATGTAAATGCCTAATCTTTGTAAAGTGTTGCACTACAGAAATATCCCAGTCTAGAAGAAACTGTTTCTTTGCCATCAGGAAGATTATGACTTAAAACAAAATTTTTTAAACAATAAAAAAATACAGTAATGTCATTCCTTCCCCAGAAAATGAATGTTTGCCAAAGTGAAAGGAAAATGTGCAAATTTCTTCTCTTGGTTATTCACTCAGTCTTCTGGTTTTTATTTTATCTGCCCAACATCACTACACAACATACACACTTGTACATACACACACACACACACACACACACACAGAACACCAGTCCCGTTCATGAATACAGTCAGCAGACATTAAAACAGAGATGTTCCCATAGAAAATATGGAACCTCCATGGAAACAATACCCACACGTGCTCTGTATTTAAGAACCAGTACTTTTGACAGTACTGAGTTTGCTGTGGTATATTTCAACGTCAGGAAAACTTCAGAGAGGAAGTAAGTCTGTATAAAAAATGATGGAAAAGGAGAGATTTGTTTCCATTATATATGTACTCATACCCATCCTAAAAAAATAATAATTCACAAAGATTCTCCCTTATATTTCTTAAACTTTCATACATTTTATGTTTAGATCTATAGTCTTCACAATTTAACTTTCGTACAAGGTTTGAGGTTTAGTTTAAAGGTTTTTGAGTATTTAGCTTTGGAAGGGTTTTTAAAATTTTCCTCCTAATGCTCAAATGTTCCAACATGATTTGTTGAAAAGGCCCTACCTCCTCCATTGAATTAATTTTATGGTTTTGTAATTCTGTCAAAAGTCATTTGGCCCTACTAGTGTGACTCTCTTTCAGAATAGAATATAAGAATTTCTGTTCTGTTCCATTGATCTCTGTATCGATCCTCCACCAAAATCAGTCACACAGCTTTTAATATTGTACCTTTACAGTAAGTCCTAAAATAAGATTAGTGTGACTTTTTCAGCTTTATTCTTCTTTTTCAAAATTGTTTTGACAATTTCAGTTCTTCCATTTCCCCTCCCTTCCCCCCCTCCTCCCCTCCCCTCCCCTTCTCTCCCCTCCCCTCCCCTTCCCTTTTTTGTTGCCTAGGCTAGAGTGCAGTAACATGATCTCTGCTCACTCCAACCTCCGCCTTCCGGGTTCGAGTGATTATCCTGCCTCAGCCTCCCAAGTAGCTGGGACTACAGGCACCTGCCACCACACCAGGCTAGTTTTTTGTGTATTTTTACTAGAGACGGTGTTTCACCATGTTGGCCAGACTGGTTTGGAACTCCTGACCTCAAGTGATCTGCCCACCTCAGCTTCCCAATGTGCTGAGATTACAGGCGTGAGCCACCATGCCCGGCCTAGTTCTTTCCATTTCTGTATACATTTTAAAACCAACTTATATATATATACACATTATATATACATATATATATACATTATATATACATATATATATACATTATATATACATATATATATATACATATAATCCAGCTAGGACTTTTGATAGGAATATTGTTAAACTTGTAGATAAATTTGGGGAGCATTAATACTTTTACTATGTGGATTTTCCAATCCATGAATTTGATATACCTCCATTTATTTAGGTCTTTTTAAAATTATAACATTACCATAGTTTTTAGTATACTGATCCTGTACATGTTTACAGATTAGTATTTAAGTATTTTAAATTTTTGGACCAATTATTAATGGTATTGTGTACTTTATTTTTACTTTCTGTTTTTTATTGCCATAATAGAGAATTTTGATTGAATTTCATATATTGATCTTGTATCTGTAATGTTGTTAAATTCATTAATTAGCTCTAGAAGATACTTTTTCTTATGTAAATTCTGCTGGATTTTCTACATGGACAATCAAATTATCTACATACACTTTGGGACAGGGTCGTTTTCTCTTTTCCAATCTGTATGTCTTTCATTTCCTCTTTTTGCCTTACTGAACTGGCTAGGGTTACCATCACTGTGCTGAATAGAAGAAGTCAAAGCAGACATTCTTTCCTTGTTTCCAGTTTTAGGGGTAAAGCATACAATCTTACACCATAAAGAATGATGTTATCTGTGTTTTTTTGTAGATGTTGAGGATAAAGTTGAAAATACTACCTTCTGTTGTTTGTTGAGAATTTTTATCAGGAGCGACGTAGAGTTTTTCCAAATATTTCTTCTATATTAATTGTAATGATCATTTTTTTCTTCTTTAGACTATTATTGAGGTGAATTATATTAATTTACTTTTTAATCTGGAACAAGTTTTGCATTCTCTGAATAAACCACACTTAGTCCCAATGTATTTTGTATATAATGCAATGTCGATTTTCTAATTTTTTTTGAAATTTTTTGAAGGTATCATTATGAAGGATATAGTCAGTGTTTTTCTTTTTTCTTTCTTCTTTCATTTTTTTTTGTACTGCCTTTGTCTAGTTTTGTTATAAGAGTAACAATGGCTTTATAAAATGAGTTGGAAAGGGTACTACTCCCTTTTTTTATCTTCTGGAAGAAATTTGTTAGAAGTGATACTAATTATTTTGTAATATTTGGTAACATTCACCAGTAAAACTATTTGACACTGGAGACTATGTTTAGAGGAACTTTTAATTAATAACTTAATTTTGTTAATAAATCTAAGACTATTCCACTTATCTGTTTTATCGTGGATGAATTATAGTAGTTTATCGTTTTCAAAGAACTGCTTAATTTCAGTTATATCATCCGATTTTTATCTGAAAATGTGATTTGTAGTATTCCCTTGTTATACTTTTAATGCTTGTATGATCTATAGTGATATCTCCTTTTTCATTCTTGATATTGGTCATTTTTTTACTCTCTCTTTTTTATTTGTAAGTATAAATTGTTATAGATTTCTCAGAGAATCAGCTTTTAGTTTGACTGATTTTTTTCATTGATTTTTCTGTCTTCATTTCATTAATGACTGTCATTATTTTTATTATCTTTTTTTATTACATTTACTTTGATGTATTTTGTTAGTTTTCTAGTTTATTGTGGTGGAAGCTTAGAGTATTGAGTTGAGATCTTGTTCCTTTCTAACTCAAGTACTTAGCGCAATAAATTTTTCCTCTAGTGCTCACTTTCACTTAGTCCCATAGATCTTGATATGTTGTACTTTCATTATCATTCAGTTCAATAAATACGTGTTTTACTACTCTAGAGACTCCCTGTTTGACCCAAAAATATTTAAACATTTATTAATATCCAGGATGTTGGAGATTTTTTTTATTACCTTTTTGTTATTTCCTTTCAGTTTCAACTCTTTATGATTAGAGAACATATTGGTATGGTTTTAATTATTTAAAATAGTTGAAGTTTATTTTATGACTCATAGTATGGTCTATCTTGATAAATGTCTCCTGCAGTTATGAAAAGAATATTTATTGTCTTGTTCTTCAGCAGAGTGTTTTATAAATATTTAGAATCCATTGGTTGATATGGTTTTCAGTTTTTTTATATTTGTGTTGAATTTTTGCCTAGTGGCTTTACCAATTACTGAATAAATGGTGTGGAAGTTCCTAACCAAAATTATACATTTGTCTATTTATTCTTTCAGGTCTATCAGTTGTGACTCTTTATTTATGTATTTATTTATTTATTTATTTTGATATGGAGTCTCACTCTGTCACCCAGGCTGGAGTGCCGTGACATGACCTCAGCTCACTGCAGCCTCCACCTCCCGGGATCAAGTGATTCTCCTGCCTCAGCCTCCCAAGTAGCTGGGATTACAGGCACCTGCCACCATGCCTGGCTAATATTGTATTTCTAGTAGAGATGCAGTTTCACCATGTTGGTTAGGCTGGTCTTAAAATCCTGGCCTTAGGTGATCCACCCACCTCGGCCTCCAAAGTGCTGGGATTACAGGCGTGAGCCACCGCACCTGGCTTGCTTCATTTATTTTAGAGTGGTATGGTTTGGTGCATATTAAAGATTGTTATATCTTCTTGGTGAATTGACTATCTTATCGATATGTAACCTCTTTTTTCACCCCTGATGCTTCCTTTGCTCTGAAGTGTACTTTATCTGATGTCAATATTGCCATTCCAACTTTTTTTCTTAGCGTTTGTATAGTATATAATTTTTCATAGCCTTTAACCTTTAAATCTGAAGTAAAGTTATTTTGGCCATCATAAAGTTGTCATCATTTTTATTCTGTTCTGCCAATCTTTGTCTTTTTTATTGATGGGCTTAGACTTTTTACAACCAACATAATAATTGATATAATTTGTCTGCCATTTTATTATTTGCTTCTTGTGTCTTCCCCCTTTTTTTCTTCTTATTTCTCCTTTCTTGTCTTTCTGTGAGTTACATGAATATGTTTTATTCATGTTAAACAGTAGTTTAGTACTGAGTATCATTTTTTATATTTTTAAAATGGTTATTCTAGGGATTGCATATGCATGCATAGTTTATGTCAATTTACTAGCATCAATGTTTTATCATTTTAAGTAAAATGTAACCATTATTTTGCTCCCCATACTGGTCCAGTCTGAAAAGATCAGATTACTGAAGGAAAGAAGGAAAGACAAGACTTAGCCCAGAGGCACCCCGGAGATAGTTGACCCCTTCTATTTAGGGGGGGTTGGGATGAAAGTTAGGTTCTGCCAATGGCCTCTGCTGCTGTAGCACATGCTAGAGTGGAGACAGGGCATGGCTATTTTCATGGTGTTGCCTGGAGCAGATGTAGCTAAAGGTTTTCTACCCAGCTGGCCTACCAATTTTGTTCTCCTTTGGCTAGAGAAAGCAGTCTTTTTGTGGGATTATTTCTTTTATCTACTAACATTTATAAGTTGTGGCCTTTTCTAACACTCAGGTCAAAATACATATGAGGCAAGAAAAAAATTAGAGAATTCACTACCAGGTTAACCAAGGTCCCTAGTCAATCTGCCTTATTTTCTTCACTTTTCAGAGCTCTCTGGTGGGTAACTTATGTGTCTTATCCTAGAAGTTTTGTTGGGATTAGCAGAAGGAATAAAATGGAATGCACCACATTTTGTCTGGAACTGAAATTTCATGCTTTGATCATAATCTTCAAGTATTATTTCAAAATTGCAAGAAAATTAATATGGTAGTTTAAAATGGATAGACAGTTGATATTAGGTTAAACAGAGGTAAAATATGGGCTACTCAGCATTCAGGCTTTTGAGGGTCTAGTCTCTTCAAGATGGCAGATAGGAGGCAGTGTTATACCTCTCCCACTTGGAAGGACAGAATAGTGGGTAGAGATTCACACTGTGAATATATTTTTCCCAAGAACCATCACAGGAACTTACCAGAAAAACTGAAAGAACCCACAGACCCTTTGAAAGAAGTAGCAGGCTACAGTCTACTTCTTAAGATAGGCAAAAAACTATAAGTTTCCAGAGTGTGAAGGGGTAAAGCCTGCCTCTGAGCACACATTCCCCACTGGGAAATATGAAAATCCAGACCATGGGAGAAGAACTCAATCCTACCCAAAGCTGGAACTGATTTAGGGAGTGGCGGGAAATATAAAAGTAGAATCAGCAGCATGAAGTGCCTTGTAGGCATTCCCAGTCTCCAGTGCAAGACCAGGGAAGCCATTCCCGATTCTGTCTCACAGGAGTCCTTGCAGAAGGCAGCCAGTGAACTCAGGGAGAAGTTGCAGAGTGAAAGAAGCTTCCAGCTGAATTTTGTGATATAATTTCGAGTGGGGACAAATTTTCTTTAATAGAACCGTGGGGTAAGCAGGAAGTACTGCAGATATGCACACAGGAGCCAGGCACCTGGCCTTATGAGCAAATGGGAAGGTATATGGTTTGAAAACCATGCTTGCTATTTGCATGGAACCCTGAGGAAGGTCTGATTCCTGTCTGCTGGCTGCCTGGATCCACACCTGGCACTTGTAGCTGAGCACTGCAGGAACAAGATCAGCCTTGCCAACTGCATGGGAGCCAGGTGAGGCTTACTGCTGCTGGCTACTCTTCAATCCCTTTGTGAACTCTTGTGCACAGCAGAGACAGTTATACTGCCTCTGCAACATTACCCCAGTGGCGTGAGAACCAGCCCTCATCTCCCACAGTGGCCTCCCACATCAGACCCTGCCCAAGGAGAGTCTGAGCTGAGATCCGCAAAACTCTGTCCCTACCTGGTGGTATTTCTCCACCCACCCTGGTAGCTTAACACAAAGGACATAAGCTTTTAGGAGATTTATGGCCCCACCCATCACCTGAGAAACCAGAATACTTCCCATGGGCACCTTAGGGCAAGCTCATATCCCACTGCTACTACTGCAGCTGGTGCTCTTGCAAACACCACATCCTGGCTGGAAACCAACCAGCTCAGGCCATTACAGCACCTCTCCATGGAATAACACTGCTCCGAGGAAGGAGAGAACAGCTGTGGTATCTTAGCTAATACCACTGCCTGCAACATCCTGGCTAGCCAGAGGTCCTGAATCTGTTCAGGTGACAAATTCACTACTAGTATAACCAGCATTCAAGAAAGCCAGCATGCTAAGCCTATCTACAACCAAGAACTCTCACAGAATCTACATTACTCCCCTGCCACTTCCATCAGAGCAGGTGCCGGTAGCCACTGATGGGAGACTTGAAAACGGTCACGTCACTGAATCCCTTGCAGACATTCCTGAGCAACAGCCTGGAGTTTGGTAGACCCATTGGATGGCTAGACCTAGAAGAGCAATAATAATCACTGCAGTCTGTCTCTCAGGAAGTCCCGTTCCTAGGAGAAAGGAGAGAGCACCACATTCAGGGAACACCCTGTGAGACAAAAGAATCTGAATGACAGGCTTTGAGTCCCAGATCTTTCCACTGGTGAGATGTTTCTTACAGCAGAAGCACAATTGCAGTGCACCTCTACCCCGAAAGGAAGGCAGCCTCTGGGATCGTGAAAAGCCTTGGAGCAGGAGTCCTTGTTCCCCCCTGGTACACCACTGCAGACATACCTGGGGCTTCTCCCAGCTCTCCCAGTCTCTGCTATCTTCAAGAGGTACACCTCACAAGTAAGGACTTACATAAACTTAAGGTAAAGAGGTGAAAAAAGATATTCCATGCAAATGGACTGAAAGTGAGCAGGAGTAGTTACTCTTATATCAGATAAAACAGACTTGAAAGCAACAACCATAAAAGAGGCAAAGAAGGACATTATATAATGGTAAAAGGGTTAGTCCAACAGGAAAATATCACAATCTAAAATATAAGCACCTAACACTGGAGCTCCCAAATATATAAAACAATTACTACTAGACCTAGGAAATGAGATAGACGACAACACAATCATAATAGGGGACTTCAATATCCATTAACAGCACTAGACAGGTCATCAAGTCAGAATGTCAACAAAGAAGCAGTGGACTTAAACTATATCCTAGAACAAATGCACTTAACAGATATTTGCAGAACATTCTTTCCTAAAACTGCAGAACATAAATTCTTCTCATCAGCACATGGAAGATTCTCCAAGGTAGACCATATGATAGGCTATAAAAAAAGTCTCAATAAATTTAAGAAACTAGAAATCTTATCAAGTATCTTCTCAGACCACAGTGGAATATATATGAAAATCAGCGACAAAGGAACCTTCAAAACTACACAAATACATAGAAATTAAATAATCTGCCTTTGAATGACCTTTAGGTTAACAATAAAATCAAAATGGAAATTAAAAAATATTATTTGAACTGAATGATAATAGTGACATCACTTATCAGAACCTCTTGGATACAGCAAAAGAAGTGCTAAGAGGAAAGTTCATAATGTTAAATGCCTACATCAAAAAGTCTAAAACAGCACCAAGAGACAACCTAATATCATACCTCAAGGAACTAGAGAAACAAGAACAAACAATCCAAACCCAGAAGAAAAGAAGTAACAAAAATCAGAACAGAACTAAATGAAATTGAAACAACAGCAACAACAACAAAATATATATAAAAGATAAATAAAAGAAAAAGCTAGTTCTTTGAAAAGATAAACAAAATTGATGGATCATTAGTGAGATTAACCAAGAAAGGAAGAGTGTAGATACAAAGAAGCTCAATTAGAAATAAATCTGGAGACATGACAAGCAATACCACAGAAATACAAAAGATAATTCAAGGCTACTATGAACATCTTCACATGCACAAACTAGAAAATGTAGAGGAAATGGAAAAATTCCTGGAAATATACAACCCTCCTAGATTAAATCTGAAAAAAATAGAAATTCTGAACAGTCCAATAAAATGTAGCAAGATTGAAAGAGCAATTAAACAATTGCCAACAAAAAAGTCCATTACCAGATGGACTCACAACTGAATTATATCACACATTCAAAGAATTGGTACCAGTTTTACTGAAACTATTAAAAAAGATAGATAAAGAGGGAATCTTCCCTAAATTCCTCCCTATATGAAGCCGGTATCACCCTAATACCAAAACAAGGAAAGGACATAACAGCAACAACAACAACAAAAACTACAGAGTATTATCCCTGATGAACATAGATGCAAAAATCCTCAACAAAATACTGGCTAACTGAATCCAACAGCATTATGATCAAGTTGGTTTCATACCAGGGATGCAGAAATGGATTAACATAGGCAAGTCAATAAATGTGATACATCCCATAAACAGAATTTTAAAAAATCATATGATCATCTCAATAGGTGCAGAAAAAGCACTGGATAAAATCTCTAGTACTCCTTTATGATAAAAGCCCTCAACAAAAGAGGAATAGTGGAACTTACCTCAAAATAATAAATGCCATATATGGTAAACCCCACAGCCAACATCATACTAAATGGGGAAAAGTTGAAAGCTTTATCATTTTAAGTAAAATGTAACCATTATTTAGCTCCCTGAGAACTAGAACAAGACAAGGATGCCATTTTCATCACTTCTATTCAATATACTACTGGAAGTCCTGGCCGGAGCAAACAGACAAGAGAAAAAACAAAGAGCATCCAAACTGGAAAAAGAGGAAGTCAAACTGTCACTATTCACTGTGGATATGAACTTATACCTAGAAAACCCTAAAGACTCATCCCAAAAGCTCCTATATCAGATAAACACATTCAGTAAAGTCTCAGGATACAAAATCAATGTACACAAATCAGTAGCCCTGCTATATACCAACAGTGACCAAGTTGAGAATAAAATCAAGAACTCAGTCTCTTCTATAACAACTGAAAAAAAATACTTAGGAATATACTTAACCAAGGAGGTGAAAGATCTCTAAAAGAAAAACTACAAAATACCACTGAAAAAAAATCATAAATGACAGAAATGAATGGAAACACATCCTATGCCCATGGATGGGTAGAAACAATATTGAGAAAATGACCATACTGCCAGAAGCAATCTACAGATTGAATACAATTCCTATCAAAATACTAACATCATTCTTCAAAGAACTAGGAATGATGTCAGAGTACGTGTAGTAGTAAGTTTTTGAAAACCACTAAATTAACAGTGAGCACCTTTGAGATGATCAAGGCTTGAGAAAGAATAATTGAACTTTTGAGCTTAAGCCTCTTAGGTGGATGGTGCAATACCAGTAGAAGTACCAATTGAGCAGACTGCTATCTGGGTGGCCTCTCAGAAGCCTGAACTTAGACTGGCATGACTGATACCTAGGGTGGAAATGATTGGAAAGAGATTAAGGATCCCTACAACTTAAGTGCTTGGATACCCAAAAGACAAAGCTAGAGAAGCTGAATGTTCTAGGTCCAAACATCAAACCAGGAAACGTCACTAGAAATAATTCAGAAGCAGGACAAATGTAGGAATAAATTCTGAGGCAGAGAGGAAGGGAATAAAAAGAAGGGGCACCAAAGGGGAAGTCGGCACCTCTACCACACAAAGAACCTTACAATTGCCTGTGGGTTATTTGGTATATGGATAAATTGGTTTACTTCAGATGCTTAAAGTCATGATATAATTTGTGCAGTTTTGATAAAACAGTATTACAAGGAAAGCACAGCCTTCCAAGATAGGCTTTGGTTGATTATTTTACATGGAAGAAAATCCAGAAAAATCCCTATTCAAAGTTAAAATGCACATATAGATGTACATACACTCTGAAAATAAATATTATAAATTTTAAAAACAGATAATATGTTTTTGCTCCTCTAAGTGAGTGCATGTTTCTTTAAAAAACTACACAGAAAAAAGACAGTAAAAGCACTTACACAGTCGATAGAAATTTTGGAAACTAATTCCCTCAAATAATGACTATATTACTGTAGCTAACTTTCAAAGAGTGACCTTGTTGAAGAAAATTGTCTTTTATTGCCATTATCATAATCACACAGTGGTAATATTTTGTAAATTTTAATTACAGTGATAAAAACTCCTTATAATTGGGGTGATTTATTTTTTATTATTTGAATGCTATTAAGCTTTAACACTATTTCAAGTTTTTTATATACTGATATAAAATATTCCAAAATATCAGTATAGCTTCTTTATAACTTGATTAGCTATTAAAATGTTTGAGAATTAATTATATAAAAGCTGTCAAAATGAAAATTCTTACGTTTTTAAGAATGCGACATATTTCATATTATTAAGACATATCTCAAATATCTTTTCTGGAAAGAGTTTTATGCACTTGAATCAGTGTACTGTTTTCTTTTCTTATTCAAATGCATATTTCTACAAAAGTGGTGTTAACACTTTATATATTAAGCAATTTTCACCAGAAAGCTGACAGAAGCATGAGACAACATATTATCTATTAATAAATTGATCTGTTAGAGAATTCTAGATTGCTATTCCTAAAATATTTAACTGAATAGAACCTTTTTCACATACTATAAAGATGTTTACAATGATATACTTGGACTCTGTTCAAATGTGATATCACACACAGAGTTTCTGATCAATGTTTTTAAGGGGCAGTACCACACCATACAACCTATTAGTTATTATACCTTAAAAGTCTATACATGGTGCAAAAAAAAAATCAAAAAATCAAACGTTACTCTTTTGCCTCTGTGGTTGTCTTTCTTTTTTCCAATTTGTCTTTTAATTCTCTCATAATCACACCCATTCTGTACCGTAACACAAAGACTGTAGTATAGTCTGGCAGATCTCATTTGAATCTTTACTTTCTCCTACTTACCACAGGCAATGACATTGACACCACATTAAGAGTTTTTACTCTCTGTGTGTTGGGTTTTTGTTTGTATGTTGGGTTTTTGATTTGTTTGTTTGTCTCTTTATCCATTCCCAGTAGGCAGATTGAGTTGGAATATAATTAATGTCATAATATTTAACAACAGAGGGCAGTTTTAAATTGGTTCCTTAAAAGAGGGGTGCCCCACCCCCCATACAATGCAGTGTTCCTAAAGAGCTGCCTTACTGAAGTCTCGCAGAATTTAAGTAAGTCTCAACTGCAGCAGAAGAGTAAGCAATTGTACCCTGACTTACTTAAGCTTCTGATGCTGGTGGGCCAGTCATGTCTTCTGACAGGAAATTAAAAAAAAAAAAGAAACCCAGAGACAGCCGAAGTGATACTTGTGTACTTACCTTGGACCTGACTGGCCGTTTACCATGAATGGAGGAACCTGGCCTTTACTACACGGCAGATTTAGGTATGAATCTAATCCTAGTATCTGCAAGTGATAGCCCAGTAGATCTTGGAAACACACATATGCACACACATACACACACACAAAACACACACACGTTTACTTACTTACTCTATGGTAAAGACGGTAAAACTGAGGTGATGGGGGTGGATAATCCCAACTTGCATTATTAATCAATTATGATAAATATTGAAAGTAAAACTTTATGTTTAATATTCAATGAATTATTACACTAAAGGAAAGACAATGTGAGTGGTCTTTTATAAGCTTTTACAAATTGTACTTTTCTATTTATAGTTCACAATTTTGTAATGTCTTTTTCCTTCTTCTCAATTACTCATTACATCTACAGATTCCTAGGCAAGGGCTGAAGTAGAACCCTGCATTCTCTCCCAGCCCTTCTCTTCAACCTCCCACTGCATCTTACCAAGAGGAGCCCCATGTGCCTATGTTGAGCCTCTCCCTATATACTGCCTCCGCTACAAACAGATACAACTTTGGCCCTCCTCTAACCAAGAAAGAATTGAAAATATTTCACTAGCCTACTCTTGGGGAAAGAGACAGTGGGGAAGAAGCCCATGTATGCTCTAGAACTGGAACTGGGTAATTATCCATCTAATTAGGAATTTCCAAGGTCCCATGCATCTGGAACATGATGTATAGGTGGGGCTAGCTCTAATGGGGACATCTCTTTAGCCTCATGGATTTCACATCCCATGGAGAAGGACGTTGCCAGAGTGGGGGTCATAGTAGAGAATTTAAAACTCAAGTGCTAAGTTTAAAGGCCATACTACTCATGCAGCAAGAAAGAAAAAATAACTTGTGTGTGTGTGTGTGTGTGTGTGTTAAGTAGCAATAACTGCTTTAAAATAAAAATAGTAATCCAAAAGTGGTAGGTAATTCATCATTTTTGGCACAACACTTTCCTAAAAACAGACCCTGAGACAAAAATTTTGGGCAAATAACTGATTAAATGATTGCACTTAGGAGAAATTGGTAAAGAAGCAGAAGAAGAAAGAAAGAGACCAACAATAATGTGACTTTAGGTGAAATCGTGCTCTTTGCCTAGTTGCATAGGGAGCTCTGGAGCATAAATTCCATCATAGATTTTGTTGTGCCTTGTGGCAGGGAGCTGGGATTTCATGACCCTTCGCCAGTTAGCTTTTGGCAATGGGCTATCCTAGAGCCTAGCAGACACATACACCTCCTTAGGAAAAACTGCCATAGTAGTCCCAGCATAATTTCTTTTAGAATCTCCATAAAAGCTAGAAAATGGGCCTGTGAAGGAAGCCTGGAGATCTGGGAGGAGCATAGAACACAGCTCTATAGAAGTGAAGCCAGGATGCAGTTGACAAATGAGATTACAGTAAAAAGATGAGGTTCAGATGAGATTTAAATGACTGTGTCCATCCTCATCACCATTGTCATCATTATTGTCATCAGACTTGGTGGAAGCAAATGAAGAATTCTGAAAAATATAATTATTTAACCTTTTGACTTTTTTTTTTTTTTTGAGACAGAGTCTCACTCTGTCACCCAGTCTAAAGTACAGAGGCACAGTCTCAGCTCACTGCAACCTCTGCCTCCCAGGTTCAAGCAATTCTTCTGCCTCAGCCTCCCGAGTAGCTGGAACTACAGGAGTGCATCACCACGCCTGGCAAATTTTTGTATTTTTAGTAGAGACGGGATGTCACCATATTGGCCAGGCTGGTCTGGAACTCCTGACCTCATGATCTGCCCTCTTCGGTCTCTCAAAGTGCTGGGATTACAGGCGTGAGCCACCATGCCCAGCTTGACTCTTTTGTAATAACACTTAGCTTAAAACAGAAACACATTGCAGAGCTGTACAAAAATATTTTCTTTCATTATATTCTTATTCTATAAGCCTTTATCTATTTTGTTATTTTAACTTTTTAAGCTTTTTTTTGGTTAAAAACTAAGATACAAACACACATATTAGCCGAGGCTTACACAGTATCAGGATCCTCAATATTACTATCTTCAACTTCCACATCTTCTCCCACTAGAAGTTCTTCAGGGGCAATAACAGGCATGGAACTGTCATCTCCTATGATAGCAATGCCTTCTTCTGGAATACCTCCTGAAGGACCTGCCTCAGGCTGTTTCATAGTTCATTTATATTTTAATAAGTAGAAGGAGCACACTCTAAATTAATGATAAAAACACAGCATAGTAAATATTAGGCGATGGGAATTTTTTAGCTCCATTGTAGTCTTATGGGACCACCATCCTATATGCCATCCATCATTGACCAAAATGGTGTTATGCAGCTTATGGCTGTATTTTCTATGGCCCTTTACTGTTTAGATATATTTAGTCAAAAAAGAAAAGCAGCAGATAGGAGAGAAGTTTATACAAAACATAACACCAATTGTAGAATCTTCAATGACAGTTTAAAATGCCTTAGCAAGGTGAAAACAATATAATAAACACAGTATCTTCTGAACTAATAAAACTGGAACTGAGAAAGCAAATTAATGCACAGTAATGAAATTAAAATGAGGCATACTTAAACTTAAAAATAGACTCTGCTCTTTTAGTACTAAAAACAATACTTATTTATAATTACTGCCTAATTCATGTGTCACCAATTTTAAGGCCTATTTTTAATGTATTTCTATCCTTACGGGATATACACTTTTTTGGTGTCTATGGTCACTAATTCCAGATCCTCCAAAGTCCATTCAAAAGAAATGAAGATTCTTTAGCTGAAATTCTATTTTTAGTTTAGATTCAGGGAGTACATGTGCTTGTTTGTTATATGAGAGTATTACATGTGTAATAGTGGAGGCTGGGTTTCTAGTGTACCCATCACCCAGATATTGGACATTGTACCCAGAGGTGATTTTTCAACTCCCCTACCCTACACCCTTTAGAGTCCTGAGAGTCTATTTTCCTTATCTTTATGTCCATATGTACCCTTTGTTTAGTTCCACTTATAAGTGAGAATATGTGATATTTGATTTTCTGCTTCTGTATTAGTTTACTTATAATAATGGCCCCCTGCTCCACCCATGTTTCTGAAAAGGATATGATTTTATTCTTTTTTATGGCTGCATAGTGTTCCATCATGTATATATAACATATTTTCTTTATCCAATCAACTTTTTGCAGACACTTAGGTTGGTTCCATGAGTTTGCTATTGTGAATAGTGTAATAACATATGAATGCCGGTATCTTTTTAATATAATACTTTTTTTTTTAACCTTTGGATAGATACCCAGGAATGAAATTACTGGGTCAAATGTATTAGTTCTATTTTTAGCTCTCAGAAATATCTCCATACTGTTTTCCATAGAGTTTGATCTAAGTTATATTCCCACTGACAGTGTATGATTGCTCTCTCTTCTCCACATCCATGTCAACATCTTGTTTTTTGACTTTTTAATAAAAACCATTCTGACTGGTGTAAGATGGTATCTCAGTGTGGTTTTAATTTGCATTGCTCTGATGACTCCTGATATTAAGTATTTTTTTCAAGTGTTTGTTGGTCACTTGTATTTCTTCTTTTGAGAAACGTTTGTTCATGTCCTTTGCCCAGTTTATAGTGGTTTTTTGTTTGTTTGTTTGCTGAGTTGTTTGAATTCTTTTTAAATTCTGGATATTAATCCTTCTTGTCAGATACATAATTTGTAAATATTTTCTCCCACTCTGTAGGATGATTATTGTGCCCTGCAGAAGCTTTTTACTTTAACTAAGTCGCATTTGTATATTTTTGGTTTTGTTGCAAACGTTGGAGGTCTTCATCATAAATTCTGTGCTAGGCTAATATCCAGAAGAGTTTTTCCTAGGTTTTCTGCTAGGACATTTGCAGTTTTAGGTCTCATGTTTAGGTCTTTCATCCACCTTGGGTTAATTTTTGTATATGGTGAGAGATAGCCATTCTTCTGCATATGGCTAGCCAGTTTTTCCAGCACTATTTGTTTAATAGACTGTCCTTCCCCCATTGTTTATTTTTTTACTTTACTGAAGATTGATTGGTTGTAGGTTTGTGGCTTTGGCTTTATCTCTGTGTTCTCTGTTGTGTTCACTTGATCGCGTATCTATTTTTGTACCAGTATCATACTGTTTTAGTTAGTTATAGCCTTATAATGTAATTTGAAGTCAGGTAATGTGATGCCTGTAGATTTTTTTTTCTGTAGGAGTGCTCTGGCTAGTCAGGCATTTTGTTATTGTTCCATATGAACTTTAGGGTTGTCTTTCCTAACTTAGTGAAAAATGACATCGGTACTTTGATAGGAATTGTGTTGAATCTGTGGATTGCTACAGGCAGTATGGTCATTGATTCTTCCATTTCATAAGCATGAGACATTTTTTCATTTATTTGTGTTGTCTACAAGTACTTTTATTAGTATTTGGTAGTTGTCATTATAGAGATCTTTCATTGTCTTCGTTAACATATATTTCTAGATTAGTGTGTGTGTCTGTGTGGCTATTGTAAATGATATTGAGTTCTTAATTTGGTTCTCAGCTTAAATGTTATTGAGATATATAAATGCTATTGATTTACGTATTTTGATTTTGTATCTTGGAGACTTTACTGAAGTCACTAATCAGGTCCAGGAGCTGAATTTTACCAGACATACAAATAAAAGCTGGTGCCAGTCTTACTGAAACTATTCCAAAAAATCAGGAAAGAGGGATCTCTCCCTAATTCATTCTATGAATGCTGTATTACCCTGATACCAAAATCAGGCAAGGACACAACAAAAAAGAAAATTCTAGTCCAATACCCCTAATGAACATAGATACAAAAATTCTCAGCAAAATACTAGTAAAGCAAAATACTAGTAAAGCAAATCCAAAAGCATATCAAAAAGATAATTCACCATAATCAAATAGGCTATATTCTAGGGATGCATGGATGGTTTAACATACATAAATCAATAAACATGATTCACCGAATAAAAATATCTAAGAACAAAAGAAAGATGCAGAAAAAGCATTTCCTAAAATCCAGCAAACTTTCATGATAAAAACCCTCAACAAACAAGGCATAGGTGGAGCATACCTGAAAATAATAGAAGCCATATATAAGAAACACACAGTCAACATTATACTGAATGGCGAAAGTTGAAAGCATTTCCCCTGAGAACTGGAACAAGGCAAGGATGCCCATGTTCACCACTCCTATTTAACGTAAAACTATCTGGCAATAGAAAGAAATAAAAGTCATCTAAATTGGAAAAACAGAAGTCAAATTATCTCTGTTCGCTGATGACGAGATCATATACCTAGAAAAATCTTTTTTTAAGAGGCAAATGTCTATTAACATCATATTAAGTACTGTGCTTAGCATCCAGATTCTATTTGCAGCCAGGGCATTGTAAAGATTATTTACCTGCTAAAATGTGTTTATACCAGATCCCATTAGAATCTCAATGGCCCATCAAGAATCCCCAGATTTCCATCATTATTTGCCTAAAGAATGAAAGTACACATTGCACATATTGAGTATAAAACATTCCTAAGCAGTTTATGAGCAAAGTACTGTATTAATTTCAAGTTGACAGAATCTGAAAACATGATATTTCAACCACTTGTCATTTATTATTCTCCACTCTAATGGCTCTGTCAAATGGTGATCTAGACGTTTTTTTGAATCGATGTGGTCACAGGAGTTTTATCTACCTTTGTAGCAGAGCTTTCTTCTTAGGTATTATAAAGCTCTTTTTTAGGGACATCTGGTATAATAGTAAAGTAGAGACCCCATTACACATTGAAATACTATAAAACATTTAATAAGGTAAAAACATCCATACTGGTACATTAAATGTATATTACGACTATGTAACAAAACACAATAAGGAACTGTACAAAACGTATATCTAAGTCATCTGGTCACTATATCCTGAGTCAAATTTATGATTCAGGCTATGAATGAGCAACAAGGCTCGTTTAACAGCCGCCGCCTCTTCAAGTGCGGAATTCTCCTAACGAGGAAAGCTGCATTGTCCCAGAATACAGGTTACGAGGGAAGAAGAGAGGATTGGAACAATATTACTTTTCCCTAATTTTCAGGCTTTATAATTTTCTGTACAAGCATAGGGAAGCCTGGAGGTCCTTTGCCAGGGAGAATAAGCTTAATGTTAAGCTATAAAGGAACATTTACATTAGAAAAGATAATGCAGGTGTCCTTATCACCTGCTTTATGATGAAGCTCATGGCAACTGACAATTTGTAAATTTCAAATGCCAAGATTCTGCAGCTGTCATTACCAGAGAAGGATTAACATATTTTATGGTACCAATTTTTTAAAAAATCAGCGAATGTCTCAAAATGCTCCAACCTGAAACAGATGGTTAGCCTCTGGGTCAATTACCCATGGCTGGGTTGGTGGAAGCAAGGATGAGTTCTGAGCACATGGCAGCCTGCATTCTGCAGCAGAATGGACCAAGGAAACATCACCTACCAAGCGGGATGAAATCACCATTTCTCTCGGTTGAGTTAATGTCTCTTGAATTTTCTTTCTGCTCACATATTTGTTTGCTTATCAGTCTACCTCAAGCAACCAGAGTGAATCTTTAAAAAACATGTCAGAGCATGTGGATCCTCTGCTCAGAACTTTCCAAGGACACTCTCCCAAGCCACAAATTAAAGCCAAAGCCAAGGACTTTTTCAGCATCTACCACACCTTCACAATCTGGCTTCCTATTCCCTCCAGACTTCCTTTCTCATGACTCTCCTTCACCACATTCTGTCCTGGTTGCACTTCCTCAAACAAGCCAGGCAAGTCAAGGCCTTTCAAACTACCCTTATCTTTGCCTGTAATCCTGGAGCCTAGCTCCAGTTCTCTCCCTCAACACAAATCATACCCTTTCATTGAGGCTTTCTCTGAGCCCATATTTAAAATTGTGAAAATCCCAAATTTCTTACACTCCCTTATCCCTTATCACTTTATTTGTTTTCATAGCAATTAACACCTTCTTAAATGCCCTCAGATTTACTGAGAAGGCAGAATGTTTGTCTTGTTCACAGCTTTGTCTTTAGTGCCTAAAACAATGCCTGAAATATAATGACATTTCCTTAATAAATACTTGTGATTGAATAAAGGTTAACTAGTATTATGATAAAGGTCAGCTATGGACAGTTTAAATGATTGTTCTCCAAATCTCACTGTTAATAAGTCTTAAGGATAGGGTTCAGAAATATATTCCTGTGAAGCCTGAAATTTTTTACTATTAAAAAATTAGCATATGTGCCAAAGTTCACAAAGCTTTACAAATATTCATTCATTTTGCCCTCACAAAAAGCATGAGATGAAGTTACTCCTATTATCTCTACTTTAAAGAGTAGGAAAGCAATCACTAGACATTTAGTAACCTGACTAAGATCACAAGCTAATAAATAATCTGTGCTCTGAACTAATTTCTATAAGATTATGTTAACATGCCTTGTTTTTATAACTGTGATTTTATATTTTCTTTAGTATATATGCATGCTTTCAGACATTTTATTTTTGAAATTCTAATAAGAACGTACATATGCTTGGGCCAGCTTCAATGTGGAGCATGTGCAGCAGGGCTCCTTACCAGCCCCGTAACTCCTGTTGATATGGTTTGGGTCTGTGTCTCTGCCAAAATCTCATGTCAAATTGTATCCCCAGTGTTGGAGGTGGGGCCTGGTGAGAAGTGATTGGATCATGGGGGTAGATTCCCCCATTGCTGTTCTGTGATAATGAGTGAGTTATCACGAGATTTGGTTGTTTAAAAGTGTGTATCACTTCCCCCTCTCTGGTCTACTGTACAAAACCCAGACTTTTGGCCAGAGCTCGGGGGAATTCAGGCATACCTAACTGTAAGAGAGGCTAGTAAATGAAATTTAGCTGCATGCCCAAGAAGTAGAGGAAATAGGTTTTGGTGCCACACGTGTTTCAAGAGAGAGGATGGGAAAGTGTCTGAGGCATAGAATTGAGAAGGCTCCTGCCCTGGCCGTGTAAGAGGTACCTGCTTCTCCCTTACCTTCTGCCATGATTGTAAGTTTCCTGAGGCCTCCCCATTCATGTTTCCTGTACAGCCTGTGGAACTGTGAGCCAATTAAACCTCTTTTTTTTTTTTAATTTTTTTAATTTGAGACGGAGTCTTGCTCTGTCGCCCAGGCTGGAGCGCAGTGGCGCGATCTGAGCTCACTGCAAGCTCCGCCTCCCGGGTTCACGCCATTCTCCTGCCTCAGCCTCCCTAGTAGCTGGGACTACAGGCACCTGCCACCACGCCTGGCTAATTTTTTGTATTCTTAGTAGAGACGGGGTTTCACCGTGGTCTCGATCTCCTGACCTCATGATCCGCCTGCCTCGGCCTACCAAAGTGCTGGGATTACAGGCGTGAGCCACCCCACCCAGCCTAAACCTCTTTTCTTTATAAATTATCCAGTTTAAGGTATTTCTTTATTGCAGTGCAAGAAAAGACTGGTATACCTGTATACCTTTGAACTGCCACATGACAGTTTTCTGTTTTGCTCTAGTTAACATATGACAGATCTCTTCACTAGAGCACCTTCACATACACACTAAAATATAATGATGTTATAAAATAATTGTAGGAGAATAAATAGGTTAAGCCACATGCCTAAGCTATAATAGTAGATAGTAAAATAATAGTTATTACAATTATTACCATGCTAAATGTTAGGTTATGAAAATTATTATAAAAAATTGAATAGATAATATAATCTTACATGCATACATGTAAAAAGACCACATTGTTATAAGAAAAAATACTCCAAATATATATGGAAATTATATTATAATGTAGCACAGTATTACATTATAGGGTTAATATAATTGATTTTGTTTATTCTATTTTACTTTTAGAGGAAAAATCACTTTTTTTGTTCATTTATTTGATTCCTTTACTGTATTGAACACAAATATGCCTCCGTTTCGCATTTGTACTCTCTCCCAGGACACACAGAAGATGAATGCTAATTATAGATGAGGCAAGTATGTGTGTGTGTGTGTGTGTGTGTGTGTGTGTGTAATTCCTTCCACTAATATAAACCAGATATAATTTCTCTCCCTTGGTCTTTACTTATCCAAACTAAATCAAAGTTGGTTTTACTTTTGTTTAACTGGTAGCCAAGAGATAAATACCTAAAGTTCCTTTCAAATAAAATTGCTGTAAAGTGGCCAACAAACATATGAAAAAATATTCAACATCACTAATCATTGGAGAACTGCAAATCAGAACCAAAATGAGATACTATCTCTCACCAGTCGCACTGACTACTATTAAAAAGTCAAAAAATAACAGATGTTGGTGGAGATACAGAGAAAAGAGAACACTTACATATTGCTGGTAGGAATGTAAATTAGTTCAGCCCCTGTGGAAAGCAGTTGGGAGATTTCTCAAGGAAGTAAAAATAGAACTACCATTTGACACAACAATCCCATTACTGAGTATATACCCAAAGGAAAATAAATTGTTCTACTGAAAAGACACTTGTATTCACATGTTTATCACAGCACTATTCACAATAGCAAAGACATGGAATCAACCTAGGTGCCCATCAACAGTCTATACACCATGGAATACTACACAGCCATATAAAAGAACGAAATCGTGTAGCAAGAGGGATGCAGCTGGAGGCCATTATCTGCAGTGAGTAATGAAGAAACAGAATACCAAATATTGCATATTCTCACTTACAAGTGGGAGCTAAACCTTGGATACACATGGACATAAAGATGGGAAAAGTAGACACTGGGGAATACTCGAGTGGGTAGGGAGTGAGGGGAGACAGGGCTGAGAAAATTTCTACCATGTACTATGTTCACTATTTGATGATGGGATGAATAGAAGCCTAAACTTGAGCATCACAAAATATACCCTCATAATATACCTGCACACGTACCAACTGAATCTAAAATAAAATTAAAAGAAGGAGCCAGAAGCAATGGCTCATGTGTATAATCCCAACACTTTGAGAGCCTGAGGCAGAAGAATCCCTTAAGGCCAAGGGTTCAAAACCAGCCTGGGCAACATAGTAAGGCCCCATCTTTACCAAGAAAAAAAAAAAATGCTGGGCCTGGTGGCGTACACCTGTACTCCCAGTGACTCCAGAGCCTGAGGCAGTAAGATTGTTTGAGCCCAGAGGTGCAAGGCTGCAGTAAGCTATGATCCCTAACCCTACTCCTAACAAACAGTAACCCCTAACCTTAGACAACTACAGTCTGGGCAACTGAGGAAGACCCTGTGTCTAAAAAAATAAAATGTAAAAAATTCAAAATTTTTTTTATAGAGAGAAAAAAGAAAAAAGTAAAACTGTTGTCAAGTTTTGAAGGAGTGTGGATAAATACCATATATCTAGAATTATGCAGGAGGTTAGTATACAGCTTTGAAAAACTTTTGAATTATCTTAAGTAGAATAGATCTGAGGCATTACTTTGTTTTGTACTGAATTGTGTACCTGGAGAAAGAGGCTTTAAACAGTTATGGTTAATAAAATGCCTTCTCCATTATGTTATTACACGTAAGACATTCAATTACATGACAGAATTATCAAGTCCCAGATTGAAAGAAGCATAAGGTCTGCATACGGCCTATAAACCTTGAGGCCATTTTCCTCCCATTATAATTCTGGAGGAAATAGACACCAGTTAATCTGCTAAATTTTGTTTCCACAATTTCTATGTCTAAATCTCAGGTTAGAAGTAAATGTATTAAATTTACTTGTTCTAGGCTTATTTGGAAGTAACAGGAAGTTTGTGTTATATTTTATGTTTAATTTTCCTATGATAAACTACATTTTATGTTATAGATGACTAGTTAACTTCCTTTCTTAGCTTCTAAACTGTCATCAAAAATTAGATGAGACCTTTGTGTTTTTGAGTATTAGGGAGAGAATACTTTCACTCTTTTATTTGTGATTGGTGAAAAACAAGTTTTTCTCAATTTGCTTATTTAGATGTTACCCAAAAAATGCACACAAAAGATGATAAGAAACATAAATTTCTCATCTCTATTAGAATTAATCCATGTATAGTTTTGCCAAAACCTCAGCAGACACTCTGTGGCTATATGTGAAACAATCTTCTTTGTGTCTGCTGCTTAAATCCAATCAGGAAAATGAGTAACCACCATTCCTTTAAACTAGTTTACACAGTGGGTGGTCAAAATATCACCACATTCCCGCTGCTCACCTCCAAGTTCAACTCCAAGAGTCTCTATATAGTAACATTAATGTCTGAAATTGGATGGAGGGATTCCCGTATGCTGTCATCTAAAACCCATTATGATGGCTATAAAGCAATGGCCACTAAAATTGATAGAGGAAGATGAACTGAGAAAAGAGTTTAATAAGTGAAAAACAAGAGTTCTTGAGCTTAAAAGCAATTTTCACAGTAGGTCTTTTTATGCATCTGCACAGACATGAAACTCAATGGGAGAAATTAGATAGAAAGCCTACTATCTTTTCAGGGAATTATCTTTGAAAGAAAACCTACAGACTGGCTGGTCAATGTCTTTAAACAATTTATGAGACCCCACAAATGCACAAGAAGGAAGTGACCTGTGAAGAATGTGCAATCCCCAAAAAGGGCTTATTTTCCAACACCTGCCATATAGTCATGAAAAATTTCAGACGTTAAAGAAATTCCAAGAAAACAAATTTATCAGTCAATGCAGGCAAGAAATGTTCACCAAGAGAGCAGAATCAAGGCCTTACATATGGATAAACACAGGATCATTATCACCGGCGAAGGTACCCCTCACTCTTCCTGTCTTGGCGTAGTTCCATCAGAACTCTGGACATGTGAAGGCTTTGTGTTTTTCATGTATGCCTCTCTGCATAGAAAACATTTTCTTTCACTGATTTTTTGACCGTATGTGTGTATTGTATATTGATACTTCATGGCAGACTTCTCTAGACCTGACGGACAGAACCAACTATAAGTCGCCCAGATATACTCAATTTTCAGCTGGATGAAGTTACTTGAAAAACTTTGATTGGTTCCCTCCAGGAAAGAGTTCTGCATGTGAGAGAAGAAACATGCATGTAGCCAAAGAAACAGTCTGCACTAGAGACTTCTACTAGTCCTTTGTAGTAGAATTCTCCATTTTTTAAGCCTGTACCATTTCCCTGCATGTAAATTACATTATCAGGTTCCTTTGCAGTTACATGTGGAAATATGATTAAGTTCTAGCCAGTAAGCTGTAAAGAACAGCCTGTGAAAGTTATTTCTAAAGAAGGAGAATATACCCTTTGTCCCTGTAATTTTCTGCTACCTGGATTGCAGATTTAATCGCCAGGGATTGAGCAGTCATCTTGGACCATAAGGTGACATCTAGAAAAGGAAAGTAGTAAGCTCAAAGGAGCCCATGGTATGGTATCTACCCAATTCCTTTTATGATAAATAAACATATCTCACCCAAGCTATCATTATTGTGGGGTTTTCAGTAGGTGGTAACCTAACTGAATGCTATGTAAAGCAGTATGTCTAGTCCCATTCTTTATATACGGAAAAAAAGCGGTAGTAACATTTCCCAAACTATACAGCCTCTAAAAGCTAATGTGGAATTTCCTTTTTTTAAAAATTTTATTATTATTATACTTTAAGTTTTAGGGTACATGTGCACAATGTGCAGGTTTGTTACATATGTATACATGTGCCATGTTGGCATGCTGCACCCATTAACTCGTCATTTACTCAGCTGACTTTAGAAATTTGTTTCTTAATCCCCAAAATAAATAAGCATTCACTGAAGATTTACATGATATATTTTATTCTGCTGGTTAGAAATTAATATAAGTAAACCTAATTTTGTGAACATGAACCATCGAAGAGCCTGAATGAGCATATATATATATAGATATATATGCTTAATTTTTATAAACCTATACCATACACACACACACACCACACACACACACACACACACACACACACACACAGGTCATGGGAGTGGTAAGGAAAATGATTGCTATTTTAAATTTTATTCATAATATTTTTAATATTAAATTGGAACTAATATACTATAACAAAATATAATAAATTATGAATTTTAGGTGACATATGATCAGTAGTAGGCAGTTTATTATTCCACTTTTTTATGTCAATTTTTTTAATGAAATAATGAAAAATAACAGTAAAACAGCATAGGTTAAAAACAAAACAGCAAATTACATATGTGCATTTGTGTAAACATTTTTTCTTAAGTAATTTAAAATACACTTTTTTTTTGAGACAGAGTCTTGCCATGTCTCCCAGGCTAGAGTGCAGTCACTTGATCTTGGCTCAATGCAACTCCACCTCCCGAGTTCTAGCCATTCTCCTGCCTCAGCCTCCTAAGTAGCTGGGACTACAGGTGTCTGCCACCATGCCTGGCTAATTTTTGTTGTTGTTGTTGTTGTTGTTGTATTTTTAGTAGAGATAGATTTTCACCATGTTGACCAGGCTGGTCTCGAACTCCTGACCTCAAGTGGTCTGCCCACCTTGGCCTCCCAAAGTGCTGGGACTACAGACGTGAACCTCTGCACCCGGCCTAAAATACACATTTCCTACTTGGTGATATTTTTTGACAAGATAAATATTGACTTTTATAACCAGCAGTGTTAATTAGCTATTTGATGTGAGGTGTAGAAACATTCCTCCATTGTGTTGACCGAGTCATGAAAGAGTTTCCAACAACAAAAACACTCCTTGGGTTTGAAGGTCACTGGCTTGTTACCTTCTGAGGTGAATAATTTCTAGAAAATTCCATTGTTGCTCTTAATAATGTAAACTATTTAGATTAGCAAATGTTTAAATAAGTTAAATGTTTTCATACATTTGAGTAGCTTTCCTTAAAAATATAGCAGTGCTACTTGGCAGAGGGTAGTCTGCTAAAATAGTCAAATAATTACAATGAAAAGACGATAAAAGGAGTAAAACATAAATTAATAAATAAATACCAAGAAGAGATTACTGTAAAGTAGGGATGGTTGTAACTTTTGTGGGAAGGGGAGATTCAGGATGAGGACGGTCTCGTGGATGGCTTCGGGAGTCAAAGTTGTGTTTCTTGACCTGGCTATCAGGAAGTCAGGGAGAAGGGTCATTAAAAAGCTGTTTTTTGTTTGTTTGTTTTTCCATTTGGTAATTAATTGAGCTATATATTTCTTTAGGCGGCTTTCTGAATCTGTATTTCACTTTAAAACAAATAGTCAATAAATATGAATGCACAGGCAAGAAGCTAACTAGAGTACTCATTTCCTCTTCCCACCCCAGAAATAGTGTCCTATTTAGAAAAACTTTAACCACAACATGACGATCATATATAATAGTGCAACTCTCTCATTTCTCCTATTTTACAGTTAGTGATTCTTGATGATTTGGTTCAGATTTCCACACCAAAGCATCATTGCTTTCCATCATAGCACCACTAGCAGTATCTGTCGAAGCCTGCTAAGGCAATTGGTATTGAGGGACAGGACTAGCTGGATTTCCTAGGCTGACTAAGAATCCCCAAGCCTAGCTGGGAAGGTGACCACATCCACCTTTAAACAGGGGGCTTGCAACTTAGCTCACACCCGACCAATCAAAGAGCTCACTAAAATGCTAATTAGGCAAAAACGGGAGGTAAAGAAATAGCCAATCATCTATCGCCTGAGAGCACAGGGGGAGGGACAATGATCGGGATATAAACCCAGGCATTCCAGCTGGCAACGGCTACCTTCTTTGGGTCCCCTCCCTTTGTATGGGAGCTCTGTTTTCACTCTATTAAAACTTGCAACTGCGCTCTCTTCTGGTCAGTGTTTGTTACGGCTCGAGCTGAGCTTTCACTTGCTGTCCACCACTGCTGTTTGCCGCTGTCACAGACCCGCCGCTGACTTCCATCCCTCTGGATCCGGCAGGGTGTCTGCCTTGCTCCTGATCCAGCAAGGTGCCCATTGCCGCTCTCGATCAGGCTAAAGGCTTGCTATTGTTCCTGCATAGCTAAGTTCCCGGGTTCGTCCTAACTGAGCTGAACACTAGTCACTGGGTTCCACGGTTCTCTTCTGCGACCCGCGGCTTCTAATAGAGCTATAACACTCATCACGTGGCCCAAGATTCCATTCCTTGGAATCCCTGAGGCCAAGAACCCCAGGTCAGAACAAGAGGCTTGCTGCCCTCTTGGAAGCAGCCCGCCACCATCTTGGGAGCTCTGGGAGCAAGGACCCCCTGGTAACAGTATGAGCTCGAAAATGAACATCACACAGCACAGATTTGGAGTCCAGAAGTAAACTGGCAAAAGTATATGAGGAAATTCAACAATACCTTACCAAGGTATTTTTTAATTCACATTGGTGTTAAAATTGATTAAGATAATGATAATTCAAATTTATTGACTCAATTATACAATCTATTTTCTTACTTCCTATTGCCAGATTATTCTTATGCCTTATTAAATTACGAGCAAATATGATTAACAGTATGTTCAAACCTTGGTCAGACTAAAACTTAATTTCGGGAACCCCAAATATTTCAAATATAAAACTATAAAGTGAGCCATAATTTTGTTAGTTCAGATTTGTATACATGTTTAGTGGTCATAGTAAAGATCCAATAAATTTTAAAAAGTTAAAATTAATTTGAATCCACTCTATTAATTTTTAAAACAGTGTTTTCATTTGGAAAAGTACTCAGAGAAATATTTTTGTGAACTTTATATGACTGCATATGAATTACTTCTGATCTACTTCTAGATGAAACTTCTTCCTTTTGAAGAGTATAAATTATTTTCTGAACTAGACATTTAAATACAGGAATATAAAATGATCCTTCCTCTTGACATCTGTTTAATGTGCTTACAAATAATCAAACTATTGTATTTTAGAAAGTGTTATCTCAAAAATTCCAAAAACGTAAATGGATAAGAGTCATTTTAACTGTTGAATAGTATAGTTGCATCTCTTTGCAAGCACATGCCCTACTAATAAGGCATATGGGTACCAGAGTGTCCAGAGAAATCCGAGTGAAATTTCAACAGCACCAGACAAGAACTAAAGCAGATTAATGCATTCAGACTAATGGTAGAGAAGACCCTAGTGACCACCATTGCAGCTGACGTATATGAAAGCTTTTAAAATTTCATTTCTTGTTAGTTTGATCTCTCTACATTAAAAAGGATGTACTGGGAGGCAGTTTAAAATAAAAAGGTTCATTTATCTCCCTCTGGGCTAGAAAGTTAGAGTTACCCAATTTTACCTCTTAAAGAAAGGAAAGTGAGAAAAACTGATCGATGGTGGATCAGGCTCAAGGAATCTTGGAAATGTGTCTAAAATTGACTTGTTCCAGATCTTCTCACAGATGAAACTGACACTTTGCCTTTCACTAAAAACCTTCAGGAATTGAGCTCTAAAACAATGCAACCACACTAAGATGTCATTAGCTGATTAGATCTTAATGAGGTATGTTTTCACATTGAGCTCATATTATGGTCAGAAATATTCTTCCTCAGGGAACTAATATCAGATGCTAGAATGATAAATAAATTTGCCCATTTAAAAATTTTTCTCCTTTCTATAGGTTTTCGGGAAACAGGTGGTATTTGGTCACATGAGTAAGTTCTTTGGTGGTGATTTGTGAGATTTTGGTGCATCCTTCACCTGAGCAGTGTACATTGAACCAAATTTGTAGTCTTTTGTTTTTCTTGTCCCTTAAATTATCTTCTATATAAACCTGTAGCCAAAATTGGGAAGGTGAGACGTGAATGTTCTAGCTCCTTCATCTATTTCCACGGTATTTTACTGGAATATTTTCTTCCACTTATCTCTAAAATATACAGCACTGCCACATCCAGAAATACTTTATCCCATGAAAACTGCTTTCTTTCCATAATTTCAGATATTCTTTAGCCTCCTTCTATCCTGAATCTTGCCAAATATCTCCTAATGCTTTCAAATCCAAATTCCCCAAAAGTATTTGATGGGAAAAAGATCACTACTTAAAGATTTGCAAATGTATTAAATAGCATATCTATAAATATGATTCGAGGACAAAATAGAAAGAAAACATGATTTTAATCTAAGAAAAATAATGGGCCAGGCGCAGTGGCTCACACCTGTAATCCCAGCACTTTGGGAGGCCAAGGTGGGGACAGAGTGAGACTTTGTCAAAAAAAAAGGAAAAAAAGTCGTATAGCAAAAGCAAAGTGTGTGTGTGTGGGTGTGTGTGTGTGTGTGTGTGTGTGTGTTTATTTGGAAGATGAAAAAGACAGTTGACACAGTTTTACTACCCAAATATGCATACCTATTTTATTGAATCAAGAAACATGAAGTCCTCCTAAAAGGAAATAATTTAACATGGGTCTTATCTAACCTCCATTTTTTTTTTCTTTTTGGTCTCTGACAGCAAGAGCGTTGGAATCCTATCTAATATTTCACTGATGTCTCAAAGTTACTTGAGCAACAATAGTTTTTAAAATAAAGATCTAAGCTTTAATGAGCAAAATGTTATGAAAAAATAAAATATAAATACGTTTTCATGTGGTTTATGGGAAATAGGCTACGATAAACATTACAAAAGCTTTTTCTTTATTATTTTTAGAAACAATCTTACAAAAACTTTCAAGTATAATATAAAGAATTTTTTCTAAACTATTTGAGAGTAAGTTGTAGACATGATGCT
The DNA here is from genome assembly GCF_028858775.2 of Pan troglodytes. Lineage (NCBI taxonomy): Eukaryota > Metazoa > Chordata > Mammalia > Primates > Hominidae > Pan > Pan troglodytes. The sequence goes on from NC_072401.2 coordinate 173,303,978, forward strand.
CCATCACACTCAGCAAACAAGAATATGCTAACTACAGCAAAAGCATGAAGACCAGGCGATTAACATAGAAATATTACCATCATCTAATCCTGCTAATCCTCAGGTCCTCAAATTTCACCATTTGTCTACTGATGTCCATTTTAGCAAAAGAATCAAGTTCAGAGTCACATGTCATTCCAATCTCCTTTTGTCTGAAACAGTTCCTCAACCTTTCCTTGGCTATCATGACCTTGACAATCTTGAGGGTTTCAGGCGGGTACAATTAGAATGCCATTTAGTTTTGTTTTGTCTATTGTTTCTCTATGATTGATTCAGGTTATTTATCTTTAGCAGAAATATCATAGATGTTTCTATGTTCATGTGGTGGCTCGCACCTGTAACCCCAGCACTTTGGGAGGCTGAGGCGGGCAGATCACCTGAGGTCGGAGTTTGAGACCAGCCTTGCCAACATGGCAAAACCCCATCTCTACTAAAAATACAAAAATTAGCTGGGTGTGGTGGTTCATGCCTGTAGTCCCGGCTACTTGGGAGGCTGAGGCAGGAGAATGGCTTGAACCCGGAAGGTGGAAAGTTGCAATGAGCCAAGGTTGTGCCACTGCACTCCAGCCTGGGTGACAGAGCGAGGCTGTCTCAAAAAAAAAAAAAAAAAAATATATATATATATATATATATATATATGTCTTTATGGTAGAACAACTTATTTTCTTTTGGGTATATACGCAGTAATGGGATTGCTAGGTCAAATGGTAGTTCTACTTTAAGTCCTTTGAAAAATCTCCAGACTGCTTTCCACAGTGGCTGAACTAATTTACATTCCCACCAGCAGCGTATAAGCCTTTCCTTTTCTCCTCAACTTCACCAGCATCTGTTCTTTCTTGACTTTTTAGTATTAGCCATTCTGACTGGTTTGAATGGTGTCTCATTGTGGTTTTGATTTGCGTTTCCCTAATGATTGGTGATATTGAACATTTTTTCATACACTTGTTGGTCACGTGATGTCTTCTTTTGAGAAGTGTCTGTTCCTGTCCTTTGCCCATTTTTAAATGGGGTTGTTTGTTTTTCGCTTGTTGAGTTCCTTATAGCTTCTGAATATTAGACCTTTGTCAGATGCATAGTTTACAAATATTTTCTCCCATTCTGTAGGTTATCTGTTTACTCTGTTGATACTTTCTTTTGCTGTGCAAAAGCTGGTTACTTTAATTAGGTCTCACTGGTCCATCTTTGTTTTGGTTGCAGCTGCTTTAGGAGTCTTCATCATCAAGTCTTTGCCAAGCTGAGATGTCCAGAATGGTATAGCCTAGATATTCTTCTAGAATCTTTTTCCTTTTAGGTTTTGCTTTTAAATCTTTAATCCACCTTGAGTTTCTTTTTGTGTTTTGTGTAAAGTAAGGGCTCAGTTTTCAATATTCTGCATATGGCTAACCAGCTATCCCAGCAGCATTTATTGAATAGGGAGTTCTTTCCCCATTGCTTGGTTTTGGTGACTCTGTCAAATATCAGATGGTTGTAGGTGTGCAGCTTTATTTCTGGGTTATCTAATCTGTTCCATTGGTCTCTGTCTGTTTTTGTACCAGTACTGTGCTGTTTTAGTTACTATAGTCTAGTAGTATAGGTTGAAGTTGGGTTGTGTGATGCCTCCAGCTTTGTTCTTTTGGCTTAGGATTGCTTTGGCTATTCAGGCTCTTTTTTGGTTCCAAATGAATTTTAGAATGACTTTTTTCTAATTATGTGAAAAAATATCATAGGAAGTTTGATAGAAATAGCATTGAATCTGTAAATAGCTTTGAGAAGTACGGCCAGTTTAACAATATTGATTCTTCCTGTCCATGAATATGGAATTTTTTTTAGTTGTTTGTGTTTTCTTTGATTTTTTTCAGCAGTGCTTTGTAATTCTCATTGTAGAGGTCTTTCACCTCCCTAGTTAGCTGTATTCAGAGGCATTTTAAGGCATTGAAGGTACATACATCAAAATAGTAAGAGCCATCTACAACAAACCCATAGCCATCATCATACTGAATGGGCAAAAGATAGAAGCATTCCCCTTGAGAACCATAACAAGACAATGATGCCCACTCTCACCACTCCTATTTAACATAATACTGGAAGTCCTAGCCAGAGCAATCAGAAAAAAGAAAGAAAGAAAAGGTATCCAAATAGGAAGCGAGGAAGTCAAAATATCTCTCTTCACAGGCAATATAATACTATACTAGAAAACCCCATAGTCTGTGCCCAAGGGCTCCTAGATCTGATAAACAACTTCAGCAAAGTTCCAGGATACAAAATCAATGTGCAAAAATCAGTAGCGTTTTTATCCACCAATAACATCCAAGCTGAGAGCAAAATTAAACATTTAATCCCATTTACAATAGCCACCAAAGAATACAACACTTTTTAATGTGAAACTAAAAAAAAAAGCTTATTAAAATGATAAGAGCATATTAGGCCAAACTCCAGTTATATATTTGAGATTGTTAATATGATTGATGATATTTTGAAAAATTACTGCAAAAATTGATCTCCCTAGAGTAGAATTGATTATACCATTTCTGAAGAAAATTGAGAAAGTTACAAATATTATCAATGTGTCTTCCATACATTCCCTAAAGGTGTCATGAATATATATATACATACTTTCGAACATCCATAAAATTCTGTAAGCTAAATAAAATCTTAATTTAGAGAAACTTTCTATATTTTATTTCTAAATTTCCATATCCAATACTAAAATCCCCCAAAGATAATAGTTGGGAAAAATATATGTACCACTACTTAAATATTTGCAACTGTATTAAATAGCATGCCCATACATATAATTTTAGCCTTAACTACAAATTAGCAGAAAAGCATGATTTCATTCTGAGGAAAGTAATGTATGTTTGTTGCCTGTATGTATGTGTGTGTTTGTGTGACTCAAGCTGAAACAAGCCCTAATGACTCCATCATTAACTCAGAGAGCTAAGCAGACTGGGGGAAGAAATTGGGAAAACAGAAATAAGGGAAAGTCCAGAGCTCCCTATCATTTGATTGAACTGAGTTTCCATTGGCAGAACAGTGTTCTTGATAGGGCCACATATACCAGAATATCAAGTAGCATAATAATAGAGGCTTGCATAGATTCAAAGCCTTAGCAGACACTTTAGTTCTAATAATCTGATAGTCAATTAAAAATAATAATTTACTATTGTGTGAAATATTATAATGGAGACTAGTGCAGGTATCTAAATCATCTCAATTACTGTTCATTATATAATTTAATGCAAGACAGCTGGGCGCAGTGGCAAGTACCTGTAATCCCAGCTACTTGAGAGCCAGAGGTGGGAGGATTGCTTGAGATCAGTAGTTTAAGAGCAACCTGGGCAGCACAACGAGACCCCATCTCTGAAAACAAAAGTAAAAGTGAATTAGCTGGGCATGGTGGAGTGTCTGTAGTCCCAGCTACTCAGGAAGCTGAGGCAGGAGGATTGCTTGAGCCCAGGAGTTTAAGGCTGCAGTGAGCTATAGTCGCACCACTGTGCTCCAGACTGTGTGAAAGAGCAAGACCTCAAGTATAAATAATAAATAAAAACAATAATAGTAATTTAATGTAAGAAAAATGGTAATTTGTTCTTTACAAGAATGGGAAATAAGGCAAGCATTGACATAAGTCAGTTGATAACATTCTGCTCTGTTGCTTAAACAAAGGAGTTCCAGTGTTGAAAGAGCAGAATGGTAAGAAACATAAGGAAAAACTGGAGATAGCAAAATCTGAGACCTCTAAGAAAATGATAAATTATTCTAAAAATCTGTTTGTGTAGATTTCATATCTGCATTTAAATGTATCGAACATTTCAGATGTTTATTCTTGAAATTGAAGCTTAAAGATTCTGTGCCATGGTGGTAACGATTTTCCAGGTTTTTCTATAATATTTCTTGTTGTTGCTTTATTAATTTGAAGAAATTCTTTAAAATGGTGACTTGAAACCTCTGTTGCTTCACTCTCATGAAGCAAAGACTTTGCGGCAGTCTATCATCTTTTGACTTGCTTATAATGGATATTAATATCCTAAAATTTCTTACATTCATGCAGCCTATCCTGTCATTTTTTCCTTTATGACAGGTTTCCTGTCTTGCTTAAAAATGACTCATAAATGTTGAGGCTGCTGCTCATATTTTTGTTTCTATATTTAGCACATTAATCTCTTTGGAAATCATTCCATATAGTTGATAAAGCAAGCTTTATTTTTCTAAGTGGAAAGCCTGTTAAGCAAACATTATTAATTTAAAAAACAATCTTAACCACTGCATTGAAATATCCCTTTAATATATGTTATATTCCCCATATTCTTAGATATGTTCTGAGATCATGTAAATTATCTTTTTAATTTTTTATTTATCCTATAAAATAATTTTAATTATAGCAGATTAATATCTTTTTATTATATTGAATCACAAGCTCTTGATCCTAGAATTCTATTATAAAGTTATATTGAAGTATCTCACCTTTATTCTGCCACAAAAACTTACAAAACATTTTAATGCTTTCCAATATGGAATTCTGATTTATTTTGAATTAAATAAAGATTTACAATAAATTTTGCAATGTGCAAAAACAAAAAGTTAAGTTTTAAAATTCTGGAACATTATAAGCCTCTCCATTATTTAACTTAAAACATTATTTTTCATTATTATTTTTTGTTTTTGAGACGGAGTCTCACTCTGTTACCCAGGCTGGAGTGCAGTGGCACCATCTCAGCTCACTACAACCTCCTCCTCTCAGTTTCAAGTGATTCTCCTGCTTCAGCCTCCCTTGAGTAGCTGAGATTACAGGCATCCGCCACCACTCTCCAGCTAATTTTTGTGTTTTTAGTACAGATGGGGTTCCACCATATTGGCCCCAAACTCTTGACCTCAGATGATCCACCCACCTCGATCTCCCAAAGTGCTGGGATTGCAGGTGTGAGCCACCACTCCCGGCAAAACATTTTTAACATAACTGTTTAAAAAGAATGAATTTAGGTATCCAAAAATTAGCTAGGCATGCCAATTTGTGTGAGAAACACATCAGATGTTAATTGTTTGGGATATTTAACATTTGAATAGGAATTAATTGTACTAAATTTTGTGTATCAATTGAAATGTCAGACTTTCGTGATGACTGATTAAAACTAAAGGCACAAGTGAAAAGTCAGATTCCAATTCAAATGTGAACATGAATAGAAGTCTGCAGTTTTTTATTATATATTTAATACCTAATTGATTAGTTCTCATATTCTTTGACAGTGAGATTGAATGAATTAAATTATGGTCAATGTTATCAATGAATGCATTCATCTTAACCTTTTTTTAGTCAATTACCACTACAAGCACTATTTTTTTCTCTTTTTTATATCCAAATTTGAATTAAAAGTGTACAGAGTCAGATATACTTAGTGTTAAATGGCAGAAAGATAACAAGTATGAAAAAGTATAAATCATAAAAGTAGCAATTATTATAGAACCCAGCACTCTAGTATTTGACATTTAAGCATCTCTCTCAAGACTTCATCGTGAACAATTTATAGCCTTAACTACAAATGAAATGTCATAAATAATTGGTCATGTACCTTTGACATTTCATCTCAGATTTGGTGAATCAATTTGTAATCTGGAACATTTGAAGCCAATATTCAGGGTCTGAAATCTCAAGGGTAGTTATTTTTAATTATTTTATGGAATGTATATATTTTGCTCATTTCTTTAAACATAATAAAACAAACCTTGACTAAAGAAAAAGAACAAAGGTTGTAATAAAGAAAGCTGCCAAACATCCTAAAGGAACTATTAACAATATTAATAATTATAGAGGTCATTTAATTTTTTATATTAAGTGAATTAAACTTAATATGTCATTTTGTACTTTCGAGGCTTAGGGGGAAAAGCTTTGCATATTCCTGAAGAATTTTCATTACCTATAGAATATTAATTTCCACTTACGGTTCAGTTCCAAGTTACAGTGAGATAGTGCTGTCTCTTCCAAACTTTGGTATCCATTAACTCTCTTTTGTGACTGTCCTTAAATAGGCCAAGTAAACTTAGCTGAAGAAGGAAGCAAAGATATTAACAACGCACCAAAGCATCTTGCTGAGTCAAAGTCCAAGGGGATAAGAAGTCTCAAGTTAGGACTCTGGAAAAATTGGAATCAAGGAATGGATCACTATCAGAATTCCCTTTCCAACTTCCTACTTTCTGTCTCTCCATTTAACTCACTGTACTTTCATGTAGCCAATCATATTTATTTATTTCCAATACCTGAATCAGAATATGATAGTCAAGAGTGTACATGTTTACATTTCATTACTTAAAAATAGATAACAAGTTGAGTTGAAATTTTAGTAGGATCCAAACTAAGAAACCTTCCTAATCAGACTGAGAAGGATTCTGATTGGCTCAACTGAAGAATGCTGGCACTTCAACCAATTCATAAGGAAGGAGGCAGCTGTGGGGACATATTTCCCAAAACAATAGTGGAGGTGATTCTCTGAAAATGAGATGGAGGACAAATGAAGCTAGGAACAAAAAATAAGAAAGAGTGGGCAATATATTTTCTTTTCTTTTTCATTCCTTTCCTATTCTAGGAATATACTGTCCTATGATTTAAGATTGTCAATTTTACAAATCCAAGGAGGAATCATTATTAGAGAGGATATATGAAAAGAAAACAAACTAAAACCTCTTTGATATGCCTAAATAATTTTCTGGTAAATTGAGCTGCTTTTCTCTCAAGTTTAAGAAACAGCGCTTAGAGTTACAGAGGGTGGCTGGAAATCAATAGCTCAGAGACCTTGATAAATGAAATCAGGAAAATGAAAACCTCAAAAGGGTCAAAAGTGAACACTCTTGACCTTAAGTGGAAAATACATCTGTATTTTCTAACCACATCAAATCTATTCACCTACATATTACTATTTTACCACGTCATTTATGGCCACAAAGCATGCATCCTGGATCTTGCTCCATAATCCATCACTGTCCTGCTAGCTCTTTGATACTTCCTGGTAAGTTTAAATATATATTCAGTCTAGTTTTTCAGTTTTACTCAATGAGAGAGAGTAAGAGAGAGTTTGCAAGAGAACAAGAAAGTGAAAGAGAGAGAGAGAGAGAGACTGTGTGTGCACGCAAAACCACCTTTGCAAAATTATGACAGTAAGAGAAATCTGACATACTTGGCTCCATCTTATTTCTGACCTCCAAGCTGTTCTCGGTCATTCCTGGGTTTGGCCATGCTAGCTTTTGGAGGAATTTAGTTCATAGTTTAACTTGAAAGCAAGGGTGATAATAGTCCCTCCCTAAAATGAACTCCCTCTTTGCTCAGGAACCAAAAACTGCCCTTGTAAGATTAATGAAAGGCCATAAGAATAGGATTATGCGACAGGCCTGAATTCTGCTAAAATGTAGCAATAGTTTCTATAATCCTCTGCTTCTGAGGAGTTATCTAGCTAGAGGTCACAAGACTTGTGACTTTCTCAATTGTTCCTACTGATAACATCACTATTGTAGAATCTAAGATTTCTTTTTTGTTGTTGTTTTTTGAGATATTTTTCAGACTGACCCTGCCTGAACCCATGACTCATGACCCAACTGGTCCTGTGGTCCTACCCAGAAGTGGACTCAGTGCAGAGGGCCACTTCCCACAACCCTATGATTTCATCCCCAACCAATCAACAACACCCATTCCTAGCCCCCTACCCACCAAATTGTTCATAAAATCCCTAAGCTCTGAGCCTGTGCAGAGGCAGATTTCAGTAATAACTCCTTCTCCCACATGGCCAGCTTCCTGTCAATCAAACTCTTTCTCTACTGCAATGCCATGGTGTCAGTTAATTGATTTTGCCTGTGCAGCAAACAACCTATCAGGTGACTACAAGAGCAGAATCGCCTACTCTACCATCATCAAATGCTACTTGTCAATTGGTTTTAGTGCTCACGGTGATTCATACCATAATTCACCTAGTAATTATAAAATAATTCATATAACATTTAGTATTTGAAACTTTAAAGAACCTAGTAAGACACCAACTATATGTCTCTATCAATGTGGCTGAAAGAAAAGAGCAAGCTGTACTGTGGGAGAAGTGTGCCCCTTCACTGTTCACACAGCTTGGGGACACTGTTTTTAAAATCTCTAGAGTTGGTACGGCTGAAATACCATTTATAGTCTCTCCTCCTATCTTTCACACATGCTACCTCTATCCTTTTACACCACTGTCTTCCTTTCTCTTTTTCACTTCCTTGCTTATTTTTGAAGAAATCATTAGGTCAATTTCCAGTTTCACCTAAATGACAGTATCAGTCATCTTGAGCAGGCCAGAAAATAATATTGTCTTCTTCCATGTGTCCTACCAAATGTATTGCCTTTAGCATCTGCTTTGAGGTTTGACAGAAAAATAAAATAAAAATAAAATAAAATAAAAACACACACACACAAGATTCCCCCTTCCAAACTCTCTGAACTATAATGAAAGCTTGTCTCAGTCTAAATTCTGCCATACTCATAAACATATAAGAGGCACAAAATATGGGGCCCAGGTCCTGGAGCCAGCTGGTTTGTGTGCAAATCCTGACTCAGTCAATTATTATATGTGTGACCTTTGGAAATTCACTAAGGTTCCCTGGGTCTTAGTTTCTTCAACTATGATTATCATGCCTACCTTGAGTTATGGTGAAGGCAAATGAGTTGATATATGTAAAGCCTTTAGCATAATGCCTGGAAGACCGTGAGCACTCAATAAATGCTGATCATTTCTATAAGAGGTACTATAGGTTGGAGGCTAAGGACCCAGGCTCTGGAGTCAGCTATCAGGCCCCAAAGCCTAGTCTGCCTCTCAAGTAGCTGCGTAGCCTTAGGCAAATTATTTAGTAGGTCAAACTCTTTTCAGATCCCAAATTATTGTTTTTTGTAATCCTTAGGGGTCGACAAAAACTGCAAGAGACTTTTCCACTATGTACATAAAGACAGAACTGGCCCACCAAGGAGAACAAATATTCCTGTTCCTCTTCCTGTTATCTCATTATCCTTTACAGGAACCACAGATGAACAGACCCTTTTTCAAGATAGTGAGTGTCTCCAATTATTTAAAATCCAAAGAACATTATTTACAATCAATTTAGGTTCTGGATCCTATCTTTCTCCCTAGTAATCATTTATTGCCCCTCAATAGAATTCTTCGTAGTCCTTCTCCCACTACTTGTTTTACAATGATCCAAGCGCCCATTCTTTCTGGAACCTCAAGATGATACATAAGCTCCTGTACCTCATTGGGAAGTTGCGTCTTCATTCTGATGGCTCCTGTGTAAACATGTTAATTTGTATGCCTTTTCTTCTATTTTTTAAAAAAGTTCAAATAATATCCAAAAAGCCATCACAGTTATACATTTAATAAATCCTTCCTTGTCTTTATTCCACGTTTAAACTTCCTAAATTACCTTGGTTTTCTTCTCCGAAAGTTTTAATTACTTTCCTTTATAGTCAAGGTTTTCAAATTTTGTGGTTACATACTTTGGTGGTATAAGGTACATGGATGTGCTTTGGTCAAGCAATAGGCGGAGGCAGATATCCAGGCCTTCATGACTTATCGAGTTTGGCACGCAGGTGCACATCTCCACTTGTTATATAACCTCTGTGAGTTTATAATTGGCTCTGAGCCACTGTTGTTTGTAAAAGGTGTAATTGCCCTGCTAACTCTGTACAGGGGCTCTTGGGGCTCAGCTGGGCTCAGCATGGCTTGACATGTTGGGCTCACTGGTGCCCAGAGAGAGAGAACCAGAGCTGTCCATCTTGCAGACGGACATAGGGGAGCCACAGCATGGCTCACGCTGGTGCCCAGAGAGAAAAGAGTTAAGCTGCTGACCCAGAAGGCAAGGGAGAGCTGGCCATGCAGCTGTAGGTGTGGGGGTGGCAGGAGCCACAGAGCCAGAGCAAACAGCTGAGACAAAGGTGGACAATGTGAAAAGAGCTAATGAGAAAGCTGATAATGAAAGCTGCTGCTAAATAAAAACCATACTCACCTGCCTACAGCCCTCCGTGTGTTCTTTCTGACCATCCACCCACTCCCCTCAAACTTCAGCATAGGCTGGACCTGGACCCTGGGATCTAACAGGTGGGTTTATTTGTCATCCATTAACAGGTCACTAACTGGGCTCTTCCAGTGAGGGGATTCCTATACTGAAACTCAAAAAATTTCTTCCTTTTGGTGGTAGGAAGAGTGGATAATTTCCAGACTTTTATTATGTAAACCAAGAATAAAATTCTAAGTGCCTCAACCAACTGAATGGACCTCCCTCTTGGGCAAGAGGACCCAAAGAAACCTGAAAAACTAGTTCAGGCCATGACAGAAATGGAGGCCAGGCATATCTCATTACACCCTCCTCTCTTAGGAGTTCAGGCACATCTGACCAGCACTAACATTGAAACAGAGCTCTTCAGACTGACAAAACAGATACTTTGTAGCAATAAGCTAGCAAATTTCAACCTGACTCTAGTAGAGCATCACATGACAGCAGGCCCTGAAGGAAATCAAAGTATTTACACCAAAATATATTTCTTTGACCTATTTTGGAATGACTCTGCACAGCTGTCTCTTGTGGGGGAACTTTGCATTCTGTTGAGAATCTCCTTCACTTACTAGCTCACTTCTGGAGAGGCTGGCACCCTTTAAATATCCGAATAGGAAACATTTGCTCTAAATAGAAAACTTTGCTCCCCTGAGCTCTGAACCTTTGGGGAGGCAGATTTGAGTGATAGCTCCATCTCCCACATGGCCAGCTTACTGTCAATTAAACTCTTTCTCTACCACAATGCCATGGTCTCAGTTAACTGATTTTGCCTGTGCAGTGGGCACAAAGAACCTATCAGGTGATTACAAGAGCAGAATCACCTGCTCTACCATCATCAAATGCTACTTGTCAATTGGTCTTAGTGCTCATGATGATTCATATCATAATTCACATTGTAATACATAAAATGATTCATATAACATTTAGTACTTGAAACTTTAGTACTTGAAACTGAGTGGCCACCTGTGAGATTTCATCTGTATAACAAAAATGTTGGTCTCCACAACCCCTTATCTTAACCCAGACACTACTTCCTATTGATTCCAGGTCTTTAGAAAATAACTTAACTCTTTCAACCAATCAGAAAATCTTTGAATCCCCCTACAAACTGGAAGCCCCCACTTCAAGTTGTCCTGCCTTTCCAGACTGAACTCACATGTACTGATTGATATCGTATGTCTTCCTAAAACATATAAAACCAAACTGTAACCTCACGAAGTCAGTAGATCCAGACCATCCTGGCTAACATGATGAAACCCCGTCTCTACTAAAAATATGAAAATTAGCCGGCTTGGTGACGGGCGCCTGTAGTTCCAGCTACTCGGGTTGCTGAGGCAGCAGAATGGCGTGAACCCGGGAGGTGGAGCTTGCAGTGAGCTGAGATTGTGCCACTGCACTCCAGCCTGGGTGACACAGCGAGACTCCGTTGCAAAAAAAAAAAAAAAAAATATATATATATATATATATATATATATATATATAATCTAACCACCTTGGGCATATGTTCTCAGGACCTCTTGAGACTTTGCCTTGGGCCTTGGTCACTCATATTTGGCTCAGAATAAACCTCTTTAAATATTTTAGAGTTTGAGTGTTTTTATCAACGGCTGAATTAAAAAGTCACAAATCTACAAATTAAGAAAAAAGGGTTTTATTTCTAAAAGTGGGTATCATAGCCTGAAGGCAGGAAGAGGAGCCTCCAACTGAAACTGAAAAGCAAGCGCTTCAAGGGAGGGGCAAAGGGAACAGGAATTTAAACTGAGTGAGGTAGCTAAGTTTACATATTCAACAGATTATAGGAGGTACTATGAATATTCACAGGGGGTGGCGTGCACATGCATAGTAGGCTAACATGTACGCAATATGCATCCCATGTTCACCTTGGGGACAGAGACTTAACATTTACATGTATTACTATTAGGCTGTTTACTTGTAAAGCCCTTCGGGTGCAGTCTCTGTGCTCTGTGAACTGACTGCCAGAACCACTTCCGGGCCAGTGGTCTCTTACAGGGAAGAAATACTGATCAGTTGTTGTGTGCAACCACAGAAAGGGAAAGGCAGGGTCAGTGCCCAACCAAGAAAGGCTGGTTGATATTCGTAGTGGAATCTTTTTCAAGGGGTTGGTTTCTGTTTAGCCCTTAGGTGAAAAAACAAAACTAATAATGGCAGTTAATGAGAGAGGAGTACAACGAGGCGTATTCAACCCTTCCTCCTGTGGGGGCTGGAACTCAGTATTTTTTCTTGGCCAGGTGGGGTATCTAAGGGCTCCCCTTGGACAAAAGATGGTCTGTTCAGTTAATTGGGGGCTTAGAATTCTATTTTTATGTATCATATTTTATCTTTCTTGAGCTCATTTTATTTAGATACTTGGCATCATTTATCAATACTGTTTGTCTCTTATCTTTCACATTTTCTTGTTTCTCTGATTTTATTTGGTGTTTTGGGAACATTCTGTGATTATGTTTTCTAAATTCCCTGACAATCTTTTAATTTTATTTTAGACACTTATTTGTAATTTTCTGGATCTTTGGTTTATTACCTGATTTTTCTTTTTTCTTTAAAAAATGGATGCCATATCTCTTAAATTTCTCTGGGCATACACATTAGAATGTCTTTTTGTATTTTGCTTTTGTTCTACATTCTTTTTTGTCACTTGTATTGCTTGTGTTCTGGGGCAATTTTTCATTGTGATGGCTTAAATAAGATGTTGAGAGAATATTTTGTTCTCCATTCATATCTAAGAATGAGGAAATAAAATGCTGGTTGGCAGCTCTGGGTATGCTACTGTGCTCATTTCTTGTTCATCTTTGCATTAGTGCAGTAGAACTAGAAGCCAGGGTTAAGAAGGAAGGCCAGGCTGGGCGCGGTGGCTCACGCCTGTAATCCCAGCACTTTGGGAGTCCAAGGCAGGCGGATCATGAGGTCAAGAGATCAAGACCATCCTGGCTAACAGGGTGAAACCCCGTCTCTACTAAAAATAAAAAAATACAAAAAAATTAGCCGGGCATGGTGGCGGGCGCCTTTAGTCCCAGCTACTCTGGAGGCTGAGGCAGGAGAATGGCGTGAACGCAGGAGGCGGAGCTTCCAGTAAGCCGAGATCGTGCCACTGCACTCACTCCAACCTGGGTGACACAGCAAGATTCCGTCTCAAAAAAAAAAAAAAAAAAAAAGAAGGAAGGCCAAAGCCAGTACTCATCACCTTCCCCTGGCACCTGCACATTCTCCTAGATGAACCCTTAAGATACCAGCTTGGGGGCTTGGGGGCTACAGCTGGGATACCATGTGGTGTGTGAATCTCAGAGACAGGAAAGTAAACTCTCTTATGAAAAGTTTCAGTTAATCCCTTTGAATTTAGCTCCATGTTTTATTTCTCCTCAGTCATACTTTGCATTCTTGAGTGTTTAGATTCTAGATTTCTGCAGGTAAAATCAGCTTCTTTCTGAGCTGCCTCACACTTTAGAAACATTCTAGGCTACTTCTTTGACTGCCTGGCACAGTACTCACTACTTTTAAGTCCAATTATCGCGATCCAAAATTAAATTGAAATTGCTTATGTGGTCTTTTGCCTGATAGTTTTGTTCATCAGAAGTTTATACCTTTCAGTGGCTTCCTGTTATTTTATTGGCATTTTAAAAGAGAAAAACAATTGGTGGTGATCAATTCATTTTATTCACCCAGGCCATCTAAACTATGGGTAGGACATTTCCCTATGCCAGAGACTTTAGGACCTTTAAAAGGCTGACCAGACTATTTCCCACGCACTATAATAGTTGTTCCAGTATGAATCTTTTAAAAATTGCATCAATTATAAAAATATTTGCATTATCCCATCAAATGCGACAAAAAATTGTGATTAAATGCATTTGTCTTTCTTATATACTACTACTTCAAATAGCAAAGTAGGAATGAGATTTCTTAATGCCTATCTCATCTCCATCTTTTGTAAATATGAGATAGTATGCATTTTTTTCCAAAAGTTTTTAAGATAAATTAAACAATGCAAGGAAACATCCATCTTAAGATTTAGTACACTGTAAGCCTTTAACAAATGTCTATTCTCTAGCCATCTATTACAATCCCAACTAGAGAAACAGATTTATATTTATTAAGACTTTGAAATAAAGGTTTATGTTTAACAGATGTCTGGTAGCTGCAATTCTGAAATAGTCAGCTGTCTCTAACTTCATCCAAATATGAGATAAATTGAGAATAATTTAAACAGCCAGGGTGTTAGGATCCTTTGAGATAATATTGCACCTCACAGGCTGGTTTTACTGCCTTACTATATGCAGAGGTTGTCTGCCAAGTGCATGACTTTGATGCGACAGAATGTCCACACATGTCAGGCAAAGAAGATTTATTACTCAAGGACAGGCAGCACAGATAACTGGAAGTGTAGAACCCATGGTGAGCTGGTCTCCCAAGAAAGCTGCCGAGGGAATAGAATCCCACTGGGTGCTTCCCATGTTGCACGGCAGCTGAGGGACACTGAAAGCACTCCAGCCAACCGTAAGGTGCCACCGGGCTCACTAAGTGCAAGCGCCATAGAACATCTTATTCTAAGAAAATGAGGACACAGCCCAGGTTGTTCCGGACAGTTCTTCCTTGTTTCAGCATGTTGCACTCTCAGTACTTTCTGACTGAGAAATGCAAGCAAGAGAGGGAAGATTTGGGTTAGCTAAGTACATCCAACTGGGGACTTTTCCTCCTGGGATATCATTAGAAAGCTATGCACCCCACCCGACTGTGAAAATCTATTGGTCATTGTCTATAATGGAATTCATTGATTAAAAACAAGTTTTATCTTCAACACATTTTGCAATGTATTTTAAAATAATAAATCGGCAATACACAATTTACACATGTATGCAGTGTGTAAAGACTATAATTACCTATAATTACTTAGTAATATTATTTTCAAGTCTTCATATAAAAGAAAATAAAAATAGAAACTTTAATTCAAAAGTTGAATAATTAAATCTGTAATATACTTTTATTTGTTTTCTGTCTTTTATGAGGAATCAAAACAAGTTTTGGCTTGTTGTACTACTTGAATGAGAAAACATTATTAAAATGAGTGCAATCATAAAACTGTTCTCAAAATTATAGCAACACAAGCAGGTAAGGAACACTATTCCGGAAGGCAAAAAATGGATATAGCAAGCAATAAGAGTTTTAATTACAAGTATATCTCTAAGAAGAGATCATGGATTATCACCAAGAAACTAAAACAAATAAAATACATTGCGTGCAATGAAATATCAATTTCTGATGTTTGTCTGCTGCTTAAGAAAGGTATTAGAATAAAACAAACTGATGTATATCACAAAAGAGAAATAGTTTATTTATTGTTATGTTTTCTTTATTTGTATTTTTTGTTTTAGTAATTTTATACTGTAGAAGTGCTTTTGAGGATATCTTTTTTTTTCTTTACGAAGTAATTAAACTTATCTATTGCACAGCATGGTGAATATTGTTAATAATAGAGTACATTTCAAAATTGCTAACAGTAAATTTCAAATGTTCTCACCACAAAAAAATGATAAGTATTTTAGGTTATGAATATATTAATTAGCTTGATTTAATTATTTCATGTAGTCATAAATCATATTACTTTATAATCCATCAATATATAAAAATATAAATTGTCAATGTGTAATAAAATTTTCTTAAAAAAGTTTTTAAACCTGCTTAAAAAAATAAGTGATTAAACTTGTTTAAGCTCTATCCTCTTTCTCGTGATCCACCATCATCTCAGGAAAAGAGATTTAAAAGCTGTATATGAAAATAAAGCACAAAAAAGCAAAAGGAAATGCAAAATGAATAAATATAAAAACATGTTGATTGAAGAGAATTTTAAAAGAGAAAGAAAAATTCTAATAGAATTATATAATAAAGCAGTGATGAGATAAATAAAATAACAAATAATTTATAAATCTATTCCTCTACTAAAATGTACATATAAAATCCTTATCTAGGTGCAGTTATGTTTTTTAAATATAACAATAAAAATAATGTTTGTGCACAGAATTTAGTAAGATATATGCCATTCAAAACCAACAGTAGACTATGATGCTTTATATGATTTCCATTTCTCTTAAGAAGTTAAACATTATAGGCTGGGCTCATGCCTGTAGTACTAGCACTTTGGGAAGCCAAGGCTGGCAGATCACTTGAGTTTGAGACTAGCCTGGTCAACACAGCAGAACTCCTCCTCTACTAAAAATACACAAATTAGCTGGGCATGGTGGCACATGCCTGGAATCCCAGCTACTTGGGAGGCTCAGGGGCTCAGGCAGGAGGACTGCTTGAACCCAGGAGGCATAGGCAACTGTGAGCTGAGACGGTGCCACTGCATTCCAGCCTGGGCGACAGAGTGAAACTCTATCTCAAAAAAAGAAAAGAAGAAAAATAAAGAAGTTAAACACTGAAGAGTCTTCTAAGTATTTAGAAACAGCCAATTCAAAAGTGCTGATAATTTCTAACTTCAGCCTCTGGGATTCCCTGTTCAGGTTGAGCTGTATAAAGATGCATGTATATTTTTTTGCCAGCTGCTCTTCAAGTGATAAGTGATGCATTTTAATTACATTTTACATGGTAATTAATTTAAAATACCCATGGAAATTCTTCATCTTGGAATCTCTCTTCAGGCAGCGCCCAGATGCCCCAGGCTTTCAGCACTTTACTCCAGTTTCCAAAATATTCTTAAAGTACCTAAGGTAATAGAGAGTTTTGAAAATATTCCAAGCAGCTAGAAAATAAAAACAGCCATTTGCCGAATGAACAATAAAAGAGCAACACATATGTTTACACTTTTGAAATAAAGTAATACTTTTCATTATAAACACATGCAAATAGAACACAAAGAAATAGTACAATTTTTGAGTTATCTGAATATTTTGCTATTTTACAGCAGCCTCAATACAAGAAAGCCATCATCTTCAGTAGATGCTTTGATTCCACAGGGCCGTAACTGTAATTTTCATTTTGGGCCAGAGAATTTTTTCTAAAGAAAGCATACTTTTATTTATTTACAATTTAAATAATTACATCATAATTTTACTTCCTATTTGTATTTTATTGCACATTTTAATCTGCTGCCATTTTGTTGACATTAATCTGAAAGAAGGACAAGATTGCCAGATCTGAATGCATTATATTGATCGTGCATCTTATCAGTTCACAGAGCAACTCCGGGTGAGGTTGGTGAGAGCAACTTGCCTTGGCAGGGACAAGTACATTATCACTGGCATTGCTGTAAGTCCTGACACATAGTAATAATAACAGCAGATCAACTTTTATTCTGTTTTATTATTGATGTTGAAGTCTCTGCAGGTAGTGCCTTCTCTTATTTTTTGCATCTAAGTTTCTGGGATTTTCTGCATCCTTACTGCCCTGCTGTCAGCGAAAACCAAACTATTTAATAATATTAATAATAAAGTTTGCACATGTCAAAAGCAAGCTTTGACTTCACACTAAATCCAAAATGAGAAAAATCTTTTTCTCTAGGGAGAAAACATTTTCCCTGCAGAAGTCCATATGCACAAGATGCGGCCTCTAAGAAGTAACCAGGAAAACCTGGACATTCCATACCTCATATGAAAACTTGAAGTATGATTCTGGAATGGAGACATTTAATACATTTTGTATTTACTAGTGATCAAAATTAATGTTTACAGGGAGACTTAAAGATGGCTGCCCAGAAGCACAGGACACTCCCCTCCTCCACAAAGAAGACACAAAATAGCCAGTGTAGATAATCACACTTTGACTAGAGCATCTAAGAGAGAATGCTGGAGCTCAGCAGAGAAGTGACAGGAAACAGCTCCGGCTCTGAAGGAGGAGGTAAGGCAGAGGGCCTGGCTAGGAGCAGCTGGGAGCCCAAAGAGGCTTCCCAGTGAGGGAAAATGATAAGTGAGTGACCCCTGGTGGTCCACATTCCCACTGTGAACTCTTGCACACAGCCACAGCCATCTGACCAGCAGAGCTCACCACTTAGGGACTGATGATTGCCCCACACTGCCCACCGTAGCCTGAGCCCTTGTGCATGACCTGCAGGCCTCAAGACTGACAGGCCCACGTGACCTGGTGCTGAGCCCTCTCCCTGTGCGCAAACATGCCACCCACGACCCTGGAAATTGCCCCATTCTTGTTCACCATAGCCTATGCCCACGAACATCAGATGGGGGGGTAGGAGATGCCTAAGGACAGGACTGCCCAGTTTGGCACTGTTCCCCTAGTGTCCAAGCCTGCCACCTTGGGGACCTGGGAATTGATCAATGTTTTTGGACACCACAGTGCATGTGTATGCACCAGGGAATCTAGCAACACGCCCAGAAAACCTTCTGGCAGCGGTCAAGCATGCCGTCAGGTCCAGGAACCTCTCTGGCCGGTCCACCATGACTGGCATCTGTGCACCCCTCTCAGGAGCCTGAGGACAGGCCCATCCATCCTGCTCCCACCACTGCTGCTAGCACCCACCTGCACAAGCTCTACCTGGAAGCCTGAGGACTGGCCTGTCCAGCTGGTTGCAGCCACCACTAACACCAGTGCATAGTGCCTGGGAGCCTGAGGGTTGTCCGGCTACTGACATTACACATGCCATGCACGTTGCTTAGGGGCCTGAAGACTCACTCTCCTGCCCAGGTCACTGCTGCTGCTACCAGCACAAAAGCAAACTAACTGGAGGCCCAAAAATCAGCCTGCCTGAAACCAGTAACATCAGTTCCCACAGACACTGCCCTGGGGACCCAAGGACAGGCAAACTCAGCCTACTGATCCTAACACTGGGGCCCGAGGACTGGCCCATGTGGCATCCTTATTCTCAGCAAAACCTCGCCATAGCCTCCACTAACAACCACAGCCTAAGCCACTGAGGAAATCACAAACACTACTGTTCCTGTTTACAGCTGAGAAACATCATATGGAGACTACACTTCACACGCCCAGAACCAAAGCTAAAGTGCCCTACCCAACCAACACCGCAGTTACAGCCACAGGAAAAAATCTTCCCCTATGACAGTCAACCCCCAAAATTGGAAGAAGCAATGGTTATACCAGATGCACAGATATCAATGTAAGGATGAAAGAAATGTAAAAAAGCAAAGAAAGATGACACCTCCAAAGAAACAATAATTCTCCAGCAACAGATTCCAATGAAAAAGAAAATTATGAAATGGTGAAAAATGAATTTAAAATAATGATATTAAGGGAGCTCAGTGAGATATAAGAGAACACAGATAATACAAAGAAATCAGAAAAACAACTCAAGATATGAATAAGAAATTTATGAAAGGAATAGATAGATAATCATGAAGAAGAATCAAACAGGTATCCTAGAAAGGAAGAATTTCATGAATCAAATAAAAAATACAATCAAGATCTTCAACAATAGACTAAATCATGAAGAAGAAAGAATTGCAGAACTTGAAGACAGGTCTTTGGAAATAGCCCAGTCTGACCAAAAAGAAAAAAAAGAAAGAAAATAAATAAAAAGAATGAAGAAAGCCTATGTGTTATATGGGACACCATAAAGTTAGAAAATATTACAAATTTGGGTGTTCCAGAAGATGAAGAGAACACCAATGGCATAGAAAAGGTATTTAACAAAATGATAGCTGAAAACTTTTAAATCTAGCAAGAGATTTAGACATCCAGGTGCAGGAAGCTCAGAGATCCCCAAATAGATACACCTTTGTTTTTTTTCCCTGACATGTAATAGACAAAATGTCAAAATTAAAAACAGAATCCTAAAAAGAGTGAGAGAAAAGTGTCTAGTCACATATAAGAAAACCCTTCTGTGAGATAAGACATACTTTACCCCATTAAAAATATTTATATACTCAGAAAGAACCAAAATCACCTAAATATGGTATGATAAAGCTGAAATACATTTCCTCATTGACAATGACTGTGCTTTGTACAATAATATCATAGTGACTTCCACTAAATATTTGGTTTTGTGTAGTACAAGTAAGTATTTAAAAGTCCAAGTGATTAAAAAATTAAATGGCTGATTTAGTTACACTTAATTTTTAAAAAGATATTGTCATTTCTTTCTTTCCATACTTCCATTAAGAATGTTTTTTATTCTCTTCCAATTACAAAAAAAGTTCTTATGTAAGGTTTTGAGTTATATTTTAAAATGTCTATCTGAGATGTCACAGTGTTTGAAGATCAAAAGCTTAGTGTTTGTGATCAAACTGCCCAATTCTGAATTCCAACTCTGCCATTCATTTACTAGGCAAACTTGAAAAATTGTTTCACTGTTTTTGCTGTCTTCTTTAAAATGATAATAATATAATAATAGTACTATTCATAGGACTGTTTTGAGTATTTAATAAAACGTGTAAAAGCTATGCATAGTGTCTGGTACATATTAGACATTCAATAAAGATTGCCTATTTTCATTGTCTTTCTTTCTCTCTTTCTCTCTCTCTCTTGCTCTTGCTCTCTCTCTTTCTCTCTCTCTCTGCCTCTCCCTTATGAGCTTTACCTTTGCTAACCCTTTCACAGGAACAAGTGGCTAGTTTTTCACTTTAGTTCTTTTTTATCCTATAAATTCAATATCATTTTGTTGTAATTATCTTAACATATCTTTGTTTACATTTAACTTTACGTTTATCAATTTATTTGTTTTTTTAATTTAAGATCATACTGCTGGGACTATTAACCTTCTTTCAAGAATGCATCTTTTAAAATTACATAACTGAAAGTTGATGACTAAAAATGCTCTCTGATCTGAGTTTAACTGAAGATGTTTGTTTAATTCTTTTTGGCTTTCATTCTTGTAAGAAAGTCGTGTTCTGTATAAAATTCTAGGTCTCAAATTATTATTTTTTCATCAATTTCAGATGTCATTTTACTCTCTTCAGGAATCTTTTGTTGCTGAAAAGGAGTCTAACATCAATGTTACCTACACATGTCTTCTCTCTGCCAGCTTTCAAGGTCATTTTTTTATTTTTGATATTTAAGTCACCCTATAATGTAAACTGGTACAATGTATTTATTTTCTATTGATGCATAACACTTTACCACAAATTTACCAGCTTAAAACAGTACAAATTTATTTGCTCCCAGTTTCTGTGGGTCAGAAGTCCGGGCACTGCATGTCTGGGTTTTCTGCTCAAGGTCTAGTTAAAATGAAATCAAGATGTTACCCAGGCTGAGCTCCCATCTGAAGGCTCTGGGAAATATTCTGTTTCCAAATTTACTCAGGTTGTTGACAAAATTCAGTTCCTTGAAATTGTAATACTAAGGTACTTATTTCCTTGCTGGTTGTCAGATGGGGGCTGCTTCGGCTAGTAGAGATCCCCCACGTTCCTTGCCGTATGCCTTCCATCGTAAAAGCCAGCAGTGGAGAATCTTCTTCTCATCAAATTCGTCTCACTCTTTAAAATTTATTTTGCCAGGAAAAATCCAGTCCCTATTATAAGTTTACCTGATTTGGTTGGATTCACCCAGGATGATCTCCCTCTTTTAAGGTCAACTGAATTGGAACCTTAATAACATCTGCAAATTCCCTTCAGAGCAGCACACAGATTAGTCTTTGACTGAATAATGTGTGCCATACATGGAGTGGGATTCTTCTTCTCTGTGTGGTTTCATTTGTTTTGTAGGTCTAGAATATTGTCATCTATTACCTGGTTAAATATGCTCTCATCTTCATTATCGCACTTGTCTTCTCCTGGAAACTCAGACAAACCTGTGTAACATCAAATCATTATATGTTTTCCATGGCTCTTAATCTCCTTTTTGCATACTTCAACTCACAGTCTCCTTAAAATGTTGTTGCAGTGATGTTAACACTTCTAGTTATCTCTGTAAAAGTAAATTGACATGAATAATAAAAAACAATTGATGAAAATCAGAATGATGGCATAATTGAAGGTCCCTTTTTAAAAGCTGCTTCTCATCATTCTAGCCATGAAGCATCCCGACTGTTCCAAGTAGAGGTGGCATGGGGGAGGGATGCTACTGAAAACCTTGCTTTATTGAATAGTCTGCAAGTATATATTATTACAGATTATATACATCTTATGTTTATATGAAAATCATGTAGCTCTAAAAAGGCATTCTTCATTCATATCACATAATATTTTTACTATCATAGAGCAGTGTACCTGAATAGTACATAGCTCTAATAACCTAAAAATGGCCAAATGCAGTAGTCTTCTTCAATAACTAGAAGGCTACAGATCTAAGTACTTAACTTACATACTGAGTAATTATTTTGGTCTCTCTTCCAGATTGGCAGTTCTCTTTTAAGCTATATTTAATATGCTATTTAACCATTAATTTAATTTTCCTTTTAATATGTACATTTTTCATTTCCTTTCCCCCCAGCTCTATTAAGGTATAATTGAGAAATAAAAATTATATACATTTACAGTATACAACATGATGTTTTGATATATGCAAGTACACATTGTGAAATAATTAAATTAAGATAATTAACATGTCCCTCTTCTCATATAATTATTATTTTTTTGTGGTGAGAACATTTAAGATCTACTCTTTTGCAGTTTTCAGGACTACAATATATTATCATTAACTATAGTCACCACACTGTACAATACATCTCCAGAACTTATTTTCTTTGTCCAACACTTATATTCTTTGACCAACACCTCCTCATCCCATCCTCTGCCAGCCCCTGGCAACTACCATTTTACTCTCTGTTTCTATGATTTCAAATTTTTTAGATTCTACATATAAGTGAGATAATGCAGTATTTCTTTTTTTGTGCCTGCTTTATTTCATTTAGCATAATGTCTTCCGGGTTCATCCATGTTTTTGCAAATGACAGTATTTTCTTCTTTTCTGTTTTAAGGCTGAATGGTATTTCATTGTGCATTTGTAAATATATATATGTGTGTGTGTGTGTATATATATATATATACAGTTATATATCACTTAATGACAGGGATATGTTCAGAGAAAAGTATAGTTAGGAAATTCTGTACAATGGTACAGAAATCATAAAGTGTACTGACACAAATCTATAGCCTACTAAATCCCTAGGCTATGTGGTATGTTCTATTGCTCCTAGACTACTAACCTGTACAGCATGTCATTGTACCAAATACTATAGGCAATTATAACACAGTGGTAAGTATTAATGTATCCCAACATATAAAAGTAGAAAAAGTATAGTAAAAATAAAGTATAAAATATAAAAATAGTATACTTTAATAGAAAACTTACCTTGAATGGAGTTGAGGACTGGAAGTTGACTCTGAGTGAGTCCACGAGTGAGTGGTGAGTGAATGTGAAGGTCTAGGACATTACTGTATACCATTATAGACACTGTAAGCATTGTACATTTAGGCTATACTAAATTTGTTTTTAAACATTTTCTTTAGTGATAAATTAAACTTAGCTTACTTTGACTTTTTACTTTATAAACTTTTTAATAATTTTCAACTTTTTGACTCTTTAATAATAACACTTAGCTTAAAACAAAAATATTTTACAGCTGTGCAAGAATATTTTTCTTTCTTTATATCCCTATTTTATAGACTTTTCATTATTTTTAAATTTTAAATTTCTCTTTTTCACTTTTTAAACTTTTTTTGGTAAAAACTAAGACACAAATACACACGAGCTTAGGCCAGTACCGGTCAGGATCCTCAGTGTCACTGCCTTCCACCTCCAGGGCTCATCTCCCTGGAAGTTCTTCAGGGACAATAACAGGCATAGAGCTGTCGTGTCCTATGCTAACAATGCCTTCTTTTGGAATACCACCAAGGGACCTGTCTGAGATTGTTGTACCATTAATCTTTTCTTGTTTTTTAAGTAGCAGGAGTATACTCTAAAACAACAACAAAAAGTTATAGTATGGTCAATAAATAAACAAGTACCATTTCATTTGTAATCATTATTAAGTGTTATGTACTGTATGTTATATGCCTTTTATGACTGGTAGGCCTGTAGTAGGTTGTTTATATCAGCTTCACCACAAACACATGAGGAATATGTTGTGTTCTGATGTTAAGACAACTATGATGTTCCTAGGCGATAGGAATTTTTCAGCTTCATTATGATTTAATGGGACCACCATCGTATATGCGGTTCATTGTTAACAGAAACATCATTATGTGGCATGTGACTGTGAATATATATATATATATATATATATAACCAACCTAAGTGCATTGATGGATGATGAACGGATAAAGAAAATATGGTATACGCATACATACATATGTGTATATATAAATGTATATATAATATATATTATATGTATGTATATACATGCATACATACATACATATGTATATACATATGTACACATACACACATATGTATATACATATGTACACACATATACATATGTATATACACACATATGTATATATGTATATACATATATATACACACATATGTATATATGTATGTATATATGTATATATGTATATACATATATGTATGTATATATGTATATATGTGTATATGTATATATACACATATATGTATATATACGTATATATGTATGACGTATATACACACATATATGTGTATATATACGTATATATACACATATATACACACATATATACGTATATATACGTATATATACACACATATATACATATACGTATATATACACACATATATACATATACGTATATATACACACATATATACATATACGTATATATACACACATATATACATATACGTATATATACACACATATATACATATACGTATATATACACACATATATACATATACGTATATATACACACATATATACATATACGTATATATACATACATATATACATATATACGTATATATAAATACATATATACACACATATATACATATATATGTATATACGTGTATGTATATATGTATATATACGTGTGTGTATATATGTACATATGTATGTATATATACACGTATACATATATACACATACATACATATGTATATACATATATGTACACATACATACATATGTATATATGTATGTATATGCATATGTATGTATGCGTATACAATATTTCTTTATCCGTTCAGCATCCATCAACACACTTAGGTTGGTTACATACCTCGACTGTTGTGAATAGTGCTTCAATAAACATGAAGTGCAGATATCTCTTTGACATGCTGATTTTATTTCCCTTGGATGTATACCAGAAATGAGACTGCTAGACCGTATGGTAGTTCTGTTTTTAATTTTTGAAGAATTCCATACTGTTATCCATCATGGCTGCACCAATTTACATTTCTACCAACAGTGCACACGCCTTCTGGTTTCTTTACATTTTGCCAACACTTACCTTTTGTCCTTTTGATAGTAACTATTCTGTTAATAATAACAGATGTGAGGCAATATCTCACCAGGAGGTTGACGGGGAGCTCAGCTCAGCACCAGAATTCTAGTTGTCATATGAGGAAACAATAGCTAAGATTTACCTATCACTAACATCGGCAATCACACAACACCTGTATCACACAGAGGAAGTGATCCATGACCATCTGCACTATCTTAATGTGGAGGAAAAGTTAAATATTAGATTTGAACTCAATTGAACATGGACACAAACAATGGTTACCAAGTCCCAGAACAGGTTATGTGAACACCTTGAGGTGTTCATTCAGAGGTGTTTTAGAGAAATCTCTATTTCAATCTATTCCTATACGTTAGTTATTGAAAAACAATAGACAATCACAAAAAACAAGTTGACTTTTTGTGTTCCTTGAGCCCAGTCACAAAGGGCCCTCGTAACTGGACCTCATGCCAAACAACTCGTTACAAAAAGAGATAGGGTCCCAGACTGTGCCAAAGCTTCATGACACCTCTCCTCATCTGTAAACAGATGAGTGACCGACTCTGGAGCCCAGGCTGTTGCTTCCCGGTCTAGTGGTGAATCCTCCATAGTCTGGTGAGTGTAAATATCTTTTCCCTTCTCCCCTCCCCATTGCAATTTGCTTATTATATCAATCTATTTATTATATATTATTATATCATTTGCTTATTATACCTGCATTGCCATTTACATGGGATAAAGATTGTTTACCCTTAAAGGTATTGTGTTTGTGTCTTTTCTTCTCCCCTCGTGCGTTGCCCACACAGAACACTTATTCACATAAGATAATCCCAATCCCTACCTCTTTTGCCATATAAAAAAAATTTCGATAAGCCAGTGAAATTAAATTTAGGAACTGGAGGAAAAGGAGCAAAAAGATAGTTGAAGAGAGAAGGGACATCTTGTTGAAGTTACCTTGAACCAAACAGTGACCGTGAATATAACAATTTGAGTCAGGCCAGAAAATAAATGAATAAATCAAACACTATATCTAAATTTTCTGATTATCTTAATTTTTCTTACCTCTGACAAGAAAGAATGAGCTTGTGTTTTTATGTCAAAGAAAAGTGTTTCAGTTACTAAAAGAAAGCAGGTTTTATATTTGTACATAGTTTATTGTTGAATGCACAGTTCACAGCCTCTGTTGAAAAATTCGATGCAATAGAAAAAGTTATCACTCAATTTGTAATGTGGACAGGAAAACTTTTTTTTCATAGAAAACTTGTATTGCCAGGATCCTCTATATTCCATGTAGCTTGGTTTTTTTATAAAGATCAACTAACACTGCTTAAGCACAAATGTGGTATATATTGTGTTAGAATTATATATAAATCAAGTAGCACAGACAGAGCAAAAACAACATGTAATACAATAGATTTCTTTATTTGAGATGTAATTTTCCTGATAAAATTGCTATGCTTCATTTCCAGCAATATATTTAACTCAGGTAGCATAAAACCAGGGAATGTCAGAAAGCTGCCGATTCTCCAGAGAAAGGGGCTCATCTTATTAAGCAATGCAACTGTGACAGCGTGTAGGATATTTCTCAATTAATTTTCTTTTTCTGATAAGGTATTCTATACATTGGGGAACATGATATGTGCGAAGGTTTCTCAATAGCATTACTGAAAATTGATTCATGACAGAGAGAATCAAGATCATGGGGCCCCCAAACAGCCTCTTGGAAGAGTGATTTTCCAACATGAAATAAAAGTAAGATGATTCAAAAAATTTGTCAGAGAACACCCTATGTGTAATGAATGTCTCAGGAGGCTTAGCCAGCTAAAAATCCAATCTATTTTCTTTAGAAGAGATTAGAAAATCTCTAAACAACTCAAGCCACCTGCATCACTATTTGAAATGAAATAAAGAAGTTTCAAGTTGTTTAACATTATTTAGGCTCCAGGTACTTGTACTAAACTTCAGTAAGAGAAAAGACTCTCAAAAATAGAATGCATAAAATGTTAAATGCATAAAATGCACAAAAAGACTCCCAAAAATAGAATGCATAAAACGTTAAATAAGACACAGATTTTTGTGAAGAAAGTTACCTTTATTATTGCTCTCCAATTTTTAAAGGTTTAAGTTGTGCTGTTTGAAGACTCTGAACTAGGGAGATAAAAATCAACATCATTTGAATAAGTAATGACACCTATATCGTGCTGACTTGCCTTCCTTCATTTTCAGTTACATCAGGATTTCCTCATATTAGTCTTCTTTGTATGCTGACCTATATTCTCTACTTGATTTAAAGTAGACAGCTTACATTATGTAACTGCTAGATTTAAAGTAGTCGCCTTACATTATGTGGTGGTTGTTAAATTCAATTGAATGTGACCTAAAGTGGCCTCTATATGTAGTGAACTACAACTTAACTTAGTATGTAAACTAACTGCAACTTAAGAGTATATTCAAAACCACAGTAAGATGCCATCTCACACAAGTCAGAATGGTTATTATTAAAAAGTCAAAAAATAGCAGGTGCTGGCGAGATTGCAGAGAAAATGGAACACTTATATACTGTTGGTGGGAGGGTAAATTAGTTCAGCCATGTGGAAGGCAGTGTGGTGAGTTCTCAAAGACCTAAAGACAGAAAAACCATTCGACCCAGCAATCTCATTACTGGGTATATACCCAAAGGAATATAAATTATTCTACTATAAACACACATGCATGCATATGTTCATTGCAGCACTATTCACAATAGCAAAGACATGGAATCCACCTAAATACCCATCAAGACTGGATAAAGGAAATGTTGCACATATACATCATGGAATACCGTGCAACCATGAAAAAGAATGAGATCATATCCTTTGCAAGAACGTGGATGGAGCTGGAGGCCACTGTCCTTAGAAAATTAACACAGGAACGGAAAACCAAGTACTGCATGTTATCACTTGTAAGTGGGAGCTAAATGATGAGAACACGTAGACAAATTTTCTCAAAAGTCTTAAAAATTTAGATTCAAAATATCAAACTTTAACATTTATCTTCTTTATACTTATTAATAGATTATAAGAAATTTAGCCTCACTTATATTAAATATATGGATTACTAAGGATGACAGTGTATTCATGTATTATCATTATACATAGAATATTATAAGAATCATATGAAAGAGGGGTGTGGTGGCTCACGCCTGTAATCCCAGCACTTTGGGAGGCCAAGGCAGGTGGATCACAAGGTCAGGAGATCGAGATCATCCTGGCTAACACAGTGAAACCCCGTCTCTACTAAAAATACAAAAAATTAGCCGGGCATGATGGCAGGCACCTGTAGTCTGAGCTACTCAGGAGGCTGAGGCAGGAGAATCGCCTGAACCCGAGAGGCGGAGGTTGCACCGAGCCGAGATTGTGCCACTGCACTCCAGCCTGGGTGACAGAGCGAGACTCTGTCTCAAAAAAAAAAAAAAAAAAAAGAATAGTATGAAAGAATGAAAATAGAAAATAGTATTTTTATATACTCAACTTTTAACATATTTTACCATAGAGCAACTTATACATGTGTGGTTAATTATGAAATAATCTGGTTTTATCAAAACGATCCCTCATCAAATTAAATGTTATAAAATTTCCTATGAAATTTTATGAATTTCATTAAATTCCTATGAATTTAATTTACATGAATTATAAGCTATACTAATAATGCAAGCCAAAAAGGAACCCTGATGATAAAGTCAAAAATTCTTCTAATATGAGAAATGTTTTAGTCTGCTACAAAAAATGTGGTCTTACATATATTCTTTTCTTTTCTTGTTTTTTTGAGACAGAGTCTTGCTCTGTCACCCAGGCTGGAGTGCACTGACACCCTCTGGGCTCACTGCAACCTCTGCCTCCCAGGTTCAAGCAATTCTCCTGCCTTCCAACTACCTGGGACTACAGGCACGTGCCACCACGCCTGGCTTTTTTTTTTTTAGTAGAGACAGGGTTTCACCTTGTTGGCCAGGCTGGTCTCGAACTCCTGACCCCAGGTGATCCACCTGCCTGGGCCTCCCAAAGTGCTAGTATTACATATTACAGGCATGAGTCACCATGCCCAGCCACATTTATTATTTTCAGTGTTGATTGTTAACCCAAGAAAATAGTGTGCTTTAATTTATCAGCCAGTACTTCTATAAAAGCATAATCTTTAGCAAAACCCATTACTGCTATTAAGTCTTTATCATATTGTTTTAAAAGCCAGTTCATTTATTTGTTTAGGTAAGATATTCACATAGTTTAAAAAACTATACAAAGTTATTAAAGAGATATCTCAACTCTACATCTGTCCTTATTCAACAGTTCTTAATGTTTTTGCCATTTTCTGGTGTATCTTTCAGGGGTGCTTTTCAAAAAGAGTTTTCTTTTGTATCTTTTCAGGGTTTCTCTAGCCTATATAATATGTATAATTTGAATATAAAATTATCTATATTCTGTCTCACTCTCTGTGTCTCAAAATCACAAGTGATAGCACACTTGGTAGTTTCTTAGGTACTTGGTTTTCCTCTTAAACATTTTCTGAGTTCCAGTGTTAGCCTGGTGATGTGGAGAGCTGGACAGGGCATGACTTTCACGCTTAAATCTAGAGAAAAACTAGATAAACTGAAAATTAAATTTTCCTTGAAAGCATTATAGAACTAAGGTCAAAGGGAAAACAACTTTCGACAGTTCTAGAGAAAGAGACATGGCTATGGGGAGAAATAGGACTAGATCCATTGCTTACCTGGGACAGGCATTGCCAAACTCATTACTATCTAGTGGAGAATTGTTATGAATTGCTAAAGGCTGAATGTGGGTTTGCATGAGACTATGAACCCCCAGAGGTTGCAGAAATAGGAGTGTTCACAATTTCTTGTAGGCTTTTCTTCCAGGAGCCCTCCCAGGCACTCACAGGAAGATAGGGGAGTATCCTGAGAAAGCTTCCCTTGTGCAGCTAGCAAAGGGAGAGCCCTACCATCCCTCTCAAAACACCCAGACTCATCTCCCTGATCTCCTATACAGAGAAAACAAAACCTAATTTGCAGGGAGTTGGTAAAAACAAACAAGAAACAAAAAACCTGTAGCACGAGGGCACTAGTGGAAACCCACTGAAGCTGAAGAAGGGAAATAGGTGTGGAAGGCAAGGGGAGGGGAGCTAGAAACTACCAATGTGTGTGGGGAAGGAAAGCAGTCCAGGCCCAGCACTGCATCCGGATGCACGTGGAAGGCAGGCCACTCGGCCAGTGTTCACCATTCCTTCTTGAGACTGAGGTTAACTAGAACATTAAAAAATACCCATTTACCACATTCCCCCTACCACACCAGGGTTGAGTAAAAATAACTGAATCACACAGGTGGGAAACCGGCAAGAATAGGCTCTCTGGAGACAAAAACAAAGAAAAGATCAGAAATCAAAGTCAAAGTTAGAAATAGACATAAGCTATCACTAGAGAAATTGAAAGCCTCTGGTGACTATAATTAATAAGATTGTATTATATGCCTGAAAATTGCTAAGACAGTAGATTTTAAATGTTCTCACCACAAAAATAAGAGATAACAATGTAAGGTGATAGATACGTTGATTAGCTTGATTATGGTAAGAATTTCACAATATATACATGTATCAAAACATCATATTGTATACTAAAAATATATATAATGATGTTTATGTGTTAATTACACTTCAATTTTTAAAAAAGTATATATTAGAAAAGAATCAAACAAAAATATGAAGTAAAAGTGAAATATAACTTGTCAATCAAAAACAAAAAATTCACTGCAGCCAACACAACCTATTCTACAAGAAATATTCAGAAAGCTTTCTGCATGGAGATTCTGATATAGGTCAGAAACTTAGAAACACAGAAAGAAATATAGAGCATTGAAAATGGAATAAATAGAGGTAAATAAGTTAAGTTTCATTATTAATAATTTTTTAAAGATGACTGAGTGTTTAAAGCAATATAATAATAGTAACCATGCATTGTGTGCTTATAGAAGATATCAAAGTGGAATGTATGGCCATGATTCCACAAGAGAAGAGATGAAGAAATTGGAAACATATTGCCTTACACGTGAAGCCAGATAATATTATTCAAAAGGGGCTCAGATCATTTTTAAATGCACATTTTAAAGCACAGGAGAAATGACTAACACATAGGCAATAGAAAAAATGAAATGAAATAGGAAATAATGGCTGTTTAAACACAGAGAAGAAAGAAAATGATTAAAAAATCAATAAAACAAATAAGAAAGGCTAGCTAGTTTTAAATACAAACATATTTAAAACTACCAACTTAGTTTGAACATAAACAGGCCACAGGCATTTGCTGCCAAATCTATTCTCAGGGTGTGGAGAGTTGTTGAAATGTCAGAATCATGACACCTTTCAAAAATACACAAATAGGCTCCATCTGAAGATAGTCCAGCATATGTTTTGGTTTGTTCTTCTGCAATAGGGTAAAGCAACACAATTTTCGAGATACAAAATTTAAGAATTACAAAATATGAACAGGTCAGAATAACTCAAATGATCATAGTACTATCGCAGAATCTGCAGCAGGTGCTTTTCTTAACTGTAGACATGAACTAGCTGGCACTGTACAACTTTGTGTTGCTTCAGACACACTGCTTTTTACACACCTCAGTGATTTTATATTCTGACTGTAACCATTATTTTGGGGATAACTATTTTTAGTTTTATAATAACGCCAAAGGAAGCACATATACTCTAGAGAATAGTGATGATTCAGGATAATATTGCTCCTGACCCCTCGACCCCTACTCTGCCACTCAAACACAAACTTACAGTACACTTTATTAATACCCTGATCTATAAACAGTATCCTAATATTGCAAACAAAGAAGAAAACTTCTCTGTATTTTTGTCAATTTCAGAGTCATTACTCCATTTCTGCACTTTGCTCTTCTTTAGGATGCAATCCCTTTGAGATCGCTAGTTTTTACTCTTAGCTGGAAATTCAGTACATGTGATCATTTTCCTTGTACACAGCTGAACACAGCAATTGTGAGAGATAAGCTGAGGGTCAAAGGATTATAGTAGTGATAATGCGTTTGTATACGTGGGTCTTAAGCAGTGCTGCTGGTGGGGCCTGTGGGGCTTTGGAGAGGGCAAAGATAGTTTTTTCTTCTTACTTCTATTCTCTGCTGTCTTGTGCCCTGGGAGGCTGATATCTGTATGCGGCATCATTCAGGCTTCCTTGCATTTCACTTTTCATGAAGTTTGGCCAATGGAAATCACTAGCTAGAAAACAGAGAACATTCTATTTCTTAACTGTGGCTCCAGCTCTGGTTCGGTATCCTCACACCCTCAACTGTGGCTCTTGCCAGATTCTTAATAATCTTGTAAAAGCTTGTAATCACTCCACTGGTGTAAACCCTAGATACTTCACCATCATTTGTTGTTTCATTTAATTATTCCTCTACCTCTGGAAATAGCTCCTTTGTTAAACTTTTTTCATTTATTTTCTCAAATGGACTATTTCATGCTGAAAGTCTGCAAGATACAGTAACTGGTACCAGCAGAGATCCCAAGAAACGTACCCTCAAACCAATATTCTGGTATTCGGTTAGTCACATATGTCAAGTGTACCTATAACCTCTGATATAGTTGGGATCTGTGTCCCCACCTAAATCTCTGTTCAGTTGCAATCCCCAGTGTTGGAGGTGGGGCCTGGTGGGAGGTGACTGGGTCATAGGAGCGGAGTTCTTATTAATGGTTTAGCACCATCCCTGCCTTGGTACTGTATAGTGAGTGAGTTCTCTTGAATTCTGGTTGTTTAAAAGTGTGTAGTACCTTGCTGGGCTCATGCTTGTAATCCCAGCACTTTGGAGGGCCGAAGTGGGTGGATTATTGGAGCCCAGGAGTTCTAGACCAGATTGGGAAACATGGTGAAACCCTATCTCTATAAAAAACACAAAAGGTAGCTGGGTATGGTGATGCATGCCTGTACACCTAGATACTCGAAGGCTGAGGAAGGGGGATCACTTGAACCCAGGAGGTGGAGGTTGCAATGAGCCAAGATGGCACTACTGCACTCCAGCCTGGGCAACAGAGTGACACCCTGTCTGGAAAAAAAAAAAAAAGTGTGTGTGGCACCTCCTCCCTTTTTCTTTCTCCTGCTCCTGCCATGTGCAGTGCCCACTCACACTTTGCCTTCCACCATGATAATAAGTTTCCTGAGGCCTCTCCAGAAGTTGATCAGAAGCCATCATGCTTCTTGTACAGCCTGTGAAACTATAAGCCAATTAAACCCCTTTTCTTTATAAATTACCCAGTCTTAGGTATTTATAAGAGCGCAAGAACAGAATAATACAACCTCCTAATCAGAGAGAAATGAGGCACTGGTAATCTGTGGCATTTGGTAGCATAGCAATTGCTCAGTGGTAGCGTGAATTGGACTGCAGGTTGAGGTTGTCAAGTGATTTGTGGAACTTGGCAATTACAATCATTGTGGGGTAGGCTGGATAATTCCAGATCCCTGAATATAACTTTCAAAAATGCACAAAGACTAATCAAAACACTTGAATTGCCAACCATGAGCAGATGGAAAACTTAAAAATCCTCAATTGTTGTTTTAAATAAAATTTTTCGCATCTGAGATCTAGAAGATGCCTGTTTCAAGAACTACACAGTTAGAACATTAATTGAATGTACCATCTCAACTACTGTCTTATGCTAAGATATATACTCTTGGGAATGAGCAAGATACATGCGAATAGAAATAAAAGAGACTGAAAATTTTAAACTTTCACATTCTCCAAAAGCTTCCCTGACAGAATTGCAGTTCCTCTCATCAATACTCTTTAACTTTCATGAGATTTACCAATACCTTCAAGAGGGCCTGGTGCCACCCAAAGGGATAAGGATACTCCTCAGGATGTACCATCACCATCGTTCTTTCTCTTCAAGACCATGATAAAAGGTAGATCCATATGGGGAACTACAGGCTTGTTCTGGGAGGAGATAGCTTTTATTCAAAAGGAGTTGCCATATCCTGCCAATTTATAGCACAAAGTTTATGAGGAACAGGTATGGATGGATTTTTAAGAGTGTTAGATCAGGACAAATGTTGAACCATGAAGATTTGATCAAGCTGAAGTTATTGATACGTGTACTTTCTCTCAGAATATGAAATTTAGTAATTTGGCTTGGGCACCTGAGAAAAGTGTTATAAGTCTGCTAGGTTGATCAATTAAAGCCTGAATTCAACTGTGTTCTACAATTAATGAAATAGAAATCCTCTTACTTTTCTAGCATACTTAAAGAAAGTACACAAAAGGCTCAGGCAGGTAAGCCTAGCAAGTAACTCTGTTATATGCAAACTGCTCAGACACCATTTACTGTACTAACTGGAGATACTCAGAGGACATTCCATTTATCAAGATATTAAGAGGCAGGGAGGGGAGTAAGCCCGAGATGAGGTTGCTTCTCTATTCAAGTAGTCATTACACTATTGATAATTCAACAAGCTGTATATTTTGATTGGTATGTTTATTCATTTGTATCCTATAGGTTTATGAAAATGTTAACATGTGTTAGTGAGGGAAGCACACACATCCTTGAATACACAATTTGGTGACTGTCCTCTGAGGCCTGTGACAATGGTGAAGGAAGTCTCAATGGAATTGGATTTTATTATTTTAGTGGGGATAATAAGATCCCAACAGGAATAAATCTAACATAATTAGCATGATATGCTACTGCAAACCTGTGGTAACCAGATGGCCCTGGCATGCTGCAATCCATGGATAATTGATGACAAGGTCCCTATGAATGAGATAGCTGGACAGCCTTCTAAGGGGTTGTTTGGCCAATGCATCTCATAATGTCTAGGTCTGTTTGGCCAAAACTCAACTTGAGTTAAACTAGTGTGGATTCTCAGCCAGTAATAATAAGAATGCCCTATGAATAATTCTCACAGCTCACTCACAGACCTGGGGAAAATAATTTTCTCAAATATTTCAAGGGTTATTTCATACTGTCAATAGACTCCACAAGTTCCTGGGGGCAGAAATCACCATTAAGATAAGAGTAGGTACTTAGGGGGGTCAGGTGATATAATAGAATCTTGACCTAAGCCTGAAAAAAAAGATTGCAAAACTGATGACAGAAAAGGACAGAAAAAAATACGTAAACGGTCTTATTATAATGGGTAAAAATTATGAACATATTCATATTTTGTGTAAAAGTCCACCCAAAAGCATCTGCCAAAGGAGAG
This sequence comes from Pan troglodytes, assembly GCF_028858775.2. Classification (NCBI taxonomy): domain Eukaryota; kingdom Metazoa; phylum Chordata; class Mammalia; order Primates; family Hominidae; genus Pan; species Pan troglodytes. Next base: position 173,339,573 of record NC_072401.2, read on the forward strand.
GCTTTCAACAATCACGTGATCAAAAGGGTTACTTTAATATCCATGTACTCAAAGGCACTGAAAGTGTTTGTGACAGGTAGGGATGTTTTGTAGAGTTGTAATTTTTTGTTGAAAGCTGGATGTTGTGTCTCAGATTGTAGGAACTCAGGAAATAGTTTTGAGTGTGAGATTTTTTGTTAGTTTGGCTAGGAGCTGGGCTGGTATTTGCTGAAGCTCTAGGTGCCAGGGACTATTGTTTATAATTTTTCTGGTTTATTTTCTCTCTTTCCCTTCTTGTCTTGGTTTTCCCTAGAAACTGCATCTTTAATAGCGCTGGTGTCTTGCTGCTCTGTTAGTTGTAATGTGCTGTCATACCCGAGCACTCTTGTTACGGTGGCAAGGTTTTGTGGAATAGAGACATTTGATAACCTTATGTTTAAATCTAAATTTTTTAGTTGGCCTGTGACTTTGGATGCACTCCTTAGCCTTTTTCTCCTTATGTGAGATGCTTAGACTGGAGTGGCCTTCAGTTAGCTAGTTGTCTTTACCGGAGTCAGAGAAAGGTCTCCTAAGTGCACAGTGATTTCCTTTGTAGGACAGGGTTTTTTTTATGGAGATTTCTTTGGGCCTATTTCAGAATTATTATTTTCCCCATACTCTGGCCAAAACAAGAGGAATTTTTTTCTCTTATATTTACCATCAAGATGGGGTGTCTCCCAAAAATAAAACCAAGGAAAGTGCAGAGGTGCCAGGGACTACTACAGGCTGAGCTCCTAGGAGTTTTTAGCTCTAAGCTATTTTTTTTTTGAGGTGGAGTCTCGCTCTGTTGCCCAGGCTGGAGTGCAGTGGCATGACCTCAGCTCACTGCAACCTCAGCCTTCCTGGTCCAGGCAATTCTCCCACCTCAGCTTCCCAAGTAGCTGGGATTATAGGTGCCTGCCACTACACCTGGCTAATTTTTTGTATTTTTTTTTTTTTTTTTAGTGGAGACAGGGTTTTGCCATGTTGGCCAGGCCAGTCTCAAACTCCTGACCTCAGGTGATCTGCCCGCCTCGGCCTCCCAAAATGCTGGGATTACAGGCATGAGCCACTGCGCCTGGCCTCTAAGCTATTTTTTTATGTAGCCTCCAGCATCTTATTAACGTTGCCATTTAAATGTTTCTATTAGCTACTGGCCCTACTGGCTACATGTCAGGTTAGCTGATCTCAGCTGTGATTCTCTGTAGTCATCTGTCTATCCAGATTCTGGGGTGTGCATTTACCTTGTGACCTCAATTCTTTGAGGTATTTAAGGAAGGTTACTGATTTTTAGTTTGCTGAGGTTTTTCCTATCGTAAGGGTAGGAACAATAACTGAAATTGGAAGGTTTCATTGTCTTTTTAAACATTAATTATTTATTCGTCCTATATTATTGTCCCAGATACCTCATAATCAAAACCCTTGAGATAACCAATGTTTTGACTTCGATTCTTGGAGGATTATGACTGAATTGGCATCACCTCTCAGTAACATTTTGAATATGATTTTGTGATTCACCAGTGTTGGCAATAGTTTGTTGTTGTTACTGTTTGTTCTTTTTTTCTCTATACGAAAGACAATTATTGGTGTTCAGAGAAAAAAGAATAGACTTACCTAGGTTTGTTCTGTTTGCCCCTTCATCTGTGTTCACAGAACTTCAGCAATCTTCTGCTGCACCAGGAAACTAGTCCCTAGGGCCTCAATCACTGGACTCTTGTCTTCTGGTTTTTTGGCAATGAGTAGCCTCAGCAACAAATAATAGAACAGGAGAATTCAGAAGTCAGAGTATTTTTTCCCTTTTTACTTATGTGGCAGGCCATGATTTGGCAGAGTTTGTGCTCCTATAATTATGGTCATATATACTGCTCAGTGGACTTTCCTCTATGACACCGTATCTCATTAGGCCCTGGAATACCATTTCCTTCCCTTACCAATTCAGACCTAAGGGTGGCAACAACTTCTCACTATTGCTAGTCCCTGGTGATTCTTGCTTCATCATCCTTTACTATTCTTTTAACTCTGTCCACACTGCTCTTAATAGTCCACTTGTGAAATGTCTTCATTTATCTCTGGTAGTATATTATGTTTTGATTGTCAAGACTCAGACTGACCCTGACTGATTCAGGCAGCATAAGACCACTCAATTTCTGAGGGAGGGGAAACATACATATGGTAAGTACAGAATATGAAGAAGAAAGGAAGGTGAACAAGTGTAAAATATAAACTTTACGCATTTTAGATTTTGCTTCATCAAAAAAAATTTTGTGATAGAAGATACAATGACTGTATCTAAATCACAAAATTTTACATTGCACTTGATGTCTTTCTATACATAATATGAAATGAAAGTTAAGCTTAAAAATGAACGTGTTAAATATTTAAACATCACATTAGATTTTTCTTAAACCACCTCGGTTTTTTTCCGAATTGAACATTTTTCTATTGCATATTCCAGCTGAGAGCCATGTTGAAGCAAGTGTTAAGAAGTCTTAGTGATATTATTACTTTGGAGCTTTAGTTGCCATAACAACTTCGTTTACCTCTCAAAAATGTTGAATTATATGTCAAATAGCAGATGCTTCTTATACTCATTGAAATCATGAGCACTGCCATTCAACATAGAATATTAAATAAAAATACTCTAGCAAAGCAACAAATAATTTGAAGGACAACTTTTAGTTGTGATAATTAACTGGAAGTAAAATTCAATTCACATATTTTCCTTTGTAAATAATTTTTCTTGTCTTTAATGTAAGAAAGCATTTGGTTTTCTTGACTCAGTCTTGAATTCATTCAATAAATTTGCCTTTGCAAAAGTTCAGCAGGGAGTGGTTTCTCTACATATTTATATTACAAGAAAATATTTTTTTCTGCTGTAGAAATAAATGTTATAAATTGTCTACAGGGAAGGCATAATTTATATACCAATTAAAAAATTTAAAATAGACCAACATGTAGACATGTCTCACCTTTCGAATACAGATTTTGTCCAAAGTGTAAATATATTTTATACATTGAGAAGTATGATGTGAATTTAAATTATTTTGCTAATATATAGTATTATAGTAATTGCTTAAAGTAATGCTTTTAGCTTGAAATAGTCTATTTAGATTTAAAATACCTGGTTTAGACTGGGGTTAGGCTGAGAGTGCTGGAAAAAACTTCATAGACAGCTTCAAATCTTTGTCATGGAGAAAAAAGATCTGTCAAGTTACTGAATAAATAGCAGAAATTACTCGAATTTTCATGTTTGTAAAAGGTTGCCATTATCATAATATTACAGTGTCTATACTAGCAGTTGTACAACTTAATAATGAGTAAACAAATGCTGCATGCCTAACAGAAAAATAACAAAATACTTTAGTCACAATATACATAGATTCATTTGAAAATATTTTAATGGTATAGCATATAATATGTAACATAATGCTACCACATTAGATATAAAAATATATCATATGAACTAAGTGTATAAATAATATATTGGATTATATCATATTTCAGTGAGTGTTCTTAGTGATTTCAGCATTTCTCTCTCTTATGGTTATATGTGATTAAATTTTATTGTTTTTAATGTTTATTATTCAGGGATTACATAAGACACATGAGTAAGGAGTCAATTACAGAGAGAATGGTAATAATAGCAAAATAAGTAATGATAGCTAATACTTTTTATAGCACTTATTAGATACAAAGTACTGTCCTAAATACATTCCCCCATGTTATTTCCTTTCATCCTTATGTTTACCCTGTGAGTTAGATATTATTTTTCACATTTTATACATGGCAAAACAAAGACACAGGAAGAAGTTAAGTAAATTGACTTGGACCTAAGTAATATGTTGAGGATTCATACTTAGGCAGTCTGGCCACAGTGTCCATCAGTAGTGACATAGTCCTACCTTGTAGCTCCACAGTGTTAACCAAAACCTAATATCCACGCGTACTTCCACTCTGCCATCCTGTGAGAACAAGATGGTTGTTTCCTCTCTGGCCACCTGCTCATGTTCCATGCAGAATGAACCATCATGAAGAACAAACAAAAAGGGGTGGTGCAATTAACAAAGTCAAATGTCTTCATTTCCTAGGGCTGCCGTAACAAAGTGCTATACACTAAGTGGCTTAAACAAAACATGTATATATATTTATCACAGTTCTAGAGATTAGAAATCCAAAATCAATGTGCAGGTAGGGTTGGTTACTTCTGGAGACCTCTCCCTTTGGCTGATAGATGGCTGTTCTATCTTTTTCTTTACATATTCTTCTCTCCATGTAGGTCTGTGTTCTAATCGCCTCTTCTTGTAAGGAAACCAGCCAGACTGGATTAAGTCCCATCCATATTACCTCATGTAACCTTAATTACTACTTTAAATAGCCCACCTCCAAAAATAGTCACATTCTGAGGAACTGTGGGGCTAGAATGCTAACTGCCTGAGGGTTTATTCCTGCCTCCTTACAAAGAATGACCATGATATTGTAGTAGAAAGAGTTTAATAGACACAAGACCAGCCATGCAACATGAGAGATGGAGTTAATAATCTCTTCCAAAGCTTGTAGGTTAGAAGTTTTTCAAAGGCATTTTAGGAGAAGAAGTGGGGGTGGCCATGTAACAGGTGCTTGCTGCTTATTGACTGGGGAGGAGATAAAATAATAGGGGATTGAAGCTGTCCTCCTGCAGGTTGAATTTTTCCTGGCCGCAGCAGCAGGGTTGGCGGATCCAAGTAGTAGAGCCATCAGATCCAGATGGAGCCATGGGTGTCAGACATGCAAAAAACCTGATGAGATATCTCAAAAGGCCAGCCTTAAATTCTACAATAGTGACATTATTTGCAGGAATAATTGGGGAAATTGCATATCTTATAACCTCCAGAATAATGGCTGACAATCATTTATGTCTATGCCTTAGCAGGACTAAGGCTTCTCTCCTCCCACCAGCTTGATGGCCTTTCATTAGCTTTACAAAAATGGTTAAGTTTTTAGCAAAGCCTATTACCATTTAAACTATAGCCTAAATTCTTCCAAAGTTATCTTGGCCCAATAGCCCAGAAATAATTAAAGAAAAGGCAAGATGGGGTGTGGGTTAGCTCAGATCTCTTTCATTGTCATAATTTTCTCACTGATACAATTTTTGCAAAGGTGATTTTATTAACATATAACTTTTTGGAAGGTAAATAGTGGTGGACAATTTAGCTCATAATGTTAGTGGCAGTAAATCTATATCTGAATGGGTCTACAGCAGTCTGAATTCTTGCCTCCTCAGAAGAAAGACTTTGATTGAGGGGCATAATGTAGAAGGAGAGACCAAGGTAGGTTTTACAGCAGGAGTGAAAGTTGATTAAAAAGTGTTAGAGCAGGAATAAAAGGAAGTGAAGTACAACTGGAAGAGGGTCAAGTGGGTGAAGGGTTTGAGATCCCTTCTTCCCTGATTATTCCCTTGGGTTGGGCTGTCCACATGCACAGTGAGTGGCCTGCTAGCCCTTGGGAGGGGAGCATGCACAGCGTGTTTACTGGAGTATCATGCATGCTCACTTGAGACATTCTTCCCTTAACAGTCGAATGTCTCTAGGAGGTTATGTTCCAGTTAAAATCTGCCATTTTGACTCTTAATGCATAAACTTGAACCCACTCACCCAACTGCTGAGAGCTTATCTGGAAGCTGATGATCACCAGTTTCAGGTGTTTCTGGTTACTGGGAGACTGCCTTTCTCTGGCACTGGCTGGGTCCAGTTATTATTTTAGAGATGGATATGGACAGGAGACAGGGAAATATTGGGTAGAAGAGGGTGGTTCCCCATCAAAGGCCCCACCCTCAAGCCTGGTTACCCGCGGCCCTAAATGAGAACAGGCATTTCTGCTTTTGTGCCCAAAATGTTGCCTTTGGGTCCATGGTGCTCCCTATCCTGTACCCATATAAACCCTGAACCCCAGGCTCCAGAAGCAGGAGACGAACAGTCAAATGGCAGAACTGAGCAGCAGAGAAGGAGAGAAGAGAAGGAGCAAATGAATGCTGAGAGGAGTTTGGCTAGGGATGATCAGAGAGGAGATCAGCCACCGGATGGTCAAACTCCAGGGAAGATCATCTGCCCACCCCAGCCCCCTTCCGGCTCCACATCCATCCTGCTGAGAGCCACCTCCATCACTCAATAAAACCCCTGCACTCATCCTTCAAGTCCATGTGTGACCCAATTCTTCCAGGATGCTGGACAAGAGCTCAAGATACAGAAAGCTGTCACACTGGCCCTCTGCCCTTGCAAAAAGGCAGAGGGGTCCACTGAGCTGGTTAACACTTAAGCCATCCATAGACAGCAAGGCTAAAAGAGCGCACTGTAACATACGCCCACTTGGGCTCTGGGAGTCACAGGCTCCCACCCCTGGATGCTGCCGTGGGGCCGAAGCCCAGCACCCCTTCCCCTGCACCTGTCTGTCTGCATGCGCCCCCTCCCTTAAGGGGTTTGAGTAGCAGCGGTGACCAAACAGACGAGCCGCACCGTGTTGCATGTCCTGTTAGGGGGGTCAGGGAACTCTTCCATTTCAGAGAGATAGTTTAACAACAGCCTGACCATCACCTGATGGTCGCCTGACATTCCTGGGGGATGTGGGGGAGAGGGGCTCTCCTGCCCTGTTCATGTCTGACTAGCTACCTTCTGTAAAAATAACACCAAATTCTTCCAGAAAGTACCAACAGCTTTAACCTTAAATATAAAAAACTGTAAGATAACTCTCCTAGATGCAAAAACAGAAAAGAAATGGTGCTGTGAAGGAAGAAACATAGATATTTGGGCAAGCAATTAGAAATGCCTGTTACCGTATATATCTGTGAGTCATTTTGTATGTCACGCCAACCCTGCTATTGTAAAACCCTATGTAAAATCACCTATTTAGAATTGTTTTAAAATACTGAAGCTAGTTTATCTCAAAGCCTGTATGTTTCCAGAGCCTGTGCTCTGGAAAAACCCTAGGCTTTGAAATGCAGATTATAATTAATTGCTTATCTACACTGGGTAGCAATTGTAAGACCTGAAGCACGGAAATCATTAAAAGGGGGTTATTGCAGTGCATAGTTGGTCTTGTGCAATGCTATAATTAAGGAAAAGATATTGATGGTATGGAACATTAAATTGTAAAAGTATAAAAAGCTAATTTCAGAGATGTGAAAACTTCTGATCTGATAGGATCCCACTTTACTGGGACATAAGGTCACTCACACAGGACATTTCATGAGGGACTATGGAAGTACTGGCGAACCACAGTTGCTTTGAAATTACATTTACTCTTTGTTCAAGCTTCCTTATAAACTATATCCATTGTTTCAGCCAAGTAAAGGGGACTGGACATCTGTATGCAGTTTTCTAAGGGTTGTATTTCTACTAATTCATAACATGTCAAGGGGCTCTGGGCTTCCATGGACACTCAAAATTTGCACACTTCTTCCAACGTGTAGAGCAATCATTATTCTCCCTAGGAAGATAATCCAAAGAACAGGTAGCTAATTTATAACTTTAAAATCCAGATTTCCTAGGTGATAAATTTTTCTCTCTATTATACTGGATGTAGCTTTTGTAAATAATAGAGATAATCTAAAACACAATTTTCTTTCCCTAAACATAACAATATTAAGTGAAAGGTAAAAAAAATAGAATGATAGCATGAACCCCAAATATCCGAGACAGGTCTTAATTTAGAATGCTGATATTGCCAAGGTTAAGGACACACCCCTACAGCCTCAGGAGGTTCTGACAACATGTGTCCAAGGTAGCCAGGGTACAGCTTGCTTTTAAACATTTTAGGACATAATACATCAATCAGTACATGTAAGATTTACATTGGTTCAATCTGGAAGGGCAGGACAACTCGAAAGGGGGTGGTGTTCCAGGTCATAGGTAAATTTAACCATATTCTGATTGGTAATTGGTTGAAAGACTTATTATCAATAGAAAGGAATGTCTGGGTTAAGATAGGGATTGTGGAGACCTAGGTTTTATCAGGCAGATGAAGCCTTCAAGTTAGCAGGACTTAGAGAGAATAGACCGTAAATATTTCTTATTAGACTTAAGGTTTGTATTAACGTTCATGCTGGAGGGATGCAGTGAAGCATATCCAACCCCCACTTCCTGCTGTGGCCTGAACCAGTCTTTCAGGTTCAATTTTAGAGTGTGCTGGCAGAGGAGGGGGAAGTCCATTCAGATGGCTGTGGGTGCCTTCAAATTTTGTTTTTGCTTACAATAAGAATTAGCATTAAAAGCCCTAAATCAGGCAGAAAGATAATAGAAAATATGTAATTGTCACTGGTCTAAAACAATTATTAAATCCCAGTAGATATAATAGTGAGGACCCTTTGCCATATTAAAATATTACATTTCTAGTGCTGATTTTTGGAGACATTGCCTTATCTATTATCTCCCACAGTTACTATTTCTGCCCTGCATGGGCTTCTTTGTCCATTTAATCTATGGAAGTCTATGGTGAATCTTGAGAAAATATATTTCCTAATGGCTACACGGCTTTCACAGCCAATTTTTTGTTGGAGTGATTTTGCAAAGCTGGAGATGGTCTTCCATAAAAATGGTTACAGGTTGTTGACAATTCAGCAAGATATTTCTCAGGCAGTACAATTTTCTTAAAACCTGAGTTTGCAGTGTATTTTCTTTCAGTCAATTCCTGGTATGAATTTCCACAACTAAATATCTTGTTTAGAAGTATCTTTAAGCCTGTGAGTTCTCCTATTTTAATAATGATTTCTCTGCTCTGAAAAATCCTAAAGGTTTTAGCTTAATTGTCAATGCTTTAAAGAAATTAAAATATGTCTTACACTGGGCGTGGTGTCTCATCCCTGTAATACCAGCACTTTGGGAGGCCGAAGCAGGTGGCTCACTGGAGGTCAGGAGTTCAAGACTATCCTGACCAACATGGTAAAACCCTGCCTCTACTGAAAATACAAAAATTAGCCAAGTGTGGTAGCACATGCCTGTAATCTCAGCTAATTAGAAGGCTGAGGCAGGAGAATTGCTTGAACCCAGGTGGCAGAGTTTGCAGGGAGCCGAGATCATGCTACTGTAATCCAGCCTGGGCAACAGAGCTAGACTCTGTCTTAAATAAATAAATAAATAAAAATAATAAAAACCTAAAAGGCTTAAGTTATGAAGACAATCTTTTTCACCAGCAAGCAGGCAGTTACTGGCCTCTCAATAGCAGACAATTCTTAAGGGGAGATTTTGAAAAGGCCCATGGCAAGAGACTTTTATCCTTCTAAGGTTATCGTCTTACAGATATTATAATAATTAGATAACATTTCATCTGGAGTAAAGGAGCAGTTTTTTTAATCCTTCAAGTTGACCCTCAGTCAAATAAACTTGAAGACAGCAGAGATGATCCTCAGTCAAATAAACTTGAAGACAGCAGAGATGAAATATTTTTTTCACCTCTGCTTGCACATTGTCTATGTCGGGCCTATGTTCATCCTCTAATATTCAGAGCCACACTGAAAGCAAAACATGCCAATACCCCCAATGTTTATTTTCTTCCCATTTATACTAACCATATTGTTATTAGTCAGCTCTCTCCCAAGATACAAAATTTAACATTTAGACCAAATGTTTTGTTGCAGCATCACAAAGGTCACCAGCTTTCCAGACCCCAGTATTTATATCCTTATGGCCCATAGTGAAGTTCTTTCCTTCAGCCAATGTCACAGTTTTCTTATTATATTTTTCACAGCGTCCCACTTCCATATAACAAATTCTGTATTAATTAAACATTTTATTTAGCTGAATATGATAAAATCAGATTAAAATTCTAGAAATAAAAGTGTTAGTTCCATTTTTTATTAGCACTATTGTCACTTTGCACTTGTCTATTTTGAATATATTTGTTTAATTAATAATACATACTAGAACCTAAAAACACCTATCCAAATGTGCTTTAAAAATAATACATAAGCATAGGCTAAAAATGAATAATGGAGCAAAGCTATCTTCCTAATCCCCCACGTTTTTGGATCTCTCACTTTTCTTCACATGAGCAGGTTAAGAATGTTTGACAAATGGAATAACTGAGAATACCAGTGTTGATTCATATATTCATAAATCATAATTCATTTTACCTTTAAGATAAAAATTAGTAGAGGTTTTATTTCCTTCCTTAACTATACAGATGGCAGTGTTCAATCCTTGGTGCATATTTACTCAATGTTTTGCACAAAACAAATATTTCGTATTTTTCTATTTTTTAAATGCAAGGATTGTAGTCAGATGGCAAATTTGGTTATATTTTGTATAACAAGTAGTTTAACGTTGGAAAAAACCCATCAGGAATTTTCTGATTAATAAAATTGGTGAAGATGCAAACATACTTAAGACAGCTAATTTCTTTTTGTTTGTAAACAAAAACAACACTATAAATTTTAAGGGGTCTCTTTTATACATTTGAATATTAAGGGCTAATAAATAACATTCATTTCTTTCTTTTGAAAAATTATGATTAATTGATAACTAAGACACAGAAAAAAGAAAAATCAAGCTCAGAAAAGAAAAATACCAAATACTTTCATGAACACCAACTGGAGACTGTAGCTTTAAATCTGTGGCTGAATGTGCTCACCCGTTGTACTCAGCCTCCCTTTGTGGAGATTGGTGCGGCCCACCCAGGAGAATATTTGATGCTTCTCTATAGACCTGTATTGAGTATATCTTTCTCATAATGTCTGGGGAAGAAATGGAGAGAGAAATGACACCCCAGTGACTAACAATTTACAGATGTTTTTGTTTGTTTGTTTTTCGTTTTTATTCCTACTCAATTAATATGGGGGCAAATGACTATCACCCACCAATCAGATAACTCATTTTTTTTTCCTCTGTAAGGAGAAGTGAGACATGTGGGTCACATGGAGTAGGTCAGAAAGTTAGAAAAGTTGACCTCTGGGCAGATTCCTCCACAGAGAGAAACATGAGGTTAGAGGATCAGTCCACATATTGAGAACCATTTTCCTTATGTAAGCCGCCAACACCCATTATTTAAGGATTTTTACTGTTTCATTTTAAAACTATATTATCTCCTCTTTGAATGTCTAAAGTTATTAAAATGATGCAAAGTTATTAACATTAGGAAGAACTAAGTGTGCTTCTTTCATTAATAACTAATGGTAATGAACTTCAGCAAAACCATAGAACTACTTTAATCTTTACATTTTCATAGCACTAATGTAAATGTTAATGTAAATTCTATCCATGAAACCCACATCAATTTTATCAACAGTCGGCAGTACATGTAATCAGAATAAACTCTAAAACCTTATAAATTCAAAAACCATTTCTCTATTTTTGCTTCTGCAAAGCGAAGCACTTATTTTTACCCAATGAATAATCTTACAGTAAACCAAGGATTTACCTCTGTAAAACTTATCTACATTGTTTCTTTATGTGCTAGAATTAGAAGTTACAAAATAGAAAATGAGAACAAAGCTTATCTCTTTACAAATTCACTTCATTTGTGCCACTGTGGATTTGCTCTCTCACTTTCCCTAAGCCAACAATCTAGAAAGGTAAGGCCAGTGGTAATAAGCAATTATAAGCAAATGTATTCTCTACTCCTAAACTGAGCAGAGCTGAGGCAGAAAATTTAGTTTCCCTTGTGAGAAGTCACGATTTCTATCAGTGCACAAGGGAGTGAAAAAGTTTTAAGCTGCTGTTACTTGAGATATTTACTTGTTTAAAGCTTACAAATTGAAAATCCTTGATACATTAATATTTAGGATACACCTTTTTAAAATGAAAGAGAGGTAAGTGGGGTTATTCGTGATTTCCTACAAGGTCCTCATCATATCTTAAGAATTTCCATTTACAAATATAATTTTTTATATCCCTTTACCAATTTTCTAAATTTATTACTGAGTATAAATCCAGGACGAACTGAATTCAGTTTTCAAGTCATATTTTAAACAGTCTGTCAAACCTTTTTGAAACATTTGTCAACCATTTTGAAGCAATTTTTTAAAACTTAATATCAAGACAGACTGACTTTTATTATTTTTATCAATATTTTGTGATTCTTGACAAACTAATGATATTTGCTTTGTATAGTAGATTTCTTCAAAATCCTTTCTTTTTGTTCATCCTTCATCCCTCAATATTACACTGACTTGCTCATTTCTGTCTCTCTCTGTGTGTGTGACATGTTTGTATGTGTCTGATACGTAGCCCTAAGGATTGAAACATGTCAGAAAAGTATCTGCTATACATTTTCCCCCCCTTTGCTTCTTCCTAGGGTCATTTTAGAAATCATTTAAAAATTCGCTATTAATTTTGAAGGATCCTGATGTTTAATGCTATTCAGGAACAAAGAAAAATCTAAGGCTGTGTGTTATATTATTTATACTCAAAACTCTTCCCACTAGAATACCAAAGTAGAGTGATTAATAATGGAATGTTATTAAATATTATAAACTTATTTACCATAGAACCTCTTCAACATTTGAACAGTTTTCCCTGTATTCATGGAATAGGATATAGGACATATAGGGAAAATAGGAAACATATTGTAAAACATTATAAATGTGAAAGTAGAAAATACTCCATTCTTGAAAGAAAACAAGATAGCTAAATATTTTTCTAACAACAGAGCTATAATACAGATGGTAAAATCAAAGTAAATATTTCTTTTCAATAAATCACTTCAAAGCACTCAAAGGAGGAATGACAGAAGTTACAGAGTACAGACTCCCAGCCTGGATGTTATTCACTGAAAATAATTTGTTTCTCTAATGGGAGAAGGAACTGAGAGTTTCACCTTTCACTTGTCTCAAAGAGCGTTTTCTGGCTGGGGTGTGGTGGTTCATGCCTGTAATCCCAGCACTTTCAGAGGCTGAGTCGGGAGGATCACTTGAGCCCAGGCGTTTGAGACCAACCTGGGCAGCATGGCAAAACCCCATCTCTACAAAAAATACAAAAATTAGCTGGGTGTGGTGGCACTTTCCTGTAGTCCCAGCTTCTCAGGAGGCAGAGGTGGGAGGATTGCTTGAACCTGGGAGGCAGAGGTTTCAGTGAGTTGAGATTGCGCCACTGCACTCCAACCTGGGCGACTGGGCAAGACTTTGTCTAAAAAAAAAAAAAAAAAAAAAAAGTATATCCCTGCTCTTTTTCTCTAAAATGACTGATTTCCTGTTTTTGTTTTTGTTTTATTCAATCAAGAACTGGCACTGTTTTGTGCATATATCTTTGTATGGATGGACTGGGCAGCTATGCATACTAATTCTTTTTTTTTTTTGGTAGCTTTAAAAGGTATATAACAGCAGCAAGAATAAACTGTGGTATTCCGCAGCATTCCTAGTTTCAAAGTTCTTAACTCTCTTTTTTATTCCAATACATCTGAAGCATGTGATTTGCCCCCCTAGCAACAGTAGTGACACATTTCAGCAGGACAGCAGAGTCAACTTCAGGACAAACTCTTCTAGAAGGCAATTGCCAAGTATGAGGCTGATAGTGGCAGTGGAGAGCCTCAAATTTTGATAAAATCCCTTCAAGAACTTTCACAAATCATTGTCCAATGTCATTTCAATGAGCTAATTTGATTACTAAAGAACTTATTGCGCATTCAGGAAAGCCTACAGTAGAGGTTTGACTTATCCCTGTTTTCTGGTTAGTTTGTCATGTTAAATCCTTCATATATTGTATTCTTTGCTCACGGATTACAGTTGAAAATGCAAGTTAAGAAAAGAAGAAAGTAAACAGTATGAAGGGTTTAAAATTAAAATAACACTAGAGAAAAATCATTAATAGGAATCAGGTGTAACTCCTGAGTGCTGGCCGTTTAGAATTCTTATGTTGTATAGTATACTGTTCAAATCCTTGTAATCATTAGTTTGTCTATATCAGTAGGCTGTTTTGTGTTTTATAAATCACAAGTATATTTGTATCAATATTGGGAAACTACTGACTTGAAATTATTAAGTATTGCAATGCAGACATTAACTTTGCTTCCTCTGACTCATTATGGTCTTGTAGATTATATAGCTAGCTGCTAAATGTCATGACAGTAAAGCCTCATCCCTTCTGTAAACATAGTTGTTTGGAACAAAGGTAAACATCTGATGGGTGCTGGGCTGAAGAACCCCTTCTTCAGGAAGGTCAGAATAAGAGATGAAATATTCCAGCCCATTTTTCTAGTTTTCTATCCTAGGAGGTTTAAATGAATGGCATGTGAACATTAGGATTTTAAATCTAGGACTGACAAAAGAGATTTCTCTTTGAATGCCAATTGTATGGTTTCTTAGAGGCAGCCTTGAGGACTATACTGAAGAGTGTGGAGAGTTCTGTTTACTATTTCTAATCTAATCTTCTTAAATAAATATCACTGTTATTTCTAATAACATCTAACATTTATTGTGCATTTACTGTGTACCAAGGTCTCCATTCTGTGCTTTACATTGTCTGTTCATTTGACTTTCACAGTCTGTACCTATTTATTTTCCTATTTTGAGAATGAATAAATTGATCTTTTAAAAGCTCAACGACATGTATTTAGCAAGTAGCAAGGAAAATGAAAGATTATATAATTTCAAAGGAAAGAGAAATTTACCAATTATAGGAAAACAATACTAATAACCAATAAAGAAGTCAAATTGTACTCAGGATATTGGAGAAACTGATGCTGTTCTCTTGATAACACGAAAGTCATCGAATGAGCAGTATTGCTCAAAACCTTTTTTTTTTTTTTCACAAATTGAACATGTGATCCCTAATCTTTTACCCTAGTGTCTACATTTTGGCTTACAGCATAAAAACATACCTTCAAACATTCTGCAACTACCTATTTATTTATTTATTTATTTATTTATTTATTTTTTGAGACAGACTCTTACTCTCTCATCAGGCTGGAGTACAGTGGCACGATCTCGGCTCACTGCAACATCTGCCTCCCGGGTTCAAGCGATTCTCCTGCCTCAGCCTCCCGAGTAGCTGGGATTACAGGTGCTCACCACCATGCCCAGCTAATGTTTGTATTTTTAGTAGAGACAGGGTTTCACCATGTTGGCCAGGCTGGTCTCGAACTCCTGACCTTGTGATCTGCCTGCCTCTGCAACCATTTATTAAGAATCCACCCGATAGCAGGTGCTGCACTAGAAGCTAAGGATGCAGTGGTGAGAAAGAAAAGGTGTTGTTGTCTTTGCACAGTTTAGCAAAGCAGACATTATTAAATTAGCAATTACTATATATTGTGAGTGGAAAACACAGGGGAGGATGAGAAGACACATGAAGAGTATCTGGATTTAGTTCAAATTGTCTGAAAAGAACTTTACTTTTAAGATACTAGTTATAGAATACCTAGGACTTAAATGTTTGATGGGGTGATAATAAATGTCCTAGGGAAGGGGAATATCGTGAATGAAGGCCTGGAGATGAGATATTAATGGAGTCAATGATGACTCCCAGATTTCAGGTGAGCACACATCATTGTCATTGTATAAATATTAAGTTAATTAATCTAACTCTCACATATCATCCAAAGAAGGATGATGAGAATTGAGATTCAGCAAGTAAGCAGGACTCAGGTTATTAAGGAGATTTTAAGCAACCTTATTCAACAATAGGGTTGAATGTGCCTATTATATGCCACAGCAGCAAAAAAAGAAAAATTAGCTTAAAAGTGTGTGTTCTTATAGAGCATGTATTCTAATAGATGACAGAGAGTAAAAAGAAAATAGGTGAAGTCAGTTCTTCTACTTCTGAAAATGCATATTTTTTCTAAAGTCACACACACACACACACACACACACACACACACCACACCCTCACGGCAAAAATTCGGAATAAAACTATGCATCTATCAAAGAAAGTCATTCCGTGCTGAAAGAACAGGAAGTGCGAAGAACTTCTCCTAACATGGATGTTATTAAAATCTAGTTCTTTTGCATTTTTGATAGCACAATTGATTATAAAGGAACTATTTTGCACTAAAGTAGGCTATTTCATTATGCGCAGTTAACGTTTTATACAGATCTGATATGATTAAACGTAATGGAAAATGCCATCAGACTCACAATGTGAGTGTTATACTTTACCTGTGATACCTTCAGGTCCTGCCTATTGTACAAGTATAATTATTAGTGGTCTCTATTGCTTTCAAAAATATTCAAGTTTGTACAAAAATTAAATGATTATACTTACCATTACAGTTTCCTAGTATGAAATCGTTCAAAGCCTTGTAGAATATGGCTGACTTGCAGTGTTTCACCACTGAATAGTCTTTTATAACATAGAAAAACAACAAAGGAAGCAGAGAAAAATGCATAATTATTACCAAAATAATGTGTCTTGAAAAAGTATCTACTATATGTTGAACTACACACACACACACACACACACACACACACACACACACAAACATGTCCCGATGCAACTTCTGCTGCAACTGGGAAAACTGGACTTTATTTGGCAGCTTCAAGGGACAAGAGGAGCATTTATAGTACTGCATTTTGGGATGAATCATAAATGGTCGAACAAATAATAAATTGATCCAGAAATTCAGAAATTGAGTTTTGCTTTTTTTGCTTTATTCAGTGTTTCTCCCATGAATTGATTATCATAAACAGAACAGAAGAGGTGGCAAATTTATGAACACTTCGTTTACTTACATTGGCTCACAAAAGTGGAAGAAAGAGCAGATTGTTGAAGTTAATCAGTGTTCAAGAAAATCACAAACATAAAACACAGGACCATAGGACATCCTTTTTGTACTACTGAAGTCCTTAGATATGGAGTTTATTCACCACCATCATCTCAAAACCCTCCCGAATTCTACTGCAATTTGTCTCCCTAAGTACCGTCTCTCTGTTTCAAATGTTAGTTACTTCCTCACATATTAATTGCATGAAAAAGTGCCTACCTAATTGGGACAACCAGATGTAATGCTAAGCAGTCCTTTCTCAGTTGAGATAGAGTCCCCACTTGCTTAGACTTATCCTGTGTCCTTTGGGGAATTCCCTTGTGTGGCTTCAAGAATGTAGTTTATTTACAAATCTCAACTTCATATCTGTCCTGTGTTTTGTATATCTTTCATTTGGAGTGATGACTTGATTACTTTATATCCACCAATGAAGATATTCCCAAGTGTGGTAGATTATGTCTTTATGAAGCATTCACCACAAATGATGAAATCTGTTTTAGTGCACTATAGTTCCCGTCTAATCCACTGTACTATAAAAATACAGAAGAAACAAGGTTTAACAACATGTATGTTAGAAAATGCTCCTATTTAATCTTGGTAAGCTCATTTTCTCTGCGATTTTTGATAAATATATTGGTAAGACAGGAGAAATAAAAATGTGTTATTTTTGTATAAGATGAAGTTGTCACTAAAAACAGGCCTTCAATTTTGTGAAGGGAAAGAGAACTCATTAAAACGATAAAAGTAGAACAATTATTATCTCCAGCAAGAATGTTCACACTGGCACTAATGCTTAGCCTACATACACTGAGAGAATTTATATGTGTGTGTGTTTATGTATAAAACCCTGTCCAAATGAGTATTTTTTTCTAAATTATAGTTTATAGTTCATGCAGTTTACTGTTAATTCTGATTAATCTTGACCAAAACACTTGAAAACTTATCAATAATCTGGTAAGGCCAATATTGCATTCATTAGAATATTAGATTTATCTTCCAAAATCTTTTTTTATTTAGTTCAGTGATTTTTCAAGTTTCCGTTATTTGCATTTTATCTTCAAAAATGTTTTCATATACAATTTGAATGGGTACCACTAGTTTACTTAATGTTTTTCTTTTAATCAATCTTAAATGAACCAATTTTTCATAAATTTATCCTAAATATTAACATCAATTTAGTCATTAGTATTTTGTACAAGTTATATTTTCCATGTATAAGTAAAATTAATGTGATTATTAAAATAAGTATGATTATTAAAACTAAAGGGTTTCACCAATGTACTATGAAGAATTCTTTCATGTATCACTGAGAAAATAAAAGGGTTTTAGGAAATGTAATGAGTAATTATGGATTGTTTTAGTTTTAGGACACGTGATGTTAAAATGATCCATCATCACTTCTGTGTAGCTGATTAGAAAGACATAAGATGATTCCTTTTAAATGAAACACACTTACCATTTTAGTGAGTTCAAGGAAATACAATAGAATGTAAGATTATATTACTGTGACTCAGAAACCAACGAAGCAAGTCCGCGCGTGATGTTTTTCACATTAAGAAAGCAAACGACATTAATGAGGTCAATAGAGCACAAAATAGAAAAGCTCATTAAATCTACATGTCATTTCATATCTAACAAAGTTTTATTGGGTTATATATTTAAATATCTACAGACATGAGGAGTATATTGTACAAGATAAGTTGACAATTCATGGGGGTGTGACAATTTTTCTTTCTTACACACCTACATAAACACAGTCAATAAGGTATCTCCATTCTGCACGTAGAATTGAAGAAAAAAAATTATAGCACACTCAGTGTCTCCAGAATTAGACCTCTGGAAACCATAGTATCTGAAATAATACTTAATGGCATTGAGAAAGAAGTGGGAGTCATTTGAGTCTTCTGAATGTTGTTTAAAGGGTTATTTGACAATAATCAATTTCTAGGATTATAAGAACAAAATTTATTTGCTACCTTAAAATTTTATTGTCAGATAAATTCATGCTTGCAAAAATAAGACTCAGAAAAAATTCTCAGGGGAAAATCTTTTTGAAAATAACCAATAATCATGCCAGGAGCAGTGGCTCACACCTGTAATCCCAACACTTTGAGAAGCCGAGGCGGGTGGATTACCTCAGGTCAGGAGTTCGAGACCAGCCTGGCCAACATGGTGAAACCCCGTCTCTACTAAAAATACAAAAAATTAACCAGGCATGGTGGCAGGCACCTGTAATCCCAGCTACTCAGGAGGCTGAGGCAGGAGAATCGCTTGAACCCGGGAGGCGGAGGTTGCATTAAGCCCAGATCACGTCACTGCACTCCAGCCTGGTCAAGAAGAATGAAAGTTCATCTCAAAAAAGAAAAAAAATACCTATAATCAATCAATAGGCAATATCTTCATGAAGGGCCAAATTCCAGAATTTTTCAGCCTATTCAAATAATGCTTCCACAAGGTTTACAAATGTAAACCACTGACGCTTCATTCCAATCTGTCCATTGCCTTAATTTGCATGAAATTAAAAATGGCCTTAAGAAATGCAGAGGAGAGATCAGAGAAGTGTTCACAGAAGCATTTCAAATTTGTAAAAAATTAGATTAGTCAACCACAGCGAAATGATTAAGATAAACTTATGAACCTCTGCAATAAGAAGTCATATGACAATGAATGTATTAATTTCATTGAGGGTCATTTTCTGCCAGACAACATGGAACTGTCATTTTTTCAAACCAAGACTGCTTTAAGAATACAATTTCAAGTGTGGTCCTCTGTTACAGAGAGGTAAATGTTATGGATACATAGTGCTATTTTGAGTTGCCCTGGATTTGAAGTAGTTAAAAACAATCCTTATTGATGTGATAGAAGGAAATACAAGGATAGACGTCTAGATATTCACAACTACATAAAGTTGAATTTTTAACCACATATAATCTCAACATTCCACAGGGATAGAGTATTAAAAATTATATCTCATCTCAGTCCATCTCATCTGCTCAAATAAAGGCCTATTACTTCTTCATAGTGTTTTGTATGCTAAGTCTAATATTAAAAACTGCATTGTTGTAAATTCTAATTCAGCGTATCCTTTTCATTTGGGGAGATAGGTAGGAACAAGGAGGATGTGGTGGTTTTTGTAGCTCTTCATTGCAGTAAAACATTTAAATACTATTGTTTAAAAATGACATAGTTAATATTCTCCTCAATACTTAGCATATGTATCTTATCTTTTCTAGTAAATACAGAAGAAATATTCTTCACTTCAAAGAACCTCACTGAAGCTTTAATATGACTGTAAAATATATATAAAAAATAAATAGAAAATTGGAGACAACTATCATGATGGGTTCATCTAACTTCTACATGAGACTGTCTACATCTTGTCTATTTTAAAATGAGACAAGATACAATTAGTGATTAAAAGAGTAAGCAAGTGTCATTGTTTGCATAGCTATTTCTAAGACTATGATAAAATAGCCATATATGTTTGCAAGAATTTTTATTGACTATGTGAAGTCGAATGATAAGAACTGTTACACATTCCCAAGGAGTTTTCATATTAATTTTAATTTATTCTAAAATGAAAAGCAATAAAACAGAAAATTATGTGAACAAATATTTTCAAAAGATAAATACTAATGGATTTGTCATGGTTTCTCTGGCTTGACATTGAGTATTTATTTCTCACATACAATTGCTTAGCTAAACATCAAGACCAATCAAGTTGAGTGTGTAAGACAAACACAAAATTGGACGCAAGGGATAACTAAAATTACGATTTTCCCTTAGGGGTTTCAGTTAGTAATTTTTGAATTCAAAATAATCCAATCAAATCTACATTATATGCCAGCAGCGCTCTAAAGATTTTAAGCATCTCAGTATGATAGAAAACGGAATAATGTTTAACTTTATCATTAATTAAGACAAGAGCATTTTATTATAAAATGACTACTTTCAAATATCCCTATTCAAAATTATTCAAAAGCTTCTAATTTGAAATTAGCAGGATAGATCAGTACTAAGACTTTTCAAAAGCTAATCTTCTATTCTTTCATCACCCAATCTATAATTTTTTACAAAGGGAAAGAAAGATTATAATTTTTCTTTAATTATGACCGTCCTGCTTGTAATAATGACATTAATTTTGTGCTTCAGAGCTAGACATACTGTCTTCATTGCTAAGAATTAATAAAAAACTAGCATGTTTATGATCACATAATTATAGGATTCCAAAGTGGGAAGAGGGCCAATTATCCAGGCCAACTTCTACCTTTCCTAGATGAAGGGATGCAAACAAATTTTATATATAAGCACTAATTTAGGTTATATTTAAAAGTATCTCTGCTTGGTTTTTGGCTTCTATGTCTTTTTCTAAACTTTGCATACTCACAGAAAGCCCAGTTATTCAGGCAGTTCTTTGTTCTTTCTTGTGAACTGGTTTTCATCTCCCTTTTGGGGGACATGAGCCTGTAGATTATCTCAGCCTCTTTTCTAGGTTCTTCCTAAAGCCTAACACAATTATAAAGCAGGCTCTGTCTTGTCTTCAAGCTGACAAAAATATTTTTTGAGACATAATGAAAAATTATAAGAATTTCTTGAAGGTGGAGTGAGAGGACGTGGAGAAGAAAGAGAAGAAGAAAGAAACAGGTGGAAGGGAAGAAGAATTCATCACATGAGTCATGGTGTTTTCACAAGAAAACAGAGTGGCTTCATTTACCACCAAAATCTTTTGAATGTCTACATCTTTTTAGTGTTTCAATATTATTTAAACTTTAAACGTTTTGAGAATTCATTCTGAATAGGGTAATTATTGGAATCCAGAAGGATGAACCAACTATGCTGTAGGGTACTGGGACAGGCAGTTAGAAAATTTGTATTTGCCAAAGGAAAGAAAATAAAATGAAAGGCAGAAGTCAGCTGTTCTGACAGGGAAGATGATAATAGACAATGTTTGTCCTGCCCCAGCACTGTTCTAAGTGCAATATATATATTGCACTTAGAACATATACATATATACATATATAATTATATTATATATTCCATATATGGAAGTTATTTAATCTTTATAAGAAGTCTATGAGATAGCTAAGAGGAGTTCATAGAGCGGAAGTAGTATACATTTCATTTCATTTAATTCAGCTCTTGAACAAGTTATGATAGGACATGGACATTTATATTTGTTCCGATTAAATATTTCTTTTTTTAAATAAAAGGCTGACTTCTTAATTCTTAGAATAAAGAAAATAAGCAAAATTAAACATCAAAAATATTCATCATATTTGATGGAGCAATCATCAACATCTGGCATTTAGTGTGTGTCTTAGATACTATTTTTAAACTTTCCATTCATTGTTTTTTCTGCCATTGCCTTCATATTATTTCTTAAAGTATTGGGGTGGAAGTTTTTCTGATAGCACTGCTTAGTTACTGCTTAGAACTTAGATTTATTCTCCTGAGTAAACTATAGACAAGTTTTAGTTTTAACTATCCAAGATGCAACCACATAATCCAGAAATCTTGTGTTGTTGAGAGAGTATAAAAACCTACATTTACAAACAATCAAATCTACTTTCTAAGTAGAAAACTAATGTGCCTTGAAGAGTTCTTCAATACCCATTTAAACACTTCTAAGAAAGTAAAGTTATTTACTTGTTTTTTTTCTCAAGATTGACTTTCTTAAATTTCTCTCAAATAGCAATTGAATGGACACACTTGGAGGTTTTAGATTTGTTCTAGGCTAGTTTACTCTTGGCCTTGCAACTGTTGAATCAATAGATTGATACTTGAGTAAATACATTTAGCACCAGTTTTACATGTTAGGTCACTGTTAACAATAAATTAAACCTAAATACAAATTTTAAGGGAGAAAATCAGAAAATGTTTAAAGAAGACCAGTTTCGAAGAGAAGGTGAAAAAGAAGAGGATGAAGGAAACTATATAAACCTTTTTCTATGAATAATTAGCATGATATTTGAGTAATAATACTCCAAGAAGAATTCTGCAGTCATTGCATGATACATATACTATATCTCCGAAGCCATTGCTTTACCAGAATTCTAGAGTATGGGTCAGGATTTGTAATTTTAACTTTTAAAATCAAACTCTATATAAGTAAATTACATTCTATAATGAAGTCTTTCTCTCATACTAATTTTTGATATTGCAAATTCTGACTCTTACTCTTCATTTTCTCCCTCTCCTGCTCCTGACTTCACCTTGTTTAGTTTTCTTCTTTTCTTGAACACTTACATTCTAAAGCCATTCGGTCAGGGTTAGGTGGGCATCCACATCTGGTTGGGTGACGGGGAGCTGTGATGGCCCAGAATTATGAGAGCCCAGGCAAAATGGAAAACAGGTTCACATGGGAGAGCCACCTAGCATGGAGTCAGAGCTGAGAGAGGGGAAGGACTTCCATGAAGAGGATGATCTAGTGCAAGTCATATGAAGACAACAGATTGAGAGAGGTATCAATATTCAGGCCAGACTCAGTGAGATTGTCAGTGTCTGAGACTGTTGAGTAGGGCCTTCATACCAGGATTTTCTGACCATGATGTGTTAAGTAGAATAGCTGTGCAAGAGACATGGCGGTGTGGCAATGGCAAATTATTTACATCAGGGCAATTGATCAAATAGGTACAGATATTAAGAATAATGAGAGAAGGTTTCTCATTTACAAACATTGAAAGGGAAAATCTAGAATAAATATCCTAGTGTTGAGTTAGAACATTCATGATTTTAGTAAACAAGAATAGATATACAAATAAATAAAGGTTCAAATTTGTATGTCTCTGTGTGTGTACAAATAAATATATTCCTTAGCTCTGTTTAGTCAGAGGGCCTAGAATTAGTGACACCTCAATACCTAGCAGCACAGCACATTGATCTTGGTTTCTAAATATGTCTGATTCTTGGGGAAACGGCTGCTTCTAGACTGGAGAAGAGAAAAGGCAAAATAAGCATGGAAACACATGTTGAGATAGAAAATAAAAATGTGCTCAAAACACAGGCGCATGTCAAAAAAACAACAAAAAAATGGAGTATGTCTTAAAGAACTAGAGAAACCTGGGACAATTTCTGTATCAAAGCAAAGAATAAGAATAATGTGTTTTAATTCTTTGAATAAAATAGAAATCCATGAATCCATATTTATGCTTAATAAGTAAATTGAAAGCTTCAATTTTAAATGAGAACAAATATTGACATTATTTCAAAGAGTTAATTCACAAATGAAAATCCTCACAGAAACCATCTTAGGTGATCAAAGTTAATATAACCAATAATGGGACAAACCAAATCATGTACCACCTAGTAAGATGGGATGAAAGAAAACAGCACCTCTTCTGTGATATTCCTGATAATGATGAATAACCTCAATGCACTTGTGAGAAAACATCATTAAGCCAAATCAGAGATATTCTACAAAATACCTAACTTGTAACTTATAAATTATCAGGATGATAGAAATCAGAAAAAGAATGAGAAAATGTTTCAGAATGAAAGTGCCTGCAGGGACATGACAACTAATCACACATGTGATTGTGAACAGGACTTTCTTTTTTATTTTTACTACATAGTTAACATTATTGACACATTTGATGAAAATTCAAAGGATCTTCTGATAATTTGATGGCAGTAATTTATCAGTGTCAGTTTCCTGATTTGATTAATGCATTACTGTTTTATAGGAGAAGGTCTTTATGGGACATACATAGTAAAGTATTAAGGGATAATGAGGCAACAGATTAGACACTTATTCTGAAATGGTTCAGAACAAACATTATTTTTAATTTACTTGCACTTTTTAGATTAAAAATTATTTCAAATTAAAATGTATATTGTTTAAATTCAGTAAGTGACACATGGTATCGTTGCACACACTTAATTTTCATTTTCTCATTAAAAGCCAGTTTGAGCCTGGCATGATAGTGTGTGCCTGTAGTCCCAACTACTTAGGAGGCTGAGGCGGGAGAATGACTTGAGCCCAGGAGATTGAGGCAAGTCTGGGTAACATAGTGAGACCCCATTTGGATTTAGTTTTTATAATCAAGAGTTATTTGTCTTTTTATGTGAACTTTCTCTTTCAAATTTTCTTTTATTTTCTCACGAGACTGTTCTTCATGTATTTTCCTATTAGATATGTTGGCGCATTTTCTGTGATACAGTTGCTATAATCATTTCCTAGTTTGTCTTTTGATGTTATTTTTAGACATTTATTAAACTTGTATTTAGTAGTATTTATCAATATTTTGACTTTCTGACTTTGAATTTTAAGCAATTTTGGACAGTATCAATTTTTTAGTTATAAGAAAATTTACTTAGGCTTTTCTTTCCTTTTTTTTTTAATATATAATGAGAACATTTGGACACAGGAAGGGGAACATCACACACCGGGGCCTGTTGTGGGGTGGGGGAAGGTGGGAGGGAAAGCATTAGGAGATATACCTAATGTAAAAGACGAGTTAATGGGTGCAGCACACCAACGTGGCACATGCATACATATGTAACAAACCTGCACGTTGTGCACATGTGCCCTAGAACTTAAAGTATAATAAAAAAAAAACTTACGCTTTTCTCTATGTACTTACATGATTTTAGTTTTTACATTTATATTTCTGATAAATCTTTAAGTTACTGTGATGTATAAGATATGAACACAATTTTATTTTTTTCTGAAAATAGATGTTCAGCTTTCCTCAGTATCATTTATTACAAGCTCATATTTTTGCACTGATTTCAAGCGTCACTTTTATCATATATAATAGTTTAATATATGTTTAGATCTTCTTTCTCATCTTCTGTTCTGTTGCAACAGTACAGTTATATATTCTTGAGCCAAAACCTCACTGTGTTTAGTTATAAAGGCTCATTATTTTAATATTATAGGACTGGGCCTCCCTGACATTTCTTTTTCTTTTTTTAATTAGTCTTACTTGCTTATTAATATTTTTTCATATGGATTTTTGAATTAAGTAATATAGCTCTAGAAAAACCATATTGGATTTTTTAATTAAAATAATGTCAGTTTTACAAGTTAACTTAGAGCTTTGTCATTTTATACTACTAAATCTTCATATCTTAGAGCATGGTATGCCTTTCCATTTATTCAAGTTCACTTTTGTGCCTTTCAATGATTAGGTTTTCTTCATGTGGATTTTAGAAAACTTTGTTAAGGCCTCAGTATTTGATGTTTTTATTGCTCTTGTAGATGAAGTATTCTCTTTCAATATATCTTCTTACTAGTTGTTGTCTCAATATATGCAGACTCAATGTGTGTGTATTAATTTTATAAATTGCTATTAAATATTAACTATGTTCCTTTTCAGCAGGTTTCTTTTTCTTATTGCTTGCTTTAGGCTTTTCGTATAAATTATATCATTTTGTAAATAGAGATCTTTTTATTTCTATATTCCAAAATATTATGTAAATTATTGCTTTCTCTTATCTAATTGCATTGGCTAATGGGAGACACTCCTCTGTGTATCTCTTGTAAGAGCTCATACTCCTCTTACTGAGTGTGCTACAAATGCATAGTCCTGACAGCTCATTACCTTGGCTTTCTCTTGGCACTTTTTTGTGTTGCAGAAAGCAACTTTAAAAGATGGAAGTATCTTTTCCCAGGACAAAGAGTAGGCTTGCTTATCGCTACTATAAAAGTAGCCAATTCCCAAAGCAGCTCAGTTTTTTTCACATACCCACAGTATACACAGCATCCATCTGGTCCACCCACATCACCCCTTGCCCCACTGTGGGACTCAGAGGGCAAGGGGAATGGGTGAACTCACCATATCATGCAGCTTGCTGTGCTATAGTGACAAAGTTCTCTGTCTGTAATTCAGAAGTCATGTATCTTTTCCCAACATTCGTAAAATAGAAGGGTATTAGCTTGTAAGTAGTATAAAATCAGATCTCAGACCCAATAGTTATTTCCTCCAATGCAGTTTTAGATACTAGCAGTACCACAGAACATTTTATTTTACTGATTTTACTGGGAAAGCCTCATTAAGTACGATTTTTAATTGTTGTACACACACACACAAACACAAACACAAATTAATCATATTAAGGAATTATCTGCTGTCCATGTTCTTGAGCCTTTTGTAAACTCAGAATGTGCACTTTATTATACCTTTCAGAATCTGTGGCATTAATAATAAATTTTACTTTATTAGAATTAATATAATAAATTACATTAAAATATTTCCTCATTGAAGAAGCATTCTTGCATTTTTGAGGTACATTCCATTTGGTATGCTTTATCACTTTTAAATGTATTGCTGAATTCTGTTTGCTAATATTTTATTTATGATTGTTGCATAGGTATTCATGAGTGAAATTGGTCTTTTGTTTTATTTTTAGTACAATCTTTATCAGGCTTTAGTACCTTTAAAGACAGAGAAAATCACTTCCTATAATGCAGAAAAATATTTTAGACCTTTATAGAATATAGTGACTAAAAGTAAAGGTGATAATATTCAGGGAGTAAATTGTGAATAAAAAGATAATGACAGTTTAGAATATGCTTACTAAAAACGCGTAATGTTATATCCCTTATTCAGAAATTTTTGTTAAAAATAGAAGTCACATCTCTCTAATTTAGGGAGGAAGTACATTTTAAAAGTTACTTCTTGAGATCATCCTAATATCTAAGATAATATAATTTGAAATGATTGTCCCTGTGGACTGAAAAATGAATCTTTGAGACAGAAATCTGTACCATTTAAAAGCAAAATACCAGTTCAAGGACTGTGGCTCATGCTCTGTAATCCCATCACTTTAGGAGGCCAATGCAGGAGAATTGCTTGAGCCCAGGATTTCAAGACCATCCTGGACAACATCTCTGGACTGTAACCTCTGTAGATCTCATCTCAAAAAACAAAAACAAAAAAACCCCTAAAATAATACTAATAAAAGCAAAGTACCTAAGACCTCAGATTATTTTGTCAGAGCTAATATTGGGGTACCCGTATAGCTTACACTTAGCATTTTATGAAAGCTTCATTTTTCACCAATTATTTTCCAGATTAAAGAAAATGCTACAACTATATTTAAAACCTCCTTCCTATTTCCCTCCCATAGTTTCATCTTCCTTTTGTCCTGGATGTTACTACTCTTCTGATGTTGTGAGTGCATTCTTCCTTGTTTTCACCTACTCTGTAACATGGCTTTATCTCAGTCCTTCAAACCTTCCATCATGTCACAGCAGCTCATGACTCCTCCTCAGCCAAATCCCCTACACTCTGCATTCTTTCTGGGAACAGCTCCTTCACCTTCTTGCTCTAACAATTCCCTGGCTCTCCTTTGAGTTCATTGCTCTCCCCCTAGAACTTTTCGGTGGAGGAACTCAGCATGATTAGTAACTGTTCATGGACTGTGTCCTCCTGGCTTCTCACTGCACTTTACAGGCCACTGCCACTCCTTCCTAAAACTGTCAGCTCTGAAGTTCATGCCCTCAAACCCTGTCATCTGCCGTCCCTCTGTACTGCAGTCATTGATTCTCAATCTTTCATTCCCTAAAAATGTTAATTTTGGCTGGGTGCGGTGCCTCACGTCTGTGATCGCAGCACTTTGGGAGGCTGAGGAGGGGTGATCACCTGAGGTCAGGAGTTCAAGACCAACCTGGCCAACATGGCGAAACCCCGTCTCTACTGAAAATACAATAATTAGCTGGGCATGGTGGCAGACACTTGTAACCCCAGCTACTTGGGAGGCTGAGGCAGGAGAATCACTTGAGCTCGGGAGGCAGAGGTTGCAGTGAGCCGAGATTGCACCAATGCACTCTAGCCTGGGCAACGAGCGCAAAATTCAGTCTCAAAAAAAAAAGAAAATGTTAGTGTCTATTTTATTTTATTTTTTACTTTTTCAAATTAAAAAATATATTTGTACAAATTTGGGGGTACACAAGCAATTTTATTACATATATATAATGATTAATTATCAAATCAGAGATGTTTACTATAATCACCACTGAAGTACAATACATTTTTGTTAAGTATAGTCACCCTACTTTGCTATCAAACATTGAATTTATTCCTCTGATCTTACTTTATGTTTGTAACCTTAAACCCACTTCTCTTCATCTCTGCCAAACAACTCACTCTTTACAGTCTCTGATATCTATTTTTCACCCTATCTCCATGTGTTCAATATTTTTAGCTTCTACATGTAAGTGAGAATATATGATGGCCCTTTTGCATGTGGCTTATTTCACTTAATATAATGACCTCCAATTCCGTCCATGTTGCTGCAAATTGCATGATTTCTTTTATTGTGACTAAATAATATTCCATTGACATATGTACCACATTTTCTGTATCTATTCATACATCGATGAACACTTAGGTTGATTCCCTTTAACATGGCTCCAATCATAACTCTTGTTGAAAATTTGATAATCTATCTACTAGCCAAGGCAGCTTTGAGTTTCTCAACGTCCTTAATTTTCCTCCTGACAACTCACTAACTCCCTAATTTGCTCCCAACATTACATCCTAATGTCATTACCAAAAACCTCATCTGACACAGTTCCAAGCATTGTGTTCCCAGTCTACCACTTTATATGTTTTGAACACAACTCCAAACTGCTATTAGGATTTATAGTAAAATCATTCCTATTGAATTTTCTTTGTCTCATCCCATGCATGCCCTCATTTTCTTTTCTTCTTTTTAGTCTAGTTTTCAGTCTATTTTGGTCACTCCTTTGCATACACAATCAACCCCCTTGCTTCTCTCACCCTTTTTAATATTGGCCTAGAAACACCCCACCCTGGCTAAGTCCGACCTACCGCCTTGGAAGTCACTTGAATTGCCTAATGCAACTGAAGGAACAACACAGAATAAAATCATGCGGTCTCATTTCAAATTCCTGGTTACTTACCTTAATTGGTCTCTCAGTAGCCTAGCAATCCTACAACATTTCCTTAGTTTTTACATTTTCCCACTTTCCTGGATGGATTTTTCACACCTTGTCTTTACAGGAACACCTAACACCCCATTTCTTTTTCTCACTTTTAGCTGCTGACCTAGTTTCTTGTTTTATTGTGAAAAGAAATAGAAGATCTTTTTCAAATACCCTCAGAGCACATAGATCCACTTACTTTTATCTGCACCCACCTACTCTATCTTTCTCTGTGCTATTATGAATGAACTGTCTGCAGCCTTTCATAGACAGATGTGGCTACCTCTTCCCTTGTGAACTAAGTCCTGTCCATTTTTATGTCCTCAATTATTTTCTTTCAGCAGTTCTGTATTGTCATCTGTCTGATCAGTTTCTTCCTCACTTCTTGATTGCTCTTATTATAATAAAACTGCAATGCAATATCTTATTTATTTTCAAAAATCCCTTGACTCAATATTTCCCTCCATCTAGTTCCTCCTTCATTCTTGCCTCTTAAGAGCAAAGTTACTTAAGATAATTTTCTATACTCACTGTCCCAAATTATTTTTTCATTGTCTCATTAACCTAGTCAAAACAAGCTTTTGTCCCCAGCAATCCACAAAGACAATCTCATCAATGACAACTATTTGTTTTTCTAAATTCAGTCTTACTTGACCTATCAGTAATATTTGATAGTCTTGATCATTTTATTCATCTTGAATCATTTTCTTGACTTGGCTTCCAGGGTGCCCCATTCCCTGGCTTTTCTCCTGCCACACTGGCTGCCACTTCTTTTGTTTCTTTGCTGGTTTCTCCTCATCTCAGTTATTAACAAGTTTTAGAATGCCCTCTCTGGGCTCAGCACTTGGACTCTTCTCCATGGAAGCTTGCATCCTCTTTGATCTCATTCAGTCACATTGCTTTAAACATCATGTGTACACTGCTGCTTCCTCTATCAGGCAGAATTCAAAGAAGACTGTATCAAACAATGAGTTAGGAGATAATAGATTTCCCTACATGCTGCTCCTGTAATCATTCCCAATTACAATTCATGACAGTTCTATTCTTTTCCACTGCTCACACCAAAATACTTGCAGTATTTATTGAATTCACTCACTTCCTCAGTTCTTGTATTCCATCTAGGAACAAATATTGTCAGTTCTACCTTCACAGTCTCTCCATAATATGAGCACATCACTTTATCTTCACTGTTACTACCCTAAGACAAGCTACCTCTATCACTTGCCTGAGTCACTACGAAGGTTACTAATTAATCCCTCTAGTCTTCCTTCCATAAATTGCCCTCCTTCTTAACACCAATGTGATAACTAAATTTCGAGTCAAATTATGCCATGCTGTGCTTAAATTCCTAAATAGCTTTGAATTTCTCTTCTAAAATGTCTTTGCTTTGGTGCACAAGACTAAATGACATCATATTTCACTTATCCATCTGAAATTTTCTTCTTTTATATAAACTTCTGTTTTCAAGAACCATTATTGTTGATTCATTGAGAGATACTCTGTTTTTAACTGCTGTAGAGTAGATATTTTATGAATATGCTTCATTTCAGTTATCCATTTTCACAGTAGGGATTTACATATTTCCAAATTTGTATCACAAATTATCAATATATTAGACTCTTCACTTTTTGAGGTATAATCATGAAAGTTTATCTTACTTCCTTTAAACACTGCTTTCAATTTTCATAGATGAAATATTTTATTTTCCATCCTTTTGTGAAATATCCAACAGATCCCATTACTTTCTGGTGACTTCGAACTGCTCTGGCCAATGTAAAGCTTTATACTCATATCCAATTCAAAACTGGTAGTGTATCTGCTTACTTTTGGCACTACAGCAAATAAACATATGCTTAGTGGCTTTAAAGGACATACATTATTATCTCACAGTTTTAAAGGTCAAACTCCATATGGACTCTCTGCTTCCTCTTCTCTGGTTTTATAAGTCCAAAATCAAGGCATCAGCTGGCCATGGCTTTTTTCTAGATGCTCTAGGGGAGAATCCACTTCTGACATCATTCAGGTTGTTGGCAGGATTCACCTCCTTACAACTGTAGGGCTGAGGTCCTGGTTTCCTTGCTGAAGACTCTTCTAGCTTTTTAAGGCCACCTGCATCTCTCATCACACTGCCCCTTCCATCTTCAAACCAAAAACAGCATTTCAGGTCCTTTACACACTTCAAATGTCCCTGTCTTCCCCTTATGAAACATGTCTTCTCTAGCTGGAGACAGTTACCTGTTTTCAAAGACTCATATGATGAGATTTGGTCCACCAAGGTAATCCATGATAATCTCCCTATTCTAACATCTGTTACCTTAATTTCTGCAAAAACCCCTTTACTATGCAATGTAACATATTCACAGGTTCCCAGGAGCTGGGTGTGGACTCTTTAGGAGGGTCTGTCATTCTCCTTACCACAGTCTTCCCTACATTGCCCAAAGGTTCACGTCTCTTCCAAATGTAAAATATATTCACCCCATCCCAAGATCTCAAAGTTCTCATCCCATTATTGCATCAACTCAAAGT
This sequence comes from Pan troglodytes, assembly GCF_028858775.2. NCBI lineage: Eukaryota > Metazoa > Chordata > Mammalia > Primates > Hominidae > Pan > Pan troglodytes. The sequence goes on from NC_072401.2 coordinate 173,371,644, forward strand.
CTAAACTCCCATTTAATTTCATAAATTCAAAAGTCTCAAATCTCACCACCTAAATTATTGAAATCAGTGGGAACTGAGAATGTGAATATAATCTGTCCTGGAGCACAATTCCTCTTCCTCATGGACCCATCATTCTAAAGAAACAAGTTGTCTTCTACCAAAACATGTCCTGATTTGATTTCTATTTTAAAAATATAGTTGAATGCCGCAGTAAAACTCAGACCTTCATGGCTGTGGGCCATATTAACTCATCAGCAATTCTAGCGCTCTGAGAGAAACAATATATTTAAATGGGTACTGGGAGACAAATATCCATGGGTCGCTCATATTTCTTCCTATATCTTGCAGTAGAGGCACTTTCATCCTTTGTTCCAAAGTATCTTTTCATGGATATTTGTATGTTCAACAGGTATGGAAGACAGAGATAGTTTCTTTCTCTGAAGCAGAAAGCAGATTTGTTATCCAATGTAATATGTATATATGTAATGTCTCCATCCACTTGGGCAGATTTGATTGCATCCCCTTACAAAAGATCAGGGCTTCTTTATCTTGGGGTTCTTTAACTGTGATAAAATCTCACAGTGTGTACAGCATCCTGCTGAACCTGGCTTACCGTCACCTTCCTGGAACTTGGGGCAGGGGGAGATTGTCAAGGAGAACCAAAGTGAACATGAAGCTCATGCTTCCAGCTAGGCTGTGCATTATAAAGTCCCCTTTTTCTGACTAAGGAGTCTTGTATATTTTGATAGCAAACTAACAGTAGCTCATAAGCAAATTCAAATCTCAGACCCTTACACTTCTTGTCAGATTTGACAGGGAGGTTGGGATGATTTCAGAGACATGACTTTCTAGAAAAGATGGACTAGAGACATTTGTGAGCTTGGTGAGGGAATATGAGAAGATGATCCAGGATCCTTTAGTAGAATCCTGCCCATATGATGAACAAAGGATGGCAAGAGGTAAACGCCACTGTCCTGCCTATCAAGGACTATTAAGAGGTTGAGGGGTGAGAGGTGAGATTGAAACAAGCAGTGAGATTGGTGCTTCAAATGCTGTGCACTCCCCTCCAGTGGGAAGAAGGAAGGTTAAGGAGTCACAAAAGTTGATAACAGAGCTTTGGATGAAATGAAAACATTAGAAATTCATCTGGTTAAGTAAAGAGTGTCTATTTCACATCTCTTGAACTTGAAAGAGCCTTGCTTTCTGGAACAGAGCTTCTCCTTCCCTCCATGGCCCTGATCCTTCCCTCCTGCTTTCCCTGACTTTAGCTCTGTTTCAAGTTCCATTTGACTGAAAGTAACCAAAACCCACAAGGCTTATGAGAAAAGCAGAGTTCATTGATTCACAAAGTTTGTAAAGGATAAGGTTAAATACGGCGACACAATAACTTAGAACCGGATCCTGATAGCTTTACAATTATCTTCTTATCTTTCCTCTCTTATTTTAAATCCTAGATAACAGCTCCATTCTTTCATAATGGTTAGGGCCATGGTTATCAGTCCCATGTCTCACATCTTTAACATTTCACCATTAGAGCAATATTGAAGTTTTAATTCTAGGTTGAGTTTGAAAAATTTCAAGGAAAAATGTTCATCAGGCCAATTTGCAACAAAGTTCAACCCACAGGATTAATCACCTTAGTTGAAGAGGCAAAAATATATGACCATCACGGTTTTAGTTTTATATCCATTCCTATGATCTGGGGCAGGACAACAAGCCATGATATTATAATAATATGCTAAGAATATTAGACATACAAAATGAATAGCCAATATTAATTGTTTCTTTAAATAATCTGCTTTATGGAATGTTAATTTTTAAAATGACAAAATAATTAAATATTGTATAAATATATACACTTATGAAAGCACAATTTTTATAAAATAGAGAAGTATTGAAATTGAAGTAAACTTGTTACAGAATTATTTTAAAATATGAGTAGCTATTTGTATTCAAATACCAAAAAGATTTATGATAAACACTGATTTTCTTCTTCAAACATGAAAGTCAAATCACATATTAAAAATGAAAAGAAATATTTCTGTGTTTATAATGATCTGATCTTACTCTTTGTGTAAATATATAAATATCAACATTCAGTTACCTAAAGGTAGTTATGCATCTAGTCTTTAAAAATGGAAATGGTGGGAATATCTTCATTATTTAAAAATTACTTTACATATCAAAAGGAAAAGTTATGAGTTGAACAATTTTCTTAAGCATGGGTTATCATTACGGTAGGGCAAATTATCAAAATACTTTAATCAGATAAATCTTTCACTCACGATTATCAAATATGATTTTCCTTGCTGCATATCCATAGGCCCCAAGACCGAATACCATAATATCCACAGCAGTTTGGCTACCAGTGATACACACTAAGCTTTTCACATATTAATGTCTATTCCATGGGCATTATTCCAATAAAATATTTAATAATTTAACCAATTTAAGTATTGTTTCTCCTCCCTCAGTATAGAAAATCCAGTTTGAAGGAGACATCAATTTATTTCTCATAGAAAACAACATTCTATGGAATTAATAACTAAAGACATGAGAGAACGCATGCACACAGATATGTATTAAAAATTAATGAGTGTTTGTAGACTCAAGAAATATTAAACTTAATTTCAACTTTGTAAGCATAAGCATATGTCAGCATATGTCAATTTAAAAAATTGTCCAATTTGAGTTAATACAATATGGGCCAAAGAAATAAAACAGACAGGTCTAATACAGAATTAAGATAAATAAGAATTCTAAGACAGAAACCATCTTTTCAAACCTATTGACCAGCAGCCATGCCTGCCAGAGCATGAGGCAAAATTTATTAGAATTGGTACTGAAGAAGAAGAAAATCTATCCTCAACTATAATTTAAACAGACATCATGCTAGGACAAAAAAACCAAACACCACATGTTCTCACTCATAGGTGGGAATTGAACAATGAGAACACATGGACACAGGAAGGGGAACATCACACGCCGGGGCCTGTTGTGGGGTCGGGGGAGGGGTGAGGGATAGCATTAGGAGATATACCTAATGTAAATGACAAGTTAATGGGTGCAGCACACCAGCATGGCACATGTATACATATGTAACAAACCTGCACGTTGTGCACATGTACCCTAGAACTTAAAGTATAATAAAAATATATATATATAAAATAAATAGACATCATGAAGTAAGGAGAGTCCATAAAATAACAACCTTTTTAATTTTAATAGTTTACATGTATATGTATAATATATATATGTACACACACATATACGAGAAACAGAGAAAGAGAGACAAAGACACAGAGATATGGTTATATCTTTTCTGAGAGAAGCAAAACTCTTCTGTCTATAATAGAATCTAGAGAGTAAGGAAGTTCCAGGATCTGGGAGCAAGAGCTATTGAAGTAGTCATATAGTCAAAAAACAATCAATATGATTTTTCCAGCTTGAGGTAGCTTTGGTGTATTGTGTTCTTCAGTATTGTCCCTCATTAACTCATCTTGAAAAAGATATTTTAGCCATTTCAGAGTTTCTAGGGTTTTGTATTTGTGTATATGTCTTGTGTATTTTGTGTGTCTTACTATGCATGAACTGAAGAGTTTTTGGAATAAATAAGCTCTGAAATAGGATTAACTTTGTCATAACATACTGCCCTTACTTTCAGGGGGAAGAAGTTAAAGCTCCATGTTTTGCCCCAAAGGGAAAAGTGTTAAAACTGACCTTTGAGTAAGTATAATGGCATTTAGATTATTATATTATGATTAAAATGAACTCTAATTTCAGATGTATTATGAGACCCTGACCTTTTTCTATATTAGCAGTATAATGCTTTTAGAAACGGAAAATAATAGCTGTCTTGAGCTTGTAAGTGACTATCCAATATGAGATGTCAATTGCTCGCTCATTCTCTTTTCACCTGGGAGTACAGCTGGTAACACAGTCTTTATTGATCTCCTAGAAAGGCAATAGATGTAAGCACATCAAATACCTACTTGGCATTCCACTTATCTTATAAAACTGGAATGAAGAGTCATCTACAATGGCATATCTAATACTTAGAATACTATGTGCTTGATAGAATGTATAAGCTTTTATTAAATCAATTAATTAAGATGTACCTGTCCAAGCACATGCACATAAAATTAATATGTTCCTGCTCAAGTAGTTCGTAGAAGCCAAATAGGATTCTTTATATGCCATACAGAACACTAACTGCTGTCTGATTTTAAGAAAACTTAGCAATTGCCCTAACATGTAAATTTTGAAAAGTGACCTCTTTTTTAGGGCACAACCCTTCTAGGAGAGAATGTGTTGGAGACTAGCAGCAGGAGGTTGCTGTATATCCTCTTGCTCTCTTATCCCAGAGTCTCTGCTACTGTAACAGAATAAGATCCTATAGCTCTTGGCTCTGTAACAAAAATTCCCCAATCTGCTTCATGGGTCCTGCATCTTCTTTTTGGGGGTTTGCAGGAGCCCAATAATAATACTTCTTGTTTGTTTGGAGTTTGCAGGAGCCCAATAAATAATACTTCTCTATCTTTTCTAAATTATGACATTGTTGTGACAAAAAATAATAAGTTTCAAGCAGGCATAAGAAAAGCAATCAAACATTTATTACTGATAAGTGTAGTCTTGGAAGGTGTGGCTTTTTATCAGTAGGCACTGCCTGTAGAGTCAGGACTCTGCCATCCCATGCATAGAACAGGGCAAAATATATGTCCTTTACAGCTAGTCTTGCACCCAAAAGAAAGAGAAAAAGAGATCAAATACCCAAGATATGCATACTCACTTCTCTTTCCAAAGTCACCAATCTGATCAAGGAAGAGTGAAGAGGGCAGAAAGAGGAGGGAGAGCTAGGCAATATGAACTCCTTTCATGTGGAAGAAAACATCAGCAGAGATAAAAATTTCTTCCACTTGCCCCCTACTAAGAGAGTTCCCCAGGTTTTCAATCCACTGTTCTCCTCCCTCCATGCTACTTTTCTGGGGTAGTCAGGGCTGGACCCATAGTTTTGCCTATTATAGCAATCAAACAATACACTTATAGCTATCAAACAATTACTTCCAAAGCTAGTTTCCACCATGAGTTTCAGATTCATGTATTTAAACGATGACATGATAACCTGATTTGGATTTTTTCATCAACATTTTAAACTAAATACATCCAGAATGACCATCCTCATGTGCCCTTAAAATATTTTGTCAATTTCCTTCTACTATTCTTGCCCTAATTCTAAATTTCACTACACAAACCAGAAATTTGAAGCAGGCTTGAGTCTTCCTTTTTCTCATGACATGCAGTGAACCACGTACAATTGATCTCGTAGCTCACGTATTTGCTAATCTTTATCCTCTTTTTATTCCTACTATTTAAACCTTTTGCTTTTTACTTAATGGGAGCCAAGATAACTTTTGCACTTCTAGGCATCATATGAAGATGTCATGAAGAGTCAGAAACGGCTTTTAGCCAGGAGCAGAAGAGAATGAAAATCATAGACACGCAGGATATGTAGAGTCTATTCATGAATTGGTCACTCGCTGATTAATTTTTGAAAATAAAATTTTCCAAGCATTTTTTGCTATTAAATAAAGTTGTTGGTTGAATAATATCTCAATTGTATTCCAGATTTAAGATGTTGGATTATCTGCAGGTAAAAGGCTTTGTAATTCCTGACAAAGTACAGTAGCAGAGGACAATGAAGCCAAAAATACAAGCAATGAGTCTAGGAGCGACCAGAACATGTTTTCTCACCTTCTCCATTTTTCTTACAGAACTATAGGATGATAACATTTAAAGGAAATTTAAAGTTCAGCCACCACAAGTACTTGGCAGTTCTACCATGTTCCTGACAAGAGATCATTCATTCAACGAATGCCTAAGTCCCTAGTGATAAAAGACTTAAATATTTCCTCAAATGGGAGAGTCTTACTGCTCCCAGTTTCTATCTGGTTGACTTACTTTGGGAACAACTTAGGAATCTTTCTTCTACATGAATAGTCACATAAATATTCCCATATATTAATAAAAACAGTTATTACATATCTATATTGTTAGTTTTTTGAGGGACCTCTGTATCATTTTCCAGAATGGCTGTGCTAATTTACATTTACACCAACAGTGTATAAGATTCCCTTTTCTCCACACCCTCACCAAAACTTACTACCTTTTGCATTTTTGATAAAAGCCATTCTAACAGGTGAAATATGGTATCTCATTGTGGTCTTAATTTGCGTTTCTCTGATGATTAGCAATGTTGAGGATTTTTTCATGTATCCACTGGGCATTTGTATGTCTTCTTCATGAGAATGTGGGGAATCAAAAACAATTTAACTAATAGAAGCAGAGAGTAGAATGATGTTTATAGAGGCTGCGGGTGGGAGAATGGAGAGATGATGCTCAAAAGGTACAAAATCCTAGACAAGAGGAACATGGTGTTTTTTCCCCCCTTTTTGGAGGTTCTATTGCCCAACTTGTTGAATATAGTTAATAGTAAGAGTGCTGTAAATTTCAAAATTGATAAGAGAGTAAGTTTCAAATGTTCTCATTACAGAAATGTTCCATATTTGAGGTGATGAATGTATTAACTAGTTTGATTTTTAATTATTTCACATCTTGTTGATTATTACCTCACTTTGTATGCCATAAAAATTATATAATTATAAATGGTCGATTTTATAATAGGAACAAAGTATCAACTGGAATATCACAAAAAATAATTTAAAAATAAAAAGAGTTCAGGCCCTTCCTGGGACTTCTCTTTCTAACTTAAATGTCTCTTACTTTAAGATTTACACTTGGCAGATCATGAGGTCAGGAGATCGAGACCATCCTGGCTAGCATGGTAAAACCCCGTCTCTACTAAAAATACAAAAAAAAATTAGCCAGGCGTGGTGCTGGGTGCCTGTAGTCCCAGCTACTCGGGAGGCTAAGGCAGGAGAATCCCTTGAAACTCCGGGAGGCGGAGTTTGCAGTGAGCCAAGATCATGCCACTGCACTCCAGCCTGGGGGACAGAGCGAGACTCCGCCTCAAAAAAAAAAAATGATTTCCACTTATAAAGTAATTTTATATTTTCAGAAATACAATTTGCTATTTGGAAGTCTTTCATTTTATTTAGGTGTACATTAGGACATGGCAAAAAGAAAAACTTAATAATTTACAGTTCAGTTTGGTCTACCCATCAATCCATCCATCCATCCATCCATCCATCCTTCATCTATCCACTCCATTCATGCACCTATCAATCTATTTGTGTATTTTTTTCATTGTTCAACAAAATGTTTCAGATGTGTTATCAGATAGGTAAGTAGGTAGGTAGGTAGATGATAGATGGATAGATAGATAGATGATAGAAAAAACAGAGAGCAGAGCAGGAGTGTCAACTCCTTTGTTATTTCATGTATTCTAAACAATAAATTTTATGCTATTACTTCTATTAATTATACACAGAAAAGTCTGTACAGAAACTAAACATCAAAAGCATTGTTCTCTGGCCATCTTCTTTAATAATCTAGCTGTCTCTATTAAACTTGTCACAAATCTATAAGGAAAACAAACTCCAAATGTATATATATACATACACACATGCTTATTCACATCTATCACCTATAGTCCTATCACACATTGTGGCAAAGCTCATTCAATTGGTTTTGCTGCACATACATTTACATAAATTTTATTCTATTACTAGTGTAATATTATGCTGACTTTAAAATTATGTTTTTATTCTAAAATGTGTTTATTTTTAAAGCTAGCATTCATTGCAAATTTACGGTATACAAGATATAATCCACAAAAGTTGCGTGCCTTTTCAATGCTCGCATAGTCTGTATGACACAGATAAGTATAGCTGATGTAAGAAGCAGCATATCTTCATTGTTACCCCGAAATTTGGAGCCAAACTCCACTTTTCACTAGCTGTGTGACCCTGGGCAAGTTACATATCATGTCTGTTGCTTTCGTTTGTTCATAGGTAAAATAGAAAAATACTTCAAATGTTTGTGAAGCTTAAATTGCTAGTATATCTCAGAATACTTCAAATGCTTATGAATATCAAACTAGCTGGTATATCTAAATGAATATTATGAATACTAATATTTATATAAAGTAAATATTAAATTAGCTAGTATATCTAAACCCTGGCATATAGTTAGCTACATTAAAATAAATAAATGCTCTCAAGATTACACAATTACAAGGTAAGGGAGCTGGGAACCAGTTAAGATTAACTTATTTTTTTAAATGTCAAAGATATGGATAAATAAGCGAAGGGATTTCTAAAATAAAAAAAAAAGTACCTTAAGCTGAATAATGAAATGTACCAATATGGTGATTTTTATTATAGTCAAATTTACAATCCAATCATACACACACTTTTCAAATCAACTTTTCCTCTGAAACCTTAGTATTTTGCTTAATTTATAATTTACATGTTCTTTTTTTCCCTATATTCATTCTCAGTTGAAGGTAAGCCGGTGCCTACCAACACAGTTCCTCTTGTCCCAGCAGGGCTAGTATAATTACCTACTCAGGTCTTCATCTCACATGCCACTGGAAATCTCGAGCTTCTAGCCGAGTTCGGTGAAACACAACCTTTCATCCAATTGATTCCATAGTACTACAATAAGATCATCCTAACCATTGTCATTTCCTTTACTCGACATAAGTATACATGAAAATCTCTACTCCATATATTGCACTGCAAAGAAAACTTTATTGCTTCAAAACTACTCATGTCACTTTATTTGTGGGAGCTACATACACCAGAATGCATTGCAAAAGACTTTTTTTTTCTGAACATAATTTATTCCCAGAAAAGCCTGGCTCTTAGAAGGTAAAATAATTTTGTTTAATAATCAATAAGAGTTTAATTCTGAAAATGGCTGGAGAAACTTTTTTGTAATGTTTAAGTCACTGACTAGGGAAGGGTGGGATAAACAGGTGGAGGGTAGCACTCTGCCCTACCCTAGTTCTCTGCAGATCCATCTGGGCTTTTCTACTCACTTTCACGAAGCTGGGCTGATTGTTTTCCAGGAATGGGCATAGCATGGTGTGGTTCCCAGATTGTTCTTCCTATCCATCAACTTGAAATTAGTAAATTTTTTTTTTTTTTTTTTTTGAGACGGAGCCTCGCTCTGTCGCCCAGGCTGGAGTGCAGTGGCGATCTCGGCTCACTGCAAGCTCCACCTCCCAGGTTCACACCATTCTCCTGCCTCAGCCTCCCGAGTAGCTGGGACTACAGGCGCCCGCCACCACGCCCTGCTAATTTTTTTTGTATTTTTATTAGAGACGGGGTTTCACCGTGTTAGCCAGGATGGTCTTGATTTCCTGACCTCATGATCCGCCCATCTCGGCCTCCCAAAGTGCTGGCGTGAGCCACCGCATCCGGCCAAAAGTTTTTCACAATTCTGGTTTTAGTGGTTTTTTTTTTTCCTAAGTCTTGGTTTTCCATATCACTGTGAATCTTGATCACTTCACATCTTTATAGGTATTTTAGCGGAAAGTCTGAAGAAGCTACCAAGAAGACATTTCAATATGCACAATTCTAATTTAACATTAAGATGTTTTATTTCAGCAAAAATAATATATTCTGTCAGATTAATACCAATACCAGCTTATTTTGATGGATAGGTGCATTATGCATGTAAAAGCAACTTTAATCTATAATAACAACATTAGATATCTTATTGATATGTTAGTAGACATTTTTTCTAGTATGGAAAAATCAGAGCACAATAATATCAAAAGAATGTTGGAAGAGTTCTGATAGTGGAATATGGGAACCTCCATTTTTTTGAATTATACTAGATTTTTAAACGTTATACTTGAAACAAATTAAAAACAAGTAAAACAAATACTTTCACACAGAAATTATGAAACACTGGGATTAAAACTAAAGGCACTCTTTCACATGCCTTCCAGGGTGTTCCAACCCCATGGGAAATGCCTGTGTCTCAAAATAGTAAGAACACCTTGGGCGAGAGGTTGCCATGACAGCACATAGGGCAGCAGGTGCCCCATTGTTCTCTCTCCACAAAGACTTCACAGCAATTTCTCATCTCTCACTTAAAAGCTACTGACCAAGATGCTGCCTTGTACAGGGGCTAACTCTGGGTTCAATTGCATTAGCACTGGAAATCAGGAGAGCAAATGGTCAGCCACTGGATCCACAAACACAATTGAATTTGATCCAAATAATGTTGGCAGAGCTCAGTCACAAACTGTGAGGAAAGTGACCAAAATTGCCACTTCACAATCTTGATGAATATTTACATAGAATACTTTTCTCACAATATTCGAATAAATGTCAACAGACACAGAGAGACTTCATTTGAAACATGGAATTATAAGCATTATTTTATCTTTAAAAATTAACATAGACATTTCAAATTATTTTCAAGTTTATGTATACAGACATTTGAACTTGAACACACAGTTTCTCTTCCTATGCCTTACACTTTATCTTAGTCCCTGATAGAACCAACTGTGCAACTAGCCATTATTCATCAAAGTGAAGTCCAATGTTGAATTATTAGCAATTTGCCTAAATTGGGAGACATTAGGATAAAAAAGGGAATATTAGATAAATAGATAAATATTAGTTAATAAATTTAACAAAAATGAGAGATTTATGAGGGTGAGCAGAGAGAAAGGAATAAATGACTACTATAAGAATAGAGGACTCTAGAATTCTTTATTATGCCAGTATTCTTTTTTTCTGCTCGCAAGTTTAAAAGTGTTTTATCCTGGCATGGGTACTGTTACCATGTAGAGACTCACAAGTTTAAAAGTGTTTTATCCTGGCATGGGTACTGTTATCATGTAGAGATATTCAAATGATTTGGAAAGCAGACATATAAATTATTTAGAGGACGAACCCTGTCAAATGATTTGGAAAGTGGACATATAAATTATTTACAGGGGGCCCCAGAGCTCCCATGGAAGCCATCATGGACAGTAAGACCCTCACTCCAGCTTCCAATATTTGTAAGTTAATGATAATTTGGAAAAATAAAAGTCTGCTTTAAAAATGTTGAAAGTAAGCCTTTACTTACTTTCTACTCACTTATAGGGCTCACTTATGGGCTGTCTACTCACTTATAGTAAAATCAGAAATAAATACTTAATATTCTGATTTCCCACACTCACTACAATTACTAGATTTTTTGGAGAAACTGTGTTACATTATGGACATATGAGAATGAAATTGAGGTAGGTAGAAGAAGAGGAGTTTTGGGGTTCTTGAGTGTTTTTTTTAATATGTAAGGGCAATACTCTTTGATGGAGTTAAACAAATTTCAAGTATGTTCATAAAAGTGCTGCAAATTATTTTGTGTTTCATATAAAGAGTCAATGCCTTGTTGAATCTTTTTGGGATCATGGATCTCTTTGCTAATGTCATACAATTTATAGATTGTATTCTATCAAAAAAACAGAATCATCAAGCAATTTTATATGTAATTTCATGATTTCATAGCCTATGAAGCTCATCCATAAATTTCCCCTGAATTCTGTGATACCAGGTTAAGATGTCCTGTAATAGAGCACATTTATAGCAAATAATTTAGAATATTTCATTTGACCCACCAGTCCAAATCTGGGCAGCTGTTGTTGAGCCTACTCCCTGACTCTTGTCTTACAAACATGTCCTCAATTCTTTCTCAATAATAGGCAAGAAATAGAAAACTGTTTATTGCCAATTGAACATATAGTTTGGTCAAAATGTCTGCTACTGAGTCCCTGGGTCTTCCTTCAAATTCCACTGAGCAGCCTCTTCTCTGCACTTACCAGAAAGCCATGGTTGTATCAGCATCCTATTCTTGTGGCCAGAACTATTTGGATTTTACCCTATTTGCATAAGTTCAGCAATGTGAAGAGGAGCTAGAAGCAGAATCTCTCCTACCAAAATAATTATATCAGCTAGTAAATTACCTCTAAACATTCTGTGGATGTTGACAAAAGACAAGAGACTACTGTCTCAGCCACAGTAGACTATCACTCAGGAAAAAACAGTAGCAAGAATATCAGCATAGTCGCACGTGTTTTTTGTGTCCCAACTCCCACCTGATGATGCAGTGTGTCAGGGGAGCCAGTGTATGTACAGGGTTCACCACGGGAAAAAAAATGGGTTTATGAAATCCACTGTCATACATTTCCTAAATATTAATATGATACTAAGTGGTACGTTCTCCTGATGCATTATCTCACCTCTCAGGTTTCCATCTGCTTAAACAATCCTGAAAAGTGGCTTGTATGAAAGAAGCTGAGGTCATAGCTTTGCAATTTTTACACACTCGGAAAAAATGCATAGGAGTGTAAGAGGTTCATGGAAGACTGCCTCTCAATGATACCATGAAATAAAAACTGCTAATAGTTTGAAAAATTTTTGACAGCTCAAGCAAATGTTTGTATTATGTAAGAGTACACACTATAGTTTTTTGGCCTCCCCATGGAGTATCTCAATAGCCCAGCCTTTTCATGTAATCTTTACAGGAAGGATATTGACTCTATGCAGCTTATTTTAAGAACTCAGGAATGGCATTACATTGATGACATTCCCCCTTTCTCTAAGCTCTCAAGGCCTTACAGCTTCTCCCAACATTTGCATTACTCTGTGAACCAACATTTCCTAAGTGACCAATGCATACATAAAACAATCTATTCAAACTGCAAAATAGATCAATGAATTTTAATATACCTCATTTTAAAATATTACCTTATATGTTTTCATATTACACATTAACTCTAAGCTGTAAATAATTACCACTTGTTTAGTTTTGCTGTGCATCAAAGAAACTCAGCCACAATTATCTGGTAAGGCTATTAAAATACTCCTCTCTTTCCCAACTACCTATTTGTGAGGAAAATTTTAGAAGACCTAAATAAATGGAAAAAATATATATTTCTGGATTCAAAAACCCAGTATTTTTAAGATATACATTTTTTTTTTGAGACAGAGTCTCTCTTTGTCTCCCACACAGGAGTTCAGTGGTATGATCTCAGCTCACTGCAACCTCTGCCTCTTGGGTTCAAGTAATTCTCATGCCTCAACCTCCTGAGTAGCTAGGGTTACAGGTGTGCACCACCACGCCTGGTCAATTTTTGTATTTTTAGCAGATACAGAGTTTCACCACGTTAGCCAGTCTGATCTTGAACTCCTGACCTCAGGTAATTCACCCACCTCAGCCTCCCAAAGTGTTAGGATTACAGGTGTGAGCCACTGCGCCTGGCTGATACATTTTATTTATATATTCTTATCATATAAATAAGATGAAAATTTAACACAATTCCAATCAGAATTGTTATCAGACTTTTTAAATAAAAGTTGACAATCTAAATGGAACATTTCCATAGTAAAGCAAATCATCTAAAATAGTCAAAAAAATTTGAATAAAGAAAAATCTAAAGAATCTACACTATCATATTAAAAGATATATTATAAAAAAAAACAATTAAGCCATAGTAGTACTAGCATAAAAAACAGATCAATAAAAAAAGAGGACATAAATTAACACATATATGGTCAATAGATTTTTAATAAATATATCATTAATTTTGTGAGAAAACGAGTCTTTTTTAAAAAATAAAATGTTGCAATTACTTCTAAAAGCATTTTGGAAGCTTTTTAAATATGTAAATGTAAGCATGAATTAACCATGTACTCAACTGACATTATCTATACATTAAATATATACTAGTCATTTGAACTACAAATTCAAGGTATTTACACAAGAGACATAAAAACTTATATCTAGACAAAAACTTATACATAAATATTCATAGAAGCTTTAGTAATATTTGCCAAAACTAGAAACTCCCCAAATATCCACCAATAGGTAAATAGATAAGCAAATTGTGATATATTCATATATTAGAATATTGTTAATGATGGCAGTGGCGGGCTGTCTGGAGCAGCTGCTGCCATTGTGCCATGACTGCAGGGAGGGCACAGGGAGGAGGCAGAACTAGGCCTGCACTCCACAGAGCTAGCAGGAGCCAGGGACAAGCAGGAGCCCTCCCTAAGGCTGCTGCCCTGGGGGCCATTGCCATGGGGCTGAGTCAAGCAGCCTGAAGGCAGGGGAGCAGTGTGGTCAGGCACAGAAGGATGGGCAGAGAGGGGCCCAGTAAGGACCAGGATCGTCACCCCAGGCTGCAAGGAGGTGCGGCCAGGGCTGCCTGCATGCTCCATGGAATGGGCAGGAGCCCTGCCTTCCCAAGTGCAGGACCCAGGCATCTCTGCAATCTGCACCCTTGGGGCCTGGGAAGGACCCCTGCTCCCGAAGGCTCTGGAGTGTCTGCTGCTCCCACTGTCTCGCCTCTCCCCAATCCCGGTGCCCACTCTGACCTTGGAGCAGGGTTGGGGCCAAGCCTGAACACTGTCACAGCATGGCTGGGTGTGCACACACTCAGGGCAGCACTGACACATCAGCCTCCTGCCACATTCCCCTCCAGACTTTAAATGCCTACAAGTACTCGGGGAAGTTGAGGAGGGGCTGAGGGCAGCTCAGTGCTGGCCTGCAGGTACCCCTTGGCACGAGCAGCCTGGGCATCATGGAGAGTAGCAGGAGGCAGACAGGATCCTGGGCAGAAAAAGGTGGTTCCTTCAGGCCAGGGAGGGCCTCAAGGCTGGGGGCCAGGCTGCCAGTCCCACAGACTGGAGCGGGAACTTGTGGTGCCTTTTCCACGCACACCTATGGCCACCCAAGGACCAATCAGTGCACACTTCCTCCCCTCTGAAGCCCATAAAAGCCCTAGGCTCAGCCAGAACTGAACACTCATCGAGATGACCGGCTGCAGAGAGGAGCTACCCTCTCTGCTAGGAGCTGAACACCCTGCTGTGGAAAGGGGCTTCCCCCTGCAGGCCTCCTCTGAGCTGTTCTATTGCTCAATAAAACTTCTCTTCATCTTGCTCACTCTTCACTTGCCTGTGTATCTCATTCTTCCTGGTTGCAGGACAAGAACTCTGGATACGCTGAATGGCGAGGCTAAAAGAGCTATAAAACAAACAGGGCTGAAACATGCCCATTGCTCACCACATTGCAGGCGAAGAGAAGAAGAGAAGAGCTGTGGCCCTTTGGGGAGCCCAGCCCTGGCAACTCCCTGAACCAGGGTTGAGATTCCCTGTTTGGGGCCCCATGGTCCCTGGCATCTCCAAGCTTCTGGGCACCACCAGATTCCCCCATGCCAGCTGTGGAAGCTGCTTGTGGCGTGCCTGGTCTGGCCACAGCCTCACAGAGAGCCAGTGCCTGTGTCAGCACCTGGAGCTGCCTGCCTGGCTGCAGCAGCCAGCATGTCTGACTGTGTGTAGTGGCTGAACCCCACAGTCACTCACACACCCCTCTCCGCTCCACACCTGACTCACCCCTGGCAGGCATGGGATCCAAGCCCTTGGCAGGTGTGGGATCCAGGCTGATAGTGTTAGCCGAGCACAGCCTGCCAGGCTGAGTGGGTGAAACAAGCCCAGTGGACCCAAGCTTTCCTTGGGCAAAGGTGCTAGTGGCCACAGAGGTTTCTGCCCAGAAAAGTGACACCTCAAGGATCTTGTAACATTAAGTCACAAAAATCAATAAACTACTAATGTAAGTAAAATCATGGGTAAATCTCAAAAACATAGATAACTACTGACTTGGAGAAACTAGACCAAGAGAGTATATACTCAGTGATTTCTTTGTATGACATTCTAAAAATGGCAGTGATTATCTGGGGTCAGCAATAGATGATAGTTTGGTGTGAATAACCGCAAATCTGAGTGGGAAAACATTTTGGGTTGACAAAATTGTTCTTTACATTGTAATGATGCTTCCATGGAGTTATGGACTGAATTATGTTTTCCAGAATTCTTAGGTTGAATCAATAATCCACAATGTGACAGTATTTGGACACAGGGCCACTAAAGCAGTAATTAAGATAACATGAGGTCACAAGTGTGGGTCCTGAATACAATAGGACTGGTGTTCTTATAAGAAGAAAGTGACACAGTAGCAGTGCAGTACACAGAGAAAGGGCTATGTGAGGATAGCAAGAAGGTGGCCATCTTAAATCCAGGAAAAGAACCCTCAGGGGAAGCCAACCTTGCTTACACCTTGACCTTAGACTTCCAATCTTGACTGTAGAAAACACATGTCTGCAGTGTAAGCCACCCAGTCTGTGCTATTTTGTTATGGCAGCCCTAGCTGACTAATACGCACGGCTCTAAGCATCTGCCAAAACTCATCAAACTACACATTTAAGATGGGAGCATTTCATTGAATACAAATTATACCTCAATAAAGTTGATTTGTAAAACCTCCTTAGGGAATGACAAAAAGAGCACTACACTGAATGCTCTATACATTAAATTGCATTCCCTAAATGAGAAACAGAACACTTGTTCTCTGTTTAGGATTTCTACAGGATAACTGTAAATTCTTCAAAAGATATAGTACTCTCACAATGGCATAAATATCCTATATCTAGAGTGGAAAAATTACAGTGGACAAGGACATCTGGCTTTGAAATGGTTTTGTTGGCAGCTTTGGAGTGTCAGCAGCAATAAGTGACATTTCTCTACAGCTCTGGAAGCAGAAGAAAATCACAAATGCCATTGTCATAATAGGTGCATTCCTTGTGTAAATATGATATACTCCCAGAGGATGCCTGAAGTAATTGAGAGAAATTAGAGGAAGCTGTAGTTCTAGCAGAGTGAATACAGTTAGAGCCAGAAATAGAGATTTGATTTATTATCATTATTTTGACTTGATATATTTCCCCACATAATTGTGCCCTGGGAAAAATAAGCTAATATAAAAATAGAGCTAGAGATAGAGCTGGAGGTTACAGACATATATATAGTAATATAGATAGATTAATAGATAAATAATAGATATAAAGAAATAGATGGATATATATGAAGTTATATTAATATATAGGATTATAAATGCATAGCTGTATAAATATGTAGATATAAAGACAGACCCAACTGGTCATTTTGAGAGTGGATTTGTGAGTGATTTTAGCTAAGCACTCATACTATACAATTAAACTATAATGCTGAGTGTGTCCTTATGGGAAACTTCAAAATTCAAAAAAAGGGTTTTAAGGGGGAGACAAGATGACCAACTAGAGGCAATCAGGAAGAGTATCTCCCACTGAGAGAACAGATCATAAAGAAGGCTGGCACACTCCAAGCAGATCTTCAGAAGGAAAGCATTGAGAATAATCAGACAGAGGATGCAGACCCTGGGATGAAGTGGGAGAAAGCTGGGAACTCTGCACAGGGCTGCTGAGCACTAGGACTAGTTCTTGGTCCCAAGTGTCTCCTGGGAAAGGGGTGAGTTAAATAGGTAGGAGTGGCCTAGTCTCACCACAGACTTCTGGAATCCTACCTGCAGGAGACCACACAACCACCCACAGACATCTGAGCTGACAGGAGAGCTGCAGGGAGAGGTGGCAGGGACAGGACTCCACCCTGGGCAGAGCCCGGCGGGTTTGGCATGGGAATAGCTGCAGTGAAGCACAGCCAGAATGTCTGTCTCCTAAGGCTTGCCATGCTCCCCCAGGTGGTTTTGGCCTTTGATCTGTCAGACCTTGACAGGGCAGAACAGTCTTGCCAATATAATGGGGCTAGTCTTATCTGAGCACTGCCCTGTCTGCTGGCCTCTCCCAGAGTTCCTGCCTGTCTGTACCCACTTGCAGGGCAGCCTCAGGTGCCCAACCAGGATATTTCCTGGCAGCTAACATCATAGCTCCTTTGCTGGCATACTACACTTGATGATCAAGGAGCTTCAGCCAGCCACCCCTCATCAATGCATACCAATTAACCTGCAGCTTTCGCCCACCACAACTTCTGCCCACCAATTTGCTGGTGCACATGCATCCACAGCCCCCACCCCCACCACTTTGATGGTATATGCACATAGGCAGACCTCACTGCCCTGCTTCTGCTTGTGCATGCATAAACAACTCACCACCCTACTCCTCTCAGCATGAGCACATGCGGACACCAGCACTCCATCCCTGCATGCACCCCACCACCCCATCCCCACTGACATGTGTTACCCTGCTGCACATTTCTATTGCTCTCATGCATGTGCAAGCTTGGGTCCCATTGCCACTGCCCCAACAAAGTACTTTGGCTGGCACCCTTCATCAGAGTATTGTTGCCAGCAGATTGGGAACACCTTAGCCCTTCCAGCACAATAGGTGCTTAATATCAAGGACATAGAGAACAAAGCTGTGAGCCTGGTGGCAGGTCCACAGGGTTAGAGAACACAGCGCAGGTGTGTTGAGCTGAGACTTGCCCCCTGAAATCTTCCCTAAATGAAATCAGTTGGCCAAACTCACCTTATACCACAGTCAAACCCTCAAGGGCATCAAGGAATATAAAGGCAAGAAAAAATAAAACTATCCAAGAGATGGCAATTTCAAACATTCAAACATTAAAGGAACATCATCAGCCTATGTAGATGAGAAAAAACCAGCTCAAGAACTCTGGCAACTCAAAAAACCAGACTGTTTTCTTACCTCCAAATGACCACACTCGCTCCCCAGAAATGGTTCTGAACCAGGCTGAAATGGCTGAAATAACAAACATACAATTTAGAATCTGGATAGGAACAAAGATCATCAAGATTCAGGAGAAAGTCAAAACATATGCCAAAATATCTCAGGAATCCAATAAAATGACACAAGAACTGAAAGATAAAATAGCCATTTTAAGAAAGAACCAAACCATACTAATAGAGCTGAAAAAATGCACTATAAGAGTTTTGTAATACAATCAGAAGTATTAACAGCAGTATAGACCAAGGTAAGGAGTGGATCTCAGAGCTCAAAGACAGGTTATTCAAATGAACTCAGATAAAAATAAAGAAATAATAATTACAAGGATGAAAAAATCTTCTGAGAAATACGAAATTGTGAAAAGAGACCAAACCTATGAATCATTGGCATCCTTCAAACATGAGAGGATAGAGCAAGCAATTAGAAAATATTTGAGAGTATTGTTCATGAAAATTTCTCCAATCCACTAGAGAGGTCAGCATTCAAATTTAGGAAATGCAAAGAAGCCCTAAGAAATAATACATAAGACAGGCATTGCCAAGATACATAGTCATTAGATTCTCCAAGGACGATGTCAAAGAAAAAATATTACAGGAAGCTAGAGAGAAAGGGCAGAACACCTACAAAGGGAAGCCCAATAGGTTAACAGCAGATCTTTCAGCAGAAACCCTACAAGCAAGAAGAGATTGAAGGCCTATTTTTAACATTCTTAAGAAAAGAAATTCCAAACAAGAATTTCACATCCAGCTAAACTAAATGAAGGGAAAATAAGATTCTTTACAGATAAGAAAATGCTAAGAGAATTTGTTACCATAAGACCTAACTTACAAGTAGTTCTTAATGGAGTGCTAAACGTGGAAATGAAAGGCCATTATCAGTCACCAAAGAAACACACACACACACACACACACACACACTTATGCACATAGACCATTATGATGGTTAATACTGAGTGTCAACTTGATTGAATTGAAGGATGCAAAGTGTTGTTCCTGGGTATGTCTGTGGGGGTGTTACCAAAGGAGATTAACATTTGAGTCAGTGGATTGGGAGAGGCAGATTCACCCTCAATCTGGGTGGACACCATCAAATCAGCTTCCAATGTGGCTAGAATAAAGCAGGCAGGAGTTGGAAAGAACAGACCTGCTGAGTTTCTTGGCCTTCATTTTTCTCCTGTGCTGGATGCTTCCTGCCCTCCAACATTGGACTCCAAGTTCTTCTGCTTTCAGACCCTTGGACTTACACCATTGGTTTGCCATGGGCTCTCGGGCCTTCAGCCACAGACTGCAGGCTGCACTGCTGGCTTCCTTACTTTTGAGGTTTTGGGACTCAGACTGGCTTCCTCGTTCCTCAGCTTACAAATGGCCTATTATGGGAATTCACCTTATGATCGTGTGAGTCAATACTCTTTAATAAACTCCCATTTATATATACATATATCCTATTAGTTCTGTCCCTCTGGAGAACCCTTAGTAGTACAACTATTGACACTAGAAAGCAATTACACAATCAGGTCTGCAAAATAACCACCTAACAACACAAAGATAGGACCAAATCTGAACGTATCAATATTAACCTTGAAAGTAGGTGAGCTAAATGCCCCACTTAAAAGACACAGCATGGGAGAAAGATGTAGGCTGGGAGGCTAGGCCCATCTCTATTTTTCATGTTTTTCTGCCTGTTTCATATTTGCTGGCAGCTGATTAGATTGTGCCCACCAGATTAAGGGTGGATCTGCCTTCCCCAGCCTACTGACTCAAATGTTAATCTCTTTTGGTCAACACCCACATAGACACACCCAGGATTAACACTCTGTATCCTTCAATCCAATCAAATTGACAGTATTAACTCTGCAAGTCCACCCCTACATCTCCTGAGATCATATGTAATCTTCAAATAAAGACAATATTGAGGTCATAATTATGCTTAACATAATACAACTATCCTTCATACAAGGGGAAATGCACCAATCCCCAACCCAAATGCTATTACATAAAGTTAACAATACTTAAATGCTGATATGAAGTCAATAAATCTTATGTCACATGATAAAGGAAAAGGAAATAACATGAAGATATTTCCTTAGTACAAGTGTACACATGCACAAACATGTTTTCAACAAAAGAAGGAGGAAATACTCATGACAATTACAGTCCTCATTTCCGCAGCCGGTCATGTGGTCATAGCTGGTACTGATGACTACCTTCTTCTACTACCCATTCTGTATCCCCTTTGCCTTCAGCAAGCACCTCAGCAGGTCATGGTTTTCTTCCTGGTGGAGTGACCCAAACCTTCATTCCTGAAGAGTCTGGAACATTTGTAGTCCTGCCTGGATTTGGCTGTTGTACTTTCCCATTGACCTTAATATCCACTCCCATGCCTGTTCTCCAGATTGCTGTTTATATAAATTAGAGAACTCAAACAGTTCTTTTTGAATGTAGTGCATCTCCTCATGGGTCACACTCTCAACCTCACCTCTGGGGGCCCACCAGGACTTTAGTCTAGTTACAGGTCTAGAAGCAAACAGAGGTGTTCGGTGTGACTTCTGAGGAGAATCAACATTATCTTGCCTTGCAATTGCCTTTGGAGAGGGCATTGCTGTTGCCTCAGGCAGTGCAGGGTTTTTCTCCTCAGACAAAGGTGGAAAGGCTGATGGCAGCATGAGTCAGGGAGGGGATGTTGCCACTACTGGGGATGGGGATGTTCCTTCTGGTAAAGAAGATTCATCAGAGTTTACAAACTCAGTATCTGCAGCTTCATCAGGGTCCTCCCACATATCCCCATTCCAAGTTGCAGGGTCCCATTCTTTTCCAATGAATGCCCTCACTTTAACAGTAGACACCTGGTGATGCTGTGCATGCATCTTTCGTTCAGGTCAGCCACTCTCATAATAAGAGTTTGTTTCTTTTTCCACAAATCCATCTCTTTCTCTGCAGGAGATAAGACTCTCACTCAGGGCAATCTTAGCAGATTTGAGGCTCAGTATCTGCTTCTGAAGCCTTGATACAGAATCCTTGAGTTCATCATTTTCTTTCATCACTTTGTCCATTGAAATTAGAAGCAACCAACCAGCTTCATTATGTCGCTTGGTTCTCCACAAATGGTCAAAGGTATTATGTACAGAGTCACTAAATTCTTTGCCCCTCATGAGCAGTGAAACAGGAGTGTCAAATGCATTATTTTGCATAACTCTCTAAGCAGTTCATGCCAAGGAGTATCAATGTTCTCCATACTATTAGAAGTAGAGTCGTTAGTATTTTTGGGTCCAATCATATTAAGCAGTCAACTCCAGAAACCCCAAAACCAATGAAAGAACTCCATCCTTAATATTCTGTTCATCTAGAACCACCCCTGGTACCAAAATCTGTATTAGTCAGAGTTCTTTTAGAGGGACAGAACTAATAGGATATATATATCCATATATATATATATATGGAGTTTATTAAGTATTAGCTTACATGATCATAAGGTCCCAAAATAGGCATTCATAATTCATAATTCAGATTCAGAATAGTCATTGACTTAATGGTCAGAATATTACGCTTTGTTGTTTAGACGTGTGAAATACAGGAATAACTGCTAGAATGAGAATGGAGGATAGAAGGGCCAGTACGCCTCCTAATTTGTTAGGGTTGGATCATAAGATTGTGTAGACAAACAAAAAGTACCACTCTGGCTTAATGTGGGGTGGGGTGTTGAGGGGGTTGGCTTAAGCATAGTTATCTGGGTTGCTCAGGAGGTCAGGCAAAAATAGTACTAGAGTTATTAGAAGGAGGAGGAGAAAGATTAAACCTATAATATGTTTGGTTGTATGGTAGGGGTGGAAGGTAATTTTGTCAGGGTCGGATGAAACCCCTGAAGGGTTGTTAGACCCTGTTTCATGTAGGAATAAAAGGTGAACAGCTGCTAGAGCTGGAATGATGAAGGGTCAGATAAAATGGAAGATGAAAATCATGTAAGCATGGCTTTGTCAACTAAGAATCCACCTCAGATTCATTGTACAAGGTCAGTTTTAACATATGGGATGGCTGATAGTAGATTTGTAATTACTGTAGTGGCTCAGAATGGTATCTGGCCTCATGGGAGCATGTAGCCTATGAATGTTGTTGCTATAGTTGTGATTAGTTGCAAGCTGAGGAGCAAGGAGAGCCAGTCTGAGTCCCAAAGCTAAGAACTTGGAGTTTGATGTTCACAGCAGGAAGCATCCAGCATAGGAGAAAGATGTATACTGGGAGGCTAAGCTCGTCTCTCTTTTTCATGTTTTACTGCCTGCTTTATATTAACTAGCAGTTGATTAGATTGTGCCCACCAGGTTAAAGGTGGATCTGCCTTCCCCAGCCCACTGACTCAAATGTTAATCTATTTTCAGCAGCACCCACATAGACACAACCAGGATTAATACTCTGTATCCCTCAATCCAATCAAGTTGACACTAGATATTAACCATCACAGCAGGGGTTGCCTTTCTAATTTCAGATAAAACAGAATTTAAAGCAACAATGATGAAAAAAGACAAAAAAGATCATTACTTAATGGTAAAGGGCTGAATTCAACAAGGGGACTTAACTATTCTGAATATATGTGCACCCAACACTGGAACATCCAGATTCATAAAACAAGTTATTAGAGACCTAGGAAGAAACTTAGATAACCACACAATAATAGTGGGAGACTGATATGGCTTGGATTTGCGTCCCCACCCAAATCTCATGTCAAATTGAGGGAGGGTCCTGGTGGGAGGTGATTGGACCATGGGGGCAGCTTTTCCCCTTGCTTTTCTCATGATAGTGAATTCTCATGAGATCTGATGGCTTGAAAGTGTGTGGCACTTCCCCCCTGCTTGCTCTCTCTTCTGTCACCATGTGAAGAAGATTCTTGCTTTCCCTTCACCTTCCACCATGATTATAACTTTACTCAGGCCTCCCAGTCATGCTTCCTGTTAAGCCTGAAGAACTGTGAGTCAATTAAATCTCTTTTTCTGCATAAATTACCCAATCTCAGGTAGTTCTTGAACAAATACAGGAACTTCAACACCCCACTGACAGTACTAGACAGATCATTGAGACAGAAAGCTAAAAAAGATATTCAGGACCTGAGCTCAACATTTGACCAAATGGACCTAACAGACATTTACAAAACAGTCCACCCAACAGCAAAAGAATGAACACTCTGAACAATGTCCTCAAGCATGTTTTCCAAATTGCTTGCTATTTTTCCCATGTTTCAAGAATGCCAATGATATGTTGGTTTGGTCTCTTTTTACATTCAGAATATACATTCTTCTCATCTGCACATGGTACGTACTCTTAAATCAACCACACAATTAGTCATAAAACAATTATCAAAAATTTTTAAAAATTAAATTATGCCAACTACAATCTCAGAAGACAGTGCAATAAAAATAGAAATCAGTACTTAGAAGATCTCTCAGAACGATACAACTAAATGTAAATTAACTTTCTCCTGAATGACTTTTGGGTAAACAATGAAATTAAGGAATTATGAATAATGAAATCAAGAAATTCTTTAACAATAATGAGAACAAAGACACAATATATCAGAATTTCTGGGACACAACTAAAGTTGGATTATGAAGGAAATTTATAGCACTAATGCCCACATCAAAAAGTTAGAAAGGTATAAAATTGACAAACTAATATCACACCTAAAGGAATTAGAAAAAGAAGAGCAAACCGGCAAACCAACTCCAAAGCTAGCAGAAGAAAATAACCAAATTGTAGCTGGATTTAATGAAATTGGGATGTGAAAAACCACATAAAAGAACAATGAAACTAAAAGTTGCTTCCCTGAAAGAATAAAATTGATGGACCACTGGCTAAACTAATAAAGAGAAAAAGAAAGAAAATCGAAATAAACACAATCAGAAATGACAAAGGGGACATTACCATCAACATTACAGAAATACAAAAGAAAACAACCCCTCAGAGACTATTATGAACACCTCTATGCACAGAAACCAGAAAACCTAGAGGAAATGGGTAAATTCCTGGAAACACACAACCTCCCAAGATTGAACCAGAAAGAAATTGAAACTCTAAACAGACCAATAATTGGCTCCAAAATTGACTAAGTAAGAAAAAGCCAGAAAAAAAAAACCCTGTACTAGACAGATTCAAACTGAATTCCACCAAACATATGAAGAAGAATTAGTACCAATAATATTGAAAGTTTTCCAAAAAATTGAGGAGTAGGGACTCTGCCTTAACTCAGTCTCTGAGGACAGCATTATTCAGATACCAGAATCTGGCAGAAAAACAACAACAACAAAACTTCAGGCCGACATACCTCGTGAAAATAGATGCAAAAATCCTCAACAAAATACTAGCAACCCAAATCCAGGAGCACAGCAAAAAGCTAATCCTTCACAGTCAAGTAGGCTGTACTCCTGGGATGCAAGATTGATTCAACATAAGCAGAACTAAAAACAAACACCACATAATTATCTCAACAGATGCAGAAAATACTTTCAACAAAATTCAATATATTAATGCTAAACACCCTCGATAAAGTGGGTATTGAAGGAACATACCACAAAATAGTAAGAGCCATCTATGACAAACCCACAATCAATATCATACCAAACATGCAAAAGGAGCAAGCATTCTTCTTGAGAACTGGAACATGACAAGGATCCACACTGTTACCACTCCTATTCAACATAGTACTGGAAGGCCTTCTCAGAGCAATTAAACAAGAGGAAGAAATAAAAGGCCTTCAAATAGAAAGAGAAAGAGAGAAAGTCAAAATATATCTCTTTGCAGATAATATAATCTCTGGAATACCTAAAAACCGCATAGTCTCTGCTCAAAAGCTTCTAAATCTGATAAACTATTTCAGTAAAGATTCAGGATACAAAATCAATGTATAAATATCAGTAGCATTTCTATACACTGACCACATCCAATCTGAGAACCAAATCAATAATGCAATCTCATTTATATTAGACCCCCAAAACATAAAATACCTAGAAACACATCTAAACAGGGAATGAAAGAGCTCTACAACAAAATTTATAAAATACTGCAGAAAGAAATCAAAGACAACACAAACAAATAAAAAAACATTCCATGCTCACAGATAAGAAGAATCAACATTGTTAAATGGCTGTGGTGTCCAAAGCAATTTATAGATTAAATGATATTTCCCTCAAACTACCAAGGACATTTTACAAAGAATAAGAAAAAACTATTCTAAGTTTCATATGGAACCAAAAAAGAGCACCTAGAGCCAAAGCAATCCTAAATAAAAAGAACAAAGCCAAAGGCATCACATGACCCAACTTCAAACTCTACTCCAAGGCTACAGTAACTAAAACAGCATGGTAATTGTATAAAATATAAATAAAAATAGACATATAGATAAATGGAACAGATTAGATAACCCAATAATAAAGCCACACATCTGCAATTACCTGATCTTTGATGAAATCAACAAAAACAAGTAATGAGGAAAGGACTCCCTATTCAAGAAATGATGGTGAGATAACTCACTAGCTATATAAAGAAGACTGAAACTGAAACCTTTATTTTCACTGTATACAAAAATCAACTCAAGATGGATTAAAGACAAATGTAAATCTGAAACTATAAACGCTCTAGAAGATAACATAGGAAATACCATTCTGGACATAGGTCCTGATGGAAATTTTATGAAAAAGACACCAAAAGCAACTGCAACAAAAACAAAAATTGACAAATGGGATCTAATTAAACTAAAGAGCTTCTGCACAACAAAAGAAACTATCAACAAGTAAACAGACAACCTACAGAATGAGAGAAAATATTTGCAAACTATGCATCTGGCAAAGGTCTAATATCCAGAATTTATATAAAACATAAATCAACAAGCAAATAGTGAACAACTCCATTAAAATATGAAAAAAAACATGAACAGATACTTTGCAAAGGA
Source organism: Pan troglodytes (assembly GCF_028858775.2). Taxonomy (NCBI): domain Eukaryota; kingdom Metazoa; phylum Chordata; class Mammalia; order Primates; family Hominidae; genus Pan; species Pan troglodytes. The sequence goes on from NC_072401.2 coordinate 173,398,111, forward strand.
AGACATACATCCAGCCAACAAGCATATGAAAAACTGTTCAATATCACTAATCACTAGAGAAATGCAAATCAAAACCACAATGAAATACCATCTTACACCACTCAGGGTAGTTACTATCAAAAAGTCAAAAAATAGCGGATACTGGTGAGGCTTTCAAGGAAAGGGAACATTTAAACATTGCTTCTGGAATGTAAACCAGTTCAACCACTGCGGAATGCAGTTTGGAGATTTCTCAAAGTACTTAAAACAGAGCTACTATTCAATCCAGCAATCCTATTACTAGGTATATAAAAGGAAAATAAATTGTTCTCCCATAAAGACACATGCACACGTATGATCTACCATCAAGACACATGCACACACTATTCCTAATAGCAAAGACATGAAATCAACAGTAAATGCCCATGAAGGGTGTGCTGGATAAAGAAAATGTGGTACATATACACCACAGGATGCTACATAGGCATAAAAAAAGAATGAGAACATGTTCTTTGAAGCAGCGTGGATGGAGCTGGAGCCCATCATCCTAAGCAAATTAATGCAGGAATCAAAAACCAAATACCTAAAATTGGGAGCTAAACATGGAGTACTCATGAACATAAAGAGGGTAGCAATAGACACCAGGGCCTCCTTGAGGGTGGAAGCTGGGAGGAGGGTAAGGATCAACAAGCTACCTATTGATTACTATGCTTATTACCCGGGTGATGAAATAATTTGTACACTAAACCTCCATGACACACAATTTATCCATGTAACAAAACTGCACATGTACCCCTTGAATCCAAAATAAAAATTGGAAGAAAAAAATCAAAGATCCAGTATCTTCTAAAAAATATATCTTTCCACTCCGTATTCTAAAAACCATATTTCTCTACTCCATATTGAGTAGAGTTAATTGAATAAGTTAATTGAGTAATTTACAGTGTTGCATGTTTTTTTATTAAGACTTTTTCTTGGGCTTTTCAATTTGAGACATACTATATTAAAACTAGTAATTCAATGTAAGACCTGTATATTTCTAACTATATTTATCTCTTTTACAGTGTTATAAGACTTTTAAAACTATCACATCTGTCCTACATTAGCCACATTTTACTCTTACATTGCTAGTAAAACAACGCTACTTAATGGTAATCTGAATTATTTCTAAAGCTTTCCAGGGTTCTTTTTTTTTTTTTTTTTTTTGGTTGTTTGTTTAGACAGGGTCTCACTTTGTTGCCCAGTCTGGAGTGCAGTGGCATGATCTCGGTTCACTGAAGCCTTGACCTCCCAGGTTCAAGGGATCCTCCTGCTTCAGCCTAGAAACCAGCTAGGACTACAAGCATGCACCAACATGCCCACCTAATTTTTTGTATTTTTAGTAGAGATGAGGCCTTACTATGTTGCCTGGGCCAGTCTTGAACTGTGGAGTTCAAGTGATTCACCCACCTAGGCCTCCCAAAGTGCTAGGGTTACAGGCATGAGCTGCTGTGCCCAGGCTCTATTATTTCTGTAACCACTAGCCTTCCTCTTCCTGAATTCCTTTGTGATTCGGAGGGATTAATCTCATTATTATATTCCCTTTTTAATAGATATACTCAGATTCACTAATTCTGTAAAGGCTAATATTTAAGTAATCATAAATATAAATGCCCTTTATATTATTAAGATATTCCTAATCACCAACTAGAAAAAGTTGGAAAAAAGTATGGAGTCCAGATTGCAAATACTATAGACCTTAAAATGTAAAACTTCTGGTCACTGGATATCATTAGAACTTAAATAAATTTACAAGAGACAAACAGCCCCATAAAAAAGTGGGCAAAGGACATGAACACTTTTCAAAAACAGACATACACATACGTCAATAATCATATGGAAAAAAGCTCGACACCACTGATCATTAAAGAAATGCAAATCAAAAGCACAATGAGATACCATCTCACACCAGTCAGAATGGTGATTATTAAAAAGGCAAAAAATAACAGATACTGGCAAGGTTGTGGAGAAAAAGGAATACTTGTACACTGTTAGTAGAAGAATAAAGTAGTTCAGCCATTGAGGAAAACAAGTGGTCTGCAAAGACCATTTTACCCAGCAGTCCCATTACTGGGTATATACCCAAAGAAATATAAATTATTTTATTATAAAGACACATGCACACATACATTCATTGTAGTACTAGTCACAATAGCAAAGACATGGAATCCACCTAAATGCCCATCAATAATAGACTGGATAGAGAAAATGTGGTACATATACATCATGGAATATTATGCAGCCATGAAAAAGAATAAAATCATGTCATTTTCAGGGACATGGATGGAGCTGTAGGCCAATATCCTTAGCAAAATAACACAGGGAGAGAAAACCAAATATCTCATGTTTTCACTTGTAAGTAGTACCTAAATGATGAGAATACGTGAACACCTAGAAGGGAACAATACACACTGGGGTCTCTAAAAGGTTGGAGGTTGGGAGGAGAGACAGGATTAGGAAAATAACTAATGCATACTAGGCTTAATACCTTGGGGATGAAATATGTGAACAACCCCCTTGACACAAGGTAACCTATGTAACAAACATGCACTTGTACCCCTGAACTTAAAAGTTAAAAAAAAAGAAGTTAGATAAAGGAAAGAAGGCAACTGGGAAGTTTTTCGTATTTAAAAAAAATGAGAAAAAGAAAGTCTACTTCTTAAATTTATGGAGCGGAAATAGTGGTTTACAACTGTAAATTAGTGTTTAAAAGAAAACTGATAGAGACTTTAAAAATAACAAATCTTGAAAGAGGATAAAGGAAGGTGAAGATATTGAGGTAATTTTTTTCTTTTATAGCAGGGGGAAAATAAATATTTATGTTGATAAATTTAAAAATATATGTATAAAAATATTAATTACAATTACAGACTCAACCATTTGTAAGAACGCAAATGTACAGGGGTAGAGATCTCTAAAATTGAGGTTTGTAGTTTGATATGGTTTGGCTCTGTGTCCCCAACCAAATCTCATTTTGTAGCTCTCATAATTCCCAAATGTTGTGGGAGGGACCCAGTGGAAAATAATTGAATCATGGCGGTGGGTCTTTCCCGTGCTGTTCTCCTGAGAGTTAATAAGTCTCACAAGATCTGGTGGTTTTAAAAATGAGAATTTCTCTGCACAAGCACTCTCTCTCTTTGGCTGCTCCATCCACGTAAGACGTGACTTGCTCCTCCTTGCCTTTGCTATGATTGTGATGCCCTCCCAGCCATGTTGAACTGTGAGTCTATTAAACATCTTTCTTTTATAAATTGCCCATTCTTGGATGTGTCTTTATCAGCAATGTGAAAATGGACTAACAAAGTAAATTGGTACCAGTAGAGTGGGGCACTGCTCAAAAGATACCCAAAAATGTGGAAGTGACTTTGGAACAGGGTAACAAACAGAGGTTGGAACACTTTGGAGGGCTCAGAAGATAGAAAAATGTGGGAAAGTTTGGAACCCCCTAGAGACCTGCTGAATGGCTTTGCCCAAAATTCTGATAGTAATATGGACAATAGAGGCCAGGCTGAGGTGGTCTCAGATGGAAATGAGGAACTTGTTGGGAACTGGAGCAAAGGTGACTCTTGTTATGTTTTAGCAAAAGACTGGTGGCATTTCGCCCCTCCCCTAGAGGTCTGTGGAATTTTGAACTTGAGAGAGATAATTTAGGGTATCTGGCAGAAGAAATTCCTAAGCAGCAAAGCATTCAAGATATGACATGGGTGCTGTTAAAGGCATTCAGTTCTATAAGGGAAACAGAGCACAAAAGTTCAGAAAATTTGAAGCCTGACAATGCAATAAAAAAGAAAATCCCATTTTCGGAGAAGAAATTCAAGCCTGTTGCAGGAATTTGCTGAGGTAATGGGGAGCCAACTGTTATGCCCCAAGGCAATTGGGTAAAAGTCTCCAGGGCATTATCAGAGGACCCTCCCATCATAGTCCTGGAGGTCTAGGAGGAAAAAGTGGTTTTGTGGGCCAGGACCAAGGTCCCCGTGCTGTGTGCAGCCTAGGGACTTGGTGTGCTGTGTGCAGCCTAGGGAATTGGTGCCCTGTGTCCCAGCTGCTTCGCCATGGCTGAAAAGCACCAATTTAGAGCTTGGTCCATGGCTTCAGAGGGTGCAAGCCCCAAGCTTGGCAGCTTCCATGTGGTGTTGAGCCTATGAGTGCACAGAAGTTAAGAATTGAGGTTTGGGATCCTCCGCCTAGATTTCAGAAGGTATATGGAAATGCCTGGATGCCCAAGCAGAAGTTTGCTGTAGGGGCAGGGTCCTCATGGAGAACTTCTGCTGTGGCAGCACACAAAGGAAAGGTAGGCTTGGAGTCCCCACACAGAGTCCCTACTGGGGCACTGCCTAGTGGAGCTGTGAGAAGAAGGCCACCGTCCTCCAAACCCCAGAATGGTACATCCACTGACAACTTGCACCTTGTGTCTGGAAAAGCCACAGACCCTCAATGCTAGCCCATGAAAGCAGCTGGGAAGGAGGCTGTACCCTGCAAAGCCACAGGAGTGGAGGTGCCCAAGACCATGGGAACCCATCTCTTGCATCAGCATCACCTTGATGTGAGACATGGAGTCAAAGGAGATAATTTTAGAACTTTAAGATTTGACTGGACTGCTGGATTTTGGACTTTCATGGGGCCTCTAGCCCCTCTGTTTTGGCCGGTTTCTCCCATTTGGAATGGCTGTATTTACCCAATGCCTGTACCCCCATCGTATCTAAGAAGTAACTAACTTGCTTTTGATTTTACAGGTTCATAGGTGAGAGGGATTTGTCTTGTCTCAGATGAGACTTTGGACTGTGGACTTTTGAGTTAATGCTGAAATGAGTTGAGACTTTGGGGGACTGTTGAAAGGCATGATTTGTTTTTAAATGTGAAGACATGAGATTTGGGAGGGACCAGAGTCAGAATGATATGGTTTGGCTCTGTGACCCACCCAAATCTCATCTTGTAGCTCCCATAATTCCCACGTGTTGTAAGAGGAACCTGGTGGGAGATAATTGAATCATAAGGGTGGGTCTTTCCCATGCTGTTCTCTTGATAGTGAATAAGTCCCACAAGATCTGATGGTTTTAAAAATGAGTTTCTGTGCACAAGCTCTCTCTCTTTGCCTGCTGCCATCCATGTAAGACGTGACTTTCTCCTCCTTCCTTCTGCCATGATTGTGAAGCCTCCCAGCCATGTGGAGCTGTGAGTCCATTAAACCTCTTTCTTTGGCAAATTGCCCAGGCTCCAGTATGTATTTATCAGCAATGGGAAAATGGACAAATCACAGTTGCAACTGAGGTTTTCAAAAAATATATTTTACTTGAAAATTTGATAGTATTAAAAATTTCTTAAATGTCTTACTTTATTATAGTAATATTAGACACTTCTTTTAAAATAAGATTAGACATTTTATTAGATATCACACAACTGAATTCCTTCCTTCTAATTTCTGGGAAAATAGATAAATATATTTCAAGAAAACTTATATTAGGTATTTTTCTAATGCATTTTGTTTGAGTATGGGCTTAGCTTTAATCAGACATTATTTATTGTTGTTCCAAACTGATTATAGTATTTATAATACTCACTTTTGATGAAAGAAAACTTTACACTGTATTCTTTTTATGAAAAAAATTCAGAGTGTTTTGGAAAGAAGGCTACAAAAATAGGTACCTATGTAGTTACACTTTGGAAACAGAAAAATTTCACTGGTCTCCTCTCTCCCAGCTTCAAACACACAAATTTTTAAAATGTGTTTCCAGGTGATAGTAATAATGATATAAAATAATAATTCTCACTGATTATCAAGGAGATCTGAATTTTTATGTAGGTGATAATTGTAGCTCTGATTTATCTATTTCTATAAATAAATGCATACATATTTTATGTATCATTCCATACATTATACATAAGACATTCTGGTAATTTTGCTGGAATTTTTTGAAAAAGAAATCACTGAAAATGTTTGTGCTGGTTTCATATACATGTCTGTAGTTATACATATAGAATTCATACTTACACGTTTAAGTTATAGATTAAAATAATTTTAATACTTTCATCTACTTAGTAATCTCTGAAGGTTTTCTCAAGTATATTACAAGACAAAATCAATTCCAACAGATTCAATATTTGATTAGATTTCTTAGGTATTACTATATTTCACTTAAAGACATTGTTAATAATGATGTATTTTATTAAATCTAATTTAATATTCTATGTTGCAAAATCAGCAGGAATTCAAATGAAAAGTAATGGTAAAAGATCATTTAAATTCACAATCAATTTAATTCATTAATTGATCTGATAAAGCTGCTCTCTCATTCTCTGTTATAACAAAAATATTAACATTTCTTTGACAAACAAAAATCAATTTTCATTTGCAGCAGGAGCTACATCTTATTTTACAGAACAAACACACATTCAGTGTGAATAAGTAGTAGTAAAAATGAGCCTGGTATCTGGAAATTACTACTTAGCTTACTGCTCTTTTATGTGTGTAATTTTTTCCTGACTGAGAACATAGTTTAATTGCTCTATAAAATTTAGAGGGTTCAAAAAATTGCAATAAAATTAAATGAGATAAAAATGTATGCTAACTAAAGTGCCATTGCATTGCACTATATTTTTGTTTTGCTTTATATTTAGAGAGGTGAAATAAAAGGGTCAGACCCATTAAAGTTTTATAGCAACTCAAATCCAAGTTGACATAGTGTTTTTTATAAGTTTTAAAAATTCCCTAGACTCAGTAAAATGTGAATCAAATTTAAGAAAACAGAGAAATGGGAAAGCAGAAGTTTCAAAAAAGGCTAGGTTGAATCCCGTCCTCACAGGAGGAGAGGTTGCTAAATTTCTCATCAGTTGTGGTTCTCAGCTTTTTTCCATTTTGTAATATAAGATAAAATCTGTGAAACTTTGAGATTATCTTTTCAAAAAGGCAACTAAATTTTTTATAAAAATAAAGACGGGCCAGGCGCCGTGACTCATGCCTGTAATCCCAGCACTTTGGGAGGCCAAGGCGGGCGGATCACGAGATCAGGATATCGAGACCATCCTGGCTAACACGGTGAAATCCCGTCTCTACTAAAAACATACAAAAAAATTAGCCTGGCATGGTGGCAGGCACCTGTAGTCCCAGATACTCGGGAGGCTGAGGCAGGAGAATGGCGTGAACCCAGGAGGCAGAGCTTGCAGTGAGCAGAGAATGCGCCACTGCACTCCAGCCTGGGCAATAGAGTGAGACTCTGTCTCAAAATAATAATAATAATAATAACAAAATAAAAGATGATGATAATGAATTAAAGTTGTTGACAAAAAAGAGTCAAACTCTGTAAAATATTTGAAAGGATTAATTCTAACGCAAATGAGTTACCAAGGCTTGAGGAACAGTCTCAAGAGGTTCTGAGAATATGTGCCCAAGGTGGTTGGCATACAGCTTGATTTGTATACATTTGAAAGGGACAGAAGTTATAGGCAGACATCAATCAATACATGTAAGGTGTACAGTGGTCTGTCCGGAAAGGCAGGACAACTTGCAGTGGAAGCTTCCAGGTCATAGCTACATTCAAAGATTTTCTGATTGCCAATTGGTTGAAAGAGTTAAGTTATTATCTAAAGATCTGGAATTAATAAAAAGAAATAACGAGTTTAAGATAAGGGATTGTAGAGACCAAGGTTCTCATTATGTAGATAAAGCCTTCAGGTAACAGACTTCAGAGAGAATAGATGGTTAAAAAACTCCCAGTGTAGGGATATTGCATTAAGGGGGATACCACAGTTTTGTATCTTTTACTTCTGGGAGCCTGTTTATATTTTCAAAGAAAAATTCCCCAGTGTTTCTGGCAGAAAGAGGAATAAAAGTGGTCATTTTGAAAAAAGTACAAAGCCTTCTCTTCTCCTTAGCAAACCCTGCATTTATCATAAACTATGTTGCCAAAGTCTAACCCACATGGAAATTACCAGAGCTTAACTGACTTGACGGAAGGAAAATACACAATTTCAGACCCTTCCAATCCTTCTGTCTCATCTCAGGGTGGTGGAGATGCGTAGAAGGAGTTGCAAAGGTCACATTCCAAGAGCCAATTATCACTAACAGACTGAATTATCACTAATCATAGGACTACAGAACACTGCCTTTCCTTCTACACCAATGAAGCTCTGGAATAATAACAGGGGATTACAAGGCAAAGAACTGCAAGTCTCAGATACTACTAAATAGGGGTCTCTAGGGGAAACTAAAGCCAACAGGAGAGGTAAAAAGAAAAACATTAGAGGAAAGTTTTAGCCTCTGCTATTGACAGATAAAATAAACAATACACACAGCATAACCACTAGCTAAATAAAAATAAAATTACACATTAATGTCCTCTTTAATTCAGTTCCTTTCTCCTGATATGTCATGTTCAGCTATCAACAAAAAATTACAAGGCATGCTAAAAGACAAAACACAGTTTAAACAGACAAATCAAGAGTCAGAATCATATTTCAATATAGCAGAGACTTTGTAATTATAAGACCACAAGTTTAAAATATTTGTCTTTAATATACTAAAAGATATCATGGAAAAAGCAGACACCATGCAAGAATGTAGAGGTAATATAAATATTATTGGTGATTTTTGCCTCCAATAAACCTAAGAAAAAAGTAAAAGGAAATAATAGAATTCAAAAGCAATGTACAGAAATGAAGGATGGCTTTGATGGACTCATCAGTAGAATTGTCACAGCTGAAGAAAGAATCAGTAAGCTTCAAAATATGTTAATAGAAATTTCCCAAACTGAAAAGCAAAGAGAGAAAAGAATAAAAGAAAAATGAAATAGAAAATCCAAGACCTATGGGATAATTACAAAAGTTGTAATATATGCATAATGGGAATAGCAGAGAAAAGGAAAGAGAAAAAGGAACAGAAAATATTTGTGGCAATAATGGCTGAGAATTTCCCAAAATTGTTGACAGATACAAAACAGCAGATACAAGAAGCTCAGAAAACATCAAACATTATACATAATAGGGGAAGACTGAAGATTGGGAAAGAGGCACGGATGTCTACTCTCACTGCTGTTATTCCACGTAGTGCTAGAAATTCAAGCCAATGCAATGAGAAAGGAAAAAGAAAAGGCATATAAATCAAATAAGAAAAAGTAAAACTGCCCCTATTTGCAGATGACATTGCAGTTTGCTGTTTTGGAAATCCCAAGGATTCTACCAAAAGAAACCTAGAGTGAATGTTTGAGTTCAGGAAGGTCACGGAATACAAGATAAACATAAAAAATGTTATCTACTAGTGATAAAGACATATGCACAACAATTAAAAATAAAAATCAATTTATTAGCACTCATTAAAATATGTTTGGTATAAATATAACAAAGCATGCACATGATCTATATGCTGAAAATTATACAACACTGATGAAAGAAATCAAAGACCCAAACAAATGGGGAGACATATTATGCTCACAGGTTGGAAAATTCAACACAGTAAAGGTGTCAGTTTGTCCCATAATGAAATGAAGGTTAAACACCATTCTTATCAAAATCCTAGCAAGATTTATTTTGTAAATATGTCCAAGATTATTCTAAAATTTACATGGAAAGGCAAGGGAATTAGAATAGTTAATGTTGAAAACAAAGAGAATAAATTGGAGGGAACTGATAATTGGACTTTAACATTTATCACCTAGCTACAGTTATCAATTCTGATTGTACCGGCAGAGAGATAGACAAGAAATCAGTGGGATGGAATGCAGAACTGAGATATAGAATCGCAAATATGCTCAACTGACTTGCAGAAAAGTTACAAAATCAATTCAATGGAGAAAAGGCAATCTTTTCAAGAATTCTCTTCATTGATAAGGTTCTAACTGAGTGGAAAATACACAGTTAATTATGACATTGGGTCTTACGCATTCCTACGGAACTGACTCTCTACAAGAAAGTAGGAGTGGTGCTGGCAGCACAAAATGTGATAAGTAGTTTCACTGAGTAGATTTTCCTATCTGCCACAAACACTTAGTAGGTGTTGGAAGAACTGAGTTATATGTGTTAGGATATGGCTTGAGTGGGTTTTACAGAATGAACATTGAATGGCATTCTGAAAAGCTGGGAGGCCGTGTAACCCATGTAAGACACAAATGTCAGTACATGGAATCCTGTAGGAATAATATTGAATGAAGTGAATGGACATTTTAAGCAGGTGATATCGCTAGTTCTCAGTATTTAGGAAGTCTACAAATTACTCTTCAATATACTTAGTACATTTTTTTAGAATAAAATATAATATGTTGAAGGAATATTTCTTAACATTCCACATAATCTCAGGAATTCTGGCAAAAGAAAATTCAAGGCTACTTGAAAATACTTCATAAAAATAATTTCCTGGGAAATATTTATATAATAGACATATAAATATTTTACATAATTTTATAGGGAATGAAAATTGCAAAGGTCTTCATTATTTTATCCTCAGTTTTACATTCCAAATTCCTGGAATTATCAAAGATACTGGGTCAGAACCTATAAATTTTATGTAGTTTAAACACAAGACATATTATGTACAACTTGGTTAAAAAATATCTTTATAGATCAGCCCATGGATTTTGTCTGTGGCCCTAAGAAGTATGCCTAATGAATTTTCTTGTAACAGAGTAAACTGTATAGTAATTTTGAAATTCTATTGAAATAAATGTACTGAAGGAGTATTTCTTGAATTCCCTTGGCATTAAGTTCCTGAAAAATTATATTTTTGCATTTTCAATTGTGACTTATGCTGTGATTTAAATTATAATATAAAATTCATCTACTTGGTTTTATTTTCTTGGAGCTATAAACTAGAATATGCTACAAAAGTAAATTGAATTAAGTTGGAAAATATGGTTAGATTCTCATTAGTTTAAAACTTTTCGTTTTCACTTTGTGCCAGCTGTTTGTTCTTGGTGACATTCTGCATACAATACAATCATGTCAACAGCTAAATATACTTAAATTCAAATGATACCCCCATTAAAAATTAGGAATGTTGTCATTTCAATGTTTCAAATTGTTCTAAAATGTGATGTTAAAAAATGAAAAATCATGTTCTGAATTAAAAATGTAATGATTTGAATCGCAATGGATATGTTGTATTTGGTCTATATGGAATTTTTCAGTTTTATGCGAAGAATTTTAATTGTTCTAAATTATCTTCCAGGTTTATATTAGATTTCCGTAAATAATTGTAAATATTTTTAGAAAGTTGTTTGCATTTAAAGTACAAAAGAGCATGCAAAATTATTTAGAAAATAATAGAATTATTTAAATTTTCATTATAAAAATTGTGGAAATCGTGGGAATAAGGAGTAGAAAGAAAGAAAGGAGAATGTAGCTGAGGCAGTAACAGCAATAAAGGTGACACAGACTTTGTTCTTATCAAGTTTATATGCTACAGGCAATAAATAAGCAAAAAGTATAATTTTGTATAGCAATAAACCTCATGAAGTAGACAAAAGAGGATAATAGATGGAGGTGACATATAAGCTGCAACCTAAATGACAATAAACAAATGCCAGGTAATTTGGGGAAAGAGTTTTCTAGGTAGATGGGATAGCAAATTCAAAGGCCATGAGGTGGGCACAAGCAAATGTGGTTTAAACAGTGGACCTGAAGTACACAGATATAAGATAAATTCCGAAATGCAGGCAGGGGCCAGATCATTGGCTCTAAAATGATGAGTTTGTATTGTATTTCAATTACTCTGCAAAGCGAGTATAATCAAAACTTTATCATGGCCTGATTTACATGCTAAAAGGATTTCTCCTGCTGCTGCCTGGAAAATGCATTGTAAGGAGGGGCAAATTTGAAATCTGGAAAACCAATTAGGAAGTAATTGCAGTAGTCTAAACAAGAAGGGAAGGGATTTCTATATAGAAGAGAAAATAGGGCGGGCGTAGACTACCTAAGGCATAATTTGACATCATTTATCAGAAAAATACAACAATTACTATTTTTAAGTACAACTTCAGATATTAAAGTTCTAAAATACCATACATTGAATTGACTGAATCCAGTTATCTAATCCAGTTATTTGGATTTTATGAATTTTAGATGTTTATAATATAAAAAACTTATGAACCTTCTATCTTGATGCATAGGATAAGATTAAAATTGTATGTCTGCTTGTTTTTGCCCTAGTCTCTTCTTTCAAATCCTAGTGAATCAAAGTTCCTAGATTATTGTAACCTCCATGACAACAAAATTGTGCCCATTAAATGCACACAGTTTTAGTACATAGAGCAATGTGTTTTCAGGGTGCTTTATGTCATAAAGGATAACTGAGAGTCGTTCTGTATGAGGACAAAGCACACTATCGAGAGTATATCATCATTGGAAATACAGTTTAAGGGACAAAAAGGAAATTATGATGAATACTAAACTTCTCTTTGAAGTGCCTCATGCTAATCTACACTTTAATTGTATGCTCTGGTTCCCTACATCCACATGGGGAAAAGTATTTTATTGACTCTGCTTGCCAAATATGTTTGGGATGCCATAGAAAATAAGCTGACATTACAGTATATATTGTGACTTCAATTACTAAAGGAATCATGAGTCTATTTTTAAGACTAGAAATTTTCTCTTATTGAAAGGAAGAAATTAGAAAGAAAGCAGTTAAGCGGTTTTGTACAGGTCATATCCCAAGCTAATTGGATATTTGGTAATAGAATCCCAACAACTGAAACTTGAAATTCATCACCAGAAGATCATGTTCTCTTTTAAAATAAACTAAAAACTCTTCAAATGATATATATTATTAGCTCTCTTATTACATCTTTCCTTTGTTTTTAATCAATGTTATTTAGGTGTAATTTACATACAAGAAAATACAGCCAGTTTAGTTGTGCAGATCAATGCATTTCTAGAAATATTATCACCACAATCAATTATAGAACAATTCCATCACCACCAAAGTTTCCTACTGACCCCCGTAGTAAATTCTCCCTTACCACCAGTCTTAGACAATTACTTATTTACTTTCTATAAATATAGATTGGTTTTATCTTTTTTAGAATTTCATATAAAAGGAAAACTATAGATTATATAGTTTTCTTCATCTGTTTTCCTTCACTCAGCATATTGCTTTTAATATTTATTCATATTATTGTGTGTATCAGCCAGTACTGCACGTTTTTATATTGCCGAGCAGTTCTCTCATACGTGATTATACCAACATTTTTATCCATTCAGTTGTTGTTGCGCATTTGAGTTATGGCCACTTTTGCCAGCTTTATACATAAAGTTGCAAAGAACAATCATTTATAAGTATTTGTGTGGACATGCGCCATCATGGATCTTGAGCAAATACCTAGGTGTGGAGTCATTGTATTATATGCTGAATTTATGTTTAACTTTATAAGAACTGTTAAAATATTATACAGCATTGTGCTCCTGCTAAAAATATGTTGAAGTTCCAGTTGCTCTACATTTTTATCAATACTTGGTATTGCTAGTGTTTTTTAGTTTTAGCCAGTGTACTGGGTGTGAACTTGTACCATATTTTTGGTTGCAGTTCCCTGATGATATAGAATATCTTTGCATATGCTTATTGGCTGATTTGTACATCAGTTTTTAAAGCATATGTTTAAATATTTTTCCTCTTGAAATGGAATTCTTAGGATTGAATTGTAAGGATTCTCTGTATATTCTTGATACAAGTTATTTGTCAGATATATAAATTATGAATTTTTTTCTAAGTTGTAACTTGCCTTCTGCCTTTCATATTAAAAGGTAACATTTAAAGATGTTTATAATTGTGATAAAATCCAATTAGTTTTTCTTTTACAGTTCATTCTATGACATTTTTGCTAGCCATATTTAAAATTTTTTTGCTAGCTTACAGTTGTAAAGATTTTCTCCTATGGTTTTTTCTAGAAATGTAAAAAGTTTATCTCTTACATTTACATCTATGATTCATTTCATGAGAAACTTGTATATGATTTGAGAGAAGGGTTGAGGTTTACTTTTAAATTATGATGATGTTCTAGTACTATTTCCTTAAATATTATTTTTCAACCATTACATTTTCTTGCTGCCTTTGTTGAAAATCAATCAACTTTATATGTGTTGGTATATTTCTGGACTCTCTATTCTGTTACAGTGATCTATATGTCTATCCTTATGTCAATGCCAAACTGCATTTATTACAGTAACTTTGTACCTAATCTCGAAAACCATGCAATTTAAGTCATTCAACTTTGTTCTTCTTTGAAATCATTTGTGCTCTTCTAGTTTCCATTGTGTGATCACATATTTTTAAATAAGTTTGCTTGTTTCTATGAAAACTTTTTACTGGATTTTAATTGGCATTGCATTGAATCTATAAGTCAATTTGGGAAGAATTGATACCTTAACAATACTGAGTCATCGAATCCATGAACGTGGCATATTTTCAGATTTCTAGGTCTTCATAAATTTCTCTCAGCAAAGCTTTGTAGTTTTATATGCACAGGTGTGGTGGATATTTTGTTAATTTATCTTTAAGAATTTTATGTTCTTGATGCCATTGTAAGCCTTTTTAATGTAAGCCTTTTCATCTTCCAGGTTATTAATGCTAGCATATATATAAATTAAAAATAAACTTGTGTATCGAGTTTGTATTTTGTGCCCTTCTTGAATTTGCTTCATTGTTCTAGTTTCTTTTGTGTACATTTGTTAGAATTTCTATGCATAGAATTATAGATATACTTACCTATTTTTTCTAATTTTTACAAATTTTATTTCTTTTTATGACCTGTTGCACTGTACCTCCAAGATTCTGTTGGAAATAGAGAAAGTGTATATCCTTTCCTTTTTTTCAATCGTATGATGAAAGTATTCATTCATTCCCCCATTAAGTATGTTGGCAAGAGTGAGATTGTTGTGGATATCCTTTTTCAGGCTGACTCTGTTCTTTATTTTCTAAGTTTATTGTTATTGATGGTTTTAAATGAATAACATTATATTCTACATTTATTCAAACTAGCATATATTTTTACCTCTTTTTTATATTAACATGGTCAATTAATTTCTTGAAGGTTAAACCAAGCTTACATTCCTATGACAAACCACATGTATCATTTTTTTGAAATAATTGTAATTAATTTCAATTGGTTCCTTAGTATATTTTAAGCAAATGTGCATTTTAAATCATGAGAAATATTGTTATGCAACTTAATTTCCTTTTAACACATTCCTCAGTTTCAGTAGTAGGTAAACACTGACTGCAAACAGAAAATAACTTTTTTCTGTTTTTTTCCTCTATTCTTGGAAGTTTGTCTAAGATTAATACCTTTTATCACTTAAAGATTTGATAGAATTAGAATCTACCAGATAAATCATCTGTACCTAGAGATTACTTGTGGTAATAGAGCCCATGGCAGGAATGGGGTGAGCATCCTGGGTGCAGGCAGCTGAGAGCTCACATGTTAAAGGATGTCTGCCACCTTCCCAGCCACACTGGAGTGCTGAAGACCAGAGACAGCACCACAGTGGAACACAAATGGGTGAGAACCAACCCATGGGTCCACATACATGCAACTTAAATTCAAAAGTAGGTGACAAATCATGGGTATTCAGAGCCCTGAACTTATCCTGGTGTGAAACATGAAGGAGAACCACCAAAATCAGACAGCCAAAATCAGCCTGTCAGTACCATTCTGGCAGTCTAGTGTCAAACAATCCCATAAAACAAATAACTACACGGGATAGCAAGAGTGGTCTGTTTACATGAATGCCCTCCTGGAATTGAGTTGCTTATGGCATAAGGTCAATTATGGAAGCAGAGATGAAGATGCTGAGACAGGAATGCTGGGACCTATGTCTGATGAGGTCCAGTGAAGCCAGGTTCAGATTCAGTGCATTCTGCCCAAATGACGCTGCTGACACTGAGACAGTCCCCAGCACTGGAGAGAGAAATAATTTGAAGAATTTGAGGAAGATGATCAAATATGTGAGGCTCCTTCAGCAGCCAGGCTTGGAAAGGACCCCTGCTTACTTGGGTACACGGGTGGTAGTAGATATCAACACCACTTACTGAGGTAAAGAACACTGGGAGACTCTGAATAGATAAATTAGTGAATTCAGCTTCTGAATATGTGGCTTCTAAAGGGAAATATTGAAGAAGAAATCAGATAAATGCTTACAGGAGATGACATATGCATTCAGGAGGAATATATATGTATAGTATTATGTGTATATAATATTGTATTAATCTCTCTTTCCTCTATCTATCTATCTATCTATCTATCTATCTATTTAGTGCATGAGAGAGACTTGGATGAGAATGTAGGGGAGAAAAGAGATGACAAACCACTGAACAAAGTCCTTGAGAAGTCATAAATACTCACCTAGAATTGCCTAAGCCCACAAAGAATACAGTGATAAGAATACCTAGTAAAGGAAAAAGGAAAGAGAATAAAAGAAAATGTTACAGAAACCTGGGGGAAATATTTTACAGAAAAAGGGAGTGAAAAGCTGTGTCAAGTCCTGCTGGGAGATCAAGTAGGATAGATCAAGAGACATGTCTGTTAGCAACATGGAGTTCTTGATAACTTTGGCAGGAGCACTTTCCCTGGCCTAATGGGAGTAGAATCCCTTTTTTGAAGTAGATTTAGAAAGTAGCTAGATTGAGAGGTGAGTAAATCAAGACAAGTGTAGTTTACTCCTTTTTAAAACATAAGTTTGACACTCAGAAGTTGAGAGATAAAGAAATGTAGTAGGAGGGAGATTCAGAGCACAGTGGAACTTCTGGAAAAGGAAATATCATTCTCAGAAAAAAAATTAGAATATTTAAACTTTGAGAGTGAGGGCAAGAGGAGGTGAGGTTTGGGAATACATTTCCTGAGAAGGTGACAGAATTGTTTCCAGAGCACAAGGAGGCACAGGTGACAGAGTTGGCCCTTGAGAGAAATGTTTCTTCCATTAGAGCCAGAGATAGGAAAAGAGTAGGTGCAAAAGTGGGAACATTTGATGAAGTTTAAAAAAATTAAATTGTTTGCTGTGATAATGTCTATTGTCTCTGTAAGGTACCAGACAGGGGTAGGATTATGAAGTATGAGAGGCTTAAATGTATGAAATAAGCCAACAGTGTTTGAACTAGTCAGTTCTGGATGTGATTATTGGGTAGAAATAAGAAACAGTAAATTTCAGTGCTGAACATTGTGACCTGTGGACATCAGTGACCAATAGTTAGGGACAATCAGAGTGCCCTTTTGATTCATTTTCTCTGCCTTGGCTCAGCAACCAAGATGCAGGCATTGAGAAGATGAATAGTCAGCTTTGTCCACAGCTGGGTCAAGTTGGGCTCTCAAGGTGTGGGCAGAATACAAATTGAAGTTACTTCCCATTGCTTCTAAAATACTAGGAACCAAAGTGTATACAGTAGAATAAGGAGGAATAAGAACAAATAGAGAAGTCAACAGGCCATCCTAAAAATAGCAGTGGTGATTCAAGACAGAAGGATAGGGTTTGGGGATTGAACATGAGATAAATGGCTTGGAGATTAAAGGATGGATAAATTTCAGCTGGAAACATGGCTGATGCTTCGGAAAGCAGTGGTTTGATGGGTTAGAGGAGACAGATAACGAGGAACAGGAAGTTTGGTGTTAGATAGCTCCACTCCTTCATACGCATGACACTGGCTTTAGAAGTCCGGAAGTTTTATGACCAATGAATTCATCAGATAAAACAGTATATTCATCAAAAATTCTTTTAAGTACATGATTTTTCTTTCAGAAATCATCTAATCCTTTTGAATTATCTGTCCATTCCCTTGCTCCTCTCTATTAAGAGTAGTTTGAGATGCATAGAGATTACACGTTTTATATTCATGGTTTGTCTTCTGAATCTTTTCAAACATAAGATTAATATAATCATCTCTTTCTATCTCTGGCTTTTCTCCAGACCTCAAAGGATTTAATTCATTTAATTAATAGAATATTCAGTATTCATAGGAAGGCTGCCTTGAAGTAGAAATAAATGATCCTTCATGGACAGGTTGATTATATTGAAACTATCCTCAAATATTAAGATGTATCAAATGTGTCACGTATATAAAAAAAACTCATATAAAAATATACTTGGATCAGGCCAGTGAAGATTAAATTTTATATTCTCTCTATAAAATGTATAACACGTTCTTTTCTTATATAAAAATTAATTATACAAGCAATGAATAAATATATTATCATTATAAATAAATCAGTAAAGATATAGTATATAAAACATGAAATGTCATTCTTTAATGACACACTTTCAGTCCCTTAAAAGTAATAGTTTTGTATTTATCCTACCAGATTTTCTCCCTTTTAAAAAGTTATTTTTATTGGAAAAGACATTAAGATTCATTGAAGAAATATATAACATATAGACAGTTTTAAAGAAGAAAAAATCATCTATTTATGGTAATCAATTTGCTAGAAGTTATATACACAGACGTATTCTGCTTATTTTCACTTACTGTTCTTCATAAACATCATTGATTGCTGTGTAATGATATTCTGTTTCATAGATTTACCAAACTTTATTTCTTCTAGTTCTGTCTCTACATGTGTAGGTGGCTCCAATAACAAGTGATGCCTCAAAGAATATCTTACAATCTTTATATTTGTCTTCGTTTTTGAATATTACTTTAGGAAATATTACTTTAGAAAAGAAAGTTATTGTTCAAAGTATATGAAAGTTTTAAAGAATCTTGAATTAAATCACCAATTGTTTTTCTAAAAGTTTGTTTAAACAAATACTTAATTGTTTAGGGCTATTTATTGATATTGCACCACTTAACTACAATATTTTCATTATTCACAATTCTTTTTACAAATTGTTTGCTAAAATTTGTGTTCATTTGATGATTTGTTATGTTAAATATTCTTTACTTGTTTATTAACTGTAATGGACCTATTGTTTGGATATATACGAACATTTCACCCAGGTTAACTATTTGTTTGTTTTCCTGAAGAAAAATAATTTATTATCTAACATTAGCCAAAATGATCAATTTGTCTGATTAATCTACCTCTTATGGATTTTTATTTATCCTACTAGTCTTTTCTGATAGCAAAGAACAACAAACCACATATATTATAAAAGTGGATGTGTATGCATTTTTTTGTCCTTTTTGTCATTTGTTTTGCTTTGTTTGACTTTTACATTTCAAGAATATAAGTATAAGAAACAGAAAGCCAAATTCCTGCACACGAAGTGCTGCTTAAACTGTACAAGGTACTATTACATATGTTCATCCTCCCCTCTCCAACCTAAAAAGAACTAAGAACGCAGGACAAATAATAATTTTTAAAGTAGGGGGCATCTTTGACAGATAAGTGGTGGAACATTAAAAATAAACTTGGTCAGTCTACAGTTGTATGCATTCTCTTTAGACCTGGGTCAGTCCAATTTAGACAAGGGTCAGTGTCATTCAAGAATTTTGCTGAGGTGGCCCATTCCTCATTTTCCTTTTGCAATCACCTTGTGTCTAAGTAAACAAAAACCATCAAACCATCCTAGTTGCTAGCAAAACTTAGTTGCTAAAATCCCTCAAGGGACACTTCCAAATCTGGAATTGGAGGGGACTTTAGCCTGGAAAATTAGTATGCTATCCTGTTTAGAAGATACAAATTCATAGGAAAAGTATTAACTTGTTTAGCAGAGTGAAGGAAATGGTAACACACAGTGTCTGCAAGGGGGAGGTTCATTAGAAACGAACCAATGTCACATTTTCCAATAATGTGAATGAGGAAAGCCTTATGTTAATAAGATTAAACATTGTTAATTTTCAGAACTATGTGGATTAAAAAAACCTAAAAGTTTCTAGAGGGAATAAAAGGATAATAAAACAGATCATATATCAAGAAATGAGAATAAAATAGTATCACATTTCCAACAGAAAACAAAGGCAATGTTTTTAAATTTTTGAAGAAAAGTATTAGGTATAATTCTACATCCAGATTATTAATCCAAGTGCAGGCAGAATACAGATCTTTTCAGAAATATCAAGGACAAATACTTCTGCCTCCTTTCAACTTATTTTTAGGAGACTGCTGGTAGACGTGCTTTTGAAAAACAAGACTGTAACTTACAGGAAGAAATGAAACCCAAAATATAAGAGGTTCCAACCAGGGGAGAAGTGATGCAAACTTCTGAGATTCCAGCTGTTCAGCTGTCCTATGAGGCTGAGTCCAGATTGAAGTAGGGCGACAGAGGACTCCAAGAAGGATAGCTCCAGGAAATAAACAACAATAACAAAATAGAGAATTATCGATTATCAGACTGTGTGTCAGCATCTGGAAGAAACTCCAGTTTTGCATATGAGATATAAGTGAGTAATACTTGATCAAAAAGGAGAGACCCAAATAAAAATATAAGGAAAAAAATAGCTTAACAAAGTTAAAAGTGACTTTTTTTCCCCTAGAAAGTAGAATTGGAGTGGAGAAAATATGGAAGGAAAAACCTTCTTTTCTTTGTTAAATATGAAATATATGAATACTTTGATAAAATGAAAACATAAATAGCGATCAAAATAAAATTGAAAGATTAAAATAAAATGGCTGGAAATTGAAACAAGGAACTAGATAAGAAACACAAAAAAAGTTGAAAATAAGTTAATAAAATTAAAAATAAATTATAAGAAGAGAACAAAAAACAACAGAACAAAGTTCACATTTGATCATTAAAACCAAAACTTTTTTTTTTCAATGTCAATAAACGTGGGCAGGGCTCCACAGGGATTTGCAAGACAGAAATTGCCCAGCTCCTTTTAGTATAGTCAGAAATAAGGACAATTAATTGGAGATAAAATTATTTTAAAGATAACAATGAGATTCCTTCATTCTTTCTGTTTATCCTTCTACCTTTACATTCAAAGCCAAATGCTAGGGCTTTAGTTTCTTTGATGCAGACATGTTAAATACAATCACTTAGTCACAACTCGATATTATTGTTGTCTCCAGAACTTCACAGAGCATTTTTTCTGGTAATAAGTGAAGTTTATTTCCAACAAGTTGTAAAAGCATGGTGTAAGATCCTTCTTGTTTTTAACTTAATGAAAAAAAAATCCCATTTACATTTTGCAATGTGGGAAAACACATGCCACATCTCTGCAACTTGTTTGTGAGAAATAGAAAAGTTTACACCTACATTCTCTTAACACTTCTCTCCTTATTTTTGGTCATTACATTTGCAGATATGAGTCAGAAGTCTATATCATCTGGAGATGAAGAAAATATAGATAATTCCTGTGTGTGTGTGTGTCTGTGTTTGTGTTTCTTTCCAAATAGTGTACAAATGACCCAAGCAAGGGGAAAATGCCAAAAATCAGAAAAATAACAAACAAAAGTCATTAATTCATACACTATTGTGAACTGCATTTTCACACTGAAAAAAGCTAAGTAGGTAATATAAATATGCTGCAGCTGAAAAGCATTCGACAGTCTGATATCACTTTAATCAGTGTGTACTAACAGTCATTTGAATTGTTCACTCATAACCAGATGGGCTACTTTCATCTTCCTCCAGTGTAATACTTACAGCATCTTCTTCACAATAACTTGTAATAATAGTAAAGTGAACCCCTGGGACTATACATCTCACAGAGTTGTAGCTATATCTTGCTGTTGTCTGGCCTTTCTGTTTCAAATATCTCAAAGGAATAATTTTCAACATGCTAGAACCTTTTTCACTCTAGTATCTATTGTGATTGACAACTTAATCCATGCTAATTCATTGCTGACCTGCATTTTTCTGACTCTAGCATACCTCTAAAGAATAACCATGGAGAAGACAGAAATGAAAATTAGAAACTCTGACAGCAGTGTTACATTCAGATCATTTGTTACTATAGAATTACATTCCCTAAATTCATCTAACAGATCTCATTGCTTTTCTATATTTCTTTAAAAATTATTATATATAATTGATGCATAATAATTATACATATTTATGGAGTACAGTGTGATATTTCAATACATGTATACAACATGTATTGATCAGTTCAGGATAATTAGTATTCCCATTACCTCAAACATGTATCATTGCTTTGTGTTGTAAACATTCTTTTTTTTTTTTTGAGATAGTGTCTCGCCCTGTCACCCAAGGCTGGAGTGCAGTGCACGATCTTGGCTCACTGCAACCTCCGCCTTCCAGGTTCGAGCAATTCTCCTGCCTCAGCCTCCTGAGTAGCTGGCATTACAGACATGTGCCACCATGCCGGGCTAATTTTTATATTTTTAGTAGAGACGAGGGTTCACCATGTTGGCCAGGCTGGTCTCGAACTCCTGACCTCTTGATCTGCCCGCCTCAGCCTCCCAAAGTGCCGGTGTATAAACATTCACAATCCACTTATCTGCCTATTTGGAAATATACAATAAATTGTTATTAATTGCAGTCACCCAGTAGTGCTATAGGACACTAGAACTTTTTCCTCCCAACTAGCCGTATCTGCTATCCAACTTCTGGCTGTCCCCATCCTCCACCCCAAACCTTTCCTACCTCTAGTAACCACCAGTCTACCTAGTCTATGCTCTACTTCTATGAAATCATTTTCTTTTTGCTTCCACATACAACTGAGAACATGAGACATTTGTCCTTCTGTGCCTGGCTTATTTTGCTCAATGATGTCCTTTAGGCTCATCTGTGTTGCTGCAAATGACGGGATTTTTTTCTTTTTATGGCTGAATAGTATTCTATTGTGTGTACAGACCACATGTTAATGTTGGTAAAATTACAATGATTTTTGTTATAGTGAATCAAATACCAAATTTATTTAGAAAAACCACTGCTGGCCGGGCGCAGTGGCTCACCCCTGTAATCCCAGCACTTTGGAAGGCTAAGGCAGGCAGATCATTTGAGGTCAGAAGTTCAAAACCAGCCTGGCCAACATGGTGAAACCCTGTACCTACTAAAAATACAAAAAATTAGTCAAGTGTGGTGGTGGACGCCTGTTATCTCAGCTACTCTGGAGGCTGAGGCAGGAGAATCACTTGAGCCTGGGAAGCGGAGGTTGCAGTGAGCAGAGATCGCGCCATTGCATTCCAGCCTGGGTGACAGAGTGAGACTCCGTCTCAAAAAAAAAAAGAAAAGAAAAGAAAAGAAAAAGGATAAAAAAAGAAAAACCACTGCCTCTCTCCCACTTTCATTCTGATATGCTGTTTTGAAAACGTATGAAAGCTCAAATATTTTATATACTCCAGAGATACCCATGAATATGTGCCCCATATGAACACATGAACGTCATTCATATTATGTATATCTGGAAGAAAACCATATAGAATGACTTTGCTAAAATATGAGACTAGCACCCAAGAGAAAAGATGCTCCCATAATGTATAAGTGGATTTGACTTCACCACAGACTCTCTCTCTCTCTGTGTCTCTCTGACTTTCTCGCTCTTCCCCATTTGTGAGTTTGCTTTAGAGAACCTTATTTGATATTTGGCATGTAACCTTCTTAAATATTTTAATAAATGTTTCTATATACCTGTAAATAATATATAAGAATGTGTATCAGGATTTTAAAATTTAGCTGTACTTTTCCATTTCTACCTTCTTTCTAACTTTGAACAAAATACTTTATTTTAGTTACTATCACAGTTACCTCCGGGTTATTAACCAAGGTTAATGTGAACATTTACAGATTTGGTGGTGGAAGTTTAAAACTGCATTTAATATTATTAAAATATGACTGGTGCTTGTAATGGCAGCCTTTGGCATGAACGCAAAGATTGATATGCATCATATTTCATTCTAAATCACAAGTAAAATGAAATAGCTCCCTTGTGCTTGATTTGTTCCTGGTGACCATCTTGATGATTGATGCAGATAACCACGCGATCAGCAGCACCTGAAATAAGTATTGATCTTCATGATTGCTGAAAGGAGCAGATGAGCTTTCACAAGCCCCTTGAGAGTTTGGACTTAAAAAAAATATCTTTGACAAATTTGAAGGCTTTGATATTTTTCTCTGGATCCACTCTGCCTCTAAACATTACAAAAGGACGATTGTCTTTTTCCATGTTAAGTATCCTGGATTTATGACAGTCTAAGATCAATGAAGTAAAATAGCAGAAATCAGAAATAATATTCTAATGGAAGAAATACAAACCCCTCCATGAAATTTAAAAACAGTTGTGAGACAAAAAGCACTTGTTTAACGAGTCACAATGATACCGACAATACAGACAAAAGACGTTTGGTGCAAACCCTGAATTGGGAAAGAACTCGGGTGGCCTTATCACTGATTCTATTCACTTTTATATTAGATTAATAATAATCCTACATCACCGCAGAGTTCTTGTAAATCCTAATAAAAATAATATCAGACAGAGAACTTTCTAAATGCTAAAGTTGCATTTTAATTTAAATTAAAACAGTAATTGGTAAGCACTTGCAAAATATAAGTTATCTGAACAGTTCAGCAAGGGATGGCAGGAATTTAGCTCCTCCACTCCTGACCTGGCTACTACAAATTAATCTCCATTAGTCTCACATCAATTAAAAATAAACAATTTAAATATAAATTGTGTACTTGCTACATAATTAATAAATCAGCACAAGTCCTTTAACTGACATACCACTAGATCTCTGTCCCCAGGATCCTCTCAGAATTTCTGGAATTGTTAATCTTTGTCACCTAGTTCTTTTTTCCTTTTTTGTTTTCTAAAGTTCTGGAGTAAGAATTTCTGTACATCAAAGTTTAGATTTTTTTTGTTTGTTTTTTCTTTTGAGACAGGTTCTCACTCTCTCACCAGGGTGGAGTGCAGTGGTGTGATCTCGACTCACTGCAACCTCCACCCCGTCCCCGGGCTCAAGAGACTTCAGCCTCCGGAGTAGCCTCCAGATGCGCACCACCGTGCCTGGCTATTTTTTGTATTTTTGGCAGATACAGGATCTCGCATGTTGCTCAGGCTCGTCTTGAACTCCCTGGCTCAAGCAGTCCGCCCACCTCAGCTTCCCAAAGTGTTGGGATTAGAGGTGTGAACAACTACGCCTGACCAGTTTCGATTTTTAAAATATTACATTTTTCATGTTTATATCCTCATCATTTCATCCACAATATTTAAAAATGGCAGCATTCTAATATTGAGTCATGTTCTCAGAAAAAGAATAAAAGTTTCAAACTAGGTGTAAAACCTAGAAAAAAAGCCCAAGTTATCACTCAAAAACCTAATCTTAAAGGTATCCACCTATAAATCCTTTGCTGAATAACCTAATCTTGATCTCTGTTCACAGAAGCCTCCATTAACCAAGCCCATAGCATCAACAGAGGGAGAAATTTCAAAGGGTATAAATCCAAAGTGGAGTCGTGGTTGCTCTTAAAACTAATCATACTTAATTCAAAATTTTTAATCATTTGTCATTCTTCTGTTATTCAGCTCCTGTCTTATTTTTCAACTGACATTTTGGAAATGAAACATCCCTGTATATTCAAAATTATTTTGCGGTTATTGAATTTTTCAGTTTTGTTAAACAATAAAAATCTATATCTTGCAGGACTCCAGCTATTGCTTCCATGAAATTGATAGAAAAACAAAGACACTGTTTTTCATGCTATTTACAAAACTTCTCATCAAATTGTAACATGACAAATATAGTTCTTTATCCTTTAAAGAACTATATTTCATGGATATATATAGTAGTTCTAACTATCATTAATGTAATAATTTATTTTTAAATATGTTCAAACATGATGTTCAACAAATATTAGTTTCATTATATAATTTCACTAAAAAGAAAACCTAAGAAAGAAATAGTTTTTTAAGGTGAATATGCCCCAAAATTGTTTTCTGAAACATCAAAGTAATAACAGAATTTCCAAAGGTGGATAAGTAAATATAAGGAAGTAAGCAACAAACATCTCTAAATTTTCAGTGTAAAATATAATGTTTATTTAAAGATATTTATGTAAGCCTGTAGTAATTTTTTTCAAACTTGCTAAGAAAAAGTCTCTTTAGAATAAATTAGCTAGAACTTTCTCACACTAATATAAAACTACTAGAAAAAGAAATAGAAAATGAACATGAAAATTAGCATCTATACACTTTTATATGGGAGACTTCGTAAATGAAAATACTTTGCCTCTTTCTCTCTGTCTCCTTTTTCACTCATAAGGGTAACTCCATCTACATTCTTGCTAAGAACAAACAGGAGTTGTGAAAAGAATTAGAGTTGGGGACTTTCCATCAGTATAAAAGGTCTTTGCTCATTAAGAATGGCAAAAACTGGCCAGGTGTGGTGGCTCACGCCTGTAATCTCAGCACTTTGGGAGACCAAGGCGGAAGGATCATGGCGTCAGGAGTTGGAGACCAGCCTGACCAGCGTGGTGAAACCCTGTCTCTACTAAATACACAAAAATCAGCTGGGCGTGGTGGTGAGCACCTGTAATCCCAGATACTCAGGAGGCTGAGGCAGGAGAATTGCTTGAACCTGGTAGGCAGAGTTTGCAGTGAACGGAGATCAAGCCACTGCACTCCAGCCTGGGCAACAGAGCAAGACTCCTTCTCAAAAAAAAAAAAAAAAATGCAAAAACTGCTTCATTAATCTGGCAACGTTATTGAATGAGATAGTCAAGACAAATTAATTGTCCACAAACCTCAGTCTTGTTTTTTAGCAACCACAACTTTCTCAGTTTTAACTTTTGGTGTGGCAGTTTTTATCAATGCAGTACATCTTTCCTCCTTTCTCAAACAGAGACCAATTTACATAAGCAACTTTCCCTTGAAGACTTTATCATCATTGTGATAATAATTACCATGAATATCATAATGAGCATCTTTGTAAATGGTATTTTAATTTCTGTTATTAGGCCATTTATACAAAATATCATAATTAATTAATACTTTTTTTCATTTGATTGAATGCTAATGAAAATACCGATAAGAAAAGGAATATAATGTTGCTTAAATTTCTTTAATGAATAAACTGGCTAATTCTTATTAAGACTACATTTAGCTTGAAATTATTTTAAGAACAGGAAGGAAATGACAATTCTGAGAATTATTTCAAGATATGAAATCATATACTTTTGCAGATATGAGAGACATTTATGTTGCTTTTTTATATACATACAAATGAAAATGTCTTTTGAACATTTACTTGAATTTTCTTATCCTACAAATAAAACAGAGGCTTTCAATAGGTTTTATGTAGCTTTGTATGCTATACATAGTTTTATGTGGCTGGCTACTTATTTTTGCAGAAATCTTTCATCTATAGAAGAATTAAGAGTCATGTTTTGGGAATAATCTATATTTTCTGGTAGCACTATGTTTGACTTTTTTATTTTTCTATTAAACAAACAAACAAACAAGATCTCACTGTGTTGCCCAGGCTTGACTGCAGTGGCATGATCACAGCTAATTGTAACCTTGACCTCACAGGCTCAAACAATCCCCCCACCTCAGCCTTCTGAGTAGCTGGGACCATAGGCCTGCGCTGCCACATCTGGCTAATTTATCTTTTATGTTTTGTAGAAATGAATTCTCACTGTGTTGTCCAGGCTTGTGTCAAACTCCTGGCCTCAAGCCATCCTCCCACCTTGGCCTCCCAAAGAGCCGGGATTGCAGTCATGAGCCACTGCACCCAGCCTACTCTTTTCTTACGATGCCAAAACATTTGCATTGGTCGATGCAGTTTTTCCATTAATTCCGCTTTTCACCAAACTAATTTGAGGCAGACAATGAAAGTTAGAAATACATAGTATTTTCTGACCAGAAGAAATAATAAATGTTGAAATAAAAGATTCAATCAAGATTTTTTGTTGCTAATTTTCTAAAGTGTTTCTTCACCATCTAGGTATTTTTCCAACTATGGACTCTGAAATCTATGGGAGAAAGTAAGTTATAATAAAAATAGGGGAAAGAGTAGACTTTATTGTGCTCTGCTGTTATAGAAGTATTTTTAGGTGGATTGTGTTTTTATTTCTATTTTTAAAATTTGCTCCAAATGTAAATAATGTGAGACTTGGCTTTGTAATTATTTTTTAATCCCAGTAGGTACATGAAAACATGTACAATTGGTCCTCAGTATCCATGGCATCTGCATCCATGGATTCAACCAGCCAAACATTGAAAATATTAGAAATTTGAACATCTGTGGATTTTGACATGTATGGGGGAACCTAAAAACAATCCCCCATAAGTGCCAAGGGAGGGCTGTGTGTCGTTTACACATGTAATATATTTTATTGATAATTCATGTCTATAACTTTGTTATAAAAAGTGTCCGAATATTATCTGATGAAAAAAATGGGTATGGGAAGATAGAAGGAAATAAAGACAGAATGTGCATGTGTGTCTGTGTGTGAGTGTGCATGTAAGGTGTGTCTGTGTATCTATATGTTTGTGTGTAAAAAGAAAAAGAGAAAGATAGAGGCAGATGAGAAAATGAGAATGTTAGAGAGTCAGACAGGTGGAGAATGCTGTTTTCCAACATGTCAAAAGTAGTTTTCTCTATATTTGGGCAGGGTGCTTGTTTTTAACAAATTATTATTATTGTTATTTATAATCTCCAGGTCTTTTCTACTAAATAAAAATTATTTTTAAAAAGTCAGCTTCAAAAGTTAAAAAGTGCATCATCCCATTTAACTCAGAGGCTAAGCGCTTTCAGCAGCACATAATAAAACCTTCTTTAATGCATGTATTATCCCAAAGTCAAATGATCATAACAACAAATATGATGGGCTGTGGCGGCTCATGCCTGTAATCCTAGAACCTTGGTAGGCCCAGGCAGGAGAATCACCTGAGGCCAGGAGTTCAAGACCCAACCTGGGCGACAAAGAGAGGCTCTGTCACTACAAAAATTAAAATAAAAATAACCTGGGCATGTTAACACATACTTGTGGTCCCAGCTACCCAGGGGCTGAGGTGGGAGGACTGCTGGATCTCAAAAGTGTATATTTGGCTCATGCCCTTACTTTATTCACCTCTCTGTTTAAATGCCACTTCCGAAGAAAATACTTCTGAATCATCCTTATGCATCTCTGTCATGATACCTGCTTTATGGTCGTCAGAGCACTTAATTCCACCAAAGATTATACATTTCATGATGTCTTCCTACCTTCTCCACTAGTATAAAATCTTCACGACTATAGAGGCAGTGTTGGTTTTGTTCATTGCTTTACCCCAGCACCAAGAACAGCCTGTGGCACAAAAGAGATTCTCAATAACATTTCTCGAATGCTATTAAAGTGAATTTGCATAGAAATATTTAATTGCAATTATTATTTGTATTGAATACCTGGTGCTATGAGATTTAATTGGTGGTCTTAACTCAACCTCAGTGTCAGAGTAGGCCTCCCTGCAAAGTGACAAGTGATAAGAGAATTAAGATTTGAGGTTAATGAAAAGAGAGTTTATGGGGCAAGAAGATGGAGCCAAGCACCTATAGCTGGGAGAAATGAAAAGAGAAGACACTCAATCTAGAAGAGGGAATTTTGACAAGGCTGGATCAGGGGGGTGCTGGTAAAATTTCATAACTGACTCTCAGGGGGAAAAGACGTGATCCATAGTATTTGCTAATTTCTGAGGCATAAATGCTTCCACCATGATTTCAAGTTACCAGCGTGACATCACTGAATGCAAAGCTGAGTAAATATGCACAGAGGCACATCATTATATAATATTTCCAGCAAACAGTTACAGTAGAAAAGGAATTCAGTCATTTATTTGTTAATTATTCTGTGACTCAAATGGCATGAGATACCTAAAATATCTGTAATCACTTTCTTTGTCACATATGTGAGATCTCCATGACATAATTAAGACCTATAACTACTAAACAGTGTTAGCAATATTATTTCTCAATGGGGAAGGGGTGATTTAAATTATTTAGGTGCATTTAAAAGTTCATTTGTCATCTTCCCTGTATACAATTCCATGAAAAACACTGTTTAAGAGAAAAATACTTTTAAGAAATCATAGAATCTATGTATATAGCTAGAAACTGTCCAATTTGGATAGAAAAGTCAAGTAAAATAATGAAAATGCAATACATGGTATGTACATACAGTAAGTATTACTAAGCCTTTTTAAGGAAGGAAATTCTGCCATATGCAACAACATTAATGAACCTAGAGGACATTATACTAAGTGAACTAGGCCAGTCATAGGAAATATTGTATAATCCCACCTATATAAGCTATCTAAAATAGTCAAAATCATCGAAGCGGGGAACAGAATGGTGGTAGTGAGGGGATGAGAGGAGGAGGAAGTGAGTTGTTCAACTAGTATAAAGTATCAGTTATGTAAGATCACTAAATTATAGAGATTTTCTGTACAGCATCATGCCTATAGTTAACAATATTGCTTTATACACTTAAAAATTTGTTAGGGTAGATCTCCAGCTAAGTGTTCTTACCAGACAAACAAACAACAAAATAAACAGGATGAAGAGGGAGGAATTTTGGAAATGACTGATATGTTTTGGATTTTTTTTACCTTGATTGTAATGATGATTTATTTTTGTATATGTATGTTCAAACCCATCAAGTTGCATAGATGTCTGTAGTGTTTTGTATAACAAACATCTATAAAGATGTTTATAAAAAAATTTTAAAAAGCAAGTAAAAAAATCAAAAGACCCTACAGAATGCACTGTAACAAGTAATAATTAACACCTAATTTCTCAAAAAACCTCTAGATGAGATACTATATTGATTTTTTTAATTATTAAAACTTTTTTTATTTTTTAAAAGGTGAGGTTTTTATTATGCCAAAAAAGACGAACCCATTCACATTTTAAAATATCAAACAGTACAAAATATGTTATGTAAATCTAACATCTCATGTCACATCTGAATGGCTTCTTTTTCCACTTTCCCTCAAGATTAACAACTGCTATCATTTTTTCTTAGCCTCCTTCCTGACCTGATCCAATGTATTTTTATGTCTTCATATGCCTGTGTAAACAAAACTATGTAAAACACTTTTCTACTTTATGTACATCTTCCAGAATTAACTGTTTCTATCTAATTGTTCCATTGCGTCCTGTAAATATGGTTCCCCAAACAATGTCCAGATGGTTGTCATTAGAGCTGCCTACTGTTTTTTTGTTGTTGTTAATCTGTTATCTCAGATTTGGCATTCCCTAGAAATCATCCACTTTTTAAAACAGTCTCATCTAAATATGCTTTGGTTTCCTCTGTCAATTTGAACCAATCTGTTTTTTATCTTCTGTTTTTCAAGATTTCTTTTCATTTCAAAATATTTGGTCTCCTAATGACCTTGCATTCATTAGGGTTCTTTGATTACCAGCAACAGAAGCTGAATCTAATTAAGAAAAATAAATATATTGAGAGACAATGAGTCTTCACAGACTAGGCATGAAACTGAGAAAAGAGGCTCTGGCAAGGATAAAGTGCAAAGATATATTAATGCAAACAATATGGCCACTGTTTTTGGAATGAATAGACCTGAAGCACTTTACTGTCCTCGAGATGCCACTTCAGAGGGAATTGTATAAGACAAAATATTGGCAAATACATACTTTAAAAAGTAATCATAAAAATTGATCAAAATAATTTACACTCAAAGCAATAAAAGATTGTGTTGATGAAAATGAAGTTCACAGGTCTGAAAGTCACACTTTTGTTAAATTTAAGCCTGGAGTCCATATCTCTGTGTGATGTTTCTTGTTAACAAGAAGTATTAATAGCTTCTTAAAATGCAAGGTATTATTACATAACTGCATGAATTGCATTTCTTTTCGAATTTTGATTAACTAACACAGAAATTATTTTCTGGAGAATGATTCCAGATGATAAAAAGTCAAAATGAAGCCTATATTCTTTTTCTTTGTTGTTTTCTTTTAGATCATTTTAATAGACTACATATGTACTGAACTGTGCATTCCTTGTGGCAAAAGAAAATATTTAATTCTTCTTCGAACAGCAAATGTTTTTAAGAGTGCTCTCACATCAAAAGAGCCCAATTTAAGTTTGTTAAATAAAGCTTTAATACAGAGAGAAGCTTTAAGTTTTCATTTCAAAATAATTCTTAGGCATCAGCACAACAGGACAGACAGGCACTTACTTTCTTTCTGTTTAAACGTGAGTCATGTTAGTTTATTTATCATGTGAATTTTTCTAGTGGCTTCGAGTTTTGAATTGAAGTGAAACTTCACATCACAATGATGAATGGAGCTCTGCTACATTTTAGCTATCGAAAATATTTCAAAAATAAGAACTCAAGACCAAGTCTTACTTGGAGAGAGCCATAAACGTATTCATGTTGGCTGAAAGCAGATAATATTATTAACTGAGTACTCATAATTAAAATATGAAAAATGTATTATCATTACAGAAAAGTGATCATAAAACCATAGAAAAACATAGATTGTATTGGCATTTATTTTCAGCAGCTTGATATGTACTTTCTGCTATTCAATTTCCTACATCATAAGAGTAGTAATAAATGAGTGTTTCTAGCTTCCTTCCCCACACTCCACTAGCTAAAGATGATTCTGGTTTGTTCTTTTTTTCTCTCCCCCATTTTTCTGTGGAGACTGAACAATGTCAGTCAACCTCTGAACATAACAGAAGGATGGCGATTATG
Organism: Pan troglodytes; assembly: GCF_028858775.2. Classification (NCBI taxonomy): domain Eukaryota; kingdom Metazoa; phylum Chordata; class Mammalia; order Primates; family Hominidae; genus Pan; species Pan troglodytes. The sequence continues at coordinate 173,430,644 of NC_072401.2, forward strand.
AGAAAGTGCTAGAGAGGAGAGAGGGTTGGAAGGATCTAGCAAAGACTGAAGAAATGCAAACAAAATAAATGTTTATATGAACACTTTTATTTGCTCCAAAACAAAGTTAAAATTTTAGCCGGGCCTGGTGGCTCACGCCTGTAATCCCAGCACTTTGGGAGGCTGAGGCAGGCAGATCACCTGAGGTGGGGAGTTTGAGACCAGCCTGACTAACATGTGAAACCCCATCTCTACTAAAAATACAAAAATTAGCTGGGCGCAGTGGCAGGGGCCTGTAATCTCAGCTGCTTGGGAGGCTGAGGCAGGAGAATTGCTTGAGCCCAGAAGGCAGAAGTTGCAGTGAGCTGAGATTGTGCCGTTGCACTCCAGCCTGGGCGACAGAGTGAGACTCCGTCTCAAAAAAAATTTTAAGTTAATTTCAGGTATTTTTTTAGTATCTATATTTCTTTACAGCCTTTTTGGAGCTATTTCAGGCTCTGAAGCACCCAAAGGATTTTGAATATAAATGTAGAACAAAGCAACACTTTGAATCGCTATCATATCCTTTAATTCGGTGAAAAGCTGTGTTATCTGTGAAACGTGGACAAGCGATGTATATTGAACTCCAAATATAGCATCTTAAACAGTTCTGGCAGGATGACTGATTCACACAAGATATAAAAGCTTCAGTAGTTAAGAAAAATAATTTGGGGGTAGGTGTTCATTGTATCATGTTGTAGACGTGTTTTGGCAAAAGCAAATGAATTTCATCAAATCTGTTATGCCATATCTTTGTACTTTTCCCCAGAAATATGTATACCCTGCAAACAAAAACGATGTTCTTACTTTTGTTGACAGATTCTAATAACCAATATCCATCTGAAATATCTATCAGGCCTCAGACAATATTTTGAGAGTTTTTTGGAATGATTTGCAGGACATTCTGAAGATCACATCCTCCCTTTTCAAATATATAATTTCACTGATTAACGATGCAAACATCACATTTTAGATCTTAAATGACATTGGTATCCAGTAACTTTTGAACAACTGACTTTGTGCAATCATATCCATTAGCTTGTCCAAACAATACAAAAATCTAATTTATCAGTTTAAAATAAATGTTGAGCGATAAGTAGATTTTTAAACATAACGAATATTAAAATTTAATTCCTTAAAAAGTTTATGTGTGGTGGATTCAAGATGACTGAATAGGAACAGCATTGGTCTGCAGCTCCCAGCAAGACTGACACAAAAGATGGGTGATTTCTGCATTTCCAACCAAGGTACCTGTTTCATCTCATTGGGACTGGTTGGAGAGTGACTGCAGCCCACAGAGGGTGAGTTGAAGCAGGGTGGGGTGTCGCCTCACCTGGGAAGCGCAAGGGGTCGGAGAATTTTCCCCCTACCCAAGGGAAGCCGTCAAGGTCTGAGCCTGAGGAATTCCCGCACAGATAAAGCGCTTGTCCCACGGTCTTCGCAACCCACAAACCAGGAGATCCCCTCTTGTGCCTACCCCACCAGGGCCCAGGGTTTCAAGCACAAAACTGGGTGGCAAATTGGGCAGACACTGAACTAGCTGCAGGAGCTCTTTTTTTTCCATACCCCAGTGGTGCCTGGAATGCCAGTGAGACAGAACTGTTCACTCCCCTGGAAAGGGGTGCTGAAGCAAGGGAGCGAAGTGGTCTGGCTTGGTGGGTCCCACCCCCATGGAGCCCAGGAAACTAGGAGCCACTGGCTTGAAATTCTCACTGCCAACACAGCAGCAATCTGAGATCCACTTGGGACAGTCCAGCTTGGTACGGGGAGGGGCGTCCGCCACTGCTGAGGCTCAAGTAGGGCGGTTTGAGGTCACAGTGTAAACAAGGGTGCTGGGAACTTCTAACTGGGCAGAGATCACAGCAGCTCAGCAAGGCAGCTGTGGCCAGATTGCCAGATTTCTCCTCTCTGGAAAGGGTACCTCTTTAAAAAAGCAGCAGTCCCAGTCAGGGCCTTATAGCAGACTTAAAAGTCCCTGCCTGGAAGCTCTGAAGAGAGCAGCAGACCTCCCAGCACAGTGTTCGAGCTCTGCTAAGGGTCAGACTGCCTCCTCTAGTGGGTCCCTGACCCCTGTGTATGCTGACTTGGAGACACCTCCCAGTAGGGGCCGACAGACACCTCATACAGGAGAGCTCTGACTGGCATCTGGCAGGTGCCCTTCTGGGTTGAAGCTTCCAAAGGAAAGAACAGGAAGCAATCTTTGCTGCTCTGCAGCCTCTGCTGGTGATACCAAGGCAAACAGCGTCAGGAGTGGACCGCCAGCAAACTCCAGCAGACTAGCAGCAGAGGTGCCTGACTATTAGAAGGAAAAGAAATAGACAGAAAGGATTAGCACATCCGCTCAAAGATCCCATCCGTAGGTCACCAACATCAAAGACCAAAGGTAGAGAAATCCACAAAAATGAGAAAATAACAGTGCAAAAAGGCTGAAAATTCTAAAACCAGAACACCTCTCCTCCTCCAAAGGATCACAACTCCTCACCAGCACAGGAACAAAACTGGATGGAGAATGAGTTCGATGAACTGGAAAAAGTAGGCTTCAGAAAGTGGGTAATAACAAACTCCTCTGAGCTAAAGGAGCACATTCTAACCCAATGCAAGGAGGTAAGAACCTTGGAAAAAGGATAGTCGAATTGCTAACCAGAATAACCAATGTAGAGAAGAACATAAACAACCTGATGGAGCTGAAAAAACACAGCACAAGAACTTCGTGAGGCATTCACAAGTATCAATAGCCAAATCGATTAAGCAGAAGAAAGGATATCAGTGACTGAAGATCAACTTAATGAAATAAAGAGAGAAGACAAGATTAGAGAAAAAAGAATAAAAAGGAATGAACAAAGCCTCCAAGAAATATGGGACTATGTGAAAACTCATTCTACGTTTGACTGGTGTACCTGAAAGTGACAGGGAGAATGGAACCAAGTTGTAAGTCACGCTTCAGGATATTATCCAGGAGAACTTCCTCAACCTAGCAAGACAGGCCAACATTCAAATTTAGGAAATACGAGAACACCACAAAGATACTCCTCAAGAAGAGCAACCCGAAGACATATAATCGTCAGATTCACCGAGGTTGAAATGAAGGAAAAAACTTAGACCAGAGAGAAAGGTCAGGTTACCCACAAAGGGAAGCCCATCAGACTGACAGCGGATCTATCTGCAGAAACCCTACAAGCCAGAAGAGAGTGGGGGCCAATATTCTATGTTCTCAAAGAAAAGAATTTTCAACCTAGAATTTCATATCCAGCCAAATTAAGCTTCATAAGGAAGGAGAAATAAAATCCTTTACAGACAAGTAAATGCTGAGGGATTTGTCACCACCAGCCATACCTTACAACAGCTCCTGAAGGAAGCACTAAACATGGAAAGGAACAACTGGTACCAGCCACTGCAAAAACATACCAAATTGTAAAGAACATTGACACTATGAAAAAACTGCATTAACTAATGGGCAAAACAACCAGCTAGCATCATAATGACAAGATCAAATTCACACATAACAATATTAACCTCAAATGTAAATGGGCTAAATGCCACAATTAAAAGACACAGACTGGCAAATTGGATAAAGAGTCAAGACCCATCAGTGTGCTGTATTCAGGAGACCCATCTCACATACAAAGAGGCACATAGGCTCAAAATAAAGGAATGGAGGAGCAAATGGAAAGCAAAAAAAAAAAAAAAAAAAAAAAAGCAGGAGTTGCAATCCTAATCTCTGATAAAACAGACTTTAAACCAACATAGATCAAAAGACACAAATAAGGGCATTACATAATGATAAAGGGATCAATGCAGCAGGAAGAGCTAACTATGCTAAATATATATGCACCCAATACAGGAGCACCCAGATCCATAAAGCAAGTTCTTAGAGACCTACAAATAGACTTAGATGCCCACACAATAATAGCGGGAGACTTTAACACCCCACTGTCAATACTAGACAGATCAATGAGACAGAAAATTAACAAGGATATTCAGGACTTGAACTCAGCTCTGGATGAAGTGGACCTAATAGACATCTACAGAACTCTCCACCCCAAATCAACAGAATATACATTCTTCTCACCACCTCATCGCACTTATTCTAAAATTGACCACATAATTGGAAGTAAAACACTCCTCAGCAAATGCAAAAGAATGGAAATCATAACAAACAGTCTCTCAGACCACAGTGCAATCAAATTAGCACGCAGGATTAAGAAACTCACTAAAGACCACACAACTACATGGAAACTGAACAACAGGCCCCTGAATGATTACTGGGTAAATAACAAAATAAAAGGAAGAAATAAAGATGTTCTTTGAAACCAATGAGAATGAAGGCACAATGTACCAGAATCTCTCGGACACATTTAAAACTGTGTAGAGGGAAATTTATAGCACTAGATGCCTACAAGAGAAGGCAGGAAAGACCTAAAATTGACACCCTAACATCACAATTAAGAGAACTAGAGAAGCAAGAGGAAACAAATTCAAAAGCTAGCAGAACACATGAAATAACTAAGATCAGAGCAGAACTGAAGGAGATAGACGAAAAACCCTTCAAAAAAATCGATGAATCCAGGAGCTGTTCTTTTTTTTTGAAAAAATCCACAAAATAGACTGCTAGCCAGACTAATAAAGAAAAAAAGAACAAATGCAATAAAAAGTTATATAGGGGATATCATCACTGATCCCACAGAAATACAAACTACCATCAGAGAATACTATAAACACCTCTATGCAAATAAACTAGAAAATCTAGAAGAAATGGATAAATTCCTGGATGCATACACCCTCCCAAGTCTAAGCCAGGAAGAAGTTGAATCCCTGAATAAGCCAATATCAGGTTCTGAAATTGAGACAGTAATTAATAGCCTACCAACCAAAAAATGTCCAGGACCAGACAGATTCATAGCAGAATTCTACCAGAGGTACAAAGAGGTGCTGATACCATGCCTTCTGAAACTATTCCAAACAATAGAAAAAGAGGGAATCCTCCCTAACTCAGTTTATGAGGCCAGCATCATCCCGATACCAATACCTGGCAGAGACACAACAAAAAAAAAAGAAAATTTCAGGCCAATATTCCTGATGAACATCGATGTGAAAATCCTCAATAAAATACTGGCAAACCAAATCCACCAGCACATCAAAAAGCTTATCCACCATGATCAAGTTGGCTTCATATCTGGGATGCAAGGCGGTTCAAAATACACAAATCAATAAACGTAATTCATCATACAAAGAGAACCAATGACAAAAACCATATGATTATCTCAATAGATGCAGAAAAGGCCTTTGATAAAATTCAACACCTCTCCATGCTAAAAACTCTCAATAAATTAGGTATTGATGAAATGTATCTCAAAATAGTAAGAGCTATTTATGACAAACCCACAGCCAATATCATGCTGAATGGGCAAAAACTGGAAGCATTCCCTTTGAAAACTGGCACAAGACAAGGATGCCCAATCTTACCACTCCTATTCAACAGAGTATTGGAAGTTCTGGCCAAGGCGGTCAGGCAAGAGAAAGAAATAAAGGGTATTCAAATAAGAAGAGAGGAAGTCAAATTGTCTCTCTTTGTAGATGACATGATTGTTTAGAAAACCCCATCATCTCAGCCCAAAATCTCCTTAAGCTGATAAGCAAATTTAGCAAAGTCTCAGGATACAAAATCAATGTGCAAAAATCACAAGCATTGCTATACAGCAATAACAGACAAACAGAGAGCCAAATCATGAGTGAACTCCCATTCACAATTGCTACAAAGAGAGTAAAATACCTAGGAATCCAACTTACAAGGGATGTGAAGGACCTCTTCAAGGACAAATACAAACCACTGCTCAAGGGAATAAAAAAGGACACAAACAAATGGAAAAACATTCCATGCTCATGGATAGGAAGAATCAACATCGTGAAAATGGCCATACTGCCCAAAGTAATTTACAGATTCAATGCTATCTCCATCAAGCTACCACTGACTTTCTTCACAGAGTTGGAAAAAACTACTTTAAACTTCATATGGAACCAAAAAACAGCCCACATAGCCAAGACAATCCTGGGCAAGAAGAACAAAGTTGGAGGCATCACACTACCTGACTTTAAACTACACTACAAGGCTACAGTAAACAAAACAGCATGGTACTGGTATCAAAACAGACATATAGACCAATGGAACAGAACAGAGGCCTCAGAAATAACACCACACATCTACAACCATCTGACCTTTGACAAACCTGGCACACACAAGCAATGGGGAAAAGATTCCCTACTTAATAAATGGTGTTGGGAAAACTGGCTAGCCATATGCAGAAAACTGAAACTGGACACCTTCCTTACACCTTATACAAAAATCAACTCAAGATGAATCAAAGACTTAAATGGAAGACCTAGGAACATAAAAATCCTAGAAGAAAACCTGGGCAATACCATTCAGGACATAGGCATGGGCAAAGACTTCATGCCTAAAACACTAAAAGCAATGGCAACAAAAGCCAAAATAGACAAATGGGATCTAATTAAACTAAAGAGCTTCTGCACAGCAAAGGATACTATCAGCAGAGTGAACAGGCAACCTACAGAATGGGAGAAAATTTTTGCAATATATCCCTCTGACAAAGGGCTAATATCCAGAATCTACAAAGAACTTAAACAAATTTACAAGAAAAAAACAACCCCATCAGTAAATGGGCAAAGGATATGAACAAGCACTTCTCAAAATAAGACATTTATTCAGCAAACAGAAATATGAAAAAATGTTCATCTTCACTTGTCATTAGAGAAATGCAAATTAAAACCACAATGAGATACCATCTCACGCCAGTTAGAATGGTGATCATTAAAACGTCTGGAAACAACAGATGCTGGAGAGGTTGTGAAAAAAGAAGAATGCTTTTACACTGTTGGTGGGAGTGTAAATTAGTTCAACCATTGTGGAAGACAATATGATGATTCTTCAAGCATCAAGAACTAGAAATACCATTTGACCCAGCCTTCCCATTACTGCGCATATACCCAAAGCACTACAAATCATTGTACGATAAAGACACATATTTAGAGACTCTCATTCCCATTGGAAGTCAAAGTGTTTGTCCTTCCTTCTTTGTAAACAACAATACCCTGAGGTGTATTCTGAAAACAACATTCACAGCTGAAAAAGCAAAATTCTGGTTTTCAACGTTAAATGTGTTACCTCTTTGTAAAATAAGATACTATTTTCTCTGTTTTTTTAAAACTCAGGAAAAATTATCATCCAAAGTTAGTAGGTAATCAGTTCCCAGATTTCTCAAAATAGTCTAGAAATCCAAGTTTCATTTTTCTAGACACATTTGAACTTATGCTATTATGTGTCCTGATTTTGCCTTCGATAAAATATATGTAATGGAAACTAGCCATGTAAGTGTTTATTCTGTGCCAGCATAGTAAGACAAAGGCTTTCTTTTCAACCAAACTCTAGTCAGGCTCCATCTTCTTGATTAGGCCCCAAATTTGGCCTGCAAAACTTGCAGACTTTCAGCACAAATGATTTTGTCTACCCTTTAATGCTAAGGGACTTGAACAAACATTAATAAAATTTTCACCAGCTCAGTGCTGTATCCCTAAGATAATTACTCCATCCCCCTTAAGTTCCTGCTTGGTAAATGAAGCTCAAAGTTGCCAAAATACTCCAGCCAATACCTGAACATCAGGCCCGTCTCCCAGTCTCTTTGGGCAGATAGAAGCCTGACTTCTATAACATCCAGTTGGCAAATCCAGAGGGCCTCATTGTTTTAACTAAACTCCACTTCCACTTATTGTAAATTTCTACTACTGCGTCTGATCAAGTCCTCCCTCATGGCTCCTCCCTATTTTCTCATTCTCCTTTAAAATGCCCAGTCATCTCTGCTCAAATTAAAGTTGAGTTCCATTTACGCTGGGCTTTCTTCTCTATCGCAATAGTTATTGCTGAATAAAATCTGTTGTTTCCACTTTAGTGCCTGGATTTGTTTATTTTTGACAACAACTACTACATGTATTAACTTATTTATTTATTGCCTCACTTTTATGAAGTGGAGAATATTATCCACATAGATGAGTAAATAAAAACAAGAGAAAGTCATGTAACTTTTTCAAGACCAAATAGTTGCTCAGTGGTGAAGTGGTGAGTTGACATCCAGAATTCTGGCTTGAGAATGTTTGCTCATATACTTGTAGCTTTGGCCTACACTTAAAAAGCCAGGGACTACATTTCTATTACTGTCCTCAACCTTAGGGTAAACACAAATCTTTTTATTTATTCTATATAATAAGGATGAAATTTAATCCTAGCAGAGTTCAATCTATGGATCACAGATACTGTACCTATTTCTTATTCATAAACCTGACTTAATCCCATTTCATAATGTATTTCTAATTATAATGACATCCACTTTGATCTTTTATAGCCATGCTATTTAGAAGGCATTGGTGTTTTTTTATTTTCTTTTTTCAAAATAGTACTTTGACTCTCATGTTATATCTATAAATAAATCAAATATGTTATTGCAATATCAATACACACACACATATATATAATGTACGTATGTACTACATGTATGGCATTAGAAAAGAATGAATATATCCTTAGAAAAAATGGCAGATATTTGGAACTAGATACAATAGCATTTGAAGCATAAATTGATTATTACCCATTAAATAGAAAATGTCAGTACTATTCTTCTTTATTAAGCCTTTGGTGAAAAAAATGCCTACATGATCCACAAATATACTCATTCATTATATGCAGGCATCTCTATTAGTTCTAGGCACTACATTATTAAAATTATAACTTCACTGAGCAGTCAACTAACTTTTAATCTCTGTTTTTATGTGGTGGTAAAATTCTACTGCCTGAAAATAACAATGTTATAAAGAACTTTTCTATAAATTTACAAACTGGGAGAAAATCTAAATAACTTTCTGAAATAATCAGATTTCATTTGAGCCTAAAGTGAATTGAAATAGTAATGGAAATGAGCTATAATTTTCTTCATGTAGTATGTTATTCCTCTAGTGAGAACTGATTAAAAATATGCCAGTGTTCAGGCACATTTTATTATTCACCATATCGATGAATTCAGGTTATCCCAATGTGAGCTGAAATAATATATTCTAAGAGGACATATTATCCTTCACGGAAATATGCATAATAAAGAGAAATGTAGGAATCTATGGCTTATGGTGTGTTGATTGATCTCTAGAGGAAGCTCCACTTTGTTTTGTGCCCTGGAGATTTTCATACTCGGGAGGTGCATCGCAGGAACACATGGAATCTGTAAAGGGTGTGGCTTTCTTTTGTAAACTACAAAGTCAATTATGTGCAAATTTTAAAAAGTCTATTTAAGAATATAGTACAGATAGAAGGTGAGAAACTACAAGCTGATTTTCTTAAAATGATTTGTATCCTTCTCCTGAACATCGTTCTGTGCTAACATGGAAATCAGTATCCTATTTTGAGGCACTGTTACATATATTTTGGAGATGCTTTATGTTAACTAACTCACTCTTTATTAGTAAATATTGATGTAACAAGGGAGCAAAAATGTTGAGATATGCACAATCCTTACTTACTTGATTTTTTTCATTCTAATAGCACATAAATATTTTTATTTGTATTTTACTCTGTATCTACATATTTGCTTTTTTGTGTTTTATTTGTTTATTCCTATTTTTATGACTTATTTTCCTGAAAAACTTGCCATTTGCCATATGTTCTAATACTACTCATATGAATATCTAGGTGCTTAATTTTAAGAATGAATTAATAAATTAATTGTTACCTAGGTAAAATTTTAGTAAATACGATTAATGTAATTAGAGATTAATTTTACGTTACCATGAAGCATACTAGTACTAAGAATCAGATCCCACAGGAAGTGGATATCAGGTCCAGAACTGAGAAGAGAATAGACAATATTCATATAGAAGAAGAGCGAGATGATCAGAAAATGACACAGGAACCAGCAGAGCAAAGGGCAACCTAAATCGTTAGTCCAGAAATGTTTTGAGCAGGTATAATAGCACATTGCTGCAATTGTCTGAGCATTTTAACAAAGGTTTGCTAGGTACTTTTCAAACGCTAATTAATTGCAATCCTCAGTATCTCTGCAGGAAACAAAAGATTGATATGTACCCTTAGAACTGCCAACCATACTGTCAAATATCCACTACTTGCCATGCTCATCACCACAGTCTCCTTTTTTCTACTCTGCTCACTATTACACTAACAATGGGCAATTATTGAAACAAAATATTTGGGTATTTTTAATGTCATTATTAATAAATCCAAAAATATTTAGAATGACCATTTGTACCTCTTTGTATTTGTGTCAGTTTCTGTAATTTTGCTGATTTTTTGTTTGCTTTGCTTTCAAGAGGATTTTAATGATACAGGTTTAATATACTTTTATGAAAAAATATAGCACAAGCACTGTTTGAAAAGTGATAAAAATTATTGGATGGCCTGTTGTCTAGTAATGCTCATTTTTTTCTTCACTTATTATCTCTAATGATCACTCTCTATGTGTATTTAACACACCTGTTCATTTGTCCTTTCACTCATCTCACCCTTGATATTCATGTATCTGGTGATCACTGAAGATCACTAATAGATTCCCCTCCTATCCCAAACATTAATATTGTACAATATCCTTCCTCAGGCCAATGTGTAATCTGGGTCCTACACAAGTAGTGGAACTTTGGTCATGTTAGAGAGAGCAGCCAGAAGCAGAATAGGATGGGAGCTGAGACAGAGGGACCAAGATCAGTTAACAAGCCAAAGGGGGTAGCTAAAAATTTAGAAGTAAATGAGGGTGGAATTAGAATGTAGAAAGAATGATTTTGGCAACTTCTATAAAGAGATTATGGAGTCCGACTTGCCTTTCTTGGCCAGCAAATGTGCTCTGAATAAAGTTGGGGCACCTTAAGATTACTTTATATGACCAAGACCAATAAACTTTGTATTTACCACGTATTTAATCAAGTACATACAAAATTAAATAAATCATTACTTTACATTTATCCCAAAATATTGTGCATGTATTCTTTACTGTCTATACCCAACTTTTTCTATTTAGATATTTGGATGCTAATTGAACAAAATAATCAGAATTGAGCTATTACTGATATCTAAACCACTTTTGTATCATCAGCCGGTATCGCAAAATAAATAAATAAATAAATAAAATATAACAAGTAGTCAAAGCAGTAGCATCAATAAGTACATAAGCAAAAAGCCAATTCATACATCCTCCTGTTTTCTGTACACATGTTAAACATATGGTTATTATCTATGCAATATGCCAACTAAGTTTACCCCAGTTGATAATGGCTGCTTAGTAGATACTTTATATCTACTAATAATATAAAGTTAATTTCCTAAAATTGTACTTCATTAAACAAAATAATACACTTATTTCTATATAATCTTCACATGCTTAGGCATTAGAAAATGGCTTTGTTAAATTACAAAGGTAGGTAAATAGTTTATTACTCATCTTTATTAGAGCAAATACTCGTGTTGTTGTTTTCCTTCCCATATAAGCACAGAATTATAACTATTAATTGTTTAAATGTATTTGGAGTTTCTTCCCAAATCTGACAATGAGTCACTATAAATGAGCTGTGTCTTCATCAGTTTGGACTGCTATAACAAAGTACCAAAGACTGGGTGGCTTGAAACAACAGAAATGTTTTACTTACAATTCTGGAGGCTGGACGACTGAGATCAGTGTGCCAGCATGGTTAGGTTCTGCAGTGTTCTCTTCTGGCTTACAGATTACTAACTACATGGCGGAAAGAGCAGAGAAAGTTCTCTGAGGCTTCTTTTATAAGGGCCCAGATCAATTCATGAGCGTTCCATCCTCATGAACACATTATTTCCAAAATTCCTCACCTCCTGATACCATTACATTGGGAATTATGATTTCAACATTTGAATTTTGAGGGGAAACAAACATTTAGTTCCTAACATGCTATTAATGACTACATAGCATTTCTGTTTTATTTTAAAACGAAACTAGGTTTCATTTATACTGACGCTCCTAAAAAGACAGGTGTATTTCATAAAGCCAAAATTCTTGGATGTATTGACTTGAAATCATTCACCATTCATTCCACGACAGGCTGGATACCTAAAGTTTTGGATTACTGTTTTTGGGTTTGGAGGGTTTTGTTTGTGTTTGTGTTTGCTAAGCACATAATTTAAACAGATAATGATATTGTAAAATGTTTCCTTTGTTGACTTTGGATTCATTAAATGATACTGTGTCTTCAGAGAATAAATCTTAAAATTACTTTGGGAGTATCCACTTACTATTAAGTACCATACTTTCAAAACAAAAAAAACAAACAAAAAAACAAAGACCAGATTTATTTAGACTGGATTTATTTTTTAAATGACAATATTCTTACTTGTTCAGGAAAGCAGGAAGCCCAGTAGATACTGACCAAGTATATTTACTACAAAGCAATGAATTAATATTTCTTCTTAGGAACTCAGACTTTTTGATCATCCAAACATAACTCTTTCTTTATCCACTAGAAATCAAAGGTATAGCATTTTTAGTAAGCTGAAAAATAATTATGATAAAACTGTGGTCTTTGTGAAAAAGAGTAAAAACATAGATATCCAAGGCTACATCTTCCATTTTAAAAACTCTGTTTCTCCAGAGCACTATATTTGAAGTGCACTTAGTTCTCATTTTACAAGAGAGCAGAAATGTGCATGTTGGACAATGGTACAGAGAGGACGTGGTTCCCCTATGCAGGAGCTCCAGTTAATACAACACAGTGCAGAGCAATGGATGCCTGTACCTTTAACTCAGTTAAGGAAGAATTTATTTTAACTTATTATGATTATCCTCTAGCCCAAAATTTGTAGAATATTTGTTTATTGTCTAAACAGAATAGATCTTTGGGAGCCTTCGGTCTTGAAATATTCTTTCATTACTTGCAAATTGCAACGTCACCTCACAGAATTTCCTTCATAGAAATGCTTAGAATAACTAAATCTTTCGGTAATCTCATAATTATTGCATGGTTTATGAAACTTTTGAAACGTATTGTTGACAGTGTTTCATAGGTTAAAAGTATTCTTCAGAAGACAATATTTTTACTGTCATAATTTGTTACTACCTGAGATTGTCTTTCTTGAGGAAGGTATTTCAGAAAATTTCCTGAAAGCTTTTAGACCTTAGCACACATTTATTTTTTAAATCTAATTTTAGTTATTTTCACTAACCGTAATACTTGTTTTAAAAAATTTGCTCTCTTGGATAAAATTTATGTTTTCATTTTTTATTTCTCGGACATATAACTTGTTCATTTCTTACTTTTCAAGAAGAAATAGGTGTATAGAGATACGCATTTTGCCCCTGCTTTTCTATATGGGGCAGTAAAAATATAGCAAATATGTATATGTTAGCTATTAATAAAATTGGGACAAAATAGTAGAAAAAGATGAGTAACTGAGAAGGAGAATGGAATAAAAATTAAGGGAGAGCGAGAAACACAGGCAGAGGAAAAGGAGGGAGAACACATGGAATAACAGTGATGAATGGGTGGTGACTAGAAGAGTTATAATGTTGATAGAAGATAAAAACATAGGGGACAAGTCAGAGCAGATAATGGGAGTGAGGAATAATTGAAAGTCAATAAAAGAAGAGAAAAAGAAGAAAGGACAGTGTGGTGAACAATGAAAATACTGGATATAAAGAGAAATTCTGGACAGTGAAGGAATTTGGTGGGGCTGGAGCATCAGAGCTTATTTTCACTGATAGTTCGTCTCAAAACCTAGAGAAATAAAGTGGACCCACTCCACTCAGAAAAGCCTTTCCTCCCAACTTGACCTCTTGGAGTCATGAGGACCAGACCCACTGGTTTGCCAGCTAGTTACTGGCCAATTCATGTTCCAGATTGCAGATGCATTAGGATTCCTGTCTTCGTTTGGTGGAGTCGGTCATTGCTTACTATCCTAGATAATTTAGAAAGTCTGAATTTATATTCTGGGTACCAAGATACTTTCTAAGTAATCAGGGTCCCAGTGCCATGACAAGCCATATTCGTGGCAGAAATAAAAGAAAAAAATCAGTAATGCTGATACAGTCTCTATTTTTTAATTTTGATATTTTGTTCACCATAGATATCTTTGTGTCAATTTTGACTTTAACATATAACATGAGATGTGTTGTGTCCTGATTTACTGTTTTTTTGGCATCCTCTAAAACTTCGCAACTAAAGCTGGTGTATCATTCACCTCTCTCCTTCCCCAGCCCTAGAGTTTTCCCTAATCATTCAGTATAAGTAAATTATTACAACGGATTCCTATCCTTATTACTGTCTGAGCACACCTGTTTGCCAGCAGAACTGGAGCCTTGCTTCAAAAAGCAATAGAAAGAAAGCTAAAAATCTGTCTTCAACTGAATTGTGAAGCCTGAACTAGTTTAAAAAAAACTAGTAGAGAGGAAAAGAACGAAGAGTGAGTGTGTAAGAAAAAATTTTGGCTGGTTTCTTTTGCCAGTTTCTGGGAGGTGGTCTCCAAATCCTTGGAATTTCCTGAGTGATAGGAGTGTCTTTGTTATTCATGGTGTCCCCTCTTCATTACCCTACTTGATAGCTTGTGCTAAGGAGATGACTCAGGATGAGGGCTGGTCAAACCAGAAAGACTATATATTAGAGTTAGGGATTTGGGCCAGCTGATAGTAGCCTGAACTCCAGGGATGAGAAAAAGACTGGAGAGCAGGCTACATAGCAGGTCAGTCAAACAATCAAGCCTATGTAATGATGTCTCAATAAAAACTATGAACACCAAAGCTCAGGTGAGCATCCCTGGTTGGCAATAATTTGTTTGTAGTCACCCATCAATGTGGTGCATCCTCACCACAGGGAGAGGACATTCAAAGCTTCCCCTTTGGGACCCTCCCAGACCATGCCATGTGTGTTTCCACCTTTGGCAAGTACTGATTTGTATCTTTTTGCTGTAGCAGAATTGTCATTGTAAGTTAGGGCTTTCCTGAGTTCTGTGAGTTGTTCTAGCAAATTATCAAACAAGGAGTAGTGGGAACTCCTGAATTTGTAGCCAGCTGGTCAGAAGTGAGAACGACCTGAGGACCACTGACCTTGTGGCTGGTGTTAAAGGCGAGGGCAGTCTCGTGGGGTGGGGGGGTTGGCCTAACTCTGGGTTAGTTGTTATCAAAAGTCACTGCACTGATAAATTAATGCTTTGTTTCTGATGGACTTTAAGTCAGTGGCCCCCAAACCACTTGTGTAAATTTTGACCTACCTTCAAAGATTGACTCACGTTCAATCATCTTTATGAAACATCCGAAACATTCCAGCTCTCATCAGTTTCTCCTTTGAGCACCCAAAATACTTGTCGATATCTGTTATTTAGCACCTTGCTTCAATAAAATTGCAACATTAAGTGAGGCTAGTGACTTTTACTACAGTGCTTGGACAATGTATTAATTTCATAAGTTATTCCAAGAATCTGCAGCCAACATGTTTGGAAATTTTTGATGTTTATAGCAATAAACTTCTGTGTAAGAGTGGCTGCTTCCCATGATTTTTCTGTTTTTGTTCACCATTTATTGGTATACCAAAATCTCAAATTTCAACATATGTTGAATAATGTGTGTATATGATTTTGTATATAGTATGTAGTAGTGTACCCACTAAATTATAAGTTATTGAGGTTCTTGATTCTGCCGAATACTTCAGTGTCTCCCAAAACAATAATAAAGTTGCAATCATGTTTCAGTGAATTAATAAAATTTGCAAAAAAAAATGTAGAGAACAAACCAAATCTGCCAAATCTAAAAAGTTAGCTTTAATTTCTAAGTTTGACTACATAACATTGGAATTGGGTTGATTCTTCTAATGCTGCTCAGATAAGAACGATATACATGACATACTTGATATGTTTCCATTAAGTGTTCCTTTAGGAATGCTTTATAATCCCCAAATTTGATCAAACTGTCTCTCAATCACAGCCAATTTAGAAACTGTGTGTGTGTGTGTGTGTGTGTGTGTGTGTGTATCATACTCATATATGACTGGAAGCCAAGCTGGTTGATTTTGGGAGTAGATTAGAAAATGAAGTACATTAATAAAGAATGGTTATAGTGCTTTTGTATGTTTGTTTTGTTTTTGTTTTAAGTGTTTTTATACGTATCTTTGTTTTAGTATATAGGCACACTAAATATTATGTGCCTATGTACTAATGTGCCTGGGCACATTAAATATTATCTGAGCTTAAACCATTGTTACAGACATTATCTCACATTTCATTTATTTATTAGGTTTAACTTGATTTTCCTGTATTATATTTGAATATTATTAAGTTCATCACTGGAACACAACGGATACCTTATTGATGTTCATGGTGAGTACTGAAATTGAAAGCAATCAAATTAATGAAGATTTTGTGTAGATTATCCAAGAGATTTACAGCAAGTAGCATGATGATTAAGAGATTTCTTAAATGAAATCCTCTTGCAATTTTTTCTGTTTCTACATACAGAAACAACTTTACAACTTTCTGTATCTTACACTTAATTAGTTAGCAATGATTGCATACATAAGAGAATAGAAAAATATAGAAAAAGAATAATGAATTTCTCTATGCAGTTTGCACGGCTTAGTTGGCTTCTGCCGACCTAAATGAAGTCTAAATGGGAGAAGCTTATATGTTCCAAACTCTGACGTAAATTCAAATTCAGAAAATGTAATAAGGACTATAAATCCCTTTATTCGTCATTGTGAGTCACTAAATATGAACTTTATTTATAGCTGTGTATAATTATATAGTCTTTGGCTTGCCATAAGCAATTTTGACAGGAGTAAATATCATTAGAGTAGAAAATCTTTCACCTACAAAGATCTATGCTTCCCAGTTAATATTCGTGACTAATATATTGTGTAGCACTATGGATGTTAGGAAGCTTTTCTCCACGTACACAGCAATGGTTCTTGTATTATAGATATCTTATTGGCTGATAAAGTATTTTTACTGGTATTTATGTAGTCTTATTTCCCACATCACAACTTCCGACTTAAATGAGTGAAGACAGTTTATTTTTTTCTTCAGAACTAATTGAATGAATTCTAAAGACTTGCTGTTTAAATTATGCAAACATAATATTTTCTCACATTTATGGCTGTCGTAATGTTTCTGTTGCTGCCTCAGGAACTGCATTGTACTTAATGTAGTTACAGATAATACAACTGTCATAACTGTCATAAAGACCACGTGACAAGCCAGGCATTCCCACAGTCACACACCTCAAGCACATGTAGCCCTATAATTAAAGTTGGAGCTCTGCCGCTCACAATTGCAGTTTTGCATAAATTATGAATACTGTCAGAAGTGGCATTTTTAATGAGGATAAAGTTGAGAGAAGAATGAAAGGGGCACAAGGAGTCATCTCTGGTTAGGGAGGACCTCATGGAAATAAAACCTAGCAGATGTACAAGAGTCAAAACAAAGAAGATCCTGACATCATTATGCATGGCTTCTGTGAAATTCTCTTAAGTATCTATTTTTGAGTCACATGTGAAGTGTGTGAGCTCCTCCGCTCACAGAAGCTTCAGCTATCATGGGATGGATTTAGACTTTTGGAGATTAAGCAATCCTATTGTCTAACTCAATGGACTAGAAATTCTTAGAGATTTGATCAGTCTAAGTCCAGTTGCTTTCTTCAAGAATTGACTGAATCTTTCCATCAAAGACAAGATTTTATAACTCAACTTCTCTCCTGCATAGCTAGGCTAAAATTCTTTTAGGTCAGGCTTCTGACAATACTTGAATTTTCTGTTTGTCTGGACAACAAAATGCATTTATGGCAAATGTCCACGCAAAACCCCCACACAGCTAGTTATAGCATACATCATGCCATTGTACTTTCAAAGCCAGCTCTTCAGATCATCTAGCCTCTCCTTATGGTTCTGTCAGAGGAATCTAGTATTTCCATGACAAACCAAAATGTGGTTATCTATGACTAATAATGGATAATAGTGATGGAGAAGCTCTACTTGTAAAGGAGAGGCTGGCCAGGGACAGTGGCTCAACACCTGCAAACCCAGTATTTTGGGAGGTTAAGGTGATACAATCACTTGAGCCCAGGAGTTTGATACCAGCCTGGGCAACATAGTGAGACCTTGCCTCTCTCTGAAAAAAAGAAAAAGAAAAAAAAATTAGCTGCGTAGACTCTTTGGTTTGCCATAATGGCACACGCCTGCAGTCCCACCTACTCTGGAGGCTGAGATGGAAAGATTACTTGAGCTAGGTAGATCCAGGCAGCCATGAGCTAATATTGTGCCACTGCACTTCAGCCTGGGTGACAGAGCATGACCCTGTCTCCAAAAAAAAAAAAAAGAGTGGCTGGAGCTCCTGGAGCCACACAGATTTCTGTTGTAGCTACCGTGGCCAAGATGAGGGATGCTCTTCTTTTAATGCCCAAAGGTGAAAATATTATTCAATCCTAAATTCTCCATGGTACAGATAAATAGTCCTGGTTCCTTTAAATAATAACTAGAGGAAAGACAAACGATAGATGGATGGGAATACAGAGAGTCATGTAAAATTATATAATCTGATTCACATAATTAATTTTGCTCTTCTCTGTGGACCTCAGGGCATTACTACTACCGAAGCCCACACTTGGTCAGCTATCATCTCTGGCGTCTATATTTTACAATTCAGTGTGCAGAGAGAAAAAAAAATATGTCCTTTCCAAACTCTAAATTTCTTTCTGAATATTTACCTTCCCTTGGGAAGATTGATGCTCAGTATAATACATTCCCAAACACTGCCTCCTGTGGGAAAGAACTCACATCCTACTTACAAAGGTCTGGCCCTACTACATGGCTGGCCAAGAGACCAGTTATATTAGGATACTACAAAATGCACATGACTGTGCTTTTCCTCTTCTGCAAATTTTCTTCTATTGTGTCAACAGCAAGTTTTCTTTTAGTTTTGTGAAACATTGTATATTTGATAATAAAGTTTTAACTTCTTGTGTACTATCTCATGAATATTTTGTGCAGAATATTGTCTTGTAAATTTTTAGTTGCATCAGTTCTCATTCTTAGAACTCAGTTACAAATTCATAGGTTAACCTTTGGAAAAATCATGGTGACAAACTTTGCAATGCATTCAGAATCATGCTTCCTAACTGGTTTATATGGGGAATAATTATTAAGATAAAATATTAATGGAAATGACCTCAATCAATAAGATGTTATGAATTTTTTCAGAAACCCAACTTGCCTTTATCAGCTTCACATTATAGATGCTCAAAGGAACACATTGGTGGTTGATAGTTTAAAATGAGGGAAAAAAGAATTGACAAAGCAGAACTGTTAACTTGAATGTTCAAGAAACTTATTGAAGACTTTACCAACAAATGTAATCCTAAAAATTTTTTAACATATTTTCATTTTTAAACAGATCTAAATAAATTTTAGAATACTTATGTGAATTTTTAATTGTTATATTTACTAGCCTTTCCTTTAGGACATAGCAGCAGGTATAATAATAGCTATTGAAATTGATCAGAGTCTATTCAATTATATCATCTGGCCTGTAACCACAAATAATGTAGTCACTAAATGATTGCAACGTAAGAGTAAATTGAAAAGATTGATTGCAACCACATTATTACTCTATAGCTTTATGGTCACATTATTTGATGATCTAGAGCCTAATAAACAAAGAAAACTTCTTTGGCTAGTTTCCATGACCATCTTTGTTATAATGACTTACCAAGTTCCTTGCTTCTCCCACACCTTGCATTTAGGCTGGAGCTAATTGGCTCTCCTTTAAACTTTAATTCCAATTTCTGGAAGCAAGTGCACCCTTCTAGACACAGAGAAATAAACATAAAATGTCTAGGTCAATTTGTATATTTCTTTAAGCTAACCTCGCTGAGAATTTTTCTTAAACTTTGCTATCTCAGCTTGTCCACTGAGAAAGCTTACTCTTATGGTCTCAGTACTTAGTACTTTCTGGGCGTTCATTTATTTATTTATTTATCTATCTATTTTAGAGACAGGGTCTAGCCCTGTCACCCAGGCTGGAGTGCAGTGGCATGATTATGCCTCACTGCAGCCTTGAATTCCTGGGCTCAAGCCTTGAACTCCTGGGTTACTCCCACTTCAGCCACTCGAGTAGCTGGTAATACAGATGTGTGCCACCATGCCCAGCTAATTGTTTTTGTTTCTTATATTTTATAGAGATGGGGGTCTCACTATGTTACCCAGGCTGGCCTGTCCTCGAGAGAGTCTCCCACCTCAGCTTCCTAAGTAGTTAGAATTACTGGCACAAGCCACTGTGCCTGGCTTCCAGGTATTCCAGATTCTTAAATTCCAGATTTTCTAACCCAGTCTCTTCTGCCCCTTTGAATTTCATTTCTGAATTCTTCTCCATATGAGCAATCTCCTATTTCACTAACAGGTTTCGTAGCCCCTTCTTTTATAGACACAAATCTATTTCCTATGCAGAAACAGATATGTAGATTCTATGTGGCTTAGCTCTTCGGTATACCTATTTTGTATCTTTTTTTAAGATATATGTGTATAAAGTGCATATATTCTTGTTTAAATTAATGAGATTTATAAATTATAGGAATCGCTATCATTGTGTAAAGTAAATAAATTGCTGATGAGAGAATAGAAGTGGAGGTGATGCACATTTTTTTGCTAAAACTGCTTGCCCAGTAGGTAATGTTTAATCTGAAGAGTATTTTTATGTATACATAAATCTGGAAAAATAAACCAAAAAATGAAATATCAATTCATAATTGAATAAAGAAAAGATACTCAAAGATATAAAAGGTAAAAAAGGGGAAATAAAAAGAAAAATCATGTTGAGTTTCATTTCCCTGATTTAGATTATATTTCAATAATGGAAAAAATATTTCTATAAAGAAAATAGAAGATTCTAAGAGCAAGAAGACAAATAAAATTCCACTATTCAATTTTAGTAAAATTTATTAATTGGTTAAGAATTAAGTATTAAAAATAGCCAAGAGGAACTTTTACCTATAGTAGTGGTGTATTTTTACATGAATTTAAACATACATAGACCTACTTAGATAACTTTATAGTGGATCTCTGCATTTAAGCTTTCTTCATAGAATATATCTGAATAATTATTTTTTAAAGGACAAGAGAGCTATCCATTGACAACGCAGATTGGACAATAGAGCCACGTTTTTAAGACATGCTATTGTGTACATATTTTGCCCATTGTTTTTTTGCTCTGTTGTTTTATGCCTGTTTAATTTTTTATGGAATTAAGAACTTTTAGAGAAAGAGAAAGGATTCTAATCCGTAAATTAAAATTTTTATCCTGGTAAATATAAATACCCATTTAAATTATTAAAATATAACTGGTTGTGTGTAAACCACACATAGCAAACTTGTCAACATGTAGTTTGTGAATTAATTCCAAGTGGACACTGGAGATCTGAAATTTCTGCAACTGAACTTTCAATCTGTTAAACAGAAAATACTTAATATACTACTGAAGTTTCATGGAGATAATCACAGTGGTGGCAATGAGAAGAACATAGGCTGTAAAGTAGATAAAGTGGGGTTCAGATATCTGTCTCATTCCCATTGTGTGGCCTCAGACAGATTTATCTAATTGAACCATGTCTCAGTTTTCTCATTCAAATATTGAAAGGAAAATATTAATTAATCCATGTAAATTCTCCTAGACAATTTCCAGGGATACATGTTAATTTTCCCCTCCTCTCCTTCTGTAGCATTCTTCTCAGTGATTTCCAAAATGTGATCGGTGTCAGAGAATCTTGAATGATGCTCAAAGATGAATATCAGCATATTCCTTGAATTCCCTAAGTGAGTCATTTCTACTTATATCCATTTGCATATGCATCTTATGCATATTTATAAAATATATGTATATGCACATATTTTTATATGTTGATCAGTGAGAACTACTTCTGTTCTATACTAACTCATTATTTTATTTTTATGAATAACTGGTGCCCACGAGACAATCTATTGGAGTAAAGTTAGGAATTATCATCCCTTAAAGTAAAAGGGACTATAGATGGATGGAATTTTATTATTTATTTATTAATCCTTTTTCTCAGGGGTCAGTATAAGAGGAAAAATAATATGATTCATAATTCCATTTATTATAGAATTGCACATACATAAAAAACAATAACCAGAAGGTTGTATTTGTCATTTACCCTCACACCGTCATGGCACTGCCTCTGTGATATCCTGCATCTGAGGCTCTGTACTTCTTTAAATGGTCTGTCTGGCAACCATATTTTTCCGGCTTATTAAAATGTTTTTCACCATTGATTATAAAGCTCATATCATTTCTCCCATGAATCCTTTCTAAAACAGCTGATTTCTTCTTGTTTATTGCTATAGGAATTTTTGTATATGTACTATCGTAGTATTATAACTTGTATCCCACTCATTGCAAAAATGTGTTTGCATAGTAAACTTCTTAAGAAGGAATCATTTCTCTCTCCTAAATAGGGCCTGGTTCACAGGAAGTATTCAATATAGTTTTGTTGAATAAACAAATAAATAAACAATTGGATATATAAT
Organism: Pan troglodytes; assembly: GCF_028858775.2. NCBI lineage: Eukaryota > Metazoa > Chordata > Mammalia > Primates > Hominidae > Pan > Pan troglodytes. The sequence goes on from NC_072401.2 coordinate 173,453,261, forward strand.
TGAATACTGTTTCGCATTCAAGAAAAATTGCCAAACTGTCAGTCTATGAGGGATTACATAGAATAAACTTTTGCCTAATTTGTAAGCATTTCAATTAAATTCTGATTCTATTATTGATTCACTTAGTTCCTAATCTATTAACATGGGTCGCTTTGATAAAACTCAGTTTTGCAAAACACTTTTGACCATTAAGACAGTGTAAAGCTGAAAAAAAAAAAAAAAGTCTTCCTAGAATCCTATTACTTTTAAGGAAAATTAACCTATTCTACTACTTTGGATAAAACTTACTTTTTACATTTTCTTTTCTGTTCTACACAGTAGTGATGATAACTATTTAAATGTTGAGAAAATAATGTGCTTAGGCTACTGGACTCATTTTTTTGATTCATGAGTAGCTATTAGTTTACATGAGCACAGAACTACTTAGAAATTACCCCTGAAAAGAGAAGGGAACATCATGCCACCTGTTTTGATATGTTCAAATAGTTGAGTCATTAGTCAGGCTAGATAAATGGGAGCATAGAGAAAAAAAAGGCAAGAGAGGTAAGAAAGATACAAGAAGAGGCCAGGAAGGGTGGCTCATACCAGCAATCCCAGTACTATGAGACGCCAAGGCGGGTCACTTTGAGGCCAGGAGTTTGAGATCATCCTGGCCAACATGGCAAAACCCTGTCTCTACTAAAAATACAAAAGATTAAACAGGTGTAGTTGTGCACACCTGTAATCCTAGCTACTGGGGAGGCTGAGGCAGAAGAATAGCTTGAACCCGGGAGGTGGAGGTTGCCCTGAGCTGAGGTGGTGCCATTGCACTCCAGCCTGGGTGACAGAGTGAGACTTCATCAAAAAAAAAAAAAAAGAAGAAGAATTGATTAATAATTGTTTAGAATTTAAAAGTATAATTCTTAGACATAGATGAAGAAAAAAATAAAAGGTAGAGCAGAAAATATATGGTGTTCTTCAAATTTTTCCCTGCAAATTCTTACTGTTTTCCTCTTCCTTTCTTAGCTTATATACACACATATTTCTTCTTTTACTTTCTATGAGAAGTGAAATATAACTTTAAATTCCATTATGTGATATGCCAGATCTATCATATCCATCAGATAATTTCTATCATGTTTCTGTCCCATTAGGTTCTCTGAGATCCAGCCTGGGATTGAATTTTATTCAATCTTACATTTCTAGCCCTTAAACCATAAATACATGGAATTATGTACTTATGAAAGGCTTCAACATCAAAATAGTAAAGTTATTAATACACACACTGTCACATGTGTATGCGTATGTGTGTGCGTTTGTGTTTGTAGACACACAGTACATATTAATAAAGTAATTTTCCATAATGGCTTTTAGTAACTAAAACAAATTTTATACAATGACTTTAGAAACTAAACCCACACATACACACACTTGATTTTACATGACGTCTTTTAGTAACCAAAACAAACTTCACAAAATTGCTCTTAGAAACTAGGAATTTGTTATCACCCCTCTCAACTTCCAGCTGATTCCCACGTCTCACCCCTCTAGAGGAAAGAGTTTGAACTCTTTACCATATGTGACAATAGCATGGTTATGCATGAAACATAGTCCTCAGAACCAATTTCACATTATTTTACCTTGCAAAATGTTATCTTCAACTTTTTCTTGCCTTGCAATATCTTCTACATTACCTTGCAAAAAAAAACTAGTGTATTTAAATATTATGTAAATTATATAGTTGCTAATGAAGCTCACTGAATGGTGTCTTTTATTTCTTTCTTATTTGGTTTGTTCTCTAATGCAGGACATAAACCTCTCTTTTAATTGACCAAAGTCTTGCTAATAGAAACATCAGGCATTAAGATGTTTTAAAAAATACTTTGATGTACTTGTTATAAGTATCAAATGTAATAGGAAGAAATTAGTCCCAAAGTATTAAAAAATCATAACAAGATTATTTTTCTGACTTTTTTTTTCTTTTTTCCATTTCTTTTTTCTTTTTTTTTCTTTTTTTTCTTTTTTTTTTTTGTTTTTAGTCACAGGGTCTCACTCTGTCACCCAGGTGAAGTGTAGTGGTGCAATCATGGCTTACTGTAACCTTGGACTTCTGGGTTCAAGCAATCCTCTCACCTCGAGTAGCTGCGACTATAGGCACAGGCCATTATCACTAGTTATATTAGTCTGTTCTCACACTGCTAATAAAGACATACCCAAGACTGGGTAATTTATAAAGGAGAGAGGTTTAATTGACCCACTGTTCCACATGGCTGAGGAGGCCTCACATCATGGTGGAAGGCAAATGAGGAGCAAAGTCACATCTTATATTGTGGCAGGAAACAGAGCTTGTTTAGGGAAACTCCCATTTATAAAACCATCAGATCTCATGAGACTTATTCACTATCATGAGAACAGAACAAGAAAGACCAACCCCCATGACTGAATTACCTCCCACCGTGTCCCTCCTGTGACACATGAGGATTATTACAATTCAAGGTAAGATTTGGGTGGAGACACAGAGCCAAACCATATCATTCCAACCCTGGCCACTCCCAAATCTCATGTCCTCACATTTCAAAACCACGCATGCCTCCCAACAGTCCCCCAAAGTCTTAACTCATTTCAGCATTAACTCAAAAGTCCAGAGTCCAAAGTCTCATCTGAGATGAGGCAAGTCCCTTCTGCCTATGAGACTGTAAAATCAAAAGCAAGTCAGTTACATCTTAGGTCCAATGGAGGTAAAGCCATTGGGTAAATACAGTTGTTCCAAAGGGGAGAAATTAGCCAAAATGAAGGGGCTACAGGCCCCATGCAAGTTCAAAATCCAACAGGTCAACCAAATCTTAAAGTTCCAAAATGATCTCCTTTAACTCCATGTCTCACATCCAGGTCACACTCATGCAAGAAGTGGGTTGCCATGGTCTTGGGCAGCTCCACCCCTGTGGCTTTGCAGGGTACAGCCCATGTCCTGACTGATTTCATGGGCTGGTGTTGAGTGTCTGTGGCTTTTCCGGGTGCACACTGCAAGCTGTTGGTGGATATACCATTCTGAGATCTGGAGAACGGTGGCCCTCTTCTCACAGCTCCACTGGGCATTGCCCCAGTGGGGACTCTGTGTGGGGGCTCACATCCCACATTTCCCTTCTGCTCTGCGTTAGCAGATGTTCTCCATGAGGGCTCCACCCCTGCAACACACCTCTGCCTGGACATCCAGGCACTTCCATACATCCTCTGAAATCCACGTAGAGGTTAGCAAACCTTAATTCTTGACTTCTGTTTATCCACAGGTCCAACACTACATGTAAGTCACCAAGGCTTTGGACTTGCACCCTCTGAAGCAAGGGGCTGAGCTCCTTTTAACCATTGCTGGGACACAGGGCACCAAGCCCTGAAACTGCACAAAGCAGCAAGACCCTGGGCCCAGCCAATGAAACCATTTTTTTCTTCCTAGGCTTCCCAGCTTGTAATGGGAGGGGCTGCCATGAATACCTCTGACATGCCCTGGAAAGATTTTCCCCATTATCTTGGCAATTAACATTTGGCTCCTTATTACTTATGCAAATTTCAGCAGCAGGCTTAAATTTCTCCTCAGAAAATGGATTTTTCTTTTCTATTGCATCATCAAGCTGCAAATTATCTGATCTTTTATGCTCTATTTCTCTTTTAAATGTAAGTTCCAATTCCAAACCATATCTTTGTGAATACATAAAATTGAATGCTTTTAACAGTACCCAAGTCACCTCTGGAACACTTTGCTGCTTAGAAATTTCTTCCACCAGATGCCCTACATCCTCTCTCTCAAGTTCAAAGTTCCACAAATCTCTAGGGCAGGGGCAAAATGCCACCAGTGTTTTTGCTACAACACAAGAGTCACCTTTGCTCCAGCTCCCAATGATTTTCTCATCTCTATCTGACACCACCTCAGCCTGGACTTTATTGTCCATACCACTATCAGCATTTTGCCCAAAACCATTCAACAAGTCTCTAGAAAACTCCAAACCTTCCCACATTTTCCTGTCTTCTTCTGAGCCCTCCAAGCTGTTCCAACCTCTGCCTGTTACCCAGTTCCAAAGTCCCTTCCATATTTTTTAGTATCTTTAGAGCAGCGTCCACTTCTGGTAACAATTTACTTTATTAGTCTGTTCTCATGCTACTAATAAAGACATATCTGGGACTGGGTCATGTATAAAGGAAAGAGGTTTAATTGATCCACAGTTCCACATGGCTGAGGAGGCCCCACAATTATGATGGAAGGCGAATGAAGAGCAAAGTCATTTCTTACATGGTGGCAGACAAGAGGTAGGGTGTTCAGGGAAACTCCCATTTATAAAATCATGAGATCTCATGAGACTTATTTACTATCATGAGAACAACATGGGAAAACCTGTCCCCATGATTCAATTACCTCCCACCAGGTCCTTCCCATGACACATGGGAATTATTACAATTCAAGGTGAAATTTGGGTGGGGACACAGAGCCAAACCATATCACTGGCTAATTTTTAATGTTTATTTTTTGTAGAGATGGAATCTTGCTATCTTCCTCAGGCTCCTCTCAAACTCCCGGCCTTAAGCAATTCACCCACCTCAGCCCCCCAGAGTCCTGGGATTACAGGTACAAGCTACCATGCTTGAACTTCTTCTTATTTTGAAACAAGTAATATGCAAAGACTTAATTTTAAAACAGATCAGGTAATTCTTAATTATCTTTTTATTTTTATGTAAAAACCCTCACAGATGCAAGAAAAAAAGCTATTTAATCTTCCAGCCTCAGTTTCTCTATTTGTGAAAAGAGAGTTGATTGGCCTCCTTGAAGTGTTTTGAGAATTAGTTTATACTTGAAAAGTGAATTCAATGTGAAAGGTCCCATTTAAATGCAAAGTTATTAATCAGTGAATACCAAATTCAGCAGTTTTATTTTAGTTTCTAAACTCCTAGCAACTCTTCACACAAAATTCTAAATTATTTGTCCTTTTTACTTTCCTTAAAAATCTTTTTATACACATTGTCCAGCCTGCTTTTAAAATGTTTGCAATATATTATCCTCTTTGTTTTATAAAGATGCAACTTATAAATTCGGGAAAATATTTTCCCATAAACATGTTTTTATTTTATTTCCCCAGTTTCCCCAAATCTCTGTTCTTTGCAGCATCTTTCTAACATAATTGATTGCATTAACAAAGTAACCAACTGGTGACTCAAATTGTGAATCTGAATTGTCACTCCATCACTAGTAGATTTGCAGAAGAAATGCAATATTTTTAACATATTTTATGAAACGTTAACTATTATATTTCAGTGCAAGTTCTCAAGATTTATATAGATGCTGCTTTCAATTCAAGAGAAAATGTAAAGATCATGCCTTTGGCTCCACCATGGAGCTGAGACAAGTAACTGCAAGCTTTAAAACTGATATCTTGAATAATATGAATCCAATCAGTAAAAAACACCTTATTTATAATTTTTCTCACCACTACATATACAGTAAAATATTTGTAAGAATATAATAGGTAGATAAATACAAACATGTATCTCTTCAAAAAGCATGCTATTTGAAAGTCAATTTGTATTTAGATTTTTATTTTGCAAGCAAACAGGAGAAAAAGATGGATGGATTAGAATAACGTAGAGTTACTCCTACATTTCAAAGTTGAGTTTTAGAAAAGTATTTGGAAAACACATTTCTCTAAACTCACTTCTGGGTTTTATTTTTTGTTTTAACAAAAACATCATTTAATTTTCAAAGAACTGTTCTGAACTTGGGTAGTTTTTGCTCTACCAGAAATCATTACTTATATATGCCTGCCATGAAACAGTGAAGTTTAAAACTATTGAATCTAAACATTACTAGATAGCAAACTATATAAAGCATTCTTATTTTTCAATGCAATTTATACACAAATAAATAACTTTTGACTATTTCTGAAAAATTAACAAAATAATTCTATAGTGACTCAGTAAATAAAAACTTACTATTAACTTATTTGCCATATTGAGTATTCTTACATTCATCCACCATTTATTGTAGTCTTACAAGCACTTAAATGTTGAGAATTTAGGATGAAAAGACAGGAATACTTAATTTTATACATCTGATCCCTTAAAAAACGATAATCTCTTAATTAATCTTTATTCTGAATAGAAATGATTATTTTACCAGTATTACTTTTCAAGTGATTAAATTTTTTACATTGCTTTAATAAAAGTAACTTCACAACACATCAACCTAATTTATGTGAGTGAACAACAGTATTAATCTAGTTCACTAACTACAGTCACTTCTTGTTTTGGTTGAAAAAGTAGTATTTTGATTAGCATTAGATATACTTAGTGGTTAACTTTGTATATATTTAGGTACTATTTAATTTCAAAAATTGCTAATAAAGTCATCAAGTTATTTTGCCTTATTTAAATGTTTTCTTCCAACAAATTAGAAAAATGGGTATTTACTTGATTTTTTAATTACTTTTTATTCTGAATCTTGACATCTCCTAGAGATAGTCCATCTGCTCACGATCTCCAGACAATTCAAGGAAAGAAACAAAATTGTCCACATCTTAGAAGGCTCAAAAAGAAAAATAGCAGTTAAGATATAATAGCATCCCTTAAGTTTTTAATAATAATAATAAATAATAATATTTTGTTCAGAACAAGTTAAATATTGACCAGTAAAATAAGAGCTAAAATTGGGAGTTAATCTACCCTGGGGATTCTTCATTATGTTGAATTCAAACATTGGAGTGACTTTTCCTCCACAAATCCGCTTCTGCTGTAGGCCCTTCCTTAGTTAAGAGTACAAAATGTATTCCCTTGTACAGTTCTTGCCTGTTTTTTCTTTCTGCTCTACCATGTTTTTAAGTGATCATCTCTTTCCATCCATTCCAAGTTCCAAATATGACTCCTGCTTACCCCTCTCTTCCTTCTGCATTGCTCCTGACTCAGATCAGGTCTTCCTTTGTTTTCCCTCCAGCTCCTCTCCTCCATGGTCTACGGAGGCTTATGCTCCACTACCTGCTTGTAAGTGCACATAGTTGCCCCAGTGGGCCCTTTATAAAATATCAATACCTTCCACTCAAAACTGCTTCATGTCTTCTTCTTCTGACACCACCTAGAAAGAAATCTTTACCTTTTGTTTAATGCTATGACATGAGCCAATATGTGTGTGATGTCATGCCAGCTCCCTCCTGAAAGTTAACTGCCTCATCCCAGAAGATATATGCTCCATGTTGTGTGAGTACTGGTACTACTATTTGCCTAGATTATTATTTTTGTGTATATTCTAGTGAGACTGCTTATAAATAGAAAGGGAATGGCTTATTTATCTTGCTATCCAACTGGTGCTTGAGTCCTGGCTCCTTTGTTTACCAGCTCTACGACATTGAGCAAGATATGTGACATCTGCTTCATCTATAAACAGGTTTTAACTAAAATCAAATGAGTGAATGCATTTAAAAATCTTAGAATAGTAGATGAGACAGCATGCAAAATTAAAATGAATATAATTGATATTGTTTATGCTATTCTTTTATTTATATTTTTCTGCATCTATCAGTATATGGCTCAGAGAAGGTACTCAATAAATATTGTTGAATTTAAATGAGAGAAGCAAGGAGGCTTAATTATTCATCAAAGCAAGCAATGATCACCAACATTATTATCATCATTATCATCATCACCTTCAAACATTCAACATGAACAAAATATGTTAGCTAAACAAATGACAAGACATACTATTTACATCTACAGTACTTGTAATCAATATGAATATTGTTTCCATATAGCCGTGGTTAATAAGTAATTCAGCATTGTAAATTTGCATAATAGCAATGTGTTATGTGACAAGGGCAGAATTATAAATATTTTTATAATTATATTTACAACAAATATATGTCCTAATGTTTCATGGGCAACACCAGTTTTAAAAATGGACATTCACCCATTGCATCCAGCAACCTCATAGAGAGCACATAAGATACAGGACTTTAATGGTATTGATAATTCAGTTCTGAACATAGGTGGGGTCAAGACAGGTGTTCGTAACATTATTTTATATATATTTTGCATGTCTGAAATAATTTATATTGAAAAAGGAAACATACAATTTCATATAACATTTTCCAACAACAATTTCCATCCTTTCTATCCTGAAGCAGCGCAAAATTCCAAGTGGAGGATAAGAAAATAAGGGGCCAATAACTTTACTAGTCAACATAGTCATTTCACCTGACCTCAACTGATTTCGTGAACTTTAATTCAACATTTATCTCTATGAATTAATTGTTACTGGAGCTGTAAAAATTGATAAATATGACTTCGTTTTTTTTTCTCTTTTTCTTCATTGGTCTAGCGGCTTATTCAGTATGTTCTGAACACACAATGGCTAATATGTATTAATGGTTGAATATAATTACATGTGATTCCACCATACAAAATTATTGATTGACAACACTGATTTAATATTATTGAAGGAAATACAGATTTTTAATACTTTGGGATGTAACTTTTATTTAGTCAGAGACAAGAGAGTTATATGCAGGCTTACTTGTTTACTTTTATTAATATGCATGCTTTATGAAATCCTGGTACTGCATCTCTCCCTGTGTAAACTACTTGTCCATTATACCATGCTCTAAAAATAAAATGCAAAAGCACTCCCTACTTAGACAGCAGGAATTAAGTTTTCTGATTCTAAGTAGTGGTTTTAGGACACGAATAATTTTGTGTGTTAGTTTAACCTGTTCTCTGCTTGTATGCTAACAGCTCCTTCTTGCTAAAGATCACATTGACTGAACTGCAATGTATAACTCATATACTGTAGGTACAGACTAAGGAAAAGCTGAAAGGATAAGGGAAGGACCTTTTTTGACTCAGCTCTTCTTGCTCATATGTCCTGCTTTATAATGTTTCCTTTCTCTGGACCATCTTCCCCTTCCCTGAAGCTAACTCCTTACCCTGGACCTCATCATCTCATGACTGAATTATTCCATAACCTCTGGATTGAAATCTATATTTCTGGTCTTTTCACAAGGCAAGCCATATTCCATAATGCTGACATAGGAATTCTGTAAAATATACTATTGCACGTGCCAGTTCCTTTTTACGTGCTTTAAAATGATTCTATTGCCTACTTGCAGAATGCTAAATAGGTTCCAGGTGATTACCAACTCCAGTCTACACTCAGGCTTACCTAGAGGGTTGTGTGGAAATGATCGTGAGTGTGGTTTTCAGAATTACCTGGAAAGAGGGCATTGATTGATTAGTGATGTCTGCAACAGAAGTAGAAATGGGAACTTGTAGCCTGTACAGAGTGGATTCAAGAACTGTTCCAACAGAGTGGAACCTACTCTCTCAACATTCTCAGATGGAATGTGTATGTGCCTACACAGAAAAAAAAATCATGATTTGAAATAATGGTATGCAATATTCATGAAAAAGGACAGTATATAGCACTATTTCCCCAGCTGTGTGAATTACGAGGTGTGTGTTACTAGTTACACAGTGCAAGCTACTTAACCTCTCTATGACTCAGTTTCCTCATCTGCAACGTGTGAATAATAGGGTTCTTATACAAATTAAATGTGTAAATATATGTAAATTATTTAGAGAAATGCCTGATGTATAGCAAGTTTATTCAAAACATGTGCTCTTATTATTATTATTGTATCTTAAAACAGCTACAGAAGTCTGTTATACACCACACCACTTTGAGAAGGAAACATTTCTTTTTGATAGGCTTTATTTTTTAGAACAGTTTTAAGTTTACAAAGAAATTGCAGAGAAAGAACAGAGAGTTCCCATATAGTTCCTCTCCTTGCTGCACACAGTTTCCCCTATTATTAACATTTTTGCATTAGTGCAGTAAATTTGTTACCATTGATGAACCAATATTAATAGGTTATTACTTACCAAAGTCCATAGTTTTCATCAGGGTTCACTCTGTGTTGTACAGTTCTGAGGATTTTTACAAATATGTAATGACATGTTTCTATCATTATAGTATCATATAAGACAGTTTAATTTCCCTAAAATGCCCTGAGTTCCCCATTTTCATCTCTATACCTTTCCCCAATCCCCTGACAACTACTGATATTTTTACTGCTTCTGTAGTCTTAGCTTTTACTAAATGTCATATCCTTGAAGTAATATAGCGTGCAACTTTTAAAACAGTCTTCTTTCACTTAGCAATATGCATTTAAGGTTCTTTCATTTTTTTGTGTGGTTGATAGCACATTTACTTTTATTTTTACAAGCCACTTGAGTGTTTTAATTAATTAATTACTTTGTTTTTAGTGGTTATTAATTTTATTATCTTTTTAATTTCTTCAAATTTATTTTAGATTCAGGCGGTACTTTTGCAGATTTATTACCTAAGTATATTGTAACAAGTGATGCTGAGGTTTGGAGTACAGAAGATGCCGTCACTCAAGTACTGAGCATAGTACCTAACCGTTTTTCAGCCCCTGCTCACCTCCATTCCCCACCCCAGTCATCCCCATTGTCCATTGTTGCCGTCTTTATGTCCCTGAATACCCAATATTTATCTCTCACTTACATATCAGAGTATGTGGTTTTGGATTTTTTGAAGAAAATTTTTGAAAATATGTTTCTTACCATGTTTTCACCACCATATATACTTACATATATAGATATACATATATCAGTATATATAAATATATAAAATAATGTATATAAATCAATATATATAAATTTTTATATGTATATATACAAGTGTATATAAACATAGCTGTGCGGAGAAATTTCTTTTGACACCAGAGAAACAATTGTCAATTATTCGACTTCCTGCCACAGTTAAAATTTAATTAAAAATAATTAAATACTAAAAATAAAGGAATTGTTTGTGGCGGAAGGAAGAAATTGGTGTTCTAACGCAAGAGGAATTACGAAATGACACCTAGGTAACATATTAGGCACCATCCTACTCAAGGCATTGACATTTACTATTTTCTTTGCTTGAAATGCTCTTCCCTAAGTATATTTTTGGTTATGTCTTATCCATTAAGACTGCCTAGTGGTCATCACTATGAGAACTTGCATGTCTATTCTCTTGCTAAATGCAATGCCCTTGGTGCTTCATACCCTGCTTCTCTGGAGACATCTTAGGGTGTGTGATTGTTATTCATGGAAACTGTCAGTTTTCTTAAGTTTATAAAGTCACTTTATATTAAACTATATAGTCTACTATACATTATTTTTATTTATTTTCTGTCTTCCCACATTAAAATTTAAAATCTATGAGGACAGAGAACTTTGTTAACTGCTGTATCCACATTGTCTAAAAAATTGGCTTATACTTTTTAAGAGCATAAGAATTATATAAAATGTGACTAAAGGGCTTGCTATTTTTGCTGAAATAGATAGACATTTTTAGTTGTTTGAATGAAAATATCACTTTTTATTCTCCCACACCATATGTAGGGGTCTTGATTTTACCATTGGAGGCTTGAGGAATGGAGTGGGATTTAATAAATAGGCCTTTAGTTTTAGGAAATATTTTGAAATTAATGTGTAGCTGTGTTAGAAAACCTGTGACTGAAGATTATTCAATAAATAATTGTAATCATTATTATATTAAGTTATTGATACACACAAATGCATCCTTTTATTATTTAATAAATATTTGGAAATGTTTTTGAGGAAATATAAGATTTAAAGTCTATCCCAGAAAATATTCACACAAAAAGTCATGGACAGATCTCTGGTCTTATTTGATAGTGTCTGATGCAGTGAGGAAGATGGCTGAAGGTGAACCTGACCTCAGCTATATTCTACCTTGCACAAGGACAAGGTCAGGGGAAAAGGTAAAAAGCCCTTTTCCCTTTTTCATCAATAAAAGGCCCTTTTCTGGAGACATCATTGGATGTGTGATTGTTATTCATGGAAACTGTCAGTTTTCTTAAGTCCACCCTGTAACAGGATACATGAGTGACAGACAGTGGGCCATTATCTTGACAAGGTAGATCTTTGCTAGCAAAAAATCAAGGTAAAAGTAAACCTAAAATAAGAGAGTAAGATTATTATTTATGAATTCAGTGTTACTTATAGCTACTGTAAATCCAAAATGCACTCTTGTATTTTAACTGTTAAGACTTTCCTTTCCTGGCTCATATTTTGCCAGGTTATCCAAATGAGCGTGAAGGAAAAGACCAATCATTCAACTGATGATTTAATGGTAATATGTGAGGTTTTAACACTGTAGACTTCATATTAAAGGGATTGTATTTCAGTGTTTTGACATTAAAAGCAGTCATTATAGCTGTTGAATATATTGTTTTTATTTCTCCCCAAGTAATCTTTTCTATAAAGTATGTTATCAATGTTAATTAAACAGGGACCATAAAGAGTCCTTAAGTCATTTTTAGAAAATGTCTTCAAAGTGGTTTTATAATACTAGTTAATATATGCTTATAATCTGAAGAAAATACCATAGTTGCTGTAGAATATAGTAAATGAGGTACCGAACAAATGGTCCTACACATTCTGGGTTGAATATATATCATTGTTAAATGTAGGAGGTTCAACAGAGACTGTTATATGGAACCACATCAGGAAGAGGTGAGGGAAGGAGGACTGGGCAGAGGGAAAGGCTGAACTGTGTTGCAGTTGCAGCAGGTATTTCAGACGATTCGATGAGCAGCTCTGAAACAGACTGTTTTTCAGATTTATCCCCAGTAAGGCAAGGGATCCAAGCCTTTGCACTCTTTCAACATTCAACCACTGGTTGTAAGCTACCTCCCGAAGGACGGTGGTGGGATAAGGGTTTATAACGTTACAAGAGACAACCTTCTTTATTGATTGACAATTTCCAGAGTGAAAGATGTTGCTCTACGCCACAAGCAGCCAACATTCCTGACAATTGGAAAAATGACAGTCTCAGTCCAAAGAAGGACCTGGGTGCCAAATCACAGCATCCATTACAGTCCACTTATTGCTTCAAGCCGTGAGTTTACCCCATCTATAAACAGCTTCCTTGTGGTTTAAGGTGGTTCTTTTCCAAAGGTAACTTACAAGAGGAAAGTTAATAAGACAAACAAAGCTCATAATGGTGCTGGTCCTAAAGGCATAACTTAGTACTTACCATCTCTCTTCTCTACTACCTATTCCAGATTCCTCTCGCTATTTGTCAGCACATTGCCTAGTCTAGGTGGCTCACTTGGATGGGTTGCCCAGATATCATCTTTAAAAGATCTGAGCCCTGGTCACTGTGGAATCCTAATTAGGCAAAAGGAGTCAGGCTGGTGGGAGTAGGGGAAAGCGAAGACAGAAAGGAGATAAGCTACAAGTCTGCCTTTCTTCAAGATCCAGGACACACAGCCCTCCTGTGCAAGTAACTCACAATCTCTCTGTGCCCAACTATCACGAGACACCTGCAAGTTAGCTCACTGCAACCTTGGCATTATCAGTACTGCAGAAAGCCCTCTTCGACAGACAGCATAAACACTAACCTATAAATCTCCAGCAAACCTTTGTTTCTTTACAGTCAGTCAGTTTCCGGCAGCCCGTTCTCTCTCTGGCAACATATTTTCCTACTTTCTCTAATAAATCTGCCTTCCTTTCTCTATAGCTGTCTTAGTAAATTCTTCTTTTACCCCCACTCCACCAGCTGTCGTTGCCCCGCAACAGTCGCCAGGTACTTTTCAGGCTGTGACAGCTGCACCTGTCCATTTGCTGTTATAATTAGACACAGGAGTATGAAGAAATTCTCCTATGAATCATTAGGGTGCCAAAATTACTATTTCTGCCTCTGATGATCAGGGTCAGCTACCTACAAGACAGTTCATCCTTTCTTTGACAGCTAGTTTCCTGGCATAAGAAGCACAAAGTGACTGGAAGTCAGCAACAGCTTAAAGTTTAATAGTTTCATAAAAGCTCTGGCAGAAGCGTACCCTTCCTTTTGAGAACTAGGTCTTCTAGACATGCCGAGACTAGAAGTACCGAGACAAGAAACAAATTCAAGTGTGCCACTACTATTTACTTCCACCTTTGTTTCACAGACCCATGCATTCTAAATATTACAATTGCTGGTACCCAGCCCTCACAATCTGTCATTTATTGCCACCCCAAATTTTTCTCCAAAAGTTTGTTCCATTTGCACTACTAGGCCAGTAGCTTCTAAATGGTGTGGTAGGTGACAGGCTAGAGAGATTCCATGGCCATGTGGCCATTGCTCCCTCCGTTTCTTTAAAGTGGATCTCTTGATTCCATGGGATGTTATGTGGGATAATGTGTTGGTTGAAATAATACTTGCAAGGCTTACTTATAACATAAGCCTTCAGATAGTTGCTAGTTGAGACGGTAAAGGCAAAAAAGGAAAGCCTACATTTGGGTTCATCCCAGTTAAAATGAACTGCTGCTCCTTCTAGGGTGGAAGAAGTCTTATGTAATTGACTTACTCCTAAGTCCTTATTGCTTGTAGGTTGGACATTTGTCAGTGACAATAGCTAGTTTAGCATTGCTGAGTGGAAGCTCCTAGAGTTAAGCTCATGCATAGCCTCAATACCTGCCCCCTAGCTACAGCATTAATTAGCCCATGACAGCAGTGCTGGGACAGCAAAGATGGCCTCCGCTGATGACAGTTTGCCAGGTCGTTTGGTATAGTTCTTGTACAGTGCCCCTTCCATAGTGGATATCTCTGATGGGCATTAATATGCTATACAGATAGAATCACAGTTTGTTTGCACTATCATTGATCCATATATATATATATATATATATATATATATATTTTTTTTTTTTCCTTCACTAGAGCTTCCTGTCTGATATTCCAATATTCCTCCCTCTGGGACCCTAACAGCCACACTATTTTCTATCGATGATAGGTCTATATATATTTTCTTACCTCAGGCTATCTTCTTCCCACGCAAACTGGATGACCTGTTGTGCTGCCTAAAATTCTGCTAATTGGAAGGAATTCTCACTACTAAATTTTAGAATTGCCCTGAATTGTACAACAGCAGTCTAATTATGGTGGTTTCCCACATCCCAAATTATCCCATCCAAAAACCAGGCTTGAACGTGTCCACTTTTGTTAGATAGGTGGAGACACAGGCATGAGGTGATACAAAGGTACCAGTGAAGCAGGGGTGGGTGGTATGGATAACTTGGTCACATCTTTGCATACTTTACTTGGATCCTTGTTCTTAGCCTTGCCTGTGCCCAATCCCAGATGTAACATAAACATAGTATGGATGATTCCTGCCGAAGCTACCTGGTCCTATGACTTGGTGAATCTGATAAAATCCAGCTCATATTGTAAGCTCTGGTAGACTGGTACATGGTCGCTTGCTGTCCTATGGTCAAGTGCTGCTCTACCAGGACCTACTAGCCACCAGAATTTTTTTTTTTTTTTTGAGATGGAGTCTTCATCTGTTGCCCAGGCTGGAGTGCAGTGGCACAGTGGTACAATCTCGGCTCACTGCAACCTCCGCCTCCTTGGTTCCAGTGATTCTCCTGCCTCAGCCTCCAGAGTAGCTGGGATTACAGGCGCCTGCCATCACGCCTGGCTAATTTTTGTATTTTTAGTAGGGATGGGGTTTCACCATGTTGGCCAGGATGGTCTTGAACACCTAACCTCGTGATCCACCCGCCTTGGCCTCCCAAAGTGCTGGGATTACAGGCATGAGCCACCATGCCTGGCCAGAAACTTTTTTTAAAGGGGAGTATTATTTTCTCCTTCAGATCAAGTAGCTTAGAAGCTACATGGCGATCCTCCTATTGGGTTTTGTCACGAATGCCAAACAACATCTTCTTTTTAAATCTGGGATACTTTTTATACTATAATATCCACCAGGTTATGTAACTTGAGAGGTAAGACTGCTTGCGCCACTGCCTAGACCTGCTGTGTTCCTGCTCTGTGCCTGCTCAAAGATGGCACTCTTGTTTGCCAATCAGTAGTCGTTAGACCAATATTCCCAAGGGGTATATGCTATCTCAAGAATCCAGGACAGCTTGTAGGGCATTGTGCTTCTATTTTAGTGGTGGGGGAGATCAGATCTAATAATTTGCTGGTTACTCTAAAGGTATGAGATGTAGCAATGTGCTCTTTACCATGGCATTCTTGGAACATGGAATCACTAAAAATCTCAGTGATATGGTGGGCCCTTGAACCTTCATAGGATCTTTTTTTCTCCTATTTTCTGGAGCTTATATGTCTCATAATAAATGTCTTTACCAAGCTAGTCACTGACTCATGCATATAAATTTGCATGGCGTTGATGCTATATAGTCAAGTGGATCTATGTAATGTAGTGAAAAAGTCTGGATAGGACAGTTTGCTTTGGACTGTATTATCACAGAGCATAGGAGACTTAATACAGCCTGAAGCAAGAATGTCAATATATACTATTCTGCTTTCCCTGCGAATGTGAACTTCTGTTCCTTTTGTTCCTGATGAGGATGGAAAAAATGCATTTATAAGATTAATGGGCACATATTATGTACCTGAGGGCATATTTACCTGCTGCAGCAAAATTCTTTTGATATGTTCATAAAAAGTAAGCCAGCTAATTTCCTCTCAAAAAACTAAAAGACACTGAAAATGTCATAAAATAAACTACATAGGATCCATGAATGATCTTTACTAAATAGAACATCATCAAATATTGAAAATGCTGTCATGTGGAAAAGGAATTGAACTGATACTGAGTGAGCACAAGGCATAAAATCATGACCAATGTACAGAGAGATGGATTTTATTTCAATACAAGGAGGAATTTTGTAGCTGTGTTGTACAAGGATGGAATGGGTGACTTGCGAGGTAGATCATTCTCTGATATTGTAAGTCTTTTAACAAGAGTTTGACAGCCTCTTGAAGCATGTAGTTGTGGCACAAGCTGCAGAATATTTTGTGTAAGTGATTTTTGAGAATACTTTCAATGCTGAGATTATATAAATCTAACATATTCTCTACGGGCAGTGATAATATTCAGATATTCACTTACATGTTCATTCATTTGAAAAACATGTATTGAGCATTTGCAGTGTGCTAGGGCTAGGGATGAGATATTTTTGTTGGCTTTGTTTCCTTCAATAACTATAATAAAAAAGTTTCTGCTATTTGGGAAATACATCATACTGTCAAACACCAAAGACACTTTGAACCTTCAATGTTAATACGTAGGTATGTTTGCATTTATTCATATACACAAATTTAATATTTCAAATATGTATTTCAGTTCTTTCCAAAAAATAAAAAGGTAATCATGAATAAAATGTTTTAAGACCTCAGTACTAGTTAGAAACTGGCTAATTAAAAATATTTGTATTTTAATTTGGAAGATTCTGCTAATGATAATATATAATGGGGGTATATCTCCATGTATCGTGAGTACAATTTTTAGAATCTATTTGCAAATTCCTCTTTACCAGCTGTCTTAGTCCGTATGTGCTGCTGTAACAGAATACCACAGACTGGGTAGCTTATAATAAACAAATTAATTTTTCTCACGGTTCTGGAGGCTGAGAAGGCCAAGATCAAGGTCCTGGCCATTTTGGCTGTCTGGTGAGGGCTGCTCTAGGCTTCCAAGATGGCGGCTTGCTGTCACGTCCTCCAGAGGAGACTGGTGTGCCCTCACATAGTGGGAGGTGGAAGGGCAAGCTAGCCACACGCTACCTTGAAGCCTCTTTTTTTTTTCTTTTATTTAAGGGGTACATACACAGGCTTGTTAGATGGGTAAATTGCATGTTGCTGAGGTTTAAGGTACGAATGATCTCATCACCCAGATATTAAGCAGAGTACTTGATAGGTAGTTTTCCAATCCTCAGCCCTCCTTCCCTCCCACTTCTAGTAGTTCCCAGTGTCTATAGTTGCCATCTTTATGCCCACGTGTATCCAATGTTTAGCTCCCACTAAGAAGTGAGAACGTGCGATATTTGGTTTTGTTTCTGCATTCGTTTGCTTTGGATAATGGCCTCCAGCTGCATCCATGTTGCAGCAGAAGACATGATTTTGTTCTTATTTATGTTGAAGCCTCTTGTATAAGGGCCTTTATCTAATTCAAGTGAGGAGGAGCCCTCATGACCCAGGCACCTCTCAGAGCCCCCACCTTTTAATACCATCTAATTGGCCATCAAATTTTAACACTTGAATTTTGAAGGGGACAAATCATAGCACCAGCTTTATGGAAAAATACTACAGTTATGGTGTCCTTTATGAACTGCAACAGACATATCCAGCCTTCGTTTTGCAAGGAATTCCCAGTGAAGTCCCAGACAAAAAAAAAAAAAAAAAAAAACAACTGTTCTTAACATCTTTATAAGCAAGAAAATATAATATATATTTAGAAATCTTGTTTAATGTGATGTCAACATTTCTTTTTTTAAAACATTTCAAAATATTTAATTTTTATCATTTTACTTTGCAGTCTTCTTACATGGTTCCTGTTTCATGAAAATAGGATCTTTCAAACTGTGCTTTTCTTAACATTATGCATATAAACTTTCCAATTCTCTGGGAAACTCCTTATAGACATTTAAAATTTTTATAAAGATGTTTTCAATGACTATTAAATGTTATCAGATCATTTTATAACATTTCCCCTTATTTTTGTTTGGTTTTATGTGTTGTATGTATATATATATGTGTGTATATATGTACATATTTGTGTATATATATATATTTATGTATATATGTATACTTATATGTATATAAGTATATATTTATGTATATATGTATACTTATATGTATATAAGTATATATTTATGTATATATGTATACATATATGTATATAAGTATATATATGTATATATGTATATATAAGCATGTGCTTGCATATATTTATATTTTACCTTTAAAATATTATTTATACTATATCCTTTTATGAATTTTTTATCTTTCATCCTGAAAATAGGACTCTTTAACCAAGAATTTATAGATGGTCACATGGAAGTTTGTGAGCTTCCTAAATTTGTATGGAAACATTATGTCTATATTCATACTTTTCTAAAGAGAGGATCTGTTTATCTTTAATCAAATTCTCAAAGAGTTCCACACTGCAAACAAGAAACAATTACATAATATTATTCTTTACTCAATATTTACTTCCCTATGTTTTTAACTTTTTTATTATATTTTAACTTCTGTGGTACATGTGCACAATGTGCAGGTTTGTTAAATAGTTATAATGTGCCATGTTGGTTTGCTGCACCCAACAACTCATCATCTACATTAGGTATTTCTCCTAATGCTATCCCTCCCCTAAACCTCCACCCCCCAACAGGCCCCAGTGTGTGATGTTCCCCTCCCTGTGTCCATGTGTTCTCATTGTTCTTCTCCCACCTATGAGTGAGAACATGTGGTGTTGTTTTTCTCTTCTTGTGTTATTTTGCTGAGAATGTTGGTTTCTAGTTTCATCTATGTCCCTGCAAAGGACATGAACTCATCCTTTTTTTATGGCTGCATAGTATTCTGTGGTATATATGTGCCACATTTTCATTATCCAGTCTATCTTTGATGGACATTTGGATTGATTCCAAAACTTTGATATTGTGAACAGCCTGCAATAAACATGTTTGCATATGTCTTTATAGTAGAATGATTTATAATCCTTTGGGTTTATACCCAGTAATGAGATTGTTGGATCAAATGGTATTTCTAGTTCTAGATCTTTGAGGAATCGCCACACTGTCTTCCACAATGGTTGAACTAATTTACACTCCCACCAACAGTGTAAAAGTGTTCCTATTTCTCCACATCCTCTCCCGCATCTGTTGTTTCCTGACTTTTTAATGATTGCCATTCTAACTGGCACAAGATGGTATCTCATTGTGGTTTTGATTTGCATTTCTCTAATGACCAGTGATGATGAGCATTTTTTCATAAGTTTGTTGGCTGCATAAATGTCTTCTTTTGAGAAGTATCTGTTCATATCCTTCACCCACTTTTTGATGGGGTTGTTTTTTTCTTGTAAATTTGTTTGAGTTCTTTGTAGATTCTGGGTATTAGCCCTTTGTCAGATGGATAGATTGCAAAAATTTTCTCCCATTCTGTAGGGTGCCTGTTCACTCTGCTGATAGTTCCTTAGTTTCTCTTTCATTGCAGAAGCTCTTTAGCTTAGTTAGATCCCATTTGCCTATTTTGGCTTTTGTTGCCATTGCTTTTGGTGTTTTAGTCATGAAGTCTTTGCCCATGCCTATGTCCTGAATGGTATTGCCTAGGTTTTCTTCTAGGGTTTTTATGGTTTTAGGTCTTACACTTAAGCCTTTAATCCATCTTGAGTTAATTTTTGTATAAGGTTTAAAGAAGGGATCCAGTTTCAGTTTTCTGCATATGGCTAGACAGTTTTCCCAGCAACATTTATTAAATAGGGAATCCTTTCCCCATTTCTTGTTTTTGTCAGGTTTGTCAAAGGTCAGATGGTTGTAGATGTGTGGTGTTATTTCTGAGACCTCTGTTCTGTTCCATTGGTCTATATATCTGTTTTGGTACCAGTATTATGCTGTTTTGGTTACTGTAGCCTTGTAGTATAGTTTGAAATCAGGTAGCGTGATGCCTCCAGCTTTGTTCTTTTGGCTTAGGATTGTCTTGGCAATGGCGGGCTCTTTTTTCATTCCATATGAACTTTAAAGTAGTTTTTTCCAATTCTGTGAAGAAAGTCAGTGGTAGCTTGATGGGGATGGCATTGAACCTATAAATTACTTTGGGCAGCATGGCCATTTTCACGATATTGATTCTTTCTATCCATGAGCATGGAATGTTCTTCAGTTTGTTTGTGTCCTCTTTTATTTCCTTTAGCAGTGGTTTGTATTTCTCCTTGAAGAAGTCCTTCACATCTCTTGTAAGCTGAATTCCTAGGTATTTTATTCTCTTTGTAGCAATTGTGAATGGGAGTTCGCTCATGATTTGGCTCTCTGTTTGTCTGTTATTGGTGTAAAGGAATGCTTGTGATTTTTGCACATTGATTTTGTATCCTGAGACTTTGCTGAAGTTGCTTATCAGCTTAGGGAGATTTTGGGCTGAGAAAATGGGGTTTTCTAAATATACAATCATGTCATCTGCAAACAGAGACAATTTGACTTCCTCTTTTGCTAACTGAATACTCTTTTATTTCTTGCTTTTGTCTGATTGCCCTGGCCAGAAATTCCAATACTATGGTAAATGGGAGTGGTGAGAGAGGGCATCCTTGTCTTGTGCCAGTTTTCAAAAGGAATGCTTCCAGTTTTTGCCCATTCAGTATGATATTGGCTATGGATTTGTCATAAGTGGCTCTTATTATTTTGAGATACGTTCCATCAATACCTAGTTTATTGAGAGTTTTTAGCGTAAAGGGCTGTTGAATTTTGTTGAAGGCCTTTTCTGCATCTATTGAGATAATCATGTGGTTTTTGTCATTGGTTCTGTTTATGTGATGGATTACGTTTATTGCTTTGTGTACGTCGAACCAGCCTTGCATCCCAGGGATGGAGCTGACTTGATCATGATGGATAAGCTTTTTGATATGCTGGTGGATTTGGTTTGCCAGTATTTTATTGAGGATTTTCGCATGGATTTTTTCAGGGATATTGGCCTAAAATTTTCTTTTTTTGTTGTGTCTCTGCCAAGTTTTGGTATCAGGATGATGCTGGCCTCATAAAATGAGTTAGGGAGGATTCCGCCCCCCCCTTTTTTTTTTGTTTATTTGGAAAAGTTTCAGAAGGAATGATACCAGCTCCCAGCTCCTCCCTGTACCTCTGGTAGAATTTGGCTGTGAATCTGTCTGGTCCTGGACTTTTTTTGATTGGCAGGCTATTAATTATTGCCTCAATTTCAGAACCTTTTATCCTGGCCTAGACTTGGGAGGGTGTATTTCTCCAGGAATTTACCCATTTCTTCTATATTTTCTAGTTTATTTGCGTAGAAGTGTTTATAGTATTATCTGATGGTAGTTTGTATTTCCATGGGATTGGTGGTGACACCCCCTTTATCATTTTTTATTGTGTCTATTTGAGTCTTCTTTCTTTTTTCTTTATTAGTCTGGCTAGCGGTCTATTTTGTTGATCTTTTCAAAAAACCATCTCCTGGATTCATTGATTTTTTTGAAGGTCTTTTTTGTGTGTCTCTATCTACCTCAGTTCTACTCTGATCTTAGTTACTTCTTGTTTTCTGCTAGCTTTTGAATTTGTTTGCTCTTGCTTCTCTAGTTCTTTTAATTGTGATGTTAGGGTGTCGATTTTAGATCTTTCCTTCTTTCTCTTGTGGGCATTTACTACTGTAAATTTCCCTCTACACACTGCTTTAAATGTGTCCTAGAGATTCTGGTACGTTGTGTCTTGTTCTCATTGATTTCAAAGAACATCTTTATTTCTGCCTTCATTTCGTTATTTACCCAGTAGTCATTCAGGAGCAGGTTGTTCAGTTTCCATGTAGTTTTGTGATTTTGAGTGAGCTTATTAATCCCGAGGTCTAATTTGATTGCACTGTGGTCTGAGAGACTGTGGTGATTTCTGTTCTTTTACATTTGCTGAGGAGTGTTTTATTTTCAATTATGTGGTCAATTTGAGAATAAGTGTGATGTGGTTCTGAGAGAAATGTATATTCTGTTGATTTGTAGATGTAGATGTCTATTAGGTCCTCTTGGTCCAGAGCTGAGTTCAAGTCATGGATATACTTGTTAATTTTCTGTCTCATTGATCTGTCTAGTATTGACAGTAGGGTGTTAAAATCTCCCACAATTATTGTGTGAGAGTCTAAGTCTTTTTGTAGGCCTCTAAGAACTTGCTTTATGAATCTGGGTGCTCCTGTATTGGGTGCATGTATATTTGGGATAGTTAGATCTTCTTGTTGCATTGATCCCTTTACCATTATGTAATGCCCTTCTTTGTCTCTTTTGATCTTTGTTGGTTTAAAGTCTGTTTTATCAGAGACTGGGATTGCAACTCCTGCTTTTTTTTTTTTCTTTCCATTTGCTTGGTAGATCTTCCTCCATCCCCTTATTTTGAGCCTATGTGTGTCTTTGCATGTGAGATGGGTCTCCTGAATACAGCACACCAATGGATTTTGTCTCTTTAGCCAATTTGCCAGTCTGTCTTTTAATTGGGGCATTTAGCCCATTTACATTTAAGGTTAATATTGTTATGTTTCAATTTGATCCTTATATTGTCATTACGTTGCTAGCTGGTTATTTTGCCCATTAGTTGATGCAGTTTCTTCATAGTGTCAATAGTCTTAACAATTTGGTATGTTTTTGCAGTGGCTGGTACCAGTTGTTCCTTTCCATGTTTAGTGCTTCCTTCAGGAGCTCTTATAAGGCAGGCCCGGTGGTGACAAAATCTCTCAGCATTTGCTTGTCTGTAAAGGATTTTATTTCTCCCTCACTTATGAAGCTTAGCTTGACTGGATATGAACACTTCTATCTTGAAACTACTTCTGATGTTTTATCTAAAAGATGAGAAAACATTATTTGAAATATCACCTCAGCATATCATGAAAAGCAAATGTCACTTAAGAAAGCGTGTAACCTATGATTTTAAAATTAATCTGGATTATATCTATTTTACAAAAGGTTACATTAATTTCAGCAAAATGCACAGACTTTTGTCTAATACAATGAGCTCAGATGTTAAAATTGCAGAGACATACATTCATTTCACAGATTTGTCAGTAGTAGCTGAGTGACTTACTGCAAGTTCCTTTATCCTCCTGAGCTTTGGTTACTTATCTTTGAAATGGGGGTAATTCTTACTAAAAGACAGTTGGTTACAGAGGTTCTCCAAGTATTAAATTAGATAATAAATGTAAAACATGTTTAACTATGTACCTGACACATAAATGAGCACTTGTCGAACAGTATTATAGATGGTATAATGAAAATTATCATTAGTAACAATAATGCATTATTATTACTAAAACTTTAATCATTAATAATTTAGTAGTGGTTTTAAAGGCTTAATGTCTTGGATCAAGATACTTTGAGTTTAGCTGAGGGTAAATGTCACCATCAGATTAGATTAGAGGGGACTTTTCTCCTCTATTTTGGGGAATAGACTGACTATTACATTACATGCAATTCTTTTTTTATATATAAGCACTAGGAATGGAATTCTCAAACCAACATCTTTATTTTATCCAATGCTCTTAAATTAACATATGTGTACTTACTATAATAGAGTAGACTTAGCTATTAGGGACTATTCAAAATAGAACAGTGGTACATTATTTATGGCATTAGTTTCCATTTGTTACTAAAAGCAAACTTTACACATGATAAACTCAAGGTTTTTATGTTTTGATTATAAAATTGGTGAGTTTAAAAAATAAAGAATAATAGAATACATGTTTATGGGTAGTTAATACTTAGATTTAGTAATTAAATTTTCACAAAATAATTTTACAAATGTATCACACAGTTAATGTTTTTTTCTAAATTTATAAATTACATGCAATTCTTACTGTGATTTACAAGATAAATTTTATCATAAGTGATTAACTAATAAATGAGATCTCACTATCAGCATGCTTTTCTGATTTCATTCTGCCTATGTAAATGAAACTTTATAGTAGGGAAATTTTTAACATCTCAGAAAACATCTTTATGTTTCCTGTTTTGATCATCACCATAACCCTTGAAATAGGTATAATTTTCCCATTCCACAGTTCTATAAGATGACAGGCAGGATAGTTTCATGTGTTTTCGGGGTCATTCAGATGGTAAGTAATGCAAATGGATTTTGAACATAGATTTTCCTTGTCCCAGCTGTTCTTTTCACTGCCGCTATGTTGACGGCATACAACTTCTTAAAGCTTCTCAAAGGGGGATCTCAAAGATATATTTACTTATCTTGGTGTGAAATTAAAAATCTCAACTCTTATGACTACAAATAATATTGTGTACCAGAATTATTAATGTAATTCATAGGCATTTCAGACATGATTAACATGAGCTTCTATCATTTTAAGATTTTATTTACTTGTTTATTTATTATAAACATAATCAAAACTGAAGTGTTTAGACAGAATCACATACTGAACAGGGAAATAGTGAGTGTTGGCTATTGCATAGAATTTGACAGTGCTATATGCTGATGACTTTATACAGAATGTATTAGTGTTAAGATGCACTGCATGTGAATTTGGTTTTGCCATTTGTCCCTAGTTACTATCTCTCTCTCTCACTCCCCACCAATACTTTAGCACATCTATCCATGCATAGTAATAGCTCCCTATTTCATTTGACAAAATATTTTTATGAGTATTAAGAGACAGTTAACATTTTGGCTGCATAGTTATGCTGATAGAAATTACATGTGTATATGTGTGCAAATATATACAAAAATATATAGAAAGGAAGGGTCAAATTAGATCCTCAAAGACTTCCAAAAGAAAAGAGAGCAGAAATACTTTACATCTGAAATCTTGTGAACTTGAGTTTGTTTGGATAATAGAAAAATGGCTCAGTACAGGTTTTAGAAAGACTAGCTTGTCAATAAAATTTATTGAGCATGTTAACGAATGGCTAGCTATGAACCTTCAAGTTGTTCAGATAGGATCAGAAGGCAAGGATAGCTAAATCAGTTTAGCCTTTCAAAATGTTTGCATTAGAAGTTTGAGAGGCTTATATGCAGTTAGTTAAAAATCCATTGTGTCTTACTTGCACAATATGGAACAGAATAATTTAAATTCTTATAAACTAGTAATGTTTGGAATCTTTTCATTTGCTTTTGATAATTGCTTTTAGAGATAAATACGCTTGAATAGCACAAAATTAAATACATTCTTTGCTTTGGTCATTAAGCGCTTAACATAATTATGTTAATTAAAACTTTATAATCAGATTTTCTGTAGAGATCATCTTTTCCAGTGTCTAAAGTGCTGCCTTTGGCTGCATTTGATGCTATTAACTCTTCTGCTTTCTAATGGGATAAGGAATTTTGCAACCGCTAATCCAACTTCATCTTTTTGGCCTTATCAACTTCATTTGATGAAACTGATCACTCCCTTCTCTTTGAGACAGTTTCTTCACTTGACTTCATTTTGCAGCACTAACCACTACTTAACTGCTTTCTCCTGATCTCCTCAAGCTCTTTTTATTGGCCACCTTTGCTCATTCTCTCATCTATATACACTCACTTCCTTAAGTACTCTAAGTACTTCTTCATTTATATCTCCAATTTAGATTCCATGTACTCACTTACTCCTGCAGAATTCCAAAGTCTTATATCTGAATGTTTAGTCAATATTTTCACCATTAGCAATGTCAATTTGATAATTCTAAAATGAACACTTGATTGTGTCCTTTAAACTAGTTTCTCCGAATTTCTTCCCATCTCAGCAAAAGACAAATCCAATTTTGCCAGTATTTGGATCTGAAACTTGGAATATGTTGAGTCCTCCCTCTCACATCCTACATTCATTTCAACAACTTCAATGCAGTTTCATAGTCAGAATATTCTGATAATATTTTAACCACTTTCATCATCTCCATTACCCTGATGCAAGACATCACCATTTTTGGATTATTGCAACTAGTCTCGCCTTGCTTCCTATCTACCACGTAATCTATTTCCTGCATTGTCACCAGGATCATCTTGTTAAAAAGTAAGTCCTATCATGTCCGTCTCTAATCAAGGCCCTTCACTCGTGAAGGCTGAGTGAAGGCTTCCCCTGTCACTCAGACTAAAAGCCAAAATCTCTACAATAAATTATATTAACATTATTCCCTACTCCATCACCTCTAGATCTTAGGTCCATTATTCTCCACTCTCAGGGCCCTCTGTTCTGAGATCCCAAACTCCTACCTCAGGGCCCTTCACTTGCTGTTCTTTCTATTTAGAATTCAATTTCTCATGACATCCAATGGTCAATTCCTTGCTTCTTTCAGATATTTGTTCAAATGTTACCTACTCAGGACTGTCCAGTATGCTTTATCAGAAATTACAGTTGATTTTTGAACAACAAGGGGGTTAGAGGCACTGACCTTCAGCATAGTCAAAATTCTGTGTATAACTTTTGACTCCTCCAAAACTTTACCACTAATAGCCTATTGTTGCCAGAAGCCACGTTGAATACATAGTCAATTAGCACAGATTTTTTATGTTATACGTACTATATACAGTAGTCTTACAATAAACTAGAGAAAAATGTGTTAAGAAAATCATAAGGAAGAGAAAAATGTATTTCTTATTCATAAGTCCTCATCCTCTTTGTCTTCACGATGAGGAGGCTGAGGAGGTGCCGGAAGAGGCAGGGTTGATTTTCTTGTCAGGGGTGGCAGAAGTGGAACAAAATCTGTGTAGAAGTGGAGCCTCATAGCTCAAACCAGCATCCTTCAAGTGTCCTTCGTACACCACTGTAACTTTTGGGATTCTATATTGCTTTTCATTTTCACTGCTTTATTTTTCTCCATGTCTTTTTTTTTTAAACCACTAGGCCCCACAATTAATATATTTTTGCTGTGGATTGTCTGAAGACAGGATTTTTTTGCCTGTGGTGTTCACTATGGTATCTTCAATGCCTGGATTATATAATATACTCAATATATGTCTTGTTAACTGAAATTAGTATGTTTCAGAAGGGAAAATGTTAAAACATTTTTGGTTTATTTATTGCATATTCATAAATATCCTGCCTGAAAAAGATTGTGTATCTAATATATAATGTGTGCATGGCGTTCTTTATTTTCTCTTTCTCCAAAAGAGAAAAAGTAGAACATGCCATGTGTCATTCAGTGGCTTCTTTAGCATGTTTCACTGGCTTCACTTATTCATTGTATCTCCTTAAAATGTTCGCCATGATATTTTGTATTGAGCTATTATAAAAATATATTTTCTACAAATTTAACATTCTCTTTATTACCATTTGATCTCATCATTCCAAAAATTATTTGAATTTTTCACTTGAAATAAATGAATGTAATTTACTTGTTCGACACAAGCAAACTTGTGTTGAAGTTGACATGCAAAACACTCTTTCTAAAATGATGCAAGTATTTTACATGAAAAGATAAAGGTCAAATCTAAGATTAAAATCTGATATATGATCTACATAAAATTATAATTATATGAACTAAAAATACAGAATTATATTTACATAATGTGTGAAATACAAATGTATGGTTAGTTACATTACTGTACCCCCTTCTTCATACTCCACAAAAAAATATGAATAGAGAGGATTTCAGGTTATAAAACTAGACTATCATCTTTCCAAAACTCAGCTTTTTTGTTTAGCTCCTTTAATCTTCTCACAAAGACAGAAATAAAAAAGAGAGAGAGAGAGAATTAATACCTTTGTCATGGAAAGAAAATAGTAAAATATTAGAAAAATATGGTATAGTGGTTAACAGCGTGGAATCTGGCACAAAATGCCTGGGATTAAGTACATGCCCTAGCATTTGCTAGCACTTATTTGGGAAAGATGCTTACCACTTATTTGCCCTTGTTTTTTAAACTATTAAGTGGAGATATTGATAGAAACTACATAATTAAATTATTTATAAGATTAAATGACTTGGCCGGGCACAGTGGCTCATGCCTGTAATCCCAGCACTTTGGGAGGCCAAAGTGGGTGGATCACCTGAGGTCAGGAGTTTAAGATCAGCCTGGCCAACGTGGTGAAACCCCGTCTCTACTAAATATACAAAAATTAGCCGAGTGTGGTGGCGCACGCCTGTAATCCCAGCTACTCAGAAGGCTGAGGCAGGAGAATAGCTTAAATCCGGGAGGCAGAGGAGGTTGCAGTGAGCTGAGATTGTGCCATTGCACTCCAGCTTGGGCAACAGGAGTCAAACTCCATCTCAAAAAAAAAAAAAAAAAAGATTAAATGACTTAATGTTTGGAAAAGACTTGGATTACATGTCTGGCATGTAGTAAGTGCTAAATAAGTGTGTGATAACTAAATAAATGGGAAAAGAAAAGAAAATATTACAATAAGATATAGTATACTGGTAGAGGAAAAACTATTTGGAAGTATATTTTATTACTTAGAGTTTAAATTTCATAAGGTAAAGAATCTTGTCTAGTTAGAAAATATTTAGGTCAAGTAGAAATAACCTCCTTCTTTCCCTTTTAGGATTTGTCACTTTTTAATTTCTACCACATTTAATTGCAAGCACCTTTTAACTCCCTTATGGCGCTGAAAATTCAAATGTTCATCTCTGTATTCTCTGTCAAACAGCACCTGAATATATATAGAAATGGACTCAGGGCTCTTTTGGTAAGGAATTTAGATGATAGTGACTGGGTAATATCACAATTTTAATATGTAATTTGATTCTTGTTTTTCTTTATAGTGTAGTGGCAAATATTGAAATGCCAGAGGAAAAAAAATGGAAGATTTTAGTAATGTATCTTAATTATACAAAATAAATTGCATAATTTATAATTTAAATGTATTTTTATTAAAATTGCTGTTTAGTACATTTATCTCTCCTTTTTCATTGCAGAATGTTTTTGTTTTCAGAAACAGGTAATTTAGCCAAATACAGAGTAATAAGAAAGTAGTCTAATAGTTTATCCAGAAAGAAAACTTTCAAGATTTTTCATATTCCAGGGATCTCTATCAGATAAAAGAAGTATGAATGCATCTTCATCTCTACACACATTATCTTTATGTGTATAGATGAAAATGAATGAAATGAAAATAAAATGAAAATGAAAATAAACACTACCATTTCAAGATCAAAGATAATGAATACATTTCAATATAATTTCTTAAAAATTTAAAGTTACTATTTTATAACCTTAAAAATAACTCAATTTACATTTTCTCTTAAAGTCTTGTTATTATATTTAACAACAAAATTTACCAACTTACAACTCTAAAGTGTTGGGGTAAAAACTCATACCCCAAAGTTTGTTGCTGATGACATTCGTTTGGTATGTGAAACTACAGACTTTCTCCAGGCATTATCTTTTCAGTTGTAAACCTTTTAACCAGTTCATATGAAAATATCTGCTAACACAGCAAAATCATGAGTGCATGTCTTTCAAATTAAGTTCCATTCATGTCATCATGTTTTTAAAAATATAAGGTAATAAAAGTCTTTCTACCCTAAAGTAAAGTCTTTCACTATCTTTGTAGCAATTGAACTATTCTACTGAACCCAATATATGAAAACCTTTCCCTACTGCTCCCCTCATCTGGTTTCTAATCTAGTTAGGCCTTCTTTATAACTCCCTACTTCTGTGCCTTTGAATATCTAAAGTGGATTAAGAATGGCCACACATTCTCCGTCAAACTTTTCAGTGAGATGTTAATTTTATCCCCTACCTCCACCTCATCCTTGAATCTGGGCTTGTCCAGTGACTGCTCCCTAAGACAGGCTGTGCCAGTTCCGGACTTAGCTTTTAAGAGGACTTGACAGTTTTTGTTTTCTCCCTCTTGGAACACAGGTTCTTGGGTTGCTCTCTCTTGGATACTAGCTACCATGGTATGAGAAGCTCAGGCCACATGCAGGGGCCATATGGAGGGAAGCTGAGGCGCTCCAGTTGACAGCCCCGTGACCCCCCAGCTGACAGTCAGTGCCAACTGTCAGGCATGTAAAGTAGCCATCTTGGCTCAGCCCATTCAACCTCCTCGGCCTCAGCCTGTGTCACAGGAAGTGTCACCACCCAGCTGAGCCTATTCAATGCACAGAATCATAAGAGAGATAGCAAAATAATTTGTTTTAAGTCGCTACATTTTGAAGTAGAGAGATAACTAAAGCAATAACCTTCTGCTTCCTTAAATATAGGGCTTAAATTTGGCTCAATTTAAGGTTAGTAGCAAGCACCTTTGGTAATTTATTTCTATTGTCTTTATGTTGCATTTTCAACTAGAGTGTAAGTTATTCAAGGTCACTGAATATTGCTGTTTTCTTTCCAATGTGTCCCTATAGTTATTAGTACATTATTAGCAGCATGGGACTCTGATAATCTGAGGTTGCCAGTTGAATCCTAACAGAATGGAAGTGCAAATAGGGCATAGAATGGGTGACTTTCTATGTAAGTCAAAATGTAGAAGACCATGTCCCTGTGAATTCTATATATAATATACACATATATTATACATATAATATATATTATATATAATATATATTATATATAATATATATGATATACACATATATACATACAATATCCACACACATTTATATTGGCATTTAATCTGGATTATCTGAGCAAAAAAATTAACTGTCGTCTGGAGATTTTTTGTTTGTAAACTCAACCTAAAATACCCATTTTAGCTAGACACATTGTCATCTGTTGGTAATTTACATGAGGAATTGTGAAAGAATACCAGACTGAAGGGAAAAGAGAAATTATGCTCTGAATCAAAAATAAATAAATAAATAATACAGAAAAGGAGAAAAAGCTAAAGTTATGGTCTGGAACTATGCTATAAAACAGAAGTAAACATAGTAATTTTCTCCTTTCAGTTTCTACCATGTATTCTGCGTGTACTTGATTGGGGAAGTAATAGTAATTAACGATTTTCTCTGAATGGGTGCTGTATGCAAGACCATTTGCTAGTTTAACAACAATGAAGCATGTTTCAACTCAACACCCTGGATTCAACAAATAGAATGCTAGTATGTCCATTCCTGACCCAAGACTATTTTTTAAGGTATTAAAAAACAGGTATTGTTTAAAATGTGAGAGATTTTACTTTTTTAATTCCAAGTGCACTTTTGAGTTATTTTACTTTGAAAATTAATAACTGTATCAGTACTTAAAAATATATCCAATATAATTAAGTGATTCTCCAAATTTATTTCCTTGAGCACCTGACAATATTCCCAGGAAACCTCTCCCTGCTATGTTGCTTCCCAGAATTCACATTTCTGTGTTTCAAAACTGCACTTCCTTAGAGAGAAAAAGGTTAGAAAATAACGCAGACTACAAAAGGCATAGTGTATGTGTGGGGGTGGGGGTGAGGAATTAAGTCCCTTGCACTCTAGATTAAGTTGCATTTATATAAAATCTAAAGGTAATTGGTCTTTATATAAAGGACACATTCAACAACATTTATTAAATATATTTTTAGACTTTTAAAATTCAAGTGATTCACAAAAACAAATATTACAGCATAGCGCTTTATTCATGCAATCATACAGTCGATCTGTATTCTTCAAGTACATTTTGAATTTATAATAAGAACAGTTTAAGGCATAACTCTTCCCACTCAAATCTAGGTCTTTCTCAAGTGAGACACTAGAGAGAGAGAGTAGAAAGGGAGGAAGAGATAGGGCGAGAAGAAAAGGAGGGAGGGACAGAGATGAGGACGAGAAAGAAGAAAAAAGGGAAAGAGAAAATACCGTCTGAAGTCCACAGGCTTATCTGTCCCAAGCATGTCTACCCCACGCATGTGGGCATCATATCCAGGTTGTAACAAAGAGGTGACCATGGCGTTTCTTTTTGGCTCCAGACAGGCGGATTCAGCCTGCATTGCATGCATGTCTGTCACCTCATCTAAGTCCCCATTCCTTCCGGAGTTGTGAGCTCCAGATCCAAGAGTGCCCAGTGCACGGTGCTGGGCACGCTGTCCCTTGGCGAGGCTGCCACAGGTTCCTGAGTGTGCGGTCAGGGGCGTTGGTGCATTGATACGTTAGGCGGAGGGAGGAGTACCATCTGCCAGAGTCTTATCTCGAGTCCCACGTTTTCTGGCCATCGCGGAGGAGTGTGCGAGGACAGGTAGCCCTCGCAGTGACAAGGCGCGCGGAGTGCGGTCGTGCAAGGCGGGGGAGGAGCGGGGTGGCCCTGCCAAATCTTAACCGGGGCCCCGGGTATTTGCAGACCCAAATAAAGCCGCCTTGGGTCTCCACGGTGTCCTCCAGAAGCTGCTGCCTGAGAACTCTGAGCCTCAGCTCTGTCTTGCTTCGGGATCCTCTTCCTCCTCCTTCCCCACCCCCTACCTGGCCTGAACGGCGGAACGCGCGGCCCGGGGGATCCCCTCTCCCTGGGACCGGCCCTGTCCCGGGTCGCCTCCACCTCCCGCAGCCGCCGCGCCCCGGCTCGCCGCGCTCCCGCCGGCACCATGGAGGAATTCCTGGGACAACCGCCTGCAGCCGGCGACTTTTCCCCAGGAATCTCTGGCCTGGCGCCCTTTGGGTGAGATGACGGGGTGCTGGCATCCCTGTCGGTCCCAGATTACCAGGAAAAGCCCTGGCAGGGAAAGAGAGGACCCGCGCAGGCTGGGAGCTCCCACTCCTCCTCCAGCGTCACGCTCGCCCTCCGCCGCTGCCTCGCGTCCGGGTCTGTTTATATAGCGTCTGGAGGCCGGGCGGCATTGCCCACCCCCGCCAGGCGGCCCGCCCTCCCCTCCTGGGCTCCGGGCTGCCGCACGTGGCAGACACCAGCGACGTCTCCGCGGAAGGCAGGCGCCGGGGAGTGGGGCGCGGGCGACCGTGTGCAGCCGCGGCGCATCTCCGCCTTCCGCTCCTCCTCGCAGCGCCCTCGTCCGCTTCCAAGCCCAGCACAGACTTCGGTTTCTCCGCCTCCATCCCCTTTACGAGAAGAGGAGATTTAAAAATATTGCCCTTTAGGTGCTCGTGATGGTCCTGTGGGTTCGTTCAGTTGCCAGAAAAGAATGGTAACATGAACAGCGGAGCGTGAGAGCGTCACCGGGGGAAGGGACGAGATTGATGGGCAGAGCGCTCACTTCTCAGAGGATCGCATTCCGAGGACCGCGCGAGGAAGGGACGTCGCGGCGCCACCACTTCCTGGCTGGACTCCGCTGACATCTGTAGCCTCCTTTCCACCAGGTTCCCGGGGCTCCCAGCCGCTGCCTGCAGAGGAGCGTGTAGACAGCGCGCGAGGGTCCGGGAGTTCGTGGACCTCCATCCGAACCGGAGTTCTGCCCGGATCCCGAGTCCCTGGATCCCGGTGGAGCCCGCCGGCAAGCTGGCTCCGGAGGGAGTTGAACTTGAGTTCAGGTGGGTTATCCCAAGGGGAGCACAGGAAAAGATGTTCAGGGAAGACGAAGAAGGTGACGCTGTTCCAATGTCAAAAGCGGACACTTTTCTTCCTGACACTTGAAGGGGTTGAGCCAGTTCCTCTCAGTTCTGTCTCCTAACCCGCTCCACCCCGAACCAGCCCTCCCACACTAAGGGGGTGGGGGGCGAACAACAACAACAGCAACAAAAACTCCCAGTTACCTCAGTATCTAGCAGGCTGTTGACTTTTTTATAACTTACCTTTAGTCAATGAAACGACCATATTTACTCTATTGCTTTATATTAATGGAGGTCAATGGGCTTAATGATTTCTTTAGTCAAGTCATTTATTTCTAAGCCAATAGATAATGCCTTCGTCATAGTTTTCTGGGGGGAAAGTAACTGTGCGTTTGTTCTGCAGATGGCCAACTCCCTCTGAATCCTGCAGATTGGTGCTGAGCACGCAACAAAAGTTTGTAGCTTCTCAGTTTCTGGTGCTTCGCAGGGGAGAGGAAAGGAATTTGACATTAAACACAAGAAGCAGTCAGGGAGCCATCTCCTTTAACTTTTCTTCTCTGTTACCATTTGCAATGAAGAGGAAACAGAAGAGATTTCTGCAGATGACTTTGTTGTTCACGGTGGCTTTAATTTTCCTGCCTAACGTTGGTCTCTGGTCTCTGTACAAGGATAAGCACCTGGTGAAGTCAGCGGAGCCCGGGGAGCAGCAGGTAAGTGCCACCCAGAGAAAGATCACAGAAGGATTGGTAAGGCAGTGATCCTCGCGCGGGGACTCGAGACAGCCGGTGTGGGATCGCCTTGGGTTTTCCCCCAAGTCTTGACAGAGCTGATTATTACAAGACTCTAGAGACTTTGGGGTTTAAGCAAGTAGATGTTTTAAGATTGCAGCCAGTAACATCGTGACATGTACAACTAGTAAAGAAGGATAAGACAGGTCAAGAAGAAGAGAAGATAATCTTTCACCATTGGTCTTAGGTTGATTTTGACTTGAGGTGGATGAAAGGTAACTGTTCAGCTATGGAGGTGGGAGTGGGTTAGGTGCAAGTTTAATGACAAGGATAGGTTTTTGCTTTCCATTTGGCATGCATGTCTATGTTCAGGTGAATTGGGCCAACTAAATCATTAAGATTGTGAAGTGGTTCTTTAAAAATCAAGCTATGGTTTTCAGTATTTTGGTTGTAAATTTTGCTTAGCAACAGCTTTTTACCCTGTCGAAACTTAAAGTCTCTCTTTCGTCTCCCCTGTTGCTAAGGTGCTGCCATGGGGCACACAGGCAGAGTTATTAAGGACGTTCATTCCGTTTCACAGTCGCTTGATAACAGTATGTTGCTAACAGCTTGCTGTCATATTGGAAACACCCATACTAAAGATATGTAGTATAATATATTTTCTTTCTACTTAATATGTAACTCATTAGTATGTATATACCTCATGACTTAACATGGACCAAAATAACTGTGTTCCCTGGTGAACAATAATGCAAAATAGACTTCCCAAAATGTTGATGAAAATCAATGTTGTCGAATTCCTTGTTTGTTAATAAATAAAATAGCTTCCGTAATTAAATGTTTAACAACAGAATGCAGTCTTCTTCATGATATTGATAAACCACTTTTTCAGTTAGTCCTGTGCATCACCTTGGAATATTAATATTCTTAATTTCAAGGGTCATCACCCATGAACACTCTGTACCTTCCACACATAGAAAATGTTGAAGTAGTCCATTCCTGGAAAACAGCAATATATAGTAATGGCCATTAAATATTTGCTCTTATACTTAATGAAGTTTAATATTCTTTTTGCACAGTGGTTAGTTGTGCAATATAAAGAGGTAATCTGCTTTTTCATTATGACAAGAAATCATTACCAGTCTCTAAACTTTAAAGAGAATGAGTTGTCCATGGATTTTTAGTGGATTGTTATTTTGAGGAAAAATGTTGACATATTTTCATTTAGTTGTTAATATTTATTATCCTTTCTAATAGGAATTCAACTTTGGTTTGAAGTATATTCTGTTTTGTCATTCCAGTGAAAAAAAGAAGATGGACACTTTGGATGTGAAACTTTTTTTGTTCTTATTTACATCATTCAACCCTTGATGTAAAACAGGATTTTAATAACTTTAGTAGTCAATATGCTATTATGTAAAATCTCCACTCCATGCTGGTAAAACAGGAAAGGCAAAATTATTTTTTCTTGAAATTTGCTAATTCAATTAACAATAACCATCTGAAGTATTTGCTGGTATAGCTAACATAAAGCGCTAATTAATTTTATTAATGAGATTCTTACAACCTTCACATTGACTCTATTAATTTTGACCCTTAATGAGAAAATTGTTTGTCTAATAGCAGAAAAAAAAAACTGTGACAGTTTAACTCTCTGATCTGTCATTATAATAATTGACTGTTTCCTTATTTCTGGTTCTTCTGTAGTGCAAATGATACTTAATTTCAGGTAATAAAGTAATGGGTATAAAAGACATGGGGAAAGAGAATTTTCGTATACTGTAGAATAAATAACTGAAATTGATGGATATTGTATGACATTCCAGTTTAATAACTCTATGTAAAGTCTTTGAAACCAAGTGGGGAAGAAAATAAGCCCCAAAATGAATGTCAGTCATCTACTTTAATATTACCTAAATAATGGTTTTAAAACTAATACTTTTTATAGATTAAAAAATAAAATTTAAAAGGTAGAAATTAATTGATTACTTAATGAAAAATATAATTCACTGTAAAATAGAAACAGTTCATTTTCATTGGTTTTATTCTATTATTTATTATAATTAGAAGGAAAATTAGGATATGTTGTCCTCAATAAGCAAGTTTTGGGTAAGTAAGAGTTAAGTCATTAATATTGATATTGGAACAAATAAAAAGCAACTTTTAAAACATGCTTAATATTGTGATGTAATATTTGGCTAATGTATGTATATATTGCAATGTTAGCAAGGTGGCTAAACACATAGGTTTTAAATTGAAACATAATTTGGCTACTGGGTAATATGTTATTTCTATTTAGCAATTAATTTTTAAAGGACATTTTCATGGTTAATTGCTAAATATTCCCCAGAACACATTTATTACTATATTTCTCCCCAAGTTGCAAAATATTGAGGATGAAGATAATGTGCAGATCGAAGCACTGACAGCAATAAGTACTGAGGCTAGTCAAACAAGTCACGTGCCCAAATGAGTGAACTATTTTTACAGTACTTATGTGTAAAACAGCCAAGGGTTCTAGTTCTGAGTATCATGTGGTAGTGGTCATAAGAGCTGAAAAACTTGCACTGTTTTAAATAGTTTAATTATTAGAAAAGGTTACAGGGAAATAATTTAATTTATGGAAATTCAAAATTATGGAATGGCTAATTCTTTTAAAATATACATTATTTATATTTTAGCAGATGATATCATTAATAATTTTTCTATCTAGTATTGAGTACAAATTGTACTAATTCTGCAATCTGAAGTAAATAAAATAAAGGGAAGTGAAACAGGAAACACTGATGGGAACCATGTGGATTAATTTTCACAATGTTTAGTATTTAACACTTTTTTTCTCTAATCTACTGTGTGATTACACATTAATTGTTTGTATTTTCTAGACCTTCATTTAAAAATAATATTTAAGATAATTTTCTAATATTTTAAAATTTTCTGCATTTATGTTGCAGAAAATGAAACAAGGACGTAAAAATTACCAAGTTATTTATTTCAAAGTTTTTCTTTTTCCTTTACTCTCAGAAAACCAAAGAGGATCGATATAACAGTTTTAATAACACGATACAATTAAAAGTTTTTTATGGTTTGGGATCTGCAAAATTGAAATCAAGTCACTGAAATAAATATGAAGTTCTTGAGATTTTAAGATTTTATAAAAATTATATTTTTAAATTTTTATTTAGATGTTACATTATTATAATTGTGATGTGTTATTTTCCATTGACTTAATTTTGTCTTTTTTTGTTATTGGGATGATATAAGTATCTCCTTTATGTCATTTAGAAATATATATGTATATTAAAAGAATCTACTGATAATATATTTAGCTGAGAATGATTGCTATATAATCATTGTAAAGTAATTCTTAGCTTCATTTTTCTGTTTAAACATTTGAAATGCTCCTCTTCTCTTGTTTCAGCTGTATTTGCATTAAATACCACTTACATATTTAGGTCATAAGCTGTGAATTAGGATGATACATAGAATAATGCTATATTTTAGAACAAAAGTACTATATCCAGTCTTATTGTATTTCTCTTTTCTTAATCACTTATTCAAGAATATGTGAAAAAAAATCTAGCACCAAATACTTTCTTTTCCTAAATACATTTTTAAAAACCCCAAATTCCAAAAAAAGTAACTGTAATAGTAGTTTAGCAAGTAACTTGGAAATAATATTAATTACAGAAATAATTCAAGAATATCTAGAATATGAAGAGGATCTTGCAATTTTTTAAATAAAAATGAGGGCCAAAATCTTAGAATTTTAAAACAGACTTTCTCAGAACTGTTCAGAATGATTTTAGAAGCTTATATTGTCCTAGATTTTCTACCACATTAAAAAAAAAAAAAGCCTAGGTCCTCTATGTCTCTTTGAAATTGTGGAACCCTGTTATTTATTTGAATTTCAGAATTTCTATTTTTAAAGTAGGGCTCTTCGTGTGTGTCACATAACAAGATGAATAAAGTCCTGAGAGCTAACACCTTATATATGGAAAATATTGTGGGGTAATGCATTGTTTCTGTCTTGTAAACTGTGCTTGACAGATATGTGACTTTACCTCCATTAAAAAAAAATTCTGAAAAGGATACCTTAGCATCTTTGTCTAACTCATCTAATGTTAATCAGCCCTACACTGCAGGGGAGCCTTCTTTTTGAACAACAATATTTTTTCCAGTGGCTTTTAAAACTTGTTTTATAACATGAAAATATGAAAATATCAGATAATTGGTACCCAGTGTATGCAAACTGTCTTAGGCATTTTTTTTTTAACATGCTGATCACTAAAGCTGTAAAATTTATGTCTGTCTTCCTTTTTTAGCAAATACCTTAGAGTTTGGAAGAGCTAAGGACAGGAGGAAAAATTTACACCTACACTCAGGATGGCACATTATCAATACCCTAGATATGAAAGGACACATTAGTTTGAGCCACAGTGTTCTTAATTAGCTAAGATGTAGATTTTAAATTAGGGTTTTAAAGGACCTTTTCTGGAATTTATGGAAAATCCATTCAGAATCACTACAGGGTGGCACCACACGGAACACTGTAACAAGTATCTTAATTAGATCACTACATGATTAGTTCATCACATTGCCCCATGGGAGACAGAGTGTGAAACACAGTCTTCTGTTCACAATCTGGTGAAAAAAAAAAATAAATAATTTTTCCCCTCTATTCATTTCTGAGTTAGACAAGCTGTGCTGAATCAATTAGTTTCCTATAAGTTTTCCCTATAAAAGGAGCCAAATCAAGTTGGAATATATAGGAAAAGGGTGAGAAAGGTTGAGTGGTTTAAGTGGTGTAGAAGAAAGGATTGAATTTTTTTGTTTGTTTGTCAGGAGTAGCCATGACAACCCTTAGAAAGTTTGCAGCCATGTCTCTCCTTGCAACATTTTTATAGAAATGAAAGACAGCTGAGGGATATCAACAATAACATTACAGGCAGAGATAAAACTTAAAATCATGAGAAGGAATCAGAAGATGTAAGTGGAATATAGAATCAGACTTAGATATGTTTCGTGCATCATGTATTCCCATTTCCCCCTTGATTGGCTTGCTTATGGGGAAGAGTTTTAGCTCTGGAAACTTCAGATCTTTAAAACCATCTAAGGAGACCATGTTCTTTTCT
Organism: Pan troglodytes; assembly: GCF_028858775.2. NCBI lineage: Eukaryota > Metazoa > Chordata > Mammalia > Primates > Hominidae > Pan > Pan troglodytes. The sequence goes on from NC_072401.2 coordinate 173,492,963, forward strand.
TTTGCTCATATTTGCATGTGTTTACAAAATTACTGTTATTAAACAAAGGTGCAAGTGTGCAAAGAAATGGAAGGTTCTGAAGATGACAGTAAAAACACACTATCCTAAACTTGCTCTCCTTATCACCTCACTGTACAGCTAATGATTTCTAAATTATCTCAAAATGTAATCGTAATGCTTGAATGGACAACAAAAAACAACAGATAAAAAACCTGTGTGCTATGGAAATATGTATTTAGACACATAAAATATATCTATATAGGGTTCATTTAAAGGTTGTAAAGAAGGACAAGCATTCACAAAACTTCAAGGCATCATGACCTCTAACTTTCTTCACTAATGTGTTGATGTCTGTCACTGCTTAACAAGCAAAATGGCATCAGAAAGAGGGTGAACAAATAAAGGTATATTTAGGGCTAATGATGAATTCAAGGTAAAGCACATCAATGTTTCCACCAAGGTTTTTGCTTCCAGTGTGGTAGGGCAAAAAGATGTGAACTGAATTATTGGTACTCTCAAATTAAATGTATTCATTTTATTAATTCATTTAGCAACAGACATACACAGGTACCTATACCCATATACATAGTTTCACTTATAAAGAAAAATTAAATCCACCCATCTGTTGTGTTTTCTGCAATATTTTTAACTTCTGTGACTTTTTGTTTTTTCCATTGCTTTGAATCCACAATAGGTAGGTAGGAGAATTTGAAGCACCATTGAAATGAAGTATTCTAGAAAAGTATGCAGAAAGATAAAGAAAATGCATCCATCTCTAGAAGTGCTTACATCTACTTAGCAAGTGTGAAACTCACAATGAGGATTTAGCCTGTTAGTATGGCACAGATTATAAATAGGAGAGTCACTGTTATAATGTAATATAATTAACACAATTGTGCTTGTTATAGAGCATGATAGTAGCTACCACCTGTCTTAAGGACTGGTGGTTTCTCAATAAGGGCTAAGAAGGCCAATTTTGAATTATTTCAAGTATTCAAATATTCATGGACTATGATTTCAATACTTGAAATCTAGAAATCCAGAGAAAATTATAATAATTTTGAATTTTTTCATTATATTAAAAATGACCAAATTGTTAGGTATGCCACATAAGTTTTAGTGAGGTGGCCTTTCCTTTTCCCTCATATGTTTATTTATTTTTCCCCAAGACAAGGTCTTACTCTGCCACCCCAGCTAGAGTGCAGTGGTGCAACTGTAACTCGCTGCAGCCTCAGTCTCCTGGGCTCAAGCAGTCCTCCTGCCTCAGCCTTCCAAGTAGCTGGGACTACAGGCAGGTGCCGTGATACCTGGATAACTTTTTTAAAAAATTTTTTTGTAGCGACAAGGTCTCACTATGTTACCCAGGCTGGTCTCAACTCCTAGTGTCAAGAGATCCCCCCACTTCAGCCTCCCGAAGTGCCGGGATTGCAAGCATGAGCCCCCACTCCTAGCCTTTTGCCCTTATTTCTGACATGTCTCCCCAGCTGGAAAATCCAATTGAACTTAAGGAGAAATATCAGAATTTCTGTAGTATTGGGTCTTGTTCTTTTTTAGGTCAGAGTGTGGTCTCTAGAATCAAATTATTTAGGCTTAAAAATTCTGGCTTAGTACGTTGTGACATTTAAGAACTTATGGCTCTTCCCTGGATCAGTTTTCTTAATTAGTAAAATGCAGGTGATAATACCTTTTTTGTAGTGTTATAATGAGGATTAAATGCTTAGCATCTTTAACAGCATATAACAAGGCTTAACGGATATATATATATATACTTATTACACACAAGTGTTTATAAGCAATCATTGCCTTTACTGAGGTAATTAGTGTTTGTTTAATAAATATTTACAGATGGCTTCTCTTTTAGAGGCATTGTCAAGACAGCACAGCAGAGCAACATCACTGGTGTGTTGAATCTAGTAGGGAGGACTGTTGAATAAGCCAATAGAGTCTTAGAAACTAAAAGGGCATTTTTCTTAACATTTTGGATTTCATACTTAAGGATAAGTTGATAATTTTAATTTTTTTATTGTTTATTACAAAAATTACTAAAATTAGTTCTTGATGTATTGTATTGAAAACTATCCAAAAGTTGAAGCTTTTAATAAAAAAAAGAAAAAAGAGAGGCAATATTTCTTTGTAGTGACTACTGTCATTTCCTATAAAAATAAAGTCCATGAGTCAATATAAGCATTTTTTTTTCTTCTTACTAATTACAGGCAAGAAACTGAGAACTGCTTTTGTTGTTGCTGTTTAAATCTTGGCCATGAGTTTGGCTGGATTATTCGAGGAGAAAAAAAGTTAAAAAGTAGAATAAAAACTCTCAAAATCATTCAGCTACTTTATGGAGTTAGCATTTTTTTCAGTAGAATTAGGGGACAGATAAAACATATTGCATTGTGCCCGTTCTTCTTATAGAAATTACACAGGGTTGGCATTAAGCAAAGGGGAGTTCAGATACTTCAAGTTCGTATGTGGGCCTCATCCCTTACAGAAGTATGTAACTGTGGGCATGCTACTTAACATCTTTAAACCTCAGTTCCACACATGGAAACACAAAAATTACCTCATAATAGGGTAGCTAGGAGAAATAATTGGATTGTATGTTTAAATTGCTTGGTACATGGTAAATAATGAGGGAAGCTTTACAAATAGCAATCTATACTTTCTTGACTTTTTAGAACATCCATTGAAGGTAGTAAATAACCTTAAATATTGTGTACACCTAAAAAAGATATAATAAAATACATAAAATCTACCACTCTCAATTTTTCTTTTATTGTTGATACCATATTTTTGGATATGCAATATGTGCACCATACTGGGATAGACCCAGAGGGAAATAAGCAATTAAACCATAAACCTGTTTTCAATTAAGTTCTAATCTATTAGTTTAAAAAGGCATATATACACTTTAATATAAGGCTGGATTACATGGCTTTACAATAAATACATGCTCAAATTATTTAGAGTTTAGAAGAGGTAAAAAATATGTAAGTTATTGTGTGATGATTGTATGTGGTCCCACTCTAAGTCGTCTGTATCTTTAGGATTTAATCGTCCACCAAATTCATTGACAGGTTCTTCTATATAACTGAATTCACAAGTAAGGAAGGCACAAAGACAGAATTTGAGTCCATGAGCTCTGGATTTATAGAAAAAGAAACTAATTGGCAATGTAAACAGCCACATTGTTTAAGGGTTTCAAAATGTCATTAGGCTTGATAATTTGTTCCTGGTATTCTCTTGATTATAGTTACACACAATTGTAGAAATTTAAACAAAATTATACTAGATTAAATGGTAAGACTAAATATTTAACTAAAATATCTTATATTTTTAAGATGGATAATGGATACTGGTGAGGTCAGCATTGATGTAAATGGCTGGATGTAGGACCCTGGTTGGTAAGATACAAGTCAGGAGAAGGCTGATGCCCTGAGAGATTGAGGGGACAGTCCCAAGGAGGATGGAGGTAGTCAAGTGAAATAAAGCAAAGAGAGAAGCAGCAATGGTTATTATCCAAAAGGTAAATTTAGAGTCTGTGCTTTTAATAGTTTGAATGTTTCTCCTGGCAGAGATGTCTGAGATTTTTTTCCCATGCAAATATCTTACTACTTTAGAGAGGTAATTAAAAATTTCTGAAATAGTCTATAAACTGTGAATATATATATATGTATATATATATACAGACACACATATATATATATTATAGATGTCTTAGCTAGAAAGATGATAAATGGGTAATCAGATATTTATTATAGTTTATATAATCTTATGAAAAAGATTGACGACTATAATACTGAAAGGAGATGTCAGGAAACCATACAGCCACCTTGTCAATAAGTAAGCAAGCTACCTGTCAACATAAATGCTGATGATGACCAGATACACAGAGTGAAAGAAACAAACAAATAAACAAGCAAGAGTGTACTTAAGCGTAGTATAGTAAGTGGGGATAGATGGGTGGGTGGCGGTACTTATTGCAACTAATATCCAGTTGCCAAAAAATATTAAGATAATATACTCATAATAAAAGGATAAAGTGATTATAATAAAACAACAATAAAAGTAAAAATAAAAGTCCACATATTAATAAACTTTAAGGTCACATTTATTGAGCTTCTAACATTTCTCTGACACTGTATTAAACTGCTCTTAAGTCCTCAACACAAATCCATTTTATATATATATATATATATAAATATTACTATCTTATATTACAAATGCAAAGAGATTAAAAAAACTTGTCGAGATAGTACAGGGATTTTTCTGTCAATATCAACTATTGAGATTATATGAAGTTCACCATATATTACAACTGCATCGGAAATATCCTAGGTCATTGCAACAAAAGAAATGATATAATAATTTAACTATGAAAGTCAATATGCACAGTGGTGAAGGGCATGGACACTAGCTCCAGACTCCCTGGTGTTAGTTCCAGTTCCATTATTTAACTACTCAAAGACCTTGGACAAATTACTTATCTTCCCTGTGTCTTAGATTTCTCATTTCTAAAAAGAGTATAAAAAGAGTGTCTAATGGATTTAGATGGTGTAAGGCTTTAATAAGCTAATCTGCATAAAATGCTTAGAAAACTGGATTGTACATGATAAGCAATTTAAAATGTTATCTATTATTACTTGTTAGAATTCTAGAAAATTAAGATTGGAAAAAGAGAAAAAGCATGTTCCTATTATTACTTGTTAGAATTCTAGAAAGTTAAGATTGGAAAAAGAGAAAAAACATGTTCCCACACACTTTCTTTCATGAACCATCATGAATATGTTTCCCTTTTTGGATACATTTTTGCATTTTTATTTTTATTTTTTGTTTCTAGATCCATCAATGCCTCTTGATATTTTTGCATTTTAAAGTAGTTTTTAAAAGTGTTTGAATCATGTTTAACTTCTTCTTTCACTTTTTAAATTCTTGATTAGCCCATACAGAAAATAATATGGCACTTGTTTCAAAAGTTTTTGTAACTTGAACCAAGGTCTCATGTGGTCCCACCTGTCAGAAGCAAATTAGATTTCAACAGAGAATGTAGCTCTTCCCAGAATATGCAATGAACAACGAATGCTATTTTGATGACCTTTCCCCTCATATTTTTAGTTCTGTTCTTACTACATGGTGTTAATTTCTGAACATGTATTCTGCCCTCAGGGAAAAAACAATCTTTTAAATTGTGTCATTAAATCAGTCTAGTTGCCAAAGACAATTCTCAAAGAATGTCTTTAGGGCTGAATACTTTATTATTTCATCTAACTTGAGTTTTAACGTTGTTGTTCTGGTTGCATCCAACAGTCAGGTAGAATTGGAAAAATCAAGAATAATGCGGCTGGAGACCATAGTTGAGTAATTTGATGAAGGAAGTGCTTTCTCACGCCCTCTTCTAGTGCTTCCAAGAAACCAGCTGGCCGGAAAGACAGGGGAATGGAAAGCTGTGTAAAATTAAGTGATGGGGGAAGATAAAAATGCTTCTGTTCCCTAGCTGAGTGAATTTTACCATTTTTCAGATAGCCTAGCAGAATGGTGTCAGATTAACAACTATGTAATGGAATTGTCCCCCCTCTTAACTTACGTAGAAACTTTTAATTTTTCTTTCACAAGCCAAAGGAAATTACATTTTTTGGAAGATCTTTGGCATTCCACGACAAAGATCTTGAGTTCTAATATACGAAATACAGAGAGGAAAATAAGCATCAGGGAAACCAATAGATAGAGTTCAAGAAAAGTGCAGAAATACAAGCAAGTCTATCACTTTACACCTCTTCTCTCATCTTCCCAACTTCTTAGAGCCTTTTCTTTTCCTCCTTTTCCTTTAAAAGACAAGTTTCACATAGGGACTGATTGGATCAATTATTAGCCCGATGAATAGATGAAAGATGAGACACTTCAAAAACTTGAATCTTTTGCTTCGTAAAAAACATTCTGTTGAACATAACCGTGTTTCCAACTATTAGAATGTGTGTGATGTGAGAAATATTTTTTAGCTCAAGTCTTCTGCTATTGCTCTTTGTTGTCATTGGTTTGTCTGTAATGCTGGGACCTGTCAGTTTATTCCAAACTACGCAACCAGAAAGTAAATATAGCTTAGTTGTGTCACCTTAACAGAAACAATCTTTCACAAGTTAAAAGTATAAACTGGTACAGTGAAACATAAACTACCTGAAAAGAATCATTCCACATTTTCCTATTCAGCTCTCTTCGTCGTTTTCGGAAACTGCTTTTTCCAATCTTCTTTCTCTCTTCAAATCTCCCGTGCCACCACCTCTTTTATTATGCTTAGCAGGTAGCCTTCCTTCATCTTTCACTGTGAGTATAGGATTTTCATTTGGGGAGAACCACGACTCATGTCATAAAACCAGAAAGCACTGCCATTTGCATGGGTGTTTTCCCAATTCTCTACTTGCCTCCTGTTACTATGGAAAAACATCTCTAGCTTTAAGATAAATATGGAACCTCTATCCAGACTATGAATCACAACTTTCTTTAGGAACGTCCACATATTTTGTTTTTCTTCTCATTCATTTATTTTCAGCCTTTTCCTCTCAAAACATCCCTCACAATAATATTTAAACATGCTGAGGTTTCTCCCCCTATTGGAGGGGGTAGGGGAGTCATTCCTGACTTTCCGTTTCTACCCACCTCAGGCTGAATCTGACTCCTGCTAATCTGCATTAACCCCTTTCGCCAATATCATCAGCAATCTCTAGTTAGTTGTTTCAAAGCCGCATATCATTAGTCGTATTACTTGTTAGAAATTAGCTTAACACTCCTACTGAAAACGGTCTTCTTCATCTGAAAAGAGGTGGTGAGGTAGGAGATTTGAGGGGAGAAGGGATTGGAAAAAGTAGCTTTTGGAAGACAGAAAAGAGAGTAGAACAGGAAAACATCAAGTGGTGTGTGCTGGTAATTCAGGCTTCTCGGTGCACACCCCTATTTTAATTTTTCTGTCTTCACTGCCATTCCCAACCAACACCCATACCACGTACATTTACCAGTGTCCTTTACAGACTCCTACTTGTGTTCTTTTCCTAAAAATATGCTCATCGGGAGTGTCAACCTTAAATAATGAGATTCAGAAACTATTAAGTATAGAGTTTATTCAAATGCAAAACTTGAGAACAGCCACCTGGAAACATGGACTCCAAATGAATGGGATCAGTGTTCCAAAGTGGAGAACTTAAGGTTACACTTTATATAGGCAGAGATAAAAAAGTTCCAACAAGGTCACATTTGCCATACAAGACTAGTGCATATGCCACAGCTATTTGATTGATTACAGACTGCTACATTACAAGGAAGATTACTTTATTACTCTGTGAATAGAGGCAATGATCTAAGGGGATCTTATGACGGCCACTTAATTATTTACAGGAAATAATTAATTGGTCTTAATTATTTACAGGAAAAAGGTAGAAGTTGCAACCGCATGCTCTGTGACTCAGGGCGCATAGCCATACTCTTCTCAAGGCTCAGAAAATTTAAAGTTCCAACAACTTTAAGTTTGAATTATGTAATTTCACAGGTGTTTGTACAATTACTTCTTGTTCTGCACTCTCCCTGGGACCATCACTCACAAGCCTTCAGAATTTCAGTTATCAAATTTAGGTTGTTGACTCCCAGATTATTTTCTCTAATCCAAATCTCCCTCCTTACGATATGAACCACATATGAAGCTAAAATCTAGAAACAGATATTTGAAATTTTAGAAGTCTGAAATTAAATTCCTTTCATTCCCTATACCTTTCCTCCTTCTCTGTATCTTATCTTATCTTATCTAAAGGAAGTAACCTGGATACTATTCCAGCGTTCAAGCTGAAAGGTGATCACTGTCTTCCGTACCTTCATTATCTTTACTCTCAGATTCAATTGAATGCTAAGTATAGTTGACCCTTAAACATAGGTTTGAACTGCATAGGTACACTTACATGTGGATTTTTTTCAATAAATACATTGGAATTTTTTTGGAGATTTTCAGAAAATTTGAAAAAAGCTTGCAGACAAACCATGTAGTCTAGTAATATAAAAAAAGTTATGTTACAAATGCATAAAATATATGTAGGTACTAGTCTATTTTATGTGCTACCATAAAAATACACAAAAATCTATTATAAAAAGTAAAAAGATTATCACAAGTTATAATACACTTACAGACCATACCTGGCACCATTCACAATCAAAAGAAATGTAAACAAATATAAAGATGCAGTATTGGATTATAATTGCATGAAATTAACTGTAATACGTACTGTACTACTGCAGGAATTTCATAGCCACTCCTTGTGCTATTACAGTGGGTTCAAGTATCACGAGCATCTGCTTAAAACACTGTGTGATGCTAATCACTTGGAGAAGTGAGCAGTTCATCTGTCTAGTAAATCGCTATCTCAGTAAAACATGATATCACAATTCTCTCATATTTCTGGCCATGCTTAGTGTAAAACCATAACCTTGAATAGCACCATGGGACCCAAATTACCACTAGTGATGCTGGAAGTACTCCCAAGAAGCAGAGAAGAGTCATGACATTACAAGACAAAGTAGAGTTGTTTGATACGTACCATAGATGGAAGTCCACAGCTGCAGTTGCCTGCCACTTCAGACAATTCATCTTATAAACAAACGAAACAAACTTATGGTATTGATAAACACAATGCAGTACGCTACATGTCTTTTCTCTTCCTCATGCCTTTTTTGTTGTTTGTTTGTTTGTTAGATGGAGTCTCCCTCCATCGCCCAGGCTGGAGTGCAGTGGCTCAATCTCTGCTTACTGCAACTTCTTCTGCCTCCCAAGTTCAAACGATTCTCTGGCCTCAGCCTCCCAAGTAGCTGGGACTACAGGCACATGCTACTGGGCCTAGCTAATCTTTGTATTTTTAGTTGAGACAGGGTTTCACTATGGTCTGGTTGTTCGAGATCAGGCTGGTCTCGAACTCCTGACCACAAGTGATCCTTCTGCCTGGGCCTCTCAAAATGCTGGAATTACACGTGTGAACCACCATGCCCACCCCCTCATGACTTTCTTAATAACATTTTATTTTCTCTAGCTTACTTTACTGTAATAGAGTATATAACGCACATAACATGCAAAATATGCATTAATTGACAGTTTCTTTTATTGGTAAAGCCACTGGTCAAAAGTAGGCTATTAGTAGTTAAGATGAAAGTTACATGCAGATTTTTGAGTGCACAAGGGGTCAATATCCCTAGCCCCAGCACTTTTCAATGGTCAACTGTACTAGCAGTGCTTCCTACAATCTCTTTCTTGAATTCATCCACGTCTCGTTACACCCCTTGTGAGTGTCCTAGTTGGGATCACCTTAAAAACTTTACTGGATTTCTGTGAGACACCCTCAGAAGGATACTCTGCCACCAGCTTGCTCTCAAGTTCACCCTCACAGCAGCCAGAGCTGTTTATCCAAGGTGCTTAACTGAGCAGGCTACTCCAGTCTAAAATCTCTTTATTGGACTCTTACACCTTCAGATAAAAGCTTGATTTCTTTGATACAGCTTACCCCGAGTCTTCTTGATATGCACCCACATCCGATTGATCACTATTTCACTGCCAAGACTCCCTAAGCCTCAACCATTTTGAGCTTCTTTTAGTTTCCTGGGAGTATCATACTTTTTCCCCCTGGAATTTGAAGATATTTTCTCTGCAGTTTTGCCTGGTTAATTTCTACTTTTCATCAAGCGGTCTCTGGGAAACTTTCCTAATCTCCCATGTTTGCATTAGATACAACAGTTTGATGTTATATTTTCTTTTTCTGCCCTTATAATGGTACTTATCAGTCTGAATATCAACTACCTGTTTAGGTAGTTTATTCTCTATTGATCAGTAAGTTTCTTAAACATACTAGTGGGTAGAATGGTGGCACCTAAGAAGATATGCTCATGTACTAATCCCTGAAACCTGTGAGTATTATCTTATTTGGAAAAATGGTTATTGCAAATGTAATTAATTTGAAGATCTTAAAATGCAGAGGTCATTCTAGATTATCTGCCCTAAATTTTGGGCCCTAAATTCAATCACAAGTCTTCTTACAAAAGACATACTGGGGAATTTGATGAACAGATTAAAAGACACAGACAGAATATGTAGATGAGATATGAAGACAGAGGCAGAGATTACAATGATGCAGTGGTAAGTCAGACAGATACCAAGGAGAAGGCAATGTGCAGACGAAGGCAGGAATTAGAGTGATGTGGCCACAAGCCAAAGAACTCAAGAAATGCCAACAACCACCAGAGCTGGAAGAGGCAAGGAAGGATTCTCTAATAGAACTTCCAGAGGTAGTGCATCCCTGCCAACACCTTGATTTCAGATTTCTGGTCTCCTGAACTATGGAAGAATTAACTTTTGTAGTTTTAAGCTGCCTAGTTTGTGGAGATTGGCTACAGCAATCCCAGGAAGCTCATACAATCAGGAATTGTCTATCTTTTTTCCTCTTTTTACTTAGAGTGCTTAGCATTATCTGACCACAAATTAAGTACTTGATAAATATTTCTTGAAATAATTAAGTGTCAAAAAGTTGTCTTTTACATATTGAATTTATTTGAGTTGAGCTATATGTATAGAAAAAATAAGAGTATACACAATCCAAATATGTATAAATATCATATAGGTACTGCCAAACACATATGAATATAAGCAAGTAAACAGTTGTCATACTCATGAATTAATGTTCCATTTGCATATTTTTGTTCTGTCAACCTTATCCTGACTAAATATGCTATTATGTCAAGACTTGACTGATCTTGATACTGAACATTGTAAGATTTCATCAGACATATTGACCTCTGACTATGCTATAGAAGATATGGATTATTTAAATAACTTTATTAAAAAGAAGACTGTCACAGCCAAATAAGCCAATGATAACATAAAAAACAAAATACAACCATTGAATTTGCTCTTTCTTCAATTATGCAATTTCTGTTGTATAACATTTACTATAAAATGTGTAGGCACAATGTGTGTTTACATTTAAATAACTACCACGGCAATTTAGGAAAAGCTTATTTTTAAAACTTTACTAATCTTTAAAAAAAGCATGTGGTTGACTGAGTTCATTAATACACAATACAAGTGACCATGAAGCAGCACACTTCATTAAAAGAAGTAATTTTGGGAATATAGACTGGTATATTTCAAGGGGCTTATTTTAATTTGAATGCTTCAGACCTTAAGACTTCTATTAGTTTGATTCTCCAGCACAAGTCCTCCTTTGAACAACCCCCACTCTTTTTAAGGAAATCTACCTTGAGTTAGGTTCATTTTAATTAGCAGTCACGTAGCAGAAATGTAGAAGCAAGGAGAGAAAGGGAGAAAATTCAAAGGTAAAACATGCGAAAGAGATTAGGAAAATTTATAGGAGCTGGAATAGATATGACAAGCTTTATTTGGTAGAGGCATATTAAATGCAGTGTCTTGGGGAAAAATGTCTTACTGTTATGATAATTAAATAACATTGTGTTTGGTGAAATGATTCTACAACTTTTCTCATAATGCTAAATTACATCAAGCACATTAATTATATCTCCTCTTGTTTGTACTAGCACTACGGTCAACTTTTAATTTTTAAACTTTTCATTCTGACATTTCTATCTACTTTTTACCTAGCTTTGACCTTCTTTCATTTCACTTGCTTTTGTGTTCATTTCAATAGTGTATGAAAATGGTTTTCAATAAAAGAAGGTTTATTGGCTAGATTCAAATAGAAAAAGATGTTCAGAAGTATTGGAGTTGTTTAAACTGGGTCTTTTTCCTTAATGTTACCAGCTCAAAGGCATTCATTAATAAAAATATCATTTACAGATACAATTAAACAAAAATTATACATGACATTGCACATTGTTTTGTGTCATAATATTTGTATGCTAAAACATAACTTTCTAATGGTGTTACCTAACAAAAATATGTCCATGGGTATCATTTTAATATTATAAGAAAATACGTGGATACACTTTTAAGTAACTACCCTGTTTTGGACACAAAAGTATTTTTTTATTTTTAATACTTTATATGTTTGTATGTAGTTCCTGTAAGTATATCCAGTTACATATTTCTACTTATTTGAGACACAATCTGTCCTTGTCTTATGATAATATCTTTGATCTGGATAATTGATAAATTTATTATATTTTATGTAGTTATACACAATGCCAATTCCCTATGATATTTTCCATGGAAATTGGTTTTCATTTTCATTTTACTGATGAAATGTAAAGATTCTAATGAAATTTTTTAAAATAATATATTTTTAAAATATTATCATTCAGGTAAAACAGTCAAATATTTGCCACCAATATTTGCTATTATTATAAATATAAAATAGTAATCTGATCTATATATGTTTTCAGTCTTTTAATTTTTTTTGTATCTCAAACTTTAAATTGGGCAGGATATTCCTATTTACAATTATTTATCTCATGAATCAATTTATTTAATATGTTCTTGTTTTCATATCTACTTTTTATTGTCTTGTTTATGGCAAGTTTTGGATAGTATTTTTCTTCCAGCACTAGTGACATTGAATAGATAGATAGGGAGGTAGATAGGTAGATAGATAGATAGATAATATTTCTATATCTACTTATATAATTTGTTCCATTGTCAAGAACAATAGGCATGTGAATACATTGCAAAAAAAAGTATAGAATAAAAAATAAGAATATAAAATAAAATAAAATTATCATTTCTCATTTTATTAAACATCGTATTATTCCCTGGTTTATTGGTTTTATTTGAGTAAGTACAAAGTATTGAGCCATGACTAACAAAAACATCACCTAAGATTCATTAATAATATTGATTTTTATTATTTATGAGCCCAAGCAAAAGAGTCATAAAGTCAAAGGATAAAAGGTAAGTAGGTCTAGACTAGCTGGTGGTAAGCATTACACGCTGCCAACTGTGTATTTCTAGACAAACATAAACATTCAATAAGCTTCCAAGTCCTTCCATCATTAGAGCAAAATGTTTAAATTACCTTCATTTGATTATACATCCTGGAAGTCAGACATTTGTGAACAATTTTTCCACTTTTAAGCAGCCTTAAATGCTAATTTTAATCAATATAAAATATCATGGAATGGTCAAAACCTGATTTTGATGATTCTACCCTAAGGCCTATTTCACGTGTGGCTTGATTAGTGCTGTACTAAGCAATATTAAAAGTATGTAAATGGACAAAATTATATATGACATCTAGGGTATAGTATTAAAAGCAGCTTTCTTTTTTATGAATGTGAAGTAAAGTATAAATTGCTTATCATAATGGACAAGGGATGCTCAATGAATTGCTATTGACTGGTGTTTAATATTTTTTATGAATTTATATTTTATTATAAATATTATTGCTGACAACAAATGGTATCTGTGAATGCATTCTTGGTTTTTAAATATCTTATTCCAATTTTAATTTGTTAAGCACACTTAATGTTTAGCCAGAAGTTTTTGAAGATGCTAATATTAAGAACAAAATAGAATCAAAGGAAAAATGATCTTATTCTCTCATTAACAACCAAAATACCTGGCTAAAATCTTAATTATTATGACTTTTCAGTCATTTTCTTTTCTAGTAGTAGATTCTGCATTTTTTTGAGTTTTTATGGTTCAGGGTCATAGTCACATTTTGAATGTTATGTAAAATTTGTTTGTAAACTATGGTAAAAAGAAATTTTATTTCCACTCTTCTGCTCTTCTGGTTTCTTAGCGTATTGTCTAAATTATAATATAATGTACGATTTCTGTATTGTTAAATTAGCCTTGGTGTATGGGTTTATATTAGCATAGACTTTGAGCTATGGAATAAACTTTTGGTCCAGCCTGTTAAAAGAAATATATTCAAATAGAGGAATTATTTTAGAACGTGCTTATATATATATTTTATTTTTTCTATCAAATAGCTACATTTCTCCAACCCATAATTATCTTCATCTTTTTTAAACACACTGCTCTAGCAAAATCATTTCAACCACTGTTTGAAAATACGGAGCAAAATATGCAATGTGATCTCCTTTTTATAACAGTTTGCATAGATGTTTTCATGTTTTTGCCACAAAATGAGAGACTTCTTTCTTTGAAAAATAAAAAAAAAAGATTTCACTTACTTATTAAATAAACATTTTTTAAAGCCAAGTCCTCATATTTCCTGGCTTTGGGATAACATTTGGAAACCTGTTTGTAAGCAGATGCTATAGTGTAAAACATTAATGCTTATATTTCAGGAAATTATGTGATTCTACGTATAAGTATTTTCAATTAAATACAGTACATTTGCTCTCACGGAATTGATTGCCACTTCAAAATGGATAAAATAATCTTGCCTAAGTTTCTCATAAGTCAGATGAGGAAACTAAGTGAATGTATTGGCCAAAACCACACAATGAGTTAACATTCATGCCTCAGTTTAGCTCAAGTCTTAAGGTTCCTGAGACTCATGGAGTTTTCCTTATTACAACATTGCTTTGCGATGGTGTCACTAGTACATCTCTTTTTGGAAATATCACACTGGAACTTGAGATTGATTGGCCCGACAAATTTAGGATACTGACCCTGGTAAACACTTCAAATGCCTTTCTTTGTAGGAAAATGAACATAATGGCGTGATGTAGGGTTTTCTTTACATTTCATTTACTGAGAGGATATAATATGTAGTGGTTAATAGATTTTACATTTAACACACATTTACAATATGCGATGGCTAATAGATTTTAGGAAGAGGGAGGAAATACTAGTGCTTGAAAAGTGTGGATATACCCTCTAAAGATGTGTCCCTAGAAAATCATGAAAAGTGCTCTTTTCTATCAATGGCACAGGCAAGAGGGGTAAAGGACGAGAGGCATAAGTCAGACATGTTTAGATAAAAGACTCGACTAGTGGCTACAGAGAAAACTGATGAACCAGGGGGAGGAGTACTTTGTTGTTGTCTTGTTTCAGTTTTCCCCTAGACTGTGGAAGTGGAGTTATTGTAATTGAAGAACCTTGTAGAGATAACATTTAGCCACAAGCCACAATATTTCATAGTAGTTAGCAAAAAGAGTGAGAGGCATCAGAACTAAAAACAACACCTAGTTTTACCACTTATTGATAGACAAAGAACATTCTCCATGTTCTTCTTGCCATCTCTCTCTGATTGAATTTTGAAAGAAAGATTGACAAACATATCAGTTAGAAATGAGGAGTAAATTCAAAAGGATTTATGAGGTCATAAGCACATTTTGTTTAATTTTCTATGGCTTTCTATTTTTATTTCTGCAAGAAAAGAATATTAGTATTCTACTTTGAAAAATATACAAAGTTCTACAGAAAAATGGAAAATTTGTTTCTAAGGTCAAGTAGGATTTTTGGCTTTGTGTGTATGTGTATGTATATGTGTCTCCGTGGATCTGTGTGTGTCTGTATGTCTATGCAAATGTATGTGTGTGGGTTTCGTTTCACTGTTTATCGTTTAACATTTTTAGGTGCTAGATTATTTTACATTTTTATTTACAACTATAGTTTATTTATAACTATAGTTTTATAACCTAAATGTTACTCAAGCTCTAAAATATATTACTTAGGCAGAAAGGCTATTATTATGTATAATGTAACATTTAATATTTATAGTGGTCGAGATCATTACATTGCTTTTTTATTATTTATGGATATAGCATTAATTTTTAAAGCAATTGACAGTCTCTAATTATTCACATCTAGAGAAAAGTGAAAATAGTCATGCATAATTCATTAATAAATAAGAGCTTAAATTAGTTTTCTATATTGTTACAAGTATATGTCTACAAGTGACTGAATGTTAATTACTTACTAATGGCTAAGTACATTTTATGACATATCTTATGTTAAAGACAACCTGTCAGATTTCTTTTACTATTAGTGTTCTCATTTTAAAATAATAATAGTTAACAGTAGTGATAATGGTTTACTGTAAACAAAAATAAAAAAATATTTTTTAAATGTTATTGTAAGATAGGGTGCAATCAATTGATAGTTGAACGAGGTAGAAAAATATTGTCTGTAACATCTATACAATCATTAGATTTTATGTAGTATTTGGAGCTGAAGGGAAAATGATACTATCACTTAGCCATATAGCATCATAAAATAGTGCTAGTAATATTAAAAGTAATAAAATTTACTTCCTCAATGCTTTCTCCTAGAATCCTTTAGTAGTGTGGACACTGAAACAGTTAATTTGATATCAGACCCTCAAGAAAATGGGGTTGGGCTAGATGAAACTATCTATTTTTAAATTATATAAAAATAGTTGACACATCTGATTCTCTAACCCATCTTTTTGGCAACTACTTCACACTGCTTCCAACTCTGCACTGCTCTCAGTCACATCCCTTTTTCATCAATGTAGAGGTGAGCTGATGAACTTTGGGGGCAACAATGACCGTTAAAGAGTTGCTCAAGGCCAAGTCAGTATATTTTTATTTTAATAATTATTTATTAAGAAATACTTTAGACAATAAAAAGCTATGAAAGAATAGAATGATAATATTTCTACTCTCATCTTTGCAAATACAACAGAGAAAATATAACTGAAGACACCCCAGTCCTTGTCATGTACCACACACTATTTGAATGCTCCTCCTTTCTAGTTCTCCAACATCATCGTAAACATGATATGATTGTATTATTAATTCCCTGAAATGTTTTCGGATTTTTAATATTTTGTTTCGTATCCCACAGAAGAGTTTTCATTGTTTCATGTTAACACATTCAACTTTTTCAGTCTTCTTTCATGATTGTCACTGACTACCTTGGAGAGGGGAAGTGGGCATTTTCACATGAGAGTTGGGTGATGGCTATGATGGAAGATGGTTTAAATACAAGCAAATAGATCAAATAAGTAAATGTTGAAGGAAAAGGAAGCTAAGTTTCTCTTCATTGTAGAAGAAAGTTAATATGTCAAGGGAAAAACCTAGAATGAACCCTAAGATATTAGAATGGAATTGGAGAGATCAATGTGCATTCATGTTTTGTAATACAAATATAAACACAAAATGAATATATATGTAAATGTGTGCATGTAAATGCTTAATAATTACAAAGGGGAAAAGAGCAATTTTACAAGGAGGAATATTGGCAGACACCACAATGCGTAAATGACTAAAATGATCACTAGTAACAGGGCAAATTGAAATTGTGAGCCAGCTGATTGGATGCAATGAAAATGTGTTATAATTTCTGTGGTATTCCCTCCAAAGATATACAACCTGAATCAAATAGTGAAACAGCAGACATGCCCAAATTTATGCATGAAATAACTGGCCTGTAATCTTCAGAAGGGTTGGCATCAGGAAAATCAGGAAAAATCTAGGACCTAATCCATACTGAAAGAAGCTAAAGAAATATTACAACTAAATGCAAGGCATGAGAGTGAACTAGATCACATTTGTATAAAGGATATTTTGGGGGGCGATTGGTGAAACGTGGTGGGATCTGAGGCTTAGGTGACAGTAATGAATTGGTGTTAATATCCTGACCTGGATTGCTGTATTGTGGTTATGAAGGAGAAGGTCACTATTCAAAGCGATGGGACATCTTGTTAGCAACTTCATACTAAATGGTTCAGGAAAAAATATATATATAAATACATATTATATATTAATATTATAGATATTAATTATTATATATTAATAGTAATTAATATGTAATGTATATATTTATATAATATATTAATAATAAATTAATAATTGATATATAAATATATTATATATATGTTATATATATTATATATTATATATTTATATGTTATATATTATATATTTATATATTATATATATTTATATATAGTGTGTGTGTGTGTATATATATATAAAAAACCACTTTTCTGAAGTTTAAGTTTAAGATTGTTTTAAAATAATGTAAGGGGGAAAACGCCCATGAGGATAGCCCTAATTATGTAGCACATTTCCCATCTAGAAATATTTACCCAACTCTCCTACAAAATCATCCCTGAGGCATTACTCTCAAAACTCCAGCAAACCCTCTTTTATCTTTGATAGGTTGGCATGTTACATTACTAGGTTATGAAATGAGAGTCATATATTCTTGGCTAGTAGGAAGCTCCAAGATAAATGCTGTGTTTATTTGGTGTAACTTTCTTAATTAACACTTGTGCATGTAGTTTCTCCCTTCACTCTTTTGTTTGTTTCTTTATTTGCTTTATTGTGGGTTTAAAAGTTTAAAATTCATTGTTTCTGTTTGTTTATTTATTTATTTATTTATTTATTTTTTGAGACAGAGTTTCACTCTTTTTGCCCAGGCTGACGTGCAATGGCGCCATCTCGGCTCACTGCAACCTCTGTCTCCCAGGTTCAAGCGATTCTCCTGACTCAGCCTCCCAAGAAGCTGGGGTTACAGGAGCACACCACCATGCCCATCTAAGTTTGAATTTTTGGTAGAGACGGGGTTTCACTATGTTGGCCAGGCTGGTCTTGAACTCCGGACCTCAGGTGATCCACCCACCTTGGCCTACCAAAATGCTGAGATTACAGTTGTGAGCCACCATGCCCAGCCTCTGTCTTTGCTTTTTACTTTTATGGTAGCTACAAAGACAATAAATATTTTATTGTTCTCCCTTTTTCTCTCTCTTCTCCCTTCACTCTCTCTCCATCCAGTGCCAAGAGCCTCATAGATATTTAACACTGGGTTAAATATATTCACTGTACTTCTTTGCAGCAAAATCACACAACATATACACTTGTGAATTTCATTTCAAAATATGAGTTTCTAACATTAGTCCTAGGTGCTTTTTCATGTCTACGTTGAGACTGGATATATACATGAGTTGGGCTAAGCAACAAAGTGCTGGTCCAGGTTTGAAGCTTGGCAATATAAAGGACAAACATAAAATGCATAGAGAATGGACACATATCTTTGATTCCCAGATCTTTATAGGGAGCTACAGAGTTTGGTGTTCAACAGTAAGGAATATGCTAGGTCAGGCAAGTAAAGGAAGCACAAGGACAGTTGCCTTTTAAGCTGCTGTGCAGGGCTGGAGCTGCATAAGCACTCTAGGGACTGCTCTCTGCCATCTAAAACCTTCCTGTGTCTCAAGCACCAGTTTCCCGGTTTTATACTGAGTATTCTGATGTAGAGCATTCCAAGGCATGATGTACCATGGAAATGATGAAGCTTAAACATAAATAAAAGTCCAGAGATTTTTTTTTATGTAGTAGTTCAGATAACATAGGTTATAGAAAGGCTTGCAGATATAGGGATGTGAGGAGGCACAGGTAAAAAAGGCACAGGCTGACATTCATGCCATTATTATCACAGGAAATAAATAAAGAGAGGAGCATCTTCCAATACTGCATGCTATTACTGCTGTTAAAATCTGCTTTCTCAGAATTCCTACTTAGTGAATTTTTAAATTTGTTCATAAATTTGCATATGATGCTACAATTTCTGATTTAAAAAAAAACCTGCCTGACTGGTTGATCAGGAATTTATCTGGAAGGCAAAATTTTATAGGACACTTTTTGGGATATCTGTTGATTTAAGGAAAAATAAAGTCTTTGGTGACCTAAGTTATAAAGTTACACTTCATAAATTTATGTCTCTTTTTTACTGTCTGTTGCTTAGTTTCTACATGTGTGTTGGGTTTGATCTTGGTAACTCTACTTATGGCCCCCATTCCCAACACACACACACACATACCTGTACACACACATATTTGCACATACGTTCACACATGCATAGGTATGATTTAAATCTACAGATTGCTAGACACAGAAGGGACAGCAATCAAGGGAATAACAAGATTGCAGCAAAAAAAAAGGATGTAATAAAAATGAACATGAAAATTTTGAGTTACGAAGGTTAAAACTAAGTGGATGAAAATTCACAAGCAGAAAGGTGAAACCCAAGATTCCTTTTCTTAATCTTTCTGTTCCAAATGAAACTGCTTGTATCATGTCCTATAGGCTCTTTATCATGCCTTTCATTTTAGCAATAATTTATTCATGAGTCTAAGAGACTTTTTTGCATCATTTAAATGTATCATATCTTGACAGTTTTTTCCTCTCTTCAGGCTCATCCTACTCCATTGTAATTTATTTAAGTATTTTAGTGCTTTAGAGGATTGTGGATAATGATGCATTTAAACTGCTTTAGAATGACCTTAGGCTAGGTAAATTACTGAAGTAGTGCCGGCCAGGGATATTTACTCTCATGGCAGTAAGCTTTCACTCTCTTGTTTAACCACATGGCACACAAAGTCACCGGCTCGCTGGCTTAAAATATATTCTGAAAGAGTTACAAACAAATTTTATTAACAGGGAAATAACTGTTATAATCTTGGCCCTACCATAGCCAATATTTAATTCTATTTTTCATGAAGATTGAGTGACTTTATCTTGACTGTTAACAGTACAGGTTTGAAAAGCAGTGTGTCTTAGAATAGTGCTGGCCTTAGGCCTGGGCCCATAGTTGAGGTCTCAGCGTCTCACAATCACACATGCGGAAATAAACATATTAAAGAAACCGTGGGCACTTGTGTTACTCGGAATCCCACATTTGGAGCTGGCATGCTGTGACCCTTAGCACTAAACATCAGCTCTGTGCCTCTCTCCACACAGGCCTTAAGAAAAGCTTCCTCACCCGTGATGGACCCCATCATTCTTACAAAAGGCCATGATCTGAATGGGCACATTTTGTGATTTGTGCTGCTAACTTTTGCAATAGATACTGCTTAGGAGTGTGGGTAGCCTTTGGAGTAGAACAGTACTCCAGGGAGAGAAAAGACAAATTAATTGACTCATCATATTATTTTCTCTCATAGTGCACAAATGCAGTAGATTTTCATGTAACAATATATAACTTTCCAGGGCTCCAAGCCAAGCATCCTTCTCTTGTTTCTTATCATGTTGCAACATATGTCCTAAAATCTAGATTTTTCTGAACCATCTTAATTCCTCTTTTTTCTTAACTTTTCCTCCTGGCCCCATTCTCCCCCATTGGAAAATTGGACATGCTTATGTAGAAAATTCTAAAAGCTTAATTACTGAGAAGTAGCTATTGTTATCTCTCAAAAGAAGATGCATGCACCCTTTCTGCTTATGATCACATCAGCCCACATCATGTTTCAGTGGAAAATGCTTGAAATTTTGTGGATTCTGTTTCTAGAAACTCCAGTACTTGTACCAAGGGTGGCTGTGAACAAAACCTTTTAGAAGATTCTTCCCCTGCTGGATCTGGATCTTTGAAAGCAGTTTCTTTTCAGGCTGACTTTCCTACTGTGTTATCTTTCCACTTCAAATACTTATTTCAATAGGCTGAACATGTAATAAAGGTTAAAAATAATGTAACATATGATTATCAGGATGAAGAATTGAAAGGAGATATTAATTAATGGTGGATAAAGTGAAAAAATAAAACATAAATGAAATTACCAAAGTAAACATTCAGTGCAATTTTATCAGTGCAAATATTATATTGAACAACTAATATTTAATCTATGTATTGGTGAAATACCAGTAATAGAAAACAATATGTTAGAGTTGATAAACACTTTCATTGTTTTACAAAAACAAATATAGCTTAAGTTTAAGTGAATATTTTGGTTTAAGTGAATTACTTGAAAAACATAAACAACAAAAATAACCTTCTCAATTTTATGTATTAGTTTAAAACATACTACCATTTTATTTTTCTTCATAAAATCCCAACATTGAATAATTTGATAGAAGAAGAACTTAAGAAATACTAATGAAACTAGATATTCCTTTAGGAGGAAATAGAAATCATGATATAAGCAATAGTAATTTTGTAAAAATAGTAGTATTTGATGAAAAACTAATTATTTAAATCAAAATGGTTAAAATAATATGTAAAATGGTTAATTCCAGAAAAAAACCTTCTATGCAAATTTTATTACTAATACCAGGTGCTACATCACAGCAGAGTTTTTTTTAAGTGAAAAAATAAAACTAAGTATAGCAATGTCCTCCCAAAACTGAGATTTGGCATTACTGTCAATATAAATAAAATTATTTTAAAATCTGGATTATTACAAGATTATAAATGATTCTTCTAAAATAAGGCATGAAAATAATTTCGTGAAAGTATGTATATTTCATGAATTATGTTTCTTTTTTATTATTTATGCAAACGTCACTGGCCTATCAGCAGAATACCTAGATATGTGCAATAGTAATTGAATTTTGTCTTTGGAAAGACAAATAATCTTTTCACATACCTTTCGGTTTTGTCATTATGAAGTTCCACATGTCAAGAGAAGAGAATAGAATATATCTTACTTACATTTGTTATTTATATAGTATACATTCTAAATATTTACAATATAGTGTGTTGATCTTTATTTACACTTTTGAATGAAGCCCCACAAATATTAAGGGTTGGCCTGTCCTTAAAATTTTTAGTTGTTACATTTCTTATCCTTGCTTACTTTTTATTTTCTGAAATGCAATCCCCAAAGATGCAATTATACACTTTTAATATTTCTCTGGCCCTCAAAGTAGACACAAAAAATAAAGTTTTGGAAATAATCCTGTCTCCATGCTTGGTGTTTTTGCCTGTTCTTGTGTCACTATGAGGAAATACCTGAGGCTGGGTAATTTATAAAGAAAAGAGGTTTAATTGGCTCATGGTTCTGCAGGCTGTACAGGGAGCATGGTGCTGTCATCCACTTCTGGTGAGGCCTCAGGAAGCTTACAGTCATGGTGGAAGAGAATAGAGAATCAGCATGTCATATGGTGAGAAAGGAGGCAAGAGAGAGAGAAGGAGGAGGTCCTAGACTCTTAAACAACCAGATCCCCAGTGAACTAACTGAGTGAGAACTCACTTAGCACCAAGGGAATGGTACTAAGCCATTTATAAGGAATCCACCCCCATGATTCAATCACCTCCCACCAGGCCCCACCTCCAACACTGGAAATCACATTTCAACATGAGATTTGGAGAGCACAAACATCCAAACGGTATCACTTGGTGGTACCACTTATTTTCGCTTTCAATTTATTTTCCACTCAAATTCATGCCACAAGCATCTTAAAAGGCCTTAGTTATTGCCTGTTCAACCATCCATTCAATATATCTGCAATTATATTTCCAATTTTACAGGACTGTCATCATTGATTGGTAACAACATCCTAGTTAGATCGTGCCCTTTTTAGATCATTTTTCTTTCTTCTATGAAATTAGTTTTATTAAAACAGAGGAGGACTGGTGAGGTGACTGCTAGAATGATGGAATAATAAAGAAATCTTCTATCAGTTTAGTTTTAATGGTTTTTTATGCTAAATTTCTTGGTAGCTCATATAGAGGCATCGTAGCAGGACACACTTTATGATACTACAATGAATATTCTGTTTAAAAGATCATTTATGTCCCTAAAGTAAAATACACCACAAACATAAAAAAATGACTATGAAGACAATTCACGTAAAAATAATGCACAAACGAGAAGATCTACAGAGCAAGGAGGGACATACCTTCTTGCAATACTCTGTTATTGATATGGTGACAATGCCAAGATTGTTCATCCATAAAAGATTACTGACATTCTTGCTGGTAACCTTAACAATGGAACAATATAGTAACTGGAGACAAATGCCAAAAAGAAAACAACTTATTCTTGTTTATTTAGATTCTACCTATTTTTCTACTTCTTTTATATTTCACCAAACTCTTAGAATTTTGTGCTTTTAACCACAAATGGGCAAACTTTGCATTTACTTTGGTATTAAGCCAGGCAGTGAGGATAGGCTCTCCCCATATTGTGTGTGCATGCATATGTATGTGTAATATATTTGGTGCTGGTAGAGAATGAAGATTTTGGATGAAGATGTTGGATGAATTTACTGCCAAAAAAAAAATCCAAGCAAACAAAAATCTACATAGTTTTAGACATTCACAGAACATGCTATAAATAAAGATGTCTGGTGGTTATCAGAATTTTTCTTTATTATTTGACAATCAATAGTGTAATTAGTGCTGATTTTCTATTAATGATTAAAGTAAGAGTAGTCAATATTGAAGCAAAAATTGTATATCTGTAAGAACTGGAGAACAAAACTCCTTTCTATAAATTTCTGCTAGAATTTGATATTGAAGATTACTAACTTCAAAATATCTGTAACAAGAAACAAGTTTTGCGTTTGTGTAAATGCTTTTCTAGCATGCGTATTATGATTGTGTTGTGAAATGAGACAATGCAATTGCAGGTGTTAAAAAGATAAGGTAACTTTTTGTTCATTAACATTTCTTAATGTTACCTATTAAATTCTGAAGGTGGAATATCAATCTTTATTCTTCTAGTTTGTTTGCTGATTTCAGTGGCTGGGGCCAGTCCTTGATTTGGAGGATGAAACTCAGGGTCATTATTGTGTTTTTTAAAAAGTTTCCTTTACCTTCATCTTCATCCTATGGTTAACTTTGCTACCATTTTACCATTTATATCTAAGGTGTATTTTTTTCTAGATAAGTGAGATGCCCATCATTGTCACTTTCATGTTCACTGATAGAGGCACCATCATTATTTTCTTGGGAAACCCTGGTAGTTTTGATGTCTGCCAAATTTCTGTGTAGATTGTAAAACTCTTGGTGACATTCAATTTCATCTTCCTTTTTAAATTGTGCATTTTTGTTTTAAGTTTTGTTTTCAGATGTGAGGTTTGGAAGAGCTTTAGACGAAGTAGGCTAATATTATCAGACAGTTCGTTGATGTGACAGATTACGAAGGTGGAACAGCAGATATGACCAGAGCACTTTTCACTTGTGGGTGCTGGATATGGAGCTGTGACAATGTAAAACTGGAGAAAGCACTTGATTTCTGTTTAGGAAAAATGATTCCCCAAGAACAAATATAACATTGAGAATTGCACTTGGGGTAATAGGAAGCATATAAATTAATGGCACCAGGAGGGTCGCTTTGTAAAGATAACAAGCAATTTAGTCAGAGATGGTTGCTGTGGCAGGGATTTTCTTTGGAGTTGCTTGTTTCCAGCTGATTGAGATCTCTGTGGTCTATTGCTTTCTTGCTCCATTTCAAACAATCAGCATGAAATAGTGTAGCCAGCCTATCTGCAGGTTTGCTAGTCTCCAACATGTAGACATTGATCTTCTGTTCTCCATTCTATGAATAATACTTAATGACCTTCAATATCCAAATGTTGAAATTACTTACTGACACACTTATTCAGTCACTAACTGGTTCATGTACTAATGAATTCATTTGCCAAGCAATAGTTAGTAAATGAAATGGTGGTATTTTAATAACCTTGCAATTCTGTTCAAAGCTGATACTTCTTAACTGTTTTGATTTTTCCATTCAAAATTATCCCGTTTGATTGGGTAATTGCATCTGGAGGACAAAATTCTTGCTGGTCTCTTTGTTCTGAGCGAAAATCTGACAGAGACAAACTAATAACTTATAGATCAAAGTTGACTGTAGGAATATGAGTTCTGGACCAAAAGAAAAACTTGAAATGATGTGGAGACTATTTATCTATTGATTTATATTAGGTAATATTGTCATGTCAGTGTTAATATCAATGTAAAATTCCAGATATATGCTTCTTTTTCTATATTACTGTGGGAATATAGGAAGTGGCTGCTCTGACTAGGGTTTCATAGTCTAACTCCCTTGGATGTAAATGTGGTCCTAAGTCTTGTTCTTACTAATGGAACGTGAGCATAAGTCATATATCTCATTCTCAGCTACCAATTTAGAAAGTAGATGTGCTCTCTACAACTGATTTTTCCCTTCAGCCAGTGGGATACAAAGAACCAGAAGACCCTAAGGGATGGTAAAGACACAAGATGGAAGGAGACCAAGTCTCCAAATTACTGCAAGAAGGAATTCCACCTGTCAAGCAAGACACCTGCTTTGAAATGTTATGTTAATAAGGAAAAAAAATCACTTGTATTCATTAAGCCACTAGCATTTGAGGTTTCTTTGTGACAACAGTTCCTAATAATTAATACAGGCAGAGTGTTCCATTGTGTAATTCATGTCCAATAAATTGTGAACATACTCATCATCACAGCTATTCAATGGTAGATAAAATTTTCTTATATAATATTTCTATGGGAGTTTACATGGTCATTCACTGTAAATTAGGTTTCAGTATACTTTGAGTTTGCTTTATTTCACTTTTCAAATCAGGGATTGATAACTGTCATATTGCCTTTCCCATTTATTTTATGACAGATATGAGGTTCTAAAATTTTAAAAATTTTTATTCATTTTTGAGTAATTTTCTGGTATTTCCCATCATGTCAATATAGCTTGACTGTTGATATTGTAGTTGATCCACTTTATTTGCAAATTCCAAATTAGCAAATTCACCTACTCACTGTAATTTATTTAAAATCCTAAAACCAGTATCTGGAGGGCTCTCATAGTGACTTGCAGACAGTGCAAAGTAGAGGAAAATTTGAATCGCCTGATGCACCTGTTCCCCATGTGAGGCAGAACAAGGGAACTACTTCTTATCTTCTCCTTACACACAATCATGGCCATACCATGGCCTTACATACAACCATGGCCAGAGGAGGGAGACAGTAGGGGGCAGTGCAGTGTAGGGCAAGAAGCTCCTGCCCTGGGGCTCGTTGGCTGCATTTTGAATTTCAATTGTAGCATCTGTTGGTGGAGTGGCCTCAGTTAAGTCACTTAACACTTCATTTATTTACTCTTGTGTAAATGTATTTACTCTTGTGACATAAAGAAAATAAAATCTACCAATACTGGATGTATTTAGGATTTAAGATTGTAATCTATTATCTATCTACGTCTATTCATATCTTTATATCTATTCATCTCTATATATGGACATATATAGATTTTTATATATTTATAGATATATATGGATATGTATATTCACATGTCTCTCTAGATATATCTATAGATATATAGAAAGCTATATAATGATATATGTCCCTGTAGATGTATCTATCTATAGATATATAAATATATTTATATATAATATATAATTATATGTATTTATATTATATTATATACACATAATTACATGTAATTATATATACATATAATTATATCTATGTATACATAGATACATATAATTACATGTAATTATAGATACATATAATTATATGTAATTATACATATACATATGATTATATAGATATCTATATCTCTCTCTTTCTCTCTGTGTGTATATATATAGATATATATTTCCCCTACGAGCAATGGTCAGTATTGCTAATTCAGCATTTACAGAAACTTTGTAGAACACACCTTCTGTGAGTAATGAGAATCGACTGTACAAGTGTATCTTGGAGATATTGCAGATTTGGTTCCAGAAGACTACAATAAAATGAATATCACAATAAAGTGACTCACACATATGTTTGAGTTTCCCAGTGCATATGAAAGTTGTGTTTACACTATACTATAGTCTATTAAGTATACAATAGCATTTTACCTGAAAACACAATATACACACCTTAATCAAAAATGTTTATGAGCCTCCAGTGGTTTTAATCATTTTGCTGGTAGAGAGACTTGCCTCGATGTTGACGGATGCTATCAGGGTAGTAGTTGCTGATGATGATTGGGGTGGCTGTGTCAATTTCTTACAATAAGACAACAGTGAAATTTGCTGCATTGATTTTGATGGACTTGTCCTTTCACACAAGATTTTTCTTGTAGCATGTGATTCTGTTTGATATCCTTTTATCCACAGTAAAACTTCTTTCAAAGAGGAGTCAATTTTCTCAAACCCCGACACTGCTTTATCAACTAAGTTTATGTAATAGTCTAAATCCTTTGCTGATATTTCAACAATGTTCACACCCTTACCTGGAGTAGATTCTATATCAAAAGAAACACTCTCTCTCTGCTCAACTCCTCATCCCTTCACGTTTTATCATGAGATTGCACCAACTCAGTCACATCTTCAAGCTCCACTTCTAATTCTAGTTCTCTTACTATTTTCATGACAAATGCAGTCACCTCCTCCCCTGAAGTCTTGAACTCCTCAAAGTCATCCATGAGCATTGGAATCAATTTCTTCCAAACTCCTATTAATATGACATTACCTCCTCCCATGAATCACAAACGTTCTTGATGACATCTAGAATGGTGAATCCTTTCTGGAAGCTCTTCAATTTACATGACGCAGATCCATCAGAAGAGTCACTGTCTATGGCAGCAACAGCTTTTTGAAATGTGTTTCTTAAATAATAAAACTTGAAAATCAAAATTACTTCTTGATCCAGGGACTGCAGAATAGATGTTGCACTGGCAGCCATGAAAACAACATTAATCTCCTTGTACATCTTAATCAGAGCTCTTGGGTGACCAGGTGCATTGTCAGTGAGCAGTAATATTTTGAAAGGAATTTTATTTTCTGAGAATTTTATTTTCTCATCAGTAGGCTTAAATATCCAGTAAATTATGCTATAGACAGATGTTCTGTCATCCAGGCTTTGTTGTTCCATTTATAGGGCACAGTCAGAGTAGATTTAGTGTAATTCTTAAGGGCATTAGGAATTTCAGAATGGTAAGGTTTAGCATTGGCTTCAACTTAAAGTCACCAGCTGCATTCACCTCTAACAAGAGAGTCAGCTTGTGCTTTGAAATTTGAAAACCAGGTCTTGACTTTTCCTCTCTATCTATGATATTTTTTCCCTATATAAGGCTGTTTTGTCTATCTTGAAAATCTGTTTGGTGCAGGCATCTTCATCCATGGCCTTAGCTAGATCTTCTGGATAACTTGCTGCAGCTTCTACATCAGCGCCTACTGCTTCACCTTGCATTTTTGTTTTATATGGATGGTTTCTTTCTTTAAACCTCATGAACCAACCTCTCCTGGCTTCCAACTTTTCTTCCACAATTTCCTCACATCTTTTGTCCTTCATAGCATTGTAGAGAGCTAAGGCCTTGCTCTGAATTAGGCTTTCACTTAAGGAAATGTGACTTTGTTTGATCTATCCAAAGCACTAAAACTTTCTCTGTATCAGCAGTAAGACTTCTTTGCTTTTTTACCATTTGTGTTTTTACTGGAGTAGCACTTTTTAATTTGTGTCAAGAACTTTTCCCTTTTTTTTTGAATTTGAATAAATGTAAGAGGTACAAGTGTAGTTTTTTTACATGGACATATTGCCTAGTGGTGAGTCTGGGCTTTTACTGTGACCATGGCCTGAATAGTGTACATTATGAAGAACTTTTCCTTTGCATTCACAACTTGGCCAACTGGCACAAGAGACCCAGCTTGGGGCCTGTGGTGGCTTTCAGCATGCCTTCTTTATTAAGCTTAATCATTTTTAGCTTTTGATTTAAGCTGAAAGACATGCTATTCTTCCTTTCGCTTCAACACTTAGAAGCCGTTGTAGGGTTCTAAATTGGCCTAATTTCAATATTGTGTCTCAGACAATAGAGAGGCCTGAGGAGAGGGAACAGATGGCAAACTCAGGTTGTTGCAGCAGTCAGAACACTCGCCATTTATATATTAAGTTTATGCCTCTTACTATCTTCCTTGAGATCACTCCCTTAATAATAATAGGAAGTGCTTTGTGTAATTTTCATGGAGCTTGAGAGGAGAGATACTAGGGAATGATTTCTTCTTTTTTCATGGACAGTATAAATGTTTTGTTTGCACAGCATTTCAATTTCACCTTTAACTACTTTAAGTCATCTACATTTGAAAATAGAAATAAAGAAAATCTTGTAAGCAATTATTAAGAAAATTATAAATATGATAAAATATGATTTTACCTATTAATGTAAGTCTAAATAGGTAAATTTACATTGAGAAATTAAAAATAATAATTTATTTATCTGTAGTACCTATTATTAACTGAAAATTTACAAGATATATGAATTTGGAAAAGATACTTTTATTTTTTCTTGTAAAGGAAGAAGGTGGCCATGCCGCAGGCTGGGAAGCATAGCCTCTGGCAAAGACCAGAAAAGGCACTTCAAAGGAGGAGGGGTTGGGGCAGGAGCTTTATGCTGAACAGGTTGGCTAACCATACAAATTTAACTGGTTATGAGACAAGCTATGAATATTAATGAAGGCAGTTCTGACACATGCTCATTGAATAAATGTGCATGTTGCATATGAACTAGTGGAGAGTTAACATTTTTTGGTTTTTGTTTGAGACAGAGTCTCACTGCCATGCCCAGGCTGGAGTGCAATGGTGCAATCTCGGCTCACTGCAACCTCTGCTTCCCGGGTTCAAGCGATTCTCTTGCCTCAGCTTCCTGAGTAGCTGGAATTACAAGCGCGTGCCAACACACTGGGCTAATTTTTGTATTTTTAGTAGAGACCAGGTTTCACCATGCTGGCCAGGCTGTTCTCGAATTCCTGACCTCAAGTGATCTGCCCACCCCAGCCTCCCAAGGTGCTGGGATTAAAATTTTAACATTTAAATGTATTACAGTTGGGCCCTATGCATCAAAACGTAAAGTAGGGACGTGAAGTTACGCCAGTGCACAGCCTCTGTAAACTGGCCAGAACCAGTCCATGGTCAGCGATCTTAGGAGGGGAAAGTTACTGAAATCAGTCTCTTATTCAATCAAAGCTGTTGTTATGGCTTGTGGAACAGGGGCTGGAGCGCGGTTAATCAGCATCTGGTGGGACTGTAAATTGTTTTAATATTGCTTATCTCGAAGCCAGTGCTTGTTTAACTGCTAAATAGAAAGGAAAACCTTGTGGTAACTAGAACCTAGTTCATCTGGTAAGTGCAGGTGTGTGACTTTACCCTTGTCAGCATGGCCTTAAACCCTGTTTATAATTTAGCATTTCATTATGACAAAGAGTAGGCTATGTTAGTCTTATGATCTCTGTTTTAACATAAATGCTGGTTAGTTGTGTCTAAACTCCAAAACAAAGAGGGTATAATGAGGCGTGTCTGACTTCCTTTCTTATTATGGCTAGGTACTCAGTTTTTAAGGTTTTTCTGGGGTTCCCTTGGCCAAGAGGGGGTCTGTTCAGTCTGCTGGGGAACCTAGGATTTTAGGTTTAGTTTACACTACTGAGTGCTACAAACCATTCCCAGGAGCTATTACTGGGTTAGTTTTAAGGTTCTTAGCCACCCCAATAATTAGAGGATATTATCCTAAAACAATGCAATTCAAGGGAATATTTATATCGTAGAGCTTTAATTTCACTTTTCTGTTTGTGAGCAGAACTGGCATTTTAATAAAGGCTCAGGGCATTTCTCGTAGTGTATAATTCACAAGACAAAAATTGAAGTATAAGATAGGAACGAACTTGAAAGTAAAAGTAAGAGCATTTTTATTTATTCACTATTTCTCTTTGATCCTCAAAGTAATAAATATTTTAAATTATAGAACTAAGTTCATACTCTGCTTTACTTTTCCATCTCATATTTTAAGCTGTCTACAAACTTAGCTCATCACTGGATTCTGGCTTGGAATTGTTGTCACTTCTTATTGTTTTCTATTTTGGCAGAATCAGTCAAAAGAATATCATCCCAGTAGAAAGATGTGACCAATTGCTTTAAAAAAATTATATTTTGATTGCATCAAGAAAGAAGAAGGTTCATTTAAACTCTGTAGAAGAACCCTCATCAGTCTCTCCATATTGCTTTTGACAATGCCTGAGAGACTTATATATTATGTTTATTTTTAGAGTCAACCAATCTCTTTTAACTTAGACTGCAGGATGAAAAAAGCAATAACACTCTCAGATAGCTCTTAGGTTACTGTGAGTGAGCTGAATTATTTCTTTCTATTAGAAGCTGCTGTCCTATTCTTCACTTCCTACACATTTCTTTAGAATTAACACAGAAAAAAAATGTTCTTTTTTGGGTCTATTGATGAACTTAATCTTTTCATTATTACTTGTGAACTAAAGTCATAATAAAGCAGGCTGACTCTGAGTTTTATTCATCTTTGTGTCTGAAAGGCCATTGCAATTTTATTTTTCTAATTAAATTGATCTAGACAACAGTTCAACTTCCTCAAACATAAATATTTCAAAAGAGCTTACTGCCACAAGCATCCCCTTCAAAGTTAAAGATTTAGAATATAAACTCTTGCTGACTGTTCTGCTTTTGAATGCATTAGAAAATGCCTTAGGGAATAAAAGGTAAGCACAGAGTTTCACTCAAAAGTATTTGCTTTGTTTTTCCAAGTAAATTCATGCTGAAATGCAAAACAGAGTCTCATATTGATTACCTTTCAGTGACCAGGCAAAAAAATAGTAAAGAACATTTCAAAGTTTAGAGTAGGAATATATCAGAAAATATCTAAAGGTACTGTAATTACTGAAATACACACAGACTCAAACTTCAATTAACAAGTTAGATTTCACAGGTGGAAAACACCTGCTTTTTTTTCTGTTGTCCAATTCTGTGCTCCATTTTTATTTGACTTATTTTATCACTGTGTTCTGCTTTCTATTTATGAACAATTGGCTCTTATTCAAAGCAGCTGATGCCCTTCTTTTGCATATAAGTGGCAACTATTCTGAAGCTGTGACCACAGGAAGAAAATGTGTGGGGTGGTGGTGGCCGTATTCAGGTGTGCATTGCTTAAAGAAACTTGAAAACTATATATAGATGTTGGAAATAAGAAAATGATGGGATGCATAAAAAGATATAAAACACCATTTGCTATTCAAAAGCATTTATCGCTGTCTAAATATTAGCTTTCTTTATATATATATATAGCTTTCTTTATATAGCTTTCTTTATATTTATTTATATAATGCACAAAGTTTTAGAAAAGAGGCACTGTAAAAATAGGTAACAAATTCAATTCTTTGTACGATAGCTTCACAAATTAAGAAAACCCATGTATCATGATTTGGGGAATTATTGCCACCTGTCAGTGATATGTTAAAGTTGATATGGATGTTAATTGAATGTGGTTAGAGAAAATTATGGGATGTATCATTTACCTATCAGCTTATGAATTCCAGAGTCATATTAAGAAAAAGATAAGTCACTTCCGGGTAACTTGCATGGATGTAGGAGTTTTTTGTTTTTGTTTTTGAGATGGAGTCTTGCTCTGTCGCCCAGGCTGGAATGCAGTGGCCCGATCTCGGCTCACTGCAAGCTCCGCCTCCTGGGTTCACGCCATTCGCCTGCCTCTGCCTCCCGAGTAGCTGGGACTACAGGCGCCGCCACCACGCCCGGCTAATTTTTTTTTTTTTTTTTTTTTTTTTGTATTTTTAGTAGAGACGGGGTTTCACCGTGTTAGCCAGGATGGTTTTGATCTCCTGACCTCGTGATCCGCCCGCTTCAGCCTCCCAAAGTGCTGGGATTACAGGCGTGAGCCACCGCGCCCAGCCAGATGTAGGAGGTTAAAGGGTGCTCTTCTCTGTCTCTCTGTGATACCTTTTCTTTCAAAAATGTCTTATTACTTCCCAGAGAATAATTTGAATGGCAAAAGTACTTCATTGATGAAAATACAGAAACAGTTTTATTTAAAACTCAGGTGAGCATTTACCTGCTGGTAAGTTTTGCCTCCTCACACCTTCCTCCCCTTCTTTCCCCTTCTTACACTCAGCCTTCACCTTCCTTTCTTTTCCTATCTTTTCTTCCTCCTTTACTGCCCTTTCCTTCTTCCCTTCTTTTACTATGTGTTCATTCTTTTCTTTTTTTTCTGTTCTTTCTTACCTTTTTTTTGTCCTTTATCTTGCCTTTCATTTTTCTCTCCCTTTATTTTTCCCAAGCTTTTTGCTTTTTTCTCTCTTTTGTTTAGCCACTCTTTTTTTTTTTTTTTTTTTTTTTTTTGAGACAGAGTCTTGCTCTGTCGCCCAGGTTGGAGTGCAGTGGTGCGATCTTGGCTCACTGCAATCTCTGCCTCCCTAGGTTCAAGCGATTCTCCTGCCTCAGCCTCCTGAGTAGCTGGGACTACAGGTGCCCACCACCACGCCCAGCTAATTTTTATATTTTTAGTAGAGAAAGGGTTTCACCATGTTGGCCAGGCTGGCCTCGAACTCTTGACTTCAGTTGATACACCCACATCGGCCTCCAAAAGTGCTGGGATTACAGGCGTGAGCCACCGCGCCTGGCCTATTTAGCCACTCTTCATGTCTCTTTCTTTCTTTTCATTTTTCCCTTTCACATAGAGGCCTTACATGCAGCACTGGAAATAAACTAAGAAATAGGAGTTATTGCCTTTAAAACAATGTCCAGTAAGATTTCACAGAAAGCTACAAATAATGACTATTCATTGTGAAATATATATACGCATATACTCTTGCTGGGTTCCCTGAGGGCAGATGTTGGATCTTGCTCATCTCTATAACCTCCTTACCTGATGCTGCCTAGCACAGGGAAGCGGGCACTGTTCATGTCCTTCCCAGATACCAGTGTCTGGCCTGCTGCACCCATCCTTTCTCCTTGTGAGTATTGCCTGCCTCATATTCAGGAAAGCTGCTCTTGGCCCAATGCTAGTGGCTATGCTCTCCAAATAATGGACTTCCCAGGTTGCCTCAAGGGGATATAAGAATCAAGTGTAGGTATAAAGTTATGTTTTGAACATGAGAAATGGCTGCACCAGTTTCAGTTGTCAATTTCCATGCATCAACATTCACAAAATTGACCCCATGATAGGTATCTGCTATTTGCTTGTGGACTCCTGCCACAGTTGACTTCCTTTGTACACAGGTGTGAGATAGAAAGTTGTTGCTATAGAAAGTAAGTGAGAGGTACTTGGATAACATCTTAGTCCATTTGGGCTGTTATAATAAACATAGCATGGACTAGATTACATATAAACAACTGAAGTTTATTTTCTATTTTTCTAGAGGCTGGGAGGTGGAAGGTCAAGGTGCTAGAGGATTTGGTGACTGGTGAGGGCTGGCTTCCTGGTTCCCAGAAGGCTATCTTCTCACTGTGTTCTTACATGGTGGAGGGAACAAAGAGGCTCTCTGGAATCTCTTTTATAAGGGATTTAATCCCATTCATGGACTAATTACCTCTCAAAGGCCCCACCTTTAAATACCATCACATTGAGGATTAGGTTTCAAAATATGAATTTTGCAGACATACCCTTTCCATCCATAGCAGATGTCTGCATTTCTATGGGATCAGACATAAGCTATGCTCTAGCTGAGACGACATCCTTGCTTTATTCTGCCCCCACCCCCTCCTGCTCCCCTCACTTTTTTCCTTGAGAGCACTCCCTTAATAAGTTACATGCACCCCCTTTCCCTTATTATTAGCATCTTGCATTAGTGTTGTGGGTGTGTTATAATTAATTAGCCAGTTTTGATGTTATTATTAACTAATGTCCATAGATTACATTAGAGTTTACTCTTTGTGTTGTAGAATCTATGGGTTTTGGAAGATATATAATGGCACATATTCACCCGTACCGTATCATACAGAACAGTTTCACTGACCTAAAAATCTCCTGCACTCCACCATTGATCTCTCACTCCCTTCCCCCAAGCCCCAGGGAACCACGGATCTATTTACTGTCTCTATAGTTTTACCTTTTCCAAAATGTCAGATAGTTGAAATTATTAGAGAATGCAGCCTTTTCAGATTGGTTTCTTTCACGTAGCAATATGCATTTAAGTTTCCTCCATGTCTTTTGTGGCTTGATAACTCATTTCTTTTTATTGCTCAATAATATTCCATTGTATGGATGTAGTACAGTTTTTTATGTGTTCACCTATTGAAGGACATCTTGGTTAATTTCAGATTTTGGAAGTTATAATAAAACTGCTGTAAATATTCTTGCACAGATTTTTGTATATATGTAAGTTTTTAACTTGAGTAAATATCAAGGAACATAATTATGATTTTATGGTAAGAGAATGTGTAGGTTTGTAAGAAACTGCCAAACTATCTTTCAAAATGGCTGTGGCTTTTTGCCACCAGGAATGCCTGGGAGTTCCTGTTACTCCACATCCTCACTGGCATTTGGTGTTGTCAGTGTTTTGGGTTTTAGCCAATTTAATAGGTAGGTAGCTATATCTCATTCTTGTTTTAATTTAGAATTATCTAATGACATATGAAGTTGAGCATCTTTTCACATAAATTTTGCATCGGCGAATGTTCTTTGATTAGGAATCTGTTCAGATATTTTGCTCATTTTAAAATTGAATTTTCTTATTGTTGAGTTTTAAGAGTTCTTTATATATTTTGAATAATAATTCTTTATTAGGTATATATTTTGCAAATAATTTTTCCCAATTGTGTCTTATTTTTCATTCCCTAAAGAATATATTTCACGGAACAGATTTGTTGTTGTTGTTGTAGTTGTTGTTGTTTTGAGACGGAGTCTTGCTCTGTCACCCAGGCTGGAGTGCAGTGGCGAGATCTTGGCTCACGGAAACCTCCACCTTCTGGGTTCAAGTGATTCTTCCATCTCAGCCTCCTGAATAGCTGGGATTACAGGTGCCCACCACCACACCCGGCTACTTTTTGTTTTTTGGTTTTTTTTAATTAGAAATGGGGTTTTGCCATGTTGGCCAGGTTGGTCTTGAACTCCTGACCTCAGGGCATCCACCCACCTTGGCCTCCCAAAGTGCTGGGGTTACACATGTGAGCCACCCCACCCTGCTGAGACATTTTAATTTTAATAATGTCCATTTAATCAATTTTTTATGAATCATATATTTGGTGTCGTATCTAAAAAATCACCACCAAACTCTGGCTCACCTAGATTCTCTCCTATAGGAGGTTTATGGTTTTGAATATTATATTTAGGCCTGTGATCTATTTTGAGTTAATTTTTGTGAAAAGTATTAATGTAAGGTCTGTCTCAAGTATTTTTTTCGTTTGCTTTCTTTGCAGTGTGAGAGCACCATTTATTGAAAAGCTTATTCTTTATTCATTGAATTCTCTTTGTCCCTTTGTCAAAGATCAGTTGGTTATATTTGTGTGGGTATATTCCTTGGCTTTTTATTTCATTCTATTGATTGATTTGTATAGAATAATCTATTGTCAATGCAGTTGTCTTAATTATTGTAGATTTATAGTAAATCTTGAAGTAGGTTAGTAGTATCAGCCCTACAACTTGTTTTTCTCCTTCAATATTGTCATATTCTTTCTTCAATAAATACTTATTGAGTACTTGTATTTACTCTTCTATGAGAAATAGCAGTGATTGTGACAGACAACAGTTCTGCATTCATGAAATTTATCATCTAGTGGGGTTTATTAGTTCTACATGCACACATTGACTTTTAGTATTTAATAAATA
This sequence comes from Pan troglodytes, assembly GCF_028858775.2. Taxonomy (NCBI): domain Eukaryota; kingdom Metazoa; phylum Chordata; class Mammalia; order Primates; family Hominidae; genus Pan; species Pan troglodytes. The sequence goes on from NC_072401.2 coordinate 173,530,108, forward strand.
CAAGCATGAAAATAAGTAGAGGTACCTTGCATATTATAAATCTCCTGGTTGAATGTTAGTGTATAGTAACATATTCATGTACATGTAAGCATGTGTACATGAAAGTGAAATAAACTAAGTGCCTTGATTTTTTAAAATGAACTCTAATGATATTTTCTATAATCTTGTCTCCCCTTGCTTTCTCAGTATTTTATTCAAAAAAAAAAAGAAGTATATTGAACCAAATTCCTCTGTGGAATATTACCCCGAAAAATGCTCAGTGTACAATGCACTATTAGAAGGGATTTTTATAGAGCAAATAGTAGGAAAGTTGTACACAGGAATGCAGGGTAAGAAAAAATGTTTCCGATGTGGTGGTGATGGCTTTAACATAGAGAATCTTGGCTTGAAGTTCCAGGAAAGCCATAAGGAGTGGGCTGATAAGGTTCAACAGTAAGCAGATAACCATTTCAGTGATTTTAAAGTCCAGCTAGAGAAAGCTAGTGTTGGGCATGGTTAATCCTTGGAGAGTCTGGAACATAGTTGATTCATCAAAATGAGAGAAAAATTAAATGATTAATGATGTGATAATAGCGATGAGGCTAAAAAGAACATTTTTTGTAAGGTTATAGAAGTATTATGGCAAGAATTGGTAAGCCTGTTCTTTTGCAAGTTGATGATAAGGCAATATTACTCTGTTGGTAATCTAAGGTTACAGTAAATTGCACATGAGCTGCTTTGCAGGGCTATTTTTAATTTGGGATGAAGCAAGAGAAATGACCTAATGCATATGTTTTTGGAAGGGAATAAGGACATGGGAAACTCTATTATACTGAGTCATAGCAGAATTTAGTGAACCACATCTGTGTCTTGTCGGGTTCATAGCTCAGGCTAATGTTTTAACCTGCTCAATAATAATCACTGAAAGACATCAGTGCTTAGATCAATGATATGGGTAGTGGAAAGTGTGTAACAACCATATTTATGGCATTTCCATTTCCTCATTCCATTAATTAATTAGAGATACTTGGGATTTTGTTTTTGTTTTGTTTTTAATGTTTCATTTCTAGGCATAGAAAGCAATATAGAAATTATATATAAAGTGTTATTTATGCTCTCCAAATTCTGCATTGCAAAAAGTTAAGTAAACTTACGAATTAGATGGACTTATTTGTATGATCATTTTAAGGTATAGACAGTTATCTTCACTGAAATAATAAAAATATATTATCATGTTATTAATCGTTTGTTTTGTTATCATATAGTGTTAATTCTAGGAACCACTAACAAAGGAGTTTTGAGTCATTTTTCTATTAACAGATGAAATTTTTGATGTAAAAATTTCCAGAAATACTAGGATCTCTCAGCAAGGGGAAGAAATGGGCAAACAAAATGACTAGGTTCTTATTACATAAATTATTTGATTAATTCAGCTTAGCAACCCTATCAGATATATGTTAATATCCACACTTTTCAGGTGTGGAATCTGAAGCCTATAGATTTTTTTTTAATTGCTCAAGTACTCATACCAAGTAAGTAAAAACCAACATTATGCAATACAATTTGATGGCTAAAAAGTACCCATATATTTACATACAAATTAAACTTTTTACGTGTACTTCTTTCACACACCACAAATACAAATGTATCTTCTTTTTCAGGTTTCTTAAATCAGGAACTTGCAGTTCTCTTCAAAAGCATAAAAGGAATGCTTACAGGTTCAAAATATTGACTGAAGCTAATGTTTTCAAATTATTAGTTACATGCATACAACTATAAAGCTCAGGAAAAACTCCTTATATTTCTTTTATACAACTATAAAATTAATAAGATATATGTTAGTACTAAATAAGATAGCAATACTAGTCAAACTTTTTAATAAGCCCCTAATGTTAAGAATAACATTAATTTTTGCAGAAATGATATTTTGTTTATAATGTGCAATATACTGGCTTCTCATATGTAAGCTTTAAAAAATTTTTCCATGTAAATGCTAATGTGTCTCTTCATAATTCAGTTCTACTCAGGAACTTTAATTTTGAGAGTACCTCTCAATGTCAAATGATCTTCAACACAGGTGTATCTTTCTGTGTTCCACTCATCTTTTCTTATAATTCTCTAGGATTACAAGAGTACTCATCAGCTTCAAAGATGGTAGCATAAATGAAAGCACAAGAGCTAATGCTCTGGGCCATATTCGATTATACAGTGGTTATCCAGGCAGTTCATAATATGCTTATTGTGTTATTTATATTTTAATCTAAATGAAATAGAGCATTTTAAAATTTTTTGAACTCCCAATGATATATTTTTAGGCTCCCAGAATTCCTAAGAACAATCTTCACTCATCCATGACTAACCTGAGGTGTCATGAATAATGTCCCCTTGAGTCCCTTCAGGAAGGGAGGGAGCATGGTGTGTGTGGACTCCCCAAGATTACCCTTAGTCTTGATGACACACTGCAAGGATGCATGGAACTGAGAAAAAAATCGGTTATACTCGTGGTTATAGTTTATTATGACAAAAGGATACAGATTAATATTAACAAAGAAAAAGACAAAATTAGAAGAAACCAGATGTAAGCTTCTAGGCAGAGATAGTAGAGTTGCAAAAGGACCCACGTAGTTCTCCCAGCAATGTTATGTGACAGCACATGCTAAGTGTCATCAACCAGTAAAGCTTACCTGAGCTTTGGTGTCCAGGGTTTATGTTTGAGGTCAGATAAGCATGGAGTGACTGCATGACTGACTTCAGCTCCTCAGACTGCAGCCCTGCCCTGCCTCCCACTCAATCTCTACTCCCAGGAAAAATAGACATTCAACATAGGTCACATGGTTAAGGTGAACTTATCTGGTCAAATTGATACAATATGGCCTGAGGCCTCAGACATATAGAAACACTCTTTTCAGGAATTATATTCCCAGGGCTCTGAGGTTATCTCCAAGGAGCTGGCCAAAATTCAGTCCTGAAGACAGACCTTTCTTTGGAATGTTCAGGATTTGAGTAATTCGGACCTACTGAGTTAACCTTTTACTGTCCACATAACAACACCATTATTTGATTAAATAATCCATAATAATGTTTGTCACCACATATTTAGCTTATAGAATGTGTCAAGCCCTGTTCAAACATTACCTTATGGTTTTTTCTCAACAAATACAATATTAAATCCATTTGCTGATGAGGAACATAAAATCAGAAAACTAAATTTCCCACACCACATGGCTAGTAAATATTAAAGCTGGCATTTGAACAAAGTTCTATTTGATTTTATAGTCTTGCTCTACTCCCTCTACCATATACATTGCAGAAATTTGGACCTTCATAGTCTATAGGAGAAATATCCAGTAAAATAATAGGACCTAGAGTCAATGAATGCAATATATGTTGTCATGGCTTTGCTTAAGCACCCTGACAACCTGGCTTTAATCCTCACTCCTCTAGATTGCTCATTGTGGAACAATCAGTATACCAACTAGAAAATAACCACCAGAAAAAAGACTCTACTTTATAATCCTTTAGCTCTTTCACTGAATCTGCTTCTTCACATGTTTAACATTTTTAATGGAAGCTGGACATTGGAAATGACAGATTGTGAGGAGCATTGATTATATTGTCTTCCTTAACAGGGTGTTGATTTTATTTGACCAATCAGTAAATTACTGGTAGATACTGTTCTTCCTCTGAGGATGCATTTCTTAATGTGGATCTGTTTCGGTTCTGTTCCTTGTCCTGGAATGCAGCCCTTAATACAGAATATAGTCATTTTTGCCTTAAAGTGTGGCTTTTCTGACATTACAAGTGAGTGTCTTAGGTGCCCAGTAAGATTTCTCCCATCTGCTGGGTGATAACGCCAATTCCAAAGTCTTCCAGAATAGAACAACCTCTGATACCTCCTCCATTCAGCATTCAGCTTGTAGCCATAATTCTCCATTAGGCCTCTCACAGTATCACTCTGTACCTGTTCAGTTCATTTCTCAGCCAAAGACCCCATGAAGATTTATGACCAACCTATCTCCTGTCCAATATCGTATTGTACAAATTCCACCCATTTCTGCAAATTCAAACTCCAGTCTAAGCCTCCTCAGCTCTGCAATATTGAGCATAGCTCCATGTCTCATTCACTGAAAGGCACCCCAGATAGGAAGCCAGTATGAAGAGAGAGTTTACCTCCTGAGTGTTCCTTTCCTCAAGGATCACAGTGTGTGCTACTTCTGGTTCAATGCTTTAAAATTATACCCATATAATTAATCTAGTTTAATAGTCATTTACTACAGGAAGGCCAGTCCAGTTAACAGTTATTCTGTCAGTGTTGAAGTCACTACCAGTATGATAATCAAATAAAAGAGTTTAATTGACATTTGTAACCCTTTACAATTTAACACCAACTTGCTTTTCCCGGCCTGTCTCCTCTATTCACATCAATTGAGTATGTTTTTCACTTCTCAAACACTTTTGAAACTCAGTGCATTTAAGCATATCCTTCTTTTTTCTTGGGATGTGTTTTCCTCTCTTCCATCAATCTTCCTCAGTTTTTAAGACCCCGGAAAACTTACTGCTTCCCCTCTGAAGTTGTTCCCAGCCACTCCTACTAAGTCTAAAATCCTGTGCCACTTACCTATATTATTATTTATATCATCCACAGAACTTTACAACTTTCATAGGTATTTCTGTGTAAATCTATCTTCCAAAAGAATTTTCAGATATTTATAAAAACAAATATCATTTGTTTGTGTAGAGTAGGTATTCAGAATTTAAAAAACATATCTGATGGTATTTTTTGACAGTATGTTTTACAAAATCACTTATATTATTAATGTCTGATGCTATTACTTAACCACTAACACTATATGTAGTGACCACTGGCCACTAATAGTGTTTACTATGATCAATTTTATTAAAGGCTCTGCTTTAATTATTTAATTATTTCACTTATTCTTTCCAATGGTCTTATATGGAAGGTGGTATTTCTTCCATACTAAAGTTGAGAAATACTAGGTAGACACGAGGTAAAGAAATTTGTGGACAATAATTTAGCAAGCTTGGGATAACCAGTATTTCAACCTAGATTTTTCCATTGCAATTCACAGGTTCTATACTATGGCAATTTATGTAACAGGCAGAGGTCTTCAGAAACAAATTAGAATTTTATTTGAGAGATAATTTTTGAAATGTCACATTCCATTATTAGCATATTCATATGTAGAATTATTGAAGACGATAATATGAATGAAAGTAATTTGTCTTTGGTAGTAGTTTTTCATTCTTTAGGGAAAAGCATTACCAGGCCATTGATTTGAGATGAGACTGCAGAAACTTAGAAAAATAAAACCTCAGTGTGAACTGAGCATCTGTTTAATCATGTATTAATGAAATTTATTTAAAGTCTGAAATATTCTAAATACATGTTAATTCATTTAAATTCAGAATATATAAAACTGTTTTTGAGAATTTGGAAAATATATTGTAATTATCATATTTTAGAATATAAGCAAGCAGAAATTAGCATCTTACTTAAGGAGAAATGAGATGAATAGACTAGACCAAGGCTTTTTTTAAACGTAAATGACTTATGGTATTGAAATTATGCCTTATTAGAAAGTCGACTGCATTTTATAAAGAATGTCATATTTTATGTAATAATGTAATTTTAAATATCTTGACTTTAGTAAGACTGAATATTTTCCTTTGTAAATATTTGCTTAAATTATATTTTGTTAGTGGTATAGAGTCAACTGATCAAATATAATAACCTAAAAAGTCTTAAGTGTATGAATGTCATTTATTTTATTAGCCCCCAAATTATCTGAGTTTTTCTCAGGACCTATATAATTAGATTTTGAATTAGAATGTAGTGATTATAAGTGAATACTTCAAAGTGATTGATATTTTCAAAATGCATATTGTGAAGACCAAAATATATTTGACAATAGAGATATGGAGTAATGTGTCATCTGAAGAAACAGAAATTTTACCTTACAAACTCTTTTTTCAAAGAATTTTGTATGTAGGAAAGTTAGGCATCTAGTTCACTGAAAACTAACTAGCATTGGCTTACAGGATTGAATTGAAGGCAGACATGAAGTTGCGTGAAATACCAGTCATTCAGGAAGTGAATGAAATACCATCCTTGAAAGAAGTACAAGGCCCTAGAATTAAAAATGGTGATAAATATGGAGGATTCTCTTTTATTTCACTTGACTGAAGAAACTAATCAATAAACATATTTTTTATGATCAATGTCAATTGCCTTTTTGGGATCTGTTGTAGACCTCTGTGTTTAACTAATATAACTATATGGTTTTCTATTATTTCATATGGAGAGACTAGAGGAGTGGTGTTTTTGTAAATAAAAGAAGAAATAGAATTTCTGAAAGAAGCTAACTTCAATTCATGTATTCTTGGTAATTGCTACCCTGTTTTCTTTAAAATAGCTAAGACATTCTGGCTCTAGTTTTTTGGCTTCAGACTTTTTGATCTGTTCTCATTACATTCTTGGTGATCTATTTCATCTTTCTGTAATTCAGTAGCTAAGTAATATGTTACAATAGTTGTTGTAAAGTTTCTGTAAAGGCTTTACTAGATTATTAAAGTTAACACTGAGCTGGATATTCATCATTAGTCAAGAAAAAAATTATAAGTCCTCCAGAGTGAAAACTCCTAGTAGGACAAAGTGCATGCATTAAATAATGATAATACCTGAGGAGAAAAGGAACACTTTTTTTTTTTTTTTTGAGACATAGTTTTACTCTTGTCGCCCAAGCTGCAGTGAAATGGCACAATCGCAGCTCACTGCAACCTCCGCCTCCCAGGTTCAAGCGATTCTCCTGCCTCAGCCCCCAAAGTAGTTGGGGTTACAGGTGCCCGCCACCATGCCCAGCTAATTTTTTTTTTGTATTTTTGTAGAGATGGGGTTTCACCATGTTGGCCAGGCTGGTCTCGACCTCCTGCCCTCAGGTGATCCACCTGCCTCGGCCTCCCAAAGTGCTGGGATTATAGGTGTGAGCCATGGCGCCCAGAAGGAATACTTTTAATACCACTTCCAAAGTATGTCACTGAAATATCTTTCATAGTTTGTTTTGTTGATTATTTGTGAAAATATAAAATTTTGTAAGTACTTTAACATTCTCACTCTTGTAATCCTATTTAATATCTTATCTTTAAAGGAAATAATTATCTATAGAATAACTTCTATGTTTATAACACAGATTTAGGTTCTGAATATGATTAAATTGGGAGAAACAGTGGCTCAAATATAAAAGGTCACGATTATCTTTAAGGAAAAGAAATTAAGAAAATGAAAGACAACTCAGTCTATGATAAATATGCTCACATATGAGGTATAGTGATTAAATTCTTCAGGAACTGAAAGAAATTAGATAGCAAGATATGCTAGCATAGTCAGAAATTTTATTTCAGGGTACATACAGATTAAACAAGAAGGTATGTCTATAGTGTAACAAAATAACATTGGAAGCTGTAAATTGCCCACTGAATCTTTCCTGATAGTCATACCACACAGAACCCAAATTAAACCTAGTTTACTTTGGATACCTAGGTTATAACATAATTAGGTTCATATTAGTCCTAATAAAGCTAGGTTTTGGCTTCATTTTTAAGGGATGCAATATTTAATAACACTTCCCCCACAGTCCACCTTCTAGTTTCTTACCTGCAAGGTACTGAAGGCACTTGTGCCACTTCCTCCTGCTAGAGATTGAAAAATCCACTAACTCTGCCTTAATGAGAAAGACCAATCTTGTCCAAACAAAATTTGAAATACTTAAAGATAATTATGCTGAAAAAAATATTTTAAAAATGGAGAAAATGGGAGCCAGTGAAAAGAGCCATAAGAGAAAAGATGGGAAACAGCACTTAAGAGGTACATATAAACATTATTTGATTTGACCCGCCTGACCAGCATGAAGTAACCCCATCTCTACTAAAAATACAAAATTAGCTGGGCATGGTGGTGTGCACCTCTAATCCCAGCTACTCAGAAGACTGAGGCAGGAGAATCTCTTGACCCCGGGAGGCGGAGATTGCCGTGAACCGAGATCATGCCATTGCACTCCAGCCTGGGCGACAAAAGTGAAACTCTGTCTCAAAAAAAAAAAAAAAAAAAAAAAAGATTTAATCTTGGAAACCTAGAAAAAATGTTAAGGGACTGCTGGCTTATTCCCTTGATAAATTTCAAGAAACCTGGTTTCTATGAGTCGAGAAATGAATTGTGAAATATAATGAGAGACAGACATACAAATGGGTGCTGGCTGAAAGGTGAGCAGAAATACAGAGATAGGGTGAGATGAGAAAGCAACACAGAAAAACAGTAATGGTATGTGAGACAGGCTTATGAGAAGGTCTTCGATTGTAGAGGAACTAATAGAAAAACTGAATTGATCAGGAAGAAAAATATAAATTTCAAAATTACAAAATGATGATATCCATCAGTAATTAGTTCCAGAAAGTCAGAATTAATTAAAATAGATTGCTAAATGATTTTTTAGAGCTGTAGAAATTTAAGGTAATCTTACATCCAGATAGTTTAGAGAATGTTTTGTATTTCAAGGAAAAAAGTTTTTCTAAATGAAACAAAGCAGAAATGGAAGGATCCAGTTTTCAACACATAAATATGGATTGTGTCTAACTTAATCTCTTAAACATTAGATGCCAAAAGAAAATATGAGCAATATTCTCAGGCTTTTGATGAGTTATTTGAGAAGGCAAAACTTCAATATGCAAAATTCAATTGAAAAGTGAGTCTAAGAATGAATGCCCTTGCTGAAATCAGACATTTTCATGATTGTTTTCTGTCAAATAAAATCTTTTTCATGATTGCATTCTGTCAATACATTTCATGATTGTGTTCTGTCAAACCTTTACGTAACAAATAAGACACTTAACAATTCAACAATTACTAGAAATAGGTGGAAGGCCTCCCAAATTATTATGAAGAGTTGGCATAATTCTCTGTTAAATATAAAAAAGGCTGTTTTCCCAAACTCCCACTAAAAAGAGACTTGTTATCAATAGAAAATAAAGGACCCTAATAATGGAATTGTTATCAATAGAAAATGAAGGATCCTAAATTAAATAATAACTAATAGAATCCAGCACTGAGTTAAGAAGAGGAGCAGGTAATGTGGTGGTGTTTTAAAATAAAAAAATTGGACAATATACTGTATTATATAATGTCTTTCATAAATCCTCTAAGGTAATTGATATAATTCAACATCAATTAATCAATTAAATGTTTATTTTTCTTTATTTTTTAAATTTTTTTCTTAAATGCCGGACTTACTTTTATATGATGATATCATTTCCAATTAGAGTCAATATTACAGTGAAATATTATTGAAGAAAAAATATATTTAAAAGCTAGTTATAATCATTACTATTTAACATTGACTTGGAATACAAAATGAAGGGGTAAAATTATCTCATAGGAAAGTTTCTTTTTTCTCTCTCTCTTTCAAATAGTCAATTGTATGACTAGAAAACCAGAAAGGTTCATTTGAAAATGATTTGAAATTATGAGATTATAACTGTTTTAGTCAGTTCAGCCTGCTGTAACAAAGTACCATAGACCAGATGACTGACAAACAGCAGAAATGTATTTCTCACAGTTTTGGAGGCTGGAAATCTGGATCAGGGTGCCAGCAGGGTCGGGTTCTGTTGAAGACACTCTTGCACATTGCAGACTGCTGACTTCAGTCTGTTGTGTCCTCACATGGTGGAAAGAGGGTGAGAGCATTCTTTGGGTTCTTTTTTCATAATGGCATTAATCCCATTTAGGAGGGCCATTCTTATGGCCTAATTAACTCCCACAAGCCCCATCTCCAAACACCATCACATTGGGCATGAGGATTTCAACATGAATTTTAGGGAGACACACACATTCAGTCCATTGTATAATTACAGGTATTTACAAAATAAGTATACCAACATAATTAGCATTTTTATAAACTAATAATTATTATCTACTACATTTAAGAAAATATTCTGTTCAACCTGGTAAAATACTTTTATAATATATAAAATATGGTAAGTTTAGGAGAAAATATATAGACCCTAGATGATGAAAACTAGAAAACTCTAGAGAAAATGAAGTAAATACAAAATAAACTATGGATAAAATGAAAGGGATACCATTTTGAGAGGCAACATTTTCCTGGATGGGAACATTCATAATGTCAAATGTTGGTTCTCCAACAATCTAAAATTGATAAATCTATTAATTCAATGTTTCCCAATTCAGTTGACAAAAGGGCCCTAAAGGTCATCTTGTATAATAAATGTATTAAAATAGTCCAGAAATTTCTGCAAAAAAAGAATTAGAGCACACTTTCTTATCTGGGGAAACAGAACCACTATTCTCACAAATGTCAGCCAAAAACCTGGGAGTCACCAGTGATTTGTCTTTGCTCCTTCACTTCCAATGTCCTTCTAGTCACATTTTCCATTCTGCTTACAAAGTAACTCAAATTTACCACTTGTTTCCATCCCCGACACCTCAATTCTAAATCAGACCACTGTTGGCTTTCACTTACATCTGTGCACAGCTATTCATCAGTGTCTCTGCATTAATATTTTTCCACACAGTAGCCAGTGATGTTTTGAAAAAATCAAATGTCATCATGTCACTTCCCTGCTTAAAATTCCATGTGGATCCAACAGATGTCTTCAGATGCAGTCCACAATTTTTAATATGACTTAAGACAGTGTTGGCATTAAAATATATTGATGAAATTAATAAAATTCTGTATGATCTTGGCTCTGCTTACCTCTCTAACAGCTCACTACTATGCTCATTCACAATTTGCTTTATTCATACTAACATTATTCATTTCCTCAAAGGTCTTTCATTTCAGGGTCTTCATTTTTGCTCTTCCTGTACCTTTCTTTTTCTCTTTGTTTAAACTTTGGGTTTAAATCTAGAAATCTTTAATTTTGAGGTGCTTTTTTTTTTTTTTTGAGACACGGTGTCACTCTGTTGCCCAGGCTGGAGTGCAGTGGCATGATCATAGTTTACTGCAGCCTCAAACTCCTGGTCTCGAGCAATCCTCCTGCCTCAGCCTCCTGAGTAGCTGGGACTGCAGGTGTGTATCACCAAGCCTGGCTATTTTGTTTTTTCTTTTAGTAGAGAAAGATTCTCACTGTGTTGCCCAGGCTGGTCTCGAACTACTGGCCTCAAGCAATCCTCCTGCCTCGACCTTCCAAAATGCTGAGATTGCAAGTGTGAGCCACCTCTGAAGTGCTTGCTGAATTCCCTGCATTTCCCATTTTAAGCTTTCTTCATGTTTGTCTGCTCCTTACCCTACGATTTTGATTCGCGTCTGTAAACAATAGATATTTCTTTTATTCTTTCATTCCAAACTCTTAAAATCCTAAACAACCTGTGGATGACGGCAAAGTCGTCTCTTCTCTTCTCCTGACCCTGAATCATCCCCTCTGAAATAAGTGGCTCTGGAGTGAAAGAAGAAAATGCAGGACTTGACACAAATATCCAGCAGCAAACTTTCTTTTCTGCCTCAGGAAATTATATTTCACCTAGGACATTTTGCTATTGTTTATCAAATATTCTACCTCCCTTGAATCATCTTGGAACACAGGATTCTTGAATCAAGCCTTCTCCTCAGTAACTGAACATTCTTTCTTTCTTTTTTTTTTAGACGGAGTCTTGCTCTGTCACCCAGGCTGGAGTGCAGTGGTGTGATCTTGGCCCACTGCGCCCTCTGCCTCCCGGGTTCAAGCAATTCTCCTGCTTCAGCCTCCTGAGTAGCCGGGATTACAGGCGTGGGCCCCCACCTGGCTAAGTTTTTGTATTTTTAGTAGAGACAGGGTTTCACCATGTTGGCCAGGCTGGTCTCGAACTCCCGACCTCAGGTGATCCACCCTCCTCGGCGTGCCAAAGTGCTGGGATTACAGGCATGAGCCAACGCGTCTTGCCTCAAAATTATTTTCTCAACTTTCCCAGAGAGAGAGCATTCCACCTCTTCTAGCTTAACAACTTCATGTAAACGGGAAGATATAACAGGGTAGTAGAAAAATCTCAGGAGAAATCCAATTACCTCAGTTGGTATAGCTAAAAGATTTCTTCAGACTTCAAGCTATGGGGTCAGGACTATGTTTTTATAATTCTCAGAGGAATGCCTTGTCCCTACCACAGGGCCTGGCTCTATCAAGTAAGTGATAAACGTGTATAGAAAGAAAGAGGAAAGGAAGGAAAGAATCATGTCATACAATTAGAGAATAAAACAGGCTTCTTAAAATTCAATTGAGGAGCTAAACAAAATGAATAATCAATACTCTTTACATATAATAATTTGATTTATTTCTTACAAATGTCTCTAAGGTGAATTGGACTTCTTTTGTGGCTTTTTTGTCTGCCTCTTCCTCTTGCTTGGCACACCCCTGCCCATCTTCCAATATTAGCTTAGATATTACCAACCTTTTTGTTTTTCTCCCAGTATTCTGGATGTTTTACCCATATATTATACCTTTCATACATCTTAACAAATTTTTACTGCATTGCAATTTTAACATACCTGCTATCTTGCCTCCCAAATACATAGAAGATTATTGAGTCCATTGACTCAAGTTTCATTTATATTTCTGATATGGTTTGGCTGTGTCCTCACCCAAATCTCATCTTGAATTGTAGCTCCCATAATTCACATGTGTGGCGGGAGGGACCCGGTGGGAGATAACTGAATCATGGAGGCAGTTTCTGCCATATTGTCCTCGTGGTAGTGAATAAGTCCCCCAAGTTCAGACGGTTTTATCAGGGTTTCCCCTTCTGCTTGGCTCATTCTCTCTTGCCTGCCATCTTCTGCCATGATTGTGAGGCCTCCCCAGCCACATGGAACTACGAGTCCATTAAACCTCTTTTTCTTTATAAGTTACCTAATCTTGGGTATGTCTTTATCAGCAGCATGAAAACAGACTAATACATTTTTATCCCAACACCTTGCACTATCTGGTGAGGGAACATATTTAATAAGTATTTGTTGAATACAGAAATATGTTTTATTTACTTCGTTTTAATCTGATGTGACGGAGACCAAGAGATCACGCAGGACGTATTCGCTTCTTCTTCACTGGAAGATGAGCGTTTTGTAAATAGCTGCATTATCACCTGGGCTAAGATTATATTCTGCAGTTCCCTTTACAGTGAGTATGATCATGTGGCTAACTTCAGGTTAATGGTATATGCCTGGAAGTTTCATGAATGATGCCCAGAAAGTATCCTTAAGGGAGATAATACATCCTTCTTGAATCCCTTCTTTCTGTTTGCTGGAATGCAGATACGATAGAACACAAAGAGGCCTCTTCCAGACGTTGATGTGGTAGATCAAATGTACCCATGCCCTTGATGACAAACTGCATTTATTTACGTAGGACAAACATAAGCTCCTATCTAGCTTGAACTACTATGGCTTAGGGCGCTTTATCTCTCACAACTAAAACTAAATCTTAACCATTGATATAAATATCAAAATAATTTCTGTTAAGTGTATTTTTTTTTGGTCATTGGTATAGGTTGAATTTTGTCCCTCAGGAATTCATATGTTGAATTCCTAACCCTGGTGCCTCAGAATGTGACTTTATTGGAAGTAGGATCATTGTAGATGTAATTAGTTAGGATGAGGTCCTTACTAATCAAGTAAGACTGGTGTCCTTATAATAGAGAAATTTGCAGACAGACACATACTGGAGGGGAGGTCTATGCTGAGATTGCAGTTATGCAACTATAAGCCAAGGATCTTCTAGAGCCTAGGAGGGAGGCTTGGAACACATCTTCTTTTACACCGTCAGAAGCAGCATGACCCTGCTGATACTTCAGTCATGGATTTCTTGTGTTTATTGAGATAGTAAATTTCTGTTGTTGAAGCCTCTCAAATTGTGGTAATCTGTTATAGAAGCTCTAATAAATGAGTATGTCCATTTCTTCCCTAGTAATTTAAGATGAACGAAGATCATTACACAATTAAAAATAAAACTAATTTACTTTAGCATTATTATATTAATGTGTAATAATAAAAGTGAACAACTACATTAAAATATGTACAGGTAAATACAGTAGTCCCTTCTTATTTGTGGGGAGTATGTAACGATACTCCCAATGGGTATGCCTGAAAATGCACACAGTACAGAATCCTACATTTATCATGTTTTTCCTATACATACCTGCCTAGAATAAAGTTCAATGTATTAAAAAATTACACATAGTAACAGATTAACAGTTACTACTAATAGAACAATTAAAACAGTATACTATAATAAAAGTTATGTGAATGTGATCTCTCTCAGATATTTTCTGTAACATTTTCAGACTGTAGTCAACTACAGGTGACTGCAGAAAGTGAAGCTGTGGATAAGGGGGGACTGTTATAATAGAAACAATATAGTCAATCTTCAATCCTCAGTGCTTCTTTTGACCATTCCCCCAACCCCAACTAGAAAATGCCTTTCACTCCCTTCGCCCCTTATTAATCTTCAGCATGACATTAGTTATATTGCCCATATCCTTGTATGGAATTACTAAATAGTAAGAAGTTAAGCAAAAATGTATAATGAACGTAAGAAAGCAATGGCTCTGTGCATACTACCATTAAAATAGTGACACCTATATAAATTATATTTAGGTCCCGAAAAAAACACTACAATGATTCTGTTTCTTTAACTCAGATCACTCAAATATTATGTTCTAATGGTTATTAGATTTGTCATCTATTGTAACAATTACATTATACATAAAATTTAATAACAACATAGTCAACATGAGCCTTCAAAAGAGCTCTACAAGTTACCTGTTTTCTTATTAAGCTAAAAGCGTAGCAGAGAGAAATAAGTGCAGTTTTGAAAGCTGTGTGTTATAAATAATCCAGTGTTGCACCCTCCACAATGATGTTGTCCATGAACTCTGAATGTAAATTGTAGATTACTTTGAAATAACTAGGTTAGCAAAACAAATTTAGTTCCAAGCCAGGTGTTTTCTTAAGTATGTTTAGATGCTTTTTTTTGCAACTTTGTTAGATATACTTTGCTAAATATATTTAAATGAATCTTTGCTTTTGTGCACAGAGCAAATCTAATATGTTGCTTCATAGTGTGTTGGAGAAACATTTTTTATTTCTTGCCAAATGAGATCATTTATGGCACACCTGACAAGACTTTTTCTTGAATCATGCCTGAAGCAGTGGCTGAACTATGGCCTAAGCCAGGTAGCTGTATTTATCACTTAAATGTATTGCCTTATATTAAATTGATTTTATATATTATATACGTATGTTATTCTAAATAATGGCAGTTTTTATAAAATTTCTATGAAAATTGTTCCTAAGAAAAGTAATATTTGAGGTAAGATGCCTAAAGTTCTATACTCAATAAAGCTCTAATTCAATAAAGAAAGGGACTTCATTCATCTTTTTACACCTTAAATATCTAGGCTGCCATAACAAAGTAACACAAACTGAGTGACTTCAGCAATTCAAAATTTATTGTCTCACAGTTCTGAAGGCCACAAGTCTGAAATCAAGGTGTTGGCAGAGCCACACTCCCTTTGGAGGTGCTGGGGAAAGTTCTGTTCCAGGCCTCTCTTCTAGTTTTTGGTAGTTTCTTGTATTTGCATATTGTTCTCCATCTGCGTGTGTCAGTCTGTTTCCAAATTTGCCCCTTTTTGTAAGAACACCAGTCATATTGAATTAGGGCCCACCTGAAAGATTTCATTTTAACTTGAATACCTTTGTAAAGGTCCCATTTCCAAATAAGGTCACATTCTGAGGTACTGGATGTTAGGACTCCAACATGTCATTTTTGGGGGACATAATTCAACCCATAACACTCTCTACATCTGGCAAGATGGTTGACATGGAGCTTACATCCAGTAAATGTCTATTAATAGATACACAAATGAATTATGGGAGGGAAGATAATTGAATTGAATTTACACATAAATCGTGAATCCTGAGATACTTATTACTATCATAGGAGCAAGTTATATGTGCATATGTGTGTGCTTAAGGCCAGCATTTAATATTGGTTACAGCAAACAGAAAAATTTTTAGGCCATGCAAGGAAAAATTCAGGGATACAGCCAGTTTTGCTTATTTTCCTTTGTTCTATATTTTAAACAAATGATCATCTTTTCTTTTCATCACCAGAAGAAACAACATATTGGACCTTGGCAGAACCAATCCATTAGAGTAAATCCAATGCATTCATTGATATTTACTGTGTTGTATTTGTTCAATATAGGATGATTGAACGAACTTGAATCTACTATAAGTTCATTTATCTTTTCTACGCCATATGTACAAGTTGCAGATTTTGTGAATTAAATGGAGATAAGAATAAAATTGTGTTTTGAGATTTTAATCCTGCATAATTTGCTTTAAATCAAGAGAAAATTTAGGAGTAAAAGCAGCAGAGGGTATATTTCTGTATACCCATCATGCTCAGAATCCTGCCTAGTGTGGAAGGCAAGGGTGTAATTTGATGAGCCTTTTCTTGTGTTGCCTCCTTAAAGACAGTTCTGAAAACTGTATTTCTTCTTGGATTGATTTTTAGTGTCTATAAAAACTTTATAATAGTGATTTATCAATCCTTCTACTCTCTTTATAATTAATTATCTCAATTACCTATAAAAAAGTTATATATGGGTTCTACCCATATATAACTTGTATTAATTCTATGGATCAATAGGTATATCAAGATTTCAGACTGTACTTAACTATACTTCTACCAGTCTTAGGTAAGGCTATATAGATAGCCTTTGGTAACTGCTGAGTGTGGAGTTGAAGTAGGGATATGACATTACTATTAGGTTATTGAAATGTCAAAAATCTTTCAAGTTGAGGGAAAGAAACTGAAATTAACATATGATCAGGAAGTCAGGTGTTTAGCCAGGCTTAGGAAAACCTGGAACCAGGTGTTGAATGCCGGCGGAATTCTCTCTTTTTATTCATGTCTTTTTAATCACTGTTTTTTAGTTTCTGTCTATTAACTTCCTCCTTTTGCACTGATGACTTGTGTTCTTCATGTGCAGAAACATGGTTAATAATAGATTTGACACAAACCTTCCACAATTGTTACCAAAAACAAATCAAGGACTGACTCTCATTTTTTCTTTTTTGTTTGTTTGTTTGTTTGTTTGTTTTTGACACAAAGTCATTCTGTCATCCAGGCTGGAGGACAGTGGTGCAATCTTGGCTCACTGCAACCTCTGCCTCCCAGGTTCAAGTGATTCTCCTGAGTAGCTGGGATTACAGGCATGCCCCACCATGCCAGGCTAATTTTTGGATTTTTAGTAGAGACAGGGTTTCACAATGTTGGCCAGGCTGGTCTTGAACTCCTGACCTCAAATGACCTGTCCATCTCGGCCTCCTAAAATGCTGGGATTACAGGCATGAGGGACTGCATCTGGCCTCATGTTCTATTTTTTAAATTTCCTAGGGAAAAATCATTCTAGGGAAAAATTTTCATTGGCCAGAATTGGGCTATGTATTTATTCCTGATCATCAACCATGGCTGGGAGATGGGGTCCCGTAAAATCATGGAGACACCTGGTCCAGCCATAGGGAGTTGTAGGAACAGACACTTGCAACAGAAGTATTGAGTTTTTGTCCTAGAACGAAAGGAACTGAGAACTAAAATACTGTGATTTCCACAGAAACAAACCAACCCAAGACTCTATTTTAAAAACTTTCTCATTCTGTAAGAAGCCTTGTGCTAGATCCTCAGGAAATAAAACATTAAATATCACAGACCCTAACCTCAAACAATGTACAAACTTTTGTGAGAATGGAGTAAGAGAATGGAGCAAGCATAATTATCAAACATCTATAGGGCAACGAGGACATTTCCTCTCTGTTCCTTAAAATAACCCTGCAGAAATGTATTCGTTTAGCTGTATTATAGGCAAAAACAAAACAAAACAGAAAACAACAACAACAAAAACTATCACCATGAAATAGCTTTACATAGAACAGTAGATGGGTTCAAAGGAATGAGAGAAATCACATTTAAGATAAACAGGAAAGGGTTCACGGAGAAGGTAATGTGAGCCTTTAGTGATAGGTACTATTCTTTGATGATGATAATGTTACCAGGAAGTGTGGGGGTCCTTGGTTCTTGTCTTCTTGGAGGAAACAATTCAGCCAAGAGACCAACTAGTAAAAGAAGCAAAGGGCTTATTAAGGAAATAGAGTAGACTCCAAGAGAGGAATGGACTGACCGGGCTGGGAGCAGCCCAGAAAGTTCTCTGTTGGGTTTTTATTCTGCTGGACTATTTCTTTAAGTTCCCACCTCTGTCTCCAGTCTCCTCCCTTGTCTTTTTCTACTTTCCTAATTCTGTCTTAAGTCTTTGCCTTGTCCCTGCCTAGTTCCCTCCCAGGTCTGTGGGACTTCCCCTTACTGTCAGTTGATGCACATGTGTGAGCACAGGTGATCAATACGAATCCTACCTAACAGCAGGGCAGTGTTGCTCATTACCACCACCCCAGGAAGGTTGTATAGTGGTTAAATCTGTGCTTATTGTTCTTATGTATCTCTTAGAATTCCATTTTGCCCTGTTTCCCTTCTTCTCAGCATGTAGCTAGTGACATTCTGACATTTTAACTGTGGAATGGGCAATTACCGGGCATCGTAAGGGGCATTTTGGGTGTTGCTTTCTGCATAGGAATTTTCCCTCCTTTCTGCTCATATCTAGTATGAATATTTTGGGTGGTCTCTGGGGCATGGGATTTTCCAGAGCTTCCTCCCCCAGGTGCTTTATTTCCTGCTCATGGCTAACTATCTGCCTACTCTAACAATAAGATTACAGACTAAAACCCTGGGGTTAAAAACCATGTTGTATATTTGGGCAAAAATGAATTATCCAATAGAGGTTGAATATTGAGGCAAGTCAAGAGTAGGAAAATAGTTTAAAACTATGTTTAGTTATTTTAATAGGAAAATAATATTACCCTACTTTTAATAGATAAGGATTAATAGACACAAATATAAATATATAGGTGAGATAAGAAGGTTCTGAGATTCTTTTTGATTTTCCGTTCAATAAACGGATTCTTAGCAAGGCTGTGGCTTCTCTGTTACTCATTTTAAAAGTAGAAATGGCATTGAGATTTACTGATGAATCATGTGCTATGGAACAGATTCTGATATTTTAATTATCTCAGTTTGATGTTACAGAAAGACATCTTAAAACAAATTGCGTACCAATTCTTAATTAACGACACTATAATATGGTTTATTACTAGAGTTGTACTGAAGATACACGGAGGCAAAATGAAATACAGAACTATACAAATCTTTTCAAATAATAAGTACTACAAATAAAAGATAAATGTCATCTACACTAGTCTGAATTAACTTGATAATTACTTGATGACTCATTTTGGCATTATCACTGTTTATTTAGTAAAATATTTGGTTAGTTTTAAGAGTTGAAGTAACGTGTTAGCAAAGTTAGTGAAATTGCAGAAACAAACCATCTAGCCCTCAAAAAGTCACATGAACGGTGGAAGCTAACTTGTAACAATGGGCAGAGCCATTTGCTACTGGAAGGATAATCAGCCTCACCAAGTCAACTTAGATAGTAACCTTAGTTAAGATAGTCATTTTAATGAAAAAATGGCATACATCTTCTGAGTTGTGAATAAGAATTGTCCTCATTCACATCTGGAATTGATAAACATATTTTTGTTCAGCAAGCAGAGAATTACTTTTGTGAATTACATATTTCCTCAGGCCACTCAGCCTTCGGAGGCAACCAAGGGCTTATGCATGGTAATTATAATTTGATTTGATTCAAAATTTCAACCACGTTTGGGTGATCTTCCAAAATAGCCCCCAGTCTCTTACACTTCACAGTTGATGTTGGAATGCTCTAGTCTTGTAGGCCTTTTGATTATTTTTTCTGCTTGCTCTGTTGCTCCTAGTTTCCTTAATCCTAGTGAGCTACTCGACCGCCCTCATTAGGCTGAGAATGTTTATTGGCTTAAAATGTATTTGTAGACCCAAGATGGAGCTGTCTCTGTTTCTCCACTTTCAAAATTCAGTATTAGTGTTCATAGAAGTTACTTTTCATTCATTCCAAATTTCCTTCACCATTTCTCTCAGAGGTCCATAGACTCCTTGCAGACACAAAATGTTCTGGAAACTACATTAAGTGTGGCTACAAATTACCCCTTTCTCTGAGATTCAAAATATGTGTAAATTTAGTCTTTTCAGTCTTTTTTCTACACAAAGAAGCAGCCCTATCTTAAATGCCATTGGTAGAAATGAACTACTGCAGAATATTGACTCTGGATATCAGAACATATTTCATTTTAAACCATAAATCAGCTACCACATAGGGCTAAGTGAAGTTCAGAGGGTGTCAAGCATGAATCCGAGATCATGACAGGCCTTCATAGAAAGTGCCCAACTGTGGCAGGCAGTCCCTTCATTATACCTGTCCCCAGCCTCAGCATTGTGGCACAGTTAAAAAGTGTTTTGTTTTGTTTCTTTTTTACCTTCTTTCATACAGTAGGAGCACTCAAAATTATCTAATGTATCACTCAAGTGAAAAAAAAAAATCAGGATAACCCACTAAGTCTTAACTAAGTTTGGCTGCCTTTTAAGTACTATGTTAATATTGGTGATGCTTTTCCGGAAACGGAACTGCTTGACCTCTTTCTTCTTTATTATAGAAAACAAAGGATAATGAGTCAGGCAGAACTAATTTTAAATGATAACAAAATAATGATTAAAAACCAAGTTAATTTTGCATACATCGTTTGATGTTGAAAATGCACTAATAAAATGACTGCAAATTAGACATTGTAAGACAAGATAAACAAGCAAAATGAGACTCATCTGTCTCAGTTGCAAAATGAAACACTCAAATCCATTGCCTCTATCATTTTGTATTTATGTAATACTGATCACATCAAACATTATTCTGTTTATAAATGACTTCATATGTGAAACAATGAGATACAGTGGAACTGTTTATAATTCTAGACTTCTGTTTGGAGTAGAACTAACAAGTGTAATACAGGTTAAATAGATAGTATCCGTCATTTGTGTTTTTGTTTCTTGGTTATGATTTCAAGATATGTCATGTCTGGATAGTTAACCGTGTAATTTATAATCCAAACCAGGAAACTTTTGAGAGTGAAAGAAGAAACTACTTATGATTATGTTGGGGCAATATGCATCTACCCTGAGTAAACCAGGACAAATAGTAACTTTATAGCCTTGTGTAATGAGGCTTTATTGTATTTAGCTACTTTTGTTTTGACAGTTTTGTTATATTTTAATTCATGCAAAGATGCCAAAAATTACAGAACTTTAAAATCAGTTAGCAATTTCTACCCTGTCTCTGTACATGTTTCATTGCTTTTTTTCATCTATTATTATCAAATTTCAGAGTTCTTTGAGCATAAAAGTCTTCATTCTAACATAAATAGTACATTTCCATTTGGTGTCAATAATACATATACATAAACCCTTATCTTCCTTCATGTATATTATTTTTTTCATATTGCAAGACATCTTTAAAATATAAAAGCTTTTTTTATTGCTTATGTCTCTAGTTGTTTTTATAATATTGTTGACTTGGGTACATAAAGAAATGATCGATGGTTCATGATATGGTATGGCTCTGTGTCCCCACTAAAATTTCATGTCAAATTGTAATCCCTGGTGTTAGAAGTGGGGCCCAGTGGGAGGTGATTGGATCTTGGGGGCAGTTTCTCATGGTTTAACACCATTCTCCTTGGCACTGTTACTGTGATAGTGAGTTCTCGTGAGATCTGTTTGTTTAAAAGTGTGTGGCACCTCCCCACAACCTTGCTTCTGCCCCAGCTATGTAAAACGTGTCTATTTCCCTTTCACCCTCTGCCAGGATTACAAGTTCCCTGAGGCCTCCCCAGAAGCATAAGCCACTATGCTTCCTGTACAGCTTGCAGAACCAGGAGCCAATTAAACCTCTTTTCTTTATAATTTTCTGAGTCTCAGTTATTTTTTATAGTAGTGCGAGAACAAACTAATACAGTATTGAAGAGAATCACAGAATAGGATGTGATTAACAAATTTAATTCTTATTGAGAATTATTATTTGCAAGCACTAAGCCATGAGCTTGTGCAGATATTATCTAATTTTTGTCCTTAAAAATGATGCTTTGAGATAGGTATGTTATGTTAATTTTCCCATAGAAAAACTGAAGTGAAAGAAAAAGTTTACCCCAAATGACAGAGCTTTTAAGAAGTGAAAATGGCATATAGAAGCAGGTTCTTATCCTTACTATTGTGCTTTTTTTCTACATTTTTATAGAACCTGCACTTTGTATACAATCTGCAAATTCTATATATAGCTCTAAAACCTAAAATAGAAGATGGCATTAAAAAGTCAAATTAGTGTTACAGTAGCCTTGAAAATAATTCTGTAATATATCGATCACAATATAAAGATGGAATATAAACTCAAGTTATTATTTTAGTACACATGAATATGATTAGACAATTCATCAGTTTGTTCAATAAACAACCAACCAATATCCACTAGGAAACAAATTTTAATAAATCATATTTCTTGTTTAAAAAAATGTGCTTCACAGAACCCACAAGTTGTTGAGGTAATAGGGAAAAGTTATCTGTCTTAAAGTTTAGTTTCAATGTCAGGGCTTTCCCAGAAATATTAGAAATAGTTTTACCTGTTTCAGCTCATGACAATACATAATAGAGCCTAAGTACACCAGCTTTGGCAGCCTAGAAGACAACAAAGTTTATCTCAAATCTCAACTTGGATTGGAGGAACATATTCTTTTCAAACAAGTATTTTGTTAAATATTTTGTTTGGGCAAGTATCTTTTCATCCTTAAGAAATATTAATATATTCTTTATTATTTATTATGTATTAATAAACAACCATTATTGAGGCCTATCTCAATGGTGGTCCATTTGTTAAGAGCTTACTGTTATAGAAAGTAATCAGTAACATCATCCAAAACCACCCTCAAATTGTGGATGCCATACATCTAAGGCAAAATTCTAAAAAGGAAAGTCTTCTAATGTTTCATTTATTTTAGATCCAAGGAGTTCTTCTCATTAACATTTCCCTTGGTCTTTGGACTTTGTGTTCCTGAACCTCCTCTTGTTCAGCCTGATTTCTAGCCTTGCTGCTGTGCTATGTTTATTACTGTACTAAAACAAGGTTACTTTGTACAAATAACCAGATGCATCCTCTAAGTAGGTCTCTAAGGACTGCCAGTAATGTTTCCTGAAACAGTCATGCATTAGGCGTGTGAAGTCTGAGAAAGCTGATCACAGGGTTATCTTCCCACCATATGAATCAGATGTTTGTTATTCCTTATTCTGCTCTTCACTATATTGTTAAATGTTAAGAAACGATTGGGAAGAAAGGCTGTTAATTAACAAAAGACACTGGAGAATAGATCACCCAAAGGGTAGGGAAGCCAATTAACTGGAACAGTGAGAAACATTGTGTGTTCAAATCCAGAATTGTGCTGAAGCAGGCACAAAATAACAACACTCACAAGATGACAAAATATAAGGTGGGAAGAGAGTCAGACGAAAGTAGAATTGTAAAGGGCAAAGCAGAAATGAAAGGTCAATCCCTACAGAGCAGGTTATTTACAGAACTCAGTAAAGGGAAATGTAGGCTTATAGTAAGAAATAACTAATAAAAAATGGAGAGAGCTTCCCCCTCTGCCCAAGGAAAATATAACACATTTATTACTTAAAAAAAAGAAAAACTGTCAATAGTTGAAAGTCACTTTGTCAAAATTAGTAGCATTATTACAATATATTTTTAAGTCCATATGGACCAGATTGTCAATTGTACCCTGTACTAAGCTTGAAACTAAGGCTCTTGGGCATTTTTTTCTATCTCAGGTAAGCAATGTGAACAAGCCAAAACAGTTCTGTGTGTGTACAAAATGGCTCCCACCGAGTATGTAAGAATTTTCAGATCAAATATCTTCATAATTTTTAACAGTTGTGAACAATCTCTATCCCTTTTCAGTTTCATTCCTCACTGATGCCCCTAGCCTTGCAAGCCAAAGAGCCTGTAGAGATTTCTGCGGAATAAACCTGCCCATCAGAAGACAGAATCCAATACATTAATTTCATTAACATCTTCTCTAAACAACTGGCCTAAACAATAATTATTCACAGAATGAAGTTAGCTTGTTAGTATAGACTTTTTTATATAGATAATTTAACATGAGAAATCTTGTGTTTTTAAATCTCATGATATGGTATGGCTCTGTGTCTCCACCAAAATCTCATGTCAAATTGCAATCCCTGGTGTTAGAAGTGGGGCCCAGTGGGCGGTGATTGGATCATGGGGGCAGGGAGGCTAGGGTGGGAGGCTAGGCCAGTCTCTCTCTTTTTCATGTTTTTCTGCCTGCTTTATATCTCTGGCAGCTGATTAGATTGTGCCCACCAGATTAAGGGTGGATCTGCCCTCCCCAGCCTACTGACTCAAATGTTGTCTCTTTTGGCAACACCCTCAGAGACACACCCAGGATCAATACTTTGTATCTTTCAATCCAATCAAGCTGAACTCAGTATTAACCATCACATGTATTAAGTGGATGCTTAAGGGATTTAGGGAATACTTTTTCTCTATGGACTGTCTTCTTCCTAGTTTCTTGCTAAAGAAGCCAAGAAAGTTTGATGTTACTAAACTTAGTAGTGGTCTCTTCTTCCAATTTCTCCTTTTCTGAGGCAAAAAACCTTCATGGTTTCACCTTAGAAGTGAGTAGCTGTAAAGGAACCTTAATTAAGGCAAAAATCTAAAATGTGTTTGTTTAGTAGTATATGTAATCACATTCAATGAGATCCATATGTGAGCAAAAAGTAATGAATGCAAATGCTTTTAGTAATTGCTTTCTTTCTCTGGTTAACACATCCCTAACAATATCTGACAATATAAATTTGACCTTTGAGAATTATCTCCCCTAATTTCCCTTGTTTCACTCTCTAGTTCTCTTGATACCATCTGTTCTTTTCCTTCTTCTTCCTTTTATTTTACTTTTCTTTGTCTCTTTTCCGGAAATATGTTGAACATCTATTTTCTTGGGTGCTTTCACTGAGCTTCAGTAAATACATTCGATGTTATTTCTATTTATTCAAATTCTATAAATATGGAATTCTGACTATAGCTATCTTTGTCATTTCGTTGTGTCCTTCCATTTCAATTATTTACAGTGTACTTGCCTGACCCCACACTTACTTTTTATAAAACTAGAACTAATATGTGGATAGGAGATGCTATAGTGAATAAACTATTGTATTAGGGTTCTCTAGAGGAACAGAACTGAGATACAGGTTTATATGAAGGGGAGTTTATAAGCAGAATTGACTCACACATTCACAAGGTAAAGTCCCATGATAGGCAGTCTGCAAGTTGAGGAGCAAGGAAGCCAGTGATGGATCAGTATGAATCCCAAAACCTCCTAAGTAGGGAAGCCAAGAGTGCAGCCTTCAGTCTGTGGCCAAAGGCCCGAGAACCCCCGGGCAAACTACTGGTGTAAGTCCAAGAGTCCAAAAGCCGAAGAACTTGGAGTCTGACGTTTGAGGGCAGGAAGCATCCAACACGGGAGAATGATGAAGGTCGGAAGACTCAGCAAGTCTAGTCCTTCCAGCTTCTTCTGCCTGCTTGATTCTAGCCACGCTGGCAGTTGATTACATCTTCTTTGGCAACACCCTCACAGCCACCCAGGAACAATACTTTGCATCCTTTAAGCCAATCAAGTTGACACTCAATACTAACCATCACAACTATGTTTCGGGTAGTTAGTCCGTTGTAGAAGGACTTTCCAGGAATAGTATGTGACATTTATCTTAACAGTAAATTGGTAATGCAATTACAACTAAAATATAAAGTGTCAGCTTTGGGATCAGTTCTCAGATATCAACTGTCCATCTTAGAGGCTGATTTAACTCCAGGTGTGTTTTAAATTCTCTTGTACTTTGATAAGCTTTTAAAATACATTGGTGGCTGGGCACAGTGGCTCACACCTGTAATCCCAGCACTCTGGGAGGCCAAGGCAGGTATATCACCTGAGGTCAGGAGTTCAAGAGTAGCCTGACAAACATGGTGAAACCTCGTCTCTACTAAAAATACAAAAAAAAATAGCTGCTCATGGTGGCGCACGCCTGTAATCCCAGCTACTCAGGAAGCTGAGGCAGGAGAATTGCTTGAACCTGGGAGGAGGAGGTTGCAGTGAGCTGAGATCCTGCCACTACACTCCAGCCTGAGCGACAGAGCGAGACTCCATCTCAAAACAAAAGTAAAAATAAAAGTAAAATAAAATACATTACTTTTGGACAGGGAACATGTCTTTTTCAGTTCATTGATGTGCTCCCTACTTGTCTCCCCATGCATCAGCCTGCTTCATTTATTTGTGCGATTTGCCTGCTGATAAGAGAGTAATTGAAGTTAAGTCTTCTTCCGCTTGGTGGTATGTGCTTAGGCATATTATTTTGACGTCAGTTCTTTTTTTCTGAAACACAAGACTGAAAATAGGTTTGTTTGAGGATCTAAATTATACATGTTCTTATATATGTGCTTTTCTTTTTTTTTTTTTTTTTTTTTTTTGAGATGGAGTCTCGCTCTGTCGCCCAGTCTGGAGTGCAGTGGTGCAATCTCAGCTTACTGCAAGCTCCGCCTCCTGGGTTCACGCCATTCTCCTGCCTCAGCCTCCTGAGTAGCTGGGACTATAGGCGCCTGCCACCACACCTGGCTAATTTTTTGTATTTTTAGTAGAGATGGGGTTTCTCCGTGTTGGTCAGGATGGTCTCAATCTCCTAACCTTGTGATCTGCCCGCCTCGGCCTCCCAAAGTGCTGGGATTACAGGCGTGAGCCACCGCTCCCAGCCATGTATGTGCTTTTCTTAGAAGTCATCAATGTTCAATCTCTCACAAAAATGTGTAAACATTTATAGACCCATTTAATATTTACGTAGAATCCATATTTCTGTTATAGTAACATATTTTACAAACTATTTTCTCTCTCGAAAAGTTGCAGTTAGCTTTATTTACAGTTATTTCTTTGACAGATGAATTCCTCCTTGCCTCTCAACTGAAACCTCTCTGAGGCCACAGTGACCTCCTGAATTACCAAATCTTTGCCTTTTTTCTTTCATGTCATTTAGCCTTGCTATTATCTATGGCCAAATATTTTTCCTAAAGCATTGAAAGATCTCATGCTTAGACTCAACATTTTTTAATAGGAAGAATAAAGAAAAGTACTATTTATTACCAACTATGTTTCAGGCCTCCTTTTAAGTTCTTTACATGCATTAACTCATTTGTTCCTCAAAATAATCTAATGTAGTAGATAATATTAGATACTGTTATTATCATCTTAGAGAAAACAGGCACAAGAAGCTTAGTGTCATGCTCAAGGCTTTGCAGTACATAAATAGTGCAGACAAATTACTTAAATTTAAGATATATACATATATAGTATATATAACTATATATGTAGTTGTCTGTTGGAGTCTGTTAGTCTGTTGAAGATATACATATTCATTTCAAATTATATATAAAAATATGGTATACATGTATATACATGTAGACACACACAGTTGCAGACAACAAAGAACATTTTGGGTCATTTGTGGTAACTAGGAAATAACTGTTAATGACAAAAGACAGCTAATGTATTTAACAATAAAAGAATTTATCTGTGCAAGAATGTGTTATTTAGGCTGGGCACAGTGGCTCATGCATGTAATCCTAGCACTTTGGGAGGCTGAGGCAGGCTGATCATCTGAGGTTAGGAGTTCAAGACCAGCCTGGCCAACATGGTGTAACAGAATACCACAGACTAGGTAATTCATAATGAACATAAATTTATTTTTTCACAATTTTGTAGACTGAGCATTTCAAAGTAAAGGTGCCTGCATCTGATAAGGGCCTTTTTGCTGCATTATCACATGACAAATGGCAGACAGGCAAGAGAGCAAACTCTCCAGATGAAGCCCTTTATAACATTAATCCCTTTGTGAGGGAGGAACTCTTATGACCTCAGCACCACCTAAACCCCACCTCCCAACATTTGCATTGGGGTTTAAGTTTCAACAAGGGTTTTGGAGGAAACAAAACATTCAAACCATAGCAGTTGGGATACGATCATAAAGGGCAAAGATTTTAGATTGATGCTATAGGTAATGGAAATCATTAAAGATTTTAGGTGGTGAAGGGACATGATTTTACAAGTAGACTACAAAGATCACCTTGGAAGCAGAGAGAAGTATAGAATAAAAAGGGAGAACTTTTGAAGAACATAAGATTACTGGATTGTATGTTTGCAAGGAATACTGGTTGAAGAGGCTCCTGTGGGAAACTAGGGTAAAAGTCAGTTGTGCTAACACAGTGGGAAGATAATTATAAAAGAAGGGACAATGAGATAAATGAATGATGGAGACAGGAGCTGTGGGTAACTGTCAATGGAATTTATGCCTAATATTTTTCCAAACAGATCTTTGGTAAAATTGTTTCAAATACCACTTTCCCATAAGCTGTCTTCTGGTGATGTTGCTTTATCTTGAAAGGTATGCAATTTCTTCTTAACATGCAGCAGAAGCCATTTGAAAAACACCAGTAACATGTAATTCTTTTCTGGAAGGTTACTTGTTCTTCCTCCCACTAGGGATTTTCTCATTGTCAAACAAACAAACAAAAAATAAACGTAATTTACTTATGACTACATTTTACTCAAATAAGGTCGTAGTATACCTATAGCTGGTAGATTGGTGTATGACATGTATTTCTGGGGAAATAGATCCGCTAATAAAGAGTACTTTGTAGAATTGAATGGTTAGTCTTTTTGTTTATTCTTTTGCTTTTTGTTTTGCTAACTAGACTATGTTCTGAATTAATCAAAGTTGTTTGACAAAGCAATACTTATTGCAGATTGTTTTTGTCAGTTTTGTAATGCTTGTTGACATTACTGAAATGCAATTTTATGATTATATCTTTTGAACCTAAATGTCAGTGAGAATTTAATAACTTTTCCCCCTATGTGCTTCTAAAATTATATAACAGGTGATTATACTAAACATAAGCTTCAATGTAAAAGAAGCACAAATATATTATGTTGGGGGATAATTTACTTACATAACTTTAAAGTTCAGCAACAGTGATAGCTTCTGCTGAGGCTTACTAGATCAAATCTTAAAAACTATGTTTCTCTCCACCTTTTTGCTTAGTTTGATAGGAGCCCTTATTGACGTAAAATGGTTGTAGCAGTTTTGATAACTCATATCCTGACATAATCAAATCGAGAGGAAGAGGACTCCTCAGTTAGACTCTTTTTGGGAATGCTTGTCAAACAGAAACTAGGTTGACTGAATCCTCAAGTCTGTCAGGGAATATTCTGATGGGACAGATGTAAAGGAAATACCAATTGGCATAATCTAAACAAGCCCTATCCACATTGGTCAAGCCCCACTTTTCTTCAAACTTGACAGAGAAAAAAGAATTTATGCAGTGTCCTAAAGAAATCCAGCCTTTCCTTTGAAAGAGGAAAACATGGATGCCAGAAAACATAGCAGCCACAAAAATTTAAGCAAATAATGCTTCTCCTGAATACAGACAGAATACCTACTAAAGAAGTGCGTATGTATCTAGAAAAATGACCATGATATAATTTTTACTACCTTGGCTAGGAGTCTATTTGAATTAAAACATGCCAGTGTTTTACTCTGTAGACCAAACACGTTCTATGATTTGTTGTATAGTTCTTTGCCAAAAAATAAGTGTGCAGTCTGAAATTCAAAACAAAGAATTTCCTTCTTGATCCACACTTCAAAGCCTTGCTACTTCATATGATCCTTAAAGAAAAAAGAAAAGAAAAGAGAAAGAAAATCACAACTTGCTGGGGTCTCTAGTATTTAGCAGCTGTTAAATTTTAATA
Organism: Pan troglodytes; assembly: GCF_028858775.2. Taxonomy (NCBI): domain Eukaryota; kingdom Metazoa; phylum Chordata; class Mammalia; order Primates; family Hominidae; genus Pan; species Pan troglodytes. The sequence continues at coordinate 173,560,029 of NC_072401.2, forward strand.
GATGTCAGTAGGGTACTCAGTTAAAAAGCAACCCAAGAAACATCATAAAAAAAGATATAGTCTTTGACATAATCGGAGGCATGATTTTTTTATAGCTGAAAACAGAATGACAATTTCTCTGTGCAATAAAATAATTTGAAGTCAGGAAAATATTTAACATCATCAAGTTAATATTAAAATAAATGGAATATATTTTGCTGATAAACAAGCCATAGTAAGCATTGCTTCAGTCTTTCATTGACCTGGTTGTATAATCATCAATTTTTCATCTTTGGATTCATATCATTATTTTCCAGAAAATTGTGTGCTTATGTTAGCCATACAAACTTAAAAGGATAGCAAAGAACCTGAAAGGTTTGAACTTTCATGAAGTTAATGACATATATCAAATCAATCTAGGCTGAGTCTATAAGAAAATCAGCTCATTAAATAAAATTAACATTTCTGAAGATTACTCAGTTACTTTTTCTGGATGCCCATCATACTGAAGAATCACATTATTCATATGTTGCCTTATTTTAATGATTTAGGTTTGACGGTCCTTATATTTGGGTACCTAAAGTGATGAGAAAAAATGAGTCGCAATGGAGAAAAAGATGACAAACTTTCTTGTAATATAGATGCAATATTGACATATTAACAAGGTGAAAAAAATCTCACTTGCATTGCCAAAGATGCTTTCGAATAAGTTATCACTATGAAGTTTATAGCAGAGCAGTTGCAGTGAACAGGTGTGATGCAAAAGTCAAGTCATTTTCTAAGGCTCACATACGGTATGTTTTGCAAATATTCTACCACACTTGGCAATGTGGAAGAATAAATGTACTAAAAGCTTTCCAATATTTTGACAGCTAGCATATAGTACCCAACTGTTAATGCCAGTGGAAAGTCCAGGAGAAAGACTTTAATTCATTTAAAATTAATTTCAAAATAATGTATGACTGTTACTTTAAAATTATAGAAAGACAGAAATATTCTAAAGGAATAGTTAAAGTTTCTGTGTACTTACATCCCTTGTCCTACTCCATTTCCATGTCTATACCAAAAGCAATCACTTTTAACAGCTGAGGTCTATTTTTCCAGGCTTTCTCTATATGTATATATCATCATTTCCAAGACCTGCAAAGTCAAGTGGTTTTTATAAAACCATATATTACATTCTTCTAATTTTCTTCTTTTCAGATATACTAGCTCTAGAGGAAAATCAGAAAATCAGAAAATTCTTTCCTTCATTTGTTTCTTTTAAAATCCCAAAGGATATTTGTGATAGTCAACTTTACATTATCAATATGGACACTATAATTTTTATACACCTTCATTTCTAAAGCTTTATGTAAATGACATGTACTCTCTCTATATTTTAATTTCCCTATCTGTTTATAGAAAAGTTATGTCCTATCTTCTTGAAAGATATGAACTGAGGGATGAATAAAATAATGGAGAAAATTGCCATATAATAACCTGATGGCAATATTAAAATAAATTCTAATGAAGATCTTCAAATTATTTTATTGTAATAAGCATTATAATTTTCTTTGGCAATAAGCATTATATTTGTAGTTACTTCTAGCTGGTACACTTAAGATTACTTTTTATTACCACCCTTGTATGTAACATTTTTTGTCATAGAAATTAAACATTGAAATAACCAATGACATATAGTCAAACTCTCTGTTAGGCTGTGCAATTCCAGATTCTAGAGAAAGGTTAGGGGTGGAGGTCCCATACAATATCAAGTCATTACCGGTAAAATTTTAAAGATGATTAAATACAGATTTCTTGTTTTGCTAATTAGCCTTATCCCTTCTTATTGTGTTCTTGTTACTGCTAAATAACTTCATGTTGTCGTCATTACAATAAAGGTCACATTCTGGGTTACTCCAGGTCCTTCCAGCCAGCTACTCTTGTTCCCAAAGCCCTTCTCCTACTTCAGGCTTGCTTATTTCATTCTCTGTTATCAATTACCAGTAAAAAGTGATTCCCTGATTTAAAGGAACTTACTCCTACCCTGACGTTATAGGAACATCATGGTCAAAGATTCCTGATTCCACTGACCTAATTCATGTTTGCTACTTTAGAGAGTGAAGTCACTGTGAAACTAGAACAGATGTTTTTCTCTAAGACCAAAAATCTAAAACATTTTCTTTCAGACCACTGGAGGCACATATCTAGGGTAACCAAGGCAGCCACCTTCAGGGTGGTTGGAGCCAGCGTTCTTGGAGTCTGGTTCTTCAATCCTTTTGTCATGTTTCATTCTCACACCTGGCTATGCAGCCTTGAAGAATCTTGAGGAAAGAATGGACTTAATCAAGCGTTTTAAAATTATTTGTATGTTGTTGTACTAATTTCTGCATACATGTTTAGGGAAACAGGTAGATGAAAAAAAGAGAGTTTGAAGAAATCATTGTCTCAATGTTAGTCCTGTTTAAAAAAAATTCCAGTGATTTCTGTAGTGTCATACTGGAGCAAATTTCAAAGTCTTTCAACCATCAGTTCAAAGATAAAACTAGATAATCTGTGTTCATTTTGTGCTGTAGTGAGTATTTTTGACATTGGGAAAATCTTACAAATGTTTAGGAAAAGTGTCAGAGAATTTCCCTGACAGTACTTTTATGGTATCTGTAGGTTAAAGTTGCCAGGTAAAATACAGAACACTGAGTTAAATTTGAATTTCAGTTAAACTACGAATACTGTTTAGTATAAGTATGCCCACTACAACATTTGAAACATACTAAAACATATTCACTGTTTTTTGAAATTCAAATTTTACTGAACATCCTATATATTTATTTGCTAAATCTGGCAACGCTATTACAGATTGAGCATCTGTAATTCAAAAATCCAAAATCTGAAATGCTCACAAATCCAAAACTTTCTAAGTATCAACATAATGCCACAAGTGGAAAATTCCACACCTAACCTCATGTGACAGATAACAGTCAAATGCAGTCAAAACTTTGTTTCATGCACACAATTATTTAAAATGCATCAGGCTATTTGTGTAAGGTGTATATGAAACATGAATGAATTTTGTGTTTAGACTTGATTCCTATCCCCAAGATACTTCATTATGTGTATGCAAATATTCCAAAGTCCAAAAAGATCTGAAATCCAACACTTCTGGTTTTAAGCATTTCAAATAAGGGCTATTCAACCTGTGTATGTGGTGGTATCCCCCATATATAGAGGATGGGGAAAGATGGTTCAAGCAACAATAGCTTCTCAAGGTGGCATGTTCAAATTCCTCTAAACAGGGACACATGTGTATGCTACTTTTCCTTTGATAAAAGTATAATAGTTACCATTAAAAGAGAAATGAAAAGGAAAAGTAAATATCCCTTACAAATGCCAAAATTATTCTAATGAACAATATGAATCAGTTGTTATGCTTTCTTCTCATCATCCTCCTCTTCATAATGATAGTAACAATAACATTTATAATATAATAATTACAAATAACGTTTTTTAAGACAAAGCCTCTCTGTGTTATCTAAGCTGAAGTGCAGTGGTGTGATCACAGCTCACTGCAGCCTTGAACTACTGGGCTCAAATGATCCTCCCACCTCAGCCTCCCAAGTAGCTGGCACTACAGTTTATGACACAACACCTGGATAATTTTTTAAAAAAATTTGTATAGACAAGGTCTTGCTGTTACCCAGGCTGGCCTCCAACTCCTGGTCTTAAGTGATGCTACCACCTCAGCCTCTCAAAGTGCTGAGATTTCGGGCATGAGCCCCCATGATCAGCCACAGATAACATTTATTGAAAGTTTTCTATCAAGCACTTTTAATTAGCTACAACTTTTAATACTTACCCTGCTGGAGTGTATGGCCCAGGAAGGACCATATCTGCCCTGTTCATTGCTCATTTCCCAGAAACCCATGCAGTATCTGACAATAATAGGTAGTATGTGTTTAGTGAATGAAAAAAAAATGATTAAATGAGGTAAGAATTATTATCCCGGTTTCACAAATGGATAATGTGCGGTTTATTGATGTTGAGGTCTTTCCTCCCAAACAGAATTTAAGTTACAGTGCCTAAGCAGAAATTCAAATGTGTTTGACTTCAAAGACGGCAGACTGCTTCAGGAATTAATCCACATCCATAAGGGGCAGGAATTGTTGCTGAAGGGATATGAACTCCTTCTGGCTTATAACATACTAGCTCATATGCAACCTGCTTGCAAAAGCTGTCTCCTTAGAACCTCAAAACAACTATGTAAGATGGATGTTACTATCCTATTTTTAGGGAATAAACTGAGGCATAGTGACTATAAAACCTAGATCCAAACATGAGTCTGTCTTTCTCAGTAAAATGTATAATAGTACCAGTGTGTTACCTTCATATGTAAGAAAATATATTGTGTTTCAGGAATAGAGACATCAGAATAAAATTAGGTTAATTTTTTGTCACATATTTTACATAGATGTAGAAAATAGAAAATGCCCAATATCTGCGTTCCTGAATCAACATTTTTATTTATATAATATTATCGAATATTAGGCATGCCACAGCTAGTTGTGATCCCCTTAATTGAAGCAAAATGCTTTAAAAATGAGGAAATATATATTTAAAAATATTTAAGAACTCGTAAGTTTAAACAGGTACTTAGAAAAATCACTTTTCCTCTAAGTCTACTTACTAGTTCTCTGATACTAAGATACAATGCCATGATGAAGTAGTTCATTTCTACAGACTGCTAAACTGAAAAACAACTATTTCAGATCATGTTTTCAGGGCCATAGAGTGGGATAGCCAAGAGAGAAGGCTGTGTTTGTAACCCATAGTCCCACAATTTAGTCTCAAAATATCCAAAGATCTTCCTTTCCTCCTTTGCCCACCCACCCATCCCTCTCTAGCCAAAGAGCTTGGGGTTGAAACTAAACCAGAACACATCATCATCATTATTTTTCCCCAAGTTGCTATTTAAGAAGTTTAGACGTGCAGTTGCTTCATGTTGATGATGCTTGCTATTCTCTCTTGGGTAAAATAATCGGATGTAGTATTAAGACTGTCACTAAGAATTGTTCATGTATAATTTATACTCACAATTAAAAAGCATTTTTAACCAAGTGTCACAACACAGTGACAACTAAATTAGACTGTGATTTACATTACCATGTGCTGCACTTGATTTAGTGTCACTCTAGAGAAATTGACAAACAACCCATGTAGAGCAAGGCAGAGGTCTTAGTCAAGATAGGGCTCACTCCCCAGGTGGGAATAAGGTGAGGGATAGCCAGTGCATGTTGATGCCATTATGATTAATAATTAATATTAGAATATGTACAGCAATAGAAGTGCAGCCCTTTTAGTAATTGCACAAGACTACTCTAGATAGGCATAGTAAGTAGTTAATTCTTTTTACAATATAATTAAAATGAAAGTGAAAAAGTAACTGTAGAGAAAGAAAACATAAATATTTTCTTTAATGTTTGAAATTTTTTGAAAAGATGGAATCTTGCTCTGTTGTCCAGGCCTCAAGCAATCCTCCCACCTCGGCCTCCCAAAGTGCTGGGATTACTGGCAGAAGCCACCCAACCTGGCCCAACTGTTTCTTTTAAATATGATGAAATCAAAGTTAAATGATTCAAGTGACAAAGTTGATACTGAATCGCCCCAAAATAGCTTCAAGTGCATTTTTGAAGGGGCCTATTGTCACACCATGAGCTGAAAGAGTTCCAAGGGACTTGTGTGCTTATTTGAGACATGTCTGGCAAAGACTGACTTTTTTTTTTCATGGAAATTCAAGGATAAAATAAAATACATAAATTAAAAGCCAAAGATACAAGGCATGGAATAAGATGGATATTCTAGAGAAATCACATGACTAAATGACATCATAATAGAAATGGAAAACAAAACACAACAAAAATGTGTGGTGGTGGAAGAAGTGACCTGGAATATTAGAAGTCAGACAGAACACTTAGAGGAGACCATATATGACTTAATTTTAATTATTGTTTTAAGTAGTGATGAATTTGGGGACTGTAATGTCTACATGAGCTCCAACTAGACATCTTTATAAGTGACAACCGTAAAATCTGGACACAATATCTTGAAGCAGCTACTAGAATTAAAAATATTAATACAAAGTCTTCTGTGGTGTCCATGTTCAGAAGAGGAGTTATATTTGCGTTCACTCTTTCTAGCCTGGGAGTAGGGACTGTTAGCAGTCATAGATGAGCAGAATCCCTTGCGTGAAAAAAGCCCCAATTCTCTGGTCTGGGAAATCAAAATATCGAGTCATGGCAACTCTGTTTTCTGGAGTAGGGGGAGGGGAGAATCTAGAAGAGGAATATCTAGAGATGGCATCCCCAAATTTAATCTGCCTGCATCTGTGATAGACCTCTGAGTCGTGTATGCATAAAGCAGATTCAGAGCACTTTAGCTAAGGCAAAGGATCTCAGGTGAGGACCGAGTTGCTGTCCAAGACTAAGACAAAACAAAACTAACTAACTGAAAATTACTCATGGAAGAAGAGAGTATCCAGTCTCCACGGCTTAATATTCATGATGTCTATGATAAAATGCAGTCTTATGTGACATAAGAGAAGCATGAATAAAGAGCTTTTTCTCAAAATTAAAAAGAAAGAAAGAAAGTGAAGCCATTTCTGCAATAGATGACTTAGACACTGAAATTAGTAGGAAAGAAATTTAAAGTCACTATTTTGACCATACTCAATTACATAAAAGAAAATACTTCTCCACTTAATGAAAGATGGGAAATATGAGCAAAGAAATAATAATGATTAAAAAGACCAAATGTATCTTGATTTTTAAAAATGCAGTAGTGAAAAAAAAAACAGAAAACAAAATGACTAAATAGAATTAACAGCAGAATGGAGTCAGCAGAGGAACAAGTCAGTAAACCTCAAAATAGATCAACAGAAATGCTGAAAAGTAAATAAACAGAGCCTCCAAATATTGTTAGATACTAAATAACCTAACATAAGTGTCATTGGTTGTCCATCAGGGAAAAAGAGGGAAAGGCATAAATATATTTAAAATGTAATGGTTGAAATTTTCTAAAATTTGAATAAAGATTTATATTACAGATTTAATGAAGAATACTTAAAATGAAAAATATCTGGGTAAGCATAACATTCTGTTTTAATTATTTATTTTATTCTTTCCTTAATTTCTTAATACTGCATATTACTGTTTAAAGTAAAACTGTAATCATTGTCTTGTAAACATTTATAACACATATAAGTCTAATACACGTGACAACAATAGCCTCAGTCATGACTGGGAATAAATTGACCTACATGGTGCCTAGATTTCTGTATTTTATACAAAATGATAGTACATTAATTCTAAGTAGACAGTTGTCACAGTCTGTCCATCCTACTGTAACTAGATGGCTTAAAAATGACAACAATTTATTTCTCACGGTTCTGGAGCCTAGGAAGTTCCAGTTCAACATGTTGGCAGATCTGTTGTCTGGTAAAAGCCAACTTTCCAATTCACAGACAGCACGTTCTCACTGTGCCTTCGTGTGGTGGAAAGGATAAGAGGTCTCTCTGTTGGCCTCTTTCATAACACTAATCCCATTCATGATGACTCTGCCCACATGGCCTAATCACCTCCCAAAGGCCCCACCTCCTAATACCATGACCTGGGGATTAAGATTTTATTGTATGAATTTGAGGGGGACAAAAACATTCAGTCTGCATCAACTGTGAAAATTAAGAATGTAGACTGTAATCTATTATACAACCAATAGGAAATTAACACAGAGAAGTATAGTTTAAAGCCAATTGAAAAATTCAAATTTAATTCTAAAATTTGTACAAACTAAGAAAAGCCAAGGAAGGAAAAACAAAAGCCAAATGGGAACAATTATGAAACAAATAATAAAATAATAGACTGCAATCCAATTACAATAAATTATATTAAATATTAATTAACTGAAAATCACAATGAAAATGGACAGACCTCATTTTTATCTAAATAAATCATAAAAAGAATAGAAAATAAAGCATAAGTTAGAGACAAAAGAAAAAATCCAGAAATTGAGAACAGAAGAACAATAAAAATAAGTTATTAAAACCAAAGGATCATTGACTCTTGTCAGGGGTGACAAGTTAATTCATTGTGGAATGGATAGTCTTTTCAACAAATGGTGATAGAAAATTGGCATTCATATGTAAAATAAGGAACCTCTATCTTTATCTTATTCATTACACAAAAATTGACAATCTTTAAATAAAAGATTGTAGAATCAAAGTGCTAGAATATAAATTGTCAATGAGAAGACAGTGGAAAATATTTGTGGCATTGTGTTAGACAAGATTTCTTGAAGAGCATAGATACAAACACACACAACAGAGGGAAAGAAATGGTTAAATGGACTTTATCCAAATTAAAATCTATTATTCTTTGACAATTCACCATTTAAAAAAATAAAAGGTGGCTGGGCGCTGTGGCTCGCGCCTGCAATCCCAGCACTTTGGGAGGCCGAGGCATGTGGATCACGAGGTCAGGAGTATAAGACCAGCCTGGTCAAGATGGTGAAACCCCTTTTCTTTTTTCTTTTTTTTTTTTTTTTCGAGACGGAGTCTCACTCTGTCGCCCAGGCTGGAGTGCAGTGGCGCAATTTCAGCTCACTGCAAGCTCCGCCTCCCGGTGAAACCGCTTTTCTACTAAAAATGCAAAAAAATTAGCCAGACATATCCTATAATCCCAGCTACTCGGGAGGCTGAGGCAGAGAATTGCTTGAATTCAGGAGGCGGAGGTTGTTGTGAGCCGAGATCGTGCCACTGCACTCCAGCCTGGGTGACAGAGTGAGACTCTGTCTCAAAAATAAATAAATAAATAAATGGAAAGTCAAAGACTAGGAGCAAATGTTTTCAAAACTATATCTAACAAAGGATCGTTTCCAAAATATATAAACAATATTTATGATTCAGTAAGACAACTCAATTTAAAAATGGGTAAAAGTTTTGAATGTGACATTTGACAAAAGATATATGAAAGGCAAATAAACATCAGAAAAGCTGCTTACCATCACTATTCATCATAGAAATGCATCTTAAAGTTACAATGACATACCCATATTAATTATTAAAAATAAAAAGACTTATAATACCAAGTGCTGGAGAAGGTATGGAGGAAATGTATTCTCATACATTTCTGATAGAAACACAAAATGATATAGCCACACACATTGAAGTAGTTTGACATTTAATCATACACTTAGCATGCGATTCAACAATCTTATTCCTAGGTATCTACCCAAGAGAAATGAAGACATATACCTATAAAAAGATGTATGTCAATATCCTTAAAACTATTACCTATAATAACTAACCACTAGAGACACAAATATCCATCAGCTAGTGAATGATAAATAAATTTTTATATTTATATTATCATATACTAATCAGCAGTAAAAAGTATCAAAGTACTGGTATATAAACAACTTGTATGAATCACAAAAGTATCAACCTATGTAAGGAAGCCAGAAGAATGATGAAAACACTCCACTTGTCCATATTTTTGATATTCTAGAAAAGAAAAAATTATAGGTACAGAAACAAACCTATCGGTTGCCTGGATCTGGGAGTTGGGATTGAGTGCAAAATATAAAAGGTGTTGTAGTTTTTTTAAATTTTCTTTTTGTGGGGTTCTAGAAATGTTTGATACTTTAACTGTGTTCATAGTTACATGATAATGTACAACTGCCAAAATGCATCAGAATGTTAGCCTAGTGAATATTTTTGTATATAAATTGTATCAAAATAAACTATGGGGAACAATAAGCTATTTGCATGAGCATAGTCTTGGTATTAAAGAAGCAAGCAATTGAGTTTCAATATAGATTTCTTTTTTCTGTTTTTGTTTTGTAGTTAAACAGCATATATTTAGTGAATACATTCAGGGGCATTTTATCATTTTAATTTCTGATCATTTTACCAATGGAAATTGTACTTTTAGTATTACTTTTATTTAGTATTTATTAATACTAAATAAAAATTTCGTATTAATATTTATACAAATTAATTTTTAAATCATTTAAAGATGAAAACATTTTCCAGCAGATTTCAAATGTTCAGAACTTGAATTAAAATGTAATTAGCACTGAAAAGTTACTGTTTGTGTTACCCTATGGCAAAGGCTTCCAAGTTGGTTACCCCTAATGACTAGTAGCGTTTAAAAAATATATTTTTATTCTCATTCAAAGTATTTCAGTCTTCTTGTTACATTATGGCTTTGTGTGTTTACAGAGTTTATTCTATATTGGTGAACCAGAAACCCAACTTTTTATCAAATCAGCTCTGAGTCTAGAAATAAAATTAGAAAACTAATAAAAGTAGAGATGTCAGGGCTCTTGCCATTTTCCTAGCAGCAGGAAAATCATTTATTTAATGTATCACGGTCTAGTATTACAGATATTAAAATAGATGGCAAAATTTATATTACAGATTCCATTTTGAGAAAATATAACTCAGACATATGCTTTCCTGAAATTCACCATTTAGAATTTATCACAGTTAAATCACATATTTATGTATGCTATACACATAGAATAAAGACTAATTGCTAGGAATCTAAATTTGAAAACCCTATTATTTGAGTGTCATCTGCTAATATTTGGACCTCTTTATATTGACAAACCCAAAAGCAGCCCATTATAAAAATATGGAGAATTCATGCTAAAAACCATTTCACTTATTGCAGGTCTTTCTTAACACAATTAATTAAAAGCATATCATTTTCCATGTAATTGTTTCAACAATTTCTTATCATACTTGATTACAAAAGTTATTCCCTTCCACACCCTACTTCCCTCTATGTTTCTGTCATTTGGTAAGTCAAGACCTCTTTTTGTAATATGAGTGCTTAAGATGGAAGGATCATTTTATTCTTTGACTTCTATTCTGAATATATCAAATATTTATATGATCTTATTAAACTAAATGAGGGTTATGGAGTATAGTGTCACCAAAACAACAATTATTGAATAAAATGAATATTTTCTTCCTCTAAACAGATATTTATATCATATTTACTATAGAAAATTTTATTATAAAAAAGATGGGGTTCATCGTCTTGGGTTTAAGTAGAAAAATGTTTTCAGCAGTCATCAATTTTTTCATGAATACACAATTCACGCTAAAACTTTCACATATTTGAAATCATCCCACAAGTCTCATACTTACTGATATTTTATTTATTTATTTATTTTTGAGACAGAGTCTCACTCTGTCACCCAGGCTGGAGTGCAATGGTGTGACCTCGGCTCACTACAACCTCTGCCTCCCAGGTTCAAGAGATTTTCCTGCCTCAGCCTCCCAAGCAGCTGGGACTACAGGTGTGTGCCACCACACATGGCTAATTTTTTGTATTTTTTTTTTTTAGTAGAGATGGGGTTTCACCATGTTAACCAGGATGGTGTCAATCTCCTGACCTCATGATCCACCCACCTCGGCCTCCCAAAGAGCTGGGATTACATGTGTGAGCCAGCGCTATTTTAAAACATTAGAAAACACATGGCTTTTCCTGAGAATTTCATAATCTGATTAAGGATATAGCACTTATATGTGAAAATAATTATTTAATTATTAATGATAAATATGTCCTTGGGTAAATGAAACAAGAAAACAATCAGTTGAGATTGATGTTGGTTTTGAAATTACAAAAAACATAGGAGGTTCAAAATATAGGAAGAACCTCTTAAGGTTAGACTATTCCACAAGAATTTTATAAATTATAGCATCAAAAACAGACTAATAACTAAAATATTAGAATATCCTTCAGGAAACATGGATTTGATTAAGGAGGCAATGGAAAATAATTGAATTTAATAATGATGAGAGCAAAACTATGGAGCAGGATTTCAGAGCACAAAATTTCCAAAATAGGCCAGGAAGACTGATAATAAAGGAAGACAAATAGAGCTAATCTGAGACACTATTGCAGGATGCTGAATTACCCTGATTTAAAGTTGGGGCCAAGAGAACAACAAAGATTTGGAGTAGCAGTGATCATACTAGGCCTACTAAAAGATGGAAATGTTGATACTGCTTAACCAGCGAATCCCTGCCCACCCTCTACCTCCAGACTATATTTAAGAAGATTGGGAAGGCAAGATACAGAATAAAATCTTGGTAACAAGAGACTATAGAGTACAACAACAGAGGGGGTAAGAAAATGATTGAACCATTTTCCATATGTGGTAGCTGGGCATTAGAAGCCCCCACAAAGGCCTTCTGAAGAACATACATGAACCTTTCCAGAGCTAGCAACTAGACACCTACCAGCAGGGAGCATCTGCATCCTGAGAAGCTGGCCAGAGAAGCCATGAAACAGCAGGGAAACAATTACAACTGAGGGAAGTAAAGTAAGGAAATATTTTTCTTTCCTTCTCCCCCACTCCCCTTCCTCATGTAATCAGAGCAATTGCATGGAGATGGGCAGGAGGCATCTCAGGACCAGACCATGTTCATGTTTTCTTTATTTTTCTACCTGCTAGAATGGGAGGAGAACAGAATAAACACAGTTTCAGATCCCTGGAGCTGCAGATGTGAAGAGTGATGGTGAAGAGAGGCTGTCTGAATTTGAATTTGTTTTACAATTCTAAACTGGATTTTTAAAAGTGTTCAGGAAGTTGTAAAATTCATCCAATATATTAATCAAGATATCTTCTAACTAGCAGAGAAGAGTGATTTGACATAATCATATGGGAGAAAAAAATAATATTGTCTCACACAAAGTTTATAATCTAATATTATAGTTAATATTATAATTAATTAATTATACAAATTAATCTGAGGGAAACAAATCCAGATAAATAACTGGATTTTGGACATAAAAGAGAGCAAAACTAAAACATGCATACAGCTCATCATTCTGATAGTCTTTAAGATTGTATTGCTATATAACATTGAGAGAGATAAGTGGGAATGTTGCTAGTTCAATTTTATTTAAGTTTGTGAACTTCAAGAAGCAGTGTTATATAAGCAACAAGAAATACACAGCTCAAGCCTGACAGCTCTTGGCTGGAGATCTAGTTCCCATAGGTAAGAATCTAATTGAAGCCTTAGGAGGGATGAGTTGTGTGAAGTAAGACAAAGAGAATGGTAAACAAAGCAATAAATCTTCCATATTCAGGAGGTTGTAAAAAAAGAGAGAGGTGGGAAAGTATATTATCACAGAGTGCAAGAAATGTTAGTATTAGAAATTCAGGTGTCTGCAAATTTGGAAGTGCAGTAAAAATCAAGGAGGAGGATGAATGCTGATTTCATCATCTTCAAGAGCAGATTCATTTCATGAATGAGACTAGAGGCACCATTGACAATTTGATGACAGGTGAGGACATTCAGTGACTTCATCAAGGAGGTTGACTCTGAAAGCAAGGAGAATCAACAATTGATGTTATGAAGGGACACAGGAATCAGGACAGATGATGTATGGAAAGAGATTAATGAAAGAAACAAACTGGCAATAGCCAGTACAGCAAGGGAGTAGAGAAGTTATCAGTGAGAGGGTAGGGAGGCTGGTCATTGAAAGAAGCGAAGTGAATATGATATGAAAAATTCAGGATATGAATTTTCAGGGTTCAGAATTTTCTCTCTTGTAGGACTTCTATTCACTAACATTGAAAAAGGAAAGATATGAATAGACAGTGTGGCTAATCTAGACGTGGACATTAATTGGTTTATCTTGGAGGGACAGAAAATGGAAAGGATACTTAACGTATAGTAAATATGATAGTTTTGAAATAATTGCTTCTAGTACCCTATCAAGAAGGTCAATATAGTTACTGGTATTGTTCTGAATTATATATTTTACCACAGTAGGGAGGAAAAACTAGGAAGATAAACTCTATTATGTCATTCTTCATTACAATCATTACAGCTATTCATGCAGTCAAAGACAAAGAAGGAGTCTAAAAACATCAAATAGAAGCTCATATTCTAACTCAAGTGGAAGTACTTAAGAACTTAAAGAGATTGATATCCCTTTGAAAATGAGAGGTGAGAGGGGAGGAACAAAGATGGCCGAATAGGAACAGCTCCGGTCTACAGCTCCCAGCATGAGTGACGCAGAAGACGGGTGATTTCTGCATTTCCATCTGAGGTACCAGGTTCATCTCACTAGGGAGTGCCAGACAGTGGGCACAGGTCAGTGGGTGCGCACACCGTGTGCGAGCCGAAGCAGGGCGAGGCATTGCCTCACTCGGGAAGCGCAAGGGGTCAGGGAGTTCCCTTTCCTAGTCAAAGAAAGGGGTGAAAGACGGCACCTGGAAAATCGGGTCACTCCCACCCAAATACTGCGCTTTTCCGACGGGCTTAAAAAACGGCACACCAGGAGATTAAATCCCGCACCTGGCTCGGAGGGTCCTACGCCCAGGGAGTCTCGCTGATTGCTAGCACAGCAGTCTGAGATCAAACTGCAAGGCGGCAGCGAGGCTGGGGGAGGGGCGCCTGCCATTGTCCAGGCTTGCTTAGGTAAACAAAGCAGCGGGGAAGCTCGAACTAGGTGGAGCCCACCACAGCTCAAGGAGGCCTGCCTGCCTCTGGAGGCTCCACCTCTGGGGGCAGGGCACAGACAAACAAAAAGAGAGCAGTAACTTCTGCAGACTTAAATGTCCCCGTCTGACAGCTTTGAAGAGAGCACTGGTTCTCCCAGCATGCAGCTGGAGATCTGAGAACGGGCAGACTGCCTCCTCAAGTGGGTCCCTGACCCCTGACCCCTGAGCAGCCTAACTGGCAGACACCCCCCAGCAGGGGCAGACTGACACCTCACACGGCCAGGTACTCCAACAGACCTGCAGCTGAGGGTCCTCTCTGTTAGAAGGAAAACTAACAAACAGAAAGGACATCCACACCAAAAACCCATCTGTACATCACCATCATCAAAGACCAAAAGTAGATAAAACCACAAAGATGGGGAAAAAACAGAGCAGAAAAACTGGAAACTCTAAAAAGCAGAGTGCCTCTCCTCCTCCAAAGGAACGCAGTTCCTCACCAGCAACAGAACAAAGCTGGATGGAGAATGACTTTGACGAGCTGAGAGAAGAAGGCTTCAGACAATCAAATTACTCCAAGCTACAGGAGGACATTCAAACCAAAGGCAAGGAAGTTGAAAACTTTGAAAAAAATTTAGAAGAATGTATAACTAGAATAACCAATACAGAGAAGTGCTTAAAGGAGCTGATGGAGCTGAAAACCAAGGCTCGAGAACTACATGAAGAACACAGAAGCCTCAGGAGCCAATGCGATCAACTGGAAGAAAGGGTATCAGCGATGGAAGATGAAATGAATGAAACGAAGCGAGAAGGGAAGTTCGGAGAAAAAAGAATAAAAAGAAACGAGTAAAGCCTCCAAGAAATATGGGACTATGTGAAAAGACCAAATCTACATCTGACTGGTGTACCTGAAAGTGATAGGGAGAATGGAACCAAGTTGGAAAACACTCTGCAGGATATTATCCAGGAGAACTTCCCCAATCTAGCAAGGCAGGCCAACATTCAGATTCAGGAAATACAGAGAATGCCACAAAGATACTCCCTGAGAAGAGCAACTCCAAGACACATAATTATCAGATTCACCAAAGTTGAAATGAAGGAAAAAATGTTAAGGGCAGCCAGAGAGAAAGGTCGGGTTACCCTCAAAGGGAAGCCCATCAGACTAACAGCAGATCTCTCAGCAGAAACTCTACAAGCCAGAAGAGAGTGGGGGCCAATATTCAACATTCTTAAAGAAAAGAATTTTCAACCCAGAATTTCATATCCAGCCAAACTAAGCTTCATAAGTGAAGGAGAAATAAAATACTTTACAGAAAGCAAATGCTGAGAGATTTTGTCACCACCAGGCCTGCCCTAAAACAGCTCCTGAAGGAAGCGCTAAACATGGAAAGGAACAATCGATACGAGCCACTGCAAAATCATGCCAAAATGTAAAGACCATCAAGACTAGGAAGAAACTGCACCAACTAATGAGCAAAATAACCAGCTAACATCATAATGACAGGATCAAATTCACACATAACAATATTAACTTTAAAAGTAAATGGACTAAATGCTCCAATTAAAAGACACAGACTGGCAAATTGGATAAAGAGTCAAGACCCATCAGTGTGCTGTATTCAGGAAACCCATCTCACATGCAGAGACACACATAGGCTCAAAATAAAAGGATGGAGGAAGATCTACCAAGCAAATGGAAAACAAAAAAAGGCAGGGGTTGCAATCCTAGTCTCTGATAAAACAGACTTTAAACCAACAAAGATCAAAAGACAAAGAAGGCCATTATATAATGGTAAAGGGATCAATTCAACAAGAAGAGCTAACTATCCTAAATATATATGCACCCAATACAAGAGCACCCAGATTCATAAAGCAAGTCCTGAGTGACCTACAAAGAGACTTAGACTCCCACACATTAATAATGGGAGACTTTAACACCCCACTGTCAACATTAGACAGATCAACGAGACAGAAAGTCAACAAGGATACCCAGGAATTGAACTCAGCTCTGCACCAAGCGGACCTAATAGACATCTACAGAACTCTCCACCCCAAATCAACAGAATATACGTTTTTTTCATCACCACACCACACCTATTCCAAAATTGACCACATACTTGGAAGTAAAGCTCTCCTCAGCAAATATAAAAGAACAGAAATTGTAACAAACTATCTCTCAGACCACAGTGCAATCAAACTAGAACTCAGGATTAAGAATCTCACTCAAAACCGCTCAACTACATGGAAACTGAACAACCTGCTCCTGAATGACTACTGGGTACATAATGAAATGAAGGCAGAAATAAAGATGTTCTTTGAAACCAACGAGAACAAAGACACAACATACCAGAATCTCTGGGACACATTCAAAGCAGTGTGTAGAGGGAAATTTGTAGCACTAAATGCCCACAAGAGAAAGCAGGAAAGATCTAAAATTGACACCCTAACATCACATTTAAAAGAACTAGAAAAGCAAGAGCAAACACATTCAAAAGCTAGCAGAAGGCAAGAAATAACTAAAATCAGAGCAGAACTGAAGGAAATAGAGACACAAAAAACCCTTCAAAAAATTAATGAATCCAGGAGCTGGTTTTTTGAAAGGATCAACAAAATTGATAGACCGCTAGCAAGACTAATAAAGAAAAAAAGAGAGAAGAATCAAATAGACGCAATAAAAAATGATAAAGGGGATATCACCACCGATCCCACAGAAATACAAACTACCATCAGAGAATACTACAAACACCTCTACGCAAATAAACTAGAAAATCTAGAAGAAATGGATAAATTCCTTGACACATACACTCTCCCAAGACTAAATCAGGAAGAAGTTGAATCTCTGAATAGACCAATAACAGGATCTGCAATTGTGGCAATAATCAATAGCTTACCAACCAAAAAGAGTCCAGGTCCAGATGGATTCACAGCCGAATTCTACCAGAGGTACAAGGAGGAACTGGTGCCATTCGTTCTGAAATTATTCCAATCAATAGAAAAAGAGGGAATCCTTCCTAACTCATTTTATGAGGCCAACATCATCCCAATACCAAAGCCTGGCAGAGACACAACCAAAAAAGAGAATTTTAGACCAATATCCTTGATGAACATTGATGCAAAAATCCTGAATAAAATACTGGCAAACCGAATCCAGCAGCACATCAAAAAGCTTATCCACCATGATCAAGTGGGCTTCATCCCTGGGATGCAAGGCTGGTTCAATATACACAAATCAATAAATGTAATCCAGCATATAAACAGAACCAAAGACAAAAACCACATGATTACCTCAATAGATGCAGAAAAGCCCTTTGGCAAAATTCAACAACCCTTCATGCTAAAAACTCTCAATAAATTAGGTATTGATGGGACGTATTTCAAAATAATAAGAGCTATCTATGACAAACCCACAGCCAATATCATACTGAATGGGCAAAAACTGGAAGCATTCCTTTTGAAAACGGGCACAAGACAGGGATGCCCTCTCTCACCACTCCTATTCAACATAGTGTTGGAAGTTCTGGCCAGGGCAATTAGGCAGGAGAAGGAAATAAAGGGTATTCAATTAGGAAAAGAGGAAGTCAAATTTTCCCTGTTTGCAGATGACATGATTGTGTATCTAGAAAACCCCATTGTCTCAGCCCAAAATCTCCTTAAGCTGATAAGCAACTTCAGCAAAGTCTCAGATACAAAATCAATGTACGAAAATCACAAGCATTCTTATACACCAACAACAGATTAACAGAGAGCCAAATCATGAGTGAACTCCCATTCACAATTGCTTCAAAGAGAATAAAATACCTAGGAATCCAACTTACAAGGGATGTGAAGGACCTCTTCAAGGAGAACTACAAACCACTGCTCAAGGAAATAAAAGAGGATACAAACAAATGGAAGAATATTCCATGCTCATGGGTAGGAAGAATCAATATCGTGAAAATGGCCATACTGTCCAAGGTAATTTACAGATTCAATGCCATCCCCATCAAGCTACCAATGACTTTCTTCATAGAATTGGAAAAATCTACTTTAAAGTTCATATGGAACCAAAAAAGAGCCTGCATCGCCAAGTCAATCCTAAGCCAAAAGAACAAAGCCAGAGGCATCACACTACCTGACTTCAAACTATACTACAAGGCTACAGTAACCAAAGCAGCATGGTACTGGTACCAAAACAGAGATATAGATCAATGGAACAGAACAGAGCCCTCAGAAATAACGCCACATAACTACAACTATCTGATCTTTGACAAATCTGAGAAAAACAAGCAATGGGAAAAGGATTCCCTATTTAATAAATGGTGCTGGGAAAACTGGCTAGCCATATGTAGAAAGCTGAAACTGGATCCCTTCCTTACACCTTATACAAAAATTAATTCAAGATGGATTAAAGACTTAAACGTTAGACCTAAAACCATAAAAACTCTAGAAGAAAACCTAGGCATTACCATTCAGGACATTGGCATGGGCAAGGACTTCATATATAAAACATCAAAAGCAATGGCAACCAAAGCCAAAACTGACAAATGGGATCTAATTAAACTAAAGAGCTTCTGCACAGCAAAAGAAACTACCATCAGAGTGAACAGGCAACCTACAAAATGGGAGAAAATTTTCACAAACTACTCATCTGACAAAGGGCTAATATCCAGAATCTACAATGAACTCAAACAAATTTACAAGAAAAAAACAAACAAACCCATCAAAAAGTGGGAGAAGGACATGAACAGACACTTCTCAAAAGAAGACATTTATGCAGCCAAAAAACACACGAAAAAATGCTCATCATCACTGGCCATCAGAGAAATGCAAATCAAAACCACAGTGAGATACCATCTCACACCAGTTAGAATGGCAATCATTAAAAAGGCAGGAAACGACAAGTGCTGGAGAGGATGTGGAGAAATAGGAACACTTTTACACTGTTGGTGGGACTGTAAACTAGTTCAACCATTGTGGAAGTCAGTGTGGTGATTCCTCAGGGATCTAGAACTAGAAATACCATTTGACCCAGCCATCCCATTACTGGGTATATACCCAAAGGACTATAAATCATGCTGCTATAAAGACACATGAACACGTATGTTTATTGTGGCACTATTCACAATAGCAAAGACTTGGAACCAACCCAAATGTCCAACAATGATAGACTGGATTAAGAAAATGTGGCACATATACACCACGGAATACTATGCAGCCATAAAAAATGATGAGTTCATGTCCTTTGTAGGGACATGGATGAAATTGGAAATCATCATTCTCCATAAACTATTGCAAGAACAAAAAACCAAACACCGCATATTCTCACTCATAGGTGGGAATTGAACAATGAGAACACGTGGACACAGGAAGGGGAACATCACACTCTGGGGACTGTTGTGGGGTGGGGGGAGGGGGGAGGGATAGCATTGGGAGATATACCTAATGCTAGATGACGAGTTAGTGGGTGCAGCGCACCAGCATGACACATGTATACATATGTAACTAACCTGCACAATGTGCACATGTACCCTAAAACTTAAAGTATAATAATAATAAATAAATAAATAAATAAATAAATAAAAAGAAAAAAGAAAGAAAATGAGGGGAAAGCTAAGGACCAAAACTTTTTCTGAAATCATGAACTATTTTGTGCAACCACAGTGATGATGGTCATATTTTTAAGACATTTATACAGGGTAGAAATTATACTTTGAAACTACTGTATATTATTTAAGCCATAGATGATCCAGGGTTATAAAAGAGAGAAACTCAGCAGTATGATCTTGTGATAAAATATTCTATCATCTGATGCTGGCTTTCACCTTGAAATGTGATCTATGAAAGATCATCTTACTTCTATTTTCATGACCTCATCCAATCTTAAAAGTAAACATTATAAGCTTAGTTGCTAAGCTCTTGCACATAATGTTATAGGACACAGAAAATAAATTATTGTTAAGCATTTTTTACAAGCCAAAGGTCTAATGTAACTGAGGACGGAAGAAAAATCCATGAATAGAAAGCTTGCCAATGTTATTTTACAAATATTTGACTCGAAAGTTTGCCATAGACTTTTGAAAATGAAGAAGAATAGGAAGTCTAGCAATTAGAAACAAATCTCCTTTGAAGGATCTTAACATGTAAGCATTTATAACTCCTTGTATTATATTAAAATGCTTTTCTATTTGTTAAAAACCATAATGAGTGTATGATTGCATTGTAAACCATATCAATATCTTGTAAGTGTTCAGTATTTAGGCAGACTGCAGTTTGCTGTAGATTAAAATAATAGTCAAAGCATCAAAGACAAACAATGTGACTATTTTCTGTATTTGGATATGATTTTGAAATACTGGCAATGGCTTTGATTTTTGGAATATGAACAATAATTGTGAAGATTTTTAATATATCAATATAATAAATTTGAATACATGAATAATGTATTCTGCAAACTTATTTATAAGTCAATTGTCCTTTCCCTTTTAAAATAGTATATTTCTTTTCTAGAAACACTTAGCTAGCATAAAGCTTTTTAGTAATCTACTGCTTTGCTCCAACCAAAAACAAAACAGAGCAAAACACTTAAAAAAACTGTCGTTAAACCATTGTTTATCCTTCTTCCCTTTACATTTTTTACCTTCGTCTTTTTAATAATCTGAATTGCGCTAATTTTTTACCCATATGCACAGATTTTTCAATGTTTTGAAAGTAGGTTTTGTACCACAGGGGAGAAACATGTCACACAATGGCAAAGTAGAATCAGGCAAACAGATTGAAAGAAAAACTGGTGATAAAAAAAAGACCCAAAACCAATAACAACTGTATAATATATAAATTATCCTTATTCTTTTGATGTGGGTTTTAAAATTTGGAATTATTTGTAAAATTTGGAAATGTCTTTTTTTAAATCATTAAAGCACCCTATAAAATTAAATGCTAAAGACCCAAGTTATAAATGACAGAAGTCTACATTCTTAAAAAAAAAAATCAGTTTATGTTACAGTGGAAAGAGATGTCTGTATAAGTATTAACCATCTTACCCTGTTCACCATTTTATAGATTTTGAAAGAATACAAGCTGGAACAAACATTATCAGACTTATACTTCTTATGGTTAACAATCCAAACTTGTAATATAACTCAATTAATTGTAGCCACTTCAAAGTAACATTTAGATAATATAATCATGTTTTGTGAGAATGATATTTTTTTCTTAATCAACAGGTTGGTACTCATAATATTTATATACCATGTTAATGGTATATAAACATGCAGAATTTGTACTAAAACTATTCAATGATTTTTTTATGTCAATGCTATAAACACTTTTAGTTATTCAAAATTTGCACTTGGACATTCTTTTAGTTCTTTAGTTATTGATATTCCTTAACAAATTATTCCTAATATATTCCAGTAATTCAAAGAGTAAAGGTACAATTTTAAGAGTCACTAATACCTCTGTTATAGTTTTTCTATCATTAGTGAACAATGCCATTCAGATAAAATGCTGTTGGTCCTGAGAAGGAGTAAACAATATATCACACCACCTGTATCTTTTTTAAATATTTATTTTCTCTTTTATAGAGACAGAGTCTCACTCTGTCACCCAGGCTGGAGTGCATTGGCACGATCCGGGCCCACTGCAGCCTCTACCTCCCAGGCTCTATCAAACCTCCCACTTCAGCCTCCCAAGTAGCTGGGACTACAGGCAAGCATCACCACAACCAGCTAATTTTTGTATTTTTGTAGAAATGAGATTTCAAGCATGTTGCTCAGGCTGGTCCTGAGCTCAAGTGATCCACCTGCCTCGGCCTCCCAAAGTGCTGGGATTACAGGCGTGAGCCACTGCGCCCAGCCCCTCCTCTAAGCTTTCTTGGAGTATCATGAACTAAGATTCCCTTCAGTTCTCATCCTGAAGAAATGCAACCCCTGTAGGAAAACTCTGACGAGAAAGTCAGAAAAGCAGTAAGTTAAGCACATAGAGTCTGATATACATGTGCTGATTCCAGTGCACAAAGTTGTTTTGACATCCAGGGATATCAGTCAGGGAAAGAGGATAAGGAAAGTGTAGATGAGAGGCATTTGAAACAGAATTCCCAACTGTCCATATTATCAAAGTCTATGCAAATTTCATTTTGCTGTGGTATATAATAATAAATAAATTGGGGCATCCTATTTAAATTTATTATATTTATTTATGGATAATATTAAATGGTGTATTCATGATCCAAAATTAATTGGAGCATTCCAATTTGGATATTTTGCTGGTTTCCTAAAAACAGAAATTGATGATTGACTTAAAACATCCATACATTTTTAATTATTGGTAATTGGAGAAAATGAATGTCTCCTTTAAATTTAATCAATGTTTTTTAATCATCTAATAATAGGTTCTTGATATAGCCATTTGTTGATGAGATAATCCCATCTACTTAGAATTCTTCTGCTTAATCTTAAAAATACTGAATTCAAGCATATCTTTTTCATTAAACTATGAAAAACTAAGCTCATCATATAATGTTTATTAATAGGACAATCACTAAAGGAAATTAAAGAAAATAATGAATGATTTTCTGCTAAGATGCTAAAGTAGATCCTTTATATTTATAGACTGTGGTTCTACAGGTATTCTGAATTATAATATGTCTTTTTGGCATAACAGTAAAATTATATTTGTCAGATTCTCTTGTTATTTTTGCTGCAGTAGGAGTGTGACATTTTGCCATTTCTTTTAATTTGAAAGATCTTTAAAGTCTATTCTACAGTAAGGAAGGGGATGATATTTGATTTGTATTCATGTGTCATCATATTTTCTTATTCTTTTCTATTGATATAAAATAGTTGTACATATTTTGGGGGTAGATGTGATATTTTGATACATGTATACAATATGTGATGATAAAATCAGGGTAACTGGGATATGCATCACCTCAAACATGTATCTTTTCTTTGTGTTGGGAACATTTCAATTATTTTCTTCTAGACATTTTTGAAATATACAATAAATTATAGCTAACTATAGTCTCCCTGCTATATTATTGAATACTAGCTTAATCCTTCTAACTGGTTCTTTTACCTGGTCCCCAACTTTTCTTCACCCCTCTCCTTCCTCCACCCTTCCCAGCCTCTAGTAACCACCACTCTACCCTTTACCACCATGAGATCCACTTTTTCAGTTTCCACCTCTGAGTGAAAACATGCGGTATTTGTGTTTCTGTGCCAGGCTTCCTTCACTTAACATAATGATCTCCAGTTTCATTCGTGTTGCTGCAAATAACAGAAATTTATTCTTTTTTTGTGACTGAATAATATCTCCTTTTATAAATGTACCACGTTTTCTTTACCCGTTCATCTGTTGATGGACGCTTAGGTTATTCACATGATTATTGTGAATAGTGCTGCAATAAACATGTGGGTGCAGGTATCTCTTTGATGTACTGATTTCCTTTCTTTTGGGTAAATACTCAGCAGAGGGATTGCTGGATCATATGGTAGTTCTATTTTTACTTACATTTTCCCAGTCTTCTGATCAGAAACCATGAATTGGTACAAAGTAAGGTTCAGAAGTAAAGTAGCTGTTGGGGAACCAGATGCATTTTCTTAGATGGAACTGGAACTGCTCAGTTGCATAAAGAAAAGAAAGAAAAGTGTAATTAATCACAGCATCTCAGCTAAATACTGGAAAGAGGCATTTATGGCTGGACCTGATCAAGACAACATGGATAGTAGAATAATCTTGTAAATATGTATTGCAATTATTTTCATAACATACTAAGTGGCTGTGTCTTGTAGATATGGCAGTGGGCTGTAATGCAAAACTGTATGAATATTACTGCCACCCACAGCTGGATTCCCTTTATTTTACAAATGTGTTTTGACACTTATGGCTAAATTGGTTACACAAGTAATAAATGCCACACTAAACAATTTTTATTCTAATGAGCATTTCTTCAGAAATATTCAAAGCAAATCATTTTTCATATGTCTATATTTGTTTTTAATAATCAGAAAAAAGGGTAAAAACTGCACATTAGAGAAAAAGGATAGGAGAAAATGTCAAATTATATCAAAGGAAATTGATGAATTTTACCTTCCACACACATATTAGCTGTTGCTATCGTTGAAACAGTGTCTTTTCAGAGAAATTAGGTGGTAATGAAAACTTTACATTTCTAGTTTATATGATTCAACTAATGAAGCAGTACTACATATTATGTTTGAAAAAAGTATGGATTTAGCACAATAAAAAAGTTAATGATGAGATACATACCCTCATCAACTTTCTGGAAGTTAATATATTAAGTGTTATTTTATTCATAAATATGTACATTTTTGGCCGGCCATGGTGGCTTATGCCTGTAATCCCAGCAATTTGGGAGGACAAGACGGGCAGATTGCCTGAGGTTAGGAGTTTGAGACCAGCCTGGCCAACATGGTGAAACCCCATCTCTACTGAAAATACAAAAATTGGGCGTGGTAGCGCGTGTCTATAATCCCAGGCTGAGGCAGGAGGATAGCTTGAACCCATGAGGTGGAGGTTGCAGTGAGCCGAGATCACACCACTGCACTCCAGCCTGGGCGACAGAACAAGACTCCATCTCAAAAAAAAAAAAAGTACATTTTCCTTTTAATATTAAATAAATTTTCAGTATCTTACATTTTAACCTGTAAATGCACTGAAGTTGGTTTTGTTTTTCCTTTCTTGTTGAAAATAACCACTTTCTTGTCGGGATAACCACTGTCAACCAGTGGAATATAGGTCTCTTTCTTTTTAAGTAGATATTTCACAGGTAGTTAGTATAAAACCCCAAAGGGAACTTTCCTGGGCAAACAACCCAACTAGCAACGGCTAGGGGTGTTTTATTATTTACCTCTATATTCCCATGTCATGTGTGGGGACCTTTACAGTCCTCTGCTCTATAGTGTTTGGATGATTTTGTTAGCGTATTATTTCCTTTTGTTCTGTCATTTCCATTTCATTTGATAGCTTTTGTAACAATAGCAAGAGAAATAATCCAGAATTGAGTACTTTTAACCATGTTAATAACTCCAGTAGCTTTAGTTAAAATGCATTTTTACATTTCAATTTTGGATTTAAAAAACTATGAATAGTGATTTTAGAGACTTAGGACAAATTTTTGATTCAATATTTTAGAGTATTTTTTTACACAGTTTGATAGGATCTTTTATTTTAAGCTGGTAATCTGAAAACTGGGCATACTCCGAAGAATCATTTTCAGTTATATTTAATATGTTGGTATAATAGATATAAGTTTATATATAAATATTTCTGTATCTATTTTTCTGGACATGAATTATATATAAAACTTATTTGTTATAAAGGGAATATGGACAGGATATCGATACAGATTTTTAAAGTTCCAAAAAATTAAAAACATGGGCTATAACTTATAATTGAATTGTTTTAAAATAAATTTTCTATAAAAATATAGGTTCATATATCTTCTTACCCTTTACTGTAATTTTATTGAATGGCACAGCATCATTTTATGTAATTAATGAGCATTGGAAGACAAAAGACTCCAGCTTTACTTCTGCCAGGCATTACCTAGAATTTCTAATTAGGCCTATGTAAATAAATGCATGGATGTATACATATTGTCTGTAGTTAATCTCTTCTGATTACCCTCATTCATTATATGCCTTCTTGGAATAACTGACGATGATGCTTCCTGTATGTAGGGGCTGAATGCAACCTCAGAAATGTTCTGAACCTCTCTCTGACTATATGATACTAAAAATACTAAAGGGAGTGATAGTGATTCTAAATAAAATATTTTTTATCTTTTAGTTTTGATCTTAATTTGTAAATAATCATCACAATGAAAACTGAATTATTTATCTGATACTCAAGTGCTAGCAAATAACATTTTTCATTACACTGTTTTCCTAAATGTATCATTTTAGTATTTCTGCATGTGTACCACAAGAATTTGTTAAAACATTTGTGAATAAAGTATTGTCAAAACAAAAAAGCATTTACATGTAGTATTTCATTTTTGCTAGTTTAGTGTCAAAAAAAGTAACAAGTAAATTATTTTTTCACAGCTGAAACTTTAAGGGTCAGAAAGCCTCATTTATCACAGATTATTGAGGAGAGGTGCTGTGAACCTCAGTTTCTGCTTTTTCCCAACACTTGGACTTCTGACTTTTCACATAACTTTTGTATCTGTAAACACCTTAATTCTTGAAACCCAATGTTTATATTGTAACTGATGAATAAAATAGTGAATTGTAGGGAGAAATACATATGCAAAGGAAATGAAGATTTTCTTCTTTTAGAAAATTATTACCATTTTTAGAACATAAATATGCTAGACAAAGAAACATACAGGAAGAGGCATTAACAAGCACTATCATAAGCATTTCTTATTCATATTCTATGTTTGAGATATCATTCTTTTTGAATAAAAATTAATTATTGATTATAGTTACATTACAGATTTGTCGAGATAGATATGATATTGTGATACATGTATACAATGTTTGACATATAAACTAATTACTTAGTTTTGGGATCTAAAATATCTAGAAAAGAGGTGCTGAAAAAAAAAAGCAAATACTTTGCAGACTTAGTTGTATTTTTTGTCTCCTCCACTTTGTATAGAAGCTGCCATATTTTTTGTTAAAATCACAATATATGTCATGACATAGTGCAAAGGCTTTCACAGCTTCATGTTGGAAATGGTATTTGTGGAAAATAGTAACTTCAAAGGCTTATATGTATTCTTTCATATATACTGCTGGAAATGCATTGGAATAAATCATTTTCCTTGAATGATGAAAGTATCAAAAATGTAGGTGCGTTCAGACATAAGTCTGACATGTACTTTGACTTTTATCTCATTAAATCTTTGCTATGTTTGTACAACTGGCTTCCTTTAATATTTCAGACCCAGAACTTAAGCCCCAAGTCAAAGTTTGAAGTGAGTTAATCTATTCAGTGCTTCTTCATATGTATTTTGAATGCATTTCTATTTCCAGACTTCTTACTTGAACATTACTTTAGGGGAAAAAAGTTTCATTTTTATTTTAAAATGCAGGGAATTATAATATGTTCTGGATTTACAATTCTGTTTCTCATTTTCTTGGTGTAAAGGCACTTTGTTATTGACCCAGGGGCAGCTACATAGTCTCTTTATATCCTGACCCTTTCAGAATCTCCAAAAGAACCCTCCACTAAAGCTTGGGTAAAGGAACAGAAGAAAATCACCTTTCTGCACCACCTACGCAGGGAGAGTTTAGAGATGTCAGTAATGGTATTGATGAAGACAGATGATGAATGTGGGAAGTGAGAAAAAATAAATACAACAGAATTTCTATCCCGTGTATCTCTTCAAGGCCATCAGGGTTTGTACATTTTTATGATTTACATTTCTGGCTCAAACTTCCCAGGATGAGTCTGTCACTCTTAGAACCATAGAAGTAATTTCCTAAGTGTGATTATGTGAATCACTTAGTTGCAAATTTGTCAGATATTAAAAGAGTGGGCATATATGTTTCACCCTTATTCCAGACATATCTATTGTCCCTTTCCCAAAACCACAGTGTGGGGTTCCAGAAGCAAACCAAAAAAAAAAAAAATTAAGGAAGGTGAGCGTGGCAGGTTGCTCCCTGCTGACTTAAATATTCTGCTAATTTGCCAAGGATTTGAACCCAACTTTCAGATATAGCTAAGGCTCCATAAGAAGCCTTTGAATAGAACCGTCATCTTAATAAGACTAAGTAAATCAGATGAGTTTCATGTTAGCTCAGGGCCATTTATCAGCTTGAAGAGTGTTAATATTTCATGTGGGTCTAGCAATGACACCTAAGCAAAGTTGGGTTTGGAGACTGTGAAACAGCTACTACTTATTTCTCTTCCAAAATATTACTAATCACCCCTCCCCACTTCCACCAACAAACAGCTTTCTATCTGGAGCAAACTCATGTTTTCTTCATTTTAAGACTGATGAAAGGTCTGGGAGTCCCAAAACGATTTCTGGGGATTTCATATTTCTAAGTTTACTAGCATGTTTTATTTATTTATTGAACTTACAAATTATAATCAGAAGGCTGCTTATATACTTAGATGTAGAAACAACCAATACAAGTGGAATTACTGGCATGGTTTTAATATATTAATGACATTATATCCAGATATTCAACTATACTCATAATAGAGACACACCTACCACCTGACAGAAGAGTTGACACCTTCTCAGAGAGTACTTGCCCAAGTCCTGTCAATATTTGCTTCTATGATAGCTATTTTTTGTATCACCAAAAGCATCCAAACATTTTTTAATGGTAGGAATATGTTATTTCTTAACATATGTAACAAATTCTGTCAAGTCATAGAACAGTACTCATTGCCTGGGATTCACTGATCTCTTTAATAGGAGCTTGCATATCTTTGTTTTGTTGTGCTGATTTCATAGGACAATTCTCAGACAATAGTCTTGTTTCTTTAAGTTTCAACTTATGGGCGTTAAGTTGGCCCTTTGGGATAAAACAAAATACACATGAGAATAAAAATGAATCAAATGATGAAAGTATCAAAAATGTAGGTGCGTTAAGATATAAGTCTGACATGTACTCTGAGTTTTGTCTCATTAAATCTCTGATATGTATAAATAAAATAAAAATGAATCAAATTTATAAGCAAGAGATACAGTAATATCATGTGTCATGTTCTGACTGAGAGAAATCCAACTCAAATTGTCTTAAGAAAAAATCTCATAACGCAAAAGAGTAGTGGTAATTCTTTAGACACCAAGTGATATCAGATGGTTAAACAGTGTTACCGAGATCTTTCTCCCGGAATATTTAAAACCCCTGCACAGTGTTGGTAGGAATGCAAAATGGTGCAGCCACTAAGGAAAACAATATGGAGGTTCCTCAAAAAATTTTAAAATAAAATTACCATATGATCCATCAATCTTACTTCTGGGTATTTATCCAAAATAATTGAAATCAGGATGTTCACGGGATATTAGCACTTCTAATGTTCATGGCAGCAGTATTCGCAACAGCCGAGATGCGGAAACAACCTAAATATCCATCCAGAGGAATAAAGAAAATATGTTAGATACAAATCATGGAATATATTTAGCCTTAAAAAAGAAGGAAATTTCGTGATATGAGACATGACAGTTGAAACTTGAGGACATATGCTAAATGAAATAAGCCCGTCACAGAAAGACAAATACTGCATGATTCTAGTTATAGTGTGTATCTGAAATAGTCAGATCTATAGAAACAGAGTAGAATAGTAGTACCAGGGGCTGTGGGGAGGGGGAAACAGAAAGTTACAGTACTAATCAAAGGCCATAAAGTTGCAGTCAAGCAAGAGGAAGAAGCTCTAGATGTCTGGTGTACAACATTGTATCTATCGTCAACAATAATATATTGTACACTTAAAATTTTGTTAAGATGGCAAATATCATGTTAAGTGTTTTTACCACAGATGAATAAAAGTCAGTCTTCTTCATCTTCCTTAAGCCCTGTGTGGTTTCATTCTGTTTGGTTTTATTTCCAAGCAGCCTTCTTAAATGAGATAAAGATAGCCAATTAGCAGCTCCTGGTTTAGAGACATAAAACATTATCCACACAAGCAGAAAAAAATGTCTTTCATTTTAGTTCCTTCAGAGATTTCAGGGTTGACTCTCTATGATTTTGTGACACATGCTCATTCCCCAAATGATCTCAACTTTCATTATGTATGTGTCAGAGTCACCCTAAGGACTTGTTAGAAGACGGATTATAGAGCCCCAGTACCAGAGCTAGAGTGAGTCCCAATAGTTTGCATTTCAAACAATTAGTCAGATGATGGTGATATTAGATCAGGAAGCACACATTGACCACCACTTCCTCTTAGTGGCAGGAGACTTATAGGCACCTGAAAGGAAGAATTCAGCATCATTTGCATTATACAAAGCAAATATGGATGAAATCATCTTCCATAAAAAAATCAGAATGGTAATGTATTCTCAACAAAAAAAAAGAAAGAAAGGATAAAGAAGCAGTTATTACTCTTGGTAGGGCGCTCAGCAGAGAAGCAACCACCTCTACCCAACACTACGAAGGCCTTTCCTTCTGCTGTCCTGTTTCCCTCTGGGACTGTAAACTAGTTCAACCATCGTGGAAGTCAGTGTGGCGATTCCTCAGGGATCTAGAACTAGAAATACCATTTGACCCAGCAATCCCATTACTGGGTATATACTCAAAGGATTATAAATCATGCTGCTATAAAGACACATGCACACGTATGTTTATTGCGGCACTATTCACAATAGCAAAGACTTGGAACCAACCCAAATGTCCAACAATGATAGACTGGATTAAGAAAATGTGGCACATATACACCATGGAATACTATGCAGCCATAAAAAATGATGAATTCATGTCCTTTGTAGGGACATGGATGAAGCTGGAAACCATCATTCTCAGCAAACTGTCGCAAGGACAAAAAACCAAACACCGCTTGTTCTCACTCTTAGGTGGGAATTGAAAAATGAGAACACATGGACACAGTAAGGGGAACATCACACACTGGGGACTGTTGTGGGGTGGGGGGAGTGGGGACGGATAGCATTTGGAGATATACCTAATGTTAAATGACAAGTTAATGGGTGCAGCACACCAACATGGCACATGTATACATATGTAACTAACCTGCACGTTATGCACATGTACCCTAAAACTTAAAGTATAAAAAAAAAAAAAGAACCATTTAGGGATAGCAGGGAAATGTGTTTAATATTATGCTCTGTATTTCATGTCAATAATAAGTGTAGGAGTCCTAACTAACTAGTCATAGAATTTATCCAGCAATATGTCAAAAGAGTAAAATAATATAAACAAGAAGAGTTTATTTCAGGAATGTAACACATGTAAAAGTACATCATATGATGAACATCATTAACACTCAGAAAGTATTTTACAATGTTGTACATTAACTCCAGAAAACAACAATAAAAATAAAAACAAATAGAAATCAATGTATAACTCCTTAATGATCGATACAAATACATATATACAAACACAGTCATATACTCTAATTTCCTGACACCATTTTCAAAGAAAGAATATTCATAAAAATAACACCCACTTAATAGAAACTGGTATAAAACAGTGTACACATATGAAAAGCATCTCTATCCATATCTTTATAAGCATATTACTATGGAAAACATACAATCTTGAATAAATTCCAAAATAAAAATCACATGTACCAATATTTACTTTTGACTCCTTCAATTGTATTGTATGCCCATTGTAAAATCTATCTCATACAATAATTTAAGGTATTCTGTATTTTCATCTGTGTCATGTCTAAAATGTCATGACTGGCATGTATCTTTCTAATATTATTTAGTAATTAGAAATAATAGGATACCAATGTATGAAAACTGATGAGTCATGCTTTCAGGCTTTCATGTCTATTTTTTAATGTCTTTTTAGTTACAAATTGACAACAATTTGTAATTAATAAATTACGTAACAGTAATCAAAGCCAATATCTCATTCGGAGCAGAAAAGAATTACTATGATTTTATCAATACCAGATGACCACAGTAAATACTTATTGACTGTGTGTCGACCATGTTTTTGTTTTGCTTTTAGGATAAAAATACAAAGTGTATTGATCAATTACCACACATGTACATTCACATAACTATCTGTCTCTTCTATCCGTCTATCTACCTTGTACCTATGCAGTGTGGGTAGACAGAGGGATGGAAGAGACAGATAGATACATAAATGCATATCTATACACAGTATGCATTAGCACACAATCACAGGTATACTTGGCTTATAAAGAGCACAAGATATTATGCCATAGGTGGCATTATCATTACTCTAGTTAATGAAACATATGAAAAGATTATTGTATCTTCAATTGTATTCTAGGGAAAAGCTGCAGAAATTTACAGCCAAAACAAAGCTATGAAATTCGTCAATTGATTGTCAAATATTCTGAGAACAATTTTTATTGCCAATTATTTCTTCAATTTCTAATTGTATTAAGTTGATGGTGCTCTCACTTTCAAAGGAGCTTTAAGATACCCCTGACAAGTAGTTTTTAAAGGACATCTTAACTGCTGTTACTAATTCGCCTAGTGCAATCCTTCATTTAAAAAAGTCCTGCTGGTTTAGCTTAAAAAATAAATCTTTCTAAAGTTTCCAAACTCTATATTTGCTTAGAGAACACAAAGGAGAAATAAAATAAAATATATATTATGTTATGATTATTTTTCTTCAAAGAAAAGCTGGGTTAAAATTCTGCATCATTTTTATGGTTGTCCAAAAGCTTCTAATTTTGTAATTGTATAATATTTACTATCCCTGCCATTAATTTGGCTATGACAGAAATTATAGTTTCATAGTATGCATGTGTGTGTGTGTGTGTGTGTGGTGTGTGTGTTTGTGTCTTATGTGAAAAGCAATTTTGTGTGGCATATTTATTCACACTGGTTATTCTTTTGTTTCCTTTCATGGGGCTGGGCCAATAAGCTTCTTAATGATGACTTTAAGAAATTCCCATTTCTAAATAAAAGGTAGTTAGGCTAATACGCTGCCCTTCCCTTACTGATAACATACCTAATACTAAGAATATCCATTTTAAATTCAATTACAGCTAACTTTGTGATAAACATATGGTATATTTTTATAAAAATAATTCATCATTTATAACAACCTCCAGAAAGTGAATCATTGCTACTATAACTTGATAACAATGTATTTCCCCTTTTAAAAATGCATTCTGCACAATTTGGTGCTAATAAAAACATTATCACTAAATGTACTAGATAAGGGATTCATGAAATAATGACACATATTTTTATTTATTGTGTGTATTTTTTTTACATTGCTCCTTTTAAACTGATGCATTAGCTGAGTTATATGTTCAATTATTCATCCTGAGTTTTTCTCCGAATTCTCTTTTTTGGAATATTGCAGAATAATTTGAGGTAGTTTAAGGGACTCACTACACCTCCTTCTGCATATTCTCAGACTGGGACCATGGAAACAAACTCAATAGAATTGTTTATTTAATATTGTTTTTATAACTTTAGTATTTATTTTCCTGATTTGAGATTTATTTTTATTAACTGCTGATTACATTATACCTTACTATTTAATATAGACCTCCTTTTAAATGCTAATAAATAACATATTATGCTTTGTTTTATATTTATCAAGACGAATGATGAAACCACATTCAATGTTTATTATTGTTTATTGTCTCAAGATACATAATTGTATTTACTTACTCCAAAACCCCAAATTACTTCATTGCTAAAATTACATAAATTGTTGTGTAAAAATCTCTAAGACCAAAAAGCATAAAAAGCCAGGAGAAATTACCACAAATATAAACAATATTGATATAGAGAGAGGATAGGAAGGAAGTAGAGAGACTGCAGGTCAACTACTAAATAAATATGGAGAAACACCAAGTTCAAAATATTGATGGAAACAGTCTTTAAAGCAGTTTTGTTCTCTTTGTTTTGTTTCAATTTATGGAGAGTTCTTCATAATAATTCTTTTTCTTGACTACTGGTTAGAGACAGGGTTGACTTGCAGTTTTAAAGAATGTACTGTGGCACTGGGTCAGTGAAATGTGCCTGTTATGGTGTTGCTGACTATAGACGAGGCTGAGTTTCACTTCAATACCATCACCACTGAGCTGGGTTTCTGTTGACCCTGACTTTTTTTTTTTTTTTTTTTTTTTGAGATGGAGTCTCGCTTTGTCACCCAGGCTGCAGTGCAGTGATGTGATCTCGGCTCACTGCAAGCTCAGCCTCCTGGGTTCACGCCATTCTATTGTCTCAGCCTCCAGAGTAGCTGGGACTACAGGCGCCCACGGCCACTCCCAGCTAATTTCTTTTTTTTGTATTTTTAGTAGAGGCAGGGTTTCACCGTGTTAGCCAGGATGGTCTCGATCTCCTGACCTTGTGATCCACCCGCCTTGGCCTCCCAAAGTGCTGGGATTACAGGTGTGGACCCTGACATTTTTTAAAAAGGCTTACTGGAATTATATCTCAGTAGCCATTTGCAACTCTTCTCCTTTTAGCTACCAGGACACACAAAAAGTATTGCTGTGTGTGTGTGTGTGTGTGTGTGTGTGTGTGTTTGAAGTTCTTCTTGCTCTTGTTTTTATAAAATTTTCAAAAATAACAATAACTTAAGAATTAGCTTATTCAAATTTACTTTAATGAATGCTTATCTAGTTTATCCAATCACAGAAACGGGATATTACTATAAGGTACTTGAAGAAGTTTATTTAACTAGGATTTTTTTCTAAAGTAAATACAACAAAATTATTGCTTGAAAATAACTCTTACTTACTGAATATCTCTGAGCCAGAAATGATTGTAGATGCTCAGGATGTAGCAGTAGAAAAAATAGGCAAAATGGTCCCTGCTCTGGCCTCTGGGAATAAAAGAACTAAACACATAAATTGGTTAAAAAAAATACACCACACACATACACACACACACACACACACACAAACACACACACACAGAGTTTGTCCAGTGGTGATGACTACTATAAAAAATAAATAAATCAGGGAAGGAACATAAAAATTTCCAAAGGACCAGAGAGGAGTAAGTGCAGTTTCACAGGAGCATGAGAGATTTGCTAAAAAAGTGACATTTGTGCAAAAACGTTATGAGGTGAGGGAGCTAGTTACAGGCAAAATGCAAAAACTTTGTGGTGGGAGAGTGCTTGACACATTCAAGGAAGAGCAATGAGACCTAGGTGGAATGATGGACTGTTTAGAGTATTTATATAAAAGGGATAAGATCATGTAGAGACTTTTGGGCCACACAGCACATTGTGATATAATTATCTATGTATCTGCCCTTTTCTTTTTGACTCTGAGTTCTGGAAAAGCACGATCAGGTGCTATTCATCTTTGAGCCACCAAAGCATAGCACATGCCTGTCACAGGGAAGGTATTCTGTTGGCTTGAAGTGAGATTTGGATCTCAAAAAGTCCAATTCTCCTTGTTCATCAGAACATGACTAGAAGACAGAGTGGCACCCATCTCTACAGACTCTGGTTAATTGGATGGGGACACTGTATAAATTTCCTGTGGCTGTTGTATCAACTATAACAAATTAGGTGGCTTGTAACAACCAGTCAGGTTGCACCCACACTTGGGAGGAGACGATTACACAAAAGAATGAACACCAGGAGGTGGAAATAATGAGCTCCACCTGTTGTCTCTCCAGCACACATTGTATCTTAGAAGTTGGAAAACTCCGTGGGCACTTATCCAAGCCTAGTGGGTTAGGGATGGTTTCCCAGAAGACACAAAAGATATGTGAATGAAATGCGCAGGAAAACTAAGCTTTAGCTCAGCAAAAGAAAAACAAGGCAGAGAAGAATGCTGGAGCAAATGTATTGATGCACAAACAGGAGCATATGCATACAGCTCCTGGTAAAGGGTGAGCAGGGGCTCAGGCAGAAGCCAGGAATCAGGTACTGGAGAGCCAGACAGGATGCTTAAGAACTCAAATGCCTAGAAGGATTTTACCTAAGGATGTTGCAGTGCCTGAGATATGCTTTTTAGGTAGAAATTCTGATTAAAATATTGAAAGGGATTCTTTTGTAAAAACTAGAGGCAATAACAGTGGTTAGGAAGATAATTCAGTGATCCAGTCAAAGATAATGGCCTGAATTAAGACAAAGGAAGTAGAAACTAGGAAGGAGAAGAGAGTGGAAAAACCTCAGGGAACTGTAAGAACAAATCAGAGTGGTGATTCATTACACTTCGAATTTGGGGAAAAAACTAGGTGTCTAAGACATCCCGCTGAGATTTCAGGCTTGTATACAGAATGAATTAAAGAAGCAACCTTACTTAGACTTTGAATAATTTTTATTTTGATATATTTCATTTATACCATTTTAAGTGACTACGTCTCCATTTTAGAATTGTTTTCTGGGATTATGATGAGGGAAAATCCCTTTTCTAGCAATCTTTAATTTGAAGCTTCAGTTGTTAACACAGAAGACATCTATTTAAAAAATTAATGTGAAAGAAGCATTTGTTTTTCTTTGTATTGATGATAATAAGTAACTAGGAGAAAAACTCTGAGCTACTTTTACTTAAAAATAAATATTTCTTTTAGAGATGTGATCATCATAAATAATTAGATGAACAGAAATATAAAAGTACTTCTTATATAGCTTTTTAAAAATACACTTCCAGCATTTATGTGGCCAAAAATACTTTTTTAAATTCATTATTTAAATTTTCAAATTTTAATTATGAGGCATCTGAAATTTTACAAAGATATTATTACTGACACACATGTGCACATAACTAAGATTAAAAGATGTTAACCCTATGCCTTATTTACTTCACATCATTCCTTTATCGAAAGACATAAAACATTACATTTATCTCAACCTTCTCATCCCTCCTCAATTCCTCAATTAAATTATATGCTTAAATTGCTACAAATTATATCTACTTATTTTTATATACTTTTATCAAACATACTTATTTCATCAGTTATCTATATTGCAATTTCAATTTTCAAATCACAAATAGTATGATGATGTGCTTGTTATTTGGCAATGCAATTTTTCACTGAACATATATGTATACTTTTTTACATTTCCATGTTGTTTCATGTAGATTCCAATTCAGAAGGCTATTGTATGTCCTCTCCACATTAATTTATTCATTAGGTACAGAAAACTTGTCTTTTCTACTGTTTCTCTAATGTGTCTCTGTACATGTCTCTTTGTGTATTAATGTGTTAGAATTCCAACTGCTACTTATGGAATTTTTAGATTTTGGGGTATGTACACCTTCAACTTTGCTAGGAATCCAGAACACATTCCCTGGCTTCCATGAATATAAATGAGTTCCCATTTCCTGTCTCTTCACTAGCATTTATTATTAAAAAAACTTACAATAAAAGCATTACTATCTGTTGGATATGCAGGATATCATTTTCTTCATAATTTGTATTTACTTTGCGACACAGTACTCCAAACATTATTTAATGCACTTCTTGTCCTTTTGGTTTCTTGCTCTGTGAATTTCATGTCTGTATCTTTGCTTATATTTCTGTTGAGATATATGTTTTCCTTCCTGATTAGCAAATTATTTTTATTTTCTGGATACTAACTCTTCATTAGTTTTAGCTTTTGCACATAGTTTCTACTTTTTTTGTATGTTTAATTTTTGTTTGTTTATGACATTTTGATGTTTTTAATCCCCCCTTAAAGATCTCCTTTGTTGATGTTGTTAAAATGGTCCTCATATTTCTTTTAGAATGTTTAGTTTATTTTAACCTATATGTAATTTTTTTTTCTGTTGAGTGTTAAGGGGTGGTGATTTTTTTCTTTGTACATAAGGAACAGCTACCTGTTTCAGCACAATTCATGAAACAGTGCTGACATTTCCACTGAAATAGGAAAAGTGTCTAGTATCTTCATTCTGTTCCATTAAGAAAATTCCATGTTGTTTTAAGAAATATACATTTATAATAAGGTGTTCTAACTGATAAGATGCCTTCTTCAATGTATCTCAATTATTTGAAATTATATTGTTGGTGCTTTACTTTTCTTTTTATGTTTTTTAGAAGAAGAGTCAGCTTGCTACATTTTAATGATAATATTCTGTAGATTGAGGTAGGAATTGTTTTGAATTTAAAATTTCCCTCCCTTTACAGAACTGAGTCTATGATTGAAAATACTATAGATTTTGTGTTTTTCAATATCATTTTACTATTATCTGATATACTTTGATTATATTATAATTAGAGTAACTATCTTGGTGTCTTCTATGGTTTCTCTGTTCTCTCATACCCTATACACATGCCAACCAAAGTTCCTACGTTATGTCATTAGGCTGTGCAGGATTCTAGCCTTGGCACCCCTTAGTCCTCATTTCCTACCACTCTCTGTTTTGTCCTTTCTCTTGTTCTGCTCCAGCCACATGGGTCTTCTTGGTGGGGAATGTGAAAATCACATTCCTGTCTCAAGGACATTAAAATTTGTGATTCCCTTTGCTTGGAATACCACCCAGCATCTCCAACTGATCCTTTGCTTGTGTATTCCACTGCACAGCACCTGCAGCTGATCTTTGCATGGTTGTCTCTCTCATGTCATTCAGATCTCAGCTCAAATGCCACAGTCACACAAAGTTCTTTCTTTACCTTTCTTTAGTTCCTTGCATTAACTTTGGACGCCACTCGTCATTACCTATCTATTCATTACATATGTTTCTTTATTTCAGAAAAATTACCACTCACTGAGAGCTTTTAGTTCATGATCGTATTCCCAGTATTAAAAAGTGACTCAGTAGCCTCTCAATAAATATTTGTTGAAAAACTGAAAGAATGAAGAATCTACTCTTAAGTGCCATAAAATTATTTTAACTATGTTTTTTCAAATTATATCTTCAAATTGTTATTGGAGAATAAAACCATAGGTGATATCTATAAAATATTATATATGTGAGAAGTGTTTAGTGCAAAATAAGTAGTGTTGTAAAATAATTTTATTTATTAACTCATGGAATCCTCATGACAACAATATAGTCACTATTATTACTATTTCTTCTTTAAAGATGGAGAGTTTGAGGTCAGGGAGTTTAAAATTTTTCTTCTCATCACTTAACAGTAACGATAGAGTCCCTTGGATGCAGTGGAGCCACTGTGCTGTCACTCCAGTGCCTGGAGGCTAGAACACAGAAAGAGTGGTTTTAACCACGATCCCTGGCTTTCCGCCTGGGAAATAAAATTAAGAAACAGCTAGAAAATTTTAAGACTGGAAGGCTATCAAAAATACATGAATCATGTTCATTGCTTATGTATGACAACTAGCTTTCCCATATCCTATTAACTTTCTCTTTCATATTTAAATTGTACAAAGGAAGTCATGCACCTTATGACAACATTGTGGTCAATGACAGACCACATATGCAACAGTGGTCCCATAAGATTATAATACCGTATTTTACTTTCCCCTTTCTATGTTTAGATAGGTTTAGACAGGCAAATAGCACTGTGCTCCAGTTGCCTACAGTATTGAGTACAGTAACATGCTACAGGCTTGTAGGCTAGGAGCAATAGGCTACACCACAGAGCCTAGGTGTGTAGCAGGCTGCACATCTATACCATCTGGGTTATTGTAAGTACACGCTGTGATGTTCACAGAAAAACGAAATCACCTAATGACACATTTCCCAGAA
This sequence comes from Pan troglodytes, assembly GCF_028858775.2. Classification (NCBI taxonomy): domain Eukaryota; kingdom Metazoa; phylum Chordata; class Mammalia; order Primates; family Hominidae; genus Pan; species Pan troglodytes. The sequence continues at coordinate 173,599,713 of NC_072401.2, forward strand.
TGTATTCCCATTAAGTGACACATGGCTATAATATGAAAAATTATGCCACAATAGAATGCATCATTAATATATTCTACATTTCATAATCACGTATTTTTATGAAAAATTTACTATCACAGAATATCATTTGCCACTTCATTTTACTGTTATTATTATTATTTTTGAGATAAAGTCTCTGCTCTGTCACCCAGGCTGGAGTGTAGTGGTGCAATCAGGACTCACTGCAGCCCCCACCTCCCAGGCTCAAGCCATCCTCCCATCTCAACCTCCCAAGTAGCTGGGACTAGAGGCCCACGCCACCATGCCCAGCTAATTTTTTACATTTATTTTTTGTAGAGATGGGATCTCTCTGTATTGCCCAGTCTGGTCTTGAATTCCTGGCCTCAGGTGATCTTACTGCCTCAGCCTCCCAAAGTGCTGGGATTTTAGACGTGAGCCTCCATTTTATTTTATACATAAAAGGTCTTACGATGGTTTAAACATTAAGACTCCCTCAAGAATATCTTGGTGATGTGAGCACAAGGGCCAACTAGACTTGCCTGGCACGCCCCAGACCCCCACCCCGCCATCAACACAAAAACCCAAAGCAACAAATACACAACTGTATTTTACCTGGAGTTACTGAGGAAGTGCACTGGAGAGTAGCCACATGGACCTGCACAACGGTGTGGCCTCGAGCAGCTAGCCAGCCCACTGTACGTGCTCGCTCCTGGCTTGGCAGCCAATCTGGTCAGACCGCACCTCACTGCAGAGAGTGCTGCACAGCTGCCCAGCCCCACGCCCTGGATGCCCTGCTGGAGGCATTCACGTGCACCCACCCCTGGCCTGAAAGGGGCCCTGCCTTCCTGGAGAGACTGCAGCAGCCACCCAGTCCCATGGTGCCTGGGCAAACCAACACCCAGGCCAACAGCGAATCTAGCAGCAGCCCCAGCTCCCTGGAAAATGCGAGACAGAGCTGTCTGGTCCCCCTGCACTTGCACTCACACCTGGCCCAACAGCCGGGCCAATGTCTGCCCCGTGTCCCCAGAAAATCTGTCACTGAGGTGTCAGCCCCACTGAATGCACCTGCACTTGGCCTGAAAGCTGGTTCAGAAGTGAACTAGCCACCCCACCCCCGCTAGTCCCTTTGCACCTGCCCTGAACATGCCTAACAGCCAATGTGGCAGTGGCCAGCCTCCTGGATATACCACCACATACCTGCACCCAACCCTACAGCCAGTTGGCTGGTGACCTCCACATCCCAGGAGAGCACACGGGACAGTCTGTGAGTCCTGCACACCAATACATGCCCAGTCCAACAATCAATGTGGCACCTTCGCCTCCAGTGAAACCATGCCATCACCTTCACAAATTCCTGTAACCTAGGCCACTTGGGTAATCGCAGACCTCACTGATGAAAGTCACAGCTGAAGAAACTGCATGAAGACCATGCTACTGAGTCCACCCACAACCACAGCCTATGCGCCACACTCAACAAACACCCTAGGACGCATCTACAGGAAAGAGTCTCAACAAAGTAGACATAGGAAGTATTTAACTTAACACAATAAAAGCCATATATGGCAAACCTACAGCTGACATCATACTGAATGGGGAAAAGCTAGCAGCTTTTTCTTTAAGATCAGGAACAAGGCCAGGCATGGTGGCTCACGCCTGTAATCCCAGCACCTTGGGAGGCCGAGGTGGGCAGATCACCTGAGGTCAGGAGTTCAAGACCAGCCTGGCAAACATAGTAAAACCCCATCTCTACTAAAAAATAAAAAAATAGCCAGGCGTGGTGGTGGGCTCCTGTAGTCCCAGCTACTTGGGAGGCTAAGGCAGAGAATCGCTTGAACCCAGGAGGCAGAGGTTGCAGTGAGCTGAGATGGTGCCACTGCACTCCAGCCTGGGTGACAGAGCGAGACTCTGTCTCAAAACAAACAAGCAAACAAACAGATCAGGAACAGGACAATTATATACACTTTCACCACTTTTATTCAACATATGACTGAAAGTCCTAGTTACAGCAATTAGGTAAGAGAAGGAAATACAAGTCATCCAAATTGGATGTTGAAGTTCTTGCTTAAGTCTTTAGTGGGAATCTCTTGAGAAATGCACATCAGAGTAACCTGCTAGCTTCTCTGTTTTTCCCCAGAATGGTTTAGTAATGCCATTTGGTTTGAACTCCTAGTAGATGCATAAATAATTTCTCCAGTTCTGCCTGCAAGTGGCTATTCAACTACACCTTGCCATTTAACAGTGCCTTACACTTTTATTTCATTAGTAGTATTATTTTTAGAGACAGGGCCTCATTCTGTTGCCCAAGCTGGAGTGCAGTGGTGCAATCATGGCTCACTGAAGCTTTGAACTCCTGGCCTCAAGCAATCCTCTTGCTTCAACCTCCCAAAGTGCTTGGATTATAGGCATGAACCACCACAACCGGCCCAGCTTTCACTCATAATATGGGTCTAGTCCAGCAGAATTTTACTGAGCACCCTTGATTGCAGACACATAGAAAAGTATCCCAGGACATTCTTGTTGACAGTTCTACTGTGGATTAATTGAAAATTTGTATTTATATGTGAAATTACAGATTTAACATATGGTAGTCACTTTCCTGTTTACTGGTGTTCTAATGCTGATTTTTAAGTTAATTTTACATTTCCAACTATTAATGACTGAAAGTTCAATTGCAGATTAGTATTAAAACCAAGGATTATATCTATCACTGCTTTATATAAAAACAATTGTCAAAGATATTCTGATACTGTGTGGTTAGTCAAATTTGAATATCAACTAGATGTTATAACATGATAGTGAAGAGGATGAAAATTGTGCTTTATCCATTCCTGCTTACTTTTGAACTGTGTTCAGTGTATTTCAGCTGTCACTTGTTCACTCCATTATAAGAATAATTATTAAGAATGTGCTGAAAAAACACACAGTTCATAAAACTAAAATCCTTAATTCACATTTGTATGTTGTGAGTTAATGAAATTTGTTTTCAAAAAAAGCTTGATTTCAGAAAAATCTAATTACATTGTTATACTAAAAGTTATCAGCTTTATCATTATTTAATGGAAAGTAATAACTGATAGAACTGTTTATAGTAATATATTATAGAGTGTTGTTTTTCATTTAATAAGTTTGTTGGAGAAGAAGACAACATAGAAATATTTAATGGGGGCTGCTTCCCTAGAGTTAAGGATATTTTTTGTGAGGGTGACTTTAAATAATATTTTAGAAAAATATAGGTATAGGTGTGAAAACTATAACTGCTTTCCAATAGCATAAATAGCATACACTCATACTAATAGAGTACCTTTGATGGCATATATGTCCTAGTCTTTCAAGTCACTACTGTTTTGTCAAGGTTACTGCAACAATTTTGAAGCTTGGCAAATGAAGTTACAATACATAACCTGGTATGTGCCTTTTTTTCCGTAGTCAACAGCCAAAAAGTGAATTGTGCTTGGTGGAAACTGAGTGTTGTAAAAAAATAAAAGATTATTGACTCTGTTCGTTATCAACTGTGAACAGCTGCACAGGGAAGCTGGAAGCCAGTGGGCCCGCCAAGCACCTCTCTGAGACTGAAGCTTTTTGGAGCCAGGTTGGAAGCAGCGGGAGTCTGAGGTGTCTTGTCTAGACAGCAGAGGCTCTGTATGGCTCTTGAAGAAATGGGCAAAGGACTTTATAGAGAGAAAGTCCTTCCAGAGTTCTTGGCACAAATTCATCAACCTATTTCCTTTTTGTATGTTACTATTAAAATGAGTAGAGAAACAAGACACAAAATAAATCAATGGGATGTTTAGAGAATGAAATAGAATGGTATACACATCTAAGTTTAGAACTTCAAGAAACCTTGGCAACATACCCCAATTTCTTTATTTTATACATAGCAACACAAATGTCCAGAATAGATGAATAAATTGCATCTGATAATACAATTGGATCACCAGGGATCCGGAATGTGTATCTAAATTGCTGGCATCCATATTCAATACCTTTTCCAGGTGTCTTAAATCCTGGTGCTCAAAATGTGATCTGCAGAGCAGCAGCATCAGTATCACCTGTGTGTTTGCCAGAAATTCAGAATCTCAGGCTCATTCATAGACCTATGAATTAGAATCTCCATCTTAGCGAGATTGCCTCTGTATATGCTGTATTAAATTATTGAAAAGACTTATGAATGATAACTATGTTCTTGAGTGATAAAGGTGGAAAATTGCATATGTACAGTAGGAAAAAATCTTCAGATCATCCATCCGTTATAACGTTTAGTTATATGTGGCTAGCATTTTTGTTAATGTCAGCCACTTGTTTGATTTTAAATCAGTCCCTCTCTTAGTATGGTAATTTGAGCTCATGGTAAAATAAGAATATTTCTGTTTTTCAATAAGTATAATTTTAAATTTATAGAAAGACCTGGGTGCTGTCAAAAATTTTAGTTTAAGCCCTAAAATAAACAGATTTTAATGAAATGTTTTGTTAGCTTTCATATAGACAAATGAGTTTTAGTTTATTTTCTATTGTTGTCTTTACTACTTTACAAACATAAATATTGAAATTACTCAAGTATCTATAAATGAGAAATAGTTATAAGCCAATTAATTGTTATTAACTGATTCAACAAATATTAACTTTAGGCACTATGCTAGATAGACATATAGTTTATTAGGGATTTATTTAGACTATTTTATTTCACATAAAATTCTGCAAAACAATTTGTGTTGTATATTTACTTAACTAAGACAGTTAACAAACGATTATGATTGGAGATAAAATGCAAGAATTATTTTAATTATTTTACTAATTTTTTTTCTCTTGTTATAATATTGGTTCAGGTTAACTAGTAGCAGTCACACGAATTATAAACATCAGATTTACTATGTCATCTCTCTATAACCTATGATTCCAGAGCCAGTTTTCACTAATAGTTACTCAAGATTAGATAGCATTTAGAAAATTCAGTTAATATTCTTTTAGTCATACAATTTGGAAACACATTAAAGATTATTTATAGACTATAGTTTTTTCTCTTTTCAATGTAGGGGTTTTCAAATGTTATAAACACCACGGGACTTTTTAAAATTTACATTCCTGGACTACAGGTTAAAGTTTTTGGCTTCATTAACTTACAAGAATCTACTTTTAACATATCTTCTGTTTATTTCTATATACTCTGAAGGTGGAGTCCCTTTGGGATAAATAGGCTAGTGTATCTCATATCAAGAGATGATATGACTTCAGTTTCTTAAAAGTCTATTGGCGGACAAGGTAGATGAAACTAAGATTACAGCATTGCTCTTATCTGTGACATAAGATTTGAATTGCTGACAAATATATGTAAATATTTATGGGACATTTCAAGAACAATACTAAAATAATCTAGACTAAAATAATCTAAACTAAAATCCTAATCAGGCCGATCAAAGGAAGAGTAGATATTTGGAAATGCACATCTTTGAAGTGTGATTTTCTCACTTTAAACCACGTAAGCTGGCACCTAGAGTTGGCCCTGTATAACAATATAGTCAAGTTATATATTAGTGATGCTAGAGTGGAGTCATAGCAGAGAAAACCAGAGGATAGCACCCAACAGACTATTTGTAGCCTGATAAACTGAGTCTTCAGCATTATTGGAAGAAACTAATAAGACTACATTGACCCTGTTGACTGAAGAAACACACTGACTCTCTTTTTTCTGTTTTGAGATGGGGTCTCAGTCTGTTGTCCAGGCTGGAGTGCAGTGGCATGATCATAGTTCATTGTGCAGCCTTGACTGTCCGGCTCAAGCAATCCTCTTACCTCAGCGTCCAGAATATCTGGGACCACAGCGACATGCCACCACGCCTAGCTAATTTTTTAAATTATTTGTAGAGATGAGGTCTCGCTATGTGGCCCAGGCTTCTATATTTTTGATAACACTTTTACCACATGCATCAGCCTTCAGGAGAGCAAATATAAGTAAAATCCTGAATAAGTGTACCTCTGTAAATTTTATGGTTCCACTAGCTTGAAAATTCCTGGGCAGGTGTGTAGATGAATTTTGTGGCTAGCATTTTTGTTGCTTTCTTGCTTGGGTAGGTAAAGAACGAAGACCTCTTTTTTACCAATACCTAGTCAGGGTTAAAAATTTGGTAGCCTTCATGCCAAAAGTGAGCTTCATGTCACACAGTAAGTGAAGCCATACTCATAATATAAAAGTAGGATTTGGTATGACTAATCCTCAGAAAATATCTATCTGTGGATAATTCAGCATTATTGAATAGAAAACTTAGACAAAAAATTATTTATGGTCTCCAGGTTGAAATACCAGTTTCCTACATTAGTAAGGAGCCTGTTTTTTAATGAACAAAGTAACGTGCATACTAATGTGGCTCATGGTGTTGCCATAATCAAATGTCCCTTTTGGTTCAAAAACTATCGTTTAATAGAAGTTTGAAGGCAAGCCAAGTACAATATAAATAGACCAAGTGGGTACAAAAACCTGTTCAGTACTTGGAAAAGGTATGTAACATCTGTTCAAAGTAGAAAGCACTGGTTCACTGGCTTAATTGGAGGTGTCCTAGAAGCTATTTTTTTTCTTCTGCTTTAGCTGTTGATCTGGTTTTCCTCTCAGGTTGTTGTAATTAAGGAATGCATACTTCATATGAATTTGATGCAGATGAGGCCAAGAACATTTTTGTAAGATATGGATCATTTTCTTTTATGCCAAAAGAGGAAATTCTATAGTGTTTCTAATATAATCAGTTAGTCTCTAGAAATTATTCTCAGATACAGTAATAAATTACTTTGTGAAGCATTCATTTGTGCCTGCAAGTTAACAGTACCATTCTTGCCATAAAAGGGCTATTATAATCTAAACGTGTTGGAAACCAAGACAAATTATGTAAAAATGACACAAGATATTTAAAAACCTATCATGGAATGAACAATGGACATATATCAAAGCAGGACATATATTTAATTGATCCACTTTTAGAAATAGTTTATATTGATATTCTGTTCTTCACATTTGCACCTCAGAAGAAAACATATTCAAATGACGAAGAAAAATATACATTAAGCTTCTAATTTGCTAACACACTAGGAGAATAATAAAAGCCTCTATGATTACATCATAGAGTAGATATTAGTTCAAGGCTAACAGCACATCTTTATGTCCAATCTCTAGCAACACCAAATGAAACCTTCCAGCTGAACCTGCAAGATCACGCTTCACAATACAAGTACCCAAGAAAAATATCTTCTGGACTCATGTGCTTAGCTGTGGAGTAAGAAATTCTACTACTTCAGATACTGCTGGGTGGATGAATTCTCCTTCTCTATTATCTATACTTCAGAGTCAGACTTGAAAGGGAACTAGGGAAACTTGCCTCAATTAAAACTTAACTATTTCTGGGGTAAGAATTTGGCTTTAGGGAAAGCAATTCACTGTTTGACATGAGTGCAATGAAATGACATTGAATTTTTAATAAGAATTACTATTGCTATTTTATTAATATTTGAGAATTACATCTCAGAAATTTTTCTGACTTATTTTTCCAATTATGTAAGTCTGTATGAAACAGCTGTGTATTCCTTAACAATTCTTAATTCATAGATAAAAAGTTATTCCAAAGGACTATTGACTCCACGAAACAATAGATTTTTAGAAAAGTATACATCTTTGACTATAAAAGAGCATGTGATTTAAGAAGTTTGTTTTTTGTATGCACTTGTGATATACGTACACAGAAATTACTCTTTTCCCTTATGTTTCTAGGCCTTTATTCTGAAAACTGGAGATTTCTGTGAAATCAAAAATCTTTGTTCTCTTATTCAGTCTCATTCCTTACTTTATTCAGCTACCACCAAGCAGTTGAAATAGAGTTATGGAATCAGCTTCTAGGTGAAACAGTTTCTCACCTTCTGATCAAAGAGTCTTCCAGAAAAATTGGTCAAATAAAGAATGGGTACATAGGCAAATGAAAAGTAGCGAAGTAAATGGAGTCCTGCTTGTGTCCAATGACTATCAGGAAGAGCCCCAATTTTAGTGTTTTAATTATTTGCTAATGAATAAACATGGAAAAATAGTTAAAATGATTTTTTAATGATAAAAAGGCTCAGTAATTATTAAACAACAATCTGTCCGTAAATCTGTAAATTAGATGCATTTTTGTGGCTAATGCTGACAGGTTTTCTTTCAGATACTTGTGTTGTTTCTCGCTGTTCTGCCATGTGTTGTGTGTGTATAAACCTAGTTATTTCCATAACAAAGGCCACTTTTTACCTGTAGGCTTCAAAACACACCAAAGATGTTTAGGAACAGTTGGATTTTTTTCTTTTTTTAAGTTTTTGAAACTTGCACATTTCTTTTCAATAACTTGTAAAGGTTCATGCTGTAGAAATTTAACATTTCCTGGGTCTTTTCCAATGCCTGCTTAGTCATTCCCCAGTCTCCAGCCCAAGGGAATGTTAAGTGGGAAATATCTCATATTCTGCTCACCTCCTACCCCTGACAACAATTACTGAATACAGAATTTCTATAGCCTCTTCCTCTTGTTTGAACTTGTGACTCTTGATTCAACTTTTCTCCCACACTTGAATGCCAACATTATAGACCCTGCCATTTCTTTGTGTAGCATTTCTGTGCAATGCCCCAACACCCATGAAATTATGATATAATATTGTGTGCATGGACATCTAGGAAGCACTAGTCCAGATTTTTACCCAGTATGATACTATAAAGATATTGCTTTGGAGTTTCCAGAAAAAAATCATCTGTGTAAGTGTGAATTAAAAGCAATGTTGAATAAATATAACCTGCACATTCCATTATAACTTAATTTTAAAAGTGAAAACTGAATTGTGACTAAAGTGAAGATAAGACACACTCTTTCTCTTAAAACCAATGTTTAGATTCATGGGTTGGGAAATAGAAGTGAAATGAATAGCACAAATATTATTAACTCCAATCACTGTGAAAGAAGCATTAGAATTTCCTATTTTGCAAAGCTAGGGCTATCATCCTATCTAATGAAAGTAGAGGAAGAAATAAAAGCTAAAACACCTTTGAAAATCCATGGCTTATGGGTGTGTAGGCTGCAGAAGTAGCAACTAAAATGTAAATTGATAGCATTTTTTAACCAAGGTTTCACATCTTGGTTTTCATAAGGTTTACTGGTTTATAAAGATAAATAAATTATTAGCATAGAAAGCTGCTATTTCACAATAGTAGGTGGTGGTTGGGAGGTATCTTAAGTTGACATTGATCTCAATCTCCTGAACATTTTTTCTTTGCCTTCACCAAAAAACCAGATATTTAAAATGGAAAAAAAAAAAACAATTAAATCTAATTCCAATAATTTCAGTTGGAAAAAAGAAGTAGTGGGGTAGCTAGTGGATTTGCTTTATTTTATGTTACTCACTCATGATCAAATGTATGTAATAAATGGTAATTTGGTGTTACATTGGCATTAACTATTGCTTCCTGCACTGATGATTTTGCCAAGTGCTAATCAATATACCGATTTTTTTTGATAAGCCATCAATAGGTTTCTTTCTTGTAATAAAGTATTTCATTAGAAAATTTGATATACTATTCTTGGGTATTAGATAAATACTATACCTACTTTTATTACTCCTTGCTGTATATACTAGCAAAATGTGTGAATTCATGAAGATTTTGACTATTTATGTAAATATAATTATATTTATAAAATTGTTAGAGTGCTAGTAAATGCATCCAGTGAAACAGACACAGAATGTATTTTCAATCTCATTAATTAATTAGAATACAGAATTTCTGTGTGGAAGTCCCCAAATCATGCAAACTGTGTTGAATTACTTCAGTGCTGAAAGATTGAGATGAAAGATGAAAAGAAATGGACTATAGAACAATACATTTTACAGATTTAGGGTTATTATCCTTCATTGTCAAAATAAATATCTGCTGAATTAATAAAAATATAAATATTTAATAGAAAATTTGTTGTTTATCAGGATCAAAGTTAGATTATACAGGATACAGATAAACAATCTTAGATACATGACCTACCCACTAAGAACTTAAAAATCTAAATGGGATACAAATTTACATGCCTGAAACAATAAACAGACAAAAGTGATGATATACTCACTAGTAACAAGATGAATATGGAATCATATAATAAAGTCCTAAGTAGACTTCCGATGAGGAAGCTATCAACTTCAGAGTCCCACAATCATATGTGTCTTGGATTTGTTTTTTTTAACTCACTGTATGGTCTTCGACAAATCACTTTACTTGTATGAATGACTGTTTCTTCCTCTATAAAACAGAGTTGATTTCATCTATCTTGTATGTATGAGAATATTGAAAAAATTATGGAAAACACACTTCTAGTCATGTGCAGTGTGTTTGATAACATATCTCATTATTAACTGTGAAAAAAACTGGAGAAAACATCATATTGTGTCCTCAGAAAAGACAAAAGAAAAGGAGGGACATTGAAGGTAATTTCTGAAACTATTGATAATCAAAGAGTGGGTGGAAATGGGGAGGGGATGCAAATAAGAATGTTGTATTCTTATTTGGGGATGCAAATAAGAATGTCTGACTCATCTTTGGAGCTCACATTACCATAATACATATAGTGGTTGTTGAATGAATAATACAATTAAACGAATCAAGAACATAATGGGGAGTTTGGTTGACTACAAAAGTTTAATCTTTTGTAACCAAACAATATTGCTCTTGCCTTAGAAGATCTGAGCTCTTGAAAAAAGAGGTGAAGGGCCAGGCGCAGTGGCTCATGCCTGTGATTTCAGCATTTTGAGAGGCCAAGGCAGGCAGATCACTTGAGGTCAGGAGTTTGAGACCAGCCTGACCAACATGGTGAAACCACGTCTCTACTAAAAAAATACAAAAATTAGCTGGGCTTTGTGGCATGCATCTATAATGCAAGCTACTTGGGAGGCAGGAGAATGGTGTAAACCCGGGAGGCGGAGCTTGCAGTGAGCCGGGATTGCGTCACTGCACTCCAGACTGGACGACAGAACGAGATTCCGTCTCAGAAAATAAATAAATAAATATATATATATATATATATATTTATATATATATATATATGGCATGTATGCATTATAAGAAAATGTATAATCACTTTATAAGAATGTTATCTCATATAATACAATAAGGTTTTAAAATAATGTGAAGAATCGAGAAAATTAGTGATTGATGGGAGTGGAAAATTAAAAATAAAAAAATTTAAAAGTCAGGAGTCAATACCAGGAGAATTAATAATCTACAGTCACTTCAGGATAAATTAGAATCTAGATTTACTTCATTATGTAATATCATTAATAATAGCTACATCTATGTATAAACCTAGAGAGTCGTATGAATTTGGAAAGAACTGTCATGGATGGTTAAGCAGAGATGGAACCTGTAGCAAGCTCTCTGTATTGTGAGTGAAGCTTGACTCATTGTTGACTGTATTCATTGTAGAACTCTCCACCTTACAGGTGTCGCATGCTATTTCTTCACAAGTACCATTTGATCTTCACCCTTTATTTGAAAAAAAAGAAAAATTAGCCTATGCAATACTAGGAAACCATTAACCTTGCAATATTGCCAGTTCTCCCCAAACATTCTTCTCTTGAAATATGGTGCATTTTTCCCCTTGATGCACAGTGAATTTTAATTTTCTATAAGATGCAAGATGTATAGGAAGAAAATTCTTCTGTAACATTGACAGTATGGGACACGTTAAAGCCAAGTGGCCTTTATATTTTCATTTTTGGTTAATGCCAGTTGTGTCATCACCACAGTTAGAATCTTTACGATTACTTTGAGGAAGTTCTTCATTCCACTGCTCCTTTAGACGGCCAGGGTTCTTCTGCTGTAGCTTGGCAGGTTTTCCCGCCTTTGAAAAAGGAACCTGATTCAACAGCCTCTCTACCTACTTTTATGGTTCTTCACTCTCTTGAAAGAATCCATTGATATTCTTGCTTCGAACTGGCAGAACTTTTTTCAGTTGGAGACCCTTCTAAGCAAAAATTCACAAAGAGGTATATGGCTTTATTTGTGAGTTCTTAAGAAAATTATGTGAAAATTCTGTCACTTTAACATAAACAGTATTCAGTAAACATTCAGAAGAAAGAAGTTAAAAATAGAATTAATATAGATTTAAACATGCACATTATCCAGCATATAACACCTGTATCATAACCTTTTGTAGCTATTAATAGTTTTCATGCTCAAAGTTATTCAGGAAATAGTTGAGCCCTTTAGCGTCATTTTATTTCTTGGTTTATGCTATAGCGATTTTAACACATATAAAACAATATAACAAACATTTAAAAATAGGCTGCGTTCGGTGGCTTACGCCTGGAATCCCAGCACTTTGGGAGGCCATGGTGAGTGGATCACTTGAGGTCAGGAGGTTGAGACCAGCCTGGCCAACATGGTGAAACCCGGTCTCCAATAAAAAATAAATAGATAAATAAATAAATAAATAAATAAATAATTAAAAATAATATACAGAACTGTAAAGACAGAGAAAAATGAGGGGAGGAGGTATGCTACATGCATAACAGGAAGGTTGGTATCAGAAATCTCGAATGGCCTACTGCATGCCACGTAGCCATGATATTTTGTATTTTCTTATTTTGATTTTACTTTCATCTTAAACAAAAAGCACTTTCCATGATAGGTCTTATTTGAATCAATATTACTCTGCTTAATTCTAATACAATAATACACAAAATATGTAGGCTAGATTTCCTTGCTTGAGAAAAATGCTGTAGTGAAGGATTTCACTCCTAAGTCTGTTTATCATTCATCTACTGAATGGTTATAAGTTAATAAGTGGAATGACGGATAGGATTGTTTGTTTTCTTTTTCACCTACAGAATATTTTGTTTCAAGAGATGGACAATACAGGTTGCACCTAAGAGCCTGTAGGCAAGCCATCTGAGAAAGTTTTCTGCATGCAGCCATTGTAGGATCTATATTGCAGACAAGATATAGAATTATATGCTCAATTACGAATGGGTCAGCTGTCCCAAGTGTCTGATGTGATGGTTGTTTGAAAGGGTGCCTTGCACATTTGGCCATGACTTGCATCAGAATTCTTATTAAAAACTAAGTAATACAACTGAGGCTCAATCCATGGCACAGCCCAGCCCTCAAAACCAATATTCATGAGTAAGTAACTAAATGACTGTGTTCCAAAAGCAGAGCCTTATTTACTGGTATGCCGTCTACACAAAAATATTAGTATTATAAGTTGTCCATGAGTTCATTTTTTCCATAGTTTCTCTCAAGGGGGTAGGATTGTTGTTTTATCATCAATTTCCACCTTCAGAAACATTCAGCAGTTCCCTCCCATCAAACAAACAAAAACAATGGCATTAAATTCATTAAACAGTTGTTTAGTTTCTACAATGTCCAAAATATAAGTTCTTATGATAGAAAAAATATTCACAAGTACATCAGTAACTCTGGACATGATGCCCCTCGGGCACCAGACCTCATCTGTGAGCAAGGTTTAGTTCCTGAAAGATTCCCCTTCTCTCTCATCGGTAGCCTTCCAGAGGATTCCTATACCAGAAATAGAAGTCAAATTTTCATGCATTTATTGACTTTTAGGATTTCCAAGTTAGAGATGGAATTTTACTTCTTGATTGCTGAAATTCTTCTACAATCTTAATACAGCAAAATTTAGAAATATTACATATTAAATGTTTCACTACATTCAACACTCTCTGATAAGTAGCCACCTATATTTGTCTCTCTTACTTAAAGTGTGTGATCTACTAGTAGACATGCTAGACCAACTCACTCTCAACTTACTTTTCTCAAGGCAATGTTATTGTAAAAGATCTTTAAAAAAATCTGTATTTGCTTGCTACTTGATTTCATCTGAATCCCCTGGTCTTCTTGCTCTCAACCATTTATGTTCTTAACGCTTTCTCAGAAGAAAGAATTCAAATGCAAAGAGAAACAGAAGATAATCACTTCTGAGTTAATGTTTTCCTTGAAGTTCAAATCCATGGATATAATTTTATTGCTCCCTTAGGATTTCTATAGATTTTCTTCCTACGGGTAGGCTTTTTTTAAGGTAAGCTATTTTTGACAATGCTATAGTTAAGAGACTAGAATGCAAAGGTGGTATAATTTTCTTCATATGAACCTGTTAAGTGAATTAGCTTTCTTCTTTAACTCCATATTTGAACCTAAGCCTTCTAGAAATTATAGAAGAACATATTATATCCTAAACTAAATTGTAATAAGACTTGCCTTAGTAAAATGAAAATACTTTCTGGAGTCTGTGTGTAATTTACATACAATGATATCAGCAATCAAATGATAAGAAAAAAATAAGTATATCTTTTCATTATAAAAAAAAGCATCCAAACACTTTAATAAAGTATTTCTTAAAAGATAGATAATTTTGATTTACAGGAAGATCCACCCCCAGATGTCCATGACTTGTAATTTTAATACCTTATTAATTGTAGCTTTCTATATTTTAGGGAAAACATTCAGATGCAACATTGTGTTGGAATTAGAAGAAGTTTATTCCATAAAAATATTAAGTGTCTACTTTCCTTAGGATATTGCTAAACAGTATGGAGACTAAGTGATCTACGCCACAGCTTCAACATTAAAAAGACTTGAATGAGATTAATATCAGGTTTACTTAGTTGACACCCATCTAAACATTTAGTATGAGTCTCTGTAACCTTAACAATAAAATTAGGGTTTTGGATAGAGTGATTTCTACTGGTGTTTTCAAAGAAAAAGTCCTATTATTCTATAATCTTATGATTTGGTCAAAAGCTTGTGACCTTGAGATGTTTTTAAATATATTTATTGATTTAGTATAAATCAGAAAATACATTCATTTCTAATCCATCTTAGACAGGTAGGAGAGTTATATTTAAATTTCCTCTGGGTGTGAGAAGGAAAATGAGTCATCATATAGGTTTCTAACTATCCTGTATGCATTTCTTCACTAATATGTAAGTTATAACCAGTTTTAACACTCAAAAGAAATTTATCATTGCATTATACAAAGATACTTAAAAAAAAATCTCACCTGTACTTAGTAATTTGTCTTTTGTTGAAGCTAATTGATAATGATATCAGTTAAGTCCTTAGCTACCTATGCTTTTATAATATTTTTTTTTTTTTTTTTACCTAAAGCCTGCTCTAAGTTCTGTTCTTTTTCAATCAGAAGTAAAAGAGTATAGAAAATATTAGTGGCAGGACAATGTTTGCTGAATCAAAAGTCATACCTAGGTAAATGCCTCTTGAGAAGGAGCTCTCTTATTCAGACTCTGAAATTTCAATAAGTAGCTGAGTTCCGAAGTGTTTATTTGAACAGAATGTTTAAAAAACATAAAATTTCCCCTTTACAACCAATTCTCCAGATACTTAGCATGTTGATATTTAGATTCTAAAATTTATATCAAAAAACATCATTGAAACAGATGCTGGTAATATCATTGACTGAGAATTTGCATTAAAGATGACTCTTGGGTGTGCACTCAAGCGTTCATATGTCCATTAACAGCTACTTGTGGGGATATTATGACCTGTTTAGAATTCTTATTTTTTCTCAAAGTTTTTAAGGCATAAGAGAAGATTAATAGCTGCTAGATGAAACCAAAAGGATAAGCAGCAATGCAGTGAAGAGTGTTGTGAAATACACACATTTGTCATGACTCCCAAGTGGTAAATAAAATCAAAGTTGAAAATCAATGTCTATTGATCAATCTATTCATTTTCATGCAAGTTCTATAAACTATGTAGTACTGATGTTAGTATTTTATTGGCATATAGAACAGACATAAACTTTCCTTTTCTCTTGAGTCTTTCTGCTCATAAAGAATTTAAAATAATAGCATGACATACATAAAGTAAGATTTGTTCTTAGGTTTCAGGAAAGAGCTTATAAAACATGCATACATTATGATAAACAAAATGGAAGGTACACTGCAAGCAAAAAATAACCACATTTAATTGTTTTTCAGTCTGGCTTTTGATATCAGGCTCAAAATTTGCTTGCAAATTTAAAGACATTATTCTGTTTTGGGAGGTATGTAGTTATAAAACTTGTTCTTTCAATTATAGTCACAATATAAAATTACTGGATATGAATCTTGAGGCAATCCCAGGTGACTGGATATTGTGTTGACAATGAAAACATATTAATAAATGTTGACTTATGCTTATAAAGAGCTTACTGAAAAAAATCAAGCAAATTTGTGCATGGCTTTTTTGGATTAACGTGATAGTAGAAAGAGGTTATGGTATATACACATAAGCAGCTTAACAGATAGAATTAGCAAGCTGGGCATTGCCAATACAAAATTTGTAGTTCAAATAGAATTTCAGAATGTTCCAAAACTGTCCTAATATCTACTATTTCAATGATTAGAAATTAGAATACCTTTCATTCCTGAAAAATACGTATTTACAAAATCAAAATGTCAGAGTCACAGGAGATATAAGCTATTTCCTTATTAAGAAAAGTTTAAATAATAAAAAGTTAAGTCAGTAGAACAATGACTAAAATAGGAAAAGTACAAACAAAAATTGTTAGATGCAACTGTGACAATATTTTCTAGTTACTGCTTTTACAGCCTTAGCACATATTTTTTCTTAAGCAATTCCTGGGTAGAGTTTTCTACCTCTCCTTAACCAGCCAGTTCACATCAGAAGACATAAACCCCTTGGTGGATGTTATTCATCTCTCTGTCTCTTGCTCTGAGCTGCGTATTGCACAGTAGGCATTCAGTAAGCCTCATTGAGCTCGTCTTCTCATGGGACATGCAGAATACTTGTAGACAAATGAGAGGAGAGTAACTTTGAAGATTGTGATACATGTTATGAAGAGAATAAACTGAGTGAAGAGATAACATACTTTGGATAAGCTAGTCAGAGGCGGCCTCTCCAATGCCATGAGTAGAATGGGACACTTGTGAAGAGTCATGAGGGAAACATTTATGGCAGGGGGAGCATCTGGTACAAAGTCCTGGAGGAAAAGGATTTGGCGTGTTAGAGGGACAGAGAGGGGCCAGAAGAGAAGGTCTAGAACAACTCCAGAGTGTAGGGCAGAGACAAGAAGACCCCGGTAAGGACTCCATATGTTTTACTAAGTTCGGGGGGTACAAACAAAAGCTTCTAAACAAGGAAGTGAAAATGTCTTGTTTCTATTTAAAGATTGCCCTGGCTCATCTTTAGAAAATGGATTAGATGTCGGGAGATGAAAAAGTGGGAAAAATGAAGAATAACTGGCTATTACCTCTTTGTTCTTCAAAATTGTTCTCATTTTTGAATACTTTCTTACATATAAGTACAACCTACCCCCTTTCCTCTTTAAATTCTTATCCATTATCTCTCTTTCCGCATGTATTTAAATTGTGCTCCTTCCTTCATTTTTATGTCATTCACCTCTTTTGCTTTCTCCCGCATTTTATTTTTGACTTGTCGATGTTAATAATCATTTTTAACAAAAATTTCATGTCTACTCCAAATACCACCTACTTGCACCTGGCAGGGTTGAGAAGCTTACTCTAGAACAGAAAATATGAATTATAGGTTGTAAGGGAAGAAACATCTGCACTGAGCATGGTTAGGGTTAACTTTTGCCTGCCTTACCAGTAGTAATATATCTAGGTCAGAGCAGAGGCAACAGAATGCTGCCTTAAGTCAAATAACTCACTTCTTTCTCTTTTAGATACATTGGGTGAAGGACTTGAATGTTTTCACCACTTGTATTCACAACAGAGTGCTGACAGGAAACAACACACAAAGAGTGAACTGACTATAGGGAGATGAATGGCTGCTTAACTCACTGTCTAGTCCCTCAGTCCTGTCTACAAAGGCCCGAAAGCTGGCATGACAAAGACTAATAGTAGATTCAGGATGAATCTCCTCTGGTCCACATGACCCAGGTTCAGTTCAATCTGGGAAACAGGGGTGGAGGAAAAAATGTATTATTCAATCAACTCACCTTCACCTCCACTAGCAGCCTAATATGTACCGGAGTTTGAGTGACGCACCAGAGCCCTATCAACTGAAAAGCCTGAAACTAGAGGAAGTCTCACAAATGTCAATGGTTATTAATTTCAGTTAACTGATTAATTCTCATTTTATTAGTGATGGACTTGGAGGGTTCTAATAACTGACTCTTGAAGAATTTTCATATAAATGTTATTATATGTTTTCACATAGCACCTTTTTCTTCCCATTTCTCACTTAGGTACAAGGTTTCACTATTTCATTTATGTAATAGTGAGATGGGGGAATACTGTAATATCTTTTATACACCACAGCAACAAAGACATAACATTTTGTTCTGTTTCATTTATGAAGGATTTAGAAAGAAAATGATCTTTAAAAGAAAATTCAATTTTTGGGAAAAAAAAATGACAGTGAATGGCACAGAGCCTCTTTATTTCCCTTGAAGCTGTCAGAGTCAGAGAAGAAAACCACTTTGGGGTATGAGTCTGCAGTACTTGTCGTAAGACTGAAAGGACTTGATGTTGAGATTTTATTAGCTCTGACAATATGGGAAAATTCCATTCTAAACTGTAATAAGTAGTACATAAAGTAATTTAGATATGCCAGTGGCTATGGCCCTGGGTGTAAATGTATATACCATGTGCGTAAATAAAGCTGGGGTAAATTTGCCACTAATGAAACTTCTGTGTAATTTAGGCTTTTTTGAAATTATATGAAGTTTTGAAATGTGTGTGTGCTTGCATGTGTGTGTGTTTTAATATTAACACTCTGCAAATATATCTCCCTTTTAATAAATACAATTTGAAATATATGTGTGTGTTACCACATGCATATCTATAGACTATAAAATAAATGGATACAAAACTTGCCCTTAACAATTTATGCTGTTTAAGCTAATATTATATTAACGCAATAATATTATGATATTTTTCCTCTCTCTTTGAACATAGCAAACATTTTCTCTTCCATCAGTGACTGTTTCCCTTTGGTTGTTTTTGCAATGATGAAATAAAATATCAACACATTTCCTGAAAAATAGGCAATATCTCAATAAAATTTACTGTTAGCAAATGATGCCCAGCTTTGTATTTGGCATTTGTCCCATATGAGAAAAAAGTCAATTGCAGAATAATAAGGACAGTCTTTTCAACAGTATGACAGACTCGCAAGCCATATATATATACACACACACACACACAGAGACACACACACATACTCACTGAGTTGACATGACAATAAAAAAAGTATTCAGAGTGCATCCAAAAAGGAATTGAGAACAAGAATCTAGAAAAGTGACCCAAAGAGTCCTGGCAGCCGGTTTCTCTGCTAATCCCACATGAACTTGAGTTTTTTATTCTGATGGCCTTGGGGAAAGCAGGAGAGAGTGCACAGAGGCCAGGCTCTGCCCAGCATTGTAGGGGAGCCCACTACCAAAGGACTGCGTCATCAGTTTACCTTTAAGATACATTAAGAAAACAACAAACCTTACATAGCAATAACAAGCAAATGTATCTTTTTTACATGGGCTCTTGCTTGAGTGGTCCCCAAGTACTCACTTTAGAAATTTATATTTGTGTTCTTGGTTTCTAGAATGTCCAGGCTAGGGGAAGAAATAAATACAAATCCTCTCTGAAGCTAAGCAACAACAATTCAGGCCTCAAAGATTTTCACAGATAAACTTTTTTGATTATGCTTAACAATTTTTTAAAAATCACAAAACCTGAGAGGGGAAAAAAGCATAATGTATAAAAGAGGGTGAAGGTGAGGGGCAGAAAGTAGATTGAGGTGGAAAGTATTGCAGATATTGAAATTCTCAGATTCAAATTACAGAATAAGTAGATGAATGCACCTACTAGAATAAAAGGTGTCAAAAGCAAGACTAAGTAAAAATATATTATAAAAATGACAGCAGAGAAAAAATATAATAATTAATGAATCACACAATGAATAAGTTAAGTAGTTGATATGAAATCGGTGAAGAAAGACAGTAAATGAAATGGAAATTTTATATAAAATGATTCTGAAATAAGTGTGGAGGGATAAAATGGTAGAATGCGTAAAAGAGAGGCTAAGAGATACATAAGGCAACTTAGTTGTAAAAAGATTTTAAAAAGGAGGTTTGGGAGGGGACAATATTAAAAGAGATAAGTGACGAAAGATGTAAATTCCACCCATTCAAAATAAATCTCCAGTTGGAAAAATTAAATGCCATCCAGTAGAGTGACAAAGCAGAATACCAAAGATCTGAGAACAGCCCTGGCGAGAAAATAGGTATTCTTTGCAAAGAAACAATAGTTAGACTGAGAGCTGATTCCTCATTACTAAAAATAGAATCTAGAATTGATTGGAATATTGTCTTTGTCATAACTTAGTAACAGTCAACTTAGAATTGTATACTTGTCAAAAATATCATTGAAGCATAAATTCAAGATAAAGGCGTTTTAATAACAGATCAAAGAAACAAGAGAAATTCACTCAAAAATGATAAAGAATGTACTTAGGGTAATAGGGAAGGGAAGGTCTGTATCATAACGAGGAAGAGACAGCAAAAAATTAGTTAGCATAGGTTAAAAAAGAGAAAACATCAACCTTATAAATCAACAATAGGATGAAGTTTGTGGAGTTAATAAAGAACTGAAATACTGGACACAGATAGGTGGGTGAGCAAAGTAAAATCTTTTCTTTTTTTTTTTTTTTTTTTTTTTTGAGACGAAGTCTTGCTATGTTGCCCAGACTGGAGGGCAGTGGCTCGATCTTGGCACACTGCAACCTCTGCCCCCAGGTTCAAGCGATTCTCCTGCCTCGGCCTCCCGAGTAGCTGGGACTACAGGCGGGCACCACCACGCCAGGCTAATTTTTGTATTTTTAGTAGAGAAGGGGTTTCACCATGTCGGCCAGGCTGGTCTCGATCCCCTGACCTTGTGATCCGCCCGCCTCGGCCTCCCAAAGTGCTGGGATTACATGTGTGAGCCACGACGCCCGGCCAGTAAAATCATTTTAAGGAGAAGACAATACACAAATTATTTAAACTTGCTGAGATGATTACTTATGTTATTATTTCTAAGATGCACATTAAATTATTGAATGGGTGTACAGAATTTAAAACTGATAGAATGAAATGTAAAAAAGGAAGAAAAATATAAAATACATCAAGAAAAAAGAAACAGAGAAGTAACCTAGAAAAAGCAGGACACATGGAAAGTATAAAATTAAGTTATAGAAACATATCCAAGTGTATCAGTCTATTTAATAAATGTACCAGGAAAAAACTCACTATTTGAAGGAACAGATTGTCATATTAGACTTAAAAACATTCCAGGTGTGTGTTGTATATGACAGATACAATTAAACATGAGAAATAGAAAGGTTGAAAGAAAAGGGAAGAAAAGAAGATGCTAAAAAAATAACAGAAGAATTATTTTGTAAATATTAATATTTGGCAAATAGACATTGGGGCAAAAAGTATTACTAGAGAGAACAAAATTGACTCCATAATGATATAACTTTAAACAAGCTAGAAATATATAAGTATTATAATGCTTATAAATATAATGTTTGTATGTTATACAATGTACATGATAAAATGTTTTCAATTATACTATATCACCTTTTACTTAACTGCAGGGAGAAATTAATGAATACAGCAAAAATGGGAGATTTTAGCAAATAGTTCTCAGCAAGTAAGAGATTAAAAAAATCATGAGTAAAAATTTAAAATACTAAAAAATATTAATGCTTTTATATATTGGACATAAGTAAAACATTGTGCACTCACATACACACAACAGATAATATATAATTAAGCTCACAAGACTATTTTAAAAAATTAACCTTGTGCTACACAAAGGATACTAATTTCAAAATGTCAAATGGATAATATCTTTCAGAACACATTCAATTTTTAAAAACTGGATTTAAGTAAGAAATCTGTGGGAAAAATTGCTGGAAAATATTTAAAACACTTTTGAATTACTACAGAATCAAGAAATACGCTAAATTATAAAATTCTACTAATAGTATAGAACTTTAATACCTCATATCAAAACTTGAGGGATAAAACTATAGCAATAATTTAGAAGCTAGTTTGTAACCTGAACTCTTACAGAAATAAGTAGCACATTATTGAGCAATGTATCCCAGAGTTACATGCCCAATAAACTAGTAAAATATTTTAAAAATGAAAGAGTTTGAAAAGAAATAATGAGTATAAAGGCAGCAATTAATGAAATAGAATACAAAGTGTAATAGAGTAACAAAAAAACCATTCTTTGAAATAAAGTAACTAATTTAAAGAGTTTGCAAAATTGATCAAGTAAAAGTATTGGAATGGAGATAAACTGGTGCAGATGGTACAGGGATATTAATGGAGATAAATATATTTGAAAACACATATGTCAATAAATTTAAAGGCAATTGACCAGGCTTTATTTATGGAAGTATATCACCGATTAAAACGGAGTCAAAAAGAGATTGAAAATAGAAACGGCCCCATAAGCATAAAGTACATGGAATTGTGAATCCAAAATTTTCCTGAAGCACTGTTTTAAAAATTTCACAAAATATTCAAGCAACAAGTACTTCTCCTTCTTATTCAAATGGTTTGAAAAAATAGAAAATTTCAATATATGCAATATGAGAAAAAAATTATAAGCCAATCTCAACTATTAAATTAAATGCAAAAACCTATATATATTGATGTTTCTGAATTTAGTGATGTGTAAAAATTTCAATGACTTATTATCAAGTTCAATTTATTTAGGGATGCTGTTTAACATTTGAAATCATTTAATAAATTCAAATTGAAGTAGCAAAATTACATGATCATTTCAATGGAAGGAAAAAACATTTGATAAAATTTAAAATCTATTATGACAATAGCTTTTAGCAAACTGAAAATATAACTGTAATTCTAACATAGGAGAGCTATACTAAATCTATGGTGAATGCCTGATTTAATGGTAAAAATAAGGATCATTTCTTTTGTAATCATGATATACACTATGATCACTTTTTTCAAAATCCTGTACCTTTGGGTTATAGTGATTTAATTAGCTTTAGAAAGTAATAAATATATAAACCTTGAAAAGAAAGGAAAAGAGCTTGAAATTATTCATCAATAATGAGAAAAATCTAAAAATTAAATGCTAGAATTAATAACATCATTTAGCAAGTTAGCTATTTTAAATCACAGCATCAAAAAGAAAATATATTTTTAGAAAGTTAGCATTTACAATGAAAATTAAACACAAGATAACTAGGGGCCAAATTATTCAAAGAGGTGTAAGGACATAATGTTGAAAAGTATAGTTTACTGAAAGGCAATGAAAAAAAGGGCTAAAAAATTATGGATAGTGAAACAGCATAGTCGGTTACCCCAAATTAATCATAAATTCAATAGAATTCTAATCAAAATTAAAATGGTGTGTGCATGCGCACGTGTGTGTGTGTGTGTGTGTGTGTGTGTAAGAAAAAAGAGGAAGAGCCAAGATACAGAAGGAAAATTAGCAGCAGTATAAAGACTTGAATGACAGATATTAAGACTTACTACTTTCAGTCCACATGCTATTGGATCTGGAGTAGAAAAACAGATCAATACAACAATCAGCTAAGAAACAGAACCCCTTATGTGTTGAAAATTCATTGATCAGAATTGGCATTGCAAATAGGTGAAAAAGAGATGAAACATTCAATAAGTGATCTTGGATTTTAATTATCAATATGGAAGTTTATTTTTACCTTATAGCATATATTAAAACTCCTTAAAGCAAATTACAGACCTAAATACAAGACATTCAATCTTTAGGAGAAATTCACTTTAGTTTTGGAAAGAATCTCCTAGAAATAGAATTTGCAGCTTTACATTAAAATTGAGTATAATTGTATCAAAAAGCAACATACATGAAGGACAAATACAAGCCAATGACACAAATGACTGCTAAATAATTAATATCAAGAGTATATATTTTTAAATTCCACAGATAATTGAGAAATAGCCCAAGAGACAGTAAAGGCATGGGGATTTATTTTTAAGAAAATCAAACAGAAATAGACAATAAACATAAGAAGAATACCTCATTAACAATTGGGGAGGAATACATTTTGAAAGTCATTACAATGGAAAAATTTAAACAAATCTTATTATGGGTTTCTGGTATACATATTAACTGGCATAACAATGTTCAAGAAATGATCACTGTCTAGTAAGGTTGATGTGCAAACCTTATGGACCAGAAAATCTACTCACAAATGTAATGTGAGCAGTGGTTTTCAAACTTCATTTGATTGAAGCACATACGCTAAAAAAATAAGAAAAATGTAATTAAAATTTATGTAGCCTTATTTTGTGAATGGCACTCTGTCATTTTGTATTCTATCAATTATGTTTAATTTAAAAATTCTATTCATAACTCATTGGGTTGATTTCATGCCAATGAAGAGTTGTGATTTATGATTTGAAATACACTGCTCCAGAGCAATTCTTGCACTATGTAATAGAAAAAGTCCAGAAGAAGTTTCAAAAAAACATTTTTGTAACATATAAAAACACATAATCATGATGCCTACTTATAAGAAAATGAGGACTAGCTTGTGTTGTATAGTCATACAATGAACAATTATGTAGCAATAAAAGTAAATTAAATTTAGTTCACAAAAGTCATCTTCAACAAATACTGCAAATTACATAAGAATACAGATGCTTCTGATTCATGCAAAGTTAAAATATGCAAAATTAAGAAATACACAAGGGAGAAGTGGGGAAGAGATTATAGATAAGTACATACATATTTGTGAAACAATATTTCTAAATATTCATTAAAATAATCTGAATAAGTATTGGGAAATTAGACAATCAATTAAACATTATTTTAGAAGTTGATATGGTTTGGATTTGGGTCCCTGCCCAAATCTCTTGTCGAATTGTAATCCCCAATGTTGGTGGAGGGGTGTGGTGAGAGGTGATTAAATCATGGGTGTGAACTTCCCCCTCTCTTCTCTCTTGACAGTGAGTGAGTTCTCACAAGACCTGGTTGTTTAAAAGTGTGCAGCACTTTCCAGTGGTCTCTCTTCCTCCTGCTCTGGCCATGTAAGGAGTGCCTGCTTCCCTTTTGCCTTCTACTATGGTTGTAAGTTTACTGAGGCCTCCCCAGCCCTGCTTCCTGTAAAGCCTGCTGAACTGTGAGCCAATTAAACCTCTTTTTAAAAATAAATTGCCCAGTCTCAGGTATTTCTTTACAGCAGTGTGAGAATGAACTAATACAGAAGTCTTAAAATATCTGATTACTTAATGATGTAAACAACTGAATATAAAGTAAATTGACAGTCAATGTAAGGCTGAGGACCTCTTGTGTAAAAGAAATAGTTCACAATTTGAGTGATTTTCTTTTATTTACATTGCAAGAAACAAAAACAAAAATAAAGCATACAAAAGAAACTTTCTTTGGTCTCTAATTCCACCACCGAAGTACAATACTGAAATTCTTAGCAAATGCTCTTTAAAACCATTTTTATTCATATAATATATATACACCTTTTTAATTGTATAAAATATATAATACGAATGAAATATATCTATCTATCTATATATATATATATATGTTTACACACACACACACAGTTGACCCTCGATATTCATGAAAGATTGGCTCCAGGACTCCCCTGCCCTCTCATGCATGCCAAAATCTAAGGATGCTGAAGTTCCCAATATAAAAGGTATATTGTTTGCATATAACCTATGCACATCTTCCTGTATACTTTAAATCATCTCTAGATTACTTAAAATACCTAATGCCATGTAAATTCTATGTAAATCGTTGTTATTCTGTATCGTTCAGAGAATAATGACAAGAAAAAAATGTTGGTACATGTTTAGTACAGATGCAAATTTTTTAAAATATATTTTTATCAATAATAGGTTGAATCTCCACATGCAGAACTCAGATCTACAAAAGGCTGTGTGTGTATATGTGTGTGTATATATATATAAATGGTAGCATGTTACATATATATAACATGTTACCATTAAACTGTTAAATTCAACATACTCTTAACTTGCTTTCCCCCAACAAGGCATTGAAGCTTTTCCTTATGCAATTAGTTAAAAGTACATATTTTGTTTTATTAGCTGCAAAGTATTATAGTTTTTGGTATAAAACAGTATTTATGTTCTTTTTAATAAATATTTGTTACTTACTAATTTGTGTGTGTGTGTGTGTGGGACAGGGCCTCATTCTGTCACCTGTCACCCAGGCTGAAGTACAGTGGTGCAATTATGGCTCACTGCAGCCTGAAACTCTGGGGCTCAAGTGATCCTCCCGCCACAGTCTCCAGAGTAGCCGGGACTACAGGCATGCGCCACCACACCTGGCTAATTTATTCTGTATTTTTTGTAGAGACAGCATTTTACTATGTTGCCCAGGATTGTCTTGAACTGCGAGGCTAAACCAATCTGCCCACTCTCAACCTTCCAAAGCACAGGGATTTCAGGTGTGATCCACTGTACCCAGCCATTTATTAGTACTTCAAAATTATTGTTAAATGATATAGTATACTCCCTAGACATATAGCTTTGTGGAATTATCCAATTATTTCCTAAGGATAAATTCCTAGAATTATTTAAATAAATAAGAGGAACTTCTTTGTGTATGACAGGGTTGATAAAAACCATCCTTGTACACATCTTTATCAAGATCAAGTATAATCAATTGTGTTGCTGCCAATACATTTAGCAAAACTCATTTTTGGCTTTTTATATTTTCATTTTTGATCACTAATGATAATTTCATATTTCTTCTTTTGTGAATTGTTTATGTTAATATTCACCTTTCATACAAATATTCATTGTTTTATTATCATTTTTAAAATTAAATTCTTTATCAGTTGCAAAACTATTACAACATCAATAAATATGCATTGACTTTATTGTTGTTTCTCTCAAATGCCAAAGTTTCTACTTTAGACCCTTTGCTTTTTTCATTCTCTTCTTCTGGAATGCATCTCTCCTATTCCTTTGCGTGACTCATTCTCTTACTTTATGTAGCTCTCTGTTCAAATATTACCGCTTCACCCACTCTCATTTCTCATCAGAGAGCCAGCCTTCCGAGTTGTAGAAACTGCCTACTCTCAAATCTCACATCCTGCCTTGCTGTTTAGCAGTCACTCTGACCTAACTATCCTTACCTTTCTTAGGTCTTCAAATACAGTGGGCATCGTCCCAGCTCAGGACTTAAGGTCTTGCCACATGATGGCCTCACTGCGGGGAATGTTCTTTCTACTTTGTAGTGTACCTAAATCCTGCACATCCTTTAGGTCTGTTAAAAGTAGTTTTCTCAGGAAGGCCATCTCTGACTTTACTGAACAGACAAGGTCTAACCTCTAATTTCTGTAGATTTATGGCTTAGTGTAGTGACAGATATGTAGGAACTTCATAAACGTTAATTAAATCATGTTAAATTAATAACATGAATGAATAGCAAAATATGCTGCTGCTTTTACAATGTGGGTTATTCCCTAAGCAATTTTGGTCAAAAAATAAGTTGCTATAAAAGCATATATTTATAATTGTAGTTTTATAGTCCAGACTGGGAAGCTTTAAAACCCAAGGAAACATTACTCACTTTGGTCCCTGGCAAAGGCTGTGCTCTGTGTGTTAGAAACTAAAATTTATGGACAGCCAACCTTGCTGCTGACATCTATGAAAAAGGAAGAAACAGAAATATGAGGAGATGGTGTCACCTTCATTAAATGCGTGGAGGAACAGTATTTACTTTTCAAGTTTTCACAGCTCTAACCAGAAAACTGTTGTCTAGTTATCAACGCATTGTGGCATTTTAAGAATATATTAATTAGGAATTCTAACTCTTTAATTTATCTTAACCTCTGTCTACCTTAGTCTTGCCCTTCATTAGCTAACACTGAAATGACCTATCTGACTCATAAGAAGTCAACAGGTAAAGAGCAGGTGTACAATCCATTCTCTCCCTTTAGAATAGGGAATGTCTTTGGGAAGAAAGTAAGTAACTGACCTGTTCAGATGTCCTCGTGAGTATGCTAACATATTTGACAAAAAACAATGGTATTTTCTAGCGGGAATCCTAACCTAAGGTATCCATTTTGCTGGATGCATTTAGGTTGAATTGCTTGTGATAACTGGGGATCAATGGACAAAAGACAGCATAAATAATGAACCTGCATGTAAAACGTTTATGTTTTATGATCAGAAAAGCACCTTTGTGTAAGTAATATGGCCTCACATGTTAATCTAGAGCACATTCTAATGCAGTAAGAATGAAAATGTACATATACGTTAGACAGTTTGAAACCTCTCACTGCTTTACCTCTTCCTAGTGATTACTGATATCCTTGAAATTATTGGTAATAATTGAACTTCACTAAAATCTCTGATACACCCAAGTCTGATTTGAAAATATAATCTTTTGTGTGATATCCACAGATATTGAAGGCTGATTGTAAGAATGCAACAAAATATCATCCATAAAACCATGACTTAATGCATAAACAGCTGAACAAATACACAAGTATTTTTCTATATTAAAACTATGGAAGATATCACGTGAAAACTAAGCTAATGCTTTCAGGGTGGACGGAATATGCATTGAAGGAAAATGTTTACAAATGGGAAAATTTTTGTTTTTTTAAGATGCATCAATAAGTATATTTTAAAAATTAGGAAAGAGAGTCATTTCTACAAGAAGAAGTTCACAAAATATTGAAAATAATGATATTAGGTCTTTACTCTTATCAGATAAATGAATTTTGTACAATTTCAATGGTCACAATTCACTGTCAATGTTAAATATAAATACTTTAACTGAATATCCTAGATATTTACAAACTTTACATTACTCCCATATCAACTATGATCAATCACATAATTGCAATTAATCTTCCTCTTTGTGATTGAAAAATAAATTCTGAAAACAGATGTGAAAAATGTGATGCATTGATAAACATCAGTTTTCTACAGTCATTACATAGCCATTATTTATATTTATTTGACTCAAATATATGTTGTGATTTTATATTCAGTTTTTAAAAGAAAATTTATTTAACTTTTTAATAAATGTACAACATGCTTGTTAAATGAAATGTCAAAAGGTATTTTATAATAAAATATTTTTTCTTTATTAGAGAAACTTGTAATCTCTTTCTTCCATCCACACCTTCTGAAATAAACTTAAAGGAAATGATTATCGTAAAACATGCTTTAGCCTGAGAAATATGCAATAATTAGGCTGAACCTAGAATTCTGTGTTCAACTTAGTAAGTAAAAATTTTTATATTTGTAGTAAGGAAGAACTTTATAGTTGACGGCTTGTTACATTTAACCAATTAGAAAGACTCTCACATTGTACCATTACAAAATATGTAATTCTAAGGGAACTAGAGTCTGAAATGCAGGAATTTTTTTTTTGGAAAAAAATATAATGCAGTTGAGAAATTGTTGCCTCGTGAATATAAACATTTTTGTGAATTAACCATTAGGCAATGTTCTCTTAGGTAAGATACTAAGTCTGAGCCATGGAATTTAAAAGATCTCATCATCTTAGAAATTTATCAGCAGATAGAGCTATTAAAATTTGGGCAACTTTAAAATAGAGTTCTGTAGAATAATTCTAATATTTGTTAGATTGTTTAGTGTTCCATTAGAGTTATACCAATTTTAGTGAATATAAATTCTCTGCAGAATAAATATTTTTTGGGGTGCTGGGGTGTCTTCTTTTAGAATTTATATATATATACTTATTCAGAGCTGAGCATAGTAGCACATGCCTGTGGTCCCAGCTACTCAGGAGGCTGAGGCAGGAGAAATGCTTGAACCCAGGCATTCCAGACCATCCTGGGCAACACAGGGAGACCCTATGTAAAAAAAGAAAAATCTGTTTATGAGAATGACTGGATCCTACAGAGCAATTGGCAATGTGAGGTCAAAATATCTGCCTGACAAAAGCAGTTGTTCTACATGATGATACCAGCATTTAAGTGGAAATGAGTGACATGTTTGCCTGAAGTAAATAGAAACAATCTCCGTTTATCCACACTCAACAATGAAGAAACCAAAGGCCATTTTAGAAGACCATATTTCATATTTTTTAGTCAGAGCTTAAAAAGAATAGAAAGCAAGAAAAGCAACCACAAAATAAACTTATTTATTTTCCAATGGAGAACATTTCTGAACAATTTAGTTGTCTAATCACTTCTTACTCTACTCATTATAGGTTTAACTAAAAAGTGAGGACAGATTATCACTGTGTATGCAAAGGGAAACTACAGGTACAGATTGTAGGTGTCTTTCTTCAGCTGTCATAGCTTTCTAATCTATAGCTTCTGTTTATTGAATTTGGCTACTCTTTACAGCACTGCCTCTAACATCAGGGACACAATATTAGGGTCAAATTTTACCAAAACAAATTAATGAGGGATATGGTGAGTTAAAATAGGACAGCTTTTCTTTTTTTTTTCTTATTTTTTTGGAGATAGAGTCTTACTCTGTTGCCCAGGCTAGAGTGCAATGGCATGATCTCGGCTCACTGCAACCTCTGCCTCCCAGGTTCAAGTGATTCTCCTGTCTCAGCCTCCTGAGTAACAGGGTTTTACAGGCACATGCCACCATGCTCAGTTAATTTTTGTATATGTTTAATAGAGACAGGGTTTCACTGTGTTCCCCAGGCTGGTCTCGAACTCCTGATCTCAGGCAATCCACCCACCTCAGCCTCCCAAAGTGCTAGGATTACAGGTGTGAGCCACCACGCCCCGCCAGGATAGCTTTTCGATGAGCAATTGTAAGTAAATGGCTTCTGTTTTAAAACAAATAAAATGTATATATAAAATTTTTTTTTAAAAACTCAGAGAAATGACTGTTTTTTATTTAAAAAAAAAAAAAAGTCAATGTTGTATACCAGCAAGATTTTTAGAACCTTACTAGGAAGGTAAATAACAACCACCTCAGGAAAATGTGACAATCTGGTGTTGAACTATTACAACTGATGGGAGCACCTAAGGTCTAGATGCATTAAGCTGGTGGTGTGAATCTAGTTGCTTTAGTCTCTTTCATTGTCACTAGAGAAATTATTAAGAGAAAAACAAGGCTTCTCTGCCCACAGAGTAGCCATTCTTTATTCCTTTATTCTTTCTTAATAAACTTGCTTTCACATTACTCTGTGGACTCTCCCCAAATTCTTTCTTGTGCGAGATCCAAGAAGCCACTCTTGAGGTCTGGGTTGGGACTCCTTTCCAGTAACATCTTCCTGGAAAACCACAAAAGGAATATACTGAGGATACCCCTGACACAAAGGAAAAAGATGGTAGCACCAATTCTCCAATTGTGTCCCAAAGTCTGTTTATTTTACCAGGGAATTGACTGAAATGGCATAATTTCTTTTAATAAATCAGATTTGACTTATAGAGCCAACAAAAGCCCCTTGGGTAAACTGTCTCCATACCTTGTCTAACAGTCCCTGTACAGGGTTCCTGACCTGTGGAAAGTAAAGAATATCACGTTCTGACAGGCCCAGGAGCCACAAGTTCTCTCGGGGCCTCAAGAGGAGAAGAATTTACCCAACTCATAGGTATTTGATGGTACAAACCCATGGCTGAGTTAGACTTTAAAAAACAAAAAGGTCTTATTTGAGATTCCTTCTATGGGACAAAGTTCCATCAACACCAATTAAAAAAACCCTACGTAGCAAATAATTATTCTTGCTGCGCTTTATACAAATAATCAGGCCAACTATAATAAGGCAAATCAGTCTTATGATTTGTTTTTAGTATAAATGGGAAACTGAAGAAATAAATTATGTTTCAAAACTATGGTACACCTGTTATTAGATTTCAGTTTCATCAGTTGTTTTTGAGTTTTTTCTACAGTTTAGGCTAACGTGCTTATTCCTGTAAAACCAACCGGTGGTCTCTAGCTGCTGCTCAGAAGAAACAAGGGGGATGGGTAATGTAAAAATCTGGATCAATATTCTAATTGTGAGCACATATTGGAACCAGCTAGCAACCCTATCAGCTTGGTTCCAACAGTTGCCCAGTTCATAGAAAGCCTTCTTAATTAGTTTACTCAGGATAGATTTACTTATTTTGCTTCACTCTTGTGGAATATATTGCTGTTGTACTCTATGTTTACAATGAAAGATAAGCTTACTCAATGTGCTCTTAAATCGAACACTTATTAATCTTCCAGATATAACCTTTTGTCAGAACGCAAAAGTTATGAGGGGACTTTGACATACCCATGCTTTCTGACTGAGTTCCTCTCTACTGTGAATACAAGACACCCTAATAGTTAGGCAGGAATGTCATCGCCCCTATCCAACCTGAAGAAGTTACAGAAGATGGATCATTATTTGTCTCTAACCCTTTGGATTAAAGGTTCCCTTGTAAAAGGAAGGAGAGAAATATGTCAGAAGCATTTGAACAAGATCAACTCCATCTTGAATAAGGGCCGGGTAAAATGAAGCTGAGACCTACTGGGCTGCATTCCCAGGAGGTTAGGCATTCTTAGTCACCAAATGAGATAGGAGATCCGCACAAGATACAGGTCACAAAGACATGGCTGATAAAACAGGATGCAGTAAAAGAGCCAGCCAAAACCAAGATGGCAATGAAAGTGACCTCTGGTCGTCCTCACTACTCATTATCGACTAATTATAATTCATTAGCATGCTAAAAGACACTCCTACCAGCACCATGACAGTTTACAAATGTCATGGCAACATTAGGAAGTTACCCTATATGTTTGGTCTAAAAAGGGGAGGAACCCACAGTTCTGGGAATTGCCCACTCCTTTCCTGGAAAACTCATGCATAATCCACCCCTTGTTTACCAAATAATCAAGAAATAACCATAAAAATAGCCAAACTGCAGCCCTTGTAGCTGCATTACGTATGGAGTAGCCATTATTTATTCCTTTACTTTCTTAATAAACTTGCTTTTACTTTTTTTTTTTTTTTTTTTTGTGAGATGATGTCTCACTCTGTCGCCAGGCAAGAGTGCAGTGGCTCAATCTCAGCTCACTACAACCTTGAAACCTCCGGGTTCAAGTGACTGTCCTGCCCCAGCTTCTCAGATAGCTGGGACTATAGGTGTGCACCACCATGCCCAGCTAATTTTTGTATTTTTAATAGAGACGGGGTTTCACTATGTTGGCCAGGATGGTCTCAATCTCTTGACCTTGTGATCCGCCCACCTTGGCCTCCCAAAGTGCTGGGATTACTGGTGTGAGCCACTGCGCCCAACCTACTTTTTTCTTTTTTTTAAAGAGAAACATAATTGGTAAATACAATCTAAGAAGTGCATCATTTTTAGTACTGTGCTCTAATTTATAGGATCATAGTATATTAAATTTGGGAAAGATGTTAGAAATCAAAAGGAGTGAAACTCTCATTTTATTTGTGCCATTAATGTTTGGTATGTCCAACGGCACAGCAAATGATGTAGCTAGGAGTACAACCAGGTCATTGGACTTTTTGATCTGTATATTTTTCAATGCAATGTAAATTTACATATCCATATATTTATAGAAGGATTATAGAAAAAGGTCTGAGCCTTTCTCAGTTATACTTTCAGAGTATAAAGAAAAGCTATATAGTTATTTAAAGAGTGGAATTTGCTTAAAGAGTGGAATTTAAAGAGTGTTATTTAAAGAGTGGAATATCCAAAAAGAAATTAGGTTTAAAAAGTGGTGTGTGAATAAGGTAAACTGTTTATGTATATACCAATTTAACTATAGGGTAATGTCATTTTTAAACTAATTATTTAGTTCTCTATATGAAGTAGAAAGTTAAGGATATGATTTCAATTAACCCTAAGGAGTGGTGGTAACCTAAATGTAAATCGCTTACTTAAACAGGATCTGGTTTCATCTTGATAACCCAGCTTTAGCACCAATAGCATTCAAGGAACCATATTAACATAACGACATTACAAACTAAATACAACAGTATTGCTATACAGGAAGAGAGAGAATAAAAGGCCTATATGTTAGGAGTGAATTATCCGTGGGTTTCTTATATTTCTGCACATCTTGAGAGCAGAAGCACTGAAGGCCCTTTTTATGGACTATTTTATTGAAGATGTTTTATAGAAAAGAGTCTTGGAAGATAGAGATAGAATCTTGCTCCAGCATAATAAAGATAATGTCTTCCTCCAAGGCAAAGGAAGGCAAGTTTATGCCCATTATATTATAAAAGAATCAAGCTTCCTCAGTGTGGGTATCCTGTCTTGTAATGTAATCCATTGCATGTTCTGGTGTCACTTGATTCTTTTCTCACTGCCCAGTGGAAATTTTGGCTCTGAGAACTGGCACAAATAATAATACTGATTACTGCTGTTGCTGTAAGCAATACTTTTTTTTTTTTCCTCTGCCCCAGGAGTCCTATGTCTTCTGCTAGTATCATTGAAACTGTGGCAGAGTAACTTGTTAGTTTCTAAGTAGGATAGAACCTCAAATCTCAGACTCCTAGTGGTTCTTGAAATTGTCATCTTTTTATTCCTCTGAAGTTCATTCAATATACTTTTATTAGGCTAATATTTCCAAAGCAAACAATCTATTATTACATTTCTATCAGAATGTTTCAGTGTCTTCCAGTTAGGTATAGACTAACACTAAGGAATCAAATGCTTTTTAATTATATTGTTTCATCCCATTTTGTCCAATTAAGTATAGATTCTCACCAAGAAATTAAAAACTTTTCATTATATGGCTCCAGCCTGGTTTTAAAAGTTGCATTTCTTGTTCCCCGAACATACCCCATTTTCATATTCCCATCATCTTTCACCTGTTATTGTCTATCATATGATTATATTGTATTTTCTTTCATTTATGTTATTCTCTAAGAACACTTTAACTTACATAAAGTTGAACAGTTGGTCTAGTGGTGGCTATGAAGCAGCACCTAGATCCCCTTTCAGGGCTGAAGGACTTGTTTTTCCATCTGCTGTAGGTGCCACAGTACTG
Organism: Pan troglodytes; assembly: GCF_028858775.2. Classification (NCBI taxonomy): domain Eukaryota; kingdom Metazoa; phylum Chordata; class Mammalia; order Primates; family Hominidae; genus Pan; species Pan troglodytes. The sequence continues at coordinate 173,634,674 of NC_072401.2, forward strand.
TCTGTTCTGGCGGTCGACCTTGGACAAGCAAAGCTTCCTTGCCCAACACCATTCCTCTTTCGCAGAGGCAGCCCATACTGATTGGCTGGCCACTGAAGGGACACTAAGGCTCAGCCTCTCCCCCAAAATTGGGACAGTTCTGATGGTCATCTGAGCTTCAGACCTTCTCATGGATTTCAGTGATGTCTTTGTTGTGACTACATCACAGTCCTTCTTTTTCCTTTCTTTTTAATAAATTTCCTGCTGACAAATCTCTATGTAAATGCCTACTGCCTGGGGAGTCCAAACTATAACAGTTACCATTCTGCCTTAGAATGCAATCCTTTTGAGAAAGGGCTTCGATTTTACTTTGTTGTATTTGTATTAGGCACCTCTAATAATAGTTTTTCCATAAATATTTGTTGAATCAAATTGAACTAAATAGGGTAAAGAAGTTCACCTTGCATTTTGATCATTAGTATACCAAGTAAATGTAGAATATGGAGCCAGAAAGTATCCTCTAACACAATAGTGGATATGAAGTGATAAATATATTTTATAATCCAGAATCCAGAAAGACCTATTACTCAAAAGAAGAGTCAATGGGGCCTGGGTGCAGTGGCTCAAGCCTGTAATCCCAGCACTTTGGGAGACCAAGGCGGGCGGCTCACAAGGTCAGGAGATCAAGACCATCCTGGCTAATACAGTGAAACCCCGTCTCTACTAAAAATACAAAAAATTAGCCAGGCGAGGTGGTGGGCACCTGTAATCCCAGCTACTTGGTAGGCTGAGGCAGGAGAATGGCATGAACCTGGGAAGCAGAGCTTGCAGTGAGCCGAGATCGCACCACTGCACTCCAGCCTGGGCGACAGAGCGAGACTCCGTCTCAAAAAAAAAAAAAAAAGAAGAAGAATAGTCAGTGGGATAATACCATATGAATTACACCTATAAAAAGCTAGCTGACTTAACAATTCTTATTTTTTCTATCTAAAAAGAAATAAAATTGTATTTGCCTTACACAAGTGAGGGAATGGTGTTCAGGAATAAGTTCAGAGAAAAAGAGGGAATGTATTTATTTACCCTTTCATTTACTTTCATGTATAAGACTCATGGTCTAAACTGAGTGGTAGAATTCATGTGTCTAAAACCAAATAAGGATGGTTCAACTTTATTTTTTCTTATTGGTCAGAACTATCGTAAGCTTGCTTTTAAAAAGCAATCTTGAGTTTATTATTCTTTTAAGCAGCCTTGGTGATCAGGGAGAAGCGTGTCATCTCTTATCTTTCTATGACAGATTTCTTTTTTAACTTTTGAGAGTAGGAAACCCTGATCATCTTAGACACAAGTTGTCACCACCACCACACCTTTCGTTATAGATTCCTATACTGTTAGTCATAGGTGAGATACTAAACTGAAGGAGAAGACAGTTTACCTTCTGGCATCTCCAGCACAGCATATACTTTCTGAATTTATAGCTGAATAGGTTTCTAAGACCTAGTTCTTAATGTGGAGAGTGTTTGTTGGAGTTTGTGTGGTGTGATATTCTAGTGTGCCAAGTGGAGTTAATTAAGAAAGGTTTTTCTGTAAGAATTGAGTCTTGGTGAATGAGAGTGGGGATGGACATAGCCGCAGACAGGCCATTATAAATGGGCTTTGGCAATTCAATATGGAGAGTGCTAAAGGTGGGCTCCAGGTAGGGATGTCATATTTGCCTGATTGGATAAGAAAGTGTGATACAGAGAGTCACAGAGTGGACTCCAACATCTGGAATGTAATGTATGCCTGGTATTTATAGTCTGCTGAAGGCTGGCTGGTGCTTAGGGAGGAAGGAGTTGGGAGAAGGGCCTGTAAAGCATATTTAAAAGGTCTTATCTTTGAGAGCCTCTGCACTGGGCTTTACCTCCATTTTTTATAGTTGTGAATTTGGGGGTTTTATCTTATTTCTTGCCTGGTTAAAACAAACAGAGCTGAACCCTGATCCCAATTCTTGATTCCAAATCCATTGCTCTTTCTATTGTGTTATTACTATTTCCAGCAGTCGTCACCTCACTGGGAAGTCTACCTCTGATCTTTGGGTATCAAACCTGTTTATTTTCTCCTATAATTTTTTTCTTGTTGTTGTACTTTAATTAATTATTAAAAAATAAGCAATCTTGAGAAATTATTCTTGAAAAATTTAAGAAATTTTAAAACAATAGCCTAATATAAGATACTCCAAATAGCTCTAAGGAAATAGACATAGGAATACTTTGCAAGTAGCAGTTTTGAAAGAAAGCTGAGAATATGAGAAACAGTCCCATTATCAAAACCTCCAAGTATATTTCAAAATAACTACCCCCTACCCACTTATGTTTTCTCGTTACTTCTTTAAACACTGGAAAGCTTTACATAACTGATACCGTATTGTAAAATGTGTTTTCAGTTTGATAAAATAGCTGCTAGATTATAAACAAGTGTTTGCTCTTGGGCTTGTTGAGTACCGTGTTGAATGTCAACAGGTGTGCTTGTTTCATGTTTGGGCTTTGTGGTAAATGATGGATCATGGCCTTCCATTAAAAAGAATTCTTCATCTTTCAGCTTATATATCATCTATTTTCCCAGTTGAGACTTTAGGTCATTGGCTTTTAACATCAACAATAACAAGTTTGTGAGCCTGATTGTAGTTTTCTTCCCCCTATGGGTTTTTTTTTTTTTTTTTGTAGATGTAGTTCTACTTGAAATGTTATTCTCAGAGAAAATATATTGAAAATAGTCATAGTTCTTTGAAAAGGTTGTTCTTTAATTATCAGCTGGTGCATTTCATGTCTAATTTATAATTTGTTAGACAACCATTTATTATTATTTGGCAATACTTACATGCCTCTATTAACATTTTCATTGCACTTATTTCGTAATACAAAAATAACAAAGGAATGTGAACAATTTCTTTCTCCTCTAAATTTATACTCATTTCGTGACATTTAGGTTACAACCTATTTGAATTTTTTTTCCCCCATTAAAAGTAACAAAAGAATAACAAATGAAACCCTTGAGTACTCTGAACAAATATATGATACTTGATGCTTTCCCTATTTTTTTCCCGGCTTCTCATTCTGTGTGGGAATACAGGTGGGACAACTCTTAATTATACAGAATCTCCCCAGAAATTGGAGGCTTTTAACATCCTGGGTCCTAGGATGCCTGAAGCATACCCTAGTTGTGAGAACAGTAGTGTGCGCACACATTTCCAATTCCTTCCAGGAGAAAGAGCCCGGTGCGATCTTCTTACTCAGCTTCTGATTCTACTCCTTATTACTAGTTATCATAAAGGTTACTATAGCAGTCTTCTTCTGCCTGTTATCTTCCCTCTCCACATTTTATTCTCAAGATTCTAACCTTTCCATTTTTTTTAAATGCCGGAATGTCCCTTGCCAAAATACTTCAGCGGCATCTGTATTAGTCTCCTAGAGCTGCCTTAATAAATGATCACACACTGGGTGACTTCACACAACAGAAGTGTATTTTCTCCTAAATCTGGAGGCCAAAAGTCCGAAATCAAGGTTTTGGCAGGGTCATTTCATTTTGGGGGTTCCAAGGGAAAAACCATCCCAATGTCTCTGTCCTAGTTTCTGGTGATTGCCAACCATCCTTGGAATTGCTCGTCTTTTAAACACAACACCGTAATCTCTTCCTCCATCTTCAAGTGCTTCTTCTCTATGTTTGTGTCCTTTCTTTCTCTTCCTGTAAGGATACTTCCATTAGATTTAGGGCTTACACTAATCCAGCATGATCTAGTTCTTTACCTTTATTACATCTGCAAAGACCCTATTTCCAAATAAGGTTACATTCTGATGTTCCAGGACGACATGAATTTTGAGAAGACACTATTCGACCCACCAGAGCACTCATTGTTTTTAAGTTGAAGTCCACACTTTTCTTGTGGTAGAGAAAGCCTCAGATGATAAGAACTGCTTTGTTTATCCAGCTTCCTGTCTTGCCAGTGTCCTCTCTCGGTCAGTGAACTCTGGGTCAGACTTGTATGATGTTCCACCTTCGCAAGCGCCCTCCCTTGTTCTATTTTTTTTGTGTGCGGGGGTGGGGGGGTGGGGACAGAGTCTCACTCTGTCACCCAGGCTGGAGTGCAATGGTGTGATCTCGGCTCACTGCAACCTCTGCCTCCCAGGTTCAAGCGATTTTCCTGCCTCAGCCTCCTGAGTAGCTGGGATTATGGGTGCACACCACCACGCCCGGCTAATTTTTGTATTTTTAGTAGTGGTGGGGTTTCACCATGTTGGTCAGGCTGGTCTCGAACTCCTGACCTCGTGATCTGCCTGCCTCAGCATCCCAAAGTGCTGGGATTACAGGCATGAGCAACCGTGCCTGGCCTATCCCTTGTTCTTAAATACTCCTCACATGATACTTCCTCTCCTTCTTCCTACCATTTTTGTATAAACCTCTGGTCCTAGGTTAAACATCACCTTCTTGACTCTGCTATAAGACTCTGTTTAGAGCAGTTATCCCTCTAATATACTGCTAGAGTGTGTATCCCACAGCCAATCATTGTGTGTTTGCACTATGGCAAACACTGGAATATAACAGCAAATGAAATGGATTTGATTCCACAAGGCCTGAGGCAAGGATTACATCACCATGTGTATACAGAGCATTAGCCGTGTCCTCTACATGAATTAATTGCTTAGTTAATGCTAGTTAGTTGTAGGTGTCCTTCATAAATGGCATAGGAGGTATTTCACCAATTTATTTACACGTGATTTTTTAGGAGCAGTTGCATTAATAATTCTACATTGAAATACTTGTTCTGTATTTTTACTCTTGATTTGGTCTGCTTTTTAGAGAACCTTTTATTTATACAAAGATAGCACTGTGCTTTCAAGAAATGCCCTTAAAATCTAGTCATCAGCCTTGCCTTAAAAATATTAATACTGATTGGTATGGTTTCAGACTTTTAAAACTAAATGGAGACAAACATAGGCTACATATGATAACAACTCCAAACCACTTTTTTTTTTTTTCCTTGAGATGGAGTCTCACTCTGTCATTCAGGCTGGAGGGCAGTGGCACAATCTCTGCCCACTGCAACCTCCGCCTTCGGAGTTTAAGGGATTCTCATGCCTCAGCCTCCCAAATAGTTGGGATTATAAGCATGTGCCACCACACCTGGCAATTTTTTTGTATTTTTAGTAGACACGGGATTTCACCATGTTGACCATGCTAGTCTTGAACTCCTGACCTCAGGTGATCCACCCTCCTCGGCCTCCCAAAGTGCTGGAATTACAGGTGTGAGCCACTGCATCAGGCCCAAACCACCTTTAAAGAATGTGTGAAAATTATGGATTCAACTTGACTTTGCGTATAAATTGAAGAGAGCATTTTTGGTTTACCTGAAATATTTCCTCTCCGCATAGAATTACCCAAAATCATCGGCCGTGATCAACCCTAGCCATGGCCAGCAAATTTGAGAGTCCTATGAACTGGAGAGAAATTCTAAGCTTAAATACTACCTAGTGTAAATTTTAAGTTGATCTTCTCCATCAGGATGTTGGCTGGACCAAGCATTTGGTGAAAATTTCTCCTTAATTAGAAATCAGAAGTAAAAGTTTTGTACTTTAGTAAGGATATTATAAAGCTTTCAAGGAATACTAGTGATGGATCTTGGAATATATTTAAATGTTCAATAAAATGACAGAAATCTGGATGCTATGGACATAATGTCTTTCCTTCCATGTATATTTGATAAATTTCATATCAGTTTTCAAGATAAAAATCTTATCTTAAACATTTTTAGTGGAAAACAAGGTAAAAATGTGTGCTTCTTCATCCTTAATCCTAGGGAATTGGATTAGCCCAATACTTTATATGTTTTGAGTGAGTTAATCAAGCTTTTGCATATTTCACAATTTCTTATATTTAAAAACTCAAAAATGTGTTTGCTTATTCTGGATCCAGTCAGAATTCTAGAAATGAGCACAAAATGCAAAATAAGATTTTAATTGCAAAAATATAACCATTGGCTTTAAAAAAGATAAATATGGCTTAATACACAGCCTGAGCAAAAATTTACAAAATAACTTATTTTAAAAAAAGTTTCGGAGCTAATGATTAAGAAATAAATCACTACTGAAGTCAATATCTAATGCTTGAAGTTTAGAGTTAATTCGATTGGTAAAAGATGGAGAAAGATGAAATCTGATTTTATACCTCCATTTCACAATTATCTGAGAAATTAGTAGCAGGGTTGAACTGAGGGCCAAAACATTGAAATAAGCTCCTGCATGGAGGAGATGGCAATGTCTGCAGCTCTTACTTCTTGGTAGCAAAATAATTAGGTAAATAGGCTTCTGATTTATCAGGAGCTTGAATTGTACACAGAAAACATGCAAAGTTTATTAACATGTGGCATTATTTGTATTTGAGAAAAAATGGAAATGCCATAATTATCCTGATGCCACCATTCCCGATCCTCCCACTCCCAACCCTATTTCTAGGCTGTGAATTATCCCTCTGAATGAAGGCCTAGAAATGCCTCTTTGAGGTAAGTGTTCAGTGTTGACTTGACTTCGCTACGAACTACAAGGTTCCAAAGACTTGTAGAAGACAGTCCAGTAACAGTAAATTTCTAGCTGTTGTTTTGTTTTTTGAGGTGTGTGAACACAAAATATATTTTGAATTTATAATTGGGACATTTAGGACAGGGAGAAGATTCCTTATGCATTTTCTGATAGTAAATAAAAGTTAAATAAATTATTCTATTTGGCTCGGTTCCAAAAAAGGCTTACCTATTACCAAGTGAAGAATTATTGAGCATTTCTTTGTGAAGTGATAATTTGGCATGCAGTCCTCTCCAAAACATAATTGCCAAAATATTAATAAAATTGAGTTGATTTGTAGGTTTCTGTAAAGCAATTCATTGAAATGCAATGGTTCTGGTCTTTTTTTAAAGTCCTATATTTGAATATTATAAAAAAATATAGGATTTTGATATGTAACCAAAAATTGTTTTGTTGGATAACAAACTATGGCAAAACTTAGCTAGCTGCCTTAAATTAACAGTCATTTTAGTCACATTTTCCACAAGTAAGCCTGTTGGCTGTGTGTGTCTGTGAGTGTGTTTGTGTGTGTATGTGTGTGTGTGTGGTCTGGGATGGTTCAGCTAGGTTACCTAGGGTGGCCTCACCCACATGTCTGAGGCTTTAGGGGAGAGACTTGGGCCTTCCAACTCATGGTCTCTCATACTTTAAGAAACTGCCCAGGCTTGAATCCACTGTGGTGCAATAATTCTCTGAAGCAAGACCCATTGTGTGAGCATTTTTTCAGCCTCTGCTTCTGTCATGTTTGTTAATATCCCGTTGTCCAAAGTTATTCACATGCCAAACAGAAACAAGCTCCACCTCTACAACTTGTAGTTTTGCAACATATATATGCCATATATGTTCATACATATATATGTGTGTGTGCATATAGCACATTAGTATTTAAAACTACTAATGTATTTTATATATTTTCTTTTGGGATTATAACAATTTAACATATGGCATCTATATGACTATATTATATTTCATAAATCATTTCAACATTAAATGATACTTCTAACTTAGTATTGTCAATTTCTTTAGCTAAGCAATATGTTTATTACTTTTGAATATTATGTTGTCCTAGGATTATAGCTTTGTACTGAGTTGTCTTTCAGACAATTAGATTTATTATTTGCCTGTTTGATCAGAAAAGAGAGCCTGTGGGTCATTTGATACATAGCAAATTCCATGATAATAAATTATACCTGGTCATATAAATAGAAGATTCTACTATATTTTTTAAACTATATTTATTTCAAACTTTGAAATTTTAAAAAGCAAAATACTAGATAGAAAATGTATTAGTGGTTTGGATTTAGGTATATTTGGACTTGAACTAGCAATGTGAGTTTATAGAATTAACTTTTTATAACATTAAAATTGCTATCTATTAAATTGGAAATGTCTGGCAAAGGATATTCCTGTAAACTATTCTAGAAATGCTCAAAGTCATGTAATTCTAGAACCTCGTTTTTTCATAGAGAGATAATCAATTCTGTTTTGGCAAAGTAGTGTTCTACAGTAGATTTCTGGAAGCTGTTTATCTGAATTACTAAATACAACAGAATAATAGTATAATCGAATTTCTTCTTAAAAAGGAATTGTGTCAGAATAATAAAGTATATTATGATGAAATGTATTACTATAATCTAACAAAAATATAAAACTATGCAATTATTAAAGAGTATTCTATTTTCATTGACTGCTACTCTTAATTCAGTTTCTATCCTCCTTCCTCCCCAACATATACACACTTCTATGAAGCTGACCCACTTCACATTTTTAGCAGAGGAAGGGAAGTTGTATGTGGGAGAAGTGTCAGATATAGTGTTTCTAAGTTTGTAATTTTATACTGTTTTGTCTTAATTCTAACATATTTTATGATATGTCTTCTTTTGGAGAAAAAAGGAGGAGGGCGTGTATCAGTTTGCTAGGGCTGCCATAAGGAAGTACCACAAACTAGAAGGCCCAAAACAATAGAAATGTATTTTCTCAGGGTTCTGCAGTCTAGAACTTTGACATAAAAATGATGGTAGGACCATTGTCCTCTGATAACTCTACAAGGTGATGCCTCCTTGCTTCTTCCAGCTTCTTGTAGGCCTGGGGTTCCTTGGCTTGTGGCAGCATCAGGTCAATTTCTGTCACGTTTTCACATGGGTACTGTCTCTGTGTCTGTCTGTGTCCAAATTTTTCTCTTATAAAGCTAGTAGTCCTATTGAATTAAGGCCCATCATAATTCAGTATGAACTCATCTTAACCTGACTGTATCTGCAATGAACCCGTTTCCAAATAAAGCTACATTCTTGGGTACCAGGGATTAAGACTTCAACATATCTTTTTAGGGGGACAGAATTCAATCCACAGCAGGACTTAAGGAAGAGCAGTGTTAAAACTTTTGCATTAATTGATACTATAGATGTTCAGTAAATAATAATTATTATTATTATCGTTATAGAGACATGTGTTTGTCACTTATATGGTACCAAGCTGTCTTTTAAATATTTTGTAAGCATTTACTCTTTCATTGAACTGAAATGAGAAGCCAAGGGTCTTATCCTGAAGTGATAACATACAGATTAGCAAATTCTGTTTTAGACTATAAAAGGCATTCTTATAATTAGACATTTTGTTTTTGCAATTTTTTTGTTTGTTTTATTTTATTTATTTATTTTTTTGAGAGAGTCTTGCTCTGTCACCCAGGCTGGAGTGCAGTGGCGAGATCTCAGCTCACTGCATTCTCTACCTCCCAGGCCCAAGCGATTCTTGTGCCTCAGCTTCTCAAGTAGCTGGGACTACAGGCAAGTGCCACCATACCCAGCTAACCTTTTTTTTTCTTTTTAATAATCCATGTATTCTGAAAGTTTTTGATGTCTATGAAGTTTTGACTTGCAAAATATTCTAGTAGTTTACAATTTCTCAGTAGGCTTATTTAAACTTTGTTTATTATTAAGAATTGAACCAGTTCCAGACACCATTACCAATGAAATCAGGCCCACCATAGCAGCTGAAGTCGACCATTTATTACATGCACTTCATTTGAGTCTTATTAATGCTGACATCTGTTCAAGTCTTCATTACCATATTACCACAACTGGTCCCTTGTCACATTTATCCTGATTCTTTGTAGCATAAACACAAAAGAGAAAAATACATTTCCAACTAATGATAAGGTTATTTATAAATGAGATATATTCAAAGAATGATTTTCCACATATTGGACACATGCTATTCATTTCTCAATTTTATTTTTACCTTTAGACAAAAAAAATTTAAATACTAAATTATAAACAAGATTTAAAATTTTATTCATGAAACTAAAAGTATGTTTTAATACACAGTTATACAAGACAATTACTTAAGCATACATTTAAGCAATGTAATTAATAAAATATTTTCTTTGTAAGTTTGAGATATGTTACTTTTATGAATTTTGCAATAGCCTAATGAAAGAATAAAAATTATGTAATTTTTGCAATGATCATTCATTCATCATTTTTAGTAGCAACACAATTCTGTGATATATTATGGTTGTAACAGTGGCTTTTTCAATGATGCTTTCTTAATGACACTTTAAAAATTACACTAATAGTCTCTCACGGCAAGGTTGGCTGTATGTATTTTTTGTAGGCTTTATAATATCACCTGAGTCTATTATTACCTCTGACATTTTTCTAGAGGCCAGTTAACTTGTTTACATTCAAACACTGAGTGGGAAATGCCAGCATCAATCACCGTTTCTACCTGTAATGCATAGTGATAATAGCAACCATGGGTAGTAAGCACTTTGCTAAGTATTGGGCTTAAATGATTCCAGTTGTTTTCCTCAATAAGACTGTATTATAGGTATTCCCATTTCCTTGAGGACAAGAGTAATAAGTAATTTTCTAGAAGTCATGCTTTAGTAGATAGATTTGAAATTAGCACCCAGGATATCTGACTCCAGAATATGTCCTCCCAAGTGTGATGCTCTACCCTACTTATCATAATGGTTCTGCCTGAAAATAATTATTATGTGCCTACTGTATACTTACCTCCAACACTATTATTACTGAGTGGCCTAAAAAAGAAGGAAAAGTAGGTATCCTTTTCTTTAGGGTAGGGAAGACATACAAAGGTGAAGCTACTGAAATTAATTATAATAGCAGTATATAACATGGTGAATCCTTGTCTTGAAAATGTAGTCAAGAGATTAGGCTGAACTGGGGCTAGTTTTTCATTGAATTGGAACTTAAAAGACATACTAGAGAAAACAAAAAGCAAAAGAAAGTCATACTGGGTGGACAAAAGGGCAAGGGCTAGACCTAAAGAGAATAAAAACAAGCATTTGAAAATCAATGAATGAAAGACACTCTACAAAAGAACTTGCTCTATTTTAGGTAGTACCTTTCAATGTCACCTTTCAATTTTGAAATATGGTAAACTCAACAGTAGACTATAACTATTAGTAACTAAAATTATTATATCTTAAGTATTTTTTGAAAAATAGTTCAAATTATCAAAATTTTGAATTCTTTGGAGACTAAAAAAATTAATAAGTTGTCAATTGACTTCATGCACAAAATTTATGTGGAGTATACACAAGCGGCATTTTTTTTTAAGACGGAATTTTCCTCTTGTTGCCCAGGCTGGAGTGCAATGGCGCAACCTCAGCTCATTGCAACCTCCACCTCCCAGGTTCAAGATATTTTCCTGCCTCAGCCTCCTGAGTAGCTGGGATTACAGGGGTGCGCCACCATGCCCAGCTAATTTTTGTATTTTTAGTAAAGACAGGGTTTCACCATGTTGTCCAGGCTGGTCTTGAACTCCTGACCTCAAGTAATTCTTCCACCTCGACCTCCCAAAGTGCTGGGAATACAGGCGTGAGCCACTGCACCCGGCCACAGGCAGCAAATTCTTAACAAACACTATAGAATGAGCTTAATAGAAAATTTGTGTCATTACATAATTTGCATTTATGGACTGCTTCTAGAAGATGTGAAAAATAGAGGAAAGAATATGCGTAGAGGTCAAATTTTATAAATCAATGTTTTCCTAAATATACATGTATTGACTATCTCTGCTACACCAGAGAATGCTGTTTCTGCAGGACATTAACAAGGGATAAACATACAATAATTTCCATGTATAAACACATTTGAGATAGGGTGTTCAAAAATTACATAGGTTTTGTATGGTGTATCCACTGAATACTTCTAATGAGCTGAGAGATACTGGTAAAGTTAACAAGAAGAGTATAACGTGCAGCGTTTCTCAAAATTACTATACTACACACTATTTTGATAGCGGGGTATGGTGACTGCATTAGGATAAATCTTCATTCTCAAGATTTTTGGGGTAAAGAGCTACGTGGTCATATCCTGTGAAATAACTGTGAGTCGTTTAGGAAAGACTTAGACATTGTGAACCCATGTGATGTGGACCATGAGTGAATGAAAGGTTTGGAAAATGGAATATGTCATTCATAACATGAAACTTTCAGGTGAAAGATTCTCAGGAACAAAAATCTCTAAAGAATACAAGAAAAATGTTCATGAGAGAAAAATCAGTTTTAACCATTTCTCAGACCCAAAGAGCATGAAATCTATCGAATCAAGTCACAAGTATTCTATCACCTTACCAGTTTTCTCTCCTTTCTTCCAATAATGTTCAAAACTGCAACTAGAAACTAAGGAAATAGGTGAAAAAGAGAGGGAGCAGAAGCCGGCTGCATTTCCTTTTACTGATTAATATATCTGCCAGCTATGACTCTGGGCATTCAGAAGAAGGAGAGTAAGCCTTAGCCTCAAATGGCATTGAAGCAGATTGATTCATGTATTCATATATTAATTAATAGGTGATTATTTAATCCAAATTTTGTGTTGTGACTTAAAGAGATTGTACAACCATTTATTATCCAAAAATGAAAAGAACAGTTAATGATGTCACCAATTTTAAATTATTGGTCTGAGTTATTACCCTGAAAGTATAAATGTTAAATAAGGAAGAGTAGTATATTAGTTTTCTAGGACTGCCATAATAAAGTACCACAGACTGGGTGGCTTAAATAACAGAATTTTATTCTTTCACAGTTCTGTAGGTTAGAAGTCCAAGATTAAGATGCCAGCAGGATTGGTTTCTTCTGTGGCCTCACTCCTTGGGGTGTAGACGGCTGTCTTCTCTCTGCGTCTTCACGTGGTTTTTCCTTCTGTATGTGTCTGTGTGCCTGTCCTCTTCCTATAAGGACACCAGTCATATTGAATGAGGACCCACTCATTTTAACTTTAAAGAGCCTATCTGTAATTACAGTCACATCTGATGTACTGGGGATTAGGATTTCAACACACAAATTTTGTGAGGGTGACACAACTCACCCCATGGCAGGTAGAAAGTTACAATTTCATCAAGTCATATTCAATGCATCTGTTGCATATTGTTATATTCTCTGATATATCAAACTACTTTTGATTTTCTGGAATTAATCCAGCTTGGTTATTGAATAATTGCTCTTACGATGTATTTCTAGATTCTAATATAATTTTTAAATCTATAATCACAAGATAGATTGGCTTACTGTTTTGTTTTGAATATATTATTTAGGGTTTGTAATATTAGGTTGCCGTAAAAGTAATTGTGGTTTTTGCCATGGCAAAAAGTAATTGCAGTTTTGCTCTCATGAGCATTTTTCTTGTATTCTTTAGAGATTTTTGTTCCTTTGGATGGCAAAAACCGCCATTACTAACACCAACCTAATATACATTATGTTGGCAAATCTGTGGCAACACATTAGAAAATCTACAGAAAATGGGTGATTTTCATAGCAAAATTGCATTAAAATATCAAGAAGAAATGAAAATCTTAGATAAAATATTTAAAAATTGTGACATATTTACCATTTCAAAATATTCTAGGAATATGTGAGTTGTTATATATACTAACTATTAATACTTTCTGCTACAACACCCTTAAAAACCACAGTGATTAAAAAGTGTATATTAAGTAAATTCTGTGATGTTCTCATTGGGTGAGACTTTTGTGGCTCTTCTCCAAGAATTGGCTGAATTCACCCAGGTATCAAGCAGGCAGGAATCAGAAAAGGAGGGTGTTTAGGGGAGATATGTTCCACTCTAAACTGCCTCAGTAGCACCCCATCAGCTCAGCTCACATTTCAACTGTAAAGCACATCTCCACATGAGGGGCTAATTATGGTAGTTCAGCTGTGTGTCCAAGAGAAAGAAACAAGTTTCTTGAGCAGTGAGTTGGTCCCTGCCACAGATGGGTTCACAGTTGAGTTTCAGCCAACTCTAAAAACTCTTAATTACAATGTTTTCTAAATTATTCCAAGCTAGGAAAAGAAAAATTAAGTCCTCAGTCTTTCTGACAATGAAGGATAATTTAATTTTAATTTTGACTTGATTTTAATAATCTTGACTTTTAGGCATTATAAAAAGATGTAAAACTCAAAGCATTTTTTCAGCTATTGCATTTTGCAAAATGGTGGAGAGCTTCTTGGCTTAGGAAACAACTTCTGGAATATTTTAGATAGATGATAGATTTGATTTATATCTACATATACATATAAATCAAAATAAGAAATCTCTTCATTGAAATATAGTTATACATCTTTAAATTTTTAATCAACACTTAGGGAGATGGCATGTTATTATACAAAATGTGTCCCTTTTAGGTTCAAGTCAATCTCCAAATTTCTGTTCTGTCGCTTCCCAGTTTTTTGACATTATGCAGGTCACTTTGCTTACTTCACCTAAATTTTCTCACCTGTAAAATAGACATAAATATAAGAGTATCACAAGATTCATACATGATTCGCATGGCATAATCTTTGAATTGACCCAGAGCAATGGACATTACAGCACGGCCATCCACACAAAGGCAGTGTTTTTTAATCATCATTAACACCTTTAACATTATATCAAATAATTTACCTTCGGTGTTTTCCCATTCTATAATCTTCAAGGCTTTTGTACAGAAAACATTGTAATTTCATACTTTGAGTATACTTACTTCATCCCCTGACCCTTTCAAAACATATAACAATGATAGACAAAATGTGAAAGAAAAAATATCGACACAACCCAGGCAAAAATAAAGCAGACAACCCCAAGGGCTAGAAATTGGACAAAAACAACAATTAGGATTGAAATTGGTTCCCACTTGGGTCAGGGAAAAGAAGTTTCAGGCAACTATGAATTGGTATCCACGGGTAACAGAACTAGAAGTAATTCCTATAAATTTGGAGATCCATTCCAGGTTTACTGCTAGAAAATAGCCTGGGGCAGAGTTTCCCAAACTGAAAGGCAGTTGCCAAGGTTCATGGTGTCTCTGGAGTGGGAGACTATAGCTAATTCCAGAAGAAGGAGGGGCTATAGCACATATCAGGGAGAGTGGAATCTGCAGGGATTATCAGAAGAAACAAAGTCTCTGGCCAGGTTCCGAGCCAAGCTTCCCTCTGGCAAGTGGCCATGTAACTATATTTCTAATGCCAATATTACCCCCAATCTGCCAGCATAAATACTATCTTTGTATTTGAAGACAAAATTGTTAGTTGGAAGAAACTATAGAACATCTAGATAGAGAGGGTCAAAGAGAGAGAGAGAAGGAAAAGAAACAGAGTGACAAGGCAAAGGAAACAGCTCTTCAAGAAGATTTTGCAAAATAAAATTCCAAAACCCACAAGGCAAGTAAATAATTAGTTACTTTAATAAACCAAGGCAAAAAAATTAATTAGCAATTAAATAAAACAAACCTATGTTTATTTCCTCAAATGCATAAAATAATAATAATAGCATTGAGGAAGAAACAGGCATTATTAAACAGAAGCACTTACTAGGGTAGGAAAAAGAACCCAAAGAATTATTAGAAATGAAAAAAATTAAAAACCATTCAATTAGTAAACAGGGGTGGAAAATCCCTGAACTGGTAGAATAACTAGTAGGGAGCACAGTTTAAGTGATACCTCTGGTTAAGATAACATTAAGAAATTCGTTTAGCACGCAGCCTGTACATATATAACATGAAAGAGAAGTTAATATCCAGGAAGGGTCGATTGAAAGACTTTAGCACGTTGAAAATAATATCAAGAAAATGATTAAAGAGGAGATGGAGAAATGAAGCAACCCAAAATTGATAATGGATTTGAATTTTTTTGAAATTCAAAAGCGCACAGAAAGTCTGCATGTAAATCCACATCTACCCGCACCACTGTGAAACTGCAGTGTGTATATTTGTATGTAAACTGAGAGAAAAGACATACAAATTACAAAAGTACAATGAAGAAGGCGACATCAAACTTCTCATCAAGGCTAACACACAATCGGAAGCAGTGTTCTTGTGTTCTTGTTCGTCGAAGTACCAAGGGAAAATCACCTCCAGCTCGGAAGTTGACATCTGCCTAAACTGTGGTTCAAGAGTATAAAGAAGGAAAAACACTTTGGACAAACAAATCTTAAAGTCTCTATGACACATAGACCCACTCTGAACGAACTATTGGAGGATTTCATTAAAATGAAATATTCCTAACTGAAGTTATTGCCAAGCAACATGAATAAACAAGTGGTATATTTTAAAAAGTAGTATTTTGCAGAGAATCTTTAGAATGGCCAACTATGTAACTTTTTGGAAAAATGATTAGAATCAAGTGTTATAAATGAAACATTTCAAATGCCTTAAAATTGTGAGCTGAAAATATCTGAGACAGATCTCAATCAATTTAGAGAGTTTATTTTGCCAAGGTTAAGGATGCCTCCTGACACAACCTCAGGGGTCTTGAGGACATGCACCCAAGGTAATCAAGGTACAGCTTGCTTTTATGTTTTAGGAAGACATGAAACAATAATAAATATGTATAAGATATATATTGGTTTGGTGTTGGTGGGGCTTCTGGATCCCAGATAGATAAGCACAAAAGGTTGCATTCTTTTGAGTCTTTGATCAGCTTTTCACCGAATGCACAATTTAGACTGGCTCAGTGAATCCGCATTGTTACATAAACAGTAGGGCAGAGGAAGCAATGGAATGTGCATTTGTCTCAGGTGAGCAGAGGGATGACTTTCTGTCCAGCAGCTGTGAAGATAAGCTGTCAGTTTACATTGCCAGGGTGAAACTCAACTGTTTTGTGGTTAAGATCTTGAGGCCCACAAGGAATTTCTCTGTTGGCAAATTATGAGGGAGGTATGGAGCTTTTTTTATCTTTGTAGCTATCTTACTTAGGAATAAAATAGGAAGCAGATTTGCCTTGGCTTAGTGATTTGGGGGTCTGAGTTTTTTTTGTTCTTTCACAAGATCTTTATATGTTAAATGAAATTCCTAAATTAAATTAAGCATTATCACTTCTGCAACATTTTGCATTACACAACACCTGAGTGAGAAGGCCTTATAAAATCCAAAGAATGCTTAGCTACCTTCAGTATACTCTTTTTCTGTTTCATTTTTCTTTTTAAATTTAGCAAAGAATTCATATTGAGTTATGAGATATGTTTAAAGCAAATTATTCTCAATGATTAAGATTTATTTCTCTTCCTTAATTCTATTTAAATAAAAATGAAAAATACAAAGAAAAAATGTAAATATTTATATATATATATATTTTAACTACAGATGTATTCCTGAAAGAGGGAGTTAACTATTTTTCAGAAGTCAAATTGTATTTTAAATATATTTGAACAGATGATAATTTTGGGTAATCTTATAGTCAATCTATTAAGGCGTGAAAACTACTACTAATTTCTCACTGCTTTATATGCTGATTTTAGTTTCCATATTAAATTCTGTGAAAGTATACATGTTCTCATTTTAAAACTGTTAATATCCTGACATTAAGAATATTTAAGTCTATATAACCACTTCTAATCTTCAGATTTTTTCTCCCACTTTTATTTTGGCAAATTAATTAAGTAAAATTTAACTTCAGGAGGGTCATAAAAGTGACTACCATTCACCTAATAGACGAAAGTATTTTGTTTGTTTGTTTGTTTGTTTGTTTGTTTGTTTTTGATATGGAGTCTCGCTCTGTCACCCAGGCTGGAGTGCAGTGGCGCGATCTTGGCTCACTGCAAGCTCCGCCTCCTGGGTTCACGTCATTCTCCTGCCTCAGCCTCCCCAGTAGCTGGGACTACAGGCGCCCGCCACCACGCCCGGCTGATTTTTTTGTATTTTCATTAGAGACGGGGTTTCACTGTCTTAGCCAGGATGGTCTTGATCTCCTGACCTCGTGATTCGCCCGCCTCGGCCTCCCAAATTGCTGGGATTACAAGCATGAGCCACCGCGCCCGACCGAAAGTACTTTTGAAAGGTCGTTTGCTTCTTCCAGAAGAGCTTGTTGGAGGTCCTCCACCCATAGTCCCCACATCAACCCCTTGATAGTAAATCAAGGATAATTGATAGATTTCAACATTTGACTTACAAAGTTTTGAGAAAATCATAAAACTAACATACATCTTTCTCTGTTCTGTAATTGATGTTGTGAAAGAAAATAGGATCTTAGGACCTCATACTCACTATGCTAAAGGGAAAGTTAAGCTTGGGAACTGAGTCAGGCAAAAACTGCCTCTTTTTGGTTCACAGATAGCTGTAATTTCTCAGCCCTGTGTCATAGCCTCATTTTCTCTTTTCACATGTAAAATGTAGATTTACTGAAGCTTATCAGAGCCTTACAAGAATGTAACCATCTGCTTCATGGCCTATCCTCCCTCCCTTTTTTCCTCCTTGCACTTTCTCTAAATATTGATGTACCGAAAAACCCTTTTGAAAAAAAACTCAGGTGACAGATGCTCCTATGATTTATATTTTTTTCCTGGATACATCCTCGCCCTTGGCTAAATAAACCCGTATAGTTTTAGGCCTGCCTCAGTCACGTTTTGGTGTACCGTGTACATATTCTGAATGGTAATGAACATATGATCTACAATTTTATTTTAGAGTGCTCTTATTTTGAGGGGCAAAGCTTGCTAATTATTTTTTCTTCTAAATTCTGATAAATAAAAATATTCACATGGGGCTTCCAGAACTAGTTTGCTCTATTCCTGTAACAGGTGCTATCATATCCGTTGTGCTCCAGAAAACTTTCAGTATCCACATAACCTGACTGAGAACTTTTCTAGAAATGTGGAAGGATGCTCTGCAGTTAAGGCCAGCTTCAGAGGCATCTTGATTTTATTTGTTTATTTATTTATTTATTTATTTATCTATTTATTTATTTATTTGAGATGGGGTCTCTCATTCTGTCACCCAGGCTGGAGTGCAGTGGTGCCATCATGGCTCATTATAGCCTCAATCTCCTAGGATCAAGAGATCCTCTCACCTGAGCCTCCCAAGGTGCTGGGATTACAAGTGTGAGCTTCCATGCCTGGCCTTGAAATTCTTAATAATGCTCTCCTTGAATTTTAATTTGTGTTTTGTAAGTTAAGTCATTGGGACAATCAAGCGTGAGGGGTGGGTTGAAATGTAGGGGTTAGAGTCTTGCATGACCTACCCTGGATAGCTTCTTGGCTGCCTTTGCTTCAACCCCTCCTAACAACTGCTGCTGCTCTCCTCCTTGGGGAAAGTAAAGGAGGTGGTGGGGAAGGGCCATGGAGTAGGGAAGTGGGGAAGGAGGAAAGGAAGTATACATATGCATTTCACTATTTTGCACCCCTTCCCCTAGTGTGGGCCTCAGCACACATACTGGGAGGGTTGGACATGTGTCCAGCAGCATCTCAGGACAGGTAGTGCCCAACCCCAGCCCAGGCTGTTAACTCAATGGTGGATTCATTAGGGGCCCCTTGACCACTCCCATCCAGATGCAGAGTATGTCTCAGCTGGGATGCAGTGCATTGTGGTTTTCAGGTGGTTGGATGGCAGGCCCGTGGGAAGGAGAGCTTGACTTCCCTGCCCTTGGCCAGGTCCCCACTTTTACATTATGCCCTTGGAAACAAAATGTAGGTTCAGTCGCTTGCCACCTACAGAGTCCAATAACAAAGGAGAGGTCTGGTATTTCAAGACTTTTATTTCAAAACTAGCTTAGAGGAAACAGTACCGGCTTCCTGTCTTAAGGGTCTTGCTTTGCTTTTGGAGCAGAAAGCAGGCACTTTTAAGAGGCATGAGAGGAAGTGAGCAGGTAGGTGGTCTGCATGCTAGCTCAGTGCCTTATCTACCAGACAATTGAGTTGGCATTTTCGTGGTCAGAAAGGGTTGTAGAGGTGGCCCAAAACTCTCCAGATGGGAGAGAGTTTTGTAGCGGGACTTCGGGTTGCAAACTGAATGTTATCCCTGGAGGCAACCTCCTGGTGTGTGACAGCCCACTCTGGAGTTTTTAAGTCCACAGTTAAATCAACTTACCTTGTAGGGAGTGTCTGCTGAAGAGACAGTAAAAGGCTATAATTGTGTTTCTAAAGAGCTAAGTAGGAAGCAGGGGAAAGGAGGAAAGAGGAGATAGAAAAGAGAGAAAAAATAATTAAACTAGCTCTTAGATTAATGGGGGTATTTGAGTATAGTCTGGGTCCCATGAATTATATAGCCAGCATTATCTGCAGTGAGTATATCAGCCATGGGAAGTGACTGAGTCAATCACTTTAAGATAACCCAACTTCTGGCCAGGCACTGTGGCTCACGCCTGTAATCCCAGCACTTTGGGAGGTCGAGGCAGGTAGATCACGAGGTCAGGAGATCAAGACCATCAAAAATTAGCAAAATACAAAAATAAAATCAGCAAATACAAAAAAAAAAGAAAAGAAAACCCAACTTCCTTGCCTTTAGGTAGATTATTCCAAGACATGAGTTTTACAATGTTTCTCAGAGCTCTCCCCACCCAATTAAGTTTATTGTGGTAACTGGCTTGATAAAAAAAAAATCCTGTATTGAGTGTACTCATCTGTTTTCACACCACTGATAAAGATATGCCTGAGACTGGGTATTTTATAAAGAAAAAAAAAAGCTTTAATGGACTCATAGTTCCACATTTTTCCTCACAATAATGGCAGAAGGTAAAAGACACGTCTCACATGGCAGCAAGCCAGAGAAAATGAGAGCCAAGTGAAAGGGAAAACCCCTTATAAAGTCATCCGATCTCATGAGACTTACTCAGCACCATGAGTACAGTATGGGGGAAACCACCCCATGATTCTATTATCTCCCACCGGGTCCCTCCCACAACATGTGGGAATTATGGGAGCTACAATTCAAGATGAGATTTGGGTGAGGACACAGCCAAGTTTCTTTTACATGATGTTGCTTTAAAATGCCATTATAATTACTTTGTATTATTCCCCATCACCTGTATCTCACTACCACACTTCCATGGATTATTATGTTACACAGTGTTTAAGAGATGTCTGGCTAAACAAAACCCACTACATGTTTGAATTCCAGGCATTTTGATGTTTGTTTGAGAGATATAAAAAGCCTTTTAAAAATTAGGGCTGTCACTGAAAATCTGGGAAATTTGGTAACTATAAAATTTTATATATATATATGTGTATATATATATATACACATATATATATACACATATATATATATATACTTTTTCAAAGAATTATAAACATCAAAAACACTTCTGTTGGGAGGCCGAGGTGGGTGGATCACAAGGTCAGGAGTTTGAGACCAGCCTGACCAACATGGTGAAACCCCATCTCTACTAAAAATACAAAAATTAGCAGGATGTGGTAGCACACACCTGTAATCCCAGCTTCTCAGGAGGCTGAGGCAGGAGAATTGCTTGAATTCAGGAGGCGGAGGTTGCAGTGAGCCGAGAATGCACCCCTGCACTCCAGCCTGAGTGACAGAGCCAGACTCTGTCTCAAAAAAAAAAAAAACACTTCTGTCCAATTGGAAAATTGGTATCTTTGGCACATATGATAGTTTCACTCGCGTCCATGTGAAGAGACCACCAAACAGGCTTTGTGTGAGCAATAAAGCTGTTTATTTCACCTGGGTGCAGGTGGGCTAAGTCCGAAAAGAGAGTCAGAGAAGGGAGATAAGGGTGGGGCCATTTTATAGGATTTGGGTAGATAAAGGAAAATTACAGTCAAAGGGGGGTGTTCTCTGGTGGGCAGAGTGGGGGTCACAAGGTGCTCAGTAGGGGAGCTTTTGAGCCAGGATGACCCAGGAGAAGGAATTTCAGAAGACAATGTCATCAGTTAAGGCAGGAACTGGCCATCTGGATGTGTACGTGCAGGTCACAGGGGATATGATGGCTTAGCTTGGGCTCAGAGGCCTGAGATTCCTATCTTCTTATATTAATAAGAAAAATAAAATGAAATAGTGGTAAAGTGTTGGGATGGTGAAAATTTTGGGGGGTGGTATGGAGAAATAATGGGCGATGTTTCTCAGGGCTGCTTTGAGCGGGATTAGGGGTGGTGTGGGAACCTAGAGTGGGAGAGATTAAGCTGAAGGAAGATTTTGTGGTAAGGGGTGATCTTGTGGGGTTGTTAGAGAAACATTAATTGTGTAGAATTATTGGTGATGGCCTGGATACCGTTTTGTATGAATTGAAAAACTAAATGGAATAAGAAAAGGAGAAAAACAGGTATAAAAGGTCTAAGAATTGGGACAACTTAGGACATCTGATTAGAGAGTGCCTAAGGAGATTCAGCATAGTCCTGCCAGCAGAGATTATTTATTTACTTCAAGAGTTAAGAGTGGCAGTTTGGGGATAGCACCAGGAGATATCAGCTGTGATGGCTTGGAGAAACAGTGTAAACCGGCAGTGTAAACAAGAGCAGGGCATGTATGAGTAGTTGAGAACGGTGAATAGGAGTATGACTAGACAGAAGATAGTAGGGATGACAAGTTTTTTGGGGGGCACAGTCTAAGTTGGTCTGGTGTCTGGAATGAGACTGGGGCCTAATAAAAAGGAGCATCTATACAAGAGCTCAAATGGGCTGTACCCTGTAGCATTCTGAGGACAGCTCTGACTTCTGAGAAGGGAAAGTGGCAAAAATATTGTCCAGTCTTTTTTAAGTTGGTGGCTGAGGTTGGTGAGGTGTGTTTTTAAAAGACCTTTAGTCCATTCTACTTTTCCTGAAGACGGAGGACCGTAAGGGATATAAAGGTTTGACTGAATACTAAGAGCCTGAAAAACTGCTTGGCTGATTTGACTAATAAAGGCTGGTCTGTTATCAGACTGTATAGAGGTGGGAAGGCTAAACTGAGGAATTATGTCTGACAGAAGGGAAGAAATGACTGCGGTGGCCATCTCAGATGCTGTAGGAAAGGCCTCTACCCAACCAGTGAAAGTGTCTACCCAGACTAAGAGGTATTTTAGTTTTCTGACTTGGAGCATGTTGAGTAAAGCCAATTTGCCAGTCCTGGGCAGGGGCAAATCCCCGAGCTTGATGTGTAGGGAAGGGAAGGGGCCTGAATAATCCCTGAGGAGTAGTAGAATAGCAGATGGAACACTGAGAAGTTATTTCCTTGAGGATAGATTTCCAGGATGGAAAGGAAATGAGAGGTTCTAAGAGGCGGG
The DNA here is from genome assembly GCF_028858775.2 of Pan troglodytes. Taxonomy (NCBI): domain Eukaryota; kingdom Metazoa; phylum Chordata; class Mammalia; order Primates; family Hominidae; genus Pan; species Pan troglodytes. The sequence goes on from NC_072401.2 coordinate 173,657,663, forward strand.
CTAGTGGCTTGTACTATAGCATAGCCTGCCTTTGCTGGTGTGTGGCGATTAGGCCTGGTGGAACTGCCATCAATAAATCAAGCGTGATCAGGGTGAGGAACAGGAAAGAAGGAAATATGGGGAAATGGGGTGAATGTCAGGCGGATCAGAGAGATACAGTCATGGGGGTCAGGTGTGGTATCAGGAATAATGTGGGAGTCGGGATTAAAGTCCAGGCCAGGAACAATGGTAATTGTGGGACTTAACAAAGAGTGAGTACAGCTGAAGGAGCCGGGGAGCAGAAAGTATATGCGTCAGGTATGAGGAAGAAAATAGATTTTGGAAGTTATGAGAAATGTAGAGAGTGAGTTGAGCATAGTTCGTGATTTTTAGGGCCTCTAAAACTATTAAAGCAGCAGCAGCCACTGCATGCAGACATGAGGGCTAGGCTAAAACAGTAGGTCAAGTTGTTTGGACAGAAAGGCTACAGGGTGCAGTCCTGGCTCTTGTGTAAGAGTTCTGACCGCACTAAGCATGCCTAGGAAGGAAAGGAGTTCTTGTTTTGTAAGGGATTGACGTTTGGGAGATTAATCGGCCACAATCAGCAGGGAGAGCACGTGTGTTTTTATGAGAATTATGCCAAGATACGTAACAGATGTGGATGAAATTTGGGCTTGACTGAAGTAATAGGGGCTGTCTGTGAAGCTTTGCGGCAGTACAGCCCAGGTAATTTGCTGAGCCTAATGGGTGTCAGGGTCAGTCTAAGTGAAGGCGAAGAGAGGCTGTGATTAAGGGTGCAAAGGAATAGTAAAGAAAGCATGTTTGAGATCCAGAACAGAATAGTGGATTGTAGAGGGAGGTATTGAGGATAGGCGAGTATACGGGTTTGGCACCACGGGGTGGATAGGCAAAACAATTTGGTTGATAAGGCGCAGATTCTGAACTAACCTGTAAGCCTTGCCTGGTTTTAGGACAGGTAAAATGGGGGAATGGTAAGGAGAGTTTATAGGCTTTAAAAGGCCATGCTGTAACAGGTGAGTGATAACAGGCTTTAATCTTTTCAAAGTGTGCAGTGGGATGGGATATTGGCGTTGAGCCGGGTAAGAGTGATTAGGTTTTAATAGGATGGTAAGGGGGGCATGATCGGTCGCTAAGGAGGGAGTAGAGGTGTCTTATACTTGTGGCTTAAGGTGGGGAGACACAAGGGGAGGATGTGAAGGAGGCTTTGAACTGGGGGAAAAGGTGGCAATGAGGTGTGGTTGTAGCCTAGGAATAGTCAGGGAAGCAGATAATTTAGTTAAAGTGTCTCGGCCTAATAAGGGAACTGGGCAGGTGGGGATAACTAAAAAGGAGTGCTTAAAAGAGTATTGTCAAAGTTGGCACCAGAGTTGGGGAGTTTTAAGAGGTTTAGAAGCCTGGCCATCAATAGCACAACAGTTACGGAAGCAAGGGAAACAGGCCCTTGGAAAATAAGGTAATATGGAGTGAGTAGCCTCGGTATTGATTAAGAAGGGGACGGACTTACTTTCCACTGTGAGAGTTACTCAAAGCTTCGTGTCCGTGATGGTCTAGGGGGCTTCCGAGGCGATCAGGCAGTGTCATTCTTCAGCCACAAAGCCGAGAAGATCTGGGAAGGAGTCAGTCAGACAGCCTTGGGCCAGCATTGCAGGGGCTCTGGGAGTGGCTGCCAGGTGAGTTGAACAGTCTGATTTTCAGTGGGGTCCTACACAGATGGGATACGGCTTAGGAGGAATCCTGGCCTGTGGGCATTCCTTGGCCCAGTGGTCAGATTTCCGGCACTTGTAGCAAACTCCTGGGAGAGGAGGTTCTGGAGGAACCCCTGGCAGCTGCGGTTCAGGTGTTTGGAGTTCTTGTGTGCTGGAAATGTGGCTGGGGTTTGTCTCACAGTGGAGGCAAGGAATTGCAACTCAGAAATACATTGCTACTTGGCTGCCTCTACTCTATTATTGCACAGCTTGAAGGCGATGTTAATTAAGTCCTGTTGTGGGGTTTGAGGTCTGGAATTTAATTTTTGGAGTTTTATTTAATGTCAGGAGCGGATTGGGTAATAAAATGTATATTGAGAATAAGACGGCCTTTTGACCTTTTAAGGTCTAGGGCTGTAAAGCATCTCAGGGTTGCGCCAAACGAGCCATGAACTGGGCTGGGTTTTTCATATTTGATGAAAAAGAGCCTAAACGCTATCTGATTAGGGATAAAGAAAAAGGAGCATTAACCTTGACTATGCCTTTAGCTCCAGCCACCTTTTTAAGAGCAAATTGCTGGGCAGGTGGGGGAGGGCTAGTCAGGGAAGGAAACTGTAAGCTGGACCAGGTGTGAGGAGGGGAGGTGATAAAAGGATTATAGGGTGGAGGAGCAGAGGCTAAGGAAGAATTGAGACCTAGCTTGGCCTGGTGAGGAGCAGCCTGGGCCTGGTGAGGGGGAGGCTTATAACATTATCTACATTGAATTTAACCTCTTACCCAGACAGTAAATTTACTTCCTTTTGTTTATAATCTTCATGTGTTTTATTGACAAACATTTGCATAAAAATTAGCTAAAATTTATCAAGTGCATACCATGTATTGGGCAGCCTTCTAAGTACTTCATATTTATGAATTCACTTATTTTTTTCAATACTCATTTATTAAATAATCCTCATTTTACAGTTGAAGAAATTGAACTCAAGAGAAAGAAATTGGGTAGTTAAGTAATCTACACAGTCACATAACAGTAAGAGGCAGAAACAGAATGTGAACCCAAACAGTGGGTTTCAGAGGTGCCTTCTTAATCAATTTATTATTCTGCTACTTTGTATTATTCTGATACTTTATATCAGAAAATGAAGAAAAAGAGAAAGTGACCCTAATTGTCTGAAGTGTTTAGTTCATCCTTGCATTCCCTATCACACGATAGTAGTAAAAAAACATTTTTAAAGTTATTTTAATTATGAGCATGCATACAAAAATTCTAGGTTAATGGGTGGATGGAATGCAATGATTATACAAACTAAAAAGTCAAGAAATGTAGTTCATAGGAGTAAAACTTAAAAAGAGAAACAATGCATCTTTTATAAAGCATTTAATGTTACACAAACTTAGGAAATTAATAGAATTTGATAAAGCTGACATATGATATCTACTGGAAATTTGAAAGCAAATATTGTTTTAAATGTTGCTGTAAATGTTGAAATAAGCTTGTTAATTAAATGGCTTCTGTTCAACAAGCTCTGGCTGTCTTGGCCTATGCAATACAAGAAGAAAATAAAACAGGAGATATGCAGATTGGAAAAAAGCATCAGAATTTTCTGCCAAGCTTATGACTATCGATGTAGAAAACCAAAGAAGTTCTCATCTACACTCATGGAACTGAGAGACTTCAGCAATGTTGCTACTCATAAGAGCCACATGAAAAAATTAATAACCTTCCAAAAGATCAATGAAAAAACAATCAAGATACATAATTAAAAGAAACATTTCTCTTGTAACAACAACAAAAGACATTGGATAGTCATAGACCTTTAAGAAAAGATGTGTAAGATCTATGAGGATTAGTGAAGGTTTTATAGGAAGACCTAAATTAAGGTGAGGTATGAATAGGAAGGTGTTAAAGCAAGAATATAAATTTTCCAAAATGTATGCCAAAAATTATTTTCTGAAATATTTCCCAAATCTCACAGTTCAATGAAGTGCCAATCAAAACCATATCAAGATTTTTTTCTGTGGTGATTTTTTAAAACTTAATTTGAAGTGTCGTTAACAGAGAGTAAGTATACAAAAATAGTCAAGAGAAACCTAAAAAACAGAAGGAATGAATCAATCTAACAAATATCAAGACTTTTTACATAGCTACCTTAATTAATAGAGTGCAGTATTTGTGTAAAAAGAAGCCATTATTTCAGTGGATTATCACTTCAAAGCCCAAAGGCAAAGGAAAGAATACTTGAGAAATTAGTATGTGAGAGGATTGATTATCAGTTTCTAGTTATTTCTAATCTATAAGTAGACCAGAAGTTGAGTTTGATTATATGTGTGTGTGTGTATATATATATACACATATATATATACATATATATATGATTATGTATATTACATATTTGAGCAAAATTTGCTACTATGGTTATATTTTTAGTGAATATTTGAGGAAATAAATAATTAAAATCCAAGAAAATAGCAATTCAATCTTATGTCAATAAGTAACTGTGTAATTGTCAAATAAAAAAAATCCATAAAATGAACATTATTAACAACTAATACAAGACCAGCTCTTGAGTAGACCATGAAGTGTGACTAATCAACAATTATGGCAAAGTTTTTTCTCTTTCGTGAGAATGAATTACAATGTTTTCCTTACAGCTTTTTGAATCAGATATTATGGCTCTGAAAGCAAATTTAATTTTCATCGCAATTCATGACTCAGATATCTTTTCAGTGGAAAGCAGTGAATTGGCTGCCAATTAGATTGATGCTATTTGAATCTGCATGCATGTTCTTGAAATAATCCTAAAAGAATTCAATTCAACTTGCTGACAAAAGAACTGATCTATACTGCTGTTTTTTTTTTTTTCTTTTTATTCATCCTATTATGTTCCCTAATCCTGAGTAGATTTTTTACTAGGAATGAATGAAGACTGATTCAGTCCCAATTACAGAGGCCATTCAGTTAATCACCCTCATGTTATCCATATAATGTACACCTATATAAATGAAAGTCACTTTTCTCTGAAGTCTCAAGTCTATGAATTTCTTATGAGACCAGTGCAGAACAGGTAATATTGCAATTATAATTGGATACATATGGTTGTAATTACATTGCCCCACTCAGATCTTCTTACTCTACCTAGTATCTGATAAAACTGATAGTTGGGAAAATGAGAAATAGAATTCTGATTCGGTCTGTAATGCAGATTTATTTCTTGAAAGCTACAAAAGTGATTTCTCAAAAGACAACTGCTATATTTTAAAAAATAAAATCTTGCAGTAAACAAGTTTCCTAAGAGAGTATATCTCTTATTCTAGAGAAAATAATTCATTGTTTTAGAAACTAGAAAGCCTAAGTAGCCTAGGGTTTCATAGAACATAAGTTGAAATTAATTGACCTCATTATAAATAATGACTTTTCCTAACAGAGCATGTTGGTGAGTATCTGTATGTGCAGAAGTGTCTTAAGAAAATGATTGGTGAGTAGCAATCTCATACTATGCCTTCAGACACTCATTTCTTTTAATTTTCATCTACTTCTTACATTTCACTGTTTTTCCAAGCTCGTGCTAAATTTCTCAGAGTTGCTTCTTTGTTTTGCTCTGACTCATTGCAGTTTCTTTGTGTTACATACATCCTTTAAGTCCCCCCTTGAGATGGTAATAATCTGTTTTCGTCTCTGCCAACTCCCTCCCCAACAACACGGCATATTTAATTGTAACTTCAGGAGGCACAATTATTCTTATTATAGAATTCAAACAATGGAATGGGTAGACACATATAAGATGATGAGAGTCAGAATAAGTATATATAAGAGAAAAATAGTTCATATGTTGTCACATGTGCTATTGTGACAATACAATAGTGTTGTGTATGGAAAGCAAGGATCTTCTCCCAATATCTACAGGCTTATTATGTGATAAGTGATATTCTTTCTGTGGGTGAAGAGACAGAACCAGAAAATATTGGCAATGCTAACAGGACACATGTTAGTTCAACTGTATGGAGAACTTCCTGCCAGGCAATGGGATGAGTTAACTAAGGACAACGGAGCTGTGTCATGCTAATGATTATCTGAGGAGTGTGAAGTTTACCCTATTGTCAATGGACAGCTAAGAAATAGAGGAATAACTTTTTAACAATAGATCAATTCTGTTCTTGCCAAATGAATATTTAGCCAAATGATGAATTCAGCATCCATTTGGTTTAGATAAAACAATGTACTTAGAGTAGAGGACTGAAAAATAAGGCAGATGATTTGGAAGAGATGCACACGTGAGTATGGTCCATGTAGAGGTCATAGTTAGTATTATGAAAGAAAAGTTAATGGGTTTTACAGTATGAAAGAAGGCAAAAAGGAGAGTGCTGGGAGCATGGAAAACTTGGAGAAAGATATTATATATATATACATATATATGTATATATATGTAATGTAAAGACATTACACACACATGTGGAGTAAAAATGCAATAGAAAATAAGACAGATGAACATAACATTAAACTAAAATACTTTTATGACAGATGAGAAAATTGTATAACGTAAGTGCTGGGGTTGGAGGACAAAATTTTGTTCCTGGGATTAAAGAATGCTGGTGAATTGAAAAGATCAAGAAGTAATAAAAGCAGTGTCTTCATCCCTTTATATTGTTATGTCATTGAACTCTCTTATGGATTGAGTAGAAGATTACAAGTGTATTGCCCCTTTGTTTTTCTCAATTAATTTTTATAGAAGTATGATGATTGAAACTACCAGTATCAATCAAGATAGTCTAGGATATGGAATGATAACAGCCAACTGTAGCACATCAGTGATTTCAGACCACACCCAGACTGTTGGAGTGGCCACTCAAACATTGCTAATACTGGAGCAGAAGGCTCTGTGTGGTCTTAATTGGCAATTAAATGAGCCAGCCTGGAAATGACATGAGTCAGGTCAAGTGTACCCAAAACTGATTGACCTGATAGATATTTAATGGTTGTTTATTCTCAAGTAGTGAGGATATCCTACCCATTCACTAGCTAGATCAGAGCTGTGTCCTAATGAACATGGGTACTCTACATGCATATTAAAAAACACTTATTGCTTAGAAGGGTATGATGGACTTGGGGACTTAGAGAGGAAGGTTGGGAGGAGGATGAGAGATGAAGGACTACACACTGGGTACATTGTACACTGCTCGAGTGATGGGCACACTAAAATCTCAGAAATCACCAGTAAAGAACGTATCCATGTAACCAAACTCACCTGTACTCCCTAAACTATTGAAATAAAAACAAAACAGTTGTTGGTTTTGTTGCTGTGTTATTGCTATTGCAATACAAAATATGAAAAAAAAGAGCCAGGAATATCTAAGTCAGTTAAAAATAGTTTATTCGTACTCCCAGAAAACTCAGAGGCCATAAAATATATAGTTGGAAGCAAAAAAACTAGAATTGGAGAGAACTAGAGTGAACAAATTTGCAATGAGGAAAATAATGCCAGCAATGAAACTAATTATTTATGTGAAAAAATATTGCCAAAATATCAACTAAACATTTAAAAAGTGACAAATAACCTAAACAATCATTTAATTAAAATGATAAATGATCAAATAAGACATAAAAATAAACTCTCTAGAAATATATACAAAAAATGGAAAGACTTAGAAACTGTTCTTATAAAATTCATAAAATTATAGAAAATTATAATTCCTATTTTTATTAAAACAATAGTAAAATGTGTATTATTATATATGCTGATGGGATTGTAATCAGAAAAAAAGTGTTTTATGAGACATTTTGTTCATAGAAATTAATTATAATGAGATGGTGTTAAATAGAAAGAATATCAACCATAAAGAGAGGTTGCCTAAATTTGAAATCAGATCATAACATTCACCACTTCTGGATGAAAACTTTACATTTTAACCATTTAAATATTTATTTGTTTCCATCCATCTCCTAGAAATTAAAAACATACCTAACAGTGAGCAAAAGATGCAGCCTAATGAGGTTCAGTGAAGCATTGTTTATTTTACCGAAACTGAAGAAAACATATAATAAATTATTCTGTACAGAATTTGCCACACAAAAAATTAGCGTATCTCCATAATGTAATGAATGCAATATATTTTTTAATGTATTCATCTGAAAAGATATTTAATATATTATTATGTGGCAAAAACCAGTGAAAAAAGAGTATGTGCAGTCTTTCCCACTTTTAGAAAGAATACATCAGTATAAGAACAAATAAACACAAGAATATACAAACATTAGAGCAGTTTCCTTTGGCAGATGCAATTATGAAGGAATTTTACCTTAGTATTCATTTTAAGTATTTTAATAATAAATAACCTTAAATTACTTTTATGATAAAAAATAGAACTGTAACAATAGAAGCTGATGGATTCATTTAAAATATATTCCAAAATATTATGTTGGTAGTAGGATAACAACTTAGAAAAGTCCATGTACCATGTGTTACACATTACAGTTTTAAAGTGCCTTTAGTAACATCTGACAAAAGTTGATAATATAACACTTAACGACCATTGTACAGAATAAAGAGCCAATACTACTGATAAAGGCATATTACCCACAATTGGGGCATGAAATTTTCATTTTCCATTAAGATTCATTTTATACAGGTCCTCTAAATGGCCTCTTACGAGCCCATTCCTGCTGTCATCCTGCCCACTTGCTTACATAAACAGAAATTTAACAGCCCATATTCTTGGATCTGTACACTTAACATTAAGTGGGTGCTGCTCTGAAATAGTGATACACATGTTTATTAGGAAATATGATGATATTTATCATTTAATGTCATGCTTTATTTGGTATATGGAAAATTCTGTAAAGTGAAAGCAATTTCCAAATGCATAAATTATTTTCTAATGTGCATTTCAAAAGCAGTAGCTCCATTTTCCGAGTTTTAAATCTGAACAAGAACAATTCTATTTGCCCTTGATCTATATTGCATTGTATTGATGTGATATTTCATGGACCATTATTTTATAAATCAGATTTCTAACATACTTAGGACCTAAGTTATGTCAATACCTCCAATCAACTACTATTATCATGTTTTCATATTTGCAATGTATTTATAACAGCTTCTTAGTAGAGGTAGCTAAAATTATAATTAAAAGCAAGACTGTGCGTTTGTCACAGGAGAAGAATGTTAAAAGATGCTGTTACTATTAGGATTATTAATAATGCTATTATTTTACTATTATTATGTTCTTCAAAGCAGAGGTGTCCAATCTTTTTGCTTCCCTGGGCCACATTCGAGGAAGAAACATTCTCTTGGGCCACACATAATATATACTAACAATAGCTGACGAGCAAAAAAAAAAAAAAAAAACTCACAATGTCTTAAGAAAGTCTACCCACTATGCGTTGGGCTGCATTCAAAGCTGTCCTGGATCGCATGCAGCCCATGGGCCACGGGTTGAACAAGTTTGCTTTAAAGTAATAGCATAGTGCCTAATAAACACCTAGATATATTTCTCTCAGATAATTACTAGTGAAGTTTATAGAACTAGATCTGAATTTTGAAACTTGTCTCTGATTGGACAGAGGCATAACAAACAACATTCTTTGCCATCTGTAAGTAACTACAGTTCTTAGTTATCCAAGTGTTGGAATTGGGGCAGGCAACAGAAAGAACACTGTATTTGTCTGCAGAATACTCTTGATTATCTCTTCAAGGAAAGGAGACTTGGAATAGGTCTTGTCTTCTTCATGTAAGTGTGCTCTTTGGAAAACCTATTTGAACTTGCATGCAAATGACTTTCAGAGAGTTTGCAACCTGGTAGAGCAAACCATGCTTTGTTGACCTGGATCAAGACTCCCAGAAGAGGGGCAACTTCCCTAGCTCCATACCAATCAGCTTTTACCACTTCTTGGATTCTAATATCCATGATTTGTTGAACACAGCAAATATCAACCCATCAAAGTTACTTTATGAAGAGAAGCACCCATTCTCCTTGATTTACGATGGGGTTATGTCCTGATAAACCCATCGTAAGTTGAAACTATTGTAGGTAGAAAATGAATTTAATATACCCAACCTGTTGAGCATCATAGCTTACCCTTAAACATGTTCAGAGCACTCATATTAGCCTACTGTTGGGCATAATCATCTAATGCAAAGCCAATTTTATAATAAAGTGTTGACCATCTTGTGTGATTTATTGAAAGTAAAATATAAAATGGTTGTATGGATATTCAAAGCATCATCCATAAAGTTTTAAAAAATCATTAAGTCACACCATGGTAAGTCAGAGACCATCTGTAGTAGACTTTCTTTCATAAGGAATACAAGTAATAGCCCAAATAAACATCTTAAGGAAAGAACATAAAAGACTGGAGAGAGGGGTAGTTGTTGGGAGTGGGGAACATGAAAAAGAGAGAGAGAGATAGATATCAGAGCCATTTTTCCAGGCTCTTAAAGATTGTCACAGGGTAGGACCTTCAGGGAGAAAAAGTTAGGAACGTGTTTCCACACTAACATCCATGCTAACATTAACTCCCACAGGAGTATTCAGAAAGCTCAGTGGTGCCTCTTACTCTTACATGATGTTTTAATTATGTTTATATATCATCCAGTGTTTTGGGAGGCAGAGAAGAGGCTGGCCACATCTTACTGTAGCATGGGTTCTTATCCTATGCCTCTTTTACCCCATTAGATATTAAAGTGAAGTTGTTTCACATGTTGTATGTGGATGACTGAACAGAAAACAAATCATGAGCAATGCTAAGCTTTAGTAATTACTGATCATAACTTTAATTGCCACTCAGTTGCATCTAGAAATAGGTGTCATTTAGTCCATCTGTTAAGTTTCTCCAGCAAAACAGAACCAACAGAATGTGTTTACATATAAAGAAAGAGAGATCTATTTTAAGAAATTGGTTCATGTGACTGTGGAGGTCTAACGAGTCAAAAATCAAGGTGATGGCAAGGTTGACTTCCTTTGAGGCCTCTTTCCTGGGCTTGCGAATGTCAGACCACTTGCTGCCTCTCCACATAGTCTTCTGAGTGTCTTGAACTCCTCTTATAAAAACACCTGTTAGACTGGGTTATGGCCCACTCTAAAAGTCTCATTTTAACTTAACCTCTTTAAACGTCCTATCTCCAAATACAGTCACATTTTTAGGTAGTCGGGGGTTAGGACTTAAATATATAAACGTTGGGGGACACAGTTTAGCTTGTAACCATCCAAAAGTGAAATTTATGTTTCTCCATTTTGTTATTTGTTGTTGCAATATTATTTTAATAATGAATTATTTGTAGGTAATGGTGAAGCATGCAATGAAAACTTCCATGCCTGCTAAAACGCTTTTAACCACAAGTTAGAAAAACAAACACATAACCACCCAACAAACCAAATTCTTACAAACAAAAGTAGAAGCAAAAACGTACAGATTTCGCAAAACTGAAATAATGGTTGTTAGAGATGTTTCAGAGTTGGCTTAATCCCATTACCCTGGCTCCGATCCTTAGTGATTCTGTCAGGTCCACCCTCTGCTATGTCCAGCCTTTGTCCTAGGACTGGTTCCTGGGGAAGATTACAGCCTCATACCCTCAAGTAATGTCCAGAGGAAGAAGGAATTGTACTTTCTGAGGTTTTCTTTAAGCATGACATAATTCCTCCCTGAGTCCCTCAGGAAACGTCTTTTGGTATTTCATTTGTTTGACTAAGGTCACTTTTCCATTCCTGAAGCAATCCCATGTCCCTCAATAAGCTTAGCCTGATTCCTACGTTATTTACTAGGAAGAGAAAGAGGTATTGTGATGAACTTTGAGGTCAAACCTAGTCAATCCCCAAATTTATGGAAACAACAGTGGTGGAGAGGTGGACTAGATTTGAGGGCTAACACCATAATGACCTCTACAATTGCCTATGAAAAAGAAATGTAACTTGCATTTAAATTTTAACACAAACACATTTAAATGAAGAATATATTTCATAGAAATAATGGCAAATGGTTTTCTGTAAATGTGTGCTATTTCCGGGGAGGCTGAAGAGATTGGTGTTGAAGGGCTAATAATTGTATTACTTCCTGCATTAGATTATGGTCCAGTGACCATAATGTCTTTAAATCACAAGAAAATAAGTTGGTTTAATATTGGCTTCCAGGACATAGAATGTTTGTTTATTGTGTGAAGTGTTGCATTTTAACTGGGAGCAATGGTAGTTTAATTTCATTTCCAGTGCCTTGAAAACATCTAAAATGTTCATCTCTCTACTACCGTTGTAAACTAAGAAACATCAACTGCTATTTCTGACAACATTTATATTAGCTTTATTTTCACTTTACAGGTTCTTACACATTTGATTAAAAATATGACAGATTCTTACAACTCTGAAATTAAAAAAAAAGTTTTAAGTCCTTGTATTGTGCTGTAAAGTCCTTATTATTTTGCAAATATTTTCGTACTTTGAAGCAAAAAGGTGCAACTCTTAATTTTGCATTTGAATGTCTTCATAGATCTCCAATTACTAACATAGCCTAACATCGATATTCATAATATGTAAGAGATTGTATTTTCATCACAATGTAGGCAATATGACAATTTGTTTATGGAATATGGTGGGAAAGTAAAAGTTTTCTTTTGGAGAATTATTCAAATCATGATGGTCCTGCACCTGTGGTAGCATCAGCATATACAGAGTATGAGTGTTTAGAACAATGAGTGTTTATGATCTCAGGAAGAAAACATGAAACAATATTCAGTGAGTTCACCAGAACTCAGTCTTCAGTACATTCTTGAAGAGCCATAGAACAATAAAATAATTTTGTTAAATGCTCAATGATTATATAAATAAATGAGATCTAATTGAACAATTATGACTAATGAGGTCCGGCAGTATGGAAAATAAACTCTCCTTGGTCAGAATCTTCCTGCTTACAGATAAATTGAATTGCCCAAAGAGTGTTCATTGAATATGGATAACTTGAGTTCATCCCGGAGGAGACCCTCTGAGGACTGCAGAACATATCTCAGAATCATCTCACCAAAGAGTGAGGATCTAGGGTGTTTATCCATTAATTTCCATTCCCTGTGGGTTAAGCATTGCCTTTGGTACAATTATTGTCCTGAATGTATGCCACACCTATCACCACCCTCAGCTCCCTGCAGTCTCAAAGCTTGCCGAAGCGGGGAAAGGTGGGAAGCTGTCTGTGCTCTGTGCATAAGGGACCAGTCTGCAGGTGAACTCCAGGGTAAGAGAGAGGATATGAATAGGACACTGACAGTTTCTGCTATTGTAAGTTAGGCTATGTTATGGTAAGAAAAATATATCCACAGACACCTGTGCCTCGTTTCTAAATATATCTAAAATAGATAGGAAGAGGATTCTGCTTAGTGCAGTCAATGAGAGATCCAGACTATTGGAGGAGCTGCCACCTCATCAGGGCATATCCTAGAACTCATGCTCTTCCCATTGTGTAGCATAGGTAGAGAAACAAGAAAATTGCAGAGAAGTTGTATTACTTCAGCATGAAAGTAGCACACATCACCACAGCCAAGAACTATCCAGAACTAGTTGCATATCCCAATCTTACTTTCAGAAGGCAGAAAGTTGTTGAGAAAGATATGTTCTACCTGCTTGCCATTACTCTCTGTGTTACATTCTATCAGTCTGGTCATAGAAATAGTAGTGGTGAGAATAGTTGTTGTAATAGTAGTTGTAATAGTACGTAGTCATCATTGTAATCATTGTAATTAGTGATGTATAAAGAATCTTCGCAACAAAAGAGAGTTGAGAAATCTGAAATATTTTCCAGAAGATATTATTTTTAGAAAATGTAATTGTTTGACATTAAGAAGAAAGAAGTTAGTTATCATCCCAACTATATCCAATTAGTATACTTTCAGTGTAAACTGGAGGAAAGCCCATCCCAAAATAATTTAAGTACTACTAGCAGTACTGAAAAGTCCAGAGTACACTGCATATCAGGATAGCTTGATGCAAGGGTACAAATACTGTCATTTATAATTTACATTTGATTCTGTCCTCTGTGGGGCCTCCATTTCAGATATTCAGACAGAACTTGCTTCATGATAAAATGAAAAGGAGATGGGTTCAGAATAGACATGGAGAGGCAGTAAGAGTACATGAAGTTTAGTTTTCCTTGACAATGACATTTTAAGATATTATTTGCTTTCTGGGCCAATAAGCTGCTTGCTTTGATTATTTCTCTAGAGGATACTGTTCATGGTTTCATCAAAAGCAGAGGCATGGTATTTAATTTCGCTTGCCCGAACCTCCCTCAACTTTTGGATTTCAGTAAGTCCACTCTATGCAAGCACTATTTATGGGCGTTCAAGCTCCTCTCTAGGGGTTCTTCTTACTTGTAAGATAAAGCTGCTTCAGGTAGATTCTTTCTCCCATGGATCATTTCTGGATCACAGGAAATATACATGAATTTTTCTCCTAGCCAAAGTACAGGTTTGTAATTTGTTGCCAAACAGGAACAACATTTTCCTTCAGACCCATTATTAAATTCATAGCTGTCCCTGCTCTTTGCGATTTTCCAGATATGATTTAAACACTGGCCCACTGTGTCTCTCCCTAACTGCAACAGACACATTTAAAACTCCCCAAGCCATCCAAATGAAGTCCCTATATAAGGCTTATGGTGGGGGAAAATTACCACCCACCACACTCTCCCTTTAGGAAGGTGAATTTCTCACAGAGCTATCCAAAGAAAATCTGATTATATATCATCTTGCCAACTTCAACAGGTAGGCCTTCTTATATTTAAAGAGGGTAAGGAGGTTTAAGAGTGCCATGGATTGAATTTTCTTGGTCCCTATCAAATTCATATGTTGAAACTGAATCCTCAATGTGAGTGTTTATTTTTATGTGAAGTTTTTGGGAGGTAATTAGATCACAAGGGTGGAGCCCTTACTAATGCAATTAGTGCCCTTATAAAAGAGGCCTCTGAGAGATAAATGAGAAATAGTGAGCACAGAGTGAAAAGACAGCTGTCTATATGCCAGGAAGTGGATGCTCACCAAAGGTAAAATCTTCCCCTGCCTTGATCTTGAACTTGCCAGACTCAAGAACTGTTAGAAATACATTCCTGTTGTTTATAAACCACAAAGTCTATGATATTTTGTTATAGCAGTCCAGACATACAAGTTTTTTTAATGATCTGTAATACTAACTATATTTGAGTTCTACTAAGTATTAACATTTCACTAATCTCTTTTGTCTTAGAATATTAGTCAAAACTCCCATTTTAAGAGAAGCTACACAGTCTTGGGTTCGGTTCAAATCCACTTAGAAAAAGTGATAACTACTTCTCAATATCTCAGAAAATGTTTCATTGGTCCTGATTGAGTGATGGGTCCATCCCTAATATAATCCTTGAGGGAAGAACATACTTTGATTCCCTTCACATCTGAGCTGGGAGATGGAGCTCCCACAGAGCACGTGTTATAAGAGGTGGAGAATGAATGGTTCTCCCATTCTGGTGGCAAAAATAATAGATTCCATTTCAAAACCTTATATTGTGAAGTAGGCAGTGAGGGGAGCAATTGAGAGCTTTTATAGGCTACATGTAACACAATTAATGGTGTCAATAACAGTATCATTTTGGCACATTAATCAATTATCGATTAAGGGAGTAAAGGTGGTAAGAAGAGGTGGTATTGTACTTCTTCTCTCCTATATTGTCAAAGATCTCCTTCTTGCTTCTTTCATGGCTTTTGGCTTCCTGATGGCTTCCAGCAGCTTTTGTGTTGTTCTTAGGATTTACATATCGTTTGCTTGAATAAAAAATACAGAAAATTTTGCATTTTTTATAACCATATGAAAACTCTTTGGACTAATACTTGTATTTGAAATTATTACCATGACAATCATTACACACATCTATCAAGATTTTATTTCTTTAGGACATTCTGTATCTAAATTTCTAGGACTTTCTAAGAAGGGAGAAAAAGGAACATCATACACAATTATTTTAAATAAACTTCAAAGTACAGTTAGAACAGAAAAAAACTTTTGATTATCTTATACATTTTATTATGTAACTTTTGTCCATGTTGAGTTCACTCTAAGTCATGATGCTGTTCCTCACGTTTGTCTTAATTATATTCTCTAATAGTAGAATGTGTACAGTTTTAATATTCTCTAAGCTTTAGTCAAGGGCAGCTTTGTTCCTTAAGCCTTCATATATTCAACAGCTATCACCAAAATAATATTCAATCTTTAAGCCAATTTTCTATGTCAGATAATTCTTTAAAATGTCATGGTTGGTTGCTTTAATTTCATTACCCCTTCGAAAGACCGTTTGGGCTCTAAAATGGTTACATATGTCTTGGTTAATGTCCTCAGTCATGGTGCCTTCAGCTGTCTTTTCATTTCTGGACCTAGGAGACTTATTCAATTTCCATTATATTGTATGGCTAATCAAAAGAAGGTCTTTACACCCTACTTATTTAGCTGTCATAAGTACCTGTATCAAAAGAAAAATACAAACCAAAATAATCTAAATAAGCATTTCTTAAGGTTATGACTCCTGCACTGAATTTACGGAAATATTTTTGGTCAATTTCTGGCTTTTGAGTATAATTAGTACAAGTGATCAGAGAATATGAATCAAGTTTTCATAAATCATTATCACTTGTGGAACTCTTTCCAGAGCTAAGAGGATACAACTGTTTGCATACCTAGTTCCTAGTAATATTCATAAGTGGACAACTTTCAAGCTCTAGCTTCAAGTTTATCATCATCTGATTTACAATAATTTATTCTTTGGTGCCAAATTAAACCTTTTGTTCCTAACTGCAAAGAGTTATTAAGATTAATAGTTTGTGCCACAAAAGATTTTCGATAAATTTCCCTTTTGTCTTCCTTTTGTGATGGGTGAGAATGGAGGGAACCTTTCAGAAAGAGTGACAATGGATCAGTTACAGAGATAAAATCAACAGCAACTCTCTGGATTTACTTCCAGTAAACAACATCAAAATGATACAGGGTTGGAATTTTGTGAATCTATTAGTTAATGGTGGTTTTTTTTTCTTAAAAAATTTTAAACTGCTCTATTTCTACCTCCTGGATCCTTTCAAATTCTATCACCATCTACTTTAGATCCATTGGATTAATTATTTTACCTGCTCAGTTTTACTAATTATTTATATTATTGGAGAAAAATATTGCAAATACTTTAATAAAACAGCATATGTACAATATAAGTGGGAAATTAAAGCAGAGAAACAGATGCATTCAGATTAATTTATAAAATATGCTCTAATATATGTCTTAATGATATATTAGAGTGAAAAACTATAGTTAAAACTTTAGGAGTAGCAAAATATTACCAATCATTTGCAGAGATATGAAAAGAAAATCAGATGCCCAATAAGAAATTACTGAAGCATTGTTAAAGCAGACTTTGTCTCCTTTAGGAATCACTCTCTTTCTAATCCCCCAATTTTTTTTTTGTTTCTTGGAAAGTTACAACTCTGTACGTAATTTACTTAGTATTTTCTTGAAAAAAGAAAAGAAAAAGTTTGGAACCTTAGATTTAACTCATTTCTGGATAGATTATTCACATTTTTAACCAGATATAATTCTTGCTTAAGTTCTTTGAATAAGTTTTTCATAAAATACTGTGCCTTGTTATGTGATATGCCAACCACAAATTGTACTTTTAATATTTAAGGTGGAGCTCTTTCTATTAGAAATAGCTTCTCTTAAAAAGCTTTTATTTTATTTTATTTTATTTTATTTTATTTATTTTTGAGACAGGGTCTCACTCTGTCACCCAGGCTGGAGTGCAATGGCACGATCTTGGCTCACTGCAACTTCTGCCTCCCTGGCTCAGGTGATGCTCCTACCTCAGCCTCCCAAATAGCTGGGACCACAGGTATGCACCATCACACCTGGCTAATTTTTTTGTACTTTTTGTATAGATGAGGTTTTGCTACATTGCCCAGGCTGGCCTCAAACTCCTGGACTCAAAGGATCCACCTGCCTCTGCCTCCCAAACTGTTGGGATTACAGGCATGAGCCACTGTCCCAGGACTTAAAAAGCTTCAAAGAAACACTTTTTACAAAAGATATTAAAAACAGGAAAAGAGTAAGAGAATAAACCCTACACTACAGAATGAACTAGTTATCATTTACTAACAAATGGTACAAGCACCACACACTCACAGTATATCCCCTCTCCCATCCCATCTACTATGATATATATCTATATATATGTATGTGTGTGTATATATTTACACACACCTATACCTATGCAATAATATCATAAAATTCTAAAATAAGGAACATGGTCTAAGCTAAGATCTTACTACATAGTTAAAATCAATACAATTTTTACTTTTCCAGGAATTTTAAACTGTGGGATTACTGCATGTGATTACCATGGAGAGGGGATGAATGTTAATAAATGAAAGTGCATAAATTATATCCGTATTGATTTGTTTGAATTCCCCTTTTGTAGGGAATTAGTGGAAGCCTTAGCTTAAATAACTATTGAAGTGCCAGCAGCACTTTGGTTCACCTTTTCTTCAATATTGTGATTCTCTTTGTCAGAAGATGCACATCTCTGAAAAATACTGATTTGCTTTCACAAGACCTATTAACTTTCTAGTATCAGATCTTACATTTTAATTGCAAAGAGAATCTAGTTCCTCCAGCTGTCATTGCTTAAATACTAAGAAGCTTTCTGCAACACCTTGAATTTAACAACAGCATGTCTACGAGTCATGCTATTATCTTTCCCTGTTTCATTAATCTGTGCAGTATTAGAACTTCTACAGAGGACACGATTGAAATGCATACTTGCTCTGAGCACCTCTTAGAACTGTGGCTCTGCCGTGGACTGTGGAAGCCTCCACTATTTTAGGGCAGTTAGGTATGTTTTTCCTATATGCCAATGGCCATTCCTCTAAAGTGCTTTGAGCTTTAGTGACTTCCAAAATCAAAACTTGGTGCAGGCTGGACACGGTGGCTCTTGCCTGTAATCCTAGTACCTTGAGCAGCTGAAGTGGGAGGATTGCTTTAGCCCCAGAGTTCAAGACTAGCCTAGGCAACATAGTGAGACCCTTTCTTTACAATAAAATAGAAAACTAGCCAAGGTGGTGGTGCACACCTGCAGTCCCAGCTACTCGGGAGGCTGAAGTTGGAAGATTGCTTGAACCCAGGATGTTGAGGCTGCAGTGAGCCTTTATTATGCTACCAAACACCAGCCTGACAGAGTGAGACCCTGTCCAAAAAAGGAAAAGAAAAGAAAAGAAAAAAAGTAAAGTAACTTGATGCAACAATTGAAGTAAAAACTAAAGTTCTTGGGGGGAATATCTGACTCCGCAGTTATTTAACCCTGACATAGTCATTGCTAATAATTTCCAGTAGCTTTATGGCTAAGTTCATCACGGCATACATGATACTAAGACTTTCTGGATTCTGAGGTTCTTTAATTACAGAAGGTTAAAATAATTTGGATTTATTTTTTGATCCTCAGTTATCAACAAAAATGTTTAAATTATGCTCAGTATTATCTGGTTAAAACAGCAAGAAAGTAGATGAAATGTTAATTTAAATATCTATAAAATAGTCAAAAACTTTAAAGTTAATATGTAAAGCAACAAAATTCTGTTTTCCGGAAAAGTAATTTATGTGCAAAGAACTTTATTAAGGAAAATCTTTCCTTTTACAATAATGAAAGATAAATAAATTGCCACTGTGGTTATTTTCACTTTCTTAAATACAGTCACATTTTGTGTCTGTCAGACTGAAGATAAGAACCCCACAGAGAAAAGCTAAGAACATGTAATTAATTCATTGATAGAAACCATTATGGTTTGCATTTCACTATCTTTATAATATTCATGTAGACTATATTTTTCGTTGCTAACAAGAAAAATAATGTTTCATGTGTTTTTGAAATTTGTTAAATTAGCTATTAAAAGCTATGTGTGATTAAAGAAGATTATGAAGTATAGCTGACATATGGAGACATGTATTTAGTAGACATGTAGCAACTGTTATCAGGACCAGTATGAATAAGTAATATATATTATAAAAACTATAAGCAGTGATGACAAAAAAAGAATACAGAATATTTTCATTAACTTCAATATATGAAATCAAGTAACAGCAGCAATTAACAGTCACTGCAAATGAATATACAACAATATCGATCATTCAAAAAGTGAAAAAATTAATTAACAACCTAATTAAAAATCACAGAATGCCCTCAATTATTCTGTTTAAATAAGATCATCTTTTTAGTTCTCAGTTTAGAATTTGGACTAATTATTCAATTAAATTTCAGAGAAACATCAACCTTATAAAAACCTCTATTCTGGGCATTTAAATGTAGATTATTAAATATTCTTAATGAACACACAGCCCATCTGGCATTCCTTTGATCATTTTAGGATATCTCCCCTTTTCTGTCCTTAAACTAAATTATCCTTCCCTTTTATAGATGGATCAGAGATAGCAGCTTTTTAATAAAATAAGGTCAACTTGTAACACTGTGATCTTTTTATTAGATTTTTTTTTCAAATACTAGTGCTTTGGACTGCTGCCATTTCCTTACACCTGAACTGAGGTTCTTTTTTCTGCTGTGTCTAGACATTTTTAAATTGTCTTGTCCATGTGGTCATGAATTAGGCTTTATAAAACAGAATAATTACATTTTGTGACTAATTGTCAGCTGTTTCTACTAAAGAGAATCAAGGTTTATTTTCATTTGCTTGTTTGCATTATACTCTAGATAAGTATATTCAAACAGCTTTCATACCAGTTACACACAAACACAAATCACAGACAAAAGATGTTTCAAATTTTCTAATGCAACCTAAACCATTTAAAATGTAAATTGAAGCATAATTACATTTTCTGAGCAAATTTTAACAAGCATCTTGCTTTTAAAGTCTCTGTATGTTTTTGCATGAGTGTGCAGCAGCTTTTATGAGCTAAGTTGTTCAAGGGCTGCAGACATTTTTTATAAAGAGGAAACTGTTTAGCACATGGATTCTAGGTCTCCATCCATGTTAAATCTTTAATATTTGGTTTGATTTGTTTCTGCATCAACTTTCTTTTTTTTTTTAATTTAAGGATTTATTTTTGCCTTGCCCCAACTCAGTACCTCCTTTCGTTTCCAAAAACTTAGCCACTTACTCCAATAGTTAGTCAGTCATGTAGATTTTCCTGTATAATGAAGAAGAGAAATAGGGGAGAATCGTGTATCAAACCACTGAGAACAAACGAACCACCTTCCTCAAAACCATTTTGTTTCCACAGTCACTATCCAGCCTTCAGGCACGAATGGGGATCCTTTACACTTCTCCTTTTCATTGTCTTGTTTTTCAGGCTTTAGACTCCTCCTAGTTTTTCCATCTATCCCTTCACCAGTTTTGGCTGCTTTCCACATCCTCATGCAGAGCAAATCAACCCAGTTTCAGCTTCAACCTCCAATCTTTAGTCTTGCGAATCTACCTCTACTGCTTAGAAGGTGTCTGTGTGTAGAAGAGGGAGGGTGGTAAATTTTAAAAAGAAACAAAAAGTTACATGAAGATTGATAATATGCTTTAACTATTTGCTGAAAAAGGAAGGAAAGAAAGAAAGATGGAGAAAGAGAGAAAATTGGGCATATTTCTGGTATTTCCATCTTCACTAGAAATACTAAATTATATTATGTTGCATTGTTACTATATTTAAGCCATTTATTTAAAGGTCCTATTAGGAGATATAGGACCTATATATTTCCTAAATACCTATTTCTCTTTAATTTTCATAAAAACATTTGAGCTAGTTTATATTATTATGCCCATTTTACAGATGAGGTAATTAAGGAAATTGTCCAACTTTGCCTTGCTGGTGAGGGTAGAATTGTGATTAGCATCCGGGAGGTCTGACTCTAGAGATTATGCTCCTGTGACTACTTTGCCATAGCTTAAACAGCGTGTGGGCTGTTGCTCCTAGCCTGGCATGGTGCTGGACAAATATTTTCAAGTCCTGGAATACAATTTAGGTAATGAAGATTTTCAAATGGTCTAGCCCCTGTGTCTGTCCCTGGCATTTAACATTTGTTTTATGAATATGGACACTTTGACATATATGATTGCTTACTCTATCTGTAAACAAATCTGAATCCTTGATGATGCTTCTCATTTACTTAACAAGCCCTTTTCTCAAAGGGAGTACAAAGAAACTTCATTCTAAGCCCTATGTAAATCATCTTGAATTCCGAATCAATGGTGACTGAACAAATGTGGTTTTGTGGTATATTGCATTGTTTTACATTCCTGCTTCTGTTAAAATCACTATTGGTTTCTTTTGCTTTACCATGATTTTTTTAAGTCCTGGGCAGGCACGTATGTGGCTTATTTTCCCAGTATCTGTGAGTTTTTGGTACAGTTATCCAGAGTTCAAATAGAGGGTTACATAAGACTACCATTGACTCAGGTGTTTCACTATTAGGGACCTCCTTGCAGCCTGGGCAACTTCACAAACCAATGTAGATATTACTGCAGCACAAGGCAAAAGGACTGCGTGAACCTTCTGGTGTTAAAGAGTAGAACTCTGTGTGAATTATTTTCTATTCTGTAAGCCATATAGAACAATCAACACAATTAGGGAGACAATACAGTTTTTCTTGTATTTTAGGAGACTCCGAGGACCAAATCAATTCTGATTCTCTAACTTCCTACATAGTGTACTTTATTAACTAGAAAGGATAGAGTTTACTAAATGGCAATTTTATTGCTCCCTTTGCCTAGGAAGAGAGCAGTGGGATCTTTAGCTTCTTTATTACAAAAGCAGTCAGATATTTTATACAGTAATAAAAGCACCAGCTGCCATTTGAGACAGCTAAAGCTATGCGATGAGTACTATGAGTACAACATTAGTAATATTTTCTAAGAAAAGTGTTCATTAAAATGTAAGTTTTTCCCTAACCCCAAACACTACTGGGACTATAAATAGTTATAGACAAGCTACCTTAAACTGGTTAGAGAAAAACCATGTTAGGTAATACCTTTGAATACCTCAACTATTAATGCATAGAATAGGAGAAAATAAAGTTACAGCCAAAATGAATTGGGGCAGTACATTTATTTCCCTCAAAAGTGCATACATTTTTTTCACTTGTCCAAATGTTGTTATATTTCCAACTGATATATAAAAGGAGAAAAATGGCCTGGTAGAATGCATTTGATATTATTAAAATTTGGAATTTTTTTTTTTTAAAGCTGCTGTGTCTTTCAAGTAAATCTCCCAAGTCAATTAACTGCTCTAGTTATTAACACTTACTAGCAACTACTTTCCACAAGTCAGTAGCTAAGAGCATGGCATACAAGGAAAGGAAAACACTATCAGTGTCTTCTACCAGTCAATATTATAATCGAAGAGATGAAATTTAAGTATGTGAAATGATACTTAGTAAAGTCAAACAAGTGCTTGTGAAAACTGTTGACACAACGCCATCCGAAGAGTTCAGTGGTAATTTGGCAAGGGTTGTAAGAGTAATTTTTCAGAAAGAAAATAAGATTTGAGATGGTTCTTGTAAGATGGATACTATATATTCCCATATTGTGAACAAAATTATGAAAAATTTGATTAATAGAGAAATTGCAACCCAGAGCCTGCCATTTGGTAAGAATTCCAATATTTGTCAAATGTATACTACTATAAGAAATTTTAATTTGCACAACAAATATATGAGAACTGTACTATTACTATTTGCAACCTACAGATAAGAAATATAAGGCTTAGAGAGTATCCTTGACATTGACAAATTCCGTCGTAGAGGAACTGAGTAATCAGACTCTGAAGCACAACATTCTGATCCAAATTATCATACAGAATTATGTGTGAGCTTAAGTGAAACTTGGAACAAGAATTGGTCTGGAGACTGAAATTTGCGGACGAAGAAAGTTGTTTGGGATCAGGTTTTGAAGGTCTTTAATGTTAGCTTGAAAGGATTAAGGCTTAGTAATAGAAAACAGGAAGGAAGTGGGTTTGTAAGAGAGTGTGGGTGTGTCCTAAAAGTCTGTGACTTTTTTTATTGAAATGTGTTCTATTTCTTTCAAATGCAAGAACCTTTAGAAAGAATGTTTTGCTTCTTATTTCAGTAATCCTTAAGAATAGGCATTATACTGGAAACAGAGTAAATTAGCATAAACTCTTGAGATGGACAGAGATTTTTTTAGGGCACTTTTATTTTTCAAATCATATCATTCCTGAAATCTGGAACATGTTATATGTGATAAAATCACTTTCCTATATTATTTTTCCCTAAAACCTCTAGTTACAGAATCAATATTGTATCTTATAACCCATGGTACCTTTGTTAGAATTTAGGAAAAAGGTCATTTGAAGAATAAAATATAATACGAAATAAAATACAATCTTGAATAGAAATGTAAGAAAATCATTCTAAAATATAAGAAAAATAAAAAACCAAACCTTAGGGAACAGAGAAAGTATCAAGAATAGAGATAAATTTGTGTTGCACTTTAAAGAATAAATGAATTTTTCATAGTGCAATAGGGTGAGAAAGGTGACATATGCTCATTTAATGGTGAACTAAGACCTTGCTAAGTAATGGAGAATTTTTTAAAAAGTGCAAGCCTGCTTATTGATTTGTCATTTCAGGTGGGCAATAAAGATTAAAAGAGTATGATGGGTAGCTATGTTACTTTCATCAAGTTAAACAAACTCTGTAATTTCCAAATTCCTAAGCTGTAAAACTGCCACACATTTAAGGCCATAAAGGCTACTGCTCTCTGACATCCCCCAAAGCCCACCATAGGGACTTGCTCCTTTGTCTTCTCCTGCAGGCACAAGATATTATGAAAACACATTGGCTTCCACCTAAACAGTGTCACCATAAGAGAAAAATAGCATCTCACGACCCATCACATCCTGAGAGCTCCCTTTTCACCAGGGCTGAATTCTGAGCAGCCTAAGTACATCCCTTCTTCCAGGGCCTACTCTCTAGGCCACTGTGTCTCAAAGTAGTGTTTTCCTAGGGTGAAACCCCCTTCCCACATGTTCTACCATTCCTTTGTAATATCGCACTCCTAATTTTCTGGGATTTTTTTTCTCTCTTAATGCCTTTGACTTCTACTATCAGAAGCCCTGTTCTATAGTAAATAAATACTTTTAAACTCTCAATATCATCAGTGAAATTTGCCAGTACATTTGGGAATGAACTGTAAACCCTCTCCTGAGGTTTTCACAGCTCATGTGGAAGCTGCCTACCCTCTGATGCTGCTCTTCTGACATAGGCTGGTACAGGCCTTTGTCCTTTTAACTTCCCATGACTTCACTCAGGTCATTTCTCTTCTACTCCCCTATAATCTCCTAACATCATTATTATTGTTTTTTGTTTGTTTCTTTTTAAATTTATTTTTTGAGGACTCAGCTTTGGTAAAGTATAATTTACATAAATAAAATCCACAAATTTTAAGTGTACAATGTGATAGTTTTGACAGTTGCATTCATTTTTGTAGCCACTGCCACAATCATTACAAAGGACATCTCCCTCACCCCCAAAAGTTCTCTGGTACAACCCTGTGTTGTCACTCTCCTCACTCCAGTCCCTCACTCCTAGCAATTACTGATTGGCTTCCATTATTATAGCTTTGCATATGGTATTTTAAAATTGCTTTCATTTTTAATTGGCATAATAATTGTATATATTTATGGGATGCTGAGTGATATTTTGATACACATGTACAATGTTTAATGATTACATCAGGGTAATTAGCAAACCCATCACCTCAAACATTTATCATTTCTTTTTGTTGGAAACGTTCAAAATCCTCTTTTCCAGCTATTTAAATATATACAATAAATTTGTGTTAATTATAGTCATCCTAGTGCTATGAAACACTGGTACTTACTCCTCCTATCTATGTACTTATTAAACAGCTTTTGGGCAACTACCCATCTCTTTCCTCACCTTGAGTAATCACTATTTCACTCTACTTTTATGAGATCAACCTTTTTAGCTCCCACATATGGGTAAAAATATATAGTATTTGTCTTTCTCTGCCTGGCTTATTTTACTTAACACTATGTCCTCCAGGGTCATCCACATCAGCTCAAATAATAGGATTTTATTCTTTTTTAAGATTAACTAGTATATAAATATTTATATATTTCACATTTCTCTTTTTAAAATCTTTTATTTTTAATTTTTTGTGGGTACATAGTAGGTGTGTACATTTGTGGGGCACGTGAAACATTTTGACACAGGCCTGTAATGTGTAATAATCACATCAGGGTAAAAAGGCCATCCATCACCTTAAACATTTATCCTTCATGTCACAAACAATCCAATTATACTGTTTTAGTTATTTATAAATGTAAAACTAAATTATTATTGACTATAGTCACCTTGTTGTGACATGAAATACTAGGTCTTATTCATTCTTCTAACTATTTTTTGGATCTATCAACCATCCCTAATCCCCACCCCCCAGCTCCTGAGCCCCCCACTACCCTTCCCAGACTCTGATACCATCCTTCTACTCTATATCTCCATGAGTTCAGTTGTTTTAATTTTTAGCTTCCACAAATAAGTGAGAACATGTAAAGTTTGTCTTTCTGTGCCTAGCTTATTTCACTTAACATAATGATCTCCAATTACATTCATGTTTTTGCAAATGACAGGATTTCATTCTTTTTTATGGCTCAATAGCACTCCATTGTGCATATATGCCACATTTTCTTCACTCATTTATCTGCTGATGTATACTCAGATTGCTTCCAAACTTTTGCTATCATGAACAGTGCTGGAATAAACATGGGAGTGCAGATATCTCTTCAATATACTGATTTCCTTTCTTTTGGGTATATGGTGAGCAGTGAGATTGCTGGATTGTCTGGTAGCTCAATTTTTAGTTTTTTGAGGAACCTCCATTCTGTTCTCTGTAGTGGTTGTCCTAATTTTCATTCCCACCAACAGTGTACAAGAGTTTCCTTTTCTCTACATTCTCACCAGCATTTATTAGTACCTGTCTTTTCGATAAAGGACATTTTAACTGGGGTGAGATGACATGTCACTTAAGTTTTGATTTGCATTTCTTTGATTATCAATGATGTCGAGCATGTTTTCATATACCTGTTTGCCATTTGTGTTTCTCTTTTTTTGTTGTTGTTGTTCCAATTTAATTTAGCTCTGCTCTGATCTTTGTTATTTCTTTTCTTCTGCTGGGTTTGGGTTTGATTTGTTCTTGTTTCTCTAGTTACTTGAGGTGTGGCGTCAGATTGTCTATTTGTGCTCTCTCAGACTTTTCAATGTAGGCATGTAATGCTATGAACTTTCCTCTTAGCACTGCTTTTGTTGTGTCCTGGAGGTTTTGATAGGTTGTGTTGCTGTTATCATTCAATTCCAATAACTTTTTAAATTTTCATTTTGATTTCATTGTTGACCCAAAGATCATTCAAGAGCAGATTATTTAATTTGCATGTATTAGTATAGTTTCGAAGGTTCCATTCGGAGTGAATTTCCAGTTTTATTCCACAGTGGTCTGAGAGGGTACTTGATATAATTTTGACTTTTGCAGAAATTTATTGAGACTCATACTGTGACCTATCATATTATCTATGTTGGAAAATATTCTATGTGCTGATGAAAGGAATGTATAATCTGCAATTGTTGGGTAGAATGTTCTGTAAATATTTGTTAAGTCCATTTGTTTTAAGATATAGCTTAAGTTCATTGTTTTTTTGTTGACTTTCTGTTTTCATGACCTATCTAATGCTGTCAGTGGAGTATTGAAGTCCTCCACTATTATTGTGGTGCCCTCTATCTCATTTCTTAGGTCTAGTAGCAATTGCTTTGTAAATTTGGAAGCTACAGTGTTAGGTGTATATATGTATTTAGGATTGCGACATTTTTCTGTTGGACTACTCCCTTTATCATTATATAATGTCCTTCTTTCTCTTTGTTGCTTTAAGGTATCTTTCATGTGATATAAAAATAGCTACTCGTGCTTGCTTTTGGTTTCCATTTATGTGTAATATCTTATTCCAACCCTTTACCTTAAGTTTGTATGAGTTCTTGTGTGTTAAGTGAGTCTCTTGAAGACAGCAGATACTTGGTTGATGGATTTTTATCCATTCTGCCATTCTGTATATTTTAAGTGAAGCATTTGGACCACTTACATTTAATGTTTGTTTTGAGATGTCGGTTATTGTTCTGTTAATCATGTTACTTGTTGCCTAAATACCTTATATTTTTGTGTTATTGTTTTACAAGCCATGTGAGATTTATTCTTTAAGGAGTTCCTATTTTGGTATATTTCAAGGTTTTGTTTCAAGATTTAGAACTCATTTTAGCATTTTTTTAGTTTTGGCTTGGTAGTGGTGAATTCCCTCAGCATTTGTTTGTCTGAAAAAGACTTTATCTCGTCTTCATTTATGAAGTTCAGTTTTGCTGAATATAATTCTTGGCTGACAATTATTTTCTTTCAGGAGGCTAAAGATAGGACCCCAGTCCCTTCTGGCTTATAAGGTACCTGCTGAGAAATCAGCTGATAATCTAATAGGATTTTTTTTTTTTTTTGTAGGTTACCTGATGCTTTTGTCTCACAGCTCTTAAGATTCTTTCCTTTGTCTGGACTTTTGATAACCTGATTTCTAAGTGCCTAGGTGATAATCTTTTTGCCATGACTTTCCCAGGAGTTCTTTGAGCTTCTTGTATTTGCATGTCTAGATCTCTAGGAAGGCCAAGGAAGTTTTCCTCAATTATTCCCTCAAATATGTTTTCCAAACATTTAGCTTTCTCTTCTTCCTCAGGGACACCAATTATTATTAGGTTTGGCCACTTAACATAATCTCAAGTTTCTTGGAGGTGTTGTTCATTTTTTAAAATTCTTTTCTCTTTATCTTTGTTTGATTGGGTTAATTTGAAAGCCTTGTCTTCACGCTCTGAAGTTCTTTCTTCTACTTGTTCTAGCCTATTGTTGAAATTTTCCACTGCATTTTGTATTTCCCTAACTGTGTTGTTCATTTACAGAAGTTGTGGTTGTCTTTTTCTTTATACTATCTATTTATCTGAAAATTTTTTCATCCATATTGTGTATTGTTGTTTTAATTTCTTTAAGTTGGTTTTCACCTTTCTCTGGTATCTCCTTGAATTGCTTAATAATCAATAACCTTCTGAATTATTTATCTGGCAATTCAGAGATTTATTCTTCATTTGGATCCATTGCTAGGAAGCTAGTGTGATATTTTGGGGGTTGTTATAGAACCCCATTTTGTCATATTACCAGAATTACTTTTCTGGCTCCTTCTCATTTGGGTAGACTATTTCTTAAAATTATTTTTTAATTTATTTTTGATTGGATTGTTTTTTCTTTTAATTTAATTTTTTTATCCCTCTTAAGGATCAGACTTTGATGTTTATTGTAGCCTAATTTGATTCTTGGGGCTTCTAGGGGTGAACACTCTGTATGAGATCCTTAGTTATAGAGAGTCTTTATGTGCTGGCTTTCCCTCATGCTTGGTTTAGTGGTTATATTCTTGATGTGTGGTCACTGTCTCCTGTGGAATTGGAATGACAGTAATCTCTTGAAGTTTATCTCGTTCTCTCAGAGTGTACACTTTATTTATTTACTTCATTTTTTCCTGATGTTTTATTTACTGAGTTAATGATTTAGGCTTCAGGCTAATAGGGGAGTTATTCCTGAGTAGGCACTGGTTGTGGCTAAGGCAGGTGGGTAGATGTAATACCCAATGGTGGGCTAAGGTAGACTCCTTGATGAAGGAGGCTAGTGGAGCTCTCATTTAGATGTGCTGAGGTTTTATCAGGGAGAAGAGTGGGAGCTACTTCAGCTCCCCTGCCATGTCAGCAAGAAAGCTATTCACCTTACAGCCTCACTCTTGTCCTAGTGTTTCAGCCATTCAGATCAGACAGGCACTTCTTTTCATGGACAGAAATGTTGATGTTTTGAGTAGGGAGGGATTGTGACTCTGCCATTTTTCCAGGCATGGATCTGGAGTGTGCTCCTCCTGTGGGGCTATACTCACCCTGGATTGTTCCAGAAAGGCTGTCTATAGATGCCTCCATGCTGCGTTCTTCTGGGAGAAGCCCCAATTGTGTCTGCAGTACAGTGCCAGGGGAGAACAAGGTCCCCTTCTCCAAGACCCCTCACAATCACAGAGGCTGCCTGCCTGTTGGGGTACCGGTGCAGACGTTCCCTACTATACCCAGCACTGTGATTGTGTTTCTGCTGTGAGAAACGACCCACCAGCAGAAAGGTCTGGAACCCAAGGCCTGTTGTTCAGATTCTTTTGTCCCACGGGGTGATCCCTTCATATGGTTCCCTCCCTCTTCCCATAGAGTTGGCATTTCCTAAGAGCCAGACTGCAGGATTATTGCTCTTCTGGATCTAGCCATGCATTGGGGCTACTAGGCTCTGGGCTGGTGCTGGGGAATGCCTGCAAAGAGTCCTGTGATGGGATCCATTTCAAGTCTCCAAGCCATGGATACAGGCACCTGCTCTGCTAGAGGTTGCAGGGGAGTGATGTAGACTCTGAAAATCATCAGTGAGAATCCTTGGTTGTAGATATGTTCACTGTGCTGACTTTCTCAAATGCTGTTTATACTAGCAGTGAAGTTGTCATGTGAACAGATTTGGGACCTCTGATTA
The DNA here is from genome assembly GCF_028858775.2 of Pan troglodytes. Lineage (NCBI taxonomy): Eukaryota > Metazoa > Chordata > Mammalia > Primates > Hominidae > Pan > Pan troglodytes. The sequence continues at coordinate 173,687,973 of NC_072401.2, forward strand.
GCCAGGATGTTGCAGGCAGTGGGATTAGCTGTTGTTTTCACCTTCCTGGGAGCAGAGTTATTCTGTCATGAATTGCTGTAATGGCCTGAATTGGTAGGCCTCCATAAAGGAGGTGGTCTTTTCAACAGAGCACCAGCTGTGGTAGTAGTAATGGGATACAAGCTTGCCTTACATTGGCCAGGGGGAAGTATTCTGGTTTCTCAGGTAATGGGTGAGGCCAGAAAGCTCCCAAGAGTTTGAGTCTTTTGTGTTTGGCAACCAGAGTGGATAGAGAAATATCAGGTAGGGGCAGGATTATGTGGGTCTGAGCTCAGACTGTCCTTGGGCAGGGCTTGCTGAGGCCACTGTAGGGGTTTAGGGAGTGGTTCTCAGTTTTCTGGGGTAATGTTCCAGAGGGGAGTATGGCTGCCTCTGCTGTGCAGTATAGTTTGCCAGGGAAGTTGGGGGTAGCAGGTAGTGAAAGGCCTCACCCAGCTCCCACACAGTTGGCAAGCCTGGTCTTGCTCCCTCAGTATCCTATTAACAGCTCCGAGTTTAGATCTGGGCAGCCTGCACATAAAACTCAGACCAGCCCCAGGCCATAAGCTTCAATGCTGAGAAAGCAAGTGGGGCTTTTAGGCCACATCTCTCCCAATCTGTCCACAATATCAACTTCTGCACTCAAATCTGCAACAGTTCCCTTTTACCCCTGGATTCTGCTCAGGCAGGTTCATGCCCAATCAATATTACTACAAAATTTAGTTTGAAGCTGCTTTCACCCTGTGACCCCTACTTAATTGTGCTGGCTGCCTTTCCTGAGGGCCCCTGTGAGATATAGTCAGGGATGGCTTCCCTGGGTGCAAGCTGGAGAATGGGAGTGCCTATAAGGCTCTTCCTGCTGCTACTTCTACATTTATGTTTTGTGTGACTCCCTAAATCCTTTCCAGCTCTAGGTAAGTTTAAATCCTTCTCCAGTGATCTGGATTTTCAGATTCCCCAGTGGGATATGTTCGGAGGCAGATTTTTCCCCTCTCACACTTTGGGAACTCACAGTTTTTCGCCTGTCTCATAGAATTTGCAGCAGCATGCCGCTTCTTTCAGAATATCTGTGAATTCTCTGTTTTCCCGGTACACTCCTGCAATGGTTTTTGGAACAAAAGTTCATGGTCTGAGTCTCCACACAATCTTCTTTCATTCCAGGTGGGAAATTCACATTAGTCCTGCCTCCTATCCAACATCTTCCTCCTGTCTCCTGTATGTCCTCTTTTGAAAAATGTCTGTTTGGAGCTTTTGTCCATTTTAAAGAATCATGTTAGATTTTTTTCCATAGAGTGATTTGATCTCCTTATAGATGAATGGATTTTAAAAAAAGACCCAATAATCTGTTGCCTATGAGAAACACACTTCACCTATAAAGTTACAAACAGACTGACAATAAAGGAATGGAAAAAGATATTTCGTGCTAAAAGAACCAAAAAAGAGCAAGAATAACAATACTTATATGAGACAAAATATATTTCAGGACAAAAACTATCAGAAAAGACAAAGAAGGGCATTATATAATGAAAAAGTGGTCAACTCAGCAAGAGGATATAACAATTTTAAATACTTATCCACCCAACACTGGAGCACCCAGATATATGAAGCAAATATTACTAGTGCTAAGGAGAGAGATAGACTCTGATACAAAAATAATAGAGACTTCAACATCCCACTTTCAGCATTGGACAGATCTTCCAGGAAGAAAATCAACAACAACAAAAATTGGACTTCACCTTCATTATAGGCCAAGTGGACCTAATAGATATTTACAGAACATTTCATCCAAGAACTGCAGAATACACATTCTTTTCCTCAGCACATGGATCATTCTCAGTGATAAATCATATGTGAGGTCACAAAACAAGTCTTCATCATTCAAACATTGAAATAATATTAAGCATCTTTTCTGATCATAATGTAATAAAACTAGAAATCAATAATAGGAATTTTGGAAACTATAAAAACACATAGAAATTAAATAATATGCTCTTGAACAATCAGTGAATCAATGAATAAATTAAGAATAAAATTGAAAAGTTTCTTGAAACCAATGAAAATGGAAATACAACATACCAAAAGTTATGGGAAACAATAAAAGCAGTACTAAGATGGAAGTTTATAGCTCTAAGTGCCTAAATCGGAAAAGAAGAAAGACCAAATAAGCAACCTAACAATGCATCTTAAAGAACTAGAAAGGCAAAAGCAAACCAAACCCAAAATTAGTAGAAGAAATAATAAATATTACAGCAGAAATAAATAAAATTGAAATGAAGAAAATAATACAAAAGATCAAAGAAACAAAAGGTTGCTTTGTTTTTTTGAAAAGTTAAACAAAATTGAAAAAGCTTTAGCAAGACTAAGAAAAAAAGAGAGAAAATCCAAATACATAAAATCAGAGGTGATAAAGGAGACATGACAATTGATACTGTAGAAATTCAAAGGATCATTAGTGGCTACTATGAACAACTATATGCGAATCAACTGGAGAATCTAGTAGAAATTGAAAAATTCCCAAATACATACACCTACCGAGATTAGACCATGAAGAAATACAAAACCTGAACAGATCAATAACAAGTGACAAGATCAAAGCCATAATAAGAAGCCTCACAGCAAAGAAAAGCCCAGGACACAATAGCTTCACTGCAGCATTCTATCAAACATTTACGGAACTAATACCAATCCTACTGAAGCTATTCTGAAAAATAAGGGTGGAGGAAATACTTCCAAACTCATTCCACAAGGCCTGTATTACCCTGATACTTAAACCAAAGACACATAAAAAAAAGAAAACTATAGGCCAATACCCTGATAAATATTGATGCAAAAGTCTTCAACAAAATACTAGCAACCTGAATTCAACAACACATTGAAAAAGATCATTCATCATGACCATGTGGAATTTATCCCAGGGATGCAAGGATGGTTCAACATACACAAATCAATCAATGTGATACATATCAACAGAATGAAGGACAAAAACCATATAATAATTTCAATTGATGCTAAAAAAATTGATAAAATTCAGCATCCCTTCATGATAAAAACTCTCAAACAGCTGGGTGTAGAAGGAACATAAGCCATATATGACAGAACTGCAGCTAGTGTCATATCGAATGGAGAAAAACTGAAAGCCTTTTATCTAAGATCTGGAACATGACAAGGCTGCCCACTTTCACCACTGTTATTTAACATGTTATTGGAAGTCCTAGCTACAGCAATCAGAAAAGAGAAATAATAAAGGACATCCGAATTTGAAAGAAAGAAATGAAATTATCCTTGTTTGCACATGATACAATCTTATATTTGGAAAAGTCTAAAGAAGTGAAAGATATCTACAATGAAAACTATAAGACATTGACGAAAGAAATTGAAGAGGACACAAAAAATGGAAAGATATTCCATGTCCATTGTTTGGAAGAATCAATATTATTAAAATGTCCATATTATCCAAAGCAATCTACAGATTCAAAGCAAACCATATCAAAATACCAAGGTCATTCTTCATGGAAATAGAAAACACAATCCTAAATTTTATATGGAACCATAAAGACTCAGAATAGCCAAAGCTATCCTAAGCAAAATGTACAAACCTGGAGGAATAACATTACCTGACTTCAAATTCTACTACAGAGCTATAGCAACCAAAAGAGTTTGTTTCTAGCATAAAAACATATTATGTTCCAATGAAACATAATAGAGAACACAGAAACAAATCCATTTATCTACAGTAAACTCGTTTTCAACAAAGGGGCCAAAAACTTTGAGGAAAAGATAATCTGTTCAATAAATGGTCCTAGAAAAACTGGATATCAATATGCCAAAGAATGAAACTAGATTCCTATGCTTTCCGTAGGCAAAACTCAAATCCAAATGAATTAAATATTTAAATCTAAGACCTCAAAGTATGAAACTACTAAAAGAAAATACTGAAGAAACTCCCAGGACATTGGAGTGGGCAAGGCTTTCTTGAGTAATACCCCACAAGCACAGGCAACCAAAGCAAAAATGGATGAATGGGATCACATCAAGTTAAAAAGCTTCTGAACAAGCAAGGAAACAATCAATAAGGTGAAGAGACAACCTACAGACTGGGAGAAAATATTTGCAAGGTACCTATCTGACAAGAGATTTTTATTATTTGCTCAGACAATTGTTGCCATGCGAATATAGTACTATTTATCCCATTTCTCCGCTGCCATTTCTGATAGCATTTCAAGTCACATCCTCATAGTAATTGACAATCTTAGTTTATGAACTAGAGCCTTCCTCCACACTGACTTTTTCAACATCTTGCATTTCATCAATATTCTTGATCTTCTCATTTTCAGTAAATAATACTAATACATCAGTTAAGTTCTTGCATGACCACATCCTGTCTTTTCCAAAAACTATACCAGTGGCAATGACAAATGTGGCCAGTTCACTTTCTGACTCCACATATCCATGCAACTGCTTCAGTATCATCATTCCACCAATTCTTTGTCTTCTTTAATCTCTGGTGCCTGGTATGCCTCTGCATTTTCCTAGCATTCATCTCTGCTGTCATACCTTTCATCACTATTCACCCTTAGATCTCATGATTCTGTCCTGCAATGTCTTGTCTGATTACTTTCTGTGTCCCTGTTTAGGGAAAAAAAAAAACCCTCCATTCCTTGGTGAATGTAAGTCATAAGTCTGACTCCTCTCATGTCTAGTCACAGGCTGCTAAGCACTCCTGCAAAATTCAGACAACCTGACATTATTATAAATTCATAACCTGAAATCTCAATTAGATTTATTAGCAATGTCTAACAATTCTCTGAGCCACCCCATTTCCCTGTTTTCACAATTCCATTCTAAATCTTCTCTGAACACTTCAAACTATTGACTCTATTTTACTTTCACTGACTTTAGCTAGCTTTACTGTACAGAGAATAAATAAACCTTTACATATAAAGTCATTTAAATTTCTTCTACCAAATGCAAGAATCCATCTTCTTTTCAATACTCCTTTCTTCCCAACATCCTTCTTTTCCAGTACCATTGAAGAGGTGTCTCTTATCTTATGTAATGATAATTTATCTTGCTTAGCTCTGAGTGGCTTGCACCAATATATATCCAGAAATGAAAAGAGCAGTTAAATTTGGTCAACTGTCCTCCTTCCTGACCAAATAACCATGCCTTCTGATATAGTGTGTTTAGTGTATTGAATATATATATATATATATATATTTGTCAAATAATTGTTGACTGTTGTTATTGGCAAATATAAAATAATGCTTACAAAATACATAACTTTTTTTTTTAACTATAATCACAATTGTTTTCTCCATAACTGCTATGCAATTATCAAGTATAAAAAAGTAAAAACCTTTCACATGTTGGGTATCTTTTCTTAAGTCAAACAAAAAGAACTAAAATATCAAACTGAGTTTCCCTAACTTTGAATGATGTTTAAACTTCTTATAAGAGTAAAATGATTGATTAATTACTTTTCTTATTTCAACTCTTTCATGCTTTACTCTTCAGGTGACTTATTCAATACATTTCTTTTCTTTAACTACAACTTAGCTATAGATTTTTAAATTCACCTCTAGAAATCAATGTATTTTTGGCAGGTAGAACCATACTAATACATGTGCTTGATATAAATGATGCTGAGTCTCACATGCAACAAAAATATATTTTTAAATATAGCTTTGGTCATTCTTTATATTCGAGTAAGTTGAATAGTCCTACCCTATCTCCTTTGGAGAAACATGTAAATACATGGAGTTGTTAATATTATAATACAAATACACTTACGGCAGTGTTTGCTCAAAACTCTCAGTGCCTTGTAATTACTTAAAAGTATAATAATCAAATCCCCTATAATGGTGGTTATAATTCCAAAGCATTTTTTGTTCTAAGACACTATTTTAGACTTTTACTGGTCTATTCATTCATTTAAAAAATATATAATTAATCAACTGGTCTAAATTTGGCCCTGAAAATGCCTATCATATTTCCACTATTCTAAACACCCATTCTCATTCTGCTTAGGTTTTAGGGTGTAGAGTAAATGCCAATGTATGCATGAATTCTTCTTTATTCCATTAGATATTTAATTTTGTTCTCTTCTTCCTCTATGCTTCCATTGAACTTTGTTGTAGTTTATTACAGCACTGAGAATATCCTTTTGTTTCTACTATAATTATTTACATATATACATATCAAATGTACATTTTCCTTGAAGGCAAGGGTCATGCTTCATTCATCTTTCTTATGCTTTGTTTAATATATATATACATAATATATTCCTATTGGATGAAAATATTATTACTGTTTAAAAGGCTTGCCTCTAGGCTTAATTTAATTAGCATTTTTTCTATTATATTTAAGTGATTCTCTATATAATACTAATAGTTGACAGAACTAGAAGGAAGATTATATGATGGAAGATCTGATACATTTTGCCTATTTAAGGAGATATTGTCAATTAAAGAGGAATTAGTTATGTAAACCTTCTCTCAATTCCCAATATATGACAAAAGGAAACTTCTTGGTTTATGTAGATTTTAATCAAATTTGGAGTAATTAGTACCCATTAATTTTGTATCATATCATTTAGGATACCTTTTTGCCATAGAACTGTATAGTGAACTATGATTATTATTTGAGAGTATCCAGAAGTAGGCTGTAGTACAAAATAAATAGAGTGGAACAACCAGTATAGATTTTTGTGATGAAAAACACAGAAGTGCTATTGTCTTCCTTACTTCATTTTCTTCCTTTCTTCCCTCCCACCCTCCCTTCTTTCGCTTATTCCCTGCTTTCTTCCTTCCTCCCTGTCTAAATTAAGAGATTTTTAGCGTTGTTGGAGTTTCTTCCCTTCCTCTTAGTACCCTTTAGATTGCTACTAAGAAAAGTCTAAGAACAAAATATTACCCATCCAAGATAAATCTTTCCAATAAATGTGATTCATAAACCTGGGATGGGAACAAAGGTATTTAATAAGGTGACCCTCAATGCTTCCCAGCTTAATTTTTATTAGCACATCAGACACTAATAGACTCTCATTTAGGTAGGTCAAGGGGTTTTTACAGATAATGTCTGTAAAGGAAATAATGTTTCCAAATAAGGGCTCCTAAAGAATATCTTATTTTCCTCAATCATAAAATGCTTTCCAGTAACATTCCCAGTTGAATTGGATGTCAAGTATTTAGAGTGAAAATTTCTTTGCATTTCTTTTCATTAAAATGGACTGTCATAAAACAACAAGTACGGCACCTCGCATAAAATCAGGCCATGTTTTATGAATATTTAACTTCCTTTGAACTTTTCAGAAGGAAACAGTGACCTTGAAAACTTCTAGTAGCAGTACAACATTGTAACACAAAGGCCACTGCCTCTGTCATTAATCATGGTAGATGACTGCCTAGAGCTAGTGTTGGCTTTTCAAAGAGAAATAATAAAAGATAGAAAAATGTGAAAATATTTATTATACACTATTTTATCATTTAAAAAAAAGGGAATGGTTGAGACCCAACTAGCACATGAAGGTTTTTTTGAAACTTATTTTTAACATGGAGTTTGAAATTTTTGGTTTTCAGTTACTGTCAGCTTGAAATCAATATACTAGTCAAGCAATAAGAATTTAATAACCCAACTGCTAAATACTGGTTCAGTATATTACCTTTTTATTGGGCTTTGGAACTTTGATTTATGCAGAATCACGACAGTACTAACCCTAAATAAGCAGGCCTTTCGTGTGTGTGTGTGTGTGTTTGTGTGTGTGTGTGTGTTTAACTGTTTATGAAGGTTTCAGAAAGGCATTCAAAAGTCTCAGGAGAAAACCAGTAAAATAAACAAATATTTATCCACATGTTAATTCAAATCTTATTTCTAGAACAGAATATTGACTTGGAGCTATCATCTAAGCCAAGATAAAAATTTTCAGAGTCAAACAGAATGAGTGAGAACATCACATCATTATATTTAAATTTAAATAATATTAAAAAGGAGAACAGACAATTCGATCCCGTGGTCTTTAGTCAAAGCAATATTCAAAATTATAATGCTTTTTCTAGATTTTCTAAAAATAAAGTATACACGAATCATGTAATTTGGTCACTCGTATAATATTATACCAAAATTACCTCCTATGAACAATATTGCATGTGTTGCAATTAAACCCTCAGGATTATAAATTTAGGTATTTCATATTTTTATGCTATTCTAGTTTTATATCTTCAAAATAACAAATAGCCAGTAAAATTTCCATGGAAAATGTTAACTCTTTTTTCCCCAGCCTCTTACTTTGATGTCATCAATAATGTCTAGATCATCTATTGACAGATATGAAGCACAGCACAGTGGAAAGATAACAAATTTTGTAATCAGAAAGATGTGGGTTCAAATTATCTGTATCTGCACTGTACAATACATAGCCAGTAGCCACATGCGCTGCTTGAACAGTTGAAATGTATTTAGTTCAACTGAGGGATTGAATTTTTAATTAAGAAAAATTAAATTTTAAAATTCAAAACATATATAGTATTTCATTATTTTGAAAGGACTAAGTTTCATTTTAACTATTTACATTACATAAGTATTCATGTTGCATTATAATACACATTAGGCTCATGTTTCATTTCTATGGTTTTGTATATATACACATAACTGATCTATTGGGGCGAGTGGATTGACTCAGTTTGAATGACTTTTACATGTACTGTGTAACACTGCAATGTGTTGATTTGAAAATTTTATGCAGAGGGCACCGTTACTGTTACCTATATAAAACATAATTCTTAAATACAGGCATTCGTTGTTTTATTGTGCTTCACTTTATTATTTTATCTTATTTTATTTATTTATTTTTTGAGAAAGGGTCTCACTCTGTCACCTTTCACCCGGCTGGAGTGCAGTGGCATGATCACAGCTCACTGCAGCCTCCATCTCCTAGGGCTCAAGTGATCTTTCCACCTCAGACTCTCAAGTACGTGGGACTACAGGTGCATGCCACCATGCCCAGCTAATTGTTTTATTTTTGTAGAAACAGGGTTTCAGCGTGTTGCCCAGGCTGGTCTCAAACTCTGAGGTTCAAGCAATCCTCCCACTTCAACCTCCCAAATTATTTCTGTGATTATAGTGCAAAGCCACTAAGCCTGGCCTGCGCTTTACTTTCTTGCACTTTACAGATATTGTGGTTGTTACAAATTGAAGGTTTGCTGCAACCCTGTGTGGAGCAAGTCTATCAGCATAATTATTCCAACAGCGTGTGCCCACTTCATGTTTCTGAGTCATATTTTGATAATCCTCACAGCATTTCAAATGTTTTCATCATTATTATATCTCTTATGGTGATCTGTGATCAGTGATCTTTGATATTACTATTATAATTGCTTTGGGGTACCACAAACTGTGCCCTTGTAAGATGGTGGATTTAATCCATATATGCTGTGTGTGTTCTGACTGATCCACCCACTGGCCATTCCCTGTCTCTCTCTCTCTCTTCAGGCCTCCCTATTCCTTGAGACCAATGATATTGAAATTAGTCCAACTAAGAACCCTATAATGGCCTGTAGTGAAAAGAAAAATCGCATGTCTCTCACTTTAAATCAAAAGCTAGAAATGATTAAGCTTAGTTGAGGAGGGCATGTTGCAAGCCAAGATGGGCCAAAAGCTAGGTCTTCTGTGCCAAACAGCTCGACAAATAGTGAATGCAAAGGAAAAGTTATTGAAAGAAATTAAAAGTGCTACTCCAGTGAGTGCATGAATCTAGAAGAGCAAATCTTCTTTATTGCTAATATGAAGAAAGTTTTAATGGTCTAGATGGAAGATCCAGGATCCAAGATAGAACAGGTGAGGAAGCTGCAGGACAAAAGTATGGAGGTAGCAGAGATTGGTTCATTAAATTTAAGGAATAAGCCATCTCCCTAACAGAAAAGTGCAAAGTATAGCGGGAAGGGCTGATGTAGAAGCTATAGCAGATTACCCAGAAGATCTAGCTAGAATAATTGATGAAGGTGGCTACACACTAAACAGCGGATTCTCAATGTAGATGCAAGATTGTATAGGAAGAAGTGGCCATCTAGGATTTTCACAGCTAGCAAGGAGAATTTCATAGCTAGCAAGAATTTACTACTGATATATTATATAGTGATGATATAGAAACTACCAAAATAATAAAGATGAAAAGAGATTGGGAGTAGTTACATCACAAAATTCATGATGAATTGCAATTTATTGTGGTAGTGCGAAATGAAAAAAAAAGTATAAAAACTTCAAAAAAAATAAAGTTGACAGTATTAGGAAACATCTTCAGCAAATATGGAATGAATTTTATAAGAAGTTACCTTTGAGAAAAGAATTGATAAAATTGATTGTCTGGAATCTGAATTAAATGCTAATAAAAACATTTAAACAATTTTATACAAATTCTGAGTTTGTAAATTTGGCCAAATGTAAGATAGCTTGGATTCCTACACAAAAGAAATTTAGTTTTAGATTGAGATAGTAAGATAAATTATTACTCCTGATATGGAAATTTTGTTATGAAATTGCTAAAAATAAAAGACAATGATTTTAATTATCTGTGTTCTTTTTTAACGGTCATTGGTTGATTTTCACAAATTTTTACTGTACTCAACTTCATGATTTTCTTTAAACAAAAGGAATGTTTGCCAAACATGTAATTATCAAAGACAAAAAAATGCAGTGTGTTTATATTTTTCACTGATACCGCACTGCATATGAATGAACAAAATCTGAAGTTCTATGGAAAAAGAAAGCTCATTAGTACTTAGAAATGTAAAAGTATTTTAAAGCTGACATTTCAAAATAAAAATAATAATTTTACACATTTTTCTAACATGAATCAATATGTAGATTCTAATCTTTGATGTTATATAAATCAGATTCAAAGTCTAAAAGAAAATGTCTAAGAAATGTCTTTTTCTAATATTTGAACATTTAGAGTTGCTTTTTAATTTATACAGTGATATTTTAAACTAGATATTAATTGGCACAATGGCCAGTGAAGAAAAGATGAATTTGTTCTGTCAATATATATGCAAAGATGGGAAGAAATGGTCTTTTTTCAATTATTGAAAATCTTTTTGACCGTATTTGGAACAATCTATATAAGGGAATCTATTTTTTGAACTGTAAACTTCATTAAATGTCAATACAGATGAAGCAATTCTTATGAAACTAAGTGTAAAATACCTACAAATTTCAAAGACTTAGTATGAAAATATTGTGTGAAATATTTCATTAATAATTTTTATGTGATTACATGTTAAAACGTTAATTTTTATAATATACTAGGTTAAATGAAATATACAATTAATATTGATTTAACCTCAAATGGCTACATAAAAATTTGATTACATATGTGGCTGACACTATCAAATACTGATCTATATGGTCTTGTACAAGCTACAAATTCCCTCACAATTTCATTTTCTATACTTTAAAAATAGAATCACTCCAGATAGTGTGTGATTAGGGTAACCCTGAAGTGGTCTTAGGCCAATTGTTTCTGGAAAGTATTTCCTCATTTCTCTAAATGGAACTAAATAGTACATCACTGTTCAAAAAGTGTTTGGTTTTTACTTCTGTAATAGAAATATCATGCTTATCACAAGCATTCATCCCTAGTGGCTGTGACTCCAAAGGAAAATAAAAGAACATGTAAGAGAAAAAGAAAAGAGGAAAAGAAAAATATTCAAACAATTATAAGTGATTTACTGACTAGTTCTATGAACTCTAGCATGGTGGCTGGGACACAGTAGGTGTTTTATGATTTTTATAGAATTAATATTTGTGTGATGCTCTAGAAGACCAAGCCCTATAGGTAATAGTGCAATAATGGTTAGCTAATTTACATTGGTAAATTTAAATATGAAAAAAGTGAGTGCTAATAACCCTTATTAGGTATATATGTGTATGCTATGTTTATGTGTGTATGTCGAACTCAGTTCACTTTTGCTACAGCAATCCTGTAATACAGGTATTAATATTCACATTTTACTCAAAATAAAACTCTTACAGATAAACCTTTCCAAGGTCACTAAGCAAATATGAGAAACAATGTAGATTTTAACTAAATGTTACTAATTACCATTCCACCACATTGCCATAAAAACCAAATTATTTGAGCCATGTTACATATTTAGGTAAATTTTATAAAATGCAAATATTTCACCTATCTAATCTAATCGAGAAAAACCACAATGGTTTACAAAATAAATATGATACCTATTTTCTTAAAGGTAATGTTATTCTTATGAATCCTGCGGCATGTCAAGCAACCAGGGGTAGCATGAGGTACCTAGTATCCTTCTTGGCTGGGGTCAAAGGAATATAGTAAAAGAGTTTCAAATATGGGGTAGGCCGGGCACAGTGGCTCACTCCTGTAATCCCAGCACTTTGGGAGGCTGAGGCAGGTGGATCACCTGAGGTCAGGAGTTTGAGACCAGACTGACCAACATGGCAAAACCCGTCTCTACCAAAAATACAAAAATTAGCCAGGTGTGGTGGTGCACATCTGTAATCCCAGCTACTCAGGAGGCTGAGGCAGGAGAATCACTTGATCCCAAGAGGCAGAGGTTGCAGTAAGCCAAGATCGCACCACTGTACTGTAGCCTGGGCCAGAGAGCTAGACTCTGTCTCCAAAAGAATAAAATATGGGGGAAATATTTTATATATTTTATTTTATATATTATATATGTATGTATATATGCATATTACTGTATTTCACACACATACACACACATATATAAACATAAACTTTAATGTGTTTTTATAATTTTTTTATAATTTTACAGCATCTGGAAATAAAGTTTACTATAGCATTATGTAAAATAAACTCGCAGTCTTAAAATTTCCTATTGATGACAGAGGATCACTTTATAAAGGAGTGTTTCTGAGAAGACCTACCCAAGCAGTCTGAAATGTATGCCCTCTTCCTACCCCATTCTGTCTCCAAGCTGGAGGAAGAAAAATGCAGGAATCATCTCAAAGATTATCATAGAAATGCCCTATTGTCTTCCAAGACTCTGATTCTTTTTATGATCCCAGCCTTGTATCATGATAACAGCCGTTTCTCGGCCTTATGACTAAGATCAAGTGTGTCACCATGACAACTTGGAGAATTTCACCTGGGGGAGAGGATCCACAGGTAGTTCCCTGTACCTTATAATATCTGAAAAATGCCAAACAAAAATTAAGTATGTTTACTCCAACTCCACCAAATTCCAATATGGTCCCTGTGCAAATTTCCATAACTTTAAAAAATGGTAATAGGGAAGAATAGAAAACAAACTCCAATGGAGTACAAGATAGAAAAAGGTTTTAGAATAAACTTACAAGACGTGCTCCTTAAAAAATTTATTGTCAATAGTGCTACACAAATGTATAATTGTATATATGTGATTTTAAGAATGTGCTGCTTAAAATTAATAAAGGCCTTTGTCATTGCTTTGTGGCTAGAAAGATGAAATCTAAAACACTGAGTTAGTCTGAGGTTATCTTTATTGAGTGGCAAGGAAGTATTAAAGAAACATTATTTCTGTAAGAATGACTGTCATCCTTTAGTACGTTGTACCTATTGCGCTATCTCTGCCATTCGATAGGCAGCCAAGTTCTCTGGCTTTCAAGTCCTCAGCCTCAGTGTGAAGATGAATCTCATTTCCTCGAAATACTGCTCCTGCTGTATTTCAAGGAAATGAGATTCTGTTCAAGCAAGTTGAAATCTTAATTCCAGTTCTTTTCAGAGTAATAATTTATATATAAAGTACCACAGATGGATGTTTATATTAGATATAATAACTTGAAGACTTATTTTACCTGAAAATGGAATTAGAGCTTCTTAATGCCAAAATACAGAACTAAATCATTTAAGGTTATAGCCCCATCTTTCAGTGCTGGAGAAGCACCATCTTTTACCAAAAGAGCATTTAAGTCAGCATTACTTCTTTCTCAACTGATATCACCCATAAAAAGTTTTCACTGTCACAAAAACCAGTAAAGGAGTAAAATATTTGGCAACTATTGGGCAAGTATAAGATACCTTATTTTTACTAATGAACTAATGTGAATGAATATGAAAGAAAGCTCATGGTATTCTGTTTCATACAATCTTATCCATTACATTTGCTTAAGCAAAAACAACTTGAAGAAAAGTCAATTTGGTCACTAAACTTTGGGAGTAAAACACAAGCTTCTCATTTATAATTTGAAAGAGATTAATAGGTGTCATAATTATCAAGGTGTCGTTAAGACCTATGACACTCTGAATATTGCTCATATTAAATTAAGAATCATTAAATGTTGTGTCAGAGACTTGGAGGGAAAATAAAAGTAAAAGGAACAATTACATTTTATTAAATAATGCTAAAGAATTATCTTAAAATTAATATGTAAGCTCTGAAGAGAATGTTGTCATTGACTATAATATGGGCTGATGGTTGAGTATAAGTAGATATTTAATTCTTATCTATGTTTCTGCACACAAAATTTGTCTGTATAAACACACCCCAAAACAAAATTTTCTAACTCATTCATATTGTTAAAACCTGCCTTAGGTGCTCTGTGGACATAAATAAGAAGCAGCCTTTTAATGCTTGCATGTATCAGATTATTGACATAGCTATTACGGCTTTATCCTCAAACCACAACTTTCAGAAATGTTGCATTAGAATGTTTTTTTCCAAAAAATAGAAATAGATTAAATTTTTACCAGCATAATATTAATGGTGAAGAGAAAAAATAATGTCTCTTGCAGAAAGGTTTAAAATTTTTAGTATGATCTTTAACCATTTAATCACTGCCATTTTCTTTAGATATCTTATTTCCATTTAATTTTCTCTTTATAATCTGATTGGAGAGATAAAAAATTAGACATATACTGTATTCTTATAGTACATGAAAATTGTGAATAACCCAAAGAGCTTATATATACTGAATAAATGTTAACTCTTGAACCTCCTGTAAAGTGACTACCTAGGTATGACAAGTTAACATTTCTCTAGTAAAAAAGTTGCTTCAGTCCCCCTATTACTGTCTTTTAATGGCTTATCTTGTCTCTTTTGGAACTAAAGCTGTTCCAAACAACTTTATTACACACACACGGAGAGAGAGAGAGAGAGAGATCAGACAACTGTGATTTTCGAGAGAAAACTATCATTTTCTAGAAGTAACATTCACTATATGTAACCTATAAAAGCACATTTGTCAAATGCTTGTGTTCCATAACAAGAATATATTCTATAAATATAAATATTGTAGTATTTTTTTCTATAGTATAGAAGGGACACTTGGCTATCAGGCCATTTTTTTAAATAAATATCTAAGAAAATATACTTCAAAGTTTCTGTGGCTTATGTAGCGTATTTCTACACTAAAAAATTAGAATGTCTGGGGTTTCAAATTAGATGAAATCACCTGCCTTATAAATTATGAAGATCCACAGAGCCATTGCGTCCCAGGAAAACTGGCCCTCAGTCATCACAGAGTTTGGAAAAGTATGGCTTGTCACTAGTTTTTCTATGGTCCATGAACTAAGAATTATTTTTATATTTTAAAATAGTTGAAAAAAATCCAATCATGGTATGAGAAAACTATAGAAATCATCAATTGTCCATGAATAAATTTGGATTGAACACAGCCACAGATAATCACTGGCATGTTTACTATGACTGCTTTCTTGCTACAGTGGCAGAGTTGTGTAGTTGTGACAGAGATTGTATAATCCTGCCCTTTACACAAAATATCTAGACCCTTTAGATAGACCAAAAGAAAGTTTTGCAAAGAGTAAAAAACTATTAGCCTAATGAGCCATTTGGAGATTTCTGAATTATCTGTGTATATCCTAATAACATTTTTATTGCACTACTAATTGCTCAGGGCTGCCAACTCAATGACTAACTTTTAACATACATGATTATCAGTTGAACAATCAAAAATTGTTTTCTCAGCATAACCTTATACTACTGCTAAAATCAGTGTCTAGTGAGTTGTCGGGGCCCAAACAAGATGTTTTACCATTCTAACAAGGCATAATTCCTTTTAGGATATTTGCTCCAAACCATCTAAGTTTTATTCTATATGTGATGTAATAAGTTAATACGACACGTTGTAAAATGCCACATCCCTGACTAACCTCCCCTGTGCCTGAGTTCTCAAAGTGCTCTGTGGCGCCCTCTACTGTCTGGGCTGTGTACCAACTCAGACACTTTGAGGAGCTGCCCATAGCTGGGATTTCCTTTTTATGTATTTTGTATAGGTCATAGGGGCAGGCAACCCATAATTTAGGAAGAGATCTGGGTATCTATTCTTCCTTAAGGGAAGTGTGTGTGTGTGTGTGTGTGTGTGTGTGTGTGTGTGTGTGTGTGTGTGTGTGTGTAGTTTGGGAATAAATAGAAACATGCAATCTTGAAACACAAAAGAATATTCAGCATATATACTGTGGTTATGTATGAATTTTCTTTGGCAAGTCAGACTCAGTGGTGTGATGTGCACACTTAGTCATCTTACATTTGCCAAAGTAATATGAGTACACAAACTCATGAATTTACAAGCAAGCAAAATGTTTCCAAGTCACTTTCATTTTAAGAAATGTATATATTTGTGTACCTGCATCAAAACATTAAATTCAGAATATCATGAAAGTTATGCAAAAAAGAGGGTAGTTGTCTTACACAATATGACACAAAATGACAGAAGTTGTGGATTTTAGGATTTGGGGTACATTGCCTTAGGTATCTTTTGGTGCATCAACAGTCAAGAACATGCTTTCTACACTAAAGGAAAAGTAATTTTATGTCTTCATGCTGCTAAATTTAAAGAGTTGCAAATAAATTTGTATAGAAGAATTGATGCAAAATATATTTATTGCAATATGTACAATTCCTAAACTCCTGCACTAATTAAACATCTTAATGTTATGGTGAAAATCATGTTACTGTCGTTACTATTATATTACTATTCAAGATAACTTGCCATTTTCACAGTAAAATAATTTTTAAGACTTTTAGTGTGTCTATGGCATGTCTATGCCTGTCCTTTTTTAGAATAAGTATGCTTATTACCTGATATTTCAAAATAGTATAAAGTAAGTAAAGTAAAAAGGACTGCCTTCTTTAAAATGACTCAAAAATTTAAAAAACATAGAAAACATGTAAAGTTTTCAAGAATAATAGACAAGTCCATAATATCACTAAGCATGAAGAAAAATGTAGGCAGGACAAAGTTTCCTGAGGCTAAAATATGAAAGAAACCATCACAATTTCCTAATAAATTTGGACTCCTCAAGCCAGTAATATCAGAATAAAAATTGGCAGTGGATATTATGCCTAGGAATATTCCTGGCCTATTACTAACACGTAGAATAAAAAGGCTTTAGAATCTATTGATTGTTATAATATAACTAAGTAAAACAATACATTTGTGTTTAAAACATGCACTTCATGTGACAATAATTTAAAATCTTTGAGACCTCCTAAAGCCAGGAAAAAGGAGAATATGACCCAATGTTAACACTATCAAAGCAAAGTAATACAGTTGATTGAAAATACAGTTGAGCACTCCCAGCAGATGAAGGTGTGAATTTCCTCATACATCATCTTAATGGCAACATTTTCTACAAAGCGACATGGAGCACTCCTTTCATATTTCATGAGTTCTATTTGCCTGACTTCAAAATGCCAAATGTGCCAGTGAACAGTGCTTTAATATTCATGGGTTTTTGAGATGGCTTTGACAGTTGTCAACTAGAGAAATGACTTCATCAGGAAAGAATCTAACTTATGATTTCTGGCACACATATAAAATCATGTAGTCATTCGCATATGCATTCTACTTGAAGTGTATTATTTGCATAGTTATCTTTTATGAAAATTACAAAGCTATAAAATCTTTTATGTAACAGTAAGACATTTGTAAATCTTATTTGGATATATACTTAGCATTTCAGAAAATTTTGTTAACCCCAGACATTTAATAATTGAGTTATTTTTACAAATGTCTTTTGAAAGGACAAAGCCCAGTAAGTATCCCAAAAGTTCTCTAAAGCATAAGTCATCACAGCATAAATCACACATGTATGTGAACAATTCATATTTATTTCCCTTTCATAATTCAAAAGCATATTAAGTAATTCAGTTTATAGAAAAAAATGCAGGATATTTCTTTAACCCAAAGGTTTGGATTTTGGGTCTTGAGTCTCTCGATTACCTTTCACACACTAAAAATAAAATGTAAAATTACCCATGAAATACAGTTCACTGCTGTTAATCTTAAAAGTTTTAGGAATTTTTCACACGATGTCAGTAACTAATAATACATTGAATAAATTATATAAATCACACAAAGTCGTAAGAATTTTTAGTGTATATTATCTCATTGTATTCTCCCAAAAATCTTATGAGCTGGAAGAACCAATAGCATAATACCATTAGATTGAGAGTAATATCTAACAGTTATTCGATACTCACTGTTCGTACATGCCAGTAACTCTTTTAAGCACTTTGTATGTATTAGTTCAATTAATTTCAGTATATAATTAACCGCTTTTGTAGATGAGACAGATTAAATAACTTGTCCCGTATTTCCTCACTAGAACATTGATTAGGAGCCAGGCAGTCATAGTTGTATAGCCTGAACTCCAACAAAAACCCTCAACTGTCAGATGTTAAACTACATTGAGAACCCAGTTGACGTTTCTACCCTAGGGTTGTTTCCATTTATTTATTACACAAAGGTTATTCTTATTGACTGGTATATTTAATTCATTGAATTTAGCCTTGAAATAATATCTCTTTTGGGGACTATTCTGTCAGCACTGAAAGTTACCCTAGGGATAACATGAAGTTTTGAAATTAAGTGTGATGTGTCATCTCTTTTCTTTTTATTCATCTTTCCTTGTTCTTTAAGTTACAAGCATTCAAAGAGGCAATAGAGATATGTGTGGAATGATGGCTGGAGTTCCCTACATTAGATGATTATACATTTCCTATTGGCTGGCACTTGGCTATGGACTATATGTATACATAAATTTAAAAAGCCTGAAATATTAATTTTTAGAGCTTGCTAAGATAACGGGCCCAATGCCCCTTACTTTCTGCTAGTACATGCCCTGTCACTTAACATGTATCAATACAATAGTTTATCTTCTCTGTGTTTATACATGGGTTGTTTAGGATAATTTAAAAAATCAATAAACTGCTGAGACTAGAACTCTGAGACTGGAGCTAACAGTATTCCTGCAGAATCTCCCCACTGCATAGCAATCCTCTTACATTTTCCTAGTCAGCTCTTCCTCTCATTCTCCATAGCATCTATTTGATCTTTCTTAAAAATATCTAGTCCTTTTCTTTCCCACCACTTTGTGCAGATGGCCATGTCTACTATTTCACAGGAAAACTAGATACTGTGATGCTATACCTGCTCACATAAAAACACTAAAAATGCCCTCTACATTCCTCTCTTTTCCTTGTCCCTCCTATTTTGCTATCAAAGCTTAACAATTCTGCCTGTGCCCTGAATGCTGCCTCATTCCACTTCCTCAAAGTCCTAACTCTTGTAGTTATCTTTTTTATCCTCTAGACTTTCAAACCTTTGTATCATTTAGGATGGGACAGACTATGCTGAAATAACAAACCTCAAACCATCTTGAAATCATGAGCAATATTGCTATATCCACACTATTACTGCCCATTCAATTCTCAAAATTAGTTTGTTTCTGAAAGTAATCACCAATAACTTAACTTTAAAAAAAATTCTAGAGACCGGGAGCATTGGCTCATGCCTGTAATCCCAGCACTTTGGGAGGCTGAGGCAGGTGGATTACCTAAGGTCAGGAGTTTGAGACCAGCCTGGCCAACATGGTGAAACCCTGTCTCTACTAAAAAATACAAATATTAGCTGAGAGTGGTGGCACACACCTGTAATCCCAGCTACTTGGGAGGCTGAGGCAGGAGAATTGTTTGCACCTGGGAGATGAGGTTGCAGTGAGCCGAGATCGTGCCATTGCCCTCCAGCGTGGCTAACAGAGTGAGACTGTCTCAAAAAAAAAAGCAAAAAAATTTAGAGATAATTTTCTCAGTCCTCTCTTACTCATCTATTCAGCCTTATTTGCAAATTCTATGCATCTCCCTTGAAACACTCTTTCTCTTGTTTTTTCCTGATATACACACATATTTCTCCTGGCATTTTAATTCTAGACTTAACTTTTTAATATAATCCTAAACATCGGTATTTGTGAGAGTTTTAAGTATTTTTTTCTTCTCTTTTAAATAGATTGTCTTTTCAACGCAAGGCCAATTTGCTAAAGAGAGTTTATATACTCTATCTTCCAGTTTAATATATACACATTGTCCTTGCTTTGGTCAGTTCTGATATATGTAAATTTCAGTAACTATTGTTTCGTTAAATAATGCCAAACCCCCAACAACAAAATTCAAAATTCAAATTCAAAACTGAGAGTAATTATGTGAAGTAAATCTTTGCTGCTAGCTCTTTAGTCCACAAATTAATACATTAAATAATAGATATGCATCATGATCCGTTACCAGCCCCATCACTGTCTTCAAAGTCTGTTGGTGGTTGGTCACCGGTCATTTGTTATTCAATTCACAAACAGTCAGCAAAGCCTGCAGTTATGTTGCTTCCTTGTCTCCCAGTTATGAATCCATGTGATATATTTTTAAATGGATAAGTGAAAGAGAGTTGACCAAGAAAGATGAAAGAGCAACAAGGAAATAGAAAGTGATAATGCCAGAAGTGAAATTCAAATAGAACATAAAATGGATTCATAGAAGAAGTAGCTGGCCCTGAAAACATTGGCATTGGCACTGTCCAAGAGAATCTAGATCTTTCTCTGCTGAGATATTCTTTTTTATTATTCACTACAAGCGTATTTCCCTGATGCCACTGGGCTTGGTTATAACAGCTGCTTTATAATCCTTTTCGCTTCATTTTGACACCAGGATATTTCATGATCAGGCTCTACTAATTGTTCTATCTACTGATCATGGGTCATATTTCTTTTGTTCTTCATTTCAACTAATTTTGCATAATATCATTGATATTGTGAATTTTGTATTATTGATTCTGTTATATTCTCCCTAGGAGTGTTGACTTTTTTGTTTGTTTAACTGGCAATTAAGTTTGTTTGGTGTAAACTGCAAACTTTTGTATGTAACCCAGAAAAAATTTTCAATGCAGTATATTTTACATTTTGAGACTTCTTGATATTTGTTCTTCAGCCTAGAAAGTAAAGAAAAATGACAGAAGCTGAGAAGCTTTTTAAAGAGGAAGTCTTAAAAGTATAATGAGAAAAATCACATTCTTTGATGTCCAGCAGGCAAATGGTGAGGGTAGAAAACTAGGCTATATATTTGTGTATTTTGCCAGAAGCATTGGCTATATTAGCAGCTGTCACCATGGGGAGATTCCCACCATTATGTAGCTTCTCTAGCAGGGGACAGTCAGGAAGGAGTTATGGAGAGAAAGCAGGAATCTACAAAGGACAGTTCATAACAGTGCAGCTGCAAAAATTTTCCAAGAGGAACACATGAGACCTGAGAAGTAAAAACAGCCTCTGGAGACTCCCAGTCAAAAGTGCAGAAGAAAAGGGGAGTGGGGAATCTGCCTGAGCAGATGGGCAAAATGTTTAAACTAAGGTTAAGAAGATTAACCAATAGCATAAGGTTAACATGCAATTGTCAGTACCTATAAAGGGAGAAACCTCAGGACAACTCATTATATTAAAAGGACTTGATTGCCTCTAATGTTAACATATTTTATTCCAGTGTAATTTCATTAAGATGAAGTTAATTTATATGCTTACTTTTGCTGTGAGAAAGACAACTTCAGGGCAAAAAAAAAAAATTTACTTTGCATTTAAATGATAAAAATATTGCAATCCATATAAATTTGATTAAATGAACAAACAAAAATGTTAGTCCTATGGAAAACATATGTTTATGAAATAGTAATTTCATCAATTATAGTGTGCAACATACTTTGAAAGAAACACAAAAACAAGGTCCCTGGGATGCCTGGTTTTCTATAACAATGGCGCAATAGAAATGAGAATAAAATGGAGACTAAAAAATAGCATATTAATAATCATTGCACTTTCTGGATCACGCCTATGAAAGACATATTTTATGTATCAATAACCAACAATTTAAATACTTACAAAATAAATTTTAGACTGATATTAAATGTATTTATCTGGAAAGATTTTTCTCAACTATTCTAATATATCTGTTTGTTCTTATTTTTTTCTCAGTTTTACTCTTTTGTAATATGCAAAGAACTTTGTTTTTTTATGCCACTTTTATACTTTTTACTTTTTGCTTCCTTTTTCCTAAGACTTCATTTTTCATAGCATATGTTCTTTTTTTAAAAATCATGTAACAGAGTTACCCTCTTTCAGATGCTCCAAAATAAATACTTGTGAGAAAAACAATTTGCTTACTGGTTCAACTTCTACCATGCCATTAATAATGACTAATAATTATAAAAATAATAACTGACTATTGATGGTCTAATATGTTATTTGAATACATCATTTTGATTAATTCTTATGATGACGCTTCAACATGAAAACAGTATCTTCAATTTACAGCTGATAAAATTGATACTTAAAGAGGCTAACTGATTTTTCAAGGTTAGGTGACAAACTGGAAGAGCCAGGATTCCAACTACAATTCCCATTGTTTCTTCGCATGCATTGCTTTCACACTTTGATCATAATTATTTGTTATTATCTTAAAATAATTAAACTATTAATGTCATATATCTATTGATGACTTGCAACTGCACAATATAATTCTGTACAAGTCAATTATAATACCTACAATATCATTTGTCTTAATTGGTTGAGTGTTATTACATATTATATTGCCGATACAACAATAATTTTCATTGCTTATACAATCATTTATAAAGAACTTAACTAAATAGTTCACAATGGCATTATTAAAAGTTCTGAGGGATGAAAGGAAAATTAAAGCCTAATATCTAATTGTTTTTTTATTTTAGATTGCTAATCACAGCCGTCTCATAATTTTACATGATGTTGATGATTGCATGAGTTGGGAACATTTTCTATTTGGTTTATTGATCCCTATGAATCAGAACTTTGACACTCACAATAGCAAGGAAAGTGGTTTACTTAAAATGGCGTTATTCTTTGCATGGGGTTTGCTCTTTTTCAAAGGCAGCATTTGACCTTTTCTTTGAAATCATCTTATTGCTGAGTGTTTTAACATTCAGTGGGCAACAAGCTATCAATTATATTAAGAAAAAGTTCTACATGCTGATCTAATGCAGTCATTGAGAATATTTTTAAAACATATTTAAAATTAGAAATTTTAAGCTGAATCTGAAAGACTGTTCATTGTGAACCTTAGCATAAATAATTTACAGACATTTGTAATCCACTGCTAGAGGAATTCAACAGTACCGACCTGTGATTATAGCCTAAATATCTTAGTCCGTTTAGGCAAAATGACAGAGCATCTGAAATGATTTAAAGGCTTTTTTATGATTAACAAAACTATAATTGCCTACATTAGAACTATTTCATTAAATAAACACATTGATTACTTATGGTATGCCTGGCCCTTTGCTACAGGTGTACTTTGTATAACTTGATAGTAGCAAGGAGTAATTATAAAGTGTCACAGTTGTAAGTGTGGTGGATGAAAGATGGCCGCAAATACATTAGCACTCTTCTCATTGAGATGTGAAGTTTTTGTATCCTCTCCTTGACTCTGGTCTAGCCCGTGAGTACTTCCACAAATAAAATGCAGTGGAAAATGAGGTTATGCCATTTCCAAGTTTAGCTTTAAAGAGGACTGGCAGTTGACAGATTCTTTCTCTTGGATTACTCAACTCCAGTTAAGAAATATAACTATCGTACTGTAAAAAGCCAAGACTGACCTCTTGGAAAGCCACTTGAAAAGGTCATGTGTAGAAAGCAAGGGGTATTCAGCCACCTTCCAGCTACTCCAGTCCTCAGCCTTTCAATTAATAGCACTGATACCCTGAACATTTTAAGACACATTTTCTCCAGTATGCCCTATTCCAACTCTTAATCCCAAAACAATGAAGTATAATAATAACAAATTTTGCTTTAAGCCCTATGAGTTTTGGTAAACTCTGCTACTAATTGAATTTGTGATATTGGAAATTTTATTTAAACTATTTACACCTGCAATTGTAAGTAAATAAAATGATAGTGTCTATCACATTGTTATGACTAATGAGACACTGACCTAGATGTTTCTAAACTGTATATGGCACATAAAAATAAGACTTTAACTCCATAACTTGTATTTCCAGCCTAGACTTCTCTTATGAGACCCAGACATAATCATATATCCAATTGCTCATTAAGCAAGTTTACTTAAACATTTTATAGCACTTCAAACTTGTATATTCAAACTTTCAATATTCCCTCACAAGCTGCTCCCCTTTCTGTGTTCCCTATTTTGGCATATGGCACCCCGTCTATTTAGTTTCACAAGCAAAATCCTCAGTTATCTTTGATGGTTTCTTTTTATTATCTGGAAAAATCTGCTTTTTAAAAAAAAATACACAAAACAACTCAAAAATGTTTTCACTTCTTCTCCCACTGCTGCCACCTTCCTTAACTCATCTCTCTCTTTCTTTCTCTCTTTCTCTGACTATTCTGATAGCCAACTCATGTCACTCAGACTTCTGTTCACTGATTACATCAACTTTTGGCACGGCTCCAAGTTTTTACCTTGTTCTATCAGAGCAATCTTTAACAGTTAAAAAAAAAAAAGGTAATTATTGTGATGCATAAAACTATTCAATGAATTCAATAGAAAACAATTTAAAATTTGAAACACAGTGTTACAGACTCTCCAAAATCTCGTTTTTGGCACCTTTCCAGACTGATAATGAGTCACCGTCTTTGTTGGTCATTACCTTTCAGCCACACAACACTTTGGCCTATTTTAAAAATATGTCCCGCCCTTTCTCATCATCAGGGCTTTGCAAAGCTTGTTTCCTTCTGCGCACACTCTCATTGAGTTAACTAGCAATTATTTAGGCTTTTGTACAATCATTTCTTCCTCAGGAGAATGCTCTCTGACAAACTCGGGTTTGATTAAAATCTCTGAAATGTAATCTCTTTATACAATATCTTCTTCATGAAGTTCATATAATTCAAATGGATTCCTTTTGTGTGTGTGTTTTTATTATTACCATTCGTATTATTTAAGGCCATGGCACAGAGAGGGTTAAAAGTGGAAACCAGCAATTAGAGGTAGGGAAAACTGATAAGATATGATACAAGCTTTCAATATTGGCAGAGGCCAGACTTTATTAAAAGATGGTCATATTTCTCAGCACTGTGAGCTATGGATCATATGCATTTATTTACTCACATGTATACACACATGTGCATGTGCATATATGAATACATAATGATATATAATCATAGCTATACTTTTTCGTCTTTTAAAGGTTTTATTTATAGGATTAGAATACGGGTTACAAATGTTAAATAAATAGAACAGTTACTAGTTTCCACAAACATTTGTTTAGTGTATAAATATTCCAGGAAAATTTCTGGAAATACAGGAAATAGTATTATCTAACATAAGGCAAAGTGTTCTCTACCTACTCTTTGTTGAAGATTTTCACCAAATACTAGTAAAGTTTTAAATGCAAAGATATCTTCAATTTTGAAAGGTATGGCCTTTCAGCCGTGATTACCAGCAGACCCTTATTTCATTTTCTGTTCCATTTAAATGTTCGCTTTAAATGTCACAAGTTTATGGCATGCATATTAAATAGAGAAATATAACTATTCTCTGTAGACATGAGAGTAAGCTTTAAAGAGATTTGTTAGTCTGCTTTAAAACAGAATCACAACCTCTGTATTAGGAAAGAGTGTAAGGAAGGAAAAAGATGAAGATGAAAGTTGAGCTTCCCACTTAGCTCTTAGGAGTTTGGTTAAGATCTCTAGGATCTTAATCAAAACATTCAGATTCTCCATGCACAAAATTAAGAGGTAAGAAAAGGTCAATTCTAAGTCTCACCCAATTTTAACATTCTACCATATTTTAATTACTCAGTCGCCTAAAATTCCTTCTGGGCACTTCCTATTAATACAAAGTCACTATTGATAAAATGGTCATATATTGACTATTGTTATCCATTGAACATTAAAATAATATTAGGTTGGTGCAAAAGTAATTGTGGTTGTTGCCATTACGAATGCCCTTATAAATACATGGCACTTTAAAGAGAAATTGAAAAATGCGTACTATCGTTTGTTTATATTTTTGGTGTTATATTTCCAGCATGTAGTGAGAAGCATTAAGAAAACAGAATTCTAGCTTACCCCGAGAATGTCAATTTTATCTTCAGATATATGCCTTTCACATAAAGAAAAATCAACGGACTTAGGGAAACAAATAAAAATGAAAGTAACATCAGGCCACCAAAGTTCTATAATGATTATATTGTGCTACTATTCAACAAATTATATTCTAATATATGCCTGTAAATGCTGAGAAGTGTCACAATTGTATAATACAGGGAAAGAGATGATTTTAATTTTGCTTTTTTCATTGTAATTGATTTATTAGACTCTCTAGAGTTATTAATCCTTTGTAAGAGTTTAAACAATCGTAAGCTCAGACACTTGCCTTTGAAATTGTGATAACTTCAAATAATAAGGCATACCCGGAAAACTTTGTTTGCATGACTTAAAATATCTATTTGAGCTACAGAATTAGATAAGCCTTCTTCTTTTCTATAAAGTATCAAGATCTACAAAATTATATTTCATTTACTTTTTCTATACAATATATTTCAGTGGGTGCACATAGATAGTTATTGGATGAAAAAAATGTAAAACCCATGTCACGTATGCCAGCCTGTGCTGTGTATCACCAACTGTAATTTAAATGTGGCTATTTTATTCTTATATAATTTTGGCTTTTCATTGTTCATGATATATACTAATTAGCTGACATTTTACCTTCATTTAATGTATTGTTTTTGATACCATACAAAAACTTTCAGTGTTTGATTAGAATATACTTGAAACAATGTTTAATCTGCCATACTTTCTTTCATCTTCACTATAATACAGTAGAGCACTGTGCGTCTAAGAGACAAGCTTATATAAGGCCAGCTTTGGCTTTGTACAGTGGAGCAGATGGGTCTGAATTCTATTCTAATGCAAAAGGAGCTCCACAAAATTTGTCCATATTTACGTGGAAAAATATAACCTGTTAATTGCAGTGTTTGAGAATTTATATATTTAAAAGTCAATATAAAATTTCCCTAAAGTCTTCTCAGTTTTTGCTAATTTAATTTAAAAACAATATCATAAACATTATAAGTCAGGTTCTGGCATTTTGAGATTTTTTTAAAGGGTCAAATGCATGATTTAAAAATAATTTCATGTTCAACATAGTATTAAATGCTTTCCAAACACTCCATACATACTTTGGTATTTATAGAAAAAGGGCTATTATGTGAGATGCAAAACTACTGTTCCTTTTTAGGCATGTAAACTGATATTTCATGTTTTCTTTAATAGAAAATATCTCCATATTTATAGGCAGTTCATAAACCAAGTGTAGGTCATTTGGAAATTCACATTAAAGTTTAATTATTGCACACTGTACAATAGAACTAAAAAAAAAGAAAAAAGAAAAACTAAACAAATTCCTCCCATCTAACTGAGATATGGTACACTTTGACCATCTTGTCCTCATTCCCCTGGTCACGCCTCTGTCTCTGTAATCACTATTGTACTCTCTGCTTCTATGAGTTTGATTGTTTTAGATTGTTTAGATGTAAGTGAGAACTTGTGCTGTCTGTCTTATTGTGCCAGCTTATCTCATTTAGTATAATGTTCTGCAATACCATCCATGTCTTGCAAATGGCATAATTTTCTTCTTTTTTAAGGCAGAATACTATTTCGTAGTGTATATATACCACATTTTTATAATCATTTCATTCATTGATGGACATTTGATTCCATAATTGATTGAGTTGATTTTAATCAATTGAATTGATTGATTGCATAATTGAGTTGATTCCACAACTTGGCTGTTGTGGATGATGTTGCAATAAACATGGGATTGCAGATATTTCTTTGATATATTGATTTTAAATCTTTTGGGCACGTACCCAGAAGTGAGCTTGTTAAATCATATGGTAATTCAAATTTTAGTTTATTATTATTATACTTTAAGTTCTGGGGTACATGTGCACAACGTACAGGTTTGTTACATAGGTATACATGTGTCATGTTGGTTTGCTGCACCCATCAACTCGTCATTAACATTAGGTATTTCTGGGGAAATTCTATATAGTTTCCTGTGAGATCCGTACTAATTTACATTTTCACTAGTTGTATACAAGTGTTCCCTTTTCCCAGCATTTCACTGACCCTTGTTATCTTTTGTCTTTTTTATAAAATCCAGTCTGACAGGTGTGAGATGATCTCTCTTCATGGTTTTAATTTACATTTTTCAAATGATCAACCATGTTGAGCATTTTAAAAATAGATCTGCTGGCCATTTGGATATCTTCTTCTGAGGAATGTCTATTCAGGCCCCTTGTCATATTAAAATTGTGTTTCTTGTTTCTTTGCTGTTGAGTTATGTGAGTTTCTTATATATCTTGTATGATTACCCCTTATCAAATGTATGGCTAAAATATTTTCTCCCAATCTTTAGATTGTCTCTTTACTCTGTTAATTATTTTCTTTGCAGTGCAGAAGCTTTTCGGTTTGATGTAATTTCCTTTGTCTATTTTTGCTTTTATTGCAACCCTGACCATCTACTTTGTGTTATATATTTACTTTGTCAAACATGACATCTAATCATGCCATTTTTTCAGAGACATTGAGACGTCAAGGGGATGAGGTTCTATATTCTGAGATTTTCTTTGAGAAAACTCCCATTCATTCTTATGAAATAAAGGAGAAAGTGATTGGTTATTGAAACAAACTAACCTGCTGAAAATGAACATCTGTTTTCCTTTGAAACTTGCGCTCACTTCCTTTAATTGACCCAATTGCTGCCACTTTGGCCTCCGGACGCTCCCCGCAGCTCTGTATTGATTCCCTGGGAAGGTTGCATTGAGGCAGCGGCTCTCAAACCTAATTTTTCCATTCAGTTTTACTTTCTATTAGTTGAAACAGACAACACCATCTCCTCACTAAAGATATATGCTACGGAAGTATACAAACAGGTTCTGGAGCCTAGGGCATTCATTAAAATAGAAATACCGTAAACATTTATTATATCAGAAATGGGAGACTGCACACCACTGACCAAACAACAGATGTGTCAAAATGATGCATTAGTTGAATTTTGCCGTGCTTTCCTCTTCCTTTTCTACCTGAGAACAAAGCAATGTACCAGTTAGAAAAAGTAAAATAAAATAAAATCAGAGACTGAGTTGCAGAGTAAATGATATCAAAACTCTCTGCAGATTTAATAAAAGTAAATTACTAGAGGTCATTACTTTTCATGTTTATTGATTTTTGCAGTCAATATCATTATTAACTAGTGGAGAAAAAGATTTATCATGAAGTTCCAAAATACAGAGTTAAAGGAAGGAGAAAGTTCAGGTAGTTCTCTATTTAAGGAAACATTATACTCACGAGCTATTATCAAAAAAACAAAGAATTGATAGTCAATGTTTTTTAAAAAAAGTTTTCTACAGTCATGAAAAGGTATAGATTGTGTAAAAGAAGGTTGTGTTTATTTTTAAAAATTAATATTATATTATTGTGTTAATATAAAAATTTTAAATGAAGCAAGAATGAGTAAAACATTTTTTCCACTTGAGTATACCAATTTATATTTTCTACTATTGCTCTTCAGTGTCCTGAAGCCCTCTGACAACCTAATAGCAGTGTTACTAATAACATAGCAAACTCTTTGTGTAAACTCCACAAAGACAGGAACCTTGTTTATCTTTCTCTTATCTTCACAGTGCCTGGCATATCATAGAAACTCAATAAATATTCTTGAATGAAGGAAGAACCAGCAAGTTTCAAAATAATTTTGAAGGGACTAGGTCATCAACTGAGTGGAATAACTTGGGTGAACTGACTACTGCCTCAGAACAATAACATTTTGCTATAATATCCCATTACTATGCTAATGTTTCAGTGCAAAAGAAGCACAGAAGAAGAGACCAAACTCCATGAACTTAAAAAAAGGGATTTATAGATACAGAATACCCAGAAGCCAAAACTTATACTTTCTGATATGTCCAGAACTATTTTGGGTTAAATTTTTGATACTATTCCTGCATCTCTGAAGCAAAACTCATAAGCACAGCTATTTGAATAAAATATCTGCTAATCTAAGCCATTTTCCCTCAGTCACCACAGAAGGCTGTAATCATAGATGCTACTATGAGTCAATGATTCCTTCAAATGGTTTAGTTATCAATAAAACCATCAAATGGACCATTTCCCATGAACTTGGATGAAAAGTATTATGTAGATTATATTATGTGATGTTAAAATATTATTTTCATGAACTAAAATTCGTCTTAAATGTAACTACTTAAAATTTGTACATTTTGAAATAATAACCAATCTGTTTTAAAATTTCCCACTGAAAAGTTTTTCATTTTTTATTTTATTTTATTTTATTTTGTCACACTATGAGAAGAGACACATTCTTGCAGCCCCATGCCAAGCACTAACTGCATGCAGAGCACAATGCTCCAATTTGCATCTTCCAAAAAAAGACAGCTCAACCAGACTTAATGTATTTTGGCTGGCAATTTGTATGCTTAGTCTCTGCCCAACATACTTTAGTTTGAAAGAGCCAAGCTATAAAGCCTAGAATGATAGTTTATAATAGGAAGCTTGATAGAGTTGTTTCCACTGATATTTTATCAGCTCCAGCAGTAACGCAATTTGTTTCTTAAAGAGATGGGAGTGTTCCTTGTGGACAGAAGAATAATGGTGGGTTTTACAATGATTATTTTGGAGAAGTCATCTTTTCTACCTTTCTGCAAATGCTATAGTATCTTTAGGTTATTTTATGATTTGTGTATAATCATAAATTATATATTTCTTTGTGGGTCTAGTTTGATTTGTAAAATACTGGGACTTCATGAAATAAATTTTTTTTTATAGAAAGCATTCACGAGAAGTAAACTTCAGTTAACTTTGTTCTCTGTATTAGGAACTTTCCCTGCATACACTTGCCTGGAGGGAGATTAGTGAACAAAAAGAAACAGTAGAGAGCTTTTGCCCATTTCTTATCTTTATTAAACTCCTGCCCACATGCCATTACATTATCCTTTTTACCTTTTATAAAATAGTAATTGTCAATTACTTTACACTTCCTTTTATATTTATCTCTTTTGGATATTCTTACTTAAATTATTAAATAGAAAATGTAGTTTATCAGAAACAAGCCATATAATCATAGAATTGCACATAGAAGTTGTGCCAGCTACAATATCATGGGTGGAAAGATTGATTTCTATTTTACGTGGCTTCTCAAGACCACGTTTATTCTCAAATGTAGAAAATGTACTCTTGCCAAGTCAAGGTAATGTAAGTATTTCTAATAAAAAATGCAGACTCAGCCTGGCGCAGCGGCTCATGCCTGTAATCCCAGCACTTTGGGAGGCCAAGGCAGGTGGATCACCTGAGGTCAGGAGTTTGAGACCAACTTAGCCAACATGGTGGAACCCCGTCCCTACTAAAAATACAAAAGTTAGCCTGGCATGGTGGCGGGTGCCTGTAATCCCAGCTACTCAGGAGGCTGAGGTAGGAGAATTGCTTGAACCCAGGAGGCAGAGGTTGCAGTGAGCTGAGATCGCACCATTGCACTACAGCCAGGGTGACAAGAGCAAAACTCTGTCTAAAAAGAAAAAGAAGAAGGAAAAAGAAAAAAAAAATGCAGGCTCTGTGGAGTAAATTCTCAGTCAAATATAGGTATTTTTCCCACTTTTACTCTCCTTCATTTTCTGGCTGGCAGGCTGGACTTTAGTAGTGGTAACTTTGGTTTTATTCCCTCAGAATCAGTCCCTGAGCCTATGATGTTATCAAACTAAACTGGCGTAGGCTCACCGGGCCAAGGTTTGCAGCAGGAGAAAGGAAGGCATTTATTTGCAGGGCACCAAGAAAGGAGAATCAGGCAGTTCAGGCTTTAGTCCCAACTTCCCCAATGGCTTGCAGATGAGGGTTTTTTAAGAGCAAGTGTAAATTTCAGGAAGGCAGAAGTTACAGGCAAAATCATAGATCAATACATAGAGGTTACACAGTGTTTGGCCTAAGGTCATATTTAGATTTAAAGTTCTTCTGATTTGCAGTTGGTTAAAAAAGAGAAGCTTTGTTTAAAAGTTTGGGGTGGGCAGAAAAGAACTTTAGCTTGTGGCTCCTGGATGTGGCTTCCTCCAGGCCCTTCAGGAAAAAATGTAGAACAAAGAACATAAGTGGTCAGAGTTTAGTCCTTAGCACCCCTTTATCTGAAGTCTATGTGCCAGTGGACCCATTTGGTGTGGATCCAGGTTTCAGCAAAACAACTCAGGGACGTTTGTTATCTTTAGTTTCTAACTTCCTTGCCTATTATTTTGAGCTATTATCACCTTCTTGCTTATCAAATTCCTTATATACTTCTCCGGGCTAGCTAGGTCCCCGGAAGAAACTCAAGATTTTTCTTTAATTCTATGTTTGGGTGGGCCCACAGGCCAAGAGGGGTCCCTGCTCCCTCTCAATGATTCAAGTGAGAATAATTTATCTGGGAAATGAACTTAGGAAATACTGGGAAAGCAATGAGGAAATAAGAAGGAACGCTAGCTAAGAAAGTATGGTTATCATCAGGGTCACTAATGTGTATAATGAATTTATTCTTGCTGGGGTATTCTTGGAATTTGTAACAAGGCACCTCATAAGTTTCCTCCTGAAACCTAAGGGTAGGAGTATTTATGATGCACTGTCATCAACCTTGGCAAAGGCAGAGTGTTAGTGAAGCAGGAGAGTTCCCTGACCCCCCTACAGGATGTGTAACAGGGGTGTGGCTTGTGTGTTCAGCACCATGCACTTAAATCCCTTACAAGAAGGGGAGCATGGAGACGGGCAGGTGCAGGAGCTGAGGTGAGTGCTTTGGGGCTCCATCCCCATGGTAACATGTAGGGGTGGGTACCTATGATTTCCAAAGCCCAAGTGGGCATGTATTACAGTGTGTTCTTTTAGCTTTGCTGTCCACAGATGGCTTAAGTGTTAACCAGCTCAGTGCCCTCCTGATACACAGGTCCTTGTCTGGAATCCAGGAAGAATCAGGTCACACATGGACTTGAAGGATAAATGCAGGGATTTTATTAAGTGGTTGCATTGGCTCTCAGTGGGATGGATGGGGAGCTGGAATGGGGATGGGGTGGGAAGGTGATCTTCCCCTGCAGTTTGGCCACCCAGTGGCTGATCTCCTCTCTGATCATCCCCAGCCAGACTCCTTTCAGCATTCAGACGTTCCTTTTCTTCTTGGCTTCTCTACCACACTGTTCTGCCATTTTTCTTCTCTTCTGTTCATCTCCTCATAGGTTCTGTAGCATGGGGTCTGAGGTTTATATGGGCACAGGATAGGGGAGCATGGCGGGCCAAAAGGCAACTTTTGGGCATGAAAATAGGAATGCCTGTTCCCACTTAGGGCCATGGGTTTCCAGGCTTGCAGGTAGGGCCTCTGCCAGGGAACCACCCTCTTGTACTCAGTATTTCCCTGTCTCCTGTCCGTATCATTAGTTTTCTGACACCTTGGGAACTGACAAAGCAAATAAAGGCTTTGGGCCAAAGGGTGTATAGAGTCAACCTTTCCAGCATTGATAGGGCTCTGGGGCTACCCTCTCTGCCTCCAGCCTCTCCCTTATCAGCACTGTCATACAGCTTTATATGGTGATCCTGACTCCTCTGCAGCCTTCTAGGAGATGAAATATTGCCTTTAAACTTTTATTTTACTAATAGCTCATTTTCACTTTACAAGTGTATTCACCTATGACTGCTTAGATATTAAAAAACAAAAAACTGGACTCTGAAAAAAGAGTCCTCACATATAATTTGAGAAGCACTGCCTTAGAGGGCTTCTAGCTCTGTTCTTATATCCCGGTCATGGAAATGGAACATTCACAGTTTTATATTATTTCAGTAGAGCCTCAAAGCAGAGAGGATACAGGACATGTACCACACTTCCCAGGGAAGAGCTCAGGTATATTGTGAGCTTATTTAGAGATGGGCTTGAACACACCCTTGAAGACCTATGCACACCTTCACATCCTTCATAGTAACCATAAGCTCCAGACGGGCTGTTTACCCCAACCCATTCACCAGCCAGATGAGAGCCAAGTTCAGAGCCGGAGCTGGCCACCAGAGGAATCCAAGCATTAGTGCAGACCACAGAGTGCATGAGCTGGTTTACCAGGTAACCGGTAAAAAGCAAACGGCTGCAGTGCAGACCAAGACAAGATAGGGTGGTTCGTCTCATGGACGCTTGTTGTTGAATCAGGACTTTAGGGTCACGTAGTCTCACCATCATCTCTTTCTTTTGTGATCACTTTTGCCCAGGGTAGACAAGGTTAGCTTTGCTATCACTTTGTATTTGGAATTGATTCAACCTGACTTCCTACGGAGTTTTAAGCTTTGATATTTGAAGTCAAACTTTTGATATTCAGAAAACCTTTTTTCTCATGAACTTTTCCTATATAACTGTCTCTACTAGCATAAACATACATACATATTCACCCACACTCTCTCACACACACAATTGTATTTGCCTTAAAAAACAAAAAACAAAAAAACTAAGTTATACTTGCCCTTTCTCTTCAAAACAATAGTTACATGAAGTTGTGGTTGCTGCCTGAATGTCAGGGGAAAAGGAATGAGCACCAGGCAGCACAATGAAAGAAACCTTACTATGTAAAATAATATTCAAGACTTATGCAGTGACATGTAAATAGGACAAAAATAAAATACAAATAAATACAACTAAGGCTGATTTTAAGATAAATGAACTCACGTCTAATTACCATTTTCATTAGATACCTAAACATATTTTTACCTGGAATAAGAATCTGAATACCAAATTTTAGTGAGGAGAATTTTGTAATTTCTGAATCATATTTTATGTGAAAAGCTTTTTGAGGATTTCTTTGTAACCAGACATGGTGTTTTTTTTTAAAAAACACAATAATACAGGGGATCAACAGACGAAGCAGGTGCTATCCCCAGTCATTATAGTCAACTTAATAAATACTCTGCACACAGACATCCAAAACCTATGAGCATTGATCCAAAAGAAAAATCATTAAGGTGAGGATAGAGGTAGCCATTCTCCTGAAAGCTGCTTCCTTTAGTGCCTGTGGTGTTGGCATGAATAGCTCAAAGCTGTCTGGAATTAATTCTTTTCTAAAGGGACTGCTGAAAAAGACAGGAACATGTGTTTTTGGCAGAGAAACAAAGGGTTTTAAAGTACTTCAGTATTTATCCCACTACAAGCGAACTTAGTGCATTATATTAATATCAAAATTGTCCCTCTACAATTGGGGGAGAAGTTTATAGCTGCTGACAAAATTTTCCATACACTTCAATCAGAATGAAACAAATGAGCTGTGTCTATGTGTATGGTGTGTATGTATGCACGCATGCACATATTTTGTGTGTCTGTGTACCTGAGTGTAGGTGAACATGGACCTTTTTTTACAGGAATGGGCCCCCTAGCGAAGGAGGCAAGACCTTTAAATTTTATCTTTTGAAGTTATGTAAATTTTTATAACAAATAAATAACATATATCCATGGGCCAAACAAAAACTAAAGTAATCACAAATTATGAGTTTCAAAATCAAAGCACAATTGTATATACAAAACAAAATCCAAAATTAATAAGAATATTCTAAAATATTTTCATAGTTAAGCAAAATATTATTGGTTCATGTTGAGAAATAAATGTTGGCTTCTAGAGTCCAGGAGGCTTTCTAAAGTTAGAAATCTTTCTTTCTAACGCTACACTTTAACATATTTAGGGATACTTCATGAGAAATCTAATATTCATACTTAATTTTTCTATTAATATTATAATTAATGTTTGATAATGGTAACTCCAATATACTGCAATAACTTTAGATACTAGAACAGTTCTTATCACAAACATATTTTTATAACAGGGTTTTCAATCAAGGGTCAAAGAATCATAATTCAAATAGAAATAATTTAATGAGCACATTTTATATTTTACATACTTTATTTATATGAATTAAACATGCAAAGTGTCTTAGTTTATTTAGGCTGCTATAATGAAATTGATGGAATGGCTTATAAACAACAATGGATGGAATGGCTTATAAACACTTGTCACAGCTCTGGAGGCTAGGAAGTCTAAGATCAAGGCTTCCAGCAGGTTCAATATCCGGTGAAGTCCCACTTCCTAGTTCATAGACCAGAGATCTTCTGATTGTATTTTCACATGTTGGAAAGGGCCTCTTTTATAAGGGTATTAATCTTGTTCACAAGAACTCCACCTTCATGGTCAAACCACTTCTCAAAATCTTCATCCCCAAATATTATGACATTGAGGGTTACGTTTCAACATAAGAATTTTGAGGGAACATAAACATTCAGTTTAAAGTACAAAAGTAACCGTATTCAATAGTATAAAGGAAACCTAAATAATCATTCTTGTCAAACTCATATTGTCCAACTACTGAACTTTGAAACAAATGAGAAGTCGTGCCTTTTCATTAATGATCAAGAGAAAGTTGTTAGTTCTGTTTCTTGATCCAAACTTTTGATAATGGAGAATGAATTATTACAACTTAAAGTTGAAGAGTATATGTAACAAACTTTGTCTCAATGTGGCATTCAAATAGGAACCAAGAGACAGCCAAACCTTAGTATTCAGCTTTTCTCCTTATGGGTCCAGAGCATTAGAACTAAATGCATGGAGACACACCCAAATGGAAGACAGAATCTCACTTTATTATTTGCTGAATGAGGGGCTTATAACTTATTGTATGGGGCTCTCTGGCAAAATAAAAAGAAAACAAATAAACCAATAAGTAGAGAAAATTTCCCCTGCTTTCCTTCTTCTTATTCTGAGATGGCCAGTTCTCAGAGCAGCCTCCTTTTGCTTTCAGATGTAGGCAGAAAGTAAACCACAAGGAAAGAATCAGGCTATTTTAAGGTAGAGTGGGCATTTGGTTGTATTAAAATTGTGTAATATTCTGGAACTAAAAACTCTCCTAATGCTTCACTGCTGCACATCCCTCTTTCCAACAATTTTCTTGAAGTAAATGGAGCTCTTTTCTAAAAAAATAGGAAATTTGGGAAAGTACAATTTCACTGTTGTTGTTACACATTTGAAAAATCCCACAATAGGGCTCTTTGGTAAAAATTAGATTGGAGAGTGTGGTCTGTGCCTAGAAATCAAATTAAGACTTCCATTTTTTTTCCCACCCTTTTCCCAAATCCAAGGTGGGTAGAAGTCCGGAGCAAATCCAAAGTCCGTTTAGTCAACCAGACATTGCAAATGGGAAAACCTGCTAGACTTTAAGCTGAGCTCTGCCTAAGCAGGTCCTCTGGGGTGGGGTGGATTTGAGAGCCCCATCTGACACATGACAAAGTAATAACACTTACTGATAGAATGTAGCTTTGACAACTTCTGAGTTAATGTGGGCCAGTTATCAGGGTACTTCTTAGCCAGATTGGTCCATAGTTTTAGATTTCACAGAAGGGATCTAAAATTGAATTCTAGCCCACTCAGGGTTTATTAAGCTTGGGGGAAAATGGACAGAATGTAATTGAGTTCATCAATGATAGTATGAAAAAAGTTGTCAGTTTATGATGATGAAATATATAGCAGCAAAGCAATTCAACACTTTGTCTACTGATAAAAGCATTTGTTCCCTAAAAGAGTATTTGGGAAACCAAATATTCCAAAATAGTAGAAAAATTGCTGAGTGAAGATACCTATAAACAAAATGTGTTTTTAAAAATCTGCTATTAAGAATAACAGATTAACTTAAAATTCTGACACTTAACGAAAAAAATGCTGCCATTTAGCCATTTTATCACATAATATTTATCGCTTATGTTGTTTACATACTTGAACTTATATTTTCTGCATAACATTGAAGTATGCATTTTATCATTCAACATCGTGCCAAAAGCATAATTTTCTTTTCAGGGGAAGCCTTGAGGATATTATGTAAATAGTTGTGTAGCATTCTTTCGTATATACAAGTACCATAATTGATTAAAATATTTACTTTCTTGACCATTTAAGCTGTTAACATTCTTTTTTGCTGCTACAAACAAGTCTCTCCTGAGAATATTTCTATTTATATTTTTTCAATTTCAGATCATTTCTTAGAGTACATACAATAAATAAAATTATTTGGATCAGAGTCTATGAACATTTTTAGGACTCAATATACAGAATACACAATGTTTTAAAGTTTGTATCAATATTTATTTCCTTCAGTCTCTTGTGAAACTGCTAAAATTAAGTATTATCAGGTTTTTAAACCTATGCTAATTCATCAAGCAAAGAAAAAGATTGTAGAAGTATTTTTAATAATGTAGTTATTTAATTATAAATAAAATAAGCATTTTGACATATTTGTTTGTCATTTGTGGTTTATCTTTAGTGAACTGCTTATTGTGGTACTTTATCTGGTTTATAGAAGTATCTTTTCATTTTATCAGTATGCAAAAAAATTATAGACTATGTGTATCAATTTTTGCCTTATTGTAAATATCCTCCTAGTTGATAGCATTATATTCTATGATAGTTTTATTTTAAAAACGTTACAAATATTTTAAATTATGGTTTTAAAATTAAAATATTTTAATGTTACAATATTTTTAATATAGTAGTTTAATGAAGTAAAATTTTTTCTTCTTTGTAGTTTTGGTTTGAACTGTTACTTCAATCTTTAAAAGAATTTATTTTGCAAGAACGCATAAACTTTTGCCTAATGTATGTTACTTATTAACTTTAAACATTAATTGTTTTTGGCTGGGCATGGTGGCTTACACCTGTAATTCTAGCACTTTGGAAGGTTGAGGCTGACACATATCTTGAGCCCAGCAGTTCGAGATCAACCTGAGCAACATGGTGAAACCCTGTATCTACCCAAAAAAGTACCAAAAAAATTAGCCAGTTGTAGTGGTGCATGCATATACTCCCAGCTACTCGAGAGGCTGAGGTGGAAGGATCACTTGAGCCCAGGAGAGAGAGGTTGCAGAATATTTAGAAGGCGAGACTAGAAAAAATAGCTTTTAAAAAAAAGTGTAGGCCAAGCATTGTGGTCTCATGCCTGTGGTCCCAACTACTCAGGAGGCCAAAGCGGGAGGATCATTTGAGCCCAGGAATTCAAAATCAGCCCGGGCAACATAGTGAGAGCTTGTCTCTACAAAAAGTAAAAAATAAAAATAAAAAATAAAAAATAAAAAAAACTGGGTGTGGTGGTGTTCTCCTGTAGTCCCAGCTACTCCAGAGGTTGAGGCGGGAAGATCGCTTGAGCATGGGAGGTTAAGGATGCAGTGAGGAGAGACTGCCCACTGAACTCCAGCCTGGGTGACACAGACCCTGTCTCAAAAAAAAAAAAAAATATATATATATATATATATATATATATAAATCAAGTTTTTATTCATCTTTTGTTCATCTGAAATTAGATGCTATGGGCATGTGAATTGTTCTCTTTGTGTGATAAACTTTCCATTGATTAATGTGGTGTTTTTAACACGATTTATTATGTGGATACACACTTATGAACATAGCTCTTTCCTGAGATAAAGAATCTTTTCCATTTTTCCGCACATGTTTTTATTTTAGCATTAGTACCAAACTGACTTCATTTGTGTGCTTGTACTCCATGTTATACACCATGGCTATATAAATCAGCAACTACACATTTTGGAGTTTTTTGTTTGTTTTTTGTTTTTGAGACAGGGCCTCACTCTGTACAATCTGTCACCCAGGCTGAAGTGGTTGTCTTGTTTTGTTTTGTTTTGTTTTGTTTTGTTTTGTCTTGTTTTGTTTTGTTGTACAGACCAGTGCCCAGGCTGGTCTCAAACTCCTGGGCTCAAGTGATCTTTCTGTCTCCACCCCAAGTAGCTGGGACAACACTGTGAGCCACCATGCCTACCCTACACTTCTTTTTTAAAGTATTTTTTCTAGTCTCACCTTCTAAATATTCTAAAAGTATTAAAGATAATTTTGATAAATTGAGACCGAATTAAATACATATATAAATTTCGAGAAAAATAAGATCTCGAAAAATACGAACTTTCCCTTCCAGACACAGAATACTTGTCTTCTTTGATTCAATTTTGTTTCCATTCATTTCAACAAAGTTTTGCGGTTACCTTGGTTGTATTTTATTTTCACCTTTTTTTTTCTTACACTTAGGAGTTGTTTCGTGTCTGTGTGTGTGTGCATGTACACTTGCATGTGTGCACACCTGCATGTTCTTACCTTTTTTATTCTAGCTTTTTCTATTCTCCTGACTTACTTTACATAATCGCCAAATAATATCTATACTTCTTTTCATATAGTTTGCCACTGTCTATTGCCATTCTGTTTATTTAAAGTCATTCATTTTTCCTCTAATCAAGTAGTTGCTTTTTTATAGTATAATGATCAAATGGCAATCTTACTTCCCTCTTTCTTCTCAGATTTCCAGAACCTACTTTACTTTTCTGCATGCTTTAACTATATCTTATAAGTCTTCAAAAGGGAACATTTAGAAGACGGTGACTTGAGCATTTGTTTCTGATCATTTCTCTCTTCCAATTTACTATTTTTACATCCCAGCCACTAAAATAATTAAAATTTTCTATTGAGATGTGTACAGACATCCTATTCCATCTGAATCTTTGGAGAGAAAGTGTAGGTATCAGGGCATCTTTTGTTGCAATTGAGAGACAATCAATAAACTAAAATCTTGAAAAGAAGTGTGTCTATCTACCATGCTTGTGCAAGTAAGCAGATTTCTGAGTTGCCTAGAGGAGAGATCATCTCCTTGGAGAAGGAATCTTTTGGAAAAAGGAAGGGGGTTTGCTTCTGCTTGCTTACTATGTGTTCTCTATGAGAAGGAAGCTGTTTATTCTGATTCAGACAGAATAAGAGGAAGCAGTTGTATTGGTTGAAGCCCACCTCTCCTGGCTTGCTTCTGGGAGCAGAGACACCTCCTGGGGTGAGGTCCCAGATTTTCAATTCCATTGTCAATGGGTGACTAAAGAAGACATCATATTTCTATCTGCCGAGGGCTATGTGCTCATACTCGACATTACAATATAATTCAAATGGTCGATGGCATCTCAAAATGACACAGAGAAATAAAAATAATTGTCAATTTGGAAGAATCCTGTGACTTGAAAGGGAAGAAAGAGTTTAATAACTTGAACCGTTGTCTAATATAAAGATATGAATGAGGGCAAGAATGTAAGAAAATGTAAATAGGAAATACAAGTAAGGAGTTTTAAAGAGATTTAACACAACAAAAAAGATTTTGGAGCTGAAAAAAAGTCATGATTCTCAGATTTTAAAAATATTTAAATGTGAATTGGTTAAAAATGTCAGGAGTCAGGTTATATTTAGATTGCAATATAAAGTGTGATTTTTACTCATGCTATGTTTATTTGAAGTTTTAGTCAAAAGTCAAACCATTAGTAAGTGGTAGAAGTGAATAAAAAACACACCTGTCATTGTCATAAGTCCATTTTCTTCTCAATTATATTATCTCTCCGAGGTTTAAAATCAAAGTGAGAGCCAGTTGCCAGTTTTAAGGTGAGAGGGAAGGGAAATATGAAGGGCACAGGGCTCCCAGGAAGCCCAGAAGGAGAGGGCTCAAAAGAAGACTGCAGGGAATTTGAATCCAGCTTCACTTAACTAAAATTTGGCTCAGGTAGGAATAAGTTACTTTTCCTAAAATGAGAAAGCTCAGTCACAAATAAAATGTTCTTTTTCTTTTTTTCTTCTAAGGATATCTAAGTAATTCACCAGGAGAGAAAAAATGTGTTACTTTGTGCCAAATTAATACCATCTTAACCTGAATTACCAAAACATGGAAAAGCCTCAGAGAAAGAGGACATAGTTAAAAATTTAAGACAAAAGCAATTCTATAAGGGCAAAATACAATCAAATATTTCTGTATGTACATACATATATACATGTTTACACATACATATACATATCTGCATATATATGCACACAAATATATATACATATGCACATACATACATGTATATGTGTATTCATTTATTGATAATGCATACGCATGAATGAAATGTTAGAAATAATTGTATACTGTAATTGCTCTACTCTCCTGTTTCTCTATTTTTACATATAACCAAAAAAATTTTAACATGTTCAGTTGATGATTTATCGTAGTCAATGATCCCCTTTATGATCTGAATCTGCATGAAAAATAAAACATTTTATTTCTCTAGGAAGGCAAAATATTTTGAAAAAAAACAAAAGTCACATATTTTGGTATCAGAAAACATCTTATTGTCTTTCAAAGAAAGACACATAGAACAATTTAATTATAGAGTTGAGGTAGTTTTCTATGTATATCAGGCCCTCCAAACACACCCACTACCATTTCAGGCTGGCATTCAAAACATCACTTAGTCACTACCCAGCATTCCATTTTGTTTGACTACATAGAAATAACATTTTTCTGCAGTGGATGAATTGCTTATATGTACAATGGAACTGACTTATTTTGCAAAGCATTTCAAGGTCTTCCAGTTAATTTGACACAAACTTATTCCATTATGTAAATAAAAATTACACCATATTACATGGGCTCTAAGGAAAATGACAAATGCAGATTGCTATGCATAGATGCATAGAACCATCATTGGGAATATGTTTGG
Organism: Pan troglodytes; assembly: GCF_028858775.2. Classification (NCBI taxonomy): domain Eukaryota; kingdom Metazoa; phylum Chordata; class Mammalia; order Primates; family Hominidae; genus Pan; species Pan troglodytes. The sequence goes on from NC_072401.2 coordinate 173,730,890, forward strand.
TACTAATGTGGGAAAAAAACAACAATCTTTCTAATTAGCCGTGAAGAAAATACACATACATATTAATAACTGGTAACAGTGATTACCTGAAACCAAGAAATCAGTTATTGTACAAATTCATACAACTAGAAAAAAATACTTATTTTTTTTCTTTAAAAGACTATTTGTAATACTGATAGAACTTTTCAGGTCTTTTTTTCTCTCTCTGTATTCTGTCTCTCTCTCTCCCTTCATCCTTTTCACCTCCTTTCAATCTGACTAGATAATATTTTAAAAATACATTTGTTTAAAAAAATTCACCCAGTCTCCTTCTCTGGCAAGGGAGAAGGTTGTTTAATGAGGAGAACAGATGCTTCACTGTCTAGTCCCCCAGTAGTTCATGTTGTATTGAGCTCAGCAGCCCTAGTCATATATTGCACTTTTGTTCTGTCATTCAAATGTTGCAAAATCCCCTCAAGCTCCTTTATTTGTCTAGTGAAAGAAAACAACTGTTTTGGTCATATCATTTCAAAATGTCTCGTTGTCACAAGACAACAATCTTGATAATCTTGAAAATCTTGATAAAAGACTTTTGAAATGTCCCAGAAAGGCTAAATATGTGCTTGTATTATTTATTTCATTTTTTATAATGCTAGAATTTAATTTTTCTCTTAATTAACCTTTGGGCTTTTTTTTCTGTTACCTACCCATTGTATACTAACTTAATTTTTGTAATAAAGAAGCTCCATGATTTTAAGTTCTATTGCTTTAGGAGATGGCTTGATTTATTTTAGACCACTAAACACCTGAATTTACAAACTTGCTGCTTCCAAATGCATCCACCCTGAACGGTCTCAAAACTCACCATCTCTTAAGCACTTAGCATACGCCAACATTGCACTGTAAATGCTTTGGAATCTGTTATTTACCACCCATTCCCTGCTTTTGAGCTTGGTATTTTTATCCACTTTTTTTTTTTTTTTTTTTTTTTGAGGCAGAGTCTTGCTCTTGCTGTGTAGGCTGGAGTGCAATGGCACGATCTTGGCTCACTGCAACTTCTGCCCCCCAGGTTCAAATGATTCTCCTGCCTCAGCCTCCTGAGTAGCTGGGACTACAGGTGCACACCACCATGCCAAGCTAATTTTTGTATTTTTTTTTTTTTAGTAGAGACAGGGTTTTGCTATGTTGGCCAGGCTTGTCTTGAATTCCTGACCTCATGATCCGCCCGCCTTGGCCTCCCAAAGTGCTGGGATTACAGGCGTAAGCCACTACTCCTGGCCTCCACATTTTGTAAGTAAGAATACTGAGAGAGAAATTTAATAATGTGTTTAATGTCACACAGCCTAGAAGTAGACCAAATACGAATCAAATGTCTGTCTGTCCAGTAAATCATTACAAAATACCAACTCACCAATTTTATTGCTATGAAATAAGCTCAACTGTGCTAATATTTATATTTTTATAAGACTGCTGTTTCTTACTGCCTTACCTTTCCCCAACCCCATGTCCCCAAAACACACACATGTATTTTCTCCCTTCGTAGAAAGTCACATCTCTTAAAAGTAAAGAAATATAATGAAAGAAGGTTGGTCGTGAATTAAAGGCTATCGATAAATTTTCAAAGCAATAAATAACTATTGTGGCTACATCCAAAATCAGCATTCCAAAACACATTTCAACAAAGCATGTCACATTTTTAAAAATGCAATTCTAAGATACAACCACATTTTTCATATGACTGAAATCACTTGGCCTTTTGCCCTGTGCTCCACGAAATCAGTGATGTTGTACAGAGAGGGGAAAAATAGATGGCTGTTCTAGACCTCTGAATCTCCTGCCAAGTCCTCCTATCAGAGAGACTATGAGTAACCCTTCCCTGCCTGGCATCATAATTCATCACTCTACCTCCTTTCTGCTTCCTTTGCTACCTGGGAGAAAAGCAATGTAAAATTTAATAAGTTGAATAAAAGTTATTTTTCCCACCATCTGTATGGATTCTGGAAGCGTGCCTTGCAAAGTACTTTTGATTACTAGGAGCTATGTAATACCAAAACCCTGCCTACCAGCTGTTGGCACCAGAGTAAGTCTAAGAAGTTCTTGAGCGGCCAAAATTTCATCTCGTTTCCCTCTGCTGTGAAGTCCTTTTATGCATCTTAGTGCCTTCCACCCTTGGAAAGCTCTGCAGGGAAGGACAATGTAGCTGAATATCTGTGAAGGCTAGGGTAAACACAAGCACTTTGCTTCACTTTCTTCAATTAGCTTGCCCAAATTCAGAAGGAAAGAGTAGTTTCTCAATATAATCTTTCACATTCATGTTTCAATATAGTAAGTCTCATCAGCCTCATAAAATTAAAGGCTACCATAATTAGCCAAAGCATGGCTGATTTGTATTTTTTCTCATTTAAAGATGTTTATATTTTAAATGTTTATAGAATATTACAGATTTTTCCCTAAAACTCAGTTATTTCTAGTTTTTTCTATAACTACTTTTTTTAAAGGACTTTTTTTTGGCTTTTATTTTTTGGTTTTGTTTTCTAAATGTATATGACTCTAAACAAAGTGTTTTGCAAAACCCTCTTTTGCAATTAAAGAAGACACTCTTTCTGCTTTTTTATTAAAGACAATTGTTTATTGACCCAAAATGACTACTTAAAGCAGGTCCCATCTCCTCAAATTAGTCTGTTCTTTTGAGTGCTACAGACAATCCATAAAGCCCTTTAGTGTCTCTCCTGGGTGGTAAAAATGCAGTTGTGTTACCTGTACTTATACATTGGGCTTTCTAAACTTTACATCATTTTTATTGTTCTTATTTGGACTCTCCTTAACAAGACATTTTTTTAAATGTGTGCTTGAAAAATGCACACGATAATGTTCTTCTGAAAAAAATAAACTCCCTTATCCTTTATGTAATACCTCTGCTATACATTCACATATGAGCCACAATTTGCCTTGTGCCTGAAGCATTACATTGCAAATTTATGTTAAATGAGTGGCCCACTATCCAAATCCTTCTCCTGCAGGATTATTTCATTTTCTTCATTGACTAGTTTATATAATGGTTCTGTCTCTCCAAATAAAGTTACTCCTTTTTGAAACACATATTCCTGATCCAAGCCTATCCCAGGATCTTTGGTGATATCACCTGCTAAATATAAACCCTTGATTCAAATATTGGCCATATTAAATTTTGTAGACATTGTAGTCAGATCATCCAAGAACATCTATGCTAATTGCATTGCGCTCAATTGATTTTATTTTTTGTTTTTCTGTTTGTTTTTCTCCCTCATTTGTTTAAAGACAGTGACAATCAAGTCAGCATTATGATTATTTGGCCTTTGGTGCCCATACTGCTGCATCAATTTTGCAATGAACCATTAAAGTTAATGTCTGAATAGTGTACGCTTGAAGTCAGACTCTTCAGAACTTTGAGACAAATTAGTTTTCAAAAGTGTATTCTAGGTCATAGACAATTTTGATTGTACACAAACCTTTCTTGTGTCACACTTCTGAGACATGGGAGGCAGGAGGAGGTTAGTGGAGCTTTGAATATATATTTAAATTCCAAGAGCAGTGTTCTGACCTAGAATGGGCACGATGTTCAAAAATCATTAAGATAGGATTTTTGAAGGCCTAAACTCAAATAGGAAATTGTGGCAGGTGGATATGGGATCGTCCCCTCCTTGTCATTCAGTTTGGGCACAGTTGATGTCACCTCTTTCCAACTTTGGGATCTGGTTAGAAATCAGATGGGTTTATTCTCCTTCCTTGCCACAGTAATCAATTTAGCAATCCTGGACAAAATAACAAAAGTTTGTGCCTTTTCTTCACCTCCAGGTCCCATCAGCATCTATATTTGGTCTACTGATTGTGGCCATGTGAAAAAAACAATAATCACTATTTTTCAATATAAATGTCTCATATGAAAATAACATGAAAAATATTTTAGTAAGTTTTACAAATTTTTTTCTAGCAAATCTTCATGCTGTTGTGTTAAAAGTAGTCATGAGCATTCCTAGTTCATCAAAAAACATCATTTGAGTTTTATTAGTCAGCAGGTTTGACCATTAAATGTAATTTAAAATATCTTAGAGTTGGTGTTATTTTTAGTCCCACTATATCAGCAGTCCCCAACCTTTTTGGCACAAGGGACTGGTTTCTAGGAAGATAATTTTGATAGGGTTGGGGGTTAGGGGGGATAGTTTCAAGATAAAACTGCTTCACCTCAGATTATTAGGCATTATTAGATTCTCACAAGGAGCATGCAACCTAGATCCCTCACATGCGCAGTTCACAATACGGTTTGTGCTCCTATGAGACTCTAATGCCACCACTGATCTGAAAGGAGGCGGAGCTCAGGCCATAATGCTCTCTTGCCCACTACTCACCTTCTACTGTGCTGCACATTTCCTAACAGGCCACAGGATGATACAGGTCCTCAGCCCAGGGATTGGGGACCCCTGCACTGTATTACTCCAACCTGAAAAATATTTGAAATTCCCAGTTCAAATGTAACGTCATAGGTAGGAAATATATTTTGGTTGTAGTCTTTGTAGCCTTTGACCTCCGATACTGAACTTTGAAAAAAAAAAGACTAATTTTTTTTTAGAGTAGTTTTAGGTTCACAGCAAAATTAAGAGGAGGGTACAGAGATTTCCCACATGCCCTTCTTTCTCCACATAATACCTAACTGTGTTAGTCCATTCTCACGCTGCTATGAAGAAATACCAGACATTGGCTAATTTATAAAGAAAAACGGTTTAATTGATTCACAGTTCCGCAAGGCTGGGGAGGTTTCAGGAAACTTACAATCACGGCGGAAGGCACCTTTCACAGGGACGCAGAAGAGAGGATTAGTGTCCAGTGAAGGGGGAAGCCCCTTATACAAGCATCAGATCTGGTGAGAACTCACCCACTATCGTGAGAACAGCATGGGGGAACTTCCCCCATAATTCAAATTATCTCCACCTGGTCCCACCCTTGACACGTGAGGATTATCACAATTCAAGGTGAGATTTGGGTGGGGACACAGAGCCAAACAACACCAATAACCTCCCTCATTACCAACATCCCCCACAAGATACATTTGTTACAGTTGATGAGCACACATTGACACATCATTATCACCCAAAGTCCATTGTTTACATCAGGGTTCACTCTTGATGTTGTGCATTCTATGGGTTTGGATAAATAAAAACTGACATATATCCACTATTATAGTATCATACAGAGTAGTTTCACTGCTCTGAAAATCTTCAGTGGTGTGCCTATTCATATCGCTCCCTACTCCCAACTCCTGGAAGCCACTGATCTCTTTACTATCTCCATAGTTTTGCTTTTTCCAGAATGTCGTATTTTCCAAATCACATAGTATGTAACTTTTTCAGATTGCCTTCTTTCTCTTAGCAATATGCATTTATATTTCCTCCATGTCTTTTCATGACTTTCTTTGCTTTAGTAAGATAAATCTCAAAGCAGCTAAGTTTCTATTTCTTTGCTTGTGAGGCTATATTGTAGCTTATATCTTTACTGAATCTTGTAATTATGTCTGACCTGGACTTTTTTTTTTTTTCTAAATTTCCTGCTATGGAGTGGAAGACCTGCTGCTTGGCCTCAGGATTAGTGAAGAGCTAATCTGAGTTTTAGTGATACATGAACTCATCTCAAGATTTCTCTGTAGAATGGCAGAGCCTGAGTCCTCTGGAATCATCTACAGATAGTGTCACCCTATTGCATCTGAACACTACACTTATCATTTTAACAGAACATGACATTTGGGCTTCTATCATTGCCTAATGACCCTACTAAACCTTGCTAGTTTGTTTTTTCCAAAATGTTTTTGCTCTCTTCTAATCCACTTGCATGCTCTTATGTGAACCACTTCTTTCTCCCTAACCTTTACCTGTATTTTCAACTTATAACCTGACTCATGCTTCACAGAGAAAAGACAAGCAATTGAATGAAAACTTTTTGGACTTCTCCCTGGACTATCCATGAAAGTGTTGATATACCTATCTGCCTGCCTTCCTTCTTACCATAAAGGATGATGTGTCTTAGATTTTAACAGTGGTTAATCCCTCCACTTTCACCATGGTTCTTATTCCACCTTTTCTGCTTGAGGATTTTGCTGTTATAATTAGTCTCTTCCTCTCCCACTTGATCAACTAGAGCATACATTCTAGATCTTTTCATCTCTAATATTTCCTACTTTAAAAGGCAGAATAAAACAAGAAATCAATTTTTTGCTAGTATACACAATTACAGGGCTCCAGTCTTCTTTACTGGTCCATCTTTCTCTGTCAGTCTTCTAAATATTGAGGTGACCCAAAACTTTATTCTCAGCATCTCCCCTCTACTCGCCTCTTTCCTTCACTTTACTTCTTTCTGTTTCTTTCCTATCTCTGTATGCTCTACCTCAGTGATTTTCTCTTTCAGAGAGTCATTGCAAATGACTCTCGAATTTGCAATTATAGCTCAGATTTCCCAGCAGACCACCAGATGTGTATACAGCCATCTACTTGGCCTCTGCACTTGGACATCTAACTGGGAATTCAAACTTAGTGTGGTCAAAGCAGATGTCTGGATGTCCACCCCATCCCTCTCTTATCCTTAGCAAAGTTGTTCAGGACAAAAATATAGGAATCATTTTAATTTCCATGTTTCATATATCTATTACCTAAATATCCAACTTTAACTTTCACTGTTACCCACACAATGGGTGGGTTCTATCCTTCGGTGAGTGACAGTCCAATGATCATTACCGAGGAAAATTTAACAAGGAGATTTTATTACCTGCAACAAGTAAGGAGGGCACCCAGGTTAGCTGCTAAAGCAGTGCCTTCCTGACCAAAGGTGAAAACAGAGCTTTCATTGGGCTGATTAGTTGAGCCATTGCATGCAGAAGTGGAGTAAAGGCAGCAGAGGCTCAGTCACCAGTCATGCTTGTTCATGCTTTGCATGTATTGAAAATGGTGAATCAGTTCCTCTTGGGGTGGGGGTGTTAGTATGGTAATGCTGAGTTCACCAAAGTTTACCTCCAACTCTGACATCTCTGGATCCAACAGGTTTTTTTTGTTGTTGTTGTTTTTCCTGGACTGTGCTTCTTCCTGGAACTTTTGAAACTACAAAATCTCAGGGTCAAACAATTACCAGTGGGTAGATTTATACAGTGTGTACCTGAAAACCCAGTGACCCTGGGTTACCTCGCCAACACCACCTCTGAAACATGTTCTGAAAGTGTCTACTTTTTTCCCTCCTCACTATCCGCACCCTAGCTCAAGCTACCTCTACTACTTTGTCTTCTCTAATAGCTTCTTAATGAACTATAGTAGCTTCCCTGCTTTATGTGTTCCAAACATACTCTATCAGTCTCAGAATGAAATCTAGGCACCATGCTTGCTGCATGATCTGCTTTCTGGCTTCTGCCTGATGTTATCGCATGTTCTCTTTCTTAAGTTCTATGTTCTAATCTCCAATTTATAGAACATGCTGATCTGGTTCTTGCATTCAGGACTCTGCATTTCCTCTCTCTAAATTAGAATGTTCTTTTGTGCCCTATGAGTCCTGTGAATGTCTATCTCCTCCTATGAAAGGACTTTCCCCCAATTTAATTCTCAGTACTTCACTTCCTCCAGTCACTCTTTATTCCATCACTCTAGTTTGTTCTTTTTTACACATTAATAGACACAATGTGAATTTGCTTAATAATCTGCCCAGCCCTCTCCTTTATATTGTAAATTCCATTTCAGCAGTGGCTTTGTTAGTCTTCCTCACTCTTGTATGCACAGCAGTTAGTAAAGATACTTTTGTGAAAGAATAAATGAAATTCCTTTACCCTTGAACGTGTAGAGCTCATTGAAGTCTTCTAACTTTATTCCCTAACATGGATATTTTACAAGGAGCATCTTTTAGCAGGCTTTGTAAGCAGTTTGGTGCCTGCATTCTTGTTCTGACTTTGTTCATTCATCTCTCTTGGCAGCACAAATCAGGGACAAGGAATCCCTCGTCTCCTCCTGCAGAAATGTCAGGTTTGGTTTGGTGGTCATCCACAGATTTTTATTTATTCCAGCCCACACAGATGGGCTAATGGGCCTCCTAAAGAGACTCAGCAGAAATTCTCCCTTCCAGCTGGAGACTGAAGAACTCTGGCTTAAATGAGGAGAAATCCTTGACAATGTTATTGCTAGATAAACTTTTATCCTGAATATGCAATTTTTTCCTATGTATTGATAACCTAGGTCATTAAAGATGATTAATGTCTGCCATATTCCACCAGCATTTAGAACAATTCTTAAAACCAGTTATAGTGGCACTAAAATTCATTCATCCAGCATTCAGCATAAAAGAGATTCTTTAAAATTAACAAATCAGTTATAAATATATGTAGTGTGTATATATGTGTGTGTACATATGTGTGTGTATATATAACATACACATAACATATATGTTATATATAACACATATATGGTATATATAACATATATGTTATATGTATGTTATGTATATCACATATATGTTATATAACACATATGTTATGTGTATGTTATATAACACATATGTTATATAACATATATGTTATGTGTATGTTATATAACACATATGTTATATAACATGTATGTTATATAACACATATATGTTATATAACATACATGTTATATAACACATATATGTTATATAGCATACATGTTATATATAGCATACATGTTATATATAACATACATATAACACACATGTTATATATAACATACATATAAGTTATATATTATATATGTTATATAACACATATATGTAATATATAACATATATATGTAATATATAACATACATATAACATATATAATATATAGCATGTTATATATAACACATATGTGTTATATATATAACATATATATATATCCTAAATTTCCTCTTACATAGTATCTGACAACATATGTGCAATTTCTGCAGGAACAAGTAAGCCATAAATGGTGCTAGACACCTCATCCACAAAATTCCACTTAGAAGATTTGATATTTGCCTTGAGTTATTTAATCATTCCATAATAGTTGAAAATGTACTCTATGGCAGGCACAGTTCTGGGTGCCAGAATCTGATATGAACAGACAAGAAAACACACCTGCTTTCCTAGTTGTTCGGGGAAAAGTATAATAGGGAAATAAACCAGTACATTTATATTCATTATGTGATGCTAAGCCTTATGAAGAAAATCAGCTGGGTAAGAAGGTAATAGAAAAAGGGTGAACAGAGCATTGTATTCTCAATGGGTTGCCTCTCTGGCCTCTTCGATAAGGTAGTATAGGAAAATGTCAGCTATGGAGTCATCTTGTGGAGAATATTCCCAGCAGGAGAAATAGTAATGTTGCTGTTTTGCTATTCTAGAAGTGGTGTGTTCTGAAAACGGAAAGGATGCATTCTGGCTGGAACAAAAAGATGAGATAACAATTTTGTTTTCAAATCATACTATTGTTCATAGCTGCTTATTGGCATTTCAGATTTGGGAATTTGTGGGTTACTTGATTAGAAAGACATGGGAAATCAAGGACAAGGTTAAACAACAAGAGAAAGAAATTAGAGTTCAATAAAGCAAAAACAGAACAGTGGAAGATGATTTAATAGTGTTATGATTTGAATATGTCCCCCAAAAGTTAAGGTGTTGGCAACTTCATCCCTCTGCTCTTATGAATGGATTAATGTCAGTTTTATCCTTATGAATGTATTAATGTCAGCTCTACCTTCAAGAATGAATTAATGGATTAATGTCACTGTCACAGGAGTGAGTTTGTTATATAAGCCAGCTCTGTCTGGCTCTCTTTCTCTTGCCTATTTGCCACGTGATCCCCCACACCACGTTATGACACAGCACAAAGGCCTTCACCAGATGCCAACACCATGGACTTGGACTTCCCAGTTCCCAGAACTATGAGCTAAATACACTTTTGAAAAAAATAAATTACCCAGTCTGTGATATTCTGTTATAGCAACAGAAAACAAAGTAAGACAGATAGTAAAAAAGATTTCTGTTAATTCATGTTCTACAAAGGATAAAATATACTTCTAAAAGTATATTACTGAAAGCACTGTTTCTGTGATGACGCCTTCAAAAAATCATTGACTGGAAAACAAGTTTGATATATGCTTTGCTATGGTGACTATAGAATAATATTATTTTATACTATATCCAGACATATGAGAGGTATAAAAATAAATACTAATATAAAAAATACTAAGTTAGTTGTGTTGATCCCAGAATCACAGAAACTTATTTAATCACAGAAGGTTTTATACATGTAATACATTTTGAAAACAATTGCCTCAGAAGTAAGAGTCAGATCTGATGTAGCGAGGTGAAGACTGACTAATGAAGGTGAAAATTGTACTATAGTAAAAAAAAAGATCCAAATGCAATGGCTTAAATATAATGAGACATAGTTAGACTCAATGACATGAAGTTATCCAGGTACCAAGGCTAGCATGGATGAAGTGGATGGTTGAGGGTGGAGGATGGTCAGCTCTCTCATCAACGTGTGGTTTTCAAGGATTGTGCTATTCCTCATTACCTCTCAGCTGAGCCTCATCAACATTGGATACCAGCATTTTTCTTTGCTGTATCCTGAAAGAAGTGTTTAATTATTGTTCATTTCTACACTGATGATAAATGTGTGCCATCGTTATTAAAACATTATCCTGTTAGAACCCCTATGTCTTACGTTAGCTTGTCTCATGTTCCTTGTACCCTACAATGTCACAAAAAACAAAGCTCAAGATCAAGTATGGCAAATTCCCTTCAGTTGTAAAACCCTTTTGGTGTTCTGCTTTTCTCATTGGGTTCCACATTTAGTGTGTTTTGTTTGTTTGTTTATTTGTTTTTTCCTTATTTCTGGTCAGCCCATCAATGCATTTAAGGTAGTGTTTGCTGTATATAAATAAATTCAATTGGGAAAAAGGAAAAGCTATTTATTCAGAGCTTGCTAGAGCAAGGGAGTCAGCAATAGTCTCTTGCATTTTGGCAGAGACTCAAATGCAGGCGGAAGAGTGGGAAAGCTTTATTATGTAAAAAAGAAAGACTTCAGGAATGCTCTGATTGAGGACTATTGGCATAAGAAAACTAAAGGCAGGCTAACTAGAAGTACAGTATGCTATGTGACTGCATAGGAATGCATATTTGGGCTTTCTTTGCTTGGGCTTAGGAAAGTTATCTGTTCATAAGTCCTCTTATTTGGGATCAATTGTTACAGAAGTTTGTGCTTGGCTTCCAAGATGGTTACTAGAGATAGCACTCTGAATTCTACAAGTCTGTTTTATAACTGGCTGGCTCCCGGGCTCTTTATTGTAGATAAGGGGTTTCCTGGGCAGGTTGCTGCAGATTGTGGGTCAGATCCACATATTATACTTCCCCTACTTCCCACTTCACATGGTAAATTATAATCCTTCATAAGGCCTAAGAAGCCCGATGTGATCTTATTTCTGCCTAGCTGTTTGTATATTGTCTCTCACTAGTTTATTGATTTTTTTTTTCTTTTAACCAATATGTTTGACTCTTCACAGTAGATGGTTTGCTCAGGGAATCTATATCAAATTTTTAGTGACTAAGGTTTGGTCCTTAGTGTTTTTTTCTATTTATCTTTTTAATACTGCTTTCTTTAAATTTTCTCCCAAGTGATTTCATGCAGTTTCATATCTTCATATGCATTCTTTATGCTGATGACTCAAAATTACAGCTTTAAATAATGCCTCACCTTGAAGTACACACGTAAAAGATAACACATTACTTGACATCTTTACTTGAATATCTAGAAGGCATCTCAAACTTCTGGGATTTCACAGAACTATTCAGATCTACCTCACAATGTACTGTACTGTCCACTCCCAAACCATATGTTTCCCAGTAAATGACACTTCTGTTGACTTTGTTGTTCAGGCTAAAACTTAGGGTCCTTGATTCTTCTTGCCTATATCCACTAACTCCTATCAGATTTGTCTCCAAAATAGATTTCATACTTTAGCAAATCTCCACATTTCTGTCACTAACATCTTAGCCCAAGCCTGCATAATTTCCTGACTACCAATAGCCTCCTAAAAGACCTGCCTTTCTTTGTTCTTTTTCCTATGCAGTCTATCTTTTATACAGCATAGAGGATTTCATTTTCTTCCTCAAACTATAAAATATCAACTTTCTGAATTCCCATTTCACATGACAAATCATGATCCTTCCTATGTGGCCTACAAGACCCAACGTGATCTTATACCTGCCTAATTCTCACTTATCGATTCTCCTCTCTCCGTTTTGCTTTTCACGAAATACAATTCTTAACATTAGACTAATGATTTCTGCCTCAGTAACATGGAACCTGCTGTTTCTTTTGCTTGAAGTCATCTTTTTCCAGATTTTCACAAAGCTACTAACTTTTCATCTTTAGGTTTATACTTAAATATCATCTTTTCATAGAGAACTTTCCCAGCTCTAAGAGACTCACAGACATTCTCTACCACATTCCTATATTAAATATTGATAATAAAAGCTCGTGCAAGCCCTTGAAATGATGCCTCCCCTATGTATAAGCTCCTTGAAGCCATTAAACCATTTTTCTGATTCACTGACATAGGTATAGTTCTAAGAACAGTACCAGGCATATGGCAGATACTGAATAAATGTTTGCTGATTGATTAAAAGAAACTATGGCTGGAGTTGTGCTATAAAAATCAAATGGTGAAGGAGAAGCAGTATTCAGGTTTTTTGGAATATGGAAGAGTAGGGTGCCTTCTGGAGATAACAGCTGGCTGCTATGATTTTGATTGCCCATAAAACATTCATGGGTCAACAGGGAAAAAGAGATTACTATAAACACCTCCTTCCCTCTAGAATTTTACCTGGGGAAATAAACAAAGGTCAAGGAATTTTGATTGATTCTCCCATTGACTAGATGTTCTGAAGCAGTGGTAATTAATTAAGGAACTAAAACTTAAATACAGGATAATCCATTGCCTGAAGCTAGAGACAGCAGCAGGGCTGGAGATTGCTGAAAAGCACTACAGTTCTCAACTACAAAGTGTGTGTAAAGAGTACTGCAATTTGGCTGAGGGCTAAGCTCTTTGAGGGGACAATAACTACTGGGGACAGGGAGGGACTCTGTAAGTCAAAGCAATTGACTGCAAAATCAAGCCTTATGTTAAGGAGGCAGCTTTGATGTAATTGCGAGAGCACTGATCTTGACATCCAGAGATCAGATTCAGTCTCAAGTTACTAGTTCTTCAGTAAGTTAGATCCTTAACTTCCCCTTATCTCTACTCCCTCACCTGTAGAACTAGCAGAGTAACAACTGTTTCATAGTTTATTGTGACTAATCTCAATAACGTGGAAGTAAGAACCACAGAACAATTATACAAATTTTAGGAATAAGCCCTAAATACTTTTATATTCCTCCTTCAGATAAGACATTTGTTGACAACTAATTGTAGATCACATTGACATGAAGAAAAATTTAGCTTCCTTAACAATGTTTGTTGTTAATCCTATATTCTCCATCCCACCTTATCATTTAAAAATCAGGTATCATTGAGTATTGCAATCAAAAATGTAAAACCTGCTTCAAAAGGTGATTCCATTATCTTGTAAATGCATAAAACCTTGTGGGGAGAAGGAATTAATGGAGCAAAACAAACAAAAAAACAAGACATTTGGGTTATTTGAAGCAGTTCAGTGACATCTCGTGTCACAATGCCAAGAGTGCGGTTCTATCATCCACAATTGCCATCCACAATTGCCTTTGTCTGTGGGATCTTCTTTAAACTGTGCTCAGTCATATGCATGCTTTACAAACTTTTTTTTTAACATTGGTTACAGATGGTCATATAGAATATGACAAAATATAGGCTCAGAAAAATCAAATAATGGATCCAGGCACTGTGCAATCATCTGGGGGTAGTGTCCTGAGAAAAACAGGCACTGTCCCTACCCTTCTTATAAAAATGCACAACACAATATGGAAAACAGGGCTTTAATTAAGCAAACAACATTGTCAAATTGCAAAAACGAGAATATCACTTGGGGCAAATGCACCAAACGAGAAGCTATTTCTTAAAATCAGGTGTACTAAGGCGATGTTTTCTTGATTGGGAAGATTTGGGAGGAGTTTTACCTTGCATGCTAACTTTTAAAATATGCTAAAGATTCTAACTTTTAACCTGTGTAATGGTACTTTTGGAAAACTTGCTTTTCCATTTTTAGTATGTTTGAAACATTTTGTTTATAACAATAATGTTCATATTATAGACAATCCTGCATGTTTTCTATCTTCTCTTTCACTATCAATTATTACAAGAATTTCAATTAGCTTTGGCATTTTAGGAATATTATGTATTGTTATTTTCTAATCGCCATGTTATAATTCTATAATGTTTAAGTTTAGAAAATCTTGTATTTATTGTTTCATTTATTTTTTCTATGACTTATGGGCAAAATTTCAAATAATGTATGAGCTACCTATCCATCTAAATTCTAATTTTCCTTTTTAAATATTATAGGATTTTTTTTCTGGATTGAAGTTCTTGCTTTCTTTTTTCTTACAAACACATTTTCAAGCCCAACAGGTATCTTTTTGTTTGTTTGTTTGTTTTGAGACGGAGTCTTGCTCTGTTGCCCAGGCTGGAATGCAGTGGCGCGATCTCGGCTCACTGCAAGCTCTGCCTCCTGGGTTTACGCCATTCTTCTTCCTCAGCCTCCTGAGTAGCTGGGACTACAGGCGCCTGCCACCAGGCCAGGCTAATTTTTTGGTATTTTTAGTAGAGACGGGGTTTCACCATCTTAGCCAGGATGGTCTCGATCTCCTGACCTCGCGATCTGCCCGCCTCGGCCTCCCAAAGTGCTGGGATTACAGGCGTGAGCCACCGCGCCCGGCCCCCAACAGGTATCTTTAAAAAGAAAAATATTCTGGTAAAGTTTGCCGATAGTTTCTAAAACAGTCAAAATAGTCATGGCATCTCCCTTCTGCTCTAATACCCTGCCAGAAATGAGAAAGAGAGAGAGGGACAAAGAGAGAGAGAGAGAGCGAGCACTGTGTTAGAAAAGTGGGCAATCATAAAGAACAATACAGAAGTCACCAGACTGAGCAAGTTAATTATCCCTAAAATATTTTTATCCTAGTGAATAATGAATCCTTTAAATATGTGTCCTTAAATTTGTGAGATAGTTTACATTGTAGTGTATTGCATACAGCTCTTTAATCTATTCACACAGATCATTTAGTTTGGCTTAATTAATTGTTTGGGCTCTTTTGCAGAGAGGCATGTTTGGTAGAGGGAAAAATTCCTTTGGATAAAAATGCGCCTTTGTAAATGACATGCACCAGGTTGTGTGTTTTTCCTCTAATAGCACCACCATTTTGGGAATTGACCTAGATGCCCAAGAAAGTCCTCATTATTGAGAATTTATGTTTCTCTGGTGGCTTTCATTTGCTAAATTAGCCTCTGCTGCATATTAAACATAGATAGCTAATGCCACTTTATTGCTGCTGGTCCTATTCAGCATCTCTTTTCACAGAATGCAATCTACATAATTAGAAAATAGCATGACTTCTGAATCTAGCACATCAGGAGGGTAAAGATGTCGTACTCTTGCTTTCATTTCATATGCCAACCTTTGTAACACTGATGGGATAATAACATTCTTTCAATTTTATAATGGTAATAGGTGTATTGAATTGTGTTGCTGGAAGTACGAATGAAACAAAGGGAAGATATGAATTTATTAATACAAGAAAACATAAGATTCAAGTTAGTTATCAAATAAAAATTTAAAAAACATTTTGTATTGCAGAAAATCGCCACATCTGTACTGTCACTAAAAATAATTGCAAGACATGTGAAACAAATAGCATGCTTTTTATAAACCAGTCTACAAACTACTCAAATTCTTGCTATGTATTTCACATTCATATATTTTCCCATTATTCATTTGTGTCCCATTTAAGTAAAGCTCATAAAGATATTATAAGGTATATTCCTAAAATCTCTACATAATATCTCTGTTATTTGAGAAAATATCAAATTTTACTTATGATATTGTTGAGGGATTACAACATAAGACCAATTATATGGTTTGGATTTGTGTCCCCACCAAAATCTCATGTGGAATTGGGGGAGAGACCTGGTGGGAGGTGATTTGATTATGAGGGCAAATTGCTATTCTCATGATAGTGACTGAGTTCTCATGAGATGGTTTAAAAGTGTATGGCACTTCCCTTTGCTTTCTCTCTTCTGCCACCATGTGAAGAAGGTGCCTACTTCCCCTTTGCCTCCTGCCATGATTGTAAGTTTCCTGAGGCTTCTCAGTCATGCTTCCTGTTAAACCTATGGAACTGTGAGTCAATTAAACCTCTTTTCTTCATAAATTACCAGTCTCTGGTAGTTCTTTATAGAGTGTGAAAATGGACAAATACAGAAAATTGGTACTAGGAAAGTGGGGTGTTTCTATAAAGATACCCGAAAATGTGGAAGTGGCTTTGGAACTGGGTAACAGGCAGAGTTTGAAACAGTTTGGAGGCCTCAGAAGAAGACAGGAAGATGTAGAAAAGCCTGGCACTTTCTAGAAAATTGTTGTATGATTTTGACCAAAATGCTGCTAGTGATATGGACAGTGAAGTACAGGCTGAGGTGATCTCGGATGGAAATGAGGAACTTACTGGGAACAGGAGTAAAGGTCACTCTTCCTATGCTAGCAAAGAGCCTGGCAGCTTTTGCCCCTTCCCTAGAGATCTTTGGAAATTTGAACTTGAGAGAGATGATTTAGGGTATTTAACAGAAGAAATTTCTAAGCAGCAAAGCATTCAAGAGGTGACCCAGCTGTTTCTAAAAGAGTATATTTGTATGTGTGAACAAAGAGATTATTTGAAACTGGAACTTATATTTAAAAGGGAAACAGCATAAAAGTTTGGAAAAATTGAACCTAGCCATATGGTAGAAAAGAAAATCCTATTTTCTAGGGAGAAATTCAAGTCTGCTGTAGAAATTTGCATAAGTAAAGAGGAGTCAAATGTTAATAGCCAAGAGAAAGGGGAAAATCTCTCTAGGGCATTTCAGAGACCTTTATGGCAGCCTCTCCCATCACAGGCCTGGAGACCTAGGAGGAAAAAAATGGTGTTATGGGCCAGGCCCAGGGCTCAGGGGCTCTGTGCAACCTCAGAACAGGGCACCTTGCATCTCAGTTGCTTTAGCTCCCATGACTAAAAGGGACCAAGGTACAGCTTGGGCCATGGCTTCAGAGAG
Source organism: Pan troglodytes (assembly GCF_028858775.2). Lineage (NCBI taxonomy): Eukaryota > Metazoa > Chordata > Mammalia > Primates > Hominidae > Pan > Pan troglodytes. Next base: position 173,748,124 of record NC_072401.2, read on the forward strand.
TGCAAGCCCCAAGCCTTGGTGGCTTCCATGTGGTGTTGGGTCTGTGGGTGCACAAAAGGCCAGAGTTGAGGTTTGAGAACCTCCACCTAGATTTCAGAGGATGTAAGGAAATGCCTAGATGTCCAGGCAGTAGTCTGCTTCAAGAGTGGAGCCCTCATGGAGAACCTCTACTAGGGCAGTGCAGAGGGGAAATGTGGAAGTGATTGGAACATGGGGGCAGATTTCCACCTTGCTATTCTCGTGATAGTGAGTTCTTATGATATGTGATGGCTTAAAAGTGTATGGCACATCCCCCTTTGCTCACTCTCTCTCCTGTCACCATGTGTGGAAGGTGCTTGCTTCTCCTTCCCCTTCTGCTATGATTGTAAGTTTCGTGAGGCCTCCCTGTCATGCTGTTAAGCCTGTGGAACTGAGTCAATTAAACCTTTTTTCATAAATTACACAGTCTCAGGTACTATTTAACAGCAGTGTGAAAATGGACTAATACAGCTAGAATTTAATTTATTGATATGTATGTTGGTAGCTAGTAAACTAAATTCAACCAGCCATTATTAGGTATGAATGATATACATGGATATATCTTAGATATTGAAAGGGAAGTTAAAATTAAGAGGCTTCTTCAAGTTGATTAGAGTAAACTTGAAAAGCCTGATATGTAGAACTAGTATTTTAATATGGCGCTGTCTTGGAATAGTAAACTAATATAGTCAATGTTGATTCATGGTCATTTTCTTGTCTTTGAGGGAAAAGGGTGTATTCGTATCTTTTTTATAGGGAACTGAAATAAACATTTCCAATTTTGAGTGCATTTTAGATTGAATCTTTAGAATGTTTTGATACAGAAATCTAAATTTTAAAAAACTTTATAAAACAAATGAGGTTTTATTTAATCACACATTTATTGAAAAGATGCCTTCCTCAAATTCATTTCTCATAATAAGGCACACATATTACTGTTTCAACAGTATTATTGCTGGTTTTGAGAGTTCTCATCTACAAATGTATGTTTATGCACACATGTATGCATGCAAATATATAACCATACATACTCAAATATGTATCTATATTTATGTTTTTATCCATATCAAAGTCCATATCTATATCACTAACTATATCACCATCTATGTCTGATTATATACCTATCGAAAATAAGATTCTGCTGGTAGTAAAGTTTATACTCACTTTTTTCACTGAACAATATGTCATAGGTTTTTCTTTGTCATTAGATCAGCAAAATGTATATGTATTTGTGAGTAAAATATATTATAGATAATGTAGATTTGGATAATCATTTTATTAGTTTTACAGTATTTCCTGGTGTGGCATTTCATACTTATTTAACCAAGCCTGTATTATTGATTTTGTAGGTTATTTTAGACACTTTACTATTATATACAATGCCTTTATGTATATCTTTGATTAATTGACTGATTATTTTCTTAGTTCTCTTTCTGTAATTTTGATTTATTGATAAATCATAAAATACGTACATTTAAAATGGTTCCACATAGTACTCAATTTTATCTCCAGAAATGCTGTACCAGTTTACACTCTTACCACAATCTTGCGATAAATATTATCATTATAACTAAAATTTTGCCACTGTAATAAGTTAAATCTTGGTAGCTCTTTATTGTTTTCATTTTCCTTTTCTCAGTAGTGCCTCTTTTGATTTGAATAATGGCTTTTCTACTCAAGTTCTTCTGTGTATTTGGAATTGAATTAAATGAATTTCTTATTTTTCTACTGAAATAATTACTAATTCTCTTAATTGTGATAACTTTTAGTATAAGAGATATTTACCTACTGTCTATCATGAACACAACACTTTTTTTTTTTTACAAAATTTTGTTCTCTTTAACTTTTTAAAAAAAATTTGATTGATACTAGTTTTCTTATGGAAACAATGTTTATGTGGTTAAATCTAGCCTTTTTCCTTCATGATTTCTAATCCTAGTGTCATACTTAGAAACATCTTTGCTGTCTAATATAGATTATAGACTTATATTTTATGTGTGATTTTTACATGTTTTACCAAAAAATATCTATAGCACTTTCCTTTTAGGCATGACTTTTTCCCCAATAGCTCACCAACAGTGCTAACATAATTTCTCAAATTAAGTTCCCTTCCACAGCTTTGAAGTGCCACATTTACTTATTTACTTATTTATTTCTTATTTAAAATTTTTTCTTAGAGACAAGGTCTCGCTTTGTTGCTCTTGCTTGAGTGTAGTGGCAAGATCATAACTCACTGCAGTTTTAAACTCCTGGGCTCAAGTAATCCTCCCACCTCAGCCTCCTGAGTAGTTAGAACTACAGGCACATGGTACTACATTTAGCTAATTTTTAAAATTTTTTTGTTGAGACGAGGTGTCTGTATATTTCCCGGGTCCACACAATTCTCCCACCTCATTTCCCGAAGTGCTGCAATTACAGGCATAAGCCACTGTGCCTGACCTGAAATGTCACATTTTTGATTACCAGGTTTACATATATATGTATGTGTTAGCAGGTACATGTATATAAATTATATGACTATTTTAGAAATAATCCCCACAAATAAAGTGCAATAAAATTTATAAATAGACCTATATATGTGTGTATACGAAATATTTAAATATTAATACACAATTAAATATAAATATATGTTGTATATCATATATCAATGCATAGGCCATACAGTTTGGGTCTGATTTTGAATTTTCTACTGTGTTTCACTGATTTATTCAGAGTCATTAATATAAGTCACTCTAAAAGGGCAGTTTTTATAGTGCATGAAATATTCCAATAAAATATAGTATATAAATTGTGGTATATAAATTTATATTTAATTTTTTAAATTTATATTTTATATTGTAGTATATAAATTTACATTTCTTGTTGCACACTCTTCATCTGGCATCAATACTTCTACATGTCAATAGCATACCCAGTGTTGCCTCTCTTAAACATTTACTGATGGCATCACTGCTATGAAACCCCTTCATATGGCAGCCATTATTTGTAATCCATTTCTCATAACCTATTTAAAACAATCACCTGGAGTACATTTTGAATGTAGTATGTTTAAATAACATATAGCACCCAAGTGCATGAATATATAGAGGCAACAGTTACTTGAGAAAAAATAGATATATAGACATCAAAGGCAAAAGCTAGAACCGAGCCCTCAAAAGGGCATATAATGGAGAGTGAACCTTAATGCTTATCTTCAGTCTGTATTCATGAGAAACTGAGAAACAGGAAGCTGCATCTGGCATTTGCTTGTCCTACTTCCAAAATAACTGGAATAAGTGTGACATTAGTAAAGAACTACAAACCTATTAAGGCTGAGTCTGAAAGTTGACAACCTGGGTGGGCGTGGTGGCTCACGCCTAGAATCCCAGAACTTTGGGAGGCCAAGGCAGGCGAATCACGAGGTCAAGAGATCGAGATCATCCTGGCCAACATGGTGAAACCCCGTCTATACTAAAAATATAAAAATTAGCTGGGCGTGGTAGTGCATGCCTGTAATCCCACCTACTCAGGAGACTGAGGCAGGATAATCACTTGAACCTGGGAGGCAGAGGTTGCAGTGAGCCGAGATTGTGCCACTGCACTCCAGCCTGGTGACAGAGCAAGACTCCATTTCAAAAATAATAACAAATTTTAAAAAAATTGACAACCTCTGTGATAAAGGTGTTGCTAAAATGCTTGGAGCAGGAAGTGGAATACAAGATGAATGTGGGAGAAGGTAGTGCTGATGCATATACAACAGCCATACTACAGGAACCCTGGTAGGAGATAATGGTAGCTTAGACAAGGTGGTGGATAATGGAGAGAGGTGGAGAGAGTCAAATAATGTTTTCTTTCTTTCTTTCTTTCTTTATTTTTTAAATTGAGACAGAGTCTCGCTCTGTCACTGAGGCTAGAGTGCAATGGCTCAATCTCTGCTCACTGCAATCTCTGCCTCCCAGGCTCAAGCCACTCTCCTGCCTCAGCCTCCTGAGTAGCTGGGATTACAGGCACCCATCAAATTGCCCCGCTAATTTTTGTATTTTTAGTAAAGATGGGGTTTCACCATGCTATCCAGGCTGGTTTCAAATTCCTGACCTCAAATGATCCAGCTGCCTCGGCCTCCCAAAGTACTGAGATTACAGGCAGTGCGCCTGGCCAAGTCAAGTAATATTTCCTAAGTAAAGCCATCATGTTCATGAAATATTAGCTATGGGGAAGGAATAAAAGGAAAGTAACTTGGAGAAATTTAAAAACGAAAATACCAAATTCTGTTGTACAAATAAATAACAGAAGCCTAGGTTTTAGGGAGGGAAAGAAATATACTTCAAAACAGATTGAATTTGAGATGCCTTTCAGAAGTCCAAAAGGGAAAATCAAGTAGGCAATTGAATCACAGAGGACATGATTGGGCACAAAATGAAATATGTGAGGTGGCAATTGCACCTGCAGTTATAGATGAGATTACCACGGGAGAGAGCAACGGGATAGAAAAGGGGCTAAGATTTGAGCTTAAATAACTGTATAGGGGAGAATGTACCTGCCAAGGAGAAAGACAATGAACATTGAAAGTAAACGGGAGAAGAAAAGCAAGAAAGATTGTGGCAGAGAAGACAATGAAAAAATGGTAAAAGAACCAGGGACCAGTTATCATTCTTGAATTTTGATAAGATGTTAAATAGGAGAACACAGAAAATATTTTACTTTAATGGCGGTCACATGAGATTTCAGCAAGAATCATGTCAGCAGAGTCGTGAAGCTCAATGAACCTGGACTAGGTTGGGTTGAGGATGGAATGAAAAATGAGAAAGAAGAGACATCTATGAGTATTGGTGGTGCTTTAAAAAGTTTTATTGGAATTGGAGGGAGAGGGGTTTATTTTATTGGCTGAATTCTTTTTGAGACCCTTAATCTCCTCTTCATTGTTTGTACTTCTTTTTTGGTGTTATAAGTTAATGTTTATAACTAAAATATTTCCCAAAAGCTTGATCCTTCTGGAATCTTCTTCCTCTCAGCTCATAGTAGTTTCACTTTCCCAAGTCCTCAGGACAAAAACTTTAGTGTTATCTTTAACTCACCTCTTAATCTCATGCTTCACAACACTTTGTGAGTAAATCCTGTTGGTTTTGTCTTAAAAATGTTTTCAGAATAAGTGTTTTCATCACTTCCACAGAAAACTATCTTGTCTAAGACATTCTCTTGCTTTATCTGAATTATAATTGTAAAATCTCCCTAAGTTGTATTTCTAATCTGTCCTTGCCCCACTTCAAGACAGTTCTCAAGAGACTGATCCTTTTTATACATATTAGATCCTGTGATTTCCATGCACAAAACACTCCATTTAAACATGAGCTAGTGACATCCTAGCTCACTTAAATGCTAAAGTTTTTACAATGACATCCTAGGTCCTCAAGGATTGCTGATTCAGCTCAAGATTAATTGTTCTCCTTGCTGTTCCTCAAACACAAGATCATACTCAAGAATGTTCTTGGCCCAGGGCCTTTGCATTAACTGTACTTTCTACCAGAAATAGATTTCCCTTAGATATTTCCGTAGCTCCCGCCCTTATCTCTTTCTGCTCAAAGGTCATCTTATCAGTGACACCTTGTTAAATAATATTACTCAATATAGCAAACTTTAGTCCCTTCTCCCCAACCTCATGACATTCCTTATCCCTTTTCTCCTTTTTCGTCCTCCATGCCACATATCATGTAATGTATTAGAGATTTTGCCTATTCACTTGTTTTTTTACGTGTCTCTCTCCATTAGAGCATAAGCTACATTAGGGCAGAAATTACTGAATAATCTTATAACTGTTCTAGTTCTAATGACCATAACAATGCCTCATGTACTGTATGAGTTCATTTGCTATTTCATGAAAAACAAAGCTGTGGGAATGGACATACTCTCAAGAGGAATGAGGAGTAAGCGTGTTAAGCTATCTGTTAGAACCCATGGAACTCCATTATTTAAGCAGTGGCTGGAGAATAGGATTCAAAATAAGTCAGGAAGTATACGCAAGGCAGAAGGAACACCTGCGGAGATTGATGTCATAGGAAACAAGAGGAAGTTTGAAGTAGATCACAGAGTTGTTTTCTATGACAAAGGCTGTGAAAAAATTAAACAAAATGGAAACTGAATACAAACCTGGGAGTCTGTCTAATGAGAGGTGATTGATGACATTGAAATTGACTTCTAATAAAGAAGATTGGTAAAATATATGTGAGTGAACTAGGTTTGCAGTAGGTTGTGATAAAATGGAGTATGAGAAAATGAGGAAGTGAATATAGAAAACACCGAGAGTGCTGGTTAGAGGGAAATTTGTGGTGAAAGGAAGAATTTTTAAATTTTGCAATTTCTTTTTCCTCCTAGATAGGAGCTGAGCAATATAACTGGAACCAGAAAACGATGACCATATTATGACCAACTACATGTTGTGCCGTAAAACAAACCTATATTACAACAGCAGGTCTGCAAAGGGATTACAGTGCAAGACAAAACATTAATATTTGTACAGTGCAATGGTGTGATCACAAACTGCTCTTGACGGAAGAGGTCTGCATCATTTTAACTGTGGGTGAATTTATAATCAAAGGATTTGTTCTTTGTTTTTGTCTTTATTTTTTATTTATGCAGTTTAGCCCAAGATGTGTCTAGAAATGTCATTTTTTTAAATAGCCCACTGAATGTATTAAACTGGGATCAGGCAATTTGGCCTATCATATGTTGCATTTCTTCATCTGATTCCTAATATTTCATCAGTATAATGAGTCATATACAGGTGATGATTATCACATAAAATTTACATTTACTAAAATATGAGCATAAGAAGGAGAATAGACACAGCCAGGAAGCACTGTCATGATAGTATATGATGTTGTCACGTAAAATTATTTACTAAAGTACTTCCTGAAAATTCAATCAGCAATTTGAAAATCAGTCATTTAAATTTCAACAAGATATCAGGGAGAACTGAGTTTCTTAAAGATGTGAAGCACAAGAGGGTGTCCCTAAACAAGATTAAGGTATTTTTATTAGAAAATTATAATAGAATATATTGTAAGCAAAAAATAATACATATAAATAGCCATAAGAAAAAATCTAAATATATAGTAATCAATGATAACAGCAAAGGTAACTAAGTACAAATCATAGGAATACCTAATTTTAGTACATTTAGTTATTCAAAATACCCATATTTTGTTGAAGTCCCCTGAACATAAGTTTGGAAAGACAGATATAAAATACTAAGAAATGTATAAATTGGTTACTTTTTAAGGAAGGGGAAAAATAAAGAGGCAACCTGATAACACCACAACATTCTGGAACAATGAAAATGGCTGGGAATTCATGTAAGAATCATACATTTCCATTATGTGATTAAAAATATGAAATACATTACAGGCATGGTGGTTCATGCCTGTAATCCTAGCACTTTTGGAGGCCAAGGCGGGAGGATCACTGGAGCCCAGGAGTTTGAGACCAGCTTGGGCAACATGGAGAAAGCCTCTCTCAAAAATATGTATATATATTTCATATGAAAATGAAAGAACATTAACAAAATTATACATTAAGCATGAATAGCTACTGGTTTAAGGCAGAAGCATATTAGTATTTTAAATAAGGTATTTTAATTTGCATGGCAAGAAAATCATCTTAATTATGTATTTAAATTATTTTAAAATATAAATGTATTTAAAAATCTAAATATATTTTGTAAATGTTTGTATAACATTAAATGTTCTAAATATAAAAATAATATTGTCTTTCTATATAAAGTTTAATTTCTTCCAGGAAGTAGTCTAAAGCATCTTCTAGAGGCACACACAGCTTTATAATTTTTTAATTTTGTGCTTTATCATACTTTTCATTTCATGACTTCTCTACCTGACATCACACTCAAATATCGAGATTAGTGCTTTGCACTCTGTAATCCTTAACAAATACTTTTAGATCAATTTAATGGGTACTTTGCAAACACTGTAGCCTTTGTTCCCAAACTCAGATTATTACACCACCATAGAGAGTTTGTCTTTGTTTATATCAACCAAAATTCTATCAGTTCTGATAGAAAAAAGCATTAATATTCTCTCGGCTGGCATTATTTCCTGAAAGAATTGTCCTGAGGGATTTAGTAAGGTCAAATAGTAGAGATAATAATTTATTAACCTTTATGATTAGGTGTACACATTAGCTATAATTAAACTGTAGAAAATTAACACTATGATTTTTAAATGAGTAATATAATTATACTTGAAGATCTATTTGCAATATATTCATATTTAGCATGTTAAGGGAAACATCCTGTCTGAAGCATTAGTTTTCTAGTTATTTCACTAACACTAACTTCCTCTGTGATCAAAAATAACTATTTTTAAGAATAATCACTAATAATGTCAATTTCATTTCTGTGCAAGCCATTTTTGTTATATATATATATAATTATTTTGACTTTAAACTTGATTTTAAAGTAGTTTTAATTATTTTATTGTTATAAACTTTATTCCTAAATGTTCTAAAATAAGGTACATATAAACATATGTACACAGAGTTGAGATTGAGGTCATAAAAACCGGCGAGTCATGATTTATGCCTCAATAGTAACCCGCAGAAGTAACTGTGATTGGCCACTTTCGTATTTTCAGCTCTGCTGTTTTTGACCTCCATTATACCAAATAATATGCATTTATTTCTGTCTAGTGAGTGATTTATCAAGTTGGCATTCTTATTGACTTCTCATTATAAAAAATAGCAAGAACAAATTTTCTCATACTATTCTAATACCATGTATAGTATACCTATTTCCCTTTCCTATTTACTTAACAAAATTTTGACAGAGTATGGGTATTTATTTAACTAAAAATAATATTCGGAAATTTTACTTCTTAAATATTAATAAAATGAACATTCTTCATATGGAATATACCAATATTGCTTGACATCCTGTCCATAATTTAAGATGTGCACATGAGAGTCCCCCTTCTGTCTCCTGCTACCTTCCAGTTCCTACCGTGTATTGTGGGAAATGACGAAAGTATTCAAGGTTATTCATTGAAGTTATCAGCTGTAATGGTAAAGGCCTAGAAACAACCAAGGTGGCTCTCTCAAAGGTGAAATAAACTGTGATACTTATACAAAATAGAGTACTGGCCAGCCGCGGTGGCTCACGCCTGTAATCCCAGCACTTTGGGAGGCCGAGGCGGGCGGCTCACGAGGTCAGGAGATTGAGACCATCCTGGCTAACAAGGTGAAACCCCGTCTCTACTAAAAAATATTAAAAAATTAGCCGGGCGTGGGGGCGGGTGCCTGTAGTCCCAGCTACTCGGGAGGCTGAGGCAGGAGAATGGCGTGAACCCGGGAGGCGGAGCTTGCAGTGAGCCGATATCGCGCCACTGCACTCCAGCCTGGGCGACACAGTGAGACTCCGTCTCAAAACAAAAAACAACAAAAACAAAATAGAGCACTAAGCCTATTTTGAAACAAGATAGAAATGTATATAGTAATAATGTTGGGTGTTCCACAAACATTGCTAAGTGAAAGCAAGGTGCAGAAAAGCATATGTAGGTCACCATTATGAGGAAAATAAGCAAATATATACTATTGCCTTTTAAAATAAGCAAATATATACTATTACTTCATGGAAAAAGGCAGTAATGTATATTTGATTTTTTTTACAAGCATTTTCTGTAAAGGTCCCCCTCAAAACATAAAAAGTGATTACCTACAAATAGCAGAAAAAAAAAACAGTGGAAACTTAGGGGCCAGTGAGATTTTTTTATCATACATCTTTTTAATATATATTTATTCTGAACCATGCAAATATATTAGCATCTGAAAAACTACTATAAATTAGTAATTAGTTAATTAGCCATAGTTAAAACATAGTTAAATAATTTGGTGTTCAATCAAATACTTTCTTATAAAGTTTCCTACTGTAGGTTGATCCCAAAAGTAGGCAAGAAATAAAAGTTGCCTTATTAAGACTATATGAATAATGTTCACTTCAGAACAAAGTAGTTACTGGTAGAACAGAAAGAGATATTGAATCCTACCTAATTGCCCATCATTTTTCCAAAAAGTTTATGATAATAATTAAAATAAATTATGTTTTTATTTTCATGACTTTTTCAAAATCATGCTACATAATAATTTGCTATTCATTTTGAACCACAGTTTTCTTGTACAGATCTTTACTTTTTCCCAAAGAATATTATTGCCATTATTTTAGCTTTATGCTTTCACTATTACTCTAAGATTATTAGCCCTCTTCATCATATTTATTACATGTGTAGGGGTGAAGGTTCACTGAAACTGAATAGACAAAAAACAAATTAATAGGAAAATGCATACAAATTAATTTTAATGTGCATAGCATAAGGAAATTACAGAAAAATGATTACCCAGTAACTCAATGTGGTACAGATGTGTATAACTCCTTCTTCATAGGGGAAGAAGAGTTAGGGGAAATGGGGCCGTCTGAGGGATAGTAAATGCTTTTTATGGGGAAAATGAATAGATTTAATGCTCAGACAATGGTTAATAAATAATTTCTTTGGAAATTAAATTGAACAGAGAGTTTGATTTGGAACAAAGTCTGGGCTCTAGGTGTAGGGTTTAGTTTTCAATCTCCTCCTCTGGAATATGAGTTTTCATCTTTTCTGGTTAATGAAATTTCAGAGAAGGCAACTCTGTTTCTCTTTAGCATATCTGGTTTCTAGGAAAGTAAGGGAACTTGAGAGAACAGATTAATCCTGTGCTCGAGAGAGACAGGGGATTCAGAGATAACAGCAGGGTAGGGGAGAGGCCAGAGAGACCTTGCAACTATTTCTTTAGCCAAATTTCTGAGTGAAATAGTCTCGTTTCCTTCAGTCCCCCGTTTAAAATCTTATTTTCAGAAAGTTGCACATATTAAAGTAGGGTTGGTAGCTATGGATAGAGAAATCAGGGTAGTAATCAAGTGGCGTGAGACCTGCAAAAGAAGAAAAGAACATAGATTACACTGAGAATGAGTACATAGAAAAGAACTCATCTAAGCACTTTTCTCCACACCCAATTAAGTCAGTTTTATTTCTGAGAATAGACCAGTCCAATTAAACAGTTGAGTCTCATCTTAGGAGATGGTGGTGCAGATGGGTTCTCAAAGCTAGGTCTCTATATATGATGCAGGCAAACAAATCTTTATTAAGAGGCATTTCTATGGAAACAGAAAAAAAAAGACTAATGTCTGGAGTCATCTATAAACTAGTTTTTCAAGTCTGGAGGGCACTCAGTTGCAAAGATTTTTTTATCTGAGCTGAAGCATCTTCAGTTGGAGGAGGGCAGACAGCGGCAATCTGACAGATTTTCCTCGCAAGGAAGTGGTCCATGCACAAGCCATCATGGTGATTTCTCTGGAGTCTATTTATTACATGGGTGACCAGTTTCAGTTTGCAGGGCTTTAGGAAAAAGGCCATTTTAATTTTAGTAATTCCAAGTCAGAAGGGTGGGAGAGAATTTGAAAATGTTTGTTTGGAGATTCATAGCCCAATATTGGAGGAAACTGAATATTCAGGATTAAGTCCAGGTAATTTAAAAGAAAAAAAAACTCGAAAGCAAATGAATCAGGCTAGAATTTAGTAGCAAGTGTACTATAGTTTCTTTTCTTAGGTTCATTCTAAAATTAATTAATTTATTTCTTTAGTTTTAATTATACTTTAAGTTCTGGGTTACATGTGAAGAAAGTGCAGGTTTGTTACATAGGTATACAAGTGCATGGTGGTTTTGCTGCACCCATCAACCCATCATCTACATTAGGTATTTCTCCTAATGCTATCCTTCCCCTAGCCCCTGATTTCCCAAAAGGCCCCAGTGTGTAATGTTCCCTGCCCTGTGTCCATGTGTTCTCATTGTTCAACTCCCACTTATGAACGAGAATATGTGGTGTTTAGTTTTCTGTTCCTGTGTTAGTTTGCTGAGAATGATGGTTTCCAGCTTCATCCATGTCCCTGCAAGGATATGAACTCATCCTTTTTATGGCTGCATAGTATTCCATGATTTATATGTACCATATTTTCATTATCCAGTCTATCACTGATGGGCATTTGGGTTGGTTCCAAGTCTTTGCTACTGTGAACGGTGCCGCAATAAACATACGTGTGCATGTGTCTTTATAGTAGAATGATTAATAATCCTTTGGGTATATACCCAGTAATAAAATTGCTGGATCAAATGGTATTTCTGGTTCTAGATCCTTGAGGAATCGCCACACCGTCTTTCACAATGGTTGAACTAATTTACACTCCCACTAACAGTGTAAAAGCATTCCTATTTCTCCACATCCTCTCCAGCATCTGTTGTTTCCTTTTTAACGATTGCCATTCTAACTGGCATGAGATAGTATCTCATCGTGGTTTTGATTTACATTTCTTTAATGACCAGTTATGATGAGCATTTTTTCATATGTTTGTTGGCTGCATAAATGTCTTCTTTTGAGAAGTGTCTGTTCATATACTTTGCCCACTTTTTGATGGGGTTGTTTTTTTCTTGTAAATTTTTTTAAGTTCTTAAGGTTCTGGATATTGCCGTTTGTCAGAGGGATCAATTGCAAAAATTTTCTCCCATTCTGTAGGTTGCCTGTTCAATCTGATGATAGTTTCTTTTGCTGTGCAGAAGCTCTTTAGTTTAATTAGATCCCATTTGTCAATTTTGGCTTTTGTTGACGTTGCTTTTGGTGTTTTAGTCATGAAGTCCTTGCCCATGCCTCTGTCCTGAATGGTATTGCCTAGATTTTCTTCTAGGGTTTTTATGGTTTTAGGCCTCATGTTTAAGTCTTTAATCGATCTTGAGTTAACTTTTGTATAAAGTGTAACGAATGGGTCCAGTTTCAGTTTTCTGCTTATGGCTAGCCAGTTTTCCCCAATACCATTTATTAAACAGGGAATCCTTTGCCATTGCTTGTGTGTGTCAGGTTTGTCAAAGATCAGATGTTGTAGACGTGTGGTGTAATTTTGAGGCTTCTGTTCTGTTCCATTGGTCTATATATCTATTTTGGTACTAGTACCTTGCTGGTACCAAGGCTACAGTAATTACAAGTTTCTTTTTTTTCTGAAACAATTTTTCTCTCTCTGGTTTCCCAATTTTTACCAAAGATAAATTATTAGTAAGACAAATTTATTTGCAAAATGTTTCATCCTTGGCCTAATTATTTGCATACATCTTACAAGACTGGTGATTGTTCATAGAGTCTTTTTAAGCTGGCTTTGCTGGAACTTGTTCATCAGGAATTTCAGATTAGACTTTTAAAAGTCTCTCAAAGCTGGAAAGCCAAGCCAAGAATTTGACTTGCTCTCAAACTTTGTAATACCTTTATGAATTGGGTGAATACCTCTCTTCTTGAGATCCCCCAAAATATCTTCAGATTCCTGGGCCTGCCAGGAAGTGACATTCTTTACCCAACTCTAAGACAACCATGTGAGTCATACGTTTAAGGTATCAGGCCAGTTTTTCCCAAGGAGATTTTTAATGGCTCCATAAATTTAACTTTAATTTCCAAAGGCAGTCTGGTCATATCTGATAATATGACGTTCCAGTCAAAGCCTTGGTAAAATAACCAGTGTTTTCAATTATGTCCTCTTATAATAAAATAAAAGAGATTCTTATTAAACTTGTGTAAATAGCGTATTTCCATGAAATAAGAATACTCACAAACAGTTTCTGCTTCCGGAGGGATCAGGTAGAGTGAAAGGTAAATGTTGTAATTTTGCTCACAAAAGCATATTTTACAAAATTTCTGTAAAGCTATAGATAGCTGAAGAGAGAGACAGTGAGAGAGACAGAGAAAAGAATTGAGAACGTTTTAAACAAAAAAGTCATAAATATAATTTCATTCCTTCATCAGTTTAGTTCCATTTCATTAATTATTGTTTTGTTTGATATTGGGTTAGTGATTTTATGAGTCTATGTTCTTAAAATTAAAGTTCTGGAAATTTTGACCCAGTCTAATGACATAACCTCATAATTGTCAAAAACCTGTATTTCTGTATTTGTTACAGATTTTTTTCTATCCTTACTATGAACCTCCTTGAAGACAAAATACTTCAGGATTTGCAAAAAGCATTCAGAAAAAAAGAAAGTACCACAATAACGCAATTACTTATGGACAAGACCTAAAATGGCCATGGTTAAACATGCAATTAAAAATAAAATTTGGTTATTTTAGGTGTCTTACCACAATTTTATATAATAATTATAATTACGACTAATAACATATACCAAGGCATATCAAAATTTTAAGAATCTCAAACAAATTTGGAACACATATTCATAAACATTCATATAAATATAGCTCAAAGAAGAGTAAATCTGTCAATCTCAGTCAACTTTGACTACACACGATAAGATTTTCATCAACCTTTTATAGTGTCTTAAATTTTTTAATTCTTTTTCCCCCTACTGCTTATAATAATCTAATTTTATCTATACTATTGTATCTTTTTTTTTTATTTTGGAATAACTTTTAGATACCCTTTAACCTAAACAAAATTACTGTTATTTAACAAAAACCACATCCTCATACCGTATAACATTTTACTTTTCTCATACACTCTGTATACAGAACTGTTTCTTACATACAGTAGTTTTAATTATATAGATCTGGGGTCTTCAAACCCTGGGCCACAGACTGGTACCATGGCCTGTTAGGATCTGGGTGGGACTGCAGAGCAGGAGGTGAGTAGCCCGCAAGGGAGCAAAGCTTCATCTGTACTTACAGCCACTCCCCTTCACTCTCATTCTTCCCTGAGCTCTGCCTCCTGTCAGATTAGCATCAGCATTAGATTCTCATAGGAGCATGAAACCTATCGTGAACTGCACATGCGAAGAATTTAGCTTGCACGCTCCTTGTGAGAAGAATCTAGGTTGCACACTCCTTGTGAGAAGATTCCAGGTTGCAGGCTTCTCGAGAGAAGATCATGCCTGATGATGTATCACTGTCTGCCATCATCCTGAGACTGTTTAGTTGCAGGAAAACAAGGTCAGGACTCCCACTGATTCTGCATTATGGTGAGTCGTATCATTATTTCAATATATATTACAATGTCATAATAGAAATAAAGTGCACAATAAATATAACCCACTTGAATCATCCTGAAATCATCCCCACTGCCCCGGTCTGTGGAAAAATTGTCTTCCACAAAACCGGTCCCTGGTGCCAAAAAGGTTGGGGACCGCTGACATAGATTAGTTAAAATTTTCACTCATAGTAGCCTTAATTTCTAGTAAAACTGAGGAAGCAAATAATTTTAATTTTTAGACTTTATGTAAAACAATTTTTCAATGTGGAACAGTACATATTTACTAACAAGCCCAGATATATAAACTTAAACTTGTGTAGAATAAGTTTCAGTATTTTAACTTACTTGGAAAGGACTCAGACATTTCGTGATTGTCTATCACTTAATTTACACGACTTAAGATTGTATAACACTGAAAAGATTTTTTTAAATAATAGAAATTACAATGATTATTAGATTTGTATTCCATTATGTAATAATAATTTGGGGTTCAATCAAGTACTTTCTTATAAAGTTTTCTACTCTAGATTAATCTCAAAAATTGGGAAAAAAACTTATCTTATTAAAAGTGCATGAATAATGTTCATTTCAGAACAAAGTACTTAGTGATAACAGTCCTAAAGAAAGGGATATATAATCAAACCTAGTTAACCATTCTTCCAAATAAGTTTGAAATAACAATCCAAATAAATTATTTGTTTTGTTTTTATATTTTCATAAGTGTTTCAAAATCATGCTATTTATTAATTTGCTACCCATTTGAACCATGGTTTATTTGTATAGATTCTTATTCTCTTCATTTATTTCCCAAGGAGTTTTATTGCCACATTTTAGCTTATGCTTTCACTATTACACTAAGATTATTAACGTCTTAATCATATTTATCACCTGTAATCCACTTTTTTCTTGAAGAGCTGCTTTCAAGAATCTTCCAACTTCCTGCTTAAATCTATAGATATTATTAATTCTGTTTACTGTACAGTTATATCTTGATTTTTTTTTTTTTGCATTCCTGGATTAACTTCACTGTTTCTTCAATCCCATAGTTTTTTGTTTTTTGTTTTTTTCCTTGAATTTTCTGGACCACTTCTCCCACCCTTTTATGTTTTCAAAAAAAAAAAATCACATGGGAAGTACAATTTTCAGAGCTTTGCTTACTTAAAATTTTAACAATTTGCCTTCATACTTTAAAATTGGGGTGGGGGCTGTGTTAGGGAGGGTCCAAAAAGAAGAAGAAAATCACATCAGCTATTCAAAAAATAAAATAATGTCAAAAAAGTATGCATTACTGAAAAGGCAAATAAAAAAAAGAGAGATGATAGAAGTAGTAACATCAGTAAGGAGATATCATCTCTAGGGCTCTGAGGTAGCAAAGGATGCTCAACTGGCAGCTCAGGAACTCTGAGAAGGAGCCTCATAGGGTTAATCCCAGACCTCAGGAACTTAAGAGAGGTCCAGCCTGTGAGTAAGCGCGTGTACGAAGGGATGCAATAAGACTGGGTCTGGAAGTGGTGGAAAAAATGCAAACAAAAAGCTGTGCTATGGGGAGAAAAAGCACAGTTGGGGATATGTAGGTAGGAACATTAATCAAACAGGAAAAAGCAGTACCCTTTGTTATATATTTGCATGTGTGTTTGTGTGTTTGTTTTTGGCAGGTGAGTCTCCCTCTAGCATCCTGTATTGTGAGAGATTAACAAAGAATCCAGGTGGCAAGGGAGGAATATGATTTGCAAGTCCTTGTCCCAACATCATAAAGCAGAGCATAGAATAATGGCTTCTGAAACAAGAAACTTAGGTTTCCTCCGAATTTTAAAGGGCTTATTGCAATCACTCATGGTGGGAAGATCATCCCAGTGAAATCTCATTTCTTTGTGGTAAACTTTTGTGGGAGGAAATTACTGTTCTTTCTTTAGTTGTTGGAAGAATTTTCCCCATCTAGAATTATTTTTTACTTATCCTAAGTATTCTAAAATTTATATTTAAATTTATAATAAAATGTAGAATAATTTTAATATTATTTTGAAATTGGGAAATTTTAGATTTTATGGATAATTTATTTTTTCCCATTTTTCTTTTCTCTCTCTTTTCTTTTCTCTCTTTTCTATTAGTTAAATATCAAGCTTCCTGGATTGATGTGTTTTGTTTATTTTGCTGTCATATTTTCGATTTCTCTCTCTCTCTCTTTCTGTGCGTGTGTGTGTGTGTGTATGTGTGTTTAAGAGACAGGGTCTTATTCTGTTGCCCAGGCTGGAGTGCAAGGGCACAACCATAGCTCACTGCAGCCTTGAACTCCTAGCCTCAAGTAATCCTCCCATCTCAGCCTCCCAAATAGCTAGGACTACCGGTGCATGCCCCCATGCCTGGCTAATTGTTTAGAGACAGGGGTCTCACTATGCTGCCCAGGCTGGTCTCAAGATCCTGGCCTCAAGTGATATTCCTGTCTCAGCTTTCCAAAGTGTTGGGATTATAGGCATGAGCCACTGCTGGGCTTGGCCTCTGTTTCTTTTTGATGAGTGCATATTCTGGATTTTCTTCAATTTAACCTTTAGGATTCCCTCAGAATATTTTATTTCCATCCAATCACACGATTTTTCCTTGTTTTCTGATTGCTTATATTTACTGACAGCCCTTTTTTTAAAAAAAAAAAAACCTTACTATTTGCTTATTTTTGTTTATTTTAATTTCTTTCAGGTGATGCTCAGGATTCTTACATGTTTTGTTTGATCCACAAATAATTAATTTTTTTCTTTTCAAATTTTTCTGTTTATTCATGTTAGACCATTTCTTTTGTATTCTTAATGCTCCTAAAATGTCTAGTGATCCTTATTTAGCCATTCATGTTTTAAAATAAAGAACTGAGTCAATTAACATAAGTAACTGATATGGATATCCTCTTCTGTTGTGAATTTTAGCTTCATATCCTAATTATCTTCCATAAAAGGATCACACTCTGGGAACCAGTAAACTTGTCTTTAATATGTGTGTAGAAAGTAGGCTAGGACCTCTCTCACTAAATGCCGGTATGTAGAGGATGATATTCTTGCACGCCAACATCAACACTAAAAACCTCAACTATTCCCAGGCAGATCATCATACTTTTTTAGAAAAGCACCATCTGTTTTTTTTGTTCTGTATGTATGCCAGGTTTCCAATCACTCTCAACAACTGAGTTTTCGAGAGCAGTGTGTAGAGGAGTGGTCCTTACTGGGAAATTTCTTCACAGGCATTTCTTCAGATAACCTTCCTGTTTTTGGTCGTATTACCCACTTCTATTCTTTGTTTTGTAATCTCTGTTTGGAGTCATTGGGAAGCAATATTGGATAAATCAGCTCTTATATTCACTATAAACTTCTGAACTGGTTTTGAATGTTGACAAATATCCACGAAGTGCTATCTCTCAGTATCCTCCTAGGGGCTTTTCATATGTTAGAAATGCATTTCTAGACCTCACACAGGATGCAACCAGAAATCCTTCCCCGCTATGCCCTTGGCAACTGAGGATGGATAGATAACAGAGCTCTGCCCATTATGAGGAAGGCAGGAGTCTGAGAGTGGAACTTCTGGGAAAGGTTGTACTTTATTGATAAAATGGAACAGATTCAGGTAACTCATTATCCCTTCCTCTCTCCCTTCCTCCCTCCCTCCCTTCCTTTCTTCCTTCCCTAAAGGGAAATTAAATTCAAAGAAACAGAAACCATTTTAGAACCATGAAAATTAAAGCAAAAATTCTGAGGATGGCAGAGCAAACAAGGAGCTGAGACTCTGAAGTCATTGTTTGTTGAGCAACCACAGTAACCATCAACTGCCTACCTTCACTCTTATTAAGAAAGAAAAGCAAATCCATATTTGATTAAGCTACTGTTAACTTGGTTTGCTCTATAACTGGTCAAATGCATTTTTAACTGTTACCAGCCTGCTCCTAGTCCTTCCCAATGTCAGCATGTTTGCTCTTTGATATGAAGCTATTCTGTTTAGAACTTGTCTACTACTATTCAAAGGTGGCATTGTGAGAAAAAAAAAGTCATACTTCTGCTTGGTCTGCCACAGAAAGCCAGAAGGTTTAAAATTTCATAGGAGCACACTTTTGCCAAAGGAAATGGACATGACAATAAGCATTATTTATTGGAAATAAAAAAATCAACTAGCAGTTGAATATCCATTATGTATAATAATCTGTATTAGAAAGCAAAACTATAAAAATTAAAGCATTTCCTATGTATTAAAAATGTTTAGGGACTGAGATAGGATAACTGTATATATGTCTCTCTCTCTATATAAGACATCTATATATCTATGTGTATATATATATAGGATATCTATAGGATATATATCTATCATCTATCTAATAAGATGTGAACTAAATGAAAAAATCAAATAATCATGCCTAATATTAATATGGCCTAATATTATCTAGGGTTCATTGTGTGGGACAGAGTGGGGTTGGAGTGTGTGGTGGTATGGAAAAGAATTACTGGGGTTGGTGATACATGAGTTGAGAGCTGCATTTTCCAGACAGAAAAGCCAAAGGAGGATAATTCAGGAACACAGTCAAACTGTTGCAAAATAATATTGTTAAATCAAAATATTTGGGAATTGGAGTGTAAGGATTTTTATCTGATATAAGTTCTCTGGGTTGTTGGGTTGTTTCATTATGCAGCCAAATGGGAAACCACTACAGAAGGAGAATGGCATGGTTGTATTTGTGTTTTGTAAGGACTACTGTGACAGCATGGAGGGTTATATATTGCAAGTGGGCAAGGCTGTGAACAAGGAAATCAGCTTGGGTTAAATTCAAGTTTGAATGTTTCTTGCCATTTTCTTGGCCAGTGGTTCTCAACCAGGAGCAATTTTGCACCCTGGGGAGTATTGGCAATCTCTGGAGACATTTTTATAAGTCACAATCTAATAGTGTAATGGGTTTGTTACTGAGATCCAGTGGGTAGATGATGATACACAGGTCAATACTCCGCCCCCAAACAAATTATCCCACCCTAAAGGGGAGGCTGTTGGCAGACTCTGACATAGGCAATGTGATAGTCACAGATAATAATAGAGAATGTTATGACAGGGAACAAAATCACTGACAGTGTGTTTATTGAGGGAATTTGGTCAAGGAAGGAGTTCTGGATACCACACCTAAATATATATTGCCAAAGGAAGACAGTAGAAGGAATATCAAGAAAGAACAAGATGGGGAAATCAAAACTAACAGACTTCTCAAAAAATGCTGCTTCAAACACTAGAGAGACGAAAAAAACATGCTATATATTCCCATTAGGTTGGTGAACTTTGAACTGACCAATGATTTGCCTTAAAGCAAGTTTAGTAGGCAGTTAAAACCAAATGTAATGGTCAGGGGAATGGGTGAGGAGTTAAATAAGTATGAGCACTATGAAGGAGCTTCAAAAGGTTTACAGAAAAATGGAATTAAAAGTAAAATAAAAATACAGACTTTATTTCTCAACAGAAGCTCCATCAAAATCAAGACAATTTTGTAAGTGATGATACCCGCCATTTAGTCCATCCTTAAAGAACTGAAGGTCCTGGGAATTTAACCATGTCAATGTAGCCTTTTTTACATTATTAACTGCAAAAGGGTGCCCTTTTCCAACAAAGACCAGAAATAGTTGGAGGAAGAAACTACACGAGTTTCTGTCATTCCAGGGAGAGGGAATGGCAAGGGCAACAGCACTAAGATAAAAGGATCCTTTGTGTTCCCAACTGTCTTTAAATTTTCTTCTGGCTTTTCATCTAGCACTACACTTGTCTAGTTGTTGGAAACTTCAAATCATTTTTGAAAGAAAAATGAATGTTCATTGCATACTGAACATATCTAGGAATTAAAATCTCTAATTTATGTATGATTATCAGTTACGTTGGTTAGAACACGATGCTTAAATATAAGAAGTTTCAGGTTTGGTCTTTGCATGAAACCACGATCATTTTCTGGTCACTCTCTGCACTGTTGACACTGTCCTTAAAATACACCCTAATGATTGTAACAGGGAGTCACCAAGAGTGTTGGCTTGGTGCAAATACTACTACCACCACTGAAAGAGGCAATTCATATTGTAAGCCATTCTCATCTTGACTCAATAACATTACAGGCACACAAAGGAGATACTATATTAGCATACTCAACTTCAGAATCTGCACTAATTTTTTATCATCATTTATTCCATATCAAAAGTAGTTTAATGGTGGTTTACACTAGAACTAAGAATTATATTGGTTACTTGGCTCCTTATCAGGTAGTTATGTTGATAAATGAAATTATTTCTTTCCATTGATATATTCTACTTTATCACAAACATTGTTATTTATTTGATAAGATTCTATGTGCAAGATGTATAATGTGGTAGCTAATACATAGCTGGCCCTTAATGATAATAATATTATTATGAATCCAAGCTCCAGAGAGCAGAATTTCTGCCTCTTTTATTTTCTGTTAACTGAGTTTCAATTGCATAGTAGGTGCTCAATACATAATTGTTGAGTGATTGAATACACAAATGAAAAATAATAGCTAATATTTGAAGACACAGACATAAAACATACAAATATAGAATAGTTGAGATTACCATTTTTAAAGAATGAATAATTTTAAAATTAAAAATATAATCATTATGCCAAAAGGAAATGGTAAAGCTGTATGAGAAATTCCATTCTATTAAGCAAAAATAATTATTAGCTATAATTAATTGAATGTTTATCATGTTCCAGGTATAGTGTAATGTGATTTACATAACTGAAACTCTCACAATAATCTTTCAAGTTGGCATTATTATCTCAGTTTTACAAATGAGAAAATACATTGAAAAGGTTAAACTTTGTGCACGAAGGAAATGAGTTTTATGATGTCCAAGTCATTCCTAAGTACAATAACCTGGTGTTTTCTTCTGTATTAAACCTTCTCAATGACCCAAAGACTCCATCCTCTTTTTCTGGGAACTTACGAGTCCTAGCTCATAGTATGGAAGTAGGAGGGTGGAAATTCAGGGCAATTAGAAGATTCATTAAAATCTCGGGGCACAAATACATACCCTTAAGTTAGACCACCAAAGCAAGATGACCAGCCAGCTTTTGCTAAAAACAGCTAATTCAGCACCTCAGTAAAACATATTGATAGGCTCATTGGAAAACGAGGAGTTGGTTTTCACATTCTAACCCATCTTCCTGGATGAATGTTCTGCAGTCTCTATTGGGCT
This sequence comes from Pan troglodytes, assembly GCF_028858775.2. NCBI lineage: Eukaryota > Metazoa > Chordata > Mammalia > Primates > Hominidae > Pan > Pan troglodytes. The sequence continues at coordinate 173,770,376 of NC_072401.2, forward strand.
TATGAACTCCTCAGACTGGCACTTGTAGAGCCAGTTTCCCTTTTCTCCACACTCTTCCCACTTCTAATCCCATGAAAATGCTTCCTTTTCCTTCCTTACAACTCTAACCCAGGTTACCTTCCTCTAGGATCCAGGAATCCTGCCTGGGTACTTTGACCACTTTCTATGCTCTTTCCAATCCATAGCTATAAAGTAGACTATAAATTCAGCTTTTCTCAGAGCCTACTGTTTTGAATAGCAAACACTCATTGGGGAGCCTAATACTGAAACTCACCTATACGTTTCTTTGCATTACTGTTCTAACATTCTAATTCTCACTCAGGAGATTTGGATTCTGCTGACAAGAGAGAGAGAGATGTATTAAAAAGTGCAAAAAATAAATGCTTACTGGTATCTTATTTTGCACTTATTCAAGATCACCTACATTTCTCTGAGGTCAATTGCAGACATGCCATTCAAACTTAATAAAAATCTGCAGTTCATAAAACCATTTAATTTGCCTCTTTTTTTGTAATTATTTTGGTATTATCTAGAGACAGTCTTTGTTTAAATTTGTAATTTAATATACTCTTTGAATATTTTGAGATTTTAATTTATTTTAAAACAATTTATATTAACATTTATTTTAACTTATTTTACTTGATTCTAACTTAAATTAACAATTATATATTGGCTGATGATTAAACATCAGTAATTTACTTCATTATTTGTTTATTTTTATACCTTTTGAAAATAATTCCTAAAGTATTTTAAAGTGAGTTGAAATAAGACACAAAAAATCAAAACCAGGTTTAAAATTAAAAATATAATTAAAAAGAATAGACAATACTGAACAAATCCTAGTCTTGAGTTTCTGAGAAATCATGGTAAAAAGAAAGCATTATAAACTATACAGTTCTTATTGTTTAATTAAAAGGAATATATCTGTTTTATAAAAGGTGAAAAAAAGTCCTGACTTTGGAAAATATTAATGAAATATCTTCTCTATGAAAACTTCGGTTGTAAGCAGTAGTTTGCAAAATAATTAAGGAAGAATTTCTACATGGTCTTGGGGAATATATAACCCAGTGGAGATTTACTAAATTTATTCTAATGTAATTTATTTAAAAATAGAAAGCTAGGATATGTCTTCACCAGCAGCTTCTCAATGCTACAGATGCTTATTAACTCTCTTATTTCTTACCCAGATAACAATTTCAATGACAAATTAATGTAGCTCAACGTGAAGAATTCAGTTGATATAACTTTATACATGAGAGCCATTCAAATGAAAAGAGGACTGTCTAGCTGGTCTTTTAGGCCAAGAGTTGTGACCCCTCAAAGACATTACTCTGATGTTATCTTAATTCTAGCCATAACATTTTGTACTTAGTGTGGATGATGTCAGGTGTTTTACTGAGAGTAGTTGGCTCACAGGAACAATTGAGAGGTATTTCCACACCTAATAACAAGGCCAAGTATTCAACACCAGAGATGTCAGAGATGTCAGGCACCTGAGCTGCAGACAGAGCTGAGCTGCCATGTGTCAGCTAAAGCAACAAGAGGCCAACATGAGAGTAAACAGCGAAGACCTTAATAATTGTTTACTGCAAGAGCATATTCAAGAGTTTAACACTAGAGAAAGTGGTGATTCTCTCTGTTACATTCTTACTCTGACACTTCTCGCCAGGGAATGATGCTCCCATAGAGGGTCAGATAGATCGGGGGAGGTCACCTCACTGTCATGGGAACTTGGAACACAAGGCTCCTGCAGTTTAATGGACTTGGGGCCTAAGAAGAGGGAGAGATGTAGGGTTAGGAGTGGAAAAGTACTGATTATTGAGTCGGAGTGATGGGGAAAGTATCTTCAAAGTTTCCCTCTCTTCAGCAGAGGAACCTGAAGAAGACCTCTGGTCAACGCCTAAGATAAGGAGACCTAGGAATAAAGGTTCATGGGCTAGGAAAACAAATATACATAAAAGTATGGTTGGCCAGGGGACACTGTGTCCTTGTTGCAACTCCTTCTAGAGAGACTGCAATGCACCCACCGGCTAATCACCCAGTGTGGTATGGGGAGGCCAGCTTTCCCTCATGAGACCTGCCAGGTAAATTCTTCAGAGTTGCTGATGACCAGGCCTGAAAAACCACACATAGGTTTTTAACCGGAAGCCAGAATTTTTAGGAAGTAGCTACTGCTCTTACATGCTAAGGCTGACGATTTTATGTTGTATTAATCTAAAAGCTGATTTGAATTATTTCTGCAAGACGGATTGCTACCAGACACTATGTGAGTCTAAAAGCATTCATAAAACATAGGTTTACTATGTTTAATGTTATCTTAATGGAACTATATATATATTTTATAGTATTTTATAGTTATAAAGGGATCTACAGTCACTCGTTGCCTATTCTCCAGTTATATCAGCCCTTGCCCTGAATAAATCCTATTACAGCAATTTAAGATATACACACAATCTATCTGTAGACAACTTTACTTTTCCCTGCAGTCTGCTAGAGAAACAGGTACAATTCTGGCTTCATCTTGAGAACAGCAGGATTTAGATAAGCTTTATGGAGGCTGAGAGTTCCTCTGTAGCCTGTGAGATTAGCAGTAGGCTAAAGAGGATATCTGTGCTAGAAGAAAAGGAATCTTCTTTCTGGAAAGCAGTCCTATACAAAGTTACCGTGATCTGACCTGGAGTCTCATTTTCAAAAGGGAGGCTTGCCTGACATTCCTAGCCAGTTGGCATTAGCCTGATCCCCTCTTGGGCCTCCATAGTCCAATTATCCAAAAGCAGATACTTCGGGGCTACACCAAAAACTAGGACAGGTTTTTGTTTTTTTCTTTTCTTTTTCTCTTTTTTTTTTTTTGAGACCAGTCTCGCTCTTTTGCCCAGGCTGGGCTGCAGTGGCGCAATCTCCGCTCACTGCAAGCTCCGCCTCCCGGGTTCACGCCATTCTCCTGCCTTAGCCTCCCGAGTAGCAGGGACTACAGGCGCCCACCACCACGCCTGGCTAATTTTTTTGTATTTTTAGTAAAGACGGGGTTTCACCCTGTTACCAGGATTGTCTCGGTCTCCTGACCTCGTGATCCGCCCGCCTCGGCCTCCCAAAGTGCTGGGATTACAGGCGTGAGCCACCGTGCCCGGCCTGGGGCAGGTTTTTATTGAAATTTATTCAGAGCCATTGGTGGAAAAAGTCCCTGTGAATGTTTATTAATCCAGAGTTTAATGTCAAAGTTTACTAAGACAGAGAGGTAAGAGGACTTGGTAGTTAACTCAAGAAACATCGACTTAAATTAAAGGGAAAAAAAGTGCTTACTGAAAGATGAGATAAATCAGCGTCTGGAAATTCAGAGGGAAACAAGGTTGTAGTAAATTGGAGGCTAGGAAACAAAAGTAGTACATTAAATGGGGATTGAATTATAAAGCAGCAAGAAACAGCTGCTTTTTCATTATTTGAAATAATGAAAAAGATTTGAAAGATTATTTGAATAATCTTTATCTGTATCTGAGTACAATCTTCTACGTCATCTGTATTTTAGATCTATGAGTTTTAACCATATCTAGCTGGAGACTCTGGCTATATCCTATAAATATTTGCATATATTAGTCATAAGAGTGGGTTGATAGTCATGGCTAATGAGTAGAAAAACTCCCTCATGACAGATCAAAATGCTAAGCCCTTGCATTGCATATTTGTGGCATGCAAATTCATACTACCTTGAAACGTAGAAAACTCATGCTGAAAATAGGTCCAGAACAGTGAAACCTAAAAGATCCTGGTAGATATGGATGTGAAACTGTTTCTGGGAATACCTCCACAACTGATGAATTCCATAAAAAACAACTGCTGTAGGTATTCTAAAATTTACAAAGCTCATATAGAAACAAATTGCCTTGAAAAAGTCAACAATTACAAAAACAGTCATAAATAGTCACATGGATTATACAATAGGAAATGCAAATAGATTGCCAATAAATGAAATTTAAACGTTCAAAGGGAAAAAAAAGAAGAAAAAGAAACCTAATGTGAATGTCAGATCATTATTAAACAGAATAACAAATTTATAAAAACAATTGAGTAGGAATTCTAGTAATACAAATATGATCTTTAAAATAAAAAAAGAACATATGAAGGGTTCAACATGAGACTCAATAGAGTAAATGACATAACTAATGAATTGGAAGACAGATCTGAGGAAGTATAAAATAAAGATATAAAGACACGGAAGACATGAATTAGAAGTTAAAAGTGAAAGAGAAGTAAATGAAATGCTCCAAAATCCCACTAGTGAGAATTAGTAAAGAAGAGAATAGAGCAAATAAGAGTGAGAAAATATTTACGGAGACAACATAAAGTTTTTTTTTAATTATAGAAACTGATACGCTCTCATATTTAGGAAAAACACTCTGTCCCAAAAAGGATAAATACAAGCAAAGCCACGTGTTGGCACCTTATGGTGAAATTGCATTGCATTGATAATAATCAAAGAAAAAAAAGAGCTTCTAAAGAGAAAACACAGATTATCTACAAAAAGTTATAAAGGGGCATCAATTTTTTATTAGTAAACAATAGATTCTTAAATATGATGAAATAATTCCTTTAAAGTGCTCAACTAAAGAACTGTCAACTATATGAGAAAAACTCATTCAAAAGCAAACATGAAATAAAGAATTTTTTGAGACGACAAAATCATAAATGTTACATGTTGAAATAAGCAGCATGCAATTGCATCTACATGTTCAATAGAGAACAAGAAAAGAGTGAGCAAAATAATGTTTAAATTATTTGGTATTTGGTAAACTTGAATATAAATCATAAATTTTTAAAAAATGCTAAAAGTTTGAGAACATTATAATATGGAATTGTAAAAATGAAAGTTGGTGCTGATACTTTGGAAAAAATTGGCAATAGTAAAGTTAAAGATTAATATATCTTTCAAACTACAATGTAACTTCTTGGTCTATTTGGGTGTTAAACACAGATGTGACTAAGAAACCTCTACATGTTCCAGATAAAAGAAAATGACACAGCAAAAGGGTTCAGAGAGTGGCTTAGATAAGCAATAGTAGGTAATGAGTTCTTGTTTTCTGAGGCACGACTCAAGCTCACTTTTTAATTTTCTATTCAACAGTAAAAATACAGTTTGGTAATATTTTGCATACAAAATTTTAAGGGTCAAAATTGTAAAATCTACCTCAGGTTTCCAGGGGAGAAGCTCTAGAATAGAGGGTTTAGTGATTTTGCATACAGGTTGCCTGTAAAATCCTGTTAAGTAGAGAATCAACTAAAATATCTTTGTGATAGGTATTATGTATTTCTGAAACTCTTTAATCTATGTAATAAACATGTCCATCCATCAGATTGGAATTGATATCCTAGGTAATAGATACTTTTTCTGTAAGAATTCTATTTTGTTTTGGAGATTTTGTGCTATATTGGTACTAACATGTCAAAGGAAATATAGAACCCTCTTGAGAACTAATGAAATCAATTGAATATGACAGGAAATTATCTATTTCCTGGATGAGTGCTGACCCTCCAAGAAAATCTAAAGTCTTTAAATCAATATTAAATACTAAAATAAATAAGACTCTGTGAAGTATTGGAGCAGTACAGTTAAATATATTGTTGATCTCTCCAACTAAAATCAAAGAGACATCTCTAAAAAAGGCAGACCACAGGCCAATAGTGAACAAAAAAAGGGACCAACTATAGTGAATAATGTATCATAGGGTGGATATAAGAATATTATTTTGTTAAATATCACTAGTCATTTTGTGTTTTTGTTTGTTTGTTTGTTTTTGAGATGGAGTTTCACTCTTGTTGCCCAGGCTGGAGTGCAATGGCACGATCTTGGCTCACCGCAACCTTTGCCTCCCGGGTTCAAGCGATTCTCCTGCCTCAGCCTCCCTAGTAGCTGGGATTACAGGCATGTGCCACCACGCCCGGATAATTTTGTATTTTTAGTAGAGACTGGGTTTCTCCATGTTGGTCAGGCTGGTCTTGAACTCCCGACCTCAGGTGATCTGCCCGCCTCGGCCTCCCAAAGTGCTGGGATTACAGGCATTAGCCACTGTGCCCAGCCGATATCACTAGTCATTTTGAACAACTATATGGGTTATGGCTTCTCAGGTCTTATACAAATGACTATCCTTTGTGTTTTGACTTCTTTACTAGAAGGTGGAGATATCACAAAACCTGTATGTAGTAGAAATATTTTCAAACAAAATCAGATAACTTATTATTCCTCCAGTTCCTGTGAAAGACATTGGGTCCTCACAAACACTGCAAAAATTAGTAGTAATGTTTAACAAGGACTACCTGAATTGTGACATCTATTCTGCTTGTATCTGTAAAACTAATTGGCTATTGGTTCTAATAAGGAGTCACCATGGAATACTATGCAGCCATAAAAAATGATGAGTTCATGTCCTTTGTAGGGACATGGATGAAGCTGGAAACCATCATTCTCAGCAAATTATTGCAAGGACAAAAAACCAAACACCGCATGTTCTCACTCATAGGTGGGAATTGAACAATGAGAACACATGGACACAGGAAGGGGAACATCACACACCAGAGCCTGTTGTGGGGTGGGGGGAGGGGCGAGGGAGAGCATTAGGAGATATACCTAATGTTAAATGACGAGTTAATGGGTGCAGCACACCAACATGGCACATATATACATATGTAACTAACCTGCATGTTGTGCACATGTACTCTAAAACTTAAAGTATAATTTAAAAAAATAGTAAGCTGGTGTAAACAGATGTCTGTTTGGTTCATTAATCATTTCTAAGTAAATTACATTGACTTTTCAATACCATTTGCCTACTAAATCTTTCTCAGAATAGTAACATGGATACTGTCACATGGAAGAAAAGTAGGTTTTTAGTCAAGGATCTAGTAGTTACATAAGTATTCAAAGTCCAGCAACTTCAAGTAGCTACCAAATATTCCTACTTATTCATGCTCTTTATTACTCTGGGGAAACAGTTAATGTAAACTGTCAGGGTATGTGTTTGAAATAGTAGCACCTATATTTAAATTTACAAACTTTACTTTAGATAGTTCATTTTGTGTGTCTAGGAAAATAAAACATATAAGTGTCATTGCAACCATCACTGAGGTTCTAAGTGAGCCCCTCATCAGTTAGCATTTTTCACAAGTTGTGCAGAATAAGAAAGAGAAGAAAAGTCTTGCACTAGGTAGGGTTCTCTCTATAATAATAACCAATAGGTATAAAGAGATTTACTATAAAGAGTTGGCTCACATGATTATGGAGGCTGAGAACTACCAGAATCCAAGGTCAGAAAGACCCAGGAGAGCCAGTGGTTTAGTTCCAGTCTGAAGACAGGAGACTGATGTCTTTAAGCTTAAACAGTGGGGAAGTCAAAATTCCTTCTTACTCAGCCTTTTTGTTCTACTGAGTTTTTCAATTTATTGGGTGAGTAAAGCAGAGCATTCTTCTGTCCACATATTAAAATGCCAGTCTCATCCAGAAACACCCTCACAGATATACCACACAATTTTTGATCAAATGACTGGGTACCTTGTGGTTCAATCAAGTTGACACATAAAATTAACCATTACAAGTATCAGGGGGAAAAGGAAAGCGGAGGTGCAATAGAAATTTGAATTTGGGGCTGGGTGCTATGGCTCATCCCAGCACTTTGGGAGGCTGAGGCAGGCGGAACACCTGAGGTCAGGAGTTTGAGACCAGCTTGACCAACATTGTGAAACCCCATCTCTACTAAAAATACAAAAAATTAGCCGGGCATGGTAGCATGCGCCCATAATCCCAGCTGATCGGGAGGCTGAGTCAGCAGAATTGCTTGAACCGAGGAGGCAGAGGTTGCAGTGAGCCAAGATGGCACCACTGCACTCCAGCCTGGGTGACAGAGTGAGACTCCATCTCCAAAAAAAAAAAAAAAAAAAAGATATTTGAATTTGGGAACTTTGGGTTTTATGAAATTCTCATTGACTTTTTGAGAATTCACTGAATCAATCAATGAAAGTATCAGAGATTTTGTCTCTTTTAGTTCTAAGGCTCTCATCAATGAAGAATTTTGTTAAAGCCAAAAATACCAACATGGACCATTATAATTTTTTTTTCTTGCATAAAAGAATTGTACTCAGTCAAATGTAGCAAGTATTGTAATTGAAATGAGTGTATATGAAATGACAACATTCACAGCAGAGACTTGGAATGGTCCTCGAATTGGTTGTCCTCAGAGTTGTCTAAGAGTTGACAGAGAGAAGAAAATATGATGAAGCCTTTTCAACAGATGAAACAAGATAATAGCATGGCCCAGTATGTGACACAGGGCCATTTGTTAGCCATTCATCTGAAACATGACTAAAATAATATAAACAGTAGTCTGAATGACCCAGTTGTAAAGTTGTGAATAACTATGTCAACAAAAATTTTTGCATTCTCACAGACAAACCACTAAATAAAGACAAATGTCAACCTCTCAGCAATTGCCTTTCAGTTATGAAGAATAAATGGCTCTGGATAGAAACAATTTAAATGGCTGTAAAACTGATTAACCACATGGCTGAGAAACAGAAAGCAAAGCTCCCATTTGTTGCTTGGCTGGAACATCCCAAGGCAGATGAAATTTGCAGGCCCAGCACAAAAGGCCTCTTAGGGACATGATGGATCTTAGTCCATTGGCTTCACTGGTTAAAATGTAGCATACAAATCTTGATGGGATCTCAAGAAAAACAGTCAAAAGGGAAATAAAATGCTTATAAGTATGTAATTTTATTAAAACAAGTTGTTACTTTTATAAAAGACTTCTGAAATAAAGAACTTGTCAAATAAAGAGAATGATGAAACTTAACAGCTAAAATTTGATCATTGATTGGTGAGCTGTTCCTGTCTCTGGGAAGGTAAAACAGAATATTCTCTTTCTTTTATGAGTTATCTTGGACTTTAGAACTTTTAGAGGTTCCCCTTTATCTTTTCTTTTTTGGTTATTTTGGAAGGCAAGGCTTATAAAAATATAAAACCTTTTTTGAGCGATGTTATGAGATGGGCTCAATGTTGGATACAGCTAAGGCAAGAATAAAAATGTTAGATTATCTTTTCTCTTTTTTGAATAATTTAATGAAGATGTGAATTGTTCTCAACAGCTGATCATATGAGATAAGGAAATAAAACGTGGTTAAAAATTATCGGAGGCCATCAGTATAGCTATCATTACATCTGATGTTGCATCAAAAATCTTTTAAAGAAGATAGGATGAACTGTGGAAAAACCTGTTTGGAGAAAGTGATAATAGTACTTTCACAATATTTAGTTAGTCAGTAGCATATTTTAAAAATTAAAGAAAAAAGTGCACATATTTCAGGATGTGCTATATTAGCCAACAAGCATTTTCTGCCAAGAATCTTCCTAGAGAGTTGTCAGAGAAATCTAACCTTACAAAAGCTGCCAGTTATTTACAAAACAGTGGCTTAAACCTACAGGATACCTTGGTTGTACAGAACAGACTCCAGATTACTATTAATAAATGCTTTCTATGCTGAATTCCATATGATCAAAGGAATCAGACACATGTTTTGCTGATTGCTGCATACCTACAGAAAGGATATCTTTCTGTTAAATGTTGCAGATTTGGATGATACATTTGATTCTCTGGATATACTGACACCCATAACTCCTAAAAGAAAACATCAGGACTGCTGTTCATTATGAAGCAACCCTTATGTTCTGGGCAGAACCCACGGAAGAGAAAAGAAAATGGAGCTAACAGTTCATTTGTTTTCTTGCCTTGACATTTTTCAAGGAAACATTAAAAAAAATTTTAGGAGTAGTAATCTCACTTAATTTTGGCAGGATATATTCCTATACTAAGCTTTCCTCTTGGTGGTTGGAAGTCCCATTTGGATCTTCAAAGAACCCTCTTCACAGGCAATCAGCATCATTAGATAATCACTCAAGGAATTTTGTTTCAGCAGCAAAAGAAAATTTCCAAGTAAAATTACTTAGGAGAACTCTGGAATAAAATAAATTGAGGTTTTCTCATATTTTAATTTTTCTAAAAACATATTTGTAAGAACTTTCACTTTTTGGCAATAATACAGAATGACCACCCAGCCTGGTCTTACAAATTTATACTATCAAAGATGGAGAGGAATGATGCAAATAGCATCTATGTTCATGTCAATACCACATGATTAAGTAAAGTGAACATCTTTTGAAATCAGAATATTGTTTTCTTTTAGATTTCTGATAAATTATTTTTAGCTTTATTTTATTTTGAAGTTTTACTAAACATTAAAAAATCAGTACAGAAAAGATGAGCTTAAGTTAATTGAATGAAATAATTTTACTGACATTTTTCTGTATGATATGAGAAACTTAGCACTTTACCCCTTCTTTTGTACAAATTTTTACTATAATTTAAAATTTGAGATTTTAGATTTACATTCCTATTCACTATGAATTTTTATTTTAATGATTATTTTTTGAAATTGCATTTTTACAACTACAGTGAGATACTTGGGGGTAATTTTCTATTTTAGGTTTTCTGCTAACTGTTCATTTTTAGTACTAATATACATTTTATTTTTTGGAGCAGTTTTAGGCTCACAGAAATATTGAGTAGAAGGCACAGAGACTGCATACATACCTGCTGCCCCTACAGCTGCACAGACTCAACTCTTACATTATCATCATTCTTCACCATAGTGGTACATTTGTCATGTTTGATAAACCTATAATTAACACATTATGATCAATCAAAGTCCTTAGTTCACATGAGGTTTCACTCTGGGTGTTTTATGTACTATAGGCTTGCACGATGACATGCACACACTATTAAAGGATGAGACTAATTTCACTGCCCTAAAAATCTTTGCCATCCATTCATCCTCCCTGTGCAACCCCTGGAAACCAATAATCTTTTAACTGTCTCCTGAGTTATGTTTTTTCCAAAATGTCATATCCATCCAGTATTTAGCCTTTTCAGATTAGCTTCTTTCACTTAGCAATATGCATTTATGGCCTCTCCATATCTTTTCATGGCTTGATAGCTCACCTCTTTTTAGCTTAATAATATTCCATTGTCTGAATGTACTAGAGTTTATTTATCCAGTCACCTATTGAAAGACACATTGGTTGCTTTCAATTTTGGCAATTATGAATAAAGCTGCTATAAATGTCCAGGTGTAGGTTTTTTTGTGGACGTAAGTTTTCAACTCCTTTGCGTAAATACCAAGGAGTTCAGTTGCTAAATCCTATGGTAAGAGTATGTTTAGTTTTGTAAGAAATTGCCAACCTGTTTTCCAAAGAGGCTGTATCATTTTTGATTCCCATCAGCAATGAATGAGAATTCCTGTTGCTCCACATTCTTGTCAGCATTTGGTATTGTCAGTGTTCTGGAATTTGGCCATTCTAATAGGTGTGTAGTTGTATGTTCATGTTGTTTTAATTTGTATTTCCCTAATGACATAATGCTCTACATGCTATACATTAAATATTTGTGTTCCCCCAAAATCCATTTGTTGAAATTCTAACACCCATGATGATGGTATTAGAAGTAGGATCTTTAAGACATGATTAAATTCTGAGGCTGGAGCCTTTATTAATGGGATAAGCACTCTTATAAAAGAGGCCCCACAAAGAGATTCCTTACCCTTTTAACCATAAGAGGTTATAGCCAAAAGATACTGTGCATGAATTGGGAAGTGGACCCTCGCCAGACACCAAATTTTCTGATGTCTTTGATCTTGGACTACCCAGCCTACAGAAAAATGAGAAAATCTGTTGTTTATAAGCCACCCAGTCTGTGCTTTTCTATTATAGAAAACAAAACAGAATAGGACAGTGCATTTTTGAGTTCTTTATTCTGATACACATTTCACCGAGAATATATAGGTAGGTAAATTTCTTTTTAAGGGTCTTAGCATTTTTTAGAATGTCTTTTGTTTTATTTGAGTAATAGTGGATCTGTTATGCACTGCATTCAACATTTTTTATGAATTAGCAAGAAAGGTTTTATTTCACTAGCCTCACATTCTGATCCCATTTTTCTCACTTAATGAATTTATGCTATAGCATTATATAGGTAAGATATTATTTAATCTATCGATGATTAGCATTTTTCTTATTTAGATGGTATTACATAATAGCACAGGGTATAAACACCTGAAAATTACACAGAAAATAACAAGAGGAGCAATTTGAGCAGTATAAACATATGTACTATGAAGTAACTGTAGTATTAGAGAAAAATGGTTCTTAAAATCAGACATCTTTATTTCTACTTCTTTTTCTATAGACAGTACAATGACTATATAAAATGTTACAATGCACATATAGATCTGAGTTAAGCAATGTCTATTATTTTTATTTTTAAACATTTTGTCATTTTCCCCAACACTGTGAATGCTGCTTTGAATTAAACATTTCAGTAGAAATCAAAGACATGTTTATACAGCTTGAGCTGCAACAGTTTGCCTTATAAAATACCTTGCAAAGAAATAATGATATACATATTTTTGCCTAAACTCTTCATGAAACGGATTGAGATTTAAAGCTCCTTTCAGACAATGACCAAAGCAGACAGGACCCTCTGGAGTCCTCTATTTTCTGAAGTGTTCCAGCACGATGCTTTTTGATGATCGGCTGTTTCCCTGTGTGTTGAGCTTAACTTGTTGGGTTGTATTTTCCTTGTTAAATGTCGAACTTTTTATTTGTTTACTTGTTTTACAAACAAAATTACAACTACTCAATCTCTTCAATTTTGACAATGTCTTACCAATAAAATTATAACTACTCAATCTCTTACTTATTGAAACAAGACAAACAAAAGAAAACAGCATAATTGAAGATTTAGCTGAAGAGAAAGTAATTAGAAACATGCCAAATAATTTCATACCTAAATCAAAGAAATGCCAACGTGAGCATGCACAATGTTTGTACAATTAAAGCTTCTCTTTATAATTTGAATGCAGAAAATACTTATGAGGGTTTAAAAGGGATGAAAGAGCCACATTCTTTTGACTAATAAGCTTGTTTATAAATGAAAGTCAAATTTAAAACAGGCATTTTTGTTAGAAAAGATGCTGTTTTATGCAAGGTTACAAAACCGTAAGTAGTTATGGTCAGGGCTCTTGTGGAGAAAGAAAAATTGGGAGTCAATTTGGAAATATAATCATCCTTCCTAATAAGAAAATGCTGTCATCAGAAGGGTATAAGTCATTCGTTCCTCATCATCAAAATCTACTTGCCTTAATTTATCTGAACCATGCCAGCAGGTATATATCTATAGAAATAAAGGGATTTAACAAGTTGTCAACTTACAGCTTTGACAATACTGCTAATCAGAAACTCAGCAAGCTCTACTGTATCATGCTTCAATCGTTGGAACAATAAAGAACCCAGAGCTTTAGAGTATCACAAGAAAAATGTCAGAACAAGTTATACGTCGGCACTGTGAGGCCCAGAGATTGATAATTTAATTAGGATTAATGGTAATTGTTTTTAAAAGAAAAAATGAATGCTCAGATAATTTCCTTGGAAGTTTAAACACAAATAAGCAGGACAACTTTACTGTTTAGATGTATGATTCTTTTTATTATACAACGAGTATAAAACTGAGGTGTTACATGAGACCTGCCTGCTAGAGATAGAGATAAACTTTGCTCGAACCTCCAAATTTTATTACATACGACAGTCGAGGGACTGTCTCAAAACCTTCAAAAAGTCATGCTTCTTTTGTTTAAGTGGCTCAATCTCACTCCCAAACATCCCCTCCCTGCTAAAAAAAGAAAAGCACACAAGCCATTCCCATCAACCTTTTGTGAACTTAATAACTTTACTAATGGCTTACAGGTATACATGCTTTGCATAATGAGATTTCACTGTGAACTGTTCTTAAGAGCTCTATATCCTTCCTTTCTACTATCATTTATTCTTCTTCCTTTTGAGGATCAACACAAAGTTATCACTTTATGTTACATAGAAACATTTAAAATCCTTGATGTCTCACATTGAATACCAAAGGCCTTGTCCAGTATTTTCCCCCATCAATTATAGTTCTCTTTCTAAGTGTAATACTGATGACAGCTGTTAATAAGATATAAAATAGGGTATTTAAAGATTCTGAAGAAACCTTTTAGAATTGCTTCAGGAAGGTATAGAGCAAAAAGTTATTGAAATAATTTTGAGAAATTGTTTTTAGTTGGAAATACATATAGAATAGCTTAGTGAAGATGATGTAAAATTGATAGATTGTAAAGAGCAAAGAAAGCACACATCTTAATCTTCTTCCATTTTTCTCAAACTCAAACATTTTTAGTGCAATATGGTTTAAGAATTCCAAAATATTGGTTTCACAAGGAGCTAATAAGAAACTAATGATGTATGTAAATAGAAATATGTTTCCAGGTCTTGATTATTTCCATTTCATAACTCCAAAATAGACTTTCAGTTGTTAGAACAGAGCCACTATTATTAATCTTTGAGTAATTACGGGAATGACATGGAATTTATGTGGCATTTCAAAATGGCAGAAAAGACAAATGGATTGTGGAACAGTAAGCCTGAAGTAAATATCTTAGAACATTTTATAATATATTATAAATAAAATAAGTTTGAATACTAAGAAAATAAGAAATTACAGTGAGGAATAATAATGTCTTATAAGGAATATTAATACCTAATTAATATTTTCTTTCTGTGAAATGTTTTCTTGAACATTGCTTTAAAGCAATGCCAAATACAGTATTTCAGATAAGCCTCTAAATATTTAGCTCTTACGGACAAAATTGAATAAAATATACAAATTATATGACAGTCAGTATTAATTTAAAAAATGAATTGAATCTACCTAGATACAATAGGTTTTAAACCTATTTTTAAAAATGAGTTGATGTCTACCTAGAGAGAATATAAATGCTAAACATGTAGGTATTATATGTGATTTTTCCATGGATATTTTATGATTTATTCTACGATTATCTTATAATTTGATTATCATATAAAAGTATATTCCGTGAATTTTTAGGTAAAAAATGCTGTAAACAAACAGCTAATGTGTTAGACATCTCATCAATATTTATCAGGTTTTCAAAGGATCAAATTATCATCCAAAATTAAAAGAAAATAACTTAGTTAATATCAAAGAACATATTGCTCTGTAATAAATTTTTGAAAAATCCTACAATGTAAGGAAACTTGGCAAAACAGCAGTCCATGTGTGAAAATCTGAGATTTTTAGATGACTGTTATCCCAAGATGACTTTTATTATCTATTATCCCAAGATGATTTTTAGATGACTGTTATCCAGGCTGGTCTCAAACTCCTTGTCTCAGTGATCCACGCACCTCACCTTCCTGAAGTGCTGGGATTACAGGCATAGGCTACTGCCCCAGGCTAAGATTTTTAACTACATTGATATTCTCTGTATTATTCCTCTGAGAGCTTGAGAATGGTAAGGATCAGAAATGAAGTAAAAAACAAGGTCTCCAATCAACATATGAAAATACAAAAATTATTCTGAAAATAACTCCCAGTTACAATGCTATTTCAAAGCACACTTTTTAAAACAGCAAAGTGCATTACAGTTTTTAATTCTAAATAAAGTTAAAAGTGAAAATATTTAGAAAATTTAATGTGATTTTCTTACTTTGATTTTGGGTTTATACCAATGAAGCAAATATAAGCTTTTTGTCTTATTTTGCTGATATAATTTAAAAATAAAGAAATACAACACAACACAATTTTAAAGCAGTATCTTTATTGCTTTTTAAAAAAATTTCCAGTGGATTAATCTGTTTATATTATTCTAAATTAAATTAGCATGGATGTATGTGTGTGTATAATGCATTATATAGTTTATTTGTTCTAGCAAAATTATTTCTATTAGTGCACTGCCACTAAACCATTATTACAGACAGAATAATAAAAATTGAGTAAATTTTTAACTTTAAAGCAAAATTCATGAGAGCAAAAACAACGTAATAAACTATCACACCAACATAATTCTAACTCTCACATCCACACAGATATCTTACCTGCAATAGCTATTTCTCAGTCGTGTTTTATCTTCCAGCTGAAAATGACAGTGAATTAAACTGACCGTATTATATGTTATGGTAATCACATATTGTCTAAAATGTTATTCTAATTGAGTCATTTTAGAATGTTTTCATTATATTTTCCTATTACAAATAATAAAAACAATGAAACACTCACTGAGTCCTTATTATGTGACAGGCACGCTTATAAAGGCTTTATGTGTATTAACTCATTTAATACTTAAAACTAACTCTTCCCCTATTAGATAGGAGTCTATGACGATGAGAAGTCTCAGGACATCTACGTTTGTTTTATAATATAGTTTGTTTCAGAATGCCATGAATTTATTTTACTTTATTATTGTTCCTTATTTTGTCAGCTTTACAGAATAATTCCTGAATATAATCAATGCAAGTTTTTGGTTTCAAAAATTTTATTCTGAAATAACTCAAATGTCCATCAACAGGAGGACGTAAAAACAAATTGTGGCCTATTCGTGCACTAGAATGGAACTGAGCAATGAAGCCAGAAATTAAATGCATCAACATGAATGAATCTCAACAACATTGTTGAGACCAAAAGAAATTAGAATAAAAAGAGACGAAATTGTAGGCTTCCATTATTAAAAAAGTTTCCAAATAGGAAAACTAAACTAAAATGAAAAAAACAAAATCAGAACAACTGCCAATTCTGGAGATTTAAGGGGGAATGGTGAAAATTGACTGGAATGAAAATACAGAAACATTCTGGTGAGAAAAAAATTCTTCTATGACACCCTAGGGTTATGGGTTATCTGGGTGTATCTGTTTTTCAAAACTGTAAAGCTAACCTTTGTGCATTAGAATATGTGATATTTTACCTTCAGGAAAAACAACTGTAAATAGAGTAGTTATAGTAGTGATTGAGATGTGGAGAGTAGATAGCGGTATAGGTGGTAGATGAATGAAAAATGTTGATAAAAGTTGAGTGATGAATACATGGGGCTTTATTTTACTATAGCTTTATTTTATATACTTGGAATTTTTAATTTGTAATATAAAATTTTTAAAAAGCCATTTCAAGTGTTTTCCCTAAAGGCTGTAGGTTACTGTCATCAATACTTGGTTAAGAGGTACATAAAGTTTCATAGTATTAACAAATAAAGCATTAGATAATTATAGGAAATTCAAAAAGAAAATTTAAACTAAGATAAAACTAGCTCTAAGAAAGGAGGGGCCCGGTGCAGTGGCTCACACCTGTAATTCCAGCATTTGGGGAGGCCAAGGCGGGTGGATTACTTGAGGTCAGGAGTTCAAGACAAGCCTTACCAACATGGTGAAACCCCGTCTCTACTAAAAATACAAAAATTAGTTGGGCATGGTGGCATATGCCTGTAGTCCCAGCTACTCAGGAGGCTGAGGCATGAGAATTGCTTGAACTCTGGAGGTGGAAGTTGCAGTGAGCCGAGATTGTGCCACTGCACCCCAGCATGGGAGATAGAGCAAGACTCTGTCTCAAAACAAAAAAGAAAAAAAAAAACCAAAAAACAAACAAACAAAAAACAAAAAGGAATAAAAGAAAAAAAAGAAAGGTGGGTGGAGGAGAGCTGCTTTCCTTGATTTGTAAATTTCTAATAAGCAGTGATTTTTTTTTCTTTTTTTGTGAACTGAAGCTACTCCTGAAATGAGAAATAGACAATGTTTCTAGCTTTTTTCCAGACTTTTAGACTTTCACTTGAACAGTAATTTCCTGTGTGTGTGAGATACACAGATACATAGATAATGCCTTTTTTTTTTGCAACTATCTCATCAAATCTCGTATTCACAATAAAGTTATTTCCATGCCGAGTACATGGTCTTAATAAAAATCGTGTTATGAAAGCATACAGTGGGTTGTGTAAGCAGTGTGTGAATATTGATTTCAATATTACACTATTGTATTTCTTGATAATGCTAGAGAAAATGTAATTTGCAATGCATTTATATAAGGGCTATAATAATTTGTGGCATCATTTTTATTGCGCATTCGTGGCTCATATTAGTTTAAAGCTTAAAAAGCTGTATTTTTCTCCATTAAAAAGTTGTATCTCACTCTAACATTGCATTTCAGATTTATTTCAGTGCACTAATCATAGTAACAGAAATGCCACTCATTCTAACACATTTGAAAAAACTGAATGGACTCATTATTTGGTTATTATCAACTTTTAATTCTGAATTCCTATGGGTTTTCATGCAATGCACTCTAGTACATTCAGAAACAGGAGAGAGGGATATATTTAGGTAGAAGCAGTTTGGCTAATGTGTTGGATATTTTACAGCTATTTTCTTGGCCATGTTATAACATCCTGAAAAAAATCACAGAATCATCCATT
Organism: Pan troglodytes; assembly: GCF_028858775.2. NCBI lineage: Eukaryota > Metazoa > Chordata > Mammalia > Primates > Hominidae > Pan > Pan troglodytes. The sequence continues at coordinate 173,788,751 of NC_072401.2, forward strand.
TAACACCTCATTTTAGACTGTGCTGTGTTCTAACCAGAGGTCAGCAAACTTTTGCTGTGCAGGATCAGAGAGTAAATGTTTTAAGTTTTGCAGACCATAAAGTCTCTGTTGATTCAACTCAGTCATTGTAACAAAAACAGTCATAAACAATGAAATGAAAGGACATGGCCATGTTCTATCAAATCTTTATTTACAAAATCAACCTGCAAGCTGCATGCCAACCTCTGTTCTGGACTCATGCATCACAAACTTCAATGTGCATAAAAATCTACAAAGATTCTCATTCAGTAAGGTCTGGTGAGGAGCCCAAGAATTTGAGTTTTGAACTGATTTTCTGTATGATTTAAGCTACATGACTTAAACATTGTGCACCTCATTTTCTATAGCTGTAAAAAGAGCTCAAGAGTTTCTTCCCTACCTGCTCAACACATTTTGTAAAAATTGAGCAGACTAATATATGTAAAATTTAATAAGTAGCATACAGAGTAAGAAATAAGCATTATGAAGACAACGTATTGAGGATTTCTTCCCACTTGACTACTTTTTCCCAGTTCTGTACACCAGAATCTCAATGGTGTAAGTCATAATAGAGCCATAATAGGGTCTATTTCAAATACCCTTCTTTCATAGTTTCCAAGAACATGTTAAAGATTTATTAGTTTCCAATTGTTGCTGTAACAAACTATCACAAACTTAGGAGCTTCAAACAACACAAATTTTTCCTCTCAAGTGCTGGGGGTCAGAAGTTTAAAATGAATCTTATGGGATTAAAACTAAGGTGCCAGCAGAACAGATTCCTTCTGGAATTTTTGAAGGTGGTACCTGTTCCCTGCCTTTTTCAACATTAGTGGCTGCCCTCATTCTTTTACTCAGGGCCTCATATCACATAGCCTTTATCCCTTTTTTTTCTCATATAACTTTCTTTTATAAGGACCCTTGGATAATTCAGAATCATCTCTTCATCCCCATATCCTTGACTTGACCACATCTGCAAAGTTCTTTTTCCATGTAAAGTAACATATTGACAGGTTCTGGGTCCTAGGACATGGATATTTTTGGGGACCGTGATTCACCCTAACACACAAGAGTATGAACAAGGTAAAAATAAAGTCGGGGGGTGGGGTGGGGAATTGAGTTTTCCATAGAAAGAGAATGATAATGGACAGAACATAGAATTCTGAAACTTTCCTGTCAGAGTTGCCAATGTTTAGGGTCCTAGAGCAGAGAGGATAAGGTGTCCTTTAAGAGGAGGCTTTGCCGAAACCTGAACCAATAGCAGAAGGGTGAGATATGCCTAACTAAGTTGGAGAGTTTTTGGTCTCGGTGATAGGCAGGCCTAGTTTGCCTATAAAACTGAAAATGGGCTAATGAACATTGCAGCACCTTTTCCTCTAGGCAAAGTCCTCTAAGCCCTTCAGCCTTCTGTGTTTAGGTTGATTGTGTCAACCTTAATAACAGAGAGGGAGACTCTCTAAAAGAAAATGGTATGTATTTGAGAATCGGCATTGCAATGGGAATACACAGGCCATAGTAAACTATGTGCATATTCAGGAAGGTAAAAGAAGACAAAGCATTTTAAAGAAAAAATGAGAATTACATAATTATTTTGAGATAATTATACTTGGCTACAAAGATTAATAACAAGGGTGGCACAAGTCCAAGTTTGGACAGGCAGTTGCTTGGCAGATGTTCTCAAGAAGCATTGTGTGTGTGTGTGTGTGTGTAAGTTTGTAATTACATTTGCAAAAGATTGTGGTTTTTGCAGTCTTCTGTGATAGTTTTTGTTATCAGGCATTCATATATAAGAACCCTCACTTCATGGCCTTCCTCAGCTCTATTTGTCAGGGTTTTAACACAAGTGACTCCATTTTGATTCTTACAGCTTTCAGACATTTCCTCCTTTTGATCAAGATCTTTACCCACAACCCGCAAGCATTGATGATCAATTTCCTGTATTTAAGTTTTGATTGTCCCTTGGTGCCTAGATGAACCTGTCCTGGTTAGTCTGGTCTGGTCCCACATCAGAGACAGTAATTGATGAGTAAGTCAGTGTCAAAACTTTCTTATCTACATTTGAGCAATTTCAAAGGAGGTATGGAGGTAGTGGTTCTCAGGCTAGGTCTACCTGGGTCCATGGTAAGTTCAATATGTCTGTTCCACAGGTATTGATTATCATCTCAAAGTGCTAGGCCAACATTACTCTCATAGGGGTTGTACCTCTGGAAAAAATTAATGAGTAACAAGAACAAAAATTAAAAAGAAAAATACAAAGAAAAATTAATAGTGATATCATAATCTCAGTTTACATAATAGTTTGAGCTATAAACCTGGGCTTAAAGGAAACCAGTTAAATAAATCAAATAATCATGGGAAATTAGGTGACACTTTTTTTTTTTAACCACGTGGCCTATTTTCTTACTTTTTTTGTATATAGACCTCACCTTTCCCTGAGGGATTTGTCCAGATACAGCATGTAATGTTAGTAATAACAAAGACATTTCCTTGTTTAACCAATAGATTACATAGAGCAATTTTATCATCTAGTATCCCATGACTAGGCTGAATTCGAGCAGAGCGTGAGCAATGGCTGTATGAGAAATATTGCCATACTCACCCACTAGGTAGACTAAAGCATCTCATAGCTCAGGTTCAGTCAAGTTACCAGCAGAAGCTACTGAATGTGAAATTTCAATTACCCCATTATCTTGCCAAGTGTAAAAAGTAGGCATTAAAAGGGGAAAGAGTCTCATTATGATATGGAGTCTTGTTCCAATGTCTTGGAAAAAAGCTATCTACAGCATGCAGCTATCAACTTATCATTCTAGTTTGCAGTTTGAATGTTTCTGGTTATGGCACCAGGCAGTTTGGTGAACTTTCTGTGTGACCCATACATCAGGCACGAAAATTACCTCTTAGAATTCATCTGGTTTCAGCTTATACAGCTTCAGTACAGACCAGTTCCCATTTTTAGTAATATTACGGAAGTGTTAATGGGAGGGGAATGGAGTTTATAACGAGCAAAAGACTATTCCTAGGCAAGTTATTAGAGGAGTACACATGTTCACTAGTGAGGAAAAGCCCCTAACTCAGTTATCTCCGGTTAGGGCTTACTAAGTCCCTTCTGGGTCAGAAGAGCCCAGCCACAAGGCCAAGTGCAGCCACTGTGGCCATGGTTCTCTTTTTGCTGACTGTCAGTATCTCCAAGGATTCTATCAATGGGCAGCATTTCTAAGATCTCTTTCCTGTGGGGGAACCCTTACCTGCTCATGTCTGGCTATGTGCCTATTCTAACATAAAAAGGTTGGATTGGAGAAATCCAGAAGAATTCAGGATCTAGTCAGTTTATAGTAGGTAATAAGAACTCTAAAACAATGCCCAGGGCTAAAGTCTTATAACAGGTGTTTTATAGCTTTTCTTTAGAAACAAAACATTTTTCTCTTTACATTGATCAGACAAGAATCTCAGATGGAAAAATCTTTCCAGGCTTGGAAGCCAAACCAAGGCAGATTTCAGATTTTACCTTCAGTCTTGAAGTTTCTAGGACTGTCAGGAAGTGACAATTTTTATTCACTGACAGTAAGGTTTGGAACCCTTGAAGCTGGGCATTCTATGCTAGTTCTCAAAAAAGATATTCCAGTTAAGGCTTTGTTTCATAATTAATGCTTCCGATTGTATCATTTTCTAAAGAGACAGCAAAATTTTATTAAACTTAATACAAATAAACATATTACCACAAGAATACCCACACATAGTTTCCAAATTTCAGAGGGATCAAATAGAGAGAAAAAGTAAATGTTTCCACCTTTATTCACAAAAACAGACTTTACCAAATTGCTGTATTAACTACAGATAGCTTAAAAGAAAAAGTTTTCTTAAATTTGGAAAATAAAACATTTAAGTTAAGAATCCATAGTTTCAAAAAAGTCATAATTTTTTTTTTTTTTTTGAGACGGAGTCTCACTCTGTCGCCAGCTGGAGTGCAGTGGCACAATCTCGGCTCACTGCAACCTCCATCTCCAGGGTTCTAGCAATACTCCTGCCTCAGCCTCCCAAGTAGCTGGGATTACAGACGTGTGCCACCATGCCCAGCTAATTTTTGTATTTTTAGTAGAGATGGGTTTCACCATGTTGGCCAGGATGGTCTCGATCTCTTGACCTCGTGATCCACCCACCTCAGCCTCCCAAAGTGCTGGGATTACAGGAATGAGCCACTGTGCCTGGCCTCATAAAATTTTTATCTTCATCAGTTAATTAATCTCTGTAATTAATTTTTGTTCAGCTTGATATTGTTTGGAAGTTTCTCAAATTGGTCAGGTTCATCATTTCAGAAATTTTTAGAGTTCTAAGAATTTTTTATGTCATCCTTTGACCTTAAAGTTACTAGAAACCTACACTTAAGAGTACTTCTTAGTCTTTTACATGCATCTGAAGGCAAGTGCTTTTAGAGAAAAATCAAAACTGTAGATGACAGAGACAGATGAGCCATAGTTAAAAATCTGATGGAAGTTTGTTATAATCAGCAATTAACAAGAAAATTTGGTTATTTTTGTAATATATAACATAATAACCAGAATTATGTCTGATGCCATATTAGGTTTCTAAACTTTTTATGCAATTTTGGATTATCCATATCAATAACATACCCATAAATGTAATTGAAAGAATAACTAGCATCACTTATCATTTGACAATGTTTCCTATATAATTCATCTAATTAATGTAATGATCTAATATCTCTATAGGACAAGAGTTCCATTTTTTGAGGCTCTCTCAAGGCCCAGCTGAAAAATCCCAAAGTTAGTTCTAGGTCAAAAAGACTTAGAATTTTGATACTGAGGAAGCCCATCAAAGATGCCAAAAGATTCAAAACACTTCATCAAAACAGGACTGTAGGTAACTGTGAAATAATAGTATTTCTTTAACCAGGGTGATAATCAAAATAAATAAAGTACATGACTGTAAAAGCAAAATAAAACAAATTTAACCTTTTCAAAGTTCAGCTTTCCTAAGTTATCAAAAAATCTAATAAAGGCAACAAAGGACATTATCTTGATAAAACATGAAATCCTTGTTTCTTAGGCCTGTTACCAAAAAAGAAAAAAACAAATCTACTGAAGAGTGATTGCTTCTCCTTAAAGAAAACTCTTTTAGGTAAACTGGAAAGTAAACCTAGTACTTAAATTTAATCAGATGTAGTAAGACAGTGTACAAGGTTATGATTGTACAACATAATACACGGGAATGTAAACAGAAAACTAGGACCTTGAGCAAGGGAATACATGGCTCTTAGTAACAGCATGGGAAGTTTCCTGGTCACATGAAAAAAAAAAATAGACACATCAAGAAATGCCAAGAGTACAGAATGAATTTATGCTTGAGGAAAACTTTGCTTTTTTAGGCCTTCAAGAAAGAACATTTCAGCATCAGGCCATAACAGCAGAGTTAAGACTGAAGAAAAAATTATGAGAGCTGATGAAAAAGCTGAAGGAAAGAGTTATGAGCACAGCCAAGCAAAAAGATGTACCTTCTCAAGGGGAGAAAGAGGAAGAACAAAAGGCAATGATGTATGACCTGCAAATCACATAAAGTTAGATAAAGCAAAAGTTGAACTTCTGAGATAGAAATTTGAGAAGCTTCAAGAGGAAAAATCTACCTCAAGAAATGAAATAATCTAAATAAAGACAGAATTTTCAATCTAAATCCAGAAAAATTAAATAAATCTCAGGAAGAAATATGGCACAAATAGAAACTGTAAAACAGGAAGAAGCTGCAGTTTAGAAGATGGTTGAATGGTTGAAATTTTTTTTAAACATATTTCGGAATTAAATCAAAACCTAGCAAATTTTACTAAGAGCAAACACTTCAAGAAACCTTGCTGTTTGAACACAAGGAACCAAATTGTTAGTTTTGTATAAGTGTATTTTTAATATCAAAGCTCAGTCTTTAGAAAGACACACAAATAATTCTCTTACAATTATAGCCAACCTGATCACACACAAATTTCCATCATAAATTCATCTTTCACAAACCTTCCATCACTTACTCAGACATTCCATGACATGACCAGAACTTCAGCTTTGTCCTACACTTCCTCTTTCTTACATAACCAGTCATTTGACTTTAGGACAAAAATTTACCACATAAGATTCTTTCTCATAAAAAAATTATTATTTTTTTGTTTTTAATCTACCTTACCAAAAATGCATTTTCAAATGTATAACCTTCTTCATATGTCTTTGTTCTACTAACTGGTTCCTCTCCATCATGTTTCTACTTACTTCCTTCATAAGTCCATATTTTGATACAAACTTTTAATAACCTCTGAATTTAGACAAAATTATTCTTTAGTTCAGTAAAGAACATATTTTTATTTCTTTCTTATACTTTCCCTTATCAAAAACATCTTTTTGGGTCACTTTCTGTACAGTATTATATATATACATTAGAATTTTTAACACTTAAAAACTTCTTTTCTAGTGAAAACCTAGGAAGCAATATATTTTGCACTGTGTCACTTATCAGTATTATCTAGATAAGAACCATTTTATAATTTTTTAGAAACATGCTTCCCTGTAACATAATTATGTGAATTAATAGACTCAAATATATGTAGTTTTTCTATAAAACTTAAGAAGCCAATAACAAATGTATGCTTACATTTAGAAATTTTTGTTTTAGCATTTTTTTCTTATTTGGAAGTGACTTAGACATTTAATGAGTATCTATCACTTAATTTAAAATAACATAACTTTAGACTTTCAAACTTCAATTAGCGATTCAAGATGGCTGACTACAGGCATCCGGTACTTGCCTCCTCCACAAAGTAGAACCAAAATAGCAAACAGGTAATCACACTCTGAGTAGATCAACTAATACAGAACACCGGCGTTCAATAGAGAAGTGACAGGAAACACCTGAAGTGTAAGGGAGGCGAGGAACACAGTGCAGCTTGCTCAGAAAGGATCAGCTGGCAGCCTGGAGCGGCTCCCCAGTGTGGGCAAAGGGTAAGTGAGTGACCCCAGTGGTTCACATTCCCACCAGAGACTCACATCATAGCCATAGAAAAGCCCCTAGACCCTCGGAGGCCCTGAGACTAACATAGGAAGCTGCTTGGAGACCACACAAAGGCATTGCTCAAGAGAGGGAGCTCACACTGGGTTTCACACAACCTCAGCCCAAAGCAGCTACAGCAAGACACCATATTGAAAGCCCAGCCCCCACCAGAACGTACCCTAACTGGGATCCCAACAGTCCCTGCATCTCCATATTTCTGAAACCTCATTGACATTCCCTACCCACAGCCACCACCATAGCTGGCTGGCTGCTACCTCCAGGGCTAAAATGTGAACCGTTGGCAATGACCCCGCTGTCCTCAGCAGGGAAGCCACCACACATTTTCACATGCCTCAAGAAAGCCGCCAAACATTTTCACATGCCTCAAGGACAAGCTTACCTGCCCCAGCCAGGGCTGAAATGTGACTGAAGTAATACTCCCCAGTCACCTGCATATGACTGCTGCTTCTGAAAGTAACCCCATTCTCCCCAGTAGCAGGGCTGCAGTGCAGCCACTGCCACCTCTACTCAAGCATTCTGATGTGGGCCTGGAGATTACCTTGAGCCTGCCTACTACAGCCAGTGCCTGTTCACAGCATGTAGGGGCCTGAAGTCAGGCTTTCCTGGCCTGGCTCTACCCCTCAGTACCCGGCCACTCCATCTGAGAGCCTGGGAACTACCCAGCTCAGTCCACCATTGTTGACACCTGAGTATTGCTACTGGGGCCCAAGGTTGGGCCCATCCAGCCTGCCACTACCACCATAGCAGGCACAGGCCCACATGCAACAGCCGCAGGCTGGTGACTGGTGCATTCGGCCCATCACAGCCACTGCCAACACCAGCACAGACCACTTGGGACTCAGAGGTTATTTTACATGTACCTAATTTAGCTTTAACAATCATACTTGGATTACTTATGAAAACTAAGATATTAGGCTAAGCTAGTCATCATTTCAAGTTATTTCTCCGATAACTCTTTTTCTAGCTTATGATTATCAGGTGATCACCTAAGTAAGAATCTGAAGTATATGGGTATTTTGCCAATAACTCATAAGATATAGTTGTTTTTATTAAACCAATACTATGAAATTGGTCTTATTTATCGAAGTGTTATACAAACAAAAATCATCCTGTTTTTAGGCTTGGTTTATAGTTTCATGATTTTAAAACATTTATCAGGGACATACATAAAAGTGTCTAAGGTCCGGGTGTGGTGGCTCAAGCCTGAAATCCCAGCACTTCGGGAGGCCAAGGTGAGTGGATAGCCTGAGGTCAGGAGTTTGAGGCCAGCCTGACCAACATGGTAAAACCCCGTCTCTACTTAAAAAATACAAAAACTAGCTGGTCATGGTGGTGGGCGCCTGTAATCCCAGCTACTCTGGAGACCGAGGCAGGAGAATCGCTTGAACTTGGGGGTGAAGGTTGCAGTGCGCCGAGATGGTGCCATTGCATATCAGCCTGGACGACAGAACAAGATTCCGTCTCAAAAAAAGAAAAAAAAAGTGTCTAAACAGTAAACTCAGGCAAAAATGTACAGTGACAATTCTGAAGATATTTCAATTTTTATTTTGACAAATTTTAAAACATCTTACTGATCAAAGATGCTTCAGTCATGGAAATTAAAAGGCATTTAGGTTAATTGCTATATTTTTTAATATGAGCACTCATTTATCTAAACCAACCTGTATAGGATCCCTTAAGGAGTTTTGAGCTGACTATGCCAGATTTTACCATGTAGATAAAACATACAAGAGGCATAAACATATATATAAAAATTTAAATAAAGATCCTATAGATTTCCTTTTAGAATTTTAATCATGAGACAGTAAAACATAATAATATAAACTCTTCAGTTTATAACAGACAATTAGAGCTGAATTATATTTCTGATAATACAGGAACTGTTTACGTGGCTAAAATTTTGCCGATAGGTAATGTAATGAAGGTTGTGGACCATAATTTTGAGTAAAGTAATTTGGTTTAAAACAATTATTTTATCTTTTTTCCTCTGTTTTGAGTTTTTAATGAGTTTCAGTGTTAAATTTCTAAATATTTACTCTTTAGTTAGGACTGGCTATTTTTCTTTTGTTATAAGAAAAACAAAACATCCAAGCGGCCTTGGATTTTTAATAACCAATCTTTTTGTTTGTTGTTTGCCAGTCTGGTTGTTTGACTAGTGTCAATGCAGGGCAGGATGCATTTAAGAAAAATATTTGCAGGCTTTTTTCCCCCTCTCCTATGTGGCAGGGAAAGTAATCTTTATGCCCAACAGTAATACCTTATGTTATGGCTCTGAGCTCAAGATTTTGGCCGGTTTGATTTGAAGGCCTAACCTTTATAAACTTTTATCTAGTTATTTCCTTTTAGAATTAATCCTTTGATTAATTGTTTCATCATGCTAAGCAATTGTTAGTCTAGCTTAATTTATGTTCACATTTCCAAAGGTGTCTAGATTGTTGGTTGCTAAGGAGCTGTTGTAATTTGTAAAGTCATTAATTTGAAAGCCCTTTAAGACTCTTATCTCTTATTTTGGTTTGAAATGCCCTAAGAAAAACTTCTAAGTGGCTTTTGAAATTAGCAGCATTACATTATCTTAATACAAATAAAAACGTCAACAGATTCAGAGTAAGTAGAAAAAAATATACAGACAGAAAACTTAGACAGCTCTACATGTTAACTGTATAGTTGGTTGCACTTTCTAATTCAGTTCTAAGAGAAAAACAACTTGGGGAGTGCAAACGAACTCCATGATGGCATTGATTTTAAAACATGTATGAGGAAACTCCACATTGGTGGCTAGAGTCCCAAACAGCTTGGCATGCCTTAAAGTTTGAGAATCCTATTTCATTTTTTAATTTATCTCTCAAGATCATGCCCACCATTTAAAATGTTGGGCGTTTATTCCTTTCAGAACATGATCAGAAACAAGCAAGATAAAAAACAGCCAAATCATTTACAGATGCACGCAACCAAACCAAAATAAAATCAGAGTGCTCACAAAAATGTTAACCCAGGCATACAGATCGAACAAAATATTAAACATGTGTGGAGACCCAAAAGTAAATTTGACAGAAGAGACATGCCTCACAGAGAGAATGTAGATTCTGTAGGATCCAAAATACTCAAACCACAAGAACATTTGTCTTTAGTCTCTAATAAAGTAAAAAAAGAACTTGCCAAAGTAAGAGTCCTAGAATCCAAGAGGAGATACACAGTGGGCTCAGTTGATACCACACTCCATTCCAGGGGTTGCCAATTTGTCTGAGGGGATCTCATTTTGGTCCTGCCTCTGGCACCATGATCCCAACCTAAATAACAAAGAGGAAGACATTCTAAGAGAAAATTATATTTATTCAAGGATAGGCACTGCAATGGGAATACACACGGCAAAGTAAACTATGTGTGTGTTCAGGAAAGTAAGGGAACACAGAGGATTTTAAAGGAAAACAATGAGAATTACATCATTGTTTTGAGGTAATTATTCTTGGTTACAAGGATCAATAGCAAGGTGGGTGCCAGTCAGGTTGGACAGGCAGTTGTTGGGTAGATCTCATTACAGAATTTTTTTTTTTTTTTTTGCATAAGATTGTGATGGCCTTTGTCCAAGATTGTGGTTTCCAGGCTTTTGTAATATTGATGTAACATAGCATTTAAATATGGCTTATAAATACGGAATCCTTTATAATTTAAGTTTAATATAATTACTTTATTCCAGGATTCAGGCCAAGAATCATTTCTTAATTTTCCAGGTAATCTGTAAAAAGATAATTAAAAGTGCCTATATTTTTGTTCATACTGGTCTCATCTATAAAATTGATCACTGAAAAAAATTGTAAGTGCTAAGTATACAAAAAAATTATATATAGAAGCAAGATTTATGATATATTTGTTTCTAATTGTAAAATATTTTCTTTCTACTGTGAGGTTTCAAAGTAATTAAAACAAACTTAACAGAAAATATTTGTAAAGTTAACATATAATATTAACAATCTGTTTTTTCAGCCCATGAACTGACAATATAGGTGTAAATTGTGCCATTTGTTGTTAGAAACTGTTAGGTTTTAAAATAAATTTAATCACATATGATTTTTAACATGAAAATTACCACAGTTTTATAGAACAGAAATTGAAAATATGAAATGAATGCATTTGGTTCTTTTTGTCTAAAACAAATCATTCTCAAATAGAAATATAATATAATTAAATTTTTAAAAATGGAGGGAATTGAACTCCATAAAGAGATATTTCATTACACATCGGGCATCCTTGTAGCCTATGTGAGTTTTTGGCCACTATCCCTGTATTTCTATGCACCCTCTATCTACTCCTTTCATGAGTATACCTCATGTAATATTTTAAGTTGAAACAACATTGCTTATTTTATCTGGAGATCTTGAAGATGAGTAAACTTTTTTATTTGTTATATTTAGCCAATCCTAAAAGTGTTCTATTACACTAGAAAAACAAACATATTTTTACAACCTTTGGGCTTTTGTCAAAGAAGATTTAATTTTAAAGAAAATATATGTAAGTACTGGGGCATCATTTAAAACAAACAAGAAATCTCTTCCTTTGTGTAAATAATTATAAGTAAGTACTGGGGAATCATTTAAAACAAATAAGAAATCTCTTCCTTTTTGTAAATAATTATAACTAGTATAGTAAAAGATTAATTCAACTGACTGAAAAAATATGAGGATCATATTTAAAATGAAAAAACAGTATTTACTTATGGTTCATTTTGTATAAAACACTTTCATCTTCCATGTTTCACCATGCCTTTAAAATATATATATATATATACACACACACATATATATTTTATATATATTACATATGTATACATGTATATATACATATATATTTTATATATGTGTGCATATATATACACACACACACATATGTGTTTGTGTGTGTATGCTCTTATTCATGTTGGAACTCATGCTGTCTGCTTCTTTCCTGTGCTCTTTTCTCAGTGTTTTCCTGACTCTCAGAATGCAAAATCTGCTTCATTTTTACCACAGAATCTCAGATTTCATCTAGGTAGCATGTAATTTATATTTAGCTGTAGATTCTTTGGGTGTGTTTTCTTACAGAGTAGATGATAAATTCCTTGGGAGTAGAGATTGTTTGAGCTTTTGATGCTTCTCTAGGGCACTGACTTACTACACTGTTCATTGCACACACTAGATGCATGGATTTATGTTTACTTTAACACTGGTCAACCATGTAAAATTGACATCAGATATTATGACTGATGGATAAGTACTGTTCTTCTCATGGCAGAGAATCAATGAGACAGCTCTCCTGTTTTGTAGAGCAAAGCTCTTATAAAATAGTATATATTATTCTTCAGAGTATTTATTGAGCACTTAAAATTGTTTGTTTGAAATGGATAGAAAAAAGAAAACAAAAGATGATTTTAAGGGAATAACTCAAAAATCTTGGAAGAGATATTTTATTTTGATCCTAATGCATACAAGATTAACTCAGCCCATCTGGTTATAGAAAAACACAAACAGTTTCTTCATTAAGTTTGAAATTTTGAGCTATCCAGGATTTGCTTTATCTCTAACAGTCTGTGCAGTGCCAAATGTTGATATCTCATTTCCTTGACTGTGATTAAATTTTCTTTATATCAGTGCTGTAGTATTTGAAAACACCCAATTTAATAATATCTTTGTCATATATTTTTATTTTTTGAACACATGAATTTTGTATTTCCAATGTGATTTAGATGACATTTTGTTTCTATCACCAAAAAATCATCTTTTCCAACAGCAGTTCAACTCTGAGATCGGAAATACTTTAAGCCTCAACATTGTCAATTTTGGCTCTTTGTCATTTTCCTCAATAGGGTTACTTCTTTATTAATTTCAGGGACCTTAAATATTGTGGTATGTATGAGTGTGCACGTGCGCATGTACCTGTGCCTGCATGTGTGTTTTTCTATTCTCCCATATCCATTACTTAAATATATGTTATTACTTCATGTTGAATTTGTCTTATAAACAAAGCCAAAAAACTCTATTTGTGTTTTTACTAGATATAAGCCATATTCTTTAGATGAATCATATTGGAACCTTTCAGTGTTTTTATGAATGCAGTGTTTAAAACAGCTAAACATCTATCTAAAAATGTTCCTCTTTGAGATTTGAAGAAAAAAATCTTACTCTTATGAACCTATCTCTCATAATATTGCCATCTGATCATTTAAGTATCTTTTTTCCCCTAATCAAATTTCAAAAGTCATGTTGTCACCTCTAAAATATAGAAACTGGGACATTTTCTGCCTTCATTTATAAATATTTATATGTCAGTGTCTACTTAGTGTTTGCTTTAATTCATCTAATTTTGTGTGTGCATGATAGAAACTACTTACAGGATTTTCCACTGAAAATTACAAATGAATGACTTAACTGAGAAATGCACTTTCAAGTGACTAATGAACCAAGCAAACAAATAGCAGAAAGAACATCAATGTGCTTATTCTCAAATCTTCAGCAATTCTGGGCTGTCCATTAGATCGTTAGTTAAGCACAGCAATACATACAAATATAAATTAGCCTGAACTCCAGTTTTTCTCCCTTAAGTATGTGGCTAACTTGCTAGTTGGGTAAGATAATGAGGTCACGATCCAGGAACTATGAATAGAGAATCCATAGAACTGGTTCTACGTATATTAGTATAAACCAATCTACATAGTTGCACATTTCAAGTTGTTCCATCTATGTAGAATTTAGATTATTGGGATTTGGAAGTAATAAATAGATTATTCATTGTCGATTCATTTCAACATATTTATTGAGCATCTAAATTGAGTGAGGAAAATTGGTTTAAAGCATAGCTGGCTCTCAAATATTCTATTGTGTAGTGAAAGACAAAAAGACAGGTAAACAAATACTATGAAACACTCTCGGGTTTGTGTTGAAACTATGGTGGATATCAATGAATGCAAAAGCATCTCCTGTGCTGCAGCCTGATTTGTATGGGGTTAAGATAAGCAGTGGAAAGTGTACAGCACGGGTGACCAACTGAACTGAGGTTTGGATAACCAGGGCTTCTTTAGTCAGTATCATGGATAGAGAAGCAGGATTCTAGTACATGCACTTACTATGTTCAAAGCTGCAGAAGCACGGAAAGGCATGGCATATAATAAAAGCTATAAAATGGCCATACACAGGTGACTGATGAGAAGTAGAGAGCAATGTATTTGGACAAAGTCTCAAAGATCACATGATAAATTATCTGATTCTCTACTAGCAGATGCAGATTTTTCTTGAAGAAAACGTAGAAGAAAATGAGTAATGTTAAAGAAGTTAGTCACATATTGAGTGTTTCGTTTGTATGAAAAAAATTCTGACAAGTCCTCAGAAAATTAGTTGACTGAAGAATGAGATCACATTAGGAAACTTTCTATGGTAAGCTTGTTTAAGCAATTATGAGGGTATGGATTAAGATAGTAACAGTGGCCGGGCGCAGTGGCTCACAACTGTAATCCCAGCACTTTGGGAGGCTGAGGCGGGCAGATCACGAGGTCAGGAGGTCGAGACCATCCTGGCTAACTCGGTGAAACCCCATCTCTACTAAAAAAATACAAAAAATTAGCTGGGCATGGTGGTGGGTGCCTGTAGTCCCAGCTACTCGGGAGGCTGAGGCAGGAGAATGGCATGAACCTGGGAGGTGGAGTTTGCAGTGAGCCGAGATCACTCCACTGCACTCCAGCCTGGGCAACAGAGCGAGACTCCTCTAAAAAAAAAAAAAAAAGGTAGTAACAGTGGACATGAGAGAATGAACTGGATTAGGAAAACATGGTTTATTCATCTTAATGACCTACTGGATAAAGATATAAGAAAAATAGGAATGTAGAATGGTTTCAACCTTTATATTAAACAACTGGGTAGAAGAGGGTATTTTATAACATGAGAAACATGATTGGAAGGGAGACTGGAGGCAATGATAAATTAAATTTTGGACATGCTGCAGATGAAATATATGACATAATTAAGAAAAGTTGAAATCTGGAGTATGGAGTCAGAGTGATTAGTCAGATATTCATCAACTGTATTAGTCAAGAGAGACTAATGGTTGTAACAAATAGCTGCCATATTTGAGTCATGCAACACAGTAAAGTTTATTTCCTGCTCATACAATAGCAGAGCAGAGATGGTCCTACCCAAAGCATTAAATAAACAAAGATTTCTTCCATCATGTGGCTTGTCCCTCCTCTGGGTCTTGGTCTTTGGCGTGTAAATGAAGAAAAATGTCACAAATGGCATGTTGGTAGATCACATTCACTCACATTCCATGTTCAGAATCCAGTGCCCCAGCCGCACCTAACTACAAAGAGGGCTGGACAATGTAGTCTAGGTGCATGCCTACTTTTTTACTAAACAGTGAGATCATTTATGATGAGACCTCATTTGACTCTTTCAAATTTACCATCCATTGCTTCTTAGCAGTCATCTAAGTGCCAGCTTTTCTAAAGAGAAAAACGTGGATATTGGGGAGCTTTTATAACAATAATTATAACTTAAATATTATAAGCTATACTTATAATTTTGATATATTAGTTTTTATTTTTAAACAACTCAATTTTCAGATTAGTGAAATTTTCCAGAAAATTATGTATTCTTGAAAATTAAATAAATTAATTCTGCAGAACACTGAAGTTCTTTAAAATCCATGGAATCCCCAGCCCTGGATGCTGTACTGGATTCATCTTCAAGACACTGATGACACATCCAGGACCCATAAAAGGAACTCTGTACTTAGGAAAAAGAGAGAGAGAGAGAGAGAAAGAGAGAGAGTTGCCACATAACCTTTGCTCTTAAGCTTAAATAAAAGCAATAACAAATTCTCCTCTACTAATTGAGAATTGAGAAGCAAACTTCTACCAGTTCATAGTTAGCGTCCTTCAGGGTTTCAATTGGCTATTGCCATAATTTTACCATTTAACATACGTTAATGCTTTCTGACATAGATTTTGCAAATATCAAGGTATTCTCTGGCAGTGAGGTTACATACATAAGATTTTTCAAATCACTGAGAAAATTTAAATCACAGTTTCATTTTGAGGGGAGATACATTACAAAATAGTAAAAATACAATAATAATCAATATATGAGAAACATTTAATGATATTTGTTAATGATATGCAAACTTCTTGATCAAGCACCCTAAATATCACATTCCTCTCACACTGAGTACATGCATTTGGAAGTTGAAACACTAGTTTTAATTGCATAAGTTAAAAGTCATTAATTCTGTTTCTCTTTAAAAATTTTTAAAAGACAGACATACCAATTTCTATTTTAAAAATAATGAAGTAACCTCAAATGCTTTGAGGACCTATCAAAGTCCACTTCTTGTTTTTAGTTAGGAAATAATTTCAGTTTCTAATGTTTAGCTGTGCATTCTATAGCCAGACTCATACAAAAGTTTCAATAAAATGATATTTCATTGAACACTGTGAATGAGAGATAAATTTCATAGTTTAGCTTCATACTTTTATAATTCAAACAAGCCTCACATTATTGAAGTCAGTAGACTCTATATTATCTTTACCTTGAAAATCTGAAACTATTTGATATTTCAGACTGGACATGGGACTTTGTAAAATTGGATTAAATCTAGATCACATTGAAAAATGCCTTCTATCAAAAAAAAGAAAAACCTTAAGTGATTTATCTTTTTTCATCTTTTATTTTTTACCTGTAACTTATTTATTGATTATAAAACTCTGTTCAATTTTTTAAAAACATACCTGGGCATTAGTCTCCTCATATGTAAAAGAATGTATAGTCTGGCCTATTTAGTCTCAATGATCCCCTTTAATCCCACAGATTCATAATTTAATATTTATTTTTCTCCATGACCTTGAAAGCGATCTAAAGATCAGAAAATGTTTAAAATGTGTTTGTTTCCCCACGTTGCAGCTTGATGGCATCAGATTTTGTGGTGATATGCCTATTTAAATTTTGAAAATGTTAATTTAGTTTATTTTATATATTAAATTATTTTATAATTGAGAAAAATTATGATCATATAGAATACTTGCATATAATTATGCACAGCTCCATATACATAGATTGTACAAGGTAACTGACTATAGAATGAGTAAGATCATTTTCATGCTAGTTTTAGTCATTTTCACTCAATAAAATATTTACTAAAAAATACCAACCATGCAAAGAAAGAGTCAAGCTACGATTTTTATTATGTAAAACAAAGACCCCATAGCAATTAAAAGTAAATAATTAGTCCCTGAAAAACAAAGCCTGCTTATTCTTACCTTTCCTATTAGCCATGGAATTACCTTTATTTTCTTTCTATATTAACTAACTCCCATATACCCCTTTTTAATGGACACAAAATTTTATTATGAATGTGTTAACGGAAGTCTTTATATGATCCATTTAGATTTCTCATTCATAGAGAGCATTTAGTCTTAGAGACCAGAATAAATGAATTTGGGAGTAATAATTCTTATATGTCATTATTGACTGTTTTTTGTTATTGATACATTAGGAACAATTAATGCTTATATAAATTTAATACACCTATGATTGCTTTTGTATTTTCTTCTTTTTAACTTTGTAAAAGGAGGATACTGACTCTGAGAGAAGGAAAGTAGTTTTGGTATTTTCAATTATATTTTGAAGCTATATATACCCTTTACACTCTACATAAATGCAGGGGAAATGCTATTTAAGAATATTATCAAAAACATTGTATATAAATTTAATCTCACAAAGGTGTACAAGATTGGAATATGGTAATAGTTTCTTCTTCAGTTAACAGATAAATTGACTGAAAGTTTATTTGCAGACATTTTGCCTGAGCCAAACAAATGACGTCTATTTAGAGAAGAAATCAGAAGAGTAAAATCCATGACCTGAATGGAGAGAAGCCACAGAATGAAAGGGACATAGTGAACATGTTAGTAAAAGATTTGCCAACAGACTTTAGAAAACAAAACAAGAAAAAAAGCCAAAAAACTACAGGCAGACAGATGAAGGGTAGGTAAGAAACCACAATGGATTCAATGTGTTCTGTGATATTTGAGCTCTTTCCCTGAATTTTCTCCCTAATTGGATGAGAATCTACTCATTCAAATTGATTACAACTTTGAGCAACTGCAAGAACAGAGAGGCAGGTGCAAGTTATGAAAGAATCTGGTCTTTGAAATCACTACGCCATAGAATAGGAAATCCAGTGATTTTACAAAGGCTTGAATTGTCTTTCTTTAGGCTACCAAATAGTAAGCCAGCTGCATTGTGTACGGAGTAGTGATTGCCGAAAGCTTTGGCAACTGAGGAAACACCAACCTACAGTGATTTGGGGGTGTTGCCATGAGCAGATGAGCTGCTGCGGAGTCCTGATAAAGTTGATTACATATTTTGCAATATAATATTGATGAAATAGGTTCTAAAAGCATTTGAAAATATCAGCTTTAGCAGCATAAACCATTCTAAAACCTCCCAAATGAACGGAATTATGATTGGTTGAAAAAACTTATAACTTGTTCAGCTCAGTTCTCTTTATATTTTATTTGTAAAATGAAGCTAAATGATAGACTATACAGATTATTATGAATTACGCAGACCCACAGGAATATTCAAATCCTGTCTCTCAATGATTTTATCATACTTGATATTTTAGGTGTTACATGTTATTATATTACTCCTTTTTGCATTTTCGTCCTTTGCATTTCGTTTTATTGAGGTTCATTAGTCTATTTCTTTCCTTCATTTTCCTTTTTTTTTGCCAACTATCTCAGAGTCAAATTTGATGTCTAATTGTATTAATTTACTTGGACTGCCTATATATATATATATATATATATATATATATATATTTTTTTTTTTTTTTTTTTTTTTTTTTTTTTTGAGACGCAATCTCGCTCTGTCGCTCAGGCTAGAGTGCAGTGGCGCGATCTCGGCTCACTGCCAGCTCCACCTCCCGGGTTCACGCCATTCTCCTGCCTCAGCCTCCCGAGTAGCTGCGACTACAGGTGCCTGCCACCACGCCCGGCTAATTTTTTGTATTTTTAGTAGAGATGGGGTTTCACCCTGTTAGCCAGGATGGTTTCGATCTCCTGACCTCATGGTCTGCCCGCCTCGGCCTCCCAAAGTGCTGGGATTACAGGCTAAATAATTGTTATCTTTATTCCTGGCTACCCTGTGTTATTTTATACTTAATTTCTAAGTTGTCTCTCATTTTTTTGTAATAAGAAAAGTTTATAAATTATTTCTTCCTCTACTAAAGTGATTGTATGAAATTCTCATAACCAATATTTCCTCTAACATATACTTTTAAAAGTAAATCTATCTTGTATATAACCGAAGAGATAGATCAATCGATCAGCAATGATTTGGAAGGGAAAGGTGGCAGACAAAAGGAACAGAAAAATTAACTGTTACTTAGTGGGAACTAGCTTGATGTGTTCCAGGAATTTTATAAGGCCACTGTGCTAGACCTTATTGAGCAAGTGGAGAAAAGTATATAAGTTTGGAAAATCATACTGGACCTATAGGATCTTATAGGTCATGGTAATTTGAGTTTTATTCTTAGTTTGGTGATTGCTCACTGTTTATGCCCTTAAAAATGTTAAAGTGCTTCCTTTAAAGAGGAGAAGTACATTGAATATACTTTTTAAAAATTGATTGATCAAAAATAAAATTTCAGACAAATGCATAGGTTTTTAAATATTTTAGAATAATTTGACAAACACCTAGATGTTTACACAATTCTAGAATTTTAACAGAACTGTTGAAAAACCCAAGGCTTAAGTCAGTTAGGGAGAGAATTATATCTCACAGCCAAGAGTGTTAAATACTGAGCCCTAAACTGGGGTATTAATGTAACCTTAGTTCCTGATAGATGTAATTAATATAATCCCAATTCCAGGATGAAATCCTTTATATTCTAGAATATAGTTGTTCAGGTGTGAAATTGATGAATGTTTTTGCTGAGAGTTGGGCCGTCTGTAGTACTTTCTTCCAACATACTTGTGCCTTCCAGGCAAATTTGAAAATTTTAGTAAGTATATTTCTTCAAAGGATTGAATTCTGCCCTTTTAGAAATAGATCATGTCCCCCTCACGGGAAGCAACTACCCTGTTCTTTACACAAATATATTTTCACTTATTTTTTTAAAAACATTTCCAAGGCCTAATTTTTAAAGCCACTTTGTTGTCATTCTGATTACTCAGAAATATTGCATTTCTTTACTATGTTAATACCAAAAAAACTTTCCTATCAAGTTTTCTTAAAATGTGTATATTGTACTCCATATATATTAGGTGTTCAACAAGTACTTATTAACATTGTTTAAATAGTCTTTTTTTTTATTACATGCACTTTCCAAATTGTGAACTCTGAAAACAGGCCATTAGTTCTATTGTATGTACTCTGAGGGTGTTTAGCACAAATTTCTGCTCTCATAATCCCAACAAACCTCATACCAATTTGTTGTATCACAACTGATATCAGAAAATTCATTACATTTCTTTATGCCCAAATATTTCCATACTTAAAATTACCTAGCCTTTTTGCAGCTACATGTTGCAGAAAAAGGTGTCATGCACAAGGTCATGTTTTACCTTTAGGCTACATTCAGCAAGAAAATGAATTTATAAAATATAGTACTCAGGAGAACAGATATATGGTATTTTGTAAGACATCCAGAAATTTAGTATACTATTAAATTCCTCTCACAGATAATATCAGAAATTCTAATAGTCTACAAAAGTCTTGTTTTTATTTAACAAACATCTATATAGCATTTACTTTGTGCCAGTCATTGTTCTAAGGGCTTAATAAATATCAACGCATTTAATCCTCATATACCTTCTGACATAGGTATCACTATTTTCTCCATTTTCCACACAAGAACATTGAACTGAAGAGATGAAATTTTCTCAAGGTCACAACTAGTAAATATAGAGTATAGGATTTAAGGACAGGAACGCTGTCTCCAGAAATGTTCTCAACTGTTATGTTAGTCTCACTAACTCTAAATCTGCATCAAGAAAAGCCTGCCTTCAAATTTTGTATGTATTCACTAGATTGAATATTTAATACATAAGAAGAAGAAATTGAATCGAGAGCAAAGACCATAAGAGGTTAAAGCCTGAACTGACAGGAGTTTACTTGGCAAGGGAAATTTGTTTGTTTTCTATCAAGTATCATTGGCACTCAGGATTAAAAGGAGGAAAGGGCTAATAGTAAAAAGTAATGTATGAATATTCTATGTCATTACCAAAAATATAAAAGAAACCTAGCAACCTCCTGTTAATGGTATGAAAGGATAAAGGTGTAGCAAGTGCTTCTGGCTTCTGTGTCAATTATGTACCATTTATTACAAACCTATTCATAATTTTAATTTGATTAATCTTTGCCCTTTATGTAAATTAAATTAGCTTTAGGGAACCAAAGAAAAATAATTTTATGTAGTGTTACTTTGATGCCTTACAGCTGAGACAAGGTATGGATGGAAATCCTAGCGAGAGAGCAGAAAAGCTTTTTCAGTGTGCTGGATAGTAAGTGTTTAAGTGTCAGCAAAAACACACATCCTGTTCTTAGATTTTTCCATCAATTCGAAGCAAGCACTCTATTAGTTGCTGGGAAACAGAAATAAATTAAACACAACCTGTTTCTTTCAAGAATCTCTCAATCTGTTGAGGAAGGCAGGCAAAATACAGAAATAACATTTACAATACAATGTGATATACATTCTGTGCCCAATCCGTCATTTGTCAGATGGTACTAGTACAAATTCAGACAAAAGTTTAGTTTGATTCATATTTTATTTTAACAACATTGATTATTTTAAGCATATAATGAGTAATTAGTTTAAGTCAACTCAAGGTAAAAATAAGCAACTTGCTGTTGAACTAAGTAACTAAGAATACTCCTTATTTTAATATTTTAAACTCGTCAATTAAAAAAAAATTGCTTAGCTAAAAAAAAATTCTGCCAGTATAAAAGGACAACAAAAGAGGATGGCAGAATTGAAGTTCTAGAGCTAATCAGGTGTCAGTTGAAATTGAAGAAAAAAATTAAAAAGGAAAAAGATGACAAAGCCAAGTGAAGCCAAAATGTGTGACTAGAGACATTGGGAATTCCCAGCAAAGAAGTACTAACTTGCTATTTAACACTTCTATCTGATAGCTGATAATAAGCTATGACTGATAGGACTAATGACAAGAACACACACACACACACACACACACACACACACACACCCCCCACACTCATTCCTGAAATAAAGATAGGATAAACAAAGCAAAACTGAGAAAAATAACATGTCATAGATTTGCTGAAAGAATCAGTGTACACACACAAAAATTTGTTTTTAGTTCTAGTGGCACACTTCCTAGATTTATTCTTCAGAAAAACTAGAAAGATGGATTTTTTTTATGGTCTCTGGTATACCGTTATTTTGTTTATATTCTAAATTATAGAAATAAATATTGTAATATGAAATAATTTATCTACATGGCTTATAAAAAGCATGGTTTATTTTAAAAAATATATAGATACCAAATGCAAAGCCACTTACATGACTAGAAACAACTGAAGCACATAACATCTTTGAGTATACGTCATGCTGTTATAATTTGAAGTTTTGTGCAGTCCTTAAACATTCAGACTTTCTGATCTTGCAAAGGTCTACATGCATATCATAGTATATGAAGAATTTAATAAACATAAAAGTCACTGCTTCCTCCACCATATTGCACTTGATTGCAATCAGCATGTTACAGCCACAGTCTAATTATAAAACGTCAAATGTTTCATCAGCTTTTCTAGCATAGCTCTGTGCTGCATCTGTGGTCACTGGCCCATTGAACATAAATTTTAACTCCTTTTATGTTCAATTGGAATCTGAATTACACAGTTGATGCTAAACTATACCAGAATTAAAACTCCCTTGAAGATAACTTGTCTGATGAACTATTTTCAGGAACGTGATTTTCCAAACATTTCTTGCATTACTCATACCAATGAGTAAGACTTTTGAAAAAGTAATTCTGCCTGTCTTAGAATTTCTAGAATTCTAGAAATTCTAAGGCATTAGAGAACAAAATAAAGGTTACAATGAGTTCATATTCTTTATTACTCTCAAAAATAATTATTTGAATAGACAAGAAATGGTTAACCAAGGGGAGTGGATTTTTGCATACATTAACAGAAAATACATTGAATACTATGGAGAGTTTTCTTTTTCTCCTGTTGCCCTATTCTACATTTTTAGAGACAACTGTTTCTATAAATTGGTTATGAACATATCCAATTCAGATATTCTCATATTTAATGTATGTATGTATGGATAGATAGATAGACAGATAGATAGATAATGTCAATTCATTTAACAAGCATTTACTGGCTGCCTATTGCATGTTGGATACTGGAGAAATAGCAAGAAAATCAATCAAGTCCCTGTATTTAGGGTGCTTTATGAGGGTGTCCAAATCTACTTAGGTGGTTGGTTAGTGACTGTTGTTACTATGTGGCTGGTATATTTGCTTTTCTTTCTTTTTCTTTTATTTTTCCTAAGTAATTTCAACTTAAGTTTATCTCTTATAAGCTATATGGGTTTTATGTTTATATAGGAAATCTGTCTTTTGATTTGTCTATTACTTTTAAATAAAATTCTATTTTAACTTTTATTATGTTTAAACATTTGAATTTTTAAATTATATTTTAAACTTTTTATTTGATTTCTTTGTCTTTGATTCATCTTCATTATTTTCCCTAGTAGATTTCCTTCCTTGTTTCTTTTTTGCCATCTGTGTGTTTGGTAGGTTTGAGGATTTTTGTTTTGTTTTGTTTTTTGTTTTACCTTTTTTGCACCATACTAACTTTGAAGTTGAATTTCTATTTTTATTGCAATGCTTACTCTTGTATTTTTAGAATATGTATCTAAAACATCTAAAGTAATAAATATTGTTATCCGCCTTCCCCAAATTTAAAATTTACAGCCACATTGACTATTGTAATTTACTGCCTGCCCCCCATTCATGAAGTCTTATCTTGTGTTTTAGTTCCTTTTTTGTTTCTGGTTACCGTGAGTCATCTTATTTTTATAGTCAATACCTACTTAGATAGAACATTTTCCTCACAGTAGTTCATATCTTCAAGTGGAGCATCATTTTTGTTATCTTATCTTCTTTTTTTCCCTTGGGGCTTCCATAGGTCTAAGGTTGGGAATTTATCCCTATAGTAGTTTATAATTTGCCCTTTCTGGAGAACCTGGATTTTATCTGTTATAAATAAATTTGTTCGTTAATTTTCTCAAGAGTCCTATATTATGGCAATAACCAGAACAACTCTGACCTGCAACTCTGCACTATTAGTTTAGTACTATCTCTCTATACACATTGTTCCTTATGACTCTGGGATGGCTGTTATTTCTCCATGACTTCAGGGGAATACAAGCCAGTAGATAAAGGGCTTCCCTTCCAATTATCAGGAGCTCCACTACTCTCACAGTGATTAGGAGAAGCGTGTTGTTGTTGAATATTACTTGCATTATCAGGTTTCTGAAGTAAATTGGTGGCTGCAAGTATTCTGTCTTAAAGTTTTATGTAAATAGAAATAAAATAATTAAATAATGGCATCTGGTTTTAGTTGTCCCTATAGTAGAATTGTACCAAATTTACCAGCTGATAATTTACTAAATCCAGGTTCCAGTTTCATTTCTACTACTATGTAACTCTGAAAACTTGATTGAGTTACTCAATGTTTCTGAGCACCATTTCTAGGAAATAAAAATTGTATCCAAAAAATCAGGAAAAAATGGAGAAATTTTCCCCAGTCTGATATAGTTACATGATAAAATCATATTGTCACAGAGTTTTATATGAGAGGGAGCTAGAAGTCATCTTATGATAGTCTTTCATTTACTAGGTGAATATTGTGAAGTTCTATGAAGCTGAAGGATCTGCTCAAATGTTAGTGAAAAAGTGAGGACTATCATTTTATCTTTTCTAAATCTTAGTATGGTAGTCTTTCCTCTGTACTGTTGTTTCCCATCTTAAAAGCAATTCATCATAATGTGTACAAAATTATAATGTCAAACCTTCATTGAGCATTATTTGTCCCTGCAGAGCTAACCCCTTGTTTTGCAAATGCATACATGCTTATAGGTACTTACTATGCAAATTACATGCAGTAAAATTCCAATTCCCTGTAAGAATTAAGTACACAATTTTCATTTTGTGTTGAATGAAACTCTAGTATTCTATATGGCATTTCTTTAGTGGATTTAAGTCTTATGGAAATACAACATTTTTTTTTGAGACAGGATCTTTCTCTGTCATCCAGGCTGGAGTACACTGGTGTGATCATGGCTCACTGCAGTCTCAACTTCCCAGCCTTAGGTGATCCTCCCACCTCAGCCTCCTGAGTAGCTGGGACCACAGCTGGGAGCCACCACACCCAGTTAATTTATTATTATTATTATCATTATTATTATTTTTGAGATGGAGTCTTGCTCAGTCACCCATGCTGGAGTGCAGTGGTGAGATCTCTGCTCACTGCAAGCTCCACCTCCTGGGTTCACGCCATTCTCCTGCCTCAGCCTCCCAGGTAGCTGGGACTACAGGCGCCCGCCACTACGCCCGGCTAATTTTTTTGTATTTTTAGTAGAGATGTGGTTTCACCGTGTTAGCCAGAAGGGTCTCGATCTCCTGACCTCGTGATCCGCCCGCCTCGGCCTCCCAAAGTGCTGGGATTATAGGCGTGTATTATTATTTTTTTAGAGACCACGTTGCCCAGGCTGGTCTCAAACTCCTGGACTCAAGCAATCCATTCACCTCGGCCTCCCAAAATTCTGGGGTTACAAGCATGTATATGACATGAGTATTTCTGGATTTAGCTTCTATATCTTCTCATATCTCAGTCTCAACCATTCTTTAAAAGTTTATCTGTTTTACTAGTATCCATCTAAAATCACAAAGAAAAATAAAAACATTTTTATTACTGTCTTTTCTGCTAAAACATTTTACTTCTCAGATCTTAATAATTAACTATATTCACGTGGCTACAGGTAATTGTACTATAGGTCAGGAAAACTCTATCTCTTTTCATTTTTAGGGTCTTGACTTGGCCTAAAACTTAAATTGGCATATGATAGTCAATTAACAGAAGAAAAACACACAAAATTAATAGAAGTTTTATGTGACATAGAAGTCCCCATAATGACATGAACACCCATTGAAGAAATAAAATACAAATGTTTTATATTAGGTTGAACAAAGAGAGGCAATTTTGGACAAGGAACTAAATTATGTGGGGAGGCTAAAGGAAAATAAGAATCATTTTAAACAGGGTCTCTTTGTACACAATGCTCTTGGCTATGACTCCAGGTCAAAGAATATTTCTATCCCTAAAACAAGAAGAACATCTTTCTCATAGGAGTTTTTAATCTCCTGTTTTCAGGAAGAAAAAGGAAGAATAGAATTCCCTTATTACACCTGCTGTTTAACAAGTGTCTAGCTCAAAATAATCCTTACTCCAAAATGGCATATTTTAGAGGGCACATTCTGCCGCCCTTCAATAGTATCCTTTCACCTACTCCAGGTCAATCAATTCTTTTGCGTTCTTTATGACAGTAAGGATTTGACTTTTTCAACATAAATATTTAAATACGTGTCAGTTTTGGAAGTGTGAACTATAGAAAGGCAAAAGAAAAGAAATATAAAAGGCAAAAACAAAAAAATCACCTGTAAACTTTATGTCCAGGATCACTACATTCACTCTGGTTGCCTCTGTATTAATTTTTTATTAGTACAAAGGCTATACATGTCTGTGAATTTGCATATGGGCTTTACACATCTACTAGTTTTCTGCATAATTATTTGTTAAATGGCAGCATGGTAAATGTATTATTCAGAAGCTGCTCTTTTATTTTAATAATAGCCTGAGACTGTTTCCCACTTCTGCATTATGACAGTATCTCCTATTAAAATCTATAATGATCGGTATGGTTTATTATGCTTTGTCTATTGTCTGTCTCACCTGCTAAAATGTAAGTTCTGTCAGGGCAGGGACCCAGTGCAGAGTCACTGCTGGCAAACTGTGGGCTCTCAATAAATATTTGTTTAATTAAATAACATGACTGACATATTAAGATAATTTGGGATTCAACCAAGTTGTGTGAAGTAAAAGGGGATCTATGTTATTAATCAATAAGCACATATTAGCTACAATCCCCCACAAGAAAAACTGTAGTTTTGCTGATATAGAATTTTGTTAACACATTTAAATATATTAATAGTAAAATTAAGTATGTATTTTTAGGCACCGGGATTGTTGAAGTAGACTGTCAAAACACAGTTACAGATAACAGTTCATAATAGAGGACATGTGTTTTCATATTGTCACTTGCTTTATTGAAAATAAATTTCATTAAGTTCCCATGTCCTGTATTTCCAGTTTTGATCATTAATATATATTTGTTACTGTCAACTTTATTAAGATGTTAGCCTACCTTTCTGAATATAAAGCTTAGCTATAATCCCATGTAGTTTTCTTGCATTTTAATGTATTTGCTTCATTATGCAAATTTTGGTTTCCAAACATGAATATTTTTGCAAGCAAAATTCCAGCATAAAGGAACAATACCCCATTATGCAAAATGTTGAGGATTCTCATTATCGCTTAAGGTACAGAATAAAATGTCAATATGCTAAACAAATGACCATGGGTTTGGCCATGAAATTTGTTAAAGGCAATTTGTTCAATTGACTTCTTATTTATGAGTTCATCCTCGATATGTGCGGGTGCACATAAATTCTGAAAGCATATGTGAAGTACATAATGTGTGTTACATTTTTTAGAAAATCAGCCTATGAGGAATTTTTGTTTTCATCTTTCCCTGAGAGGTGCCAATTCTATCATTCAGTGTCTTTAAACATTTTGTGGTTTCTAAAAAAGTTATACTACACAAACCCTAAGCAATAATTTATGACGAAAAGAAACATTCCCAGCTTGCTGGAAAAATAGAATAGACAGTAAAAAAATAAAAGTATGCCTATCAGCAAAGCATATAAGCATTGCAGGGGAGATCTCTAAGAAATAATATTGATCCCTTGGGTGATGCCAGAGAGTAACTCTAAGAGCTGTTTTTTGCAGAGCAGCCAGAAAATAACCATGAAAACAATCCTTGAATACCTGAATCAGCAGCAATTTTACTCCATGCTTCTGCAAATAACAGAGACTTTTAATAGCATTATGAATCAACTTCTCCATCTACTGGCTGAAGGTCAAATTTTGATCTTTATTACTTATAAGAAACATGTATTTATTTGTATGTCTGTAGGCATACTTTTTTCATGATGAATGTATGATCAACTAAAGGAATAACTTACTCTCTTTAAATCATAACATGGTATGACTCAAAGAATCACAAAAAATTTTGAAAACAGTATTATTACATTACAGTATAAATTAAGCCAACAATTTATATTTTTTGAAAGCCATTAATTTTATTATTATCATGATTAAGTACAATTCTGAGTATTTCTTAAAATATAATATATTTCATTTGGCTATTGAGAAATTTTTAAATTTGCTGATATGTAGAAAGATAATCTCTGCTTGATTGTTTTCATACGCAGTTGTGGTATTACACACTAGAGATCCATTAAGTCTTTGCTCCATCTGTTTTCAAAACATCACTCAATTTGACAGACTCTTAAACTATGACTTAGAAATCAGATTAGGAAATTAATAGCAACCAAAAACGTATTGTTAGCCAGAATTTAGCAGCCTCAATTTAGTAAGGAAAGTTATCTGGCCATCCAAAAATGGTACTGAATAAAAGAGAACATAAGGCACTGATCCTCCCAGCAAAATCTTGGATCCTAAGAATTTTACAAGCCTTATAACCTAGTATGTCAACTATTTATATGTTTCTTTTACAAATTTCCTATGCATGTTATATCTAACCTGCCTTAAACAACACATCTTTGCCCTTCTCACCAATCCTAAGTGTCTGAAACTATGAATTATCAATCATTTGAAGACCTTAGCTGCCAGCTCGAAGTGCTCTTACATTTCACACCAGTATTAGCTAATAGAAATGTGAGCATAATGCTTATTCTGACTTATCTTGATTATGCTATCCAATCAAGATGTATTTCTGATTCTTTCTTATAATTTAGAATTACTTTACATAGTAACTGTCTAGATGGACATAAAACAGCCCTGCAGGAGGTTGTTATAGTAGATGTTTTCTATATAAATTTTTTGCTTCTGTGGCCACAGTATGATTGCTAATTTACACAATGAGGTCTCCACAGCTAAGGCTTGTCTATCAATAGTCAACAGCTCATGTATCAAGTTTACCCTTCACCCCAGCTCCCACATATGCTGTAAAGCTTATTTGTTAGATAGCAGAAAGCATCAGTTTATATTATTCTGCATTTTTAAACTGCATCAGATTCAAATAGAAACTGTTTATTGTAAGAAGTGCATAATTTCAAACATAAGAAAAATACATACACACATATACATATAATATCCATTTTCAGTATCATCTATATAACAGACCAGTTCTTTTCTCCTTAAATATTATTTTCTAATTCATGTTCATGTAATACACCTACACACTGGACTCCTCAGTCTGCGTCTGGTTAAAAATACGTTCAATGAGAGTGTTACATTGTATGCGCTGCTTTGACCTGTAGGACATATTGAAGCCATGACCTATGGGACATATCTTGCAGCCATGACCTATGGGACATATCTTCTCTCTCTCTCTCTAGGTCCCTTTTCTCCTCTGGTTTCCTGAGGCTCCTAGAGGTGTGTCATTGCACTCACAATCCACTCCAGTATGCCATTTCAAGCTGCTCTTTTACACTGCTCCTGCTTATCTCTGGGCCTCTGTTTTGTGTCATCTTAAAGCTGCTGCCACCGCCAAGCCCTGGTTTTCGCCCAAGTCACTGAGGGATGCTTCCAATCACCATTTCTAATTATAATTTTACTGCTGGAGTTTTATTCCAGAAATCTGAGATCTTCCTCTTAAAACTGCTCATGAAATCACCTCTGCATCATTCCACAGGATGCTGCTTGCCACAGATCACCAGCAAACACTTGTTGCTCACTTCATTATCTGACAGAATACCACTGTCCATACCCTTCTCATGGACCACAAAATATCACACCATTGAGATTTAAAACACACACAATTCCTCTTTTGCTTAACATACACATACTGTGAGAATGGTTGGGGCAGAACAAAGCAAGTAACTGCCACAAACTGCACAGAGCTATTTGTTGAATAAGGCTCTCAGAACCTGGTCCTGTGATAGCTAATTTCTTATGCCAGAGTCTTTTCTCCCTAGGGATTTTCATACAGAAATCCTGAAGAACTCACCCCCATACCTTTACTGGGCCCACCACCAATACAAGCCCACTAAGCATCTCCTCATTTCTGTCAACTCCAAATAGTCAGCTCTCTTGGAATCTTTCTTTAAGGTTTTTCCTCAGTCCCCATATAATTCAGTGGAAACTGATTTTTGAAGAGACATAGTGCCAGCCTTGCATACTCAATGTCTGCTATAAATATAATTATTTTATAAGTTTATAATTATTGTAGTTATGTGTGGTTAACATGTAGTTTCTAAGAGATGGGTTTTTCAAACTGAATAAACCAGAGGATGACCTATAAATATTACCACTGTGGGGTGAAAAGATTTTAGAAACAAATTCTAATAAATGCTAAGAGAGAAGAGAAATGAGTTACATGAGTAGAATGGTAGTGAAGGGGCTACTTTAGATTTGGGGCAGGGACAGAAAAATCTTTTTGAGAAAGTGTTCTTTTAGCCAAGTCCCCTTTAGTCAGTAAAGAGTGCAGCAATGATGTTGCATAGAAAGGAAATAGTATGTGAATATTTGTGGATATAAAACAACCCTTGGTGGATTCAAGGAATTAAAATAATAGATAAGTGGCTAAAATAAAATGAGTAACAGGTCACAATGGAACAGGATGAAGTTGGTCCCTGGGCAGTAGGGAGAAGAGGATCAGTGGAGGTATACGACATAATAAAAGATACATTGTAAAGGGAAGAAAATAGAGATATATTTTTAAGCATACTCACCTAATAATTTTAAAATATTAATAATGTCTTATAGTACAATGTAAAAACATGTTGTATTTTAACTGTGGAAGAGAGAGCTAAGAAAAGAAGTTGCAGTTGTGTATACTTAAG
Organism: Pan troglodytes; assembly: GCF_028858775.2. Taxonomy (NCBI): domain Eukaryota; kingdom Metazoa; phylum Chordata; class Mammalia; order Primates; family Hominidae; genus Pan; species Pan troglodytes. The sequence goes on from NC_072401.2 coordinate 173,820,030, forward strand.
CTATGTTATAAAATAAATAAAGTTCTGATTCCATAAATGCATTAGGTCCTTCTCAATCTACTATTTGGCATATGATATTAAAATATTTGTTTACTGGACCCATTATTTAACTTTGGAAACTACCTAAAGAACACATCCAGTGATATTAGAGACAATTCTTTCACATGAGCATGAATTTTAGGTGACTATGCCAAGAAGAGTTTGGCATCTGGTTACCATTCTATCTATATAGATGACATAGATTGATAATGCAAAATAATAAAAAAGTAAGATCTTAGAAGGAAATGGCTAAGAGAAATAAAGTCATGAAAAAGAAAATATATATTCTAAGCTTGTTTCAAATAGCTCCAACTCATCAGTAAAGAAAAGCAAAATAAAACCACGAGATAAAGTTTGTTTTAAAAAACAAGTTTTAAAAAGATTTTTTTCCGTGATGGCAGGAATAGAGGAATACTCGTATCCTGATGAATTGTAATTTGCTAAACCATTTTTAGACAGCTAGCTCACAATATATGGCAAGAACCATAAAATATATTTTCCAACATTATTTATGCAAGATAAAAACAAAATGAACGCAGAGATTTACACATGAAGACTTTCAGTATTGTAGGTCCCTTAGGATTAGCTATCAACGTCAGGAGGAGTGTTTTGGACATTTATAAACAGTTTCAGAAGAAAGGAAAAGTGGAGCAGATAGGGACTTGAAACAATTCAAGAGTTGTTGAAAGAAGATTTTGAAAAATCCAGGGCAGTGTTTGTGAAACGTGAACATGCCTAGGAATCACCTTGGGATCTTGTTAAAAAGTGGATTCTGATTCAATAGGTCTGGGCAGAGTCTGAGAGTCTCTAACAAGCTCCCACGTGATGCTGCTGCTGTTCTCCCTACACTTGGGTAGCACACTTCATGGGGGAGGGCTGTGACACTACCTCTTATGCCTACATGCCTTTTCCATATATATATATATTTTATACATTTATATCTGTATATATAAAAATATATATCTATAATATATAATATAAATTTATATCTATCTATCTATCTATATATGTTTTTAAACTGCGTCTCTCTCTGTCATCCAGGCTGGAGTGCAGTGGTGAAATCTCAGCTTACTGCAACCCCCACCTCCCAGGTTCAAGCGATTCTCCTGCCTCAGCCTCCTGAGTAGCTGGGATCACAGTTGGGCACCACCAGCCCTGGCTAAATTTTTGTATTTTTAGTAGAGACGGGGTTTCACCCTGTTGGTCAGGCTGGTCTCAAACTCCTGACCTCAAATGATCCACCCACCTCAGCCTCCCAAAGTGCTGGGATTAGAGGTATGAGCCACACTGCACTCGGACCATTTCCTATATTTTTTAATTGAAGATCATAACTGAAGTGTTATGTTTGTCAGACAGGGGAATATGAGTCAAAGACGTTGTTTAGCTTTAAAATAATAAAACCATTGCCATGGAGTTTGTAAATGTAGACTGAGCTTTCTCCAGGTGTTGTCTGTGGTGATTGCATAGCTGTCATGCCCACACTCACATGTGAGCTTCTCCCTGGAGACAACTGCATTCATGAATGAGAAGCCATTTGCCTTACTGATGTTTCATCATTTGAGTTTACTTTCATTTATGTAAGAATGAGTAACGAAGAAAAGATAGCTCAGAAGTTTCAGAAATGCAATTTTTTCTTTCTTTTTTCTAAGACAGGGTTGAGCTCTGACGCTGAGGCTGGAGTACAGTAGTGAGATGTCAGCTCACTGCAACCTCTGCCTCTTGGGCTGGAGTGCTCCTCCCAGATCAGCCTCCCAAGTAGCTGGGATTACAGGCACCCACCACGACGACAAGCTAGCTTTAGTATTTTTTTGTAGAGGCGGGGTTTTGCCATGCTGCCCAGGCTGGTCTCGAACTCTTGGCCTCATGCAGTCTGCCCGCATCAGCCTCCCAAAGTGCTGGGATTACAGGCGTGAGCCACCGTGCCAGACCGGAAATGCAACTCTTTATAAAGTGTCTTGGGGAAGCAGTCAAATGATTACTTGGAGCAAGGATAAAAGAATTACAACATTATAATGAATGAAAGGATGTTTTAAATCACTATAATTTGTTCACACAGAAATGGATTCCCAAAGTTATATATAAAAATTGCCTTCAAGTTATAGCTAGAGTTCATATCCGCTTATTGACACCAACCCCTAAACAACGTGCTGACCATTTCCATCGTTGTGTGGAGACTTTATTCTAAAACTTTAATATACAGCTTTGACATCTGAAGAGATTTTGGAAAGAAGAGTGGAAACTCATAGTAAAAGGGTTTCCTTTTACTATGGAAAAATGAGTATTTTACCTCATTGCTTTTAAGAAGGCCTCTTACAAGTCTTTACACGAACTATGATATTGCATCTCTGTGCTCAAAGAAAATGATTGGAAATGAATCAAAATTGGAGTCACAAACCAAAAATTGGAGTCGATCATATTCCTAAACCAAGGGCCTAAGTATTAGGGATTTTAATTTGAATTAACATGCAGATATCTTTTTAATGTTTTTAAGATATTCAGTAAATATTTGCAACTTCTGTTTTGTTTTCATTTAGTTACCAAAAAAGATGAAGTCAATGTTATCTCACTGAAGAGCAAGCATTACTAAAATGCCACGTTTAAAATCATTTTACATAAAAACTATTATTAAGATTTAATTTAGAATGATGTGTTTACTCTGAATTTTGCATAAATTGCCACGCTGGTTTGTCACGGTGCTTTGATCGTTTGTCTACTAGATATTGTTCTCACAGACCATACAGGCTGATACATTTGTGAATTTAATCATCTTGTACAATACAAAACATATGGTCACACATTCACAGTAACTGAATTCAGATGTAGCAAATGCTGACAAAAAGCTCCTGAGGATCTTTCATGACCTAGGAATTAAACCTAATCATCAAACAATGCTTGCAGACTCATCAAAGTACAATACTCTGCCACCAGCCCTCTTGACCTTTCAAGGAGGCGTTGCCAAAAGGCGGCTGAGGCTGCCAGGGAGCATTTAAATGAAGATTTTGAAGAAGATTGAACCTAATGTTAGGAGATTATCTCTTTATTATCTGGCACAAAGCAATTGTGTTGTGGTTTTTGAGGTTTTTCTTCTTTTTTTTTTTTTTCATTTTCAGAGTACTTTATTACCATTAGGAAATTACTACTCACTGCTTCTTGTGTGTTAAATAAAAATCATGCTCACTTTACATAAAAAATCACATAAGAGTTTTTTTTTTTTCGTTTTCCATAACTAAAATGAAACCCTGTAAAGGGAGTAAACCCTGACTTTGTTTTTTGTTTGTTTGTTTGTTTGTTTGAGATGGAGTTTTGCTCTTGTTGCCCAGGCTGGTGTGCAATGGCGCGATCTCCGCTCACCACAACCTCTGCCTCCTGGGTTCAAGCGATTCTCCTGCCTCAGCCTCCCAAGTAGCTGGGACTACAGGCATGCTCCACCACGCCCAGCTAATTTTGTATTTGTAGTAGAGACGGGGCTTCTGCATGTTGGTCAGATTGGTCTCAAACTCCTGACCTCAGGTGATCCGTCTGCCTCAGCCTCCCAAAGTGCTGGGATTACAGGCTTGAGCTACTGTGCCAGGCTCTTCGTTTTAAAACTATTTTTTATACTATCTTTTGAATGATGACTTGCTCATTTGTGAGGTGTTTTGCTTCTTAAAAGGAAATTTTCTTTTTGCTGGGTCTCAAAGCCATGGTACATGAAATGAATATGCTTCCTCTCATGTAGTCAGTACTGAAAACTGGCAGGCATACTTCAGTAACACCAAGCAAGGAGACTGCAAGTACCATTCTCCAGGCACATACAACATGAAATATCATACAGCTGTGAAAGATCTGGTGGAAAGCCGGAATCTTGAGGAAGAAACATTTTTTGAAAATTATTTCTCTCTCTAAGTCAGTAAATGTTTGATATAATTCTGAGTGCATGGCTGTAGTCTGAAAGTTTATGTGCCCTTAAAATTAATATGTCAAAATCCTAACACCCATGGTGATGATATCAGGAGGTAGGGCCTTTGGGAAAGTAATTAGGTCATTAAATTAATAAGGAAATCGTATCCTTTTTTTTTTTTTTTTTTTTTTGAGACGTAGTCTCGCTCTGTTGTCCAGGCTGTTGACCAGGTCCGTGAATGAAAGAAGAAGCCCTCACCAGACATCAGATCACACAGCAGCTTAATTTGGGGTTCAGCCTTCAGAACTGACTGTGAAAAAAACATTTTGTTGTTTACAAGCTACTGAGTTTATGGCATTTTGTTACAGTAACTTGAAAAGACCTTAAGACAATACATAATCATCTATATCTACAGCATATTTTCTACCAGATTTTAATGCCACTAACTTAAAAATGCAAACTAGCATTATGAAATGTTGGCCAATATTAGTTACTATTTATGGAATGAATGTTTAACTATATTTTAATGTTCAAGCAGTATTTAATAATCATCTTTGCCTATTATGTAATTCTGACAAGTAAATTAATATTACTCATTAGATCAGAGTTTAGATTACTGAGATATTTTACTCTTTGCTTATTTTTTGAATTCTGTACTATAAAATGTAAATAGAATTCTGACCACACTACTCCATTTTCTAACCTTTCTTACTTTCCATTCTCCTTTTGCTCTTATCTAGTAGTAAGCTTTTTAAATGAAATAACAAGCCCCAACCAGACATGTGATCATATAAGTTTACCAAATTAATATTTACATACTTCAAAAGGTTATTTTACCTTTTGCAAGGCTCTTGTATCGGTTGGAACCCCGAGAACGCACCAACAGACAACAGGAGGCGGTGTGGAGCTACAGGCTGTTTTAACGAGCGCCTGGGTGCAGATGGGCTGAGGCCTAAAATGGCGTCAGCGTCAAGTGAGGACGGGGCAGGGCTTTTATAGTCCTCTGTAAACAGGAAGTGTCCGAGTCTGAAGTGACTGCTACGTAGTACCTTGACAGCCTCCCTTTCGATCTTCAGCGGGTATGTGTCTCTCGGCCAGCTTTCTTCCTGTTTCGGCTATCTTCCTGGGCCAAGTGGCCTTGCGCCTTGGGGCTGCGCCTGAGGAGGGAGGAGATATCCATTCCCTTAAGCTTTCAGGCCCGGGGGGAGAATCTTTCACCTTTGAAATGCCTGAGGAAAAAACTATCTTTTTAAAATTTTATGGATTTAAACATTTTCTGCGTGATTTTGATTTGATTCCATACTGAAAATGTTTTCTACAGGAAACTGTAGAGCGTTTAGATCAAATGCTTTTTCCACCTAGGCAGATATTTGACTTTAAATATACATATATATATATATAGTATATTATACTTCTCTTTATCTTTCCATAACTCCACTCTGTAGTTTATTAACTGTGAAACGACATGGAAATGAGAGGTAGGCAATTATTTGTATCTTCTAGGAAAACACAATCAAGTTGGGGAGCCATGACCCTTAAATGTCATGACCGATACACATGAAAAAGAAAGGACACTTTAGGAAGTGTGTGCCATGGGGTGCGGGGGAAGCCTCAGTTGATCTCATTGGGAAGGATGGAAGCTTTTCTAGGTAGCTTTAAAGATCATGATCTGGAATTGGACAAGCTCTGAAGTTTCCTATTACAACTAACCATTATATACTTGTTATATATATGCTTATTATATACTTGTTTTCCTGTAATCAACTGGAGAGAGTATGTCCATTCCCATAGACTCACTCTTAAGTGCCATTATCATAAAGCTGCTTTGTGTTCAAAACACTTTTATTACTAGGAACAATATTTATAAGATGGGTTTGATTTTTAGTTATTATAACTTTCCTATTATAACTAACTCCCCAGCCTACATATCTTCTATTTCTTCCCAACGTTGCATATTCCAGCAATTGAAAATTATCACAGCTAAACTTTAATTTGAAAGAGTAGAAAGACAATAGTTACCCTCACTGCTTATCTGTAGGTAATGTGCCTACAGCAAGATAGAAAACTGTATCGAGTCTCAGAAGAAGGAGCAATGCAGCCTACAAATGATTCAGTAGTGACTAGGATTTGTTTTTATTACTGGCATTATTAAATAGAATGCATTTCAAACTGTGAGTCCTACCTCTTTCTAATTATTTTCTCCATACTTTTTCTTTCCTGCACTCTATCTTCCTTTTGATTTCCTAAATCTGCTTCTTCAATCTGGGAGGCAGCCTACACCAATGGTTAAATATTTGTTAGTAAATGTCATGGTGTGCTGAAGAGTAGCATTTTAAAGTTATAGTAATTTATTTATGAATACAAGGTTAGAAGAAAAGTCAATGTACCTCAAGATACTTGTTTCCCTGTAATCAATTGCAGAGAGTATGTCCGTTCTCATAGACTCACTCTTAAGTGCCATTATCATAAAGCTGATTTGTATTCAAAATACTTTTATTACTAGGAACGATATTTTAAAGATGGGTTTGATTTTTAGTACGAAGAACCTACATTTCATCTTTTAAAAAGGTATCTTCTAAAAATTTTCTAAATCTAGTTTCATTGTCCCAAAAGCATCTCACAAGATTTTAAATTTTTTTTATGATTAGATTGTTGCATCAACATGCTATCAGATCCTAAGCTATGTTTGCTAGTTCTTCTCCTCAGGTACATTAAATTAATTGAGCATATTGTGGCCTCTGCAGCATGATGTTTTGCTAGTAAATGATTCATGTTGCGTCCCAACCACAGTGAACAGCAAACTTTCACCAGAAACAGATGGAGGAATGATCTTGGCCATTTGTGGCAACCTCAGGTTCATCTAGGAAGAACTGAAATTCATTTAAAATTGACCTCAATATGCTGTTGGCCAGATTTGATTCACCTCAGGTGCATGGTTCTACTGAGAAAGTAATCAGCACCAGCAGATGGCCCTGTCTAGGCTCACTTTCCTAGGCAATTAAAAATCTGTTGCTAGGATATATAACTATCAAATATTTGATATCTTCATGTGGCAGCACTTCCCCTCAATTTATGTGTCATGAAATTTTTTTCAAGAAATTTCTAACAAAGATAAAAATCTGGGTTTTGGAATATGAGTGAAGCAAATGCAATCCCCTTCTCTTTGTGCTGAACTACTTTCCCGCAGTACATAATTTTCCCCTGGTTACTCAGATTTTATTCTCATTAAAAAAAAAAAAGCTAGCAAACTTTTCCCTGACTTTTCCATATCAAACTGTAGTTTTATGCTATGTTAAGTGATGATGTATTACTGTACTTTTATTTAAATATAATAGTGCTGCCAATCTGGTAGTGAGGGATATATTATGAGCTGTATTTTTAATTGACAGTCACTGATCCAACAGAGACTTTCTCTTATTCTCATGATCATGAACAGAATCTTATGAGACAGATGCCCAGACCAAGTGGCAAAGTTAAACAGGGTCCATTTATATAATAGAATTTATGAAGTCTAATTTGTGCCAAGTAGGTAACTTGAGTAGAGGGGGTAATGTGTCAAATGAGCAATTAACTATTTTATGAGCAATTTTTTTCAATGGAAGTTTTTTTCTGTGCAAAGGCTATGAAACATAGAATTATTTCTAAATCAGACAGAGAATTTCGCTTTATATACTATTAAAAATTCTACAAATAAGAAGAAAAAATGTACAGGAATATGAATGACCATGTGAATGCAACTGAAATTATTTTATCACCTTCAGTAAACTATTCAAGTAGTTGTTTTAAAACAAAAAAAGATTCTTAAAACCCAATTTAGGTTAGAAAGCAGTTATTTTTGGAAATTGCCATACAAGTTCATTTTTTATTTAGCCACCATTTGTTGAGTACCTATCAGGGCCAGCTTTTGTCCAGGTGGTACCTTTGTGGAAGCTAGATTAAGGCGCAACTCCAGGAAGACACAGTTTGCAGCAGGGAACAGTGCCTGCAAACAGTGCACATGCTGGAATTCAACCATCATTCACCCTCTTGAAGAGATACTCTTTGCACTGAACAACTGGTACAATGTATGAGATGATCCCTGGCACCTACTGTATCTAGGCACTGGAAGGTTAATGGTGAGCAAACCGGTTATTGTCCAAGCCCTTTGAGGACATGCAGATATGTAAAAAGGCACACATTAAAGAAATAATCGTACAAATAGACACACAATGACAAAGATGTATTAGATGTTTTGAAAGAATATATACTCAGAGAATAATACTAGAAAAGTTTCATTCATGATGATCAAGGTAGTCTTCTCTGAGGATGTGATGCTTAAGCTGACATTTCAAACATGAGTAGGAGTCAAGTGTAGAGAGGAGAATCTTCTAAAACGTGGAAACAGCATGTTATGACCTTTAGGTTGAAAACTTTCCCATATTGAAGGAACTTAAAGGAAGTTTCAGTGCCTGGAGCATAATGAACAAGGCTGGAGTTTTGTTAAGTGAGGTCAAAATCACTCCAGATCATGTAGTATGTGTTAAGAACTTTAGATTTTAACCTAAAGTCAAAGGCCAGATGCTGAAGGGTGGTAGGGAGGAAGTAATATAATCATACATGCATTGAAATAAAATCTCCCTAGCTTTTGTGTGCAAAGTAGATTGGAGGAAGGAAAGACAACATGCAAGGAGACAGTGAAGAGATTTGCAGTAATACAGGTGAGAAATGATGGTGATTGGTCTAAGAAGCTGGCAGAAGTGATGGGTAGAGGTTAGAAATGAACTCCATTGACGTTTGTGATGGACTGGAGTTGTCACAGTAGATGCCACAATGTGAGTTATTAGCAGCTGGATGAGTAAAGATACCACTTAGGGAGAAATGATTTACTGGAGGAGGGGAAGGTTTGGATAACAGATGTTCTCTTCATGGAGATATTTGTGAGATGTGCTCAAAGATACATCAATAGGCAGTTGTGTGTGTGTGTGTGTGTGTGTATAAATATAAGTGTGTGTGCGTGTACGTGTGTGGCCTTTGGGAGAGGGCTGTTACTAGGTATATTAGAGTGAATGTTGTTAACTCCTGCATGAAATTTCAAGTTATAGATGTGGATGAATATACCTGTCATATAGTAGTAAGCCAAAAGAAAATCAAAAAAATTGCTGAAAAGTCATAATCTGAGAGGACTGAAAGAAAAAAAAAATAGCAGAGAGCGATAGCATAGAGCCCAGGAGCATAAACAGGCTTCAACACATCTGTTGCATTGAATGCAGCTGTGGAGTCACGTAAAAGTCCATTGGATTTGCCAATTGTGGGCCTTAGAAGATCTTAGAATAGTGAAGAAATGTGTATAATAGTTATTGAAGGAAACTAAGAGCACATGTTAACTGGTAAATGTAGGTAACTTTGACAGCCCATGTAGCAAGAAAAGTTTTGTTGCATTTGAAAAAACTAAGAGAATGGAAAAGAAAATGGGTGGCATTAGCAACTGCTTCAGCTAAGAGAAATGTGGTCCCGAAGAGGATTAGAAACACTAATACAAACTTCATATATATGTGTATATACCTATTATAGGGATATATAAATTTATATACTATAAATACATGTATAGTCATAAATAGGTATGCATATATATACATATATATAAAGAAACAGAGGGCACATAGGCTGGGGAGTGGTATTTTTAAAAGCTTTAGAGCTTGTTCAAAGTATTGGAGATTATATATATATATAGACACACACACACACACACACTCACACACATACACATGTATATATATAATGCCTTAATGCACGTTTGAACATTAAGGGGAAGGATCTAGTATTGAGAGGTATGTTTAAATGCAGGTGAAAGATGTAATAATCAATGGAGGGACATCCTTGAATCTTTGATAAAGGAAGATTTAGAGACAATATGGAAAGCCAGGCTTTTGTCACAAAGAGGGATGCTTCTGCTGTTTTTTTCTATTTTTAATTTTAGTTTGAAATTTTTCAAATTGAGGATAGATGAAAACATAGAGCAGTGGTCTCTTATGTAACCACCATAGATATTCACCAATTGGTTGCATTTTGCCACATTTGATTTATATAGATGTGCATGTATATGAATACCTTTATGTATATGTGTATATTTTTTCTTAATCCACTTGGAAATAAGTTACAGGAATCATGACCCTTCATCTCTGAAACTTCAGCATGGTTTTTCCAAAATTAGAATATATTTTGGAAAAATAATACAGAAGAAATGTAGGCTTTGTTTTAGTGGAGGAAAGAAAGAGAGGGCAATTATAAGCAGTGTGGTTGGTGGTGAATACTCATTGGCAGTACAGAGAAACCATTTTGCTGATGGAATGAAACAACATCATTCAATGAGAATAAGGGTAGGGAGATTAGATCCAAGATCTTAGAAGAGTCAAGAAAAGTATATGATAGGAAGGTTAGATCCAAGATCTTAGAAGAGTCAAGAAAAGTTTATAATAGGTATTAAGGGAAACTAAGAGCACATGTTAGCTGGTAAAAGTAGGTAACACTGACGGGTAATGTAGGATGCCCCATAGAAGCTGGTAATCATCAGTTTAAAGAATAGATAAATGTGATTGCTTAGCAAGTGAGTTGGAAGGATACCAGAATATGATCAGAGTGCTATGCTTGACTTTGTGTAGCACTTGTAACAACAAGTCAGTAAAGATTGAAGCAAAGATGTTCTAGAAAAAAGAAATAGTATGTAAATACCTGTGAATACAAGAAAACTTATGACTAATTCAAGGAGTTAAAATAATAGATAAGTGGTAAAAAGTGAAGTGGGAAAACAGGGCACAGCAGAACTTGATTAAGTTTGTTCATGGGCACTAGGGATAAGAGCATCAACGAAGTCGTACAATGTAACAAGAAGATATACCATAGTTGGGAGAAAATACGAACATATTTGTAATTCTACTTAATAATTTTAAAATAAAACTTTGTAGTAAAATGTATTATACTATGATCAGAGAGTGGTGTTAGAATTTGTGACGCTTTCCATGGTGACGATATCTAGCATGCCACTCTGGGTATGGAAGGAAGGGACACAGTGGGAGAGGATTGCTTGAGATAAGATGACAAAACTGAAGAGCCAAGTGGTTAGACTGATTGCTTAAAGGGAAATCAGTATTATCTATGAAATTAGCAGTAATGGGATGACAGTAGAACTATGGACCTTCATAGGATGCCAGAAACTTCTAGAGCATTAATGTAAGGAGGATATTACAGTATCATTGCTTCCTGGTACATCTCTGAAAAAACTATTAAATAAAGAATAAAAGAGGGGACATTTATTTATTTATTCACTCATTTATAAAATAAAGTAATGTCAGTAGTCTAAGGGGGTCACGAGGAAACCTCCAAACATGGTCATTCACTAGGAAAAAGAGAAAAATAGCTGCAGAGAGAGAGAAAAATGTCAAGTTTCAAACAAGATCACAAGGCAGAAAGATTAATTTAAAAAGATCTTGTGGCTATAGATAATTTTGCATTCTCATTTGAATATATTTTCTGGCTGTTTTTCTTTTCATTTAAGATGTTTAAAAGCAGTGGCTAACAAGTAATCAAGTACATCAGCTTTTCAGACTTCTGACATAATCCTGCAAAAGGAATTAGTAAATATTGAGATGTCAAGAATGAGTTTTTAAGCTATGCTGAGTAATTAAGCACGACCATGTTTAAATTCTGCTGGCTTTAGACAAAACTCTATATCCAGGAACAAATTAAAGATAATCAATGTTGAACACCCTATTTTGTGCAATACTGCGATAGGTGACCATGGAGAATAAAGTAGTCATGCCATTTAGAAGACATGTCTGGCAGCACAGAGCCAGATAAATCACTTCTAGTGAAAATGTCCTGGTGAAAGTTTTATGTACATTTCCCACCTTGCCCTGGTGAACTATCTGCACAGTCTGACTTTACTAACATTGTAGATTTCATATACATTTCAGGATTATTTATTTGGATCTATTCAAATGAATTTATAATTTTATATAATTATAAGAAATGTTTCTCAAAATTTCTTAACTTTTTAGAAATTACTCTGTCCTCTCTAGCCTTACGTGCAACAAAGTCAATTAACATTTACCAGATTTTTATATTCCAAATGCCTCATTTTTAGATATACATAGCAACTATGGTTTATTACTTTATCCTGTGATTCTTTCCATTATTTTTATGATATACTGTACAAACATAGATAACTCTGTAAATCAAAGTTTACCTTCATCCTACTGTGTAGATAGTAGGTAAATAAAAGTAATCTATGTTAGATAAGGTTCTAAAGAAACAAGCAAATGGTATTTAACAAAGCTTGAATTATAGTTCCTTTTCTCAGAAACGATTTCTTCAAAGTAACCTAAAGTTTCTTATTTCCCTACAAGTCTTCAACACTTTGCATATTAGTTGCTTGTATATTTCTAGGAAGTATACTCATGTATTTATTATGTATAGATCATAGAAAGGAAAGGTTTCTTTACGTTAAACTTTGAAAACCAATCAAGCAAAATCTTCCAGGTTAACAAGCATCTGTTGAGAGCCGTCTGTAGGTATAAATTCAGAAATGTAAGCCTCAGTGGAAATTGCTTATTTTAAAAAATTCCAAAGACGGTTCGTTAAAGGCAAACAACATACAGGCACACACACAAAAACAAACAGACACAGGTACACGTGTCTATTTAAAAAACATAGGGTATAAATTAGAAAATATAGGAGTAATTTTTTTCAGTTACAAAAATCACATATGTATGCCTGATCTACTCCTATTAATTATTAGACAGAATTTCACTCACTGAAATTGAGTACAGAATTTAACTTTATGCAGCATAAGGAACTTCAGGGAATGGAAGTTTACGAGAGGATCTAGTGATAGTGAAGGATCAACAGGGAGTTGATTATCTGGAGCATAAAACGAGATGATGAGCATATGGCCAATGAATAACTTTTGACATGGGACTGACTTACTCTTGAGAAGTATAAAAGTATTTTTACTCGTGTTCATTGCTTTTGAATTTCTGTTTCAAACAAAAAACAGACCACCTGGAGCTATGAGATACGATGAATGGTAAAAATAAAGTTAGTGGGATAATCCACTATTTAGATTTTCCCATCTCTAAAATTATTTGCTTATACATTTAATCAAAATATTTATAGGACTAAATCTCAGATATAGTCATACTTAAGATAAATAGAAATAACTGTAAATTTTCATTAGGATGTATTTTATGGATTTTTTAAAAAAAGTGTTCATAATCCAGAAAGTAAAAACCATCTGAAATTGAAAATTATGGTTTTTAATTAAAGATTTTAATATACTTTATTAGTCACCTTTTCAAGTTTACTACTTTTCAAGTTTACTATCAAAAGCTAGAACTCAATACAAATATGGAGCATTACCTTACCCTTATTACTATAGTAATAATAGATTTTTTCTCGTTTGATCCTCAGTCCCCTGCAAAATAGATGAACTAGGTATTTCTATTTTCAGTTAATGTCCCAACAATCAAATTTTGTTCAAGTACTTGGAGAAATGGCTAGGAATATTTATAGGTTTCCAAATGATTGAGTTTTCAGTCTTCTCATAATTACTGTGTAGTTGTTCTGTAAACCGTAGAGTGTTATGTAAATGTTTGCTATATTATTAGTTAGGCTCTTCCAGAATTCATCTTCCAGGAAAAGATGAAATACATATGCTCTAGTTTATATTGATAGGTCATCAAGGAACATGACTTATATTGAGCTTCATGTAGAGGATTCATTAATATTCAGGTGCTCGCCTTATCAACCTGTGCAGTCTAGCTTTTGCTGCCAAAGAGGATTCCAAAGAGGTTAAGGAAAATCTGGACTATATGTCTTCAGAGTTTTTCAAAATACAGTTCCAAACAACTTTAACATTTTAAGGCATAATGATTTGTGTTTCTAAGTTTTCTGTAACCTTTGATTATCTCTTCATTGGTTGTGCCATCTTTATTTTATGCTTAATTTGTATTGGATTTTACTGGCCACTGTATATTTTATATACTTTCTCTCAGTTAATTCCCCCAGCAACCAATTACGATATTATGAGATGATAGATAAATCTATCATCAAGGAATAGCTCTTACAACTTTATTAAAGTGGAAACTGAAACTCAGAGAAGTAGAAAGTTAATTGTCCGTTGCCACACAGTTAATAAGAAGTATACTAGAAGCAGAAACCACTATTTTATTTTAATGCCAACTCCTCTTCTTTTCCCACCACATCATAGCTGTTCTCAAAAGACTTATCAGTGTCTTTGGGAGAGAAACACATTCAATGACTTACTATGTAATTTTGTGATTGAGAGAATGACCCATATGGCAAGTTAAAAATGCAAATATATTTCCTTTACAAACATAATTTAAGTATAGAATGGTAGCACTGTTTTACTATTTTATGAGATGTATATTATGAATGGGAATTGGAATCCTGGTGCCTGAAAGTATATCAAGGGTATTAATTGTGATACTCATGTATAAAAGAAAAAAATTCAAATACCCATGGGCACACATACTTAAACATCATCTTCTAGTGATACTCATTTTTTGAATCTCTTATGAAAATAAATCATTGTCAAGAAAAATGGTGCCAACACAGATATATTCCACTAGTTTTCTTATTGCTAATGAGCACATGCTGCTTCATAGGAGTGATCAGTGTGTTACATGCAACTGCAGGTAGATCAGTGGGATGCAAGAATAACATAAAGCTTCAGAGAAAGAGAAATGAAAAAAATAGCATGTATACAAACAAGAATCCACTGCATTAAAAAAATAAATTCTGTTAAAAATTCACAAACTAGAATAAGATAAACAAAATTAAATAAACAGTCTCATGTCATCATAAAAGACCCAAAATACATTTTCCTTATAAATACAAATATTATGTGTTCATAATATGGCTTGAGCATGAAAATAGAGGATTATGGTAAAAGGTGAAAATTACCTTTAAAAATTATATATGACATTATTGGCCGGGCATGGAGGCTCACGCCTGTAATCCCAGCACTTTGGGAGGCTGAGGCGGGTGGATCACGAGGTGAGGAGTTTGAGACATGGTGAAACCCCGTCTCTACTAAAAAAATACAATATGTAGCCAGGCGTGGTGGCGCATGCCTGTAATCCCAGCTACTCTGGAGGCTGAGGCAGGAGAATCGCTTGAACCCAGGAGGCGGAGGTTGCAGTGAGCCGAGATCACATTGCTGCACTCCAGCCTGGGTGACAGAGCAAGACTCTGTCTCAAAAAAAAAAAATTATATATGATGTTATTAAATATATTCTCCCATCAATAAATAATATTCTCCTAGCAATTAAAGCTTGGTAAACAAACACATAAGAAGAATAAGCCAAATCATCTGATCTGAAATAAAGGTCATAGTAAATAATTTGTAATATCAATATACATCTATTTTGATATAATCAGATTCACCTTCCTACCAGTGTTTTTATTGTGTCCTACAAAGCAAGTATTGATGTTGATCTTCCTTAAAATCTGAGCTTTTACAAACCAATTGCTTGTTTATATCTTTCTTTGCCTCCAAGATGGTGCGTTATTTCAAACATGTTCACATTTGTTGAATTTGTACATAATCTACATTAATTTTTTACATTTGAATAGAAATAAGGTGAATTACCTCAATTTATGCAATTCATGCCTCTATCATGGTTTGTTAGATGTTTGATTGTAGTACACTGGGTCTCTGTATTTACTTCCCCATGTTAGAGAAGGGGACAAGCCATTCTGAACAGAGCATTGGAGTAGGAATCAGAACTCCTGGGTTCCAGACATGGCTCTACCAATAGTTTGTGTCCCAGGGAAAGATATTCTATCTCGTTGTACCTCATTTTTCTTGTCTCTAAAGTTAATCTTCAAAGGATTACATAAGTTGTTCTCAATTCTGGCTGTATAATTACCTGACAAACTTTTAAAACCTCCTGGTACATAGTCCCCATTTCAAATATATTAAATCAGAATTTGGGGGAGTAGTGCAATGATATTTGTAAAGATCTTCTTAGTTGATTCTATATGCAGAATTCATTAAGAAAGACTATTTTTAGGTACGGGGACCTGTTAGCTGTTGGTTGTCTTGAATGAGGTTTAACCAGGCCCACAAGACTTCTGAGTACCAAAGGCATGTATAATAATTTAGAAGATGGTATGCATATGGGCAAAAATGTTGTGTCATGTATAGCACACTCCAACCAAAAGAAGTCTTGTTAAAACAAAATTCAGCGAAAGTTGTTGCTTACCCGCTTAGAGCAAAGAAGTAATTGTAATGAGTCATTATAAAATCTATGATAAAATCCATGTAAATATGAAGAATTTAGTTTGGTAATAAAATTATTATCAAATGTAGAAATAACTATATATGACCATATGTGGCCTGTAAATGGAGCAAAAATTATATTTATTTTTAGTAAGGTTTTCAAGTTGCTGTCATGACATAAAATATGAAATAAGAAACATTTCTGAGGCCAAATCCAATGATTTTGTTTTATTGGTGCTTTTTAAGTAAATACCTCCTTATACTTTCTGAAATATATTTTTTTCACATTTGGTGAGAACTCTGTTAGCAACAGTCTGGAAAGTGTCTGCCATATACAAGCCAACCCTAATTAGTTTTAAGCCTTTGAGTCTTATTTTTAATTTGGTGAAATCCACGAAAAGTTTCCAGGTACCATTTGAAGATGTATTAAAAAGACTAACAGCTCCAAATATCAAGATGGTCTTGCTGAAGTTTTTTGTTTGTTTTGTTTTGTTTTTTTGAGAAGGAGTCTTGCTCTGTTGCCAGGCTGGAGTGCAGTGGCACAATCTCTGCTCACTGTAATCTCCATCTCCCAAGTTCAAGAGATTCTCCTGCCTCAGCCTAAATTTTAAAAATTTATTTAACTGTTTCCTTTATACATAGATTGGCATATAGACACTTGAGACTATCCACGTGCAGATGATGATGATGATGGTGCTGGTGGTGGTAACAATGGTGATGCTAGTGTTGGTAATGTTGATCAAGATGGTGATGGTGATGATGGTGATGGTGATATGGTAATGATGGTGGAGGTGGTGGTGGTGGTGGTAACAATGGTGATGCTGGTGATGGTGATGTTGATGAAGCTGGTGATGGTGATGATGGTAATGGTGATGGTGACATAATGATGATGGTGATGATGGTAATGATGATGGTGACGGTCAAGAAGATGAGGATGCCTCTTATCTTTTACCTTGTCAATTACAGGCCAAAACATAAAGAGACATATCAGCTGCATCAATAGTAAACCTAGTTATGCCTACAAATATTTTCGATGTCATGTAACTTTTGTGATGTTTTTAAACGTGTAAAACTGCACTTTTGTACTAAGGATATGATAGTATATGATACCCCAAAACATCATGAAGTGATGAAATCTCTTAAAATATTCTTTGAGGATAACAATTTAGCAAACAGAATGGCATGTATAAACTTCAGAAATCAGTGAAAATGTTCCTCTCTTAAGTTAGTTTATGTTTGGGAATTGCATCAGTGTTTTCTTGGTATGTTATTCCTAGCCCCAGCTTGAACCTAATACTTGGAGGATAAGTAAATGGGAAGAAGTAGTTGACTTGTCGTGTAGGACTGAAGAAGTAAACAATGAGATTGGATTCTAAAGACCCAAGTAGCTGGGATTTGCCCTAAGAGAGAACATTCTCCCAGTCTGAGAGCCCCAGTCTAACGTTAGCTGGAGGAAGAAGAGGACTGTTACCAGAGATATTCAACCAGAGGCTTCACCTATTGTGATGTTTAAAGAGATTCCTGCCACAGCTGAAAAGTTATTTTAGACAACTTCTAAGGTCTCTTTCATTTCTATAATCTGTGGTTAATGATAGAAGCCTAATCTTTTGGGTAAGATGCTTCAACTATATAAAAATAAATGTCATAGTGATGTAGTTTGACACTTTCTTTGATATATTGCAATAACTCTGACTTCTCTTTTTTTAATACTTTGTGTTTGATGTTGGAAGATAGAACAGAGCTTTAAGTTTCACTTTTGGGTTTTTTTTAAAGGCCTTGATAATATTTCAGAATAGAAAGATACCTAAGCAGATATTAGTCATTTTGACTAATACATACACAACTTATATGGCAATCTCATCACCAAAATCCA
This sequence comes from Pan troglodytes, assembly GCF_028858775.2. Lineage (NCBI taxonomy): Eukaryota > Metazoa > Chordata > Mammalia > Primates > Hominidae > Pan > Pan troglodytes. The sequence continues at coordinate 173,838,102 of NC_072401.2, forward strand.
ACTAAGATTTTAGTTATTGTGATGTAACTAAATGTTGGGGCTAGAAAGGGCAATTGATTTGTGAAAGAGAAATGTCCATTAATTTAGGAGATACTAAAACACAGAATGTGTAGTTTTGTGCTACAACACCCTCTCTGATAATAATCACAAGCTTTTCAGAGGTTTAATTTCAGAAGTCGTGGTAAGAATAATGACTATATTTAAGGAGTCTTAGGAACTGCTTTGCAGGCATTATATTATTTGGTCATCACAACAACTCTTTATTCTATTGTCTTCATTTGACAGAAAGGAAAACTGAGAGTTGGAGTTGATAAGTACCTCAACCAATATCACATTACTGTGAATGACAAAGCAGGACTTGGAATGCAGGAAGTCAGCCTCCATCATCTGCACCTCTTCCCCCACATTCCACAGCCTAAGTTGGCAGCTCCCATGCCTGCATTCATACCTCTAGTTACTCTGTCTTCCTGATATAACTGCACTGATATGGTTTGGCTGTGTCTCCACCCAAAATCTCATCTTGAATTGTAATAATCCCCACGTGTCAAGGGAGAGATCAGATGGAGGTAACTGGATCATGGGGGCAGTTTCCCCATGCTGTTCTCATGATAGTGAGTGAGTTATCATGAGATCTGATGGCTTTATAAGTTTTTAACAATGCCTCCTTCGGTCATTCTCTCTCCTGCCACCTTGTGAAGGTGTTGCCTGTCTCCCCTTCACCTTTCGCCATGATTGTAAGTTTCCTGAGTCTTCCCCAGCCATATGGAACTGTGAGTCAGTTAAACCTCTTCCCTTTATAAATTACCCAGTCCCTGGAAGTTTCTTTGGTGTTTTTTTTTTTTTTTTTTTTTTTTTTTGAGACAGAGTCTCGCTCTGTCACCCAGTCTAGAGTGCAGTGGTGTGATCTGTGCTCACTGCAACCTCCTCCGCTTTCCGAGTTCAAGTTATTCTGGTGCCTCAACCTCCAGAATAGCTGGGACTACTGGCATTCCACCAAACCCAGCTAATTTTTCTATTTTTTGTACAGAGGGGCTTGCACCATGTTGGCCAGGCTGGTTTTGAACTCCTGACCTCAAGTCAGGATCTGTCCACCTTGGTCTTCCAAATTGCTGGGATTACAGGCATGAGACACCACGCCCTGCTGGGAAATGGTTTATAGCAGTATGAAAATGGACTACTACATGCACTGAAAATGAGGCATTTCTGCCTGCCAGTTAAACTATATTTTACATATGTGCGTGGTGATTATTAAATAACTTTTCTATTCCTTTATTCTTCAGATTCTTTTCCTTTTTCTTATCGTCAAATAATGAAAAGCAATAACACACATTAGTACCAGGCCTTGCCCCAGTTTATCTCTCATCATTTATTAAGACATAAAACAATTAACTTGGTGTTTATATGGTAAAGGTGAATTAATTAAAGGAAACGACAACCACAACAACAACTCATAGCCAAAGCATGCTGTTGCCGTAAAGATCAAAGTCAGTGTTGGGACTTCAGATTTTTCAGAGTTATAACCTCACGGAAGAAGCATAACCTCAGATTTTCAAAGTGAAGGTTATGGCTGAATATTCACATGAGTGATTTTTTTTTTCATTCTGCTTTAAGGACCTATAATATCCTAATAAGAATATACATTATATAAAATGGTAGCCCACTTTTTAGTGCCTATTGCGGGAATTAAATAGTATCATAAAAATATAATTTCACGTGACATAAACTGGGAGGGAGAATGTTTTCAGGAAGGGTAATGTATGAGTACATACAGGTTATTCAGTTCCTCTTAATGACTTGAAGAACATAATAGTTCTAATGGAAGGTATTTCATGAACAACACTGCTAGGCACCAGTCAACTCAAAAGATGTAGGGCAGGAGGCTAGGTGCGGTGGCTCATGCCTATAATCCCAGCACTTTGGGAGGCTGAGGCAGGGGGATCGGTTGAGCTCAGGAGTTCAAGAGCAGCCCAGGCAACATGGTGAAACTTCGTCTCTATCAAAAATACAAAAAAAAAAAAAAAAAATTAGCCGGGTGGTGGCACGTGTCTGTGGTCCCAGCTATGTGGGAGGCTGAGGTGGGAGGATCGCTTGAGCCTGGAAGGCACACGTTGCAGTGAGCCGAGGTTACACCAATGCACTCCAGCCTGGGTGTCAAAGTGAGATACTTTCTCAAAGCAAAAAAGATGTAGGACAGGAAACAAAGCTTCTGAACAGGGCAGTATTGGAAGTTCCTGCTCAGCCCCAAAAGTTTTGTAGCCATCCATGTAGCCTAGCTCAGAAGCAACACTCCATTGGGTGGTATCAGATATTCTGGCTTAGAAGCCTCACATCTCAAAGCAGCCAGTATGTCTGTAGGTCTAGTTTTATGGGCAGAGCTGTATCCCCAAAACTTGTATGGTAAAGACCTCAGAATCCCCAGTACCTCAGAATGTGACTGTATTTGTAGATAGGGCCTTTAAAGAGTAATTAAGGTAGGGTGAGGTCATATGGATGGACCCTAATTCAATATAACTAGCATTGTTTTTTGTTTGCTTTGTTGTTTTGTGTTTTTTTTTTGTTTGTTTTGTTTTTGAGACAGAGTCTCACTCTGTCGCCTGGGCTGGAGCACAGTGGTGCGATCTCGGCTCACTGCAACCTCTGCCTCCTGGGTTCCAGTGATTCTCCTGCCTCAGCCTCTCAGGTAGCTGGGACTACAGGCACTTGCCACCATGCCCGGCTAATTTTGTATTTTTAGTAGAGATGAGGTTTCACTATGTTGGCCAATCTGGTCTCGAACTCCAGACCTCAAGTGATCCGCCTGCCTTGGCCTCCCAAAGTGCCGGGATTATAGGCGTGAGCCACAACACCCAGCTATGACTAGCATTTTTAAAGAAGGGATTAGGACACACACACACACAAACACACAAAGATCATGTAAAAACACAAGGAGGAGAAGACAGCTATCTAGATGCCAAGGACAGAGGCTTCAGAAGAAATAACCTTTTCAACATCATGATCTTAGACTTCTGGCCTCCAGAGCTGTGAGAAAATAAATTATAGTACTTTCTTACAGCACAGCAAGCGAACTAACACATCTTGGAGTCAGCATCTCCACAAAGGACATGCAGAGTTACAAAAGCCGCCAGCCTCAGGCAGGCCCGACCCATTTGACTGACTACCCTGTCTGAGTACCCATTTACAGATCCTCCTGAGTCTAAATGCAATTTACTAATCTGCAGTCTTTGTAAATATTGTTTTTAATAAGCAATGTTGAACACTGACATATGTAACAATGCAATTTGTGTCTGGTTTCTGGGAGAATGAGGTGAAGTGTTAACAGGAGGTCAAGTTCTCATCCAACCAGGGAAAGGCTTTAGTATATCCTTTGCCCACATCATAGCAGCTTCTTTTATGATGGGCTGAGGTGAGAGGAGAGATGGGCAAGATTTTGGCCATTTGATGTCATTTGTTCTCTGTAAGACACTATTCTTAAGGTAGAAGATATTACAATTTTAGTAAATTAAAAGAGATTTCCAAAACTGAAACGTTCCAAAACCTGTGACTGCTACAGCACATTATCGGGGCAACATCTTTCAGTTATTATCCTCAGAGTCCTCCCGGGAAGAACTCTCTGAAGAGCTGACTTTTAAAGTGAGTCTTAAATGATGGCATATATCCAGTCATGGGAATAAACTCTGTCCTGGCAGGGAACTGGGGGAGGAGGGCTCTGCTATTGGTCCATCAAGAGCCTTCCTGTGAATTTGCATGAGGCTGTGGATTCCTCTGGGAAAATGCAGCCCTAGACCAGAGGGTGCAGCTTGTCGAGGCACACAGTGCACAGAGTGCATTTCTGCACCCCATGGCCACTCAGCTGAGCAACCTTCTGCGTGGGCCAACCTCCCCTATCACATAAGAGACATCTGAGCTTTAAAAATAGTGGCTATGAATCTCTCTGAAATGAATTAATAGGAAGTGTAACATACTGGAAAGAAAATGAACAAGAGAGTCATTTGCTGTATTTGTTGGCTAATTGGAAATGGAGCTATTTATAACCAGTGAACTGGGTGATTATTGGAAGAAGTAAAGAATTTAAATTAAAAAAGTAAATATTAGAATTTAGCCATTTGATAGCATGTCTTTTTCAGGGATGATAGGGAAAAGACATCACAGGGTATTTGAGTCAGAAGAAGCAGCATGAAAAGCAAAGCTTGATCACCCCAGCAATGGAAAATGGCCCGTGTGGCTAAAACACAGTAAGCAGGGTACAGAGCCAGGGAGGGGACGCAGACTGTGGTGGAGAAGAGGGGTGCCAGTGTAGAGGAGGTGAAAAGATAGTCAGGGACTTGTATTTGGATTTTATTCCAAGTGCAAGTCATTGAAGGATTTTAAGCAGGAAAATAACTTGGTTGTTTTTTTCCTCCTGCTTTAAAAAGATCATTCTAGCTGAAACACAGAAAATGGATTGAAAGTTTTTAGAGTTGACACTTGAGATCAGCTAAGAGACTGCTAAGTTATCCACTGAGAAAGAATGGTAGCTTGAACTCTGATCGCAGCAGTAGAGATGGAGAAAAGTGGACGGATCAGAGACATCTTTGGATTTAGAATAATCAGAAAGTACCATGCTATGAAGAAAATGTGAGGTGAAAAAAAGAAGTGTTTATTCTCAATTTACTTCTTTGAACGGTCTATGTATAGTGGTGTCATTTACTGAAATGGGCCTGCCTTAGTGAAGTACAGATCTTTTTCTTTTCATTTTTCCCTTTTTTTGTTGTTGTTGTTTTAGAAGTTATGAAAATCCTTGATGTGCACTGCATGATTCTGGCTTCACTGGGCACACTGTGCTTTGTTCTCCCTCCACTTTCCAAAATTACTTGATGTGAAATTTAGAATAACATATATCCTATATATTAACTATAGAAAAATATGAAAATAAATTTATTGGTGGAGTAGTCCTGTCAATTTAATGACTATTGATAAAAAGAAAGATAAGACATTACTCAAAGCACTACTACTTCCTATTTTATTGGATGGAGTTTACATAGATACATTGCATAATCATAAAGCAACTAAGTTTCCTAAACATGTGTGGATCCCTTCATATTCTAAGGAAGGCTTAAACTAAGGAGACAGAGTTCTTGCACACTGGGAAGCATACCTCGAGAAAGATGATATGTACACAAAATAATCAATATGCACAATTTATGCAGTATTATATATTGTGCATATATATGATAGGTACACAAATATTGCATATACATTTGGATGACACATACATAAATATTCTGTATATTTAGATTCAATAGTTGGTACATACACAAATACTGCATATATTTTGTTAATACTTAACACGCACTGCAGATATTTGCATATACTTAACATGCACTGCATATACCCTAAGAGAGTGCAAACTGGCATTGATGTGCAAAGTAATAGAGAAAGAGACAAACAAGAATTTTTTTTTTTTTTTTTTTTTGAGACGGAGTCTCACTCTGTCACTCAGGCTGGAGTACAGTGGCATGATCTCAGCTCACTGCACTCTCCACCTCTGGGGTTCAAGTGATTCTCCTGCCTCAGCCTCCCAAGTAGCTGAGACTACAGGCATGCACCACCATACCTGGCTAATTTTTTTGTATGGGATTTCACCATGTTGACCAGACTAGTCTCAAACTCCTGAACTCAGGTGATCCGCCCACCTTGGCCTCCCAAAGTGCTGTGATTATAGGTGTGAGTCTCCCAAAGTGCTGTAATTATAGGCATGAGCCACAGTGCCTGGCCCAAACTAGATGTTTGAATAGAGAGGTTAGCATTTGAGGAAGCACATAAGGGATTTGTGTGATTGTGAGATGGAAATAAGAGAAAAGGGAGGCAAAAGGAACAAAACAAATGATGAGTCAAAATTTTAAAAAATGAATTTTATGTCCAGATTACAAGTATTCTAGTTTGGCTGAACCATAAGTGATTTTGGGGAAGAATGTGTGGCTAGGCATGAAGGATATTAACAATGCTAAGAATTTTGGCATTATGCTACATGCAACAAAGACTCATTGAAGATTCTTAAGCATTTCAAACATTTTTCAAAATATTTTTCAGTGGTTATACATTTTAAATAGGTACTTTTTGTTTTCTACCTCTTTTATATGTTTTCTATCCTGCAATTTTCTATTGCTTTAACCATAATCTTATAATTTATTCTCTTTTTACTTTATGTGCTCCTTTGCTTGTCTCACTTTCTTTCCCTCTGTGTGTGTTTCTTTCCCACATACACTTTAGGATTAAAAAATTACAGGTGATATAAAAATCAATATAGTTGAATAATTACAGATGATATAAAAATCAATATGAATAAATGATGGATTGACTTTTAAAAATAGCAACTATGAAACTCAAATCAATTAATAGAGTACACAGCATACTCGAAAGGACAAATAAGAGTGTATTCAGCATACTTATTGAGTAATTAGAAATGAAAATAACGTTTATAGCCAGTTTACTTAGTAAACGGATTATTTGAAAAATAAGTGAAGACTTTAAATACTGTAAAAGGAAAGCAGATAATAGAATGTAGCCATTTGGGGACAGTAAGGAACCATGATGGTTCCTGCCTCTAATCTCAGTGCTTTTAGAGGCCAAGTCAGGAGAATTGCTTGAGGTAAGGAGTTTGAGACCAGCCTGGACAACATAGTGAGACTCTGCCTCAACAAAAAATTAAAAATTAGATGGGCATGGTGGTGCATGCCTGTAGTTCTAGCTACTGTGCAGGCTGAGGGAGGAGGATCGCTGGAGCTCAGGAGTTGGAGGTTACAGTGAGCTAGGATTGTACCGTGGCGCTCTGGCCTGGGCAACAAAGCAAGACCCTGTCTCTAGAAAAATAGAAATAAAAAAGTAGCCATTTTCATGTTGTTATGAAACCTAGTTAGAGCTCTTCTTTCTTTTACTGTCTGCTCCTGTTTTAGTAATCTCTATACAGCTTATTAATTATATATTTTCTTATGTATTTTAATACCCTACTGATGAGTTGATGATATATTTCTATTTCTGATCTCAATCTGAAAGTTCTGGGTAAAATCTTATGTGCAATTATTTAGCAACTTCTAGAGTCAATATATGATCCAGACACCCCAGGTTAGAATTCAGTTTTTATTTTCCCACCTCTGTTGTTTGGGAGTAGTTCCTAAGGCAACAAGAGGGAAGTAGTCAGCATATAGGAGGAGAATTAGTAAAAATGAAAATCACAATACACACATGGTCTGAGAAGTTTGCTTTTTGTCTAATAGGATATAACTTTATTTATATTGTTTTGGTAATTCTTAAGCAAATATGCCACTTTGAAATGAACGTTTAATAAAAATTCATTTACTGAGATGTGTAGTGACATATGTGAAGTAATTGAGTAATGATAAAAGAAAGAAAATCATATTGGAGCATCTTTAAGATTTTCCTTGGATAATGAATAGATATTACCTCCAGATAGAAGAAATGATTTAACCCATTTTGGAGAAACATTATAAGAGTTTATCTAGATATTTTACAAAATTATTTTATCCCCCCCAAACTCACAGCTGTTTCTGTCTCTTCTTTCACCGTGATAGCACATTATTTGAACATAATGAGAATATTTACTTGTCTTTCTTAGTTGAATGACACATTTGATTACTGTTCACTTATCTTGTCTACCAGCTCCATTGAGCAAAGAAAGAGTACAAATAGATATCATTTTATATTCTCAACCATACATAAATATTTTTATATTCACGTAACACTGAACTAATAGTAATATATATGTTTATTTAGTATGCGTGTATATATATACACATGTGTATATATATACACACACATACTAAGGCATGCTAATTGTGAAGAAATGTTACTTCTATGATATGACTTTCATAGTTTATTTGTGTGTTCTTCAAGGTTGCCCTTTGAAGCCATCGTGAATATGTCATTCAATGATATCAATGACTACATTAGTACTAAAAATACCTTGAGGCTGATTTTTTAAAAAATTGATTTCTATTGAGATGTCACATGGTGTAATGTAAAGTGAATGGGCTTTGGAGCAAAAAGACTTAACCTGGCACTGTGACTTATTAGCACTGTGGCATTTGGTTCCAAGCCTTGGTTTTCTCATCTGCTAATGAGAAAAGCAGGACCTAACTTATAAAATTGTTATAAGAATTAAAGATAATAACTGTTTGAACAGCGCCTGACAAATATATCATAAGCATTAAACAACTTGCTATTTGAGTTCTATTTTCTTTTTTTAAAAAATTATTATTATACTTTAAGTTCTGGGATACATGTGCAGAACATGCAAGTTTGTTACATGGTGGTTTGCTGCACCCATCAACCCGTAATCTGCATTAGGCTTTTCTCCTAATGCTCTTCCTCCCCTAGCCCCTCAACCCCCGACAGGCTGCAGTGTGTGATGTTCCCCTCCCCGTGTGTATGTGTTCTCATTGTTCAACTCCTACTTATGAGTAAGAATATATAGTGTTTGGTTTTCTGTTCCTGTGTTTGTTTGCTGAGAATGATGGTTTCCAGCTTCATCCAAGACCCTGCAAAGGACATGAACTCATCCTTTTTTATGGCTGCATAGTACTCCATGGTGTATATGTGACACATTTTCTTTATCCAGTCTATCATTGATAGGCATTTGGGTTGGTTCCAAGTCTTTGCTATTGTGAACAGTGCTGCAATAAACATATGTGTGCATGTGTCTTTATAGTAGAATGATTTATAATCCTTTGGGTATACATCCAGTAATGTGATTGCTAGGTCAAATGGTATTTCTAGTTCTAGATCCTTGAGGAATCGCCACACTGTCTTCCACAATGGTTGAACTAATTTACACTCGCACCAACAGTGTAAAAGTGTTCCTGTTTCTCCACATCCTCTCCAGCATCTGTTGTTTCCTGACTTTTTAATGATTGCCATTCTAACTGGCGTGAGATGGTATCTCATTGTGGCTTTTATTTGTATTTCTCTAATGACCAATGATGATGAGCTTTTTTTCATACATTTGTTGGCCACATTAATGTTTTCTTTTGAAAAGTGTCTGTTCATATCCTTTGCCCATGTTTTGATGGGGTTGTTTGTTTTTATCTTGTAAATTTGTTTAAGTTCCTTGTAGATTCTGGATATTAGCCCTTTCTCAGATGGATAGATTGCAAAAATTTTCTGCCATTCTGTAGGTTTCCTGTTCATTCTGATGATAGTTTTTTTTTTTTGCCGTGCAGAAGCTCTTCAGTTTAATTAGATCCCATTTGTCAATTTTGGCTTTTGTTGCCATTGCTTTTGGTGTGTTAGTCATGAATTCTTTGCCCATGCCTATGTCCTGTATGGTATGGCCTAGGTTTTCTTCTAGGGTTTTTATGGTTTTAGGCTTCACGTGTAAGTCTTTAATTGATCTTGAGTTAATTTTTGTAGAAGGTGTAAGGAAGCGGTCCAGTTTCAGTTTTCTGCATATGGCTAGCCAGTTTTCCCAACACCATTTATTCAATAGGGAATCCTTTCCCCATTGCTTGTTTTTGTCAGGTTTGTCAAAGATCAGATGGTTGTAGATGTGTGACATTACTTCTGAGGCCTCTGTTCTGTTCCATTGGTCTATATATCTGTTTTGGTACCAGTACCATGCTGTTTTGGTTACTGTAACCTTGTAGCATAGTTTGAAGTCAGATAGTGTGATGCCTCAAGCTTTGTTCTTTTTGCTTAGGATTGTCTGGCTATATGGGCTTTTCTTTTCTTTTCTTTTGGTTCCGTTAGAAATTTAAAGTGGTTTTTTTCCAATTCTGTGAAGAAAGTCAATGGTAGCTTGATGGGTATAGCACTGAATCTATAAATTACTTTGGGCAGTATGACCATTTTCGTGATATTGTTTCTTCCTATCCATGAGAAGGACTCCTCCCTAAATCATTTTATGAGGCCAGCATCATCTTGATACCAAAACCTGGCAGAGACACAATAAAGAAAGAAAATTTCAGGCCAATATCCCTGATGAACATCAATGCAAACATCCTCAATAAAATACTGGTAAACTGAATCCAGCAGCACATCAAAAAGTATATCCAGCACGATCAAGTCGGCTTCATCCCTGGGATGCAAGGTTGGTTCAACATACTCAAATCAATAAATGTAATCCATCACATAAACAGAACCAATGAAAAAGCCACATGATTATCTCAGTAGATGCAGAAAACGCCTTCAACAAAATTCAACATCCCTTCATGCTAAAAACTCTCAATAACGTATCTCAAAATAGTAAGAGCTATTTATGACAAACCCACAGCCAATATCATACTGAAGGGGCAAAAGCTGGAAGCATTCCCTTTGAAAACCGGCACAAGACAAGGATGCCCTCTCTCACCACTCCTATTCAACATAGTATTGGAAGTTCTGGCCAGGGCAATCAGGCAAGAGAAAGAAAGGGCATTCAAATAGGAAGAGAGGAAGTCAAATTGCCTCAGTTTTCAGATGACATGATTGTATATTTAGAAAATGCCATCATCTCAGCCCCAAATCTTCTTCTTTTTTTTTTTTTTTGAGTTGGAGTCTTGCTCTGTCACCAAGGCTGGAGTGCAGTGGTGTGATCTCGGCTCACTGCAGCCTCCACTCCTGGGTTCATGCCATTCTCCTGCCTCAGCCTCCTGAGTAGCTGGGACTACAGGCGCCCACCACCACGCCCGGCTAATTTTTTTTGTATTTTTAGTAGAGACAGGGTTTCACTGTGTTAGCCAGGATGGTCTCTATCTCCTGACCTCATGATCTGCCTGACTCGGCCTCCCAAAGTGCTGGAATTACAGGAGTGAGCCACCGCGCCCGGCCTTCAGCCCCAAATCTTCATAAGCTGATAAGCAACTTCAGCAAAGTCTCAGGATACAAAATCAATGTGCAAAAATCACATGCATTTCTATACACCAGTAATAGACAAACAAAGAGCCAAATCATGAGTGAACTCCCATTCACAATTGCTACAAAGGGAATAAAATACCTAGGAATCCAACTTATGAGGGATGTGAAGGACCTCTTCATGGAGAACTACAAACCACTGCTCAAGGAAATCAGAGAGGACACAAACAAATGGAGTTCTGTTTTCATTAGATGTGTCTTGGGAACGACTGTATCACATAGATTCAGAATTTCTTGAGCTGGGAGGGTTTTAGAAACTATGAGGTACAGAACAATTTGGTAAAGAGGTTTGTAAGCTGCTTCAACTTAAGCCACATGGGTATCTTGTAATTTGGTACATTTCAGACAGAGACTAAGACTCTCAGATATCTTCTTTTTTTTTGAGATGGGATATATTTAAATAAATATTTTATATTTAAAATACATAATTTAAATAATTCCCAATGAAAAATACCAAAAAAAAAAAAGTGATAAACAGGGCTGGCTGCATAGACAGGATATTCCACTCCCCTGAGGGAATATCCATCAAGTAGACCAAAGCAATCATTTCTAGGGGAGTCAAAATTAAGCCAAAGGAAGTGCCACAAAATTTAATACCTGTTGGTTTGTGTAAATACATTTTTTAAATGTGCATTTATTGTAAATATAAAAAATTTTATTATGACAAACCATAAATTCATACATCAGATTTTCACAAAAAATATACTCATTGATATTTATAAAATATACTCAATATTTTATAAAAGCAATCATATCATTAGGCCTCTTTTCATGCCTTTAATATTGTGTTTTGTAATAGATTAGGTAGGGTATTAAATAATTCAAAGAACGCATTCGCTCAAGGCCTTTGGGAAGTTGATATCTAGCTTTCCAAGAATTCACACTAGAAGACTGGTCCATTTTATTGATTCTTGCTGATAGATGAAAACCTGATTTGCTGTACAACCTAATTCTTTGAGTCCCATGTTGGGACACATTTAGTACATATTTGCTTTGCTTTGTGACAACCAATATGTCTATATAAGAATATTCTAAAAATTATTTTATTCAATCTGTGAATATTATCAAATAAAACTAGGATTGCTTTAGAAAGTTTCGAACATATCTGTTTTACCAAACTTTTATTCCAAAGTTTAAAAGGCAACAGAATGCATAAAAAACGATGAATAACATTACTGTTCCATTATATCTCCATCTTTTTTTAAAGCTATCTCTAAGGTATTAGTTGTGGGTATAGGGATATCCTTAGAGAAGGAAGCTTAGAGGAAAGAGAGTAAACTTAGCTGTCAGAATCGATCTATGAAGGTGTTTTCTGAAATGACAAATTCAAACTGGCTTGAATAATATGCAATTTATTATTTGTGTAGCAAGAGTCCACATGAAAGGTGGGCTTCAGTGTTGGTAGTTTCATTGATTCAACAATGTAGGCAGGACTTAGACCATTTCAATCTCTGTGTTCTGTGATCTACAGTGTCAACTTCATTTTGGCTTCTCTTATTGCCATAAGATGACTTCAAATACACTTTAGAGCTATCCTAGCCTTTGATTAAATCCCATGGTAGTGTGAGACTGCCTATTCCTCTTACAAGGAATAAACATTTGTTGTGAGAAAATTTTCCATGAGCCCCTTGTGTTTTTGTATATCTTCTGAGCAAAGACGTTAACAGTTTTGCTGTTACTGTTGAAGACTTTTTTTTTTTTTTCTGAGACGGAGTCTCTCTCTGTTGCCAGGCTGGAGTGCAGTGGTGCGATCTCAGCTCACTGCAACCTCCACCTCCCAGGTTCAAGTGATTCTCCTGCCTCAGCCTCCTGAATAGCTGGAACTACAGGCATGCACCACCACACCCGGCTAATTTTTGTATTTTTAGTAGAGACGGGGTTTCACCATGTTGGCCGGGATGGTCTCGATCTCCTGACCTTGTGATCCACCCACCTCGGCCTCCCAAAGTGTGGGATTACAGGCATGAGCCACCACATCCGGCCGCAGACTATTTTTTAATGCTGTTTGTATAGCAGACATTCTTGAAGGATGGAGATTCTGCCCCTCTCTGAGAAAAGGGCTGATATGTTTTCTGACAAGGGCAACAAAGATGATGTCTCCCATTGCAGACATTGGTAGTGGTCCCCCTCTAAGAGTGGGTATTTCCTAAGTTCAGCATTTCTCTGCTGTGACACAGACCTGCTGTGTATGTGGCATTCACCTTAGCCCAATCCCACATCACCCTGTGCGATTTGGGATAGGGGGAAACTGGTGTGAAGCTCATGCCCTCTGATGTATTGTGAGTATTGTGAGTAATGAATTCTTTTGTCTCTGAACCAGGGGTCTCTATGTCTTCTGGCAGAAAAAATAAATAAAGAGGCTTTTATTTTGAAAGTAAAGTCATCCTTTTTGATAAATATATTTATAACTGGATTTATAGTAATGCTTAAGTGTAATTTGAAATGATCAGTTTCTGAGCCTTTTTAGTAAATATTAAAAATGTCTACTTATACAAGACATGACTTTCCACAGTTCTTATCAGTTTCTAAAAACATTTCTAGTAAGTCTCTTTTCCCATGAAATTAGTCAACATTGGTGTCTTAGCCCATTTTGTGCTGCTATAACAGAGTGCTGTAGAGTGGATAATTTATAAAAAACAGAAATTCATTTCCTCACAATTCAAGATCGAGGGATTGGCATTGTTGAAGAATGGCAAAAGGTAGAAGGACAAGGGGGCTGGGGTGAGAGAGAGAGTGTGTTTTAAAGGGAGCCGAACTGCCCCTTTTAAAGTGAAGCGAGTCCTGCGATAATGGCATTAATCCATTCATTCCACCCTTGTGGCCTAATCACCTCATATTTGACTTCACTTCCCAACACTGTTGCATTGGGAATTAAGTTTCCAATATATACAGTTGGGCAGACACATTCAAACCATAGCAGGTGAGTTCCATGTTGTTCCTAAACCATAGCAGTTAAGTCAGCAATAAGAATCAACCATAGTTGGAAGAGGCAGCCCTGTGCCTTGAGCTGAGGCCAATTCTTAGACTACAGTGCTATTACTCGTTATATAGAGGAAGAGTGGAATTAAATTTGGAGACTCAAATAAAATATCAGGCAAAAATTCTATACCCAAATAATGATGGCATCTAGAAAGACTTTTGTACATGAAAAACATAGAGGTTAAAGCTTTTTTACTATGACGGTGATATAGATGGTGGGGCCAAACTCCAAAAAGGATATTCCCTTGTGTATTTTATCCAAAGTCAGCAGCAGCTGTTTTAAGGAAATACGCTAAATGATCGTTACACCACAACTCTCAATCTTGGTAGCATAAGATCTGCAACACATGCATCACAGGTTGTTTGTATATCTTCTTTCAGGTAATTCCTAATTTATTTTTATAATTTGTCCACTGACAGAAGAAACAATAAAAGTTCTCTTCAATTATTAGAATTGAAAAGAGGCAGATAAATCATCCTTTTTGATAAATCTCTTTATAACTGGATTTGTAGTAATTCTTAAGTATAATTTGAGATGATCAGTTTTTGTGCCTTTTTAGTAAATATTAAAAATGTGTACAAAAAGTGAATTTCACAATTTTAGTATGTTAGCTAATTTCTAAGTCATACCCTCCATTTCTGTTTTTCACTAACAACTGACTTTAGTTTAACATCAGAGGATTTTCTTGAGAATGTCAAGAATTAATGTGACACTTGACATATAAATTTAGTATTTCAGTAAAGTAATGTAGCATTGTAAAAAGCGGTTAACATGTTGGTCACAGAATTACAGAAATATCTCAACTATGCTAATGCAAAATAGGCGCGACAAAAATTGCAATTTCTCAGAAGGAAGGAATAAAATACTTTTTATGAATCTTTAAAGGATGAGATGAAGATATAAAACTATCAGTTTGTTAATATTGTCTTCTTTTTTGAATGGCATAAGATGTTTTAAGTGAAAGCCTATTAGAGAATTAAAATTACTGTGTGATACAAAGGCAAGAGTAGAATTTATTGAAAAATTTTGTAACTACTGAAAATTGGTACACTTCTCCAGAGAAGATACATGTATGACCAACAAGGTTGTGAAAAGATGCTCAACATATTGGTCCTTAGGGAAATATAAGTCAAAATCATGATGATTACTACTTGACAGCCCCTAGCATGAATATAATTTTTAAATGTAGGAAATAAGTGTTGTCTGGAATGTGGAGAAATCACTGTTGGGGCTGTGAAATGTTTCAGCCACTGTAGAGAAAAGTTTAGCAGTTCTTCAAGATAGTAAAAACAGAATTACCATATGGCCCAGCAATTTCCCTTTAAAGTATACTGGAAAGAATAAAAAATTGGAAATCAAACAACTATTTGTGCACCTGCACTAATCACAATAGTCAAAGAGTGGAAGCAGCTCAATGTCTACCATCAGATAAATGGATAAACAAATTGTGATATATACAGACAATGGTATATTATTCAACCATAGAAAGAAATGAAGTACAGATACATGCTACAATGTGTATGTATCATCCTGGAGGATGAACCTCGAGGACATTTTGCTAAGTCATAGAAACTAAACACAAAAGGTCATATACTATATCATTTCATTTATATGAAATATGAACAATAGGTAGATCCACAGACACAGAATAAGGATAGGTGGCTGCCGGTGGCTAGGGGGTTAAAAGAATACGGAGTAACTGATTAATGTGTATATGTTTCCCTTTGGGGTGACGAAAATGTTTTGGAAATAGAGATGATGATTGTACAACATTGAAAATACACTAAAAGCCACTGAGTTCCTTACTTTAAAATGGTTATGTTACGTGAATTTTGCCTCAATCAAAAATAAATAAAGTTTGATATTTGTTTTTTTAAAATTGGTACATTGCCCATTAAGTAGAATATTCACTAGAATATGCATGTACCTTAAAGTTTATTTTAACCTAAATATTAGTCACAAATCATATATAGATGAATATCATAATTTTATCATGTAAAATGCTTAGTTGCTGATTACAAAAATGTAAAATTTAACTTTTAATTTACAACCTTTTATATTAAGCAAAACATAACAGTTTCATGATATTTATATATTTCTATTTTTCTATCATGGTAATGAAATTTAAAAAAAATCCAGTATGAAACATAAGACTTCAGCATCTATCAGGGTAAATGTTTATTTGTTAGTAAAGATGCTTTGGGAGTCTATTTTTAAATGATTGGACATATATTTTCAAATACATTAAAACCTCATTCTCCAGGACCACCTAGTCTATTCAACTGAAGAGCTATTGCTTAAAGCCAGCTTTTTGCAAAAATTAAATATTTAATTATCTAACTACCCTCTCGAGACAATCAAAATGGCTCAAATTCATTAGTGTTCATTACAGATTTTTAAAATACACGCCAACTATATTTCAAAAGACTTCATTTTTTGACTTAAGGACATTTAGAGCAGCTATTTCACAAGAAATTCTGCTTCTTGACAGGGGAGTTGCTATCAAAAGTTTGCAGTGTATGTCCCCCTTAACCTTTGCAGTGACAATTTCAAATGAAGAAAATAACCTTTATCTGTCTTATTCAGGCACATTTTTAGGGGCTAAGAGTTCATTTTTGACATATTCATTCACTAAGGATAATGGATATCTCTGTTGGCCTTTGATAATTATGGTTATGTGGCCTTAATAGGGATAATAAATTATTTAAAAGTATTACACTGTTTCTTAAAATTTAGGAGACAAATATCACTTCCAAGTACTCTTCTGAGTGTTGAAGGTTATGTTTGTCCTGTTTGGGTTACTTACATTAGTGGAAAGTTTTCAATGTAAAACTCATTCTTTATTACCACCAAGACACAATGTCAAGTACTTTTCCTTCACTGCTATTTGTTAGAACATATCTGATTCTGTATTTTCTTCCTCATATACAAAGTCATTACAGAGGTGGGCTGGTGGCTTAGGCCAGTTCACCATTCAGAAAATAAAGCTGTTTTTTCTACATAATCATTGAGATAAGTAGTGACTGCTGAGGCTGATGGTATCTTAAATCATTGATCATTCGTTGGGGAAGTAGTTGTATATGCCTATTATGTGTCAGAAATTGATGATATAAAGAACAGGTTTGACCATAACGCATACAAATTCCATTCAACATAAAGTCTAATGTTCACAAATTGTTTCATGCTTCCCAAGAGAAGAAGAAAGTTCTCAAGTTCCCTAATGTTGTCCAAAATGAAATACAAAAGGGAAAATATTTGCAAAAGGCAGGTTCACTAATATTTGTACATCTGTACAGAAATTCCCACCATGAAAAGCTTCCGTACACATATTTGAGCATTTATTTGTTCAGTGAGTATATGTTGAGCAACTACCAGGCCACAGGCACAGTACTAAACAGTGGGGACACAGTGGAGAACAAAAGTGACACGGCGTCTGCTCTCTTGGATGTTCAGGTGAAATGAGGAGAGAGTCATGGGGACGCCACCTGCACCGAATATTGCTAACAGAAAACATAAATAAATATAAAATGCTTGAAATGGTCTGAAGGCAAATTACAGGGTGTGCTAAGGCAGTGTTTTAGGAGATCTAATTTAGATTACACTATCTGGGAAGCCATCTCTGAGCAAATGATAGTGAGGCAGTCGCCAAAGGGTAAAGAGGACTCTCCTGGGTGAAGGGTCGTGGGTGGAGCATTTCCCATAGGCGGTGTGAGGAGCAGCAGCAGGAAGCTCTGCTGAGGGAAGAGTGTGGGGACTCAGAGATCCTCCTGAGGAAATGACAGAAAGCAACTTTGCTAGAGTGTAGTGAGCAACACAGGACAGTGTACAAGTGGTGCAAGGAACTGAGCAAGTTAGAAAGTACCAGGCCTCTGAAAAGTGCATTTTAATATTTATGGCTATATCCTTAAATCTCAGCGAAAGATTGGCATACATGCACATATTCCAGTTAGCAGTATTATCACCAAAAGCACACATCAACATCCTTCTTGTTAACTGTGTTTTCAGGATGGCTGAGGGTTTCCTCATTTAAAAATACTTCATAATATTATCCATTTTGGGAAAAAAATGTATACACTTCACCATATGAAAGGCTATAATATGATAAAATCTAACCTTTTACGAATGCCTTAGAGATAAGGGAGGCAGCACTCCACAGATATTCCTGAACTAAATTTAAGTCAGAGATCAACCAATAATTACCTAAAATATCTATATAGTTCTACTGAAATAGAATGAATAATAAGCACTAATTCTACAAAGTAATAATTTAATATTACATAGACCCCATGGAAAACTAAAAAACACTGTGAATCTATAAGCCCAATTCCTTGTATTTTATTAAGTCCCTTTTGGATTCTCAGAAACCCTGGTCACTCCTGGTTTGTAGTTCTGTAACAAAATGAAGAGTTTCAGTTTGGGGGAGTATTTCTATTCTTAGAAATAAATGGTGATTACAAGCAGTGACGAGGTTACCTTCATTGTTCAAGGAGACTGAAGGGTAAAATGTTAAAAAGAATACATGCTGAAAGCTTTGCAGACTAATTTATTATTTTTAAATTCTTTCATTAGTCACAGACATGAGCATATTATTTACACTTGAATAAACTTGCCCTTTTAAAATTGAGAAGGGAATTAAATTCAAAGGACTTTCTTATATAAAACAAAAATTTGCTTTCTGCAAAATTATTTTTATCCATCTTAAGATTCTATGCAGTTTGTCTGTTTCCTAATTTGAAATTCAGACTATTACAATGATAATAATAATGATGATAATAATAATAATAATACCTCTTAGATGTACTAACTTGAGGCAGATGGAAATAGAAAATCCAAGCTGCTATTCAGCATATAATCACTATGCAAATATTCCAGCAGCTTGTACGATTTTTCAAACTATTATCTCAAGAGCAACAAACCATTATACTGAAAAGTTGCAAAAGACAGCACAGTAAATAGATGTTATGCATGTAGAGTTTGGGACATTTATAGTCAATTCAACAATGTTAAAATAAATCTAGTATTTTTAAAAGAATACAAGTAAGAAAAGGGAGGCTTGAAGATTATGTTTGAAAACATTTCCCTCCCTACTATCTCTCTTTCTTTGTCTTCCCCATTATAGCCACATTTCTTTAAAAAATAAAACAAAAACAGATTAAAGAGGAATATTTAATTCCTCACATCTTATTCTTTTAGGACCTATTGAAGCTCATCTATTAATTTATTTAAAAAATATTAACTGAAACTCTGTAATTTATGGTGTGCTGAAGATTGAATGGCAAGTCAAGTCATATATTGTACTTGTTGCCATGAAACTCCATCTACTTGGGTCAGTGGATACCAAATGTGCATTACAAGGGAGAGTGTGTATGTTTTCAACTATAGTAGAGGGATTTGACTTATGAGGAGTTTAAGATGTTATCAATGAAGAGGTACACTGAGAAAAAAAGTGTGTAAGTTAACCCAGCAGAGAGAAGAGGAAGGTGCATTTTAAAAAGAGACCAATGGCAGAAGTAAACCGAGAGAGTACACAGGAAAAAGATGGGAATAGCTAAGCCTGAGAGGCATGGAGGGAGAGAGGTCTATAGAAGGATATTAGAACCAGGCCATATGGGCCTCAAAGGCCAGGTTAATAAGTTTTGTTTTATTCCCCAAAGCAATAAAAAGCCATGTTTATTTAATTTTAAGGAAGTGGAGAGCATGATCAGATTTGCATTTTGAAGCAGTAACTTTGTCCACACTGTGACGAAGGAAAATTTGCAGTGCAGGGCTGCAGATCCTGTCACTGTACTGCAACTGTTCTTGTCTAGGGAGTTGACTACTTCTCTTTACCAACTAAACCCAAAGGAAAGATTTTATTCTCAATCTTACTGGAACACATTTATCTTCCTCGTGATGTTTTCCTAGGTCTGCTTTCATTGTCATATTAGCCACGCTCTCAAAGATTTCACTTACCTGGTGGCTTCATCTCTCCCTCCCACCCCATGTGTTGATGACTTTGAAATATGCAACTCAGAAGAGATGTCTTCTCCAGGCACTTCAAATGCAGTATGTTCAAAACTGAACTGTGTGATTGCCCTTTAATTTCAATGCTCTTTCAGCTTTGTTTACCTATGAATGACTTCTTTGTTCACATAAACTAGGGTTATTCTTGAAACCACTATGGTCTCACTTACCGAATCAAACACCTATGTCATGCATTTCTGACCGTAATTCTCTCTCAAAGTCTTTTGCTGCCCTCGGTCTCCATAGGTAACTGTTTTGGTTTATCATCACCTTTCTGTTCACATAATTAAATATATCCTATTCTCTACAACTGCCCTCCCTGGAAACTGTTCTGCAAATGGTGGCCGTAGGGATCTATGTAGAACAAGGTGGTCATTAGCTCTTTGCTGGGTAAAGCATTAGACAACTTCCCTTGTTATAAAGCCCAAACCCCTCAGCTCCTCTTAAGGATCCTCATGACCTCTTCACTCATATTTCTTGCCACCTGAAATCTACACTTTGGATTCACTTCAGTCGGACTGAAATGCATGACTTAATGTCCCCAAATATATGGTACTCTTTCAAATCTTCACACAGACTTTCAAATTTTGGTACAGACTATTCTCATTGTTTATTACACTCTTGTAAAACTTCCCTCTTGAGAGGGCTAAACTCAATTTTCAGGATTCTATATAGATTTCATTCCCACTTCTGCCCCCAGAAATTAGGTTTTCCTAATGCTTGAAATGGCGATTTGCCTCAGCATGGAATTCATTTTTTCACTTATATTTAAGTGAAGTCAGAGGTCATAAGCCATAGACTATTGAGACTGTCTATATTATTCAGCATTTTATCACTTCTGCTTTTCACAAATACCTAGCACATATAGGTATGCATGAAATATTTACATGCATAATAAATAATTGATGTTACCTATTTCTGATTTTTAAAAATGTATTATTAATATAATTTTAAATGTTTATTATTTCTAAGTATAGAGCTGAGCAATTAATAAGAGTTCATAAAATGCTTATTAAATTGAAAATATTTGCAAATTTGAAAGTGGTGTAATAATATTAATTGTAATTACTAAAGAAGCTATGGTAAATGTTATTTATTTCATCTATAAATAACTTATTTTATAAACTTATAATTCCTCTGAGTTATCATAACTTCTTAATGAAGTGATAAAAGAGTTTCAAGAATTAAACTCAGAAAAACTTTATCCAATGGTTTCGATATGCAAAGACTTTGACAGACAATGTAAAAAAATTTTAAAGGCCTGAAGTCAATTACCAACTTCAAATTATAAAAGTTTTAAGAAGAAATTCAGGAGGGACCCAGATTGCCAACTAGAAGCAGCAACAGTCAGTGGCTCCCACTGAGAAGAACGAAAACGGCAAGTGAATCCTGCACCTTCAGCTGAGATATCCAGGTTCTCTCATGGGGACTGACTAGGCAGTTGGAGTGACCCATAGAGAGCAAGGAAAAGCAGGGTAGAGCAACAGCCCACCTTGGAGCTGCACAGGGCAAAGGGAGCTGCCACCCCCAGCCAAGGGAGGTAGTGAGTGATTGTGCTACCCCACCTAGGAAACCATGCTGTTTTCACGGATCTGTGCAACTCGCCCATCAGGAGATCCATTTGTGAGCTCATGCCACCAGGGCCTTGGGTTCCAAGCACAGAGCTGTGCAGATGCTTGGTGGCTGCTCAGGTTGCAACCAGCGGCAGCAGGCTGGACACTGCTTAAGATGAACAAGTTGGGGGGAAGGGGTGCCCGCAACCACTGTGGCTCCAGTCTGCCATCTTCCCTTGCTGGTGCCCAGGATATGCACAGTACAGTGGCTGTGGCAGATAGTGGCCAGCCTGCTTCTTTAGGTGGGACCCTGATCCATTTCTCCTCAGCAGCTAGGGCTTCCCTGTGGGAATTTCAGAAACTCCAGCCAGGGGTTCATGGATAGAACTCTGATCTCCCTGGAATGAAGCACCTGGGTGGAGGGGCAGCGGCAGTCTCTGCAGTTCAGCCAAATTAGTCTTTCTTGCATGCTGGCTCTGAAAAGTCCAAGCAGTCCAGATGAGAGGGACTACCCCCAGCACAGTGCATCCGCTCTGCCAATGGGCAGCCAGAGTGCTTCATTAAGCGAGTCCCTGATCCCGTGCCTCCTGACTGGGTGAGACCCCCCACCGACAGGGGTCACTAGGCACCCTATACAGGAGCATTCCTGCCAGCATCAGGTCGGTGCCCCTCTGGGATGGAGCTCCCAGAGGAAGTAGCAGGCAGCTATCTTTGCTGTTTTTCAGCATTCACTGGTGATGCCTCCAGGTGCAGGAGGAACCCAGGAGAATGGGGTCTGGAGTGGAACCCCAGCAAACAATAGCAGCCTGGCAAAGAAGGGCCTTACTGTTAAAAGAAAAACAAACCAAAAGCAACAACAACAACAACATCAACAAAAAGTACCCCACAAAAACCCACCCAAAGGTCAGCAGCCTCAAAGATTGAAGGTAGATAAGTGGTGAATATGAGAAATAATTGGCCGGGCGTGGTGGCTCATGCCTGTAATCCCAGCACTTTGGGAGGCTGAGGCGGATGGATCATGAGGTCAGGAGATCTAGACCATCCTGGCTAACATGGTGAAACCCCGTCTCTACTAAAAATACAAAAAAATTAGCCGGGCGTGGTGGCAGGTGCCTGTAGTCCCAGCTACTTGGGAGGCTGAGGCAGGAGAATGGCGTGAACCCGGGAGGCAGAACTTGCAGTGAGCTGAGATCGGGCCACTCACTCCAGCGTGGGTGACAGAGCAAACTCCATCTCAAAAAAAGAAAAGAAAAGAGAAATAATCAACACAAAAATGCCAAAAACTCAAAAAGCCAGAGTGCCTCTTCTCCTCCAAATGATCGCAATACCTGTCCACCAAGGGCACAAAACTGGACAGAGGCTGAGATGGATGAATTGACAGAAGTAGGCTTCAGAAGGTGGGTAGTAACAAACTTCTTTGAGCTAAAGGAGTATGTTCTGACCCAAAGCAAAGAAGCTAAGAACCATGATAAAACATTACAGGAGGTGTTAACCAGAATAACCAGTTTAGAGAGGAACATAAATGACCTGATGGAGCTGAAAAACACGACATGAGAACTTCACAATGCAACCATAAGTATCAATAGCTGAATAGACCAAATGGAGGAAAGAATCTCAGAGCTTGAAGACTATCTTGCTGAAATAAGACTAGCAGACAAAATCGGTGAGAACCATGGATTATATAAAAAGACTGAACCAACAACAAATTGGAGAACTTGAAAGAGACGGGTAGAACAGAACCAAGTTGGAAAACATACTTCACGATACCATCCAGGAGAATTCCCTCACCTAGCATAACAGGACAACATTCAAATTCAGGAAGTCCAGAGAAGCCCAGTAGGATAATCCATGAGAAGATCAACCACAAAGAACATAAACTCCAAGGTTGAAATGAAGGAAAAAAAAAATGTTAAGGGTAACCAGAGAGAAAGGTGAGGTCGCCTATAAAGGGAAGCCCATCAGACTAACAGTGGACATCTCAGTAGGACCCTAGAAGCCAGAAGAGATTGGGGAACTAACATTCAACATTCTTAAAGAAAAGATTTTCCAGACCAGAATTTCGTATCTGGCCAAACTAAGCTTCATAAGTGAAACAGAAATAAAACCCTTTTCAGACAAGCAAATGCTGAAGGAATTAGTCACTGCCAGGCCTGCTTTCAAGAGCTCCTGAAGGAAGCACTGAATATGGAAAGGAAAAACTGTTACTAGCCACTACAAAAAGACACTGAAGTACACACACCAATGACACTATGAAGCAACTATATTTATAAGTCTGCAAAATAGCCAGCTAGCATCATGATGACAGGATCAAATTTATGCATAATAATATTAACCTTAAATGAAAATGCACTAAATACCCCAATTAAAAAGACACAGAATGGCAAGCTGGATAAAGAGTCAAGACCCATTGGCATGCTGTAGTTAAGAGACCCATCTCATGTGCCAAGACAAACATAAGCTCAAAATTAAAGGAGGGAGGAAAATTTACCAAGCAAATGGAAAGCCAAAAAAGCATGGGCTGCAATCCTAGTTACTGACAAAACAGCCTTAAACTAACAAAGATAAAAAAAGACAAAGGCATTACATAATAGTAAACGGTTCAATTCAACAAAAAGAACTATACTAAATATACATGCACCCAATACAGGAGCACCCAGATTCATAAAACAAATTCTTAGAGACCTACAAAGAGACTTAGACTCCCACAGGATAATAGTGGGATATTTTAATGCCCTACTGTCAATATTAGATCACTGAGACAGAATATCAACAAATATATTCAGGACTTGAACTCAGCTCTGGATCAAATAGAACTGATAGATATCTACAGAACTCTCCACCCAAAAACAACAGAATATAAATTCTTCTTGGTACCACTTGGCATTTATTCTAAAATTGGCCACATAACTGGAAGTAAAACACTCCTCCTTAGCAAATGCAACAGAACTGAAAGCATGACAAGCAGTCAAGCAGAACAAAGCACAATCAAATTAGAACTCAAGATTAAGAAACTCACTGAGAACCACCCAACTACATGGAAACTGAGCAACCAGCTCCTGAATGACTCTTGGGTGAATAATGAAATTAAGGCAGAAATCAAGAAGTTATTTGAAACTAATTAGAACAAAGAAACAACATACCAGAATCTCTGAGATGCAGCTAAAGCAGTGTTAAGAGGAAAATTTATAGCACTAAATACCCACATCAAAAATCTAGAAAGATCTCAAATTGATATCGTAACCTGACAACTGAAAGAGCTAGAGAACCAAGAGCAAACCAACCCCAAAGCTAGCAGAAGACAAGAAATAACTAAGATCAGAGCAGAACTGAAGGAAACAGAGACACAAAAAACCTTTCAAAAAAATCAATGAATCCAGGAGCTGGGTTTTTTTTTTTTTTAATTAATGAAATAGACCACTAGCTAGACTAGTAAAGAAAAAAAAAAGAGAGAATAACTGAATAGACACAATAAAATGTGATAAAGGGGATATCACCACTGACCCCACAGAAATACAAACAACATACAGAGAATACTATAAACACCGCTATGCAAATAAACTACAAAATCTGGAAGAAATGGTTAAATTCCTGAACACATACATCCTCCCAAGACTGAAATAGGAAGAAGGTGAATCCGTGAATAGACCAATAATGAATTCTGAAATTGAGGCTGTAAAAAATAGCCACCAACCAAAAATATCCCAGGACCAGATGGACTTATAGCTGAATTCTACCAGAGGTACAAAGAAGAGCGGTTCCATTTCTTCTGAAGCTATTGCAAATAATTGATTAGGAGGGACTCCTCCCTAATTCATTTTATGGGGCCAAAATCATCCTGCTACCAAAACCTGGCAGAGATACAACAAAAAAAGAAAACTTCAGGCCAATATCCCTGCTGAATATTGATGCAAAAATCCTTAATAAAGTACTGTCAAACTGAATCCAGTAGCACATTAAAAAGCTTATCCACCACAATCAAGTCAGCTTCATCCTCAATGCAAGGCTGGTTCAACTTATACAAATCAATAAATGTAAGTTATCACACAAACAGAACGAAAGACAAAACCACATCATTATCTCAATAGATGCAGAAAAAGCCTTCAATAAAATTCAACGTCTCTTTATATTAAAAATTCTCAATAAACTAGGTATTGAAGGAACATACCTCAAAATAATAAGAGCCATTTATGACAAAACCACAGCCAATATACTGAATGAACAAAAGCTGGAAGCATTCCCTTTGAAAACTGGCAGATTTCAGAACGCCCTCTCTCACCACTCCTATTTAACATAGTATTGGAACTTCCGGCCAGGGGAATCAGGCAAGAGAAAGAAGTAAAAGGCATTCATATAGGAAGACTGTAAGCAAATTGTCTTTGTTTGCATATGACATGATTCTATATCTAGAAAATCCCATCATCTCAGCCCAAAAGCTTCTTAAGCTGATAAGCAACTTCATCAAAGTCTTAGGATACAAAATCTGTGTTCAAAACTCAAAAGCATTCCTATACACCCAGAACCAACAAGCAGAGACCCAAATCATGAATGAACTTTCATGTACAATTGCTACAAAAAGAATAAAATACCTAAGAATGCATCTAACAAAGGAAGTGAAATACCTCTTCAAGAAGAACTACAAATGACTGCTCAAAGAAATCAGAGAAGACAAAAACAAATGGAAAGGTATTCCATGCTTCCATGGATAAGAAGGATCAATACCATGAAAATGGCCATACTGCCCAAAGTAATTCATAGATTCAATGCTATTCCCATTAAACTACCATTGACATTCTTCACAGAATTAGAAAAACCTATTTTAAAATTCATATCAAACCAAAAAAGGTCCATATAGCCAGAAAATCCTAAGCAAAAAGAACAAAACTGGAGGCCTCCTGCTACCTGACTTCAAACTATACTACAAAGCTAGTAACCAAAACGGCATGATACTGGTACAAAAATAGACACATAGACCAGTGGAACAGAATAGAGCAGTCAGAAATAAGATTGCACATCTACACACATCTAATCTTCTACAAACCTGACAAAAACAAGCAATGAGGAAAAGTTTCTCTATTTATTAAATGGTTTTGGGAGAACTGGTTAGCCATATGTAGAAAATTGAAGCTGAAAGCCTTCCTTACACCTTATAAAAAAATTAACTCAAGATGAATTAAAGACTTAAATATAAAACCCAAAACTAGGCCGGACATGGTGGCTCACACCTGTAATCCCAGCACTTTGGAAGGCCAGAGCGGGCAGATCACGGGGTCAAGAGATCGAGACCATCCTGGCTAACACGGTGAAACCCTGTCTCTACTAAAAATACAAAAAAAATTAGCTAGGCATGGTGGTGGGCGCCTGTAGTCCCAGCTACTCGGGAGGCTGAGGCAGGAGAATGGCGTGAACCCAGGAGGTGGAGCTTGCAGTGAGCCAAGATTGTGCCACTGCACTCCAGCCTGGGCAACAGAGCGAGACTCTGTCAAAAAAACAAACAAACAAAACCCCCAAAACTATAAAATCCTTAGAAAATTTAGGCAACGCCATTCAGGATATAGGCACAAGCAAAGATTTTGTCATGAAAATGTCAAAAGCAATTGCAGCAAAAGCAAAAATTGACAAATGGGATCTAATTAAACTAAAGATCTGCACATCAAAAAAATAAAATAAAACAAAAAACCTATCATCAGAGCAAACAGAAAACCTACATAAGGGGAGAAAATTTTGCAATCTATTTATCTGACAAAGGTCTAATGTCCTGAATCTTCAAGGAAATTAAACAAATTTACAAGAAAAAAAAAGACCCCATTAAAAAGTGGGCAAAAGGTATGAACAGAAACTTCTCAAAAGAAGACATTTATGTGGCCAACAAACATGAAAAAAAGCTCAAGATCCCTGATGATTAAAGAAATGCAAATCAAAACCACAATGAGATACCACCAGTGGTTTCCAGTGCCCTCACAAAAAGATCAAACAACCTAAACATATACTTTATCACCTAGCAGGAAAATTTTGAGAGTTAAAAGTGTTGCCAGTACGTAAGTATCTGGGGACAAGAGGTGCTATCAATAATTATGATAGGACTGTTCTGGGCAACCAAGACAACATATAATCCTTCTTCTTAGAGATGCTTTAAAATCCAGTGCCTACTTGCCTCTCCCAGCATCAAACCCAAACCACAATGTGCTGATTTACTAATGTAGTGCATGTACTAGCCAGCCATAATGTAGTACTATAATTCCCAAAATGTATTTTTTTTTTAAATTTCGGCTATTTAGTACTTCACTTCTCTCTAATGATAGCCAACTCCTAATCATCTTTCAGTTCCTTAGATATCACTTCCTCCAGGAAACCCCTGCTTTTACTACTGTTGGCATTCTACCCTTTAGTACACTGACTACACTGTGCTGTAACCAAAAGTTTGTTTCTATGCATGTTACCACCTGTGACCCCGTTGGATTCCTTGAGAGCAGACTGTGGTAGCCACCATTTTATCCTCCACTCCTGGAAAAAGAGGTCCCATAGAGTAAGCATTTCATCAGTGTTTGTTGAGCAAATAAATCTATTTTCTTCTTGTCGCTTCTCTTTGTGTTCTTCATTATTTAATGGGTAAAATAAGAATTGTGCCTATTTAATAGGATTTTTGTGGAATTTTTTAGTACAATATACAAAAAATGCTTAGTGATTATCTGACAAAAAGACCATCTCAGTAAATTTTAGCAATTATTATTCCTCATGCTTAGATCAAATACATAACATGATATTTTTGCAAATTATTTTCGTGATCATTTTCAGTCAGATCTATTTTATCTCACAAATTTTGTGCTTCTGTTTTAGATAATTCTCTCACCATTTGACTTGTAATTAGTGTAAAAAAATCTGTCTTTCCCAGTAAGTTTTGAGTTCTTTGATAACAGACTCTCATCTCATTCACTGTGGATTTCCAGTGACAGACACAACACAGGCATTGAATCAAATATCAGTGGAATATCTTATGTTTAAAGAAAATTGAAGACTGAAGACATAGAATTGTGGGGTTCCTCATTGCAAGATAAAGTTGACAATGACTTTTTTTAAACTCCTGGTAAATAGATCATATTTACTTTGAAAGATTTGTTGTTGTTGTTTGTTTGTTTGCTTGCTTGCTTGTTTTAAATAGTGGGAAAGTCCTAAGGCATTCAAAAGTAAAATAGTATTTTAGATTGTGGACATACTCTAGAAAGACTTTCTTTCAATTTCTAATGCAGGCAACTAGCCATATACCTCATTTGAATTATTATTTCCAAATAATTCAGATGACAGTAGATTTGGAGGAATCTAAGAGCCCTTAAAAAACATCATTCCAAATTCTTTAATTTTAGAAATGAGGAATTACACATATAGAGAAGCTAAGTAACTTTGAAATTCTAATTGGCAATAAAAAATCTGGGAAAATGCAATCACTAGCTATTTATCCCAATAGTTAATGTCATCAAAATCATCAGTAATTTAGATGAAACTGTCAGTTCAATGTATTCTAGATGCAGTATAGGTTTAATGGAAAGTCTGCTTGAATTGTATCCCATTTATGTTTCACTAATATGTGTTCCAATGAACGTAACAAATTCACCCTCAAACTTGAAATTTTTCCCTTGTTAAAATACTCCAGTTTAATTATGTTTAATTTAAAGTTGGAGTTTTAGGACTGCTGCTCATGGCTAGACATTGATTTTACCTGCATTAAGAAAATTCGATTACCTTGAGTCATTGATATATATTTGTAAATCACGAACGGTGCTTTTCTGATGTTTGGGACTAATTATTTCCATGAATACAAACGTCAGCAATATGAAAAGCAAGTTGTGGAATGAAACAAACAAGTGGCACCAGAAAATATTGTCTGCATAATCCATTGTGTTCTTTATAACCAAATGCCATTTGAAACCGTGCACTGATGCAGATGGCAAGATAGAATTTAGACTTTATGTAGTAGATAATATAATTTTATTTTGCTTCATTTTATTTCTGAATACTGTATCTGAATAAACATGCACATTAGTAAATGTGTGACAACATCTACCTTATTTATGTTTTTGTTTAGCCAGTGAACCATAGGCAGTAAGTGATTGTCCTTAACTTTTGTTTTTTGGTTAGAGGAGAATAACATAAGTAGTAACATGTGAATTGTTACAGGGTGAGTTATGCTTTGCAAAATACATTCTTAATCAGATAATTTGGTAATTATAACACAGACTCCAAAGTGTTGCAAAAATAAACTATCACTTTAAAAAGAGCTTAATGCAATGCTGGGTACTTACTCTTGAACTGATAATTTAACAAAATTTACCAGTGGAAAGCAAGCTTTATTATTGTTAGTAAATAGTATGCTCTATGAAAGAGAAGCTGAAAAGTGCTCACTTTATCTCAATACATTATTTCCCTTAAAAACGATACATAAGGAAAAAACTCTTTGTTAAACACTGAAACAACTGGAACCAAAACAGGTTTTATGAAATTAAGTGGACAGAATTATTCCCTAATGCTTTAGTTGGGAGTTTTTTTTTTTTTTTGGTTTGTTTGTTATTGTTTGTTTTGTTTTGTTGTTTTGAGACAGGGTCTTGCTCTGTCCCCAGGGTGGAGTGCAGTGGCGCGATCTTGGCTCACTGCAACCTCCACCTCTGGGATTCAAGCAATTCCCCTGCCTCGGCCTCCCAAGTTGCTGGGACTACAGGTGCACGCCACCACGCCTGGCTAATTTTTTGTATTTTAGTAGAGACGGGGTTTCACCATGTTGGCCAGGATGGTCTTGATCTCCTGACCTCATGATCTTCCCACCTCAGCCTCCCAAAGTGCTGGGATTACAGGCATGAGCCACTGCACTGGGACTAGTTTTTTTTTTGCTTTTTTTTTTTTAAAATAAGAATAGTTGGTTGTCACTTGTAAAGGTCTCTATTGGTATTGTTGTTATTAAACGAAACACAGATAAACTGTTTAATTTTATGATTTGTAAAAATATTTTTGTAGTACTTCCCTAGTTGCTATAGGAGCTGAAAGATAGAATATTTGTTGTGGAATTTGCAAACTAGTTGAGGCAATAAAATAGTGCACATAAAATGGCAATTACAGCAAAAGAAAACTATGACATTAAGTGCCTTAATTGTGCTGGTAATTATCAAAAGGCAATGATAATCAGCCACTATGTCCAACTGGCTTTCTGTCAGCCAGCACTCTCCTGCAGAAACAGAGGGATATGGTAGGTTCTCACTTGATGCCAGTTCAACCTAGGCTGGAAATGACACCAAGAAATGGGTGGGGAAATAGTTGCAGAAGTGCTGAGACTAGCTCTGCTTCTTGATGCCTTGCCACCCTTTCCAGAATTCAAAAGCACTTTAACCATCATGTGGAAGAACACCTTAATTTAGTTCAAACCATGAGGGAAAAGAGTGAGGCATTAGTGAAAAATATCATCTCATGTAAATGTAGATATCTTGCTTACTTACTTAAAGAGGTTGTGCTTCCTATACTCACAGTTCCTCAAAGCATAATTGTAAGGAGACTGGTGGTTTAAAATTTGCCAGTTTCTTTGTAATTGCATGGACTTTGCTGAGTCTCTAGGTATGATGAGCACAGTAATTTGAAACTGTAACCTGAGATTAAGGCAAATGATGCTTTCTAATAGAAAAAGCTAAAACTAGTGTGATGAGCAGTAATGTCTTTAAAATTAAATTTTGTATTGGGTAAGTAAATGAATGAAAGAATGAAAAATAGGAATATCTCAATATGTTTATTATTCCTTAAGTTTTTGGATAGTGTAATATTAGTGTTGAAATAATTATTTCATATATGATTAAATATGTGTATATAGAAACACAAATATTGACATACATACTTAAATATAGGTAGATGAGATGGATATATAGATAATTATTTTGGGTAGAAAGATTAAAAAATAGCTTCATGTGGGGCATTATCCCCACAATAGGTATCTAGGTAATGTACTTGTGAAATCAGTGTGGTCTATGATTACCATCTAGTGGCAGTGTCCTTGAATTGCAAATACTCAGTGCCAATAGGAAACCCAAAGGGGATTATTTGGCCCATTCAACCCATTTTCTTGACGTAATGAATTATTATGTAACATCAGCAACCACACACCTACTATACAATATATAATAGAGTTATATATTGTAAACACATTTTCACAAAATGGATGATTTCTACATGAAAGTTATTTAAATAAGGCTAATTGAAAAACATTTTAATTGAGTTTTGATAGCAAAATCAAAATTAGGCTTGAGAGGAAAACAATTGAAAAAAATTGAGAGGAAAACAATATGTTTAAGTTGAATTTGATTACAAATAGTATAGTTTACAAATAATAGAGTTTAGGAACTAAAAGTCCTGTGTATACTTTGACAATGGAGTTGGTCAATATTAAAATGTGTACATTTGGCTAAATAAAAATAGGCAGTGTTTGTGTTGAGATTTGAAGTTCAGACTAAACAGCATTGTAAGGGTAAAACATTTTTTAGCATGATAGAATGAGGACACAAAAATGTGACCATATAGCTGTATTGGTTATGTTGTTATGGGAGAAGATAAATTAGGAATTGTTTGCAATAATTTATAAGATATGAGCACTGGTATTTCAGTAATTGTTGAGAAAATGCAAAGAAAGGGAAGAATATGTAAGCTTTGTCAAGAAAGACGTAAAAATACTTGTCAAATTTGGCAGCGGAAACTTAAAAACTGAAGGTATCTCTAAGGTTTTCGGCATGAAGATCTCAGAAACGATGGCGGTATTTTAAAAAGTATTTGAAAAATTAAAATTAAATATTACAGACCTTTGTTATAGGGTATCAATCTCATAAAAGATGTACCCATTTCTAAGGAATGTTTCTATAGTATGTCATTCAATCCTTCCAACTCTTCCTCCATTTTTAACCTGGGAGGCAAGGCAGGAATCAGGTTCAAATATATTACATCATTTTCCCAAGACTTTATTGCTAATATGTGGCTTCATTTGACCTCCAGACCCATCTACTCTAAAATTCATGATATTTTCCTTCTCTATGAAACTGATTGTTGTTTGGCATCTTGACAGATTTTTTTTTATAATTTATTTTTTTTGAGGTGGAGTTTTGCTCTTGTTGCCCAGGCTGGAGTGCAATGGCACAATCTTGGCTCACCACAACCTCTGCCTCCTGGGTTAAAGTGATTCTCCTGCCTCAGTCTCCCGAGTAGCTGGGATTACAGGCATGTGTCACCATGCCTGGCTAATTTTGTATTTTTAGTAGAGACGGTGTTTCTCCATGTTGGTCAGGCAGGTCTCGAACTAACGACCTCAGGTGATCCGCCCACCTCAACCTCCCAAAGTGCTAAGATTACAGGCATGAGCCACTGCACCCGGCCAACAGAATTTTTTTAACTAAGTTAATGTGAAGATTCTACAATATATTTATCTATCAATTAAAAATTATGTGAGACCTTATATTACTAGAATTCAGAAATTGTGAAGTTTACTAGGTTGTTTGCTATATATAATGAATACTGTTTGTACTAAAATATATACCTAAGAAAATCAAAATAAGAGAATACCAAAATACGTTTATATATGATAGTCCTTTTTTTAAAACTGCATCAATATAATAACTGAAAGGTAGTTTGCTCAAGTTTGCAGTGCATTGTGACAGTGTAAGTCTTTTCTATCATTAAAGATTCAGTATGAACACACTGATGCAACCTGTCTGATACTGAAAGAAGGGGCACAAGGCAGTCTGAGTGCAGAGAGAACACAGTGGTCTCCTTCAATCCTCACATTATCACTGTTTCTGATTGTTTATGTTTATTCATAGGTAATAATGTCTTTTATCTCAATTATAATTTTAATTTGGAGCTAAGATAGGTAAACTCCAAAACATATTTTTAATAATATTGTGTATTCTATAATTATTAAGGGTGTTTCCTTTCATTTTCAAAAGTGTCTTAGTTTGCATGATAAATTATATTGTCACCTTAGACCAGGGGTTCTTGGACAGAGACATGACAATCTGGTAAAATTTATGAACCCTTTTGAGAATAATGTTTTGTGATTACAAAGAGAAGAAAACAGAATAGAGTTATCAAACTATTTTAAAAAGTCAAATTTGTGAAGCAGTAGTCATGGTGCTCCTTTGCCAACTCATTAAATAACAAGATCTAGGGATAGTTAATAATTATTTTAATTTAAAGAAGACATGAACTAAACAACGTTTCTATACAGCTGTATCAACTGTACTGTGAGATCACAATATTTACAATTTCTATTGATGAAGAAGTCCCAGGTACTACTAATTCTACTGTAGCTTATGGTCTGCATTTAGTCTAAATAAAATGTTAATTTTCAGTTCTCTAAAAGTTATGATTTATTCTTTTCCTAATCCAAATGTGCATATTCAGCTAATTAAGAACCCCTAGATACACTACATTGGTGCTTTATATGTTTTCTCCAACACTAGAATTTGAGCTTTTTAATCACACACATTATATTCATCTTTCCGCCTTTGGTAACAAATATAAAGGATAAAACATCTGAAAAGTTTGATAAACGGATAAATAGATACCACAAACAATAAAATCAATTAAAAAGCAAGGATCTGCAAAATTTTTCAGGAAAAATTCCATAATAGCAAATTTAGTATAGAAAAGTCTCCAAATGAAAGCCTGAACTAGTGGTGTGAGACGTAATAACATGGACACAAAGATGAACTTTACATAGACTGGGACTTGTGCTAGAGTCCACTTTTTTGGGAGAGATATGACCTTTTAGTGTCCTGAGCGACTTAAAAGCTGACAGAGGCCAATCCGGACCACACAGTCTTTGAAATGACATCTTGGTAATCTACAGTATTATTAGATCCAGGATATTAAAAGCTAGGTCAAAGGACAGTTCTGACAAAGAAAAGACTCTCATCCTTTTGTTCCATAATCCCTTCCTATTTCCAGTCCCATTCTTACATGCAGAAGTTCACTCTGAAGTGCATAGGCAGTGTTATCAGAAAAGTTACCATAGTGTTTGTTCTTTACTTGGAAATCTTTGTTCCGGAGATCTCATCACATTGTTTTTCCTTTCTGAGCTCTCAGCAATAAGTTCTATGCCTTGTTGTTTTGGCATCTCCATCAAGTCTCCCATCAATGGATTGAAAATGTAAACTAGGTGAAAAATGCATTCTTTGTTTTCCCACTACCTACTCAGAGGTCTACCTGGTGTTTGTAGAGCAGGGAAAGAATATGTACATATGCCATGTATTTCATATTTATATAAATATATATATGTTTAGCTGTATGTATGTATGTGTATCTGGAGATCTAAACAAAGAGAATAAAATGAACTAATTTCTGGTGAGAAAACATTTAAACATCCTCCGCTCTTCCAGCTGGGACTCAGTAGAAGTGCATTCTAATTCTGCTGGACAAATCCTTCTAAATACTCTAACCCCCATAAGAATAGTTGTATTTGTTCAGCTCATCAACATTGATGATCTGAGAAAAAAATTTTCCAAATTATGTGGATACAGGGAGATAGTAGGAGATCATGAAACATAAAGAAAAAGGGACACAGTGAGGAAAAGACAAGAACAGGTGCTCCCCAGATGCTCATGGTGTTTAATGAGAAAGCATATTTTGTTATAATGAATGTTCTTGGCAGTCCTTGATGAGTGATTGTATCTTTTTAAAATAACTGCATTAGTAATTTGTGCTGACACTCTTCATGCCAGTAAGATAAGCTGTTTCAGATAATGATAAGTGATACAAAGAAAATAAAACAGTGATGCAATAGATAGTGACAGAGGGCACCTACTTTGGAGAAGATTGTCGTAGGCATTTTTGAGTAAGTGCCATTGAAGTGAGACCTGAATGATGAGAAAGAGACCGTCATGTATGCAGCAGGGGAAAGAACATTCTAGACAGAGGAGAGAACAGATGCAAAGTCCCTGAGTCTGGGAACAAAATTTTGGAACAGAATGCATATCAGAGCAGATGAAACGTGTTTTTTGTTTTGTTTTGTTTTGTTTTTCTGTTTTTTTTTTTTTTTTTTTGAGACGGAGTCTCACTCTGTCGCCCAGGCTGGAGTGCAGTGGTGTCATCTCCACTCACTGCAAGCTCTGCCTCTCGGGTTCAGGCTATTCTCGTGCCTCAGCCTCCCGAGTAGCTGGGACTACAGGCGCCCACCACCACGCCCGGCTAGTTTTTTGTATTTTTAGTAGAGGCGGGGTTTCACCATGTTAGCTAGGATGATCTCAATCTCCTGACCTCGTGATCCGCCCCCCTTGGCCTCCCAAAGTGCTGGGATTACAGGCCGCCGTGCCTGGCCGAAACGTGTTTTAATAAATGGGAGAGTCTTACAACGTTAGGTCATAGAGTTCGGCAAAGCCAAATCATACAGGGTCTCCTAAGCCTTAGTAAGCACCTTGGATTTTATTCTAATTATAAATGAATTAATTCATTAAATATGTTCAAGTAAAATGTGCACAATCTGAGTTATGTTTTAAAAAGCCTACTTTGGATCTTTGTGGAGAGTGGATTATAGGAAGACGAGAAAATACTGGGGAACAAAATGGGGATGCTTTTGGAATTGCCAGGAGAGAGACAGTAAAGGAGCAAGAGGGATGGTGGTGCTCTTTCCTGAGAGAAGAAGAGGAAGTTGATTCAAGCAAGAAGAGGAAGCATCAAAAGTTATGTTTTGACATGTTAAGTTTCAGTCACTATTTGGGAAGCCTTTCCTGAAGAGTTTAAATAAACAGATAAACTTTTTCTAAATAAACCCTTTGTCAGAGCCAATACACGAGCCAATACAACACCTCTTTCTGGGAAGCTGCATGGTAGTAGCTGTTAAAACTAGATCTGGAACCAGACTACTGACATATAAACGCTTGGTTCTCTCTGTTACTAGCTATGTGACCTTCAGTACTTGAATTCTCTGTCCCTCAATTTCCTCAACTACAAGAACCGTAATTACAAATTCTCTCTAATGGGGTTTTTAAGGACTAAATAAGTTAATTAATGAAAAGCCTTCATAACTTGCACGCAGTAAGTACATGATACACATTAAGTTTGTTATGATTATTCCTAAACTACAGCGTATTTTATTAAAATTGATTTAGAATATATTTTCATTCTGTATGACTTATAGAATCTTTCCTGTACTCCATGTTTGTTAAGAGTATTCTTCAGTTCTTAAAGGGACAATCACTGTTTAAGTCAATGAAAGAAGACGGAGTGAGGAACCGAGTATTAGTGGGAGGCTATATTTAGACAGTAGAATTGTGATATTTTAGTTCTTTGTGGAATCCTTATTGATGTCATTTGGAGGCCATGCAGTGAGCTTCAGAGCACTACAAAGTGAGACCTGTGACCTGTACATGCTGGAAGTTGAGCTGTCATCTGATCTCAAAATGATACTGTCTCTTTTCCCCAGCAAGTTTAAAGTTATTGAAAGCATACCTTTCCATTATTTTTTGTCTTTTCATTTTAATTCTTTTACAAAATCAATTATTACTGTAAATATGAAGTCAGACAATTATATAGCAGAATTAGAATTATTGGAATGCAAAAATAGATATACAACCAATGTATTACTAAAAATGTTGAGTTCTTAAAACATAATTAAATAAAAGAAAATCGTTTAACTATGAACCTGAAAACATTAGAAAAATATTACTAAATCAGACATATCTGAGGTTCAACACAGCCAAATCTGCTGAAGGCCTTCTCACATTTGTATGATTTGGTATTTTTCTAAAGAGCATGAATGAGGATTTTGATGGCATGTTGTAAATACTCAGCAAAGCTGGGAGGCATTGTGTATTATTTCACTCATAAGGTCACAAAACAGAATTATATATTTAAAAAAAAGAATGCATTTTATAAATGAAAACCTAGAGTGTTTTTGGTGACTGTTTTAATAGAAGTATTGGTTCCAAACCAAGAAAGTTAAGATTGCATTTTCCTGGTTTGGTCAAACTCTACCTGAACATTACAAGTGAGGATGGTTGTTAACCTGCCGAGCCTAATAAGAGTGATGAAGTCTCCTTTAATCATGTCTGTGTGAGAAACCGAAGAACCATTATCTTCAAATAATTAAAGAGCTATTATGTAGAAAAAAGTATTCTTTTTATCTTTGGGCAAAAATTATAGGAAAACAAAAAGATTTTCAAGCATAAATAATTGCACAAAATACATGAGAAAGGTTAAACTACAGGAGTTCTCAAATTCTTTATAGTTTTTAATTCTCAAGTACATTTTTTCCTGATTCTACTCTCTATATTCTAGAAGAAAAGCTAAATTACAAGGACGTCTAATTGCAAAGAATAATATTTGCTCGAGATGTTAAACTGATGTCATATTCTTAATTACTTGTGTCAAAACTCATAAATAATTTCATAGTATTACATGTCTCAAAATTATATGGAAAACTTCTGATGCGAACAATTTCTCACAGAGATTCTATGAGATATTTTAGCATTCTGGAAATTATCCATGACAAGCTCAGTGTATATAGGTGGTATATATGGTCACTGCGAGATTGATATTATTTAATAGTTCCCTCCACAAAAGGCAATCTATGTATTATAACCTAAGACTCTATTTGAAGAATTATGAATTCTGACTATCTTTCTAAGAAAGGAGGACCCAGGGTCTCTGGTCAAAAAAAAAAAAAATGATGTACCTCTAAAAGACCAGCCATTTAAAAAATAATACATACTTATTCATTTTAATGCTACATTTTATTGAATCGTAACAAGTACATACAAACAAGAAAAAACAAAGGCAAACAAACATTAGCATCCGATCTTTTAACAGATGTCCACAACTGTCACTGAATTCAAATAAACACATTTCACTTTCTCATTTTTTGTAGGTATAATAACAGAGGATCAAAATAAGGAATTATATTAGTAAGACTGCCTCATTTATTTACTCACAGGTTTAATAAACTGAGGCTAGAGCTTGCTGTTTTAATTTTCATTTTATTGAAATTTATATTTGTCCTTCCACAAATTCATTTTGCTGAATAGATTTCTATTTCCCAGCCAAGCTGGCAAAAAGACTTCTTGGTGCATTAGAATTTTGAGTAGTAACAAGACAAGTCAGTAAATAAAAATAATTAAAATGAATAGTTTATCATCATCTAAATGCAAACTAGTACAGCATAGAGAAAGCCTCTGCCATCTTTCCCCTTTATTTACTTAACAGTTATTAATTATGCTAATGCATATCATAGTAAAGAATGAATAATGTTGACAATAAGCTATGAATTGCAAAGATAAGTATACACTTCAGCTTATGGGTATATTTAATCATACAAAAAAGTGTAACTATTGTTAAAATTCCAAGATAATTTCTGAAAAGACTTGTGGTCATTTTTAAAACACCTTATTTTTATCAGTTTTAGATTTAGAGAAATATTGCCCTTCTAAACCCAAAACCCAGCATTTCCTATTATTAATATCTTACATTAGCAGGATACATTTATTACAAATAATGAAGCAGTATTGATATAGTGTTCTCAACTAAAGTCTGTAGTATTTATATATCTTTAGTTTTTACCTAGTGTCCTTTTTCTATTCCTACCTGACTGCGGGATACCACATTATATTTAACATCATATCTCCTTAGGCTTCTCTTAGCTATGACAGTTTATCAGATTCCTTGTTACTGATGACCTTGACATGTTTTAGGAATACTGGTTAGGCATTTTGTAAAATGTCCCTCTATTGGGATTTGTTTGCTGTTTTTCTGATGATTAGATGGGATGATGTGTTTGGGAGAGAAAGACTACTGAGGTAAAGTGCTATTTTCATTACATCATATCCAGGGTGTATAATATCACTATGACTTATCAGTATTGATGTTGACCTTGATAATGTTTGTCCACTATAAAGTTATTCTCACTGCCAGCCCCACTCAGTCTTACTGTACCCATTGGAGGGCAGCCATGATGCTAACACTTAAGGAATAAAGAGTTACGTTCCACCTAGTTGAGGGTGGAATATGTACATAATTAATTGGAATTCTTCTGCAAGAAATATTTTGGTCTTTTCCCACTTTATTTATTCAATCATTTGTTTATATCAGTATAGTCTCACAGACATGTTTTTAATACTTTGTATTACCAAATATTATTTTTTAATTTTCTTGTTCAAATTCCAGATTTGTAATTTGAATGTTGTTCAATAAGTCGTTGTTCCATATTTAGCCATTTGAAAGCTCTTTCAGTTGGCTCTTGTGTTTCTCTGAATCATTCACATCCTTGTAGGTATTGGTGTTGTTTTTCATTTGTTTATTTGATTGTTGGTGGTCTTATTTATTTGTTTCTTGAGCACTTCCTTGCATTCTAACATTATAAGATGCTCTGGTTTCATCTTGCACATTTCCAGTTCAGTCATATAATCAACCATTTCCCCAAGGAGCCCTGGTTTCTTGGATTAGACAATAGTATTTTGAAAAACTGATGTGAGATCTAGATGTGTTCACTACTTCTGGGATGTCCTTGCCCCTAGGCCCTCTCAGGAGGGTTATTTGTGTACTAACCATGTATTTACACGTATGTCTAAATATTTCTATATGTAATTATCTGTTGCTATATTAAGTTAAACATGAGTTCATACTTAGGTCTCTAATTCATACCAGATGGATCATTCTAGCCTCCTTCCCTTCCTTATTTGTAAACTTCCACACTAATAATGACACACCTGGTTTCCACCATCACCTATCCATTTACTTATATTAATATTGTTAAATTCCACTATATATGTGCAGAAGCATCAGAATTGTTAAGCCATATTCCTGTGGGCCACACCTTTATCAACTAGAGTACAGTCCTGTCTTTATCCATGTGGGCTGCTACAACAAAATGCCTTACATTGGGTAATTTATGAACAACAGAAATTTGTTTCTCATATTCTATGGGCCCAGAAGTCTGATATCAAGGTGCCAGCAGATTTGGTGTCAGTTAAAAGGGCATTCCTATAGACAGTGTCTTCTCTTGTCCTCACGTAGCAGAAAGGGCAAGATAGCTTGCTCAAGCCTCTTTTATAAGGGTGCTAATACCATTCATGAGGGTGAAAACTTCATGACTTAATCATTCCCCAAAGGCCCCCCTTCTCAATATAATCACATTGGTATTAGGTGCCAACATATGAATTTTTGGGGAAAGCAACTTTCCGACCATAGCAAGGTGCTTATTTCAAGTTTGTTTTGTGTTGTCTTTAGTTTTCCCCACTCATTTCCAAAGTTACTTAGGTTAGCGCCTTCTTCCCCCACCCACTTCAGTGAGGTTGTTTGATACATTAATATGGTTAGATTTCTTCATATTCCATTCTGAAATTCCCTGACCTCCTTAATAATTAGCTTTTTTTTTTTCTTTTGACCAAGACTCTCTCTGTCACCCAGGCTGGAGTGCAGTGGTGTGATCTGGGCTCACTGCAAACTCTGCCTCTCAGGTTCAAGCGATTCCCCTGCCTCAGCCTCCTGAGTAACTGGGATTACAGGCACATGCCACCACGCCTGGCTAATTTTTATATTTTTAGTAAAGACGGGGTTTCACCATGTTGGTCAGGCTGGTCTTGAACTCCTTACTTTGTGATCTGCCGCCTCAGCCTCCCAAAGCGCTCGGATTAGAGGCATGAGTTACCTCACCCAGCCAATGATTAGCTTTCTAATTAGCATACATTAAGCTTCCCTGTTTTTCATGTAAAATATAATGGATTTTGAGAAATGCAGACTGCCAGGTGTCCGTGATAACAGTATAATATGGAATAGTTTCATCACCCTAGATAATTACCTGTGCTTTACATATTCAGCTCTTCCCTGCCCCTTCATGAACCCCTGGCAACCACTGCTCTTATTTTTTTATTTTATTTTATTTTTTTAGATGGAGTTTCACTCTTGTTGCCCAGGCTAGAGTGCAATGGCACCATCTCAGCTCAACACAACCTCTGGCCCCCGGGTTCAAGCGATTCTCCTGCCTCAGCCTCCTGAGTAGCTGGGATTATAGGCATGCACCACCACGCCCGGCTAATTTTTTTTGTATTTTTAGTAGAAACAGGGTTTCTCCATGTTGGTCAGGCTGTTCTCGAACTCCTGACCTCAAGTGATCCGCCTACCTTGGCCTCCCAAAGTGCTGGGATTACAGGCATGAGCCACCACGCCCGGCCAACCACTGCTCTTTTATCATTGCCATAGTCTTGCATTTCCTAAAGTATCACATAGTTGGAATCATATAGTATGCAGCCTTTTCAAATTGGCTTCTCACGCCAGAAAAAAAATGCATTTAAGTTTCATCCTTTTTTTTTGTGGTTTCATAGTTCATTTTTATTAATCACT
Source organism: Pan troglodytes (assembly GCF_028858775.2). Taxonomy (NCBI): domain Eukaryota; kingdom Metazoa; phylum Chordata; class Mammalia; order Primates; family Hominidae; genus Pan; species Pan troglodytes. The sequence continues at coordinate 173,879,865 of NC_072401.2, forward strand.
AGATAATATTCCATTGTATAGATGTTCCAATTCATTTATCTACTTGCTATTGAAGGACATCTTAGTTGCTTGCAGTTTGTGGGGATTGTAAATAAAGCTGCTATAAACATTTGCACTGAGTTTTTTTGTGGACATAAATTTTCAAACTAGTTAGGTAAATAGCTAAGACTATGGTTACTGAATTGTATGAAACTGCCAAACTGACTTCCAAAGTGGCTATATCATTTTTTCTTGTCTATCAGCAATAAAGGAGAATTCCTGTTGCTTTACGTCCTCCCTAGCAATTGGTATTGTCAGTTTTGGAAATTTTAACCATCCTAATAGATGTGTACTAGTTTTTTTAATTAAAATTGAAACTTGCAATTTTCTAATGACAAATGAAATTAAGGATCGTTGTATATGCTTATTTTGCATTTGTATTTCTTCTTTGATGAGATGTCTGTTCAGTTGATTAGCCTGTTTATAAATTGACTTGTTTTCTTGTTATTAAACTTTAAGAGTTATTTGTATATTTTAGAGAGCAATCCCTTATCAGATATGTATTTTGTAAACATTTTATCTCAGTCTGTAGCTTTCCATTTTTTAAAATGGAATTTTTAAAATGTCTTTCCATTTTTAAAAATATTGTCTTTGGCAAAGCAGAAGTTTTTAATTTAAATAAAGACTTACATAGCAATATTTTCTTTTATGGACTGCGCTTTTGTATCTAAAAACTCATCACCAAAACTAAGGTCACCTAGATAGTACCCTAAGATTTCGTGTAGGGGTTTTATAATTTTTATATTTTACATTTAGGTGTTTGATTTATTTTGGATTAATTTTTGTGAAAGATATGAAATTTATGTCTAGATGTTGATATTGTTTCATATTGCTGCATGTATTAATGTAGCAGATATCCATTTGCTGTACAGACTATCCTTTCTCCACTGACTTGTCTTTGCTTCATTGTCAGAGATTGGTGGACTATGTTTGTGCATGTTTGTTTCTGGCATCTATATTCTGTTCTGTTGACCTGTGTGTCTATTCTTGTGACAATACCATGTGTCTTGATAACTGTAATATTATAAGTCTGGAAATTGGGTAGTTTGAGTCCTCTGACTCTCCCTTTTCTTCAGTATTGTGTTACTTATTCTAGATCTGTTGTCTTTCCATATAAACATTAGAATCAGTTTGTTAATATCTATAAAATAGCTTGTCAGGATTTTAAGTAGGATTCCATAGTCTTCTCTATTTTTTTTTCTTGGATAGCCTCACTAGAGATTTATCAATTTCATCAACCCTTTTTCAAAGAACTAGCTTTTGACTTAATTGGTTCAATTTCATTACATTAATTTTATTTTCAATTTCATTAATTTCTGTTCTGTTTTTATTTCTTTTCTTTCTTTTTTTTTTTTTTTTGAGACAGAGTCTCCTCTGTCACCCAGGCTGGAGTGCAGTGGCGTGATCTGGGCTCACTGCAACCTTTGCCTCCTGGGTTCAAGTGATTCTCCTGCTTCAGCCTCCTAAGTAGCTGGGATTACAGGTACACGCTCCCATGCCCAGCTAATTTTTGTATTTTTAGTAGAGACAGGGTTTCACCATGTTGGTCAGGCTGGTCTTGAACTCCTGACCTCATGATCTGCCTGCCTTGGCCTCCCAAAGTGCTGGAATAACAGGTGTGAGGCACCGTGCCCGGCCTTTTGATTTCTTTACTTCTGCTTGCTTTAGGCTTTAACTGCTCTTCTCTCTCTGTTTCCTGAGGTTGAAACTTAGATTATTGGCTTTAGAGCTTTCTTTTCTAATGTATGCATTAGTTGCTATTAATTTACCTCCAGAGCATACCACAATTTTTGATGTTTTATTTTCATTTAGTTCAAATTTCTCTGAGGTATTTATGGACTCATGTACAGTATAGAAATGTGTTATATAATCTCCAAGTATTTGGAGATTTTTACCTCAGTCTTTCCCTGATTAATTTATAGTTTAATTCCTTTATAGCCCGAGAAAATTATTTGTATGATTTCTATTCTTTTTAAATTTGGTGTGTTTCGTGGCTTATGATGTAGTCACTTCGGTGAATGTTTTTGAAAAGAATGTATATTCTATTGTTTTGGGATTGAATATTCTAAAAATATCAATTAGATCATGTTGATTGACAGTATGGTTCAGGTCAACTCTATCTTTACTAATTTTCTGCCTACTTGATATATCAATTAATAAAAGAGAGGTTTTGAGGTTTCCAACTGTAGCAATGGATTTGTCTATGTTTTCTTGCAATTCTATCAGTTTTTGATATTCTGTTATTAGGTACATACATATTAAGGATACTGTGTCTTCTTGGAGAACTAACCAGTTTATCATTTTAATCTTCCTCTCTTCTTGTGAAGTCTGACTTGTCTGAAATTAATTTAGCTACTTCATTTTTCTTTTGATTAGTGTTACCATGGAGTACCTTTCTCCATCTTTTTTACTTCTATCCTATCCTAGTCTTTATATTTAAAGTAGACTTGTAAATAAAATTTAGTTGAGAATTATGTTTTTATATCCACTCTAAAAATCTCTGTGATTTAACTGCTTTATTAAGACCATTCATATTTAAAGTGCTATTAATATGTTCACTATGTCTGTAACTGTTTTATATCTGTTGCAGTAGTTTTTTGCTTCTTTAATCTCCTCTTTTTCTGCCTTGTGTAGTTTTAACTATTTTATATAATTTAATTTGCCCCCTTTCATAGGCACCAATTACACTTCCTTTTACATTTTTAATAGTTACTCGAGTTTGCATGATGCATTTCTAATTAATCTAAGTCCACAGTAAATAACAGTACCTTGCTTTCTATGTACCAGTTCTTTCCTCCAGTCCCTTAGATCATTGCTGCCATTCATTTTATCTGTTCATATGTTATATACACCCAATATGTTGTTACTAATATTACTTTAAACAAACCATTATTTCTTAGGTTAATTGAGAATAAGAAAAATGAAATATTCCATATTATCTTCATTTATTCATGCTCTTTATTTACATAAATCTGAGTTTTTGAAATATACTATATCATTTTCCTTGTCCCTGAAGATCTTCTTTTAACATTTATTGTTGGGAAGCTCTCCTGGAGATAAATTCTCTTAGTTTTTGTTTGTGAAAATCTTTACAACTTCTTCACTTCTGAAAAATAATTTCACTGAGTATAGAATTCTATTAACAGTGTTTTTGTTTTTCTTTTTCTTTCAATATGTTCAATATTTCATTCCAAACTCTTTTTACTTGCATAGTTTCTAAAAATATGTCCTTTAGAAGTATTACTCCTGTTTATCTACTGGTAAAGCATTATTAAAGCCCTTCCCACCCACTCTGACTTCTTTCGAGATTTTCTCCTTGTCTTCTGTTTTCTGCAATTTGAATATGGTATGCTTAAGTGTAATTTTTTTTTGTATTTGTTCTGATTGGTATTCTCTGTTTTTCTTGGATCTTTGGTTTTGTGTCACTCATTAATTTTGAAAGATTCATAGTGATTATTCAAATATTTTATCTCTCAGTTTTGGATGTTCTTCTTTTCTCCATTATTTTATCAACAAAAAGAGTCAAACACTGTAAAATATTTGAAGAGATTTATTTTGAGCCAAATATGAGTGACCATGGCCTGTGACACAGCCCTCAGGAGGTCCCGAGAACATGCGCCCAAGGTGGTCGGGGCGCAGCTTGGTTTTATACAGTTTAAGGAGGCATGGGACATCAATCAAGGACATTTAAGAAATACATTGGTTTGGTCCAGAAAGCCAAGACAACTCTAAGAAGGGAATGGGAAGTGGGAGAGGGGGCCTTCCAGGCTATAGGTAAATTTAAACTTGTTCTGGTTGACAATTGGTTGAGTTTGTCTAAAGATCTGGGGTCCATAGAAAGGAAATGTTCAGGTTAAGATAAAAGATTGCTGAGACCAGGAGACCAAGGTTCTTTTGAAGTCTTATTGTGGCTGCCCTTAGACACAACAGATGACAAATGTTTCTTAATTAGTCCTTTAAAAGGTGTTGGACTCTTAGTTAATCTCTTCAGGATTGGGAGGGCCTGGAAGAAAAAGATCTAGCAATGTTAATAGAGACTCTCTACAGATGCAAATTTTCCACCGCAAAGGACAGCTTTGCAAGGCCGTTTCAAAATGTAGGGTAAAATATTTTGACTTCTTTGTTACATAATGTTATGCAGGAGTCACATTGGAAAGTAAGTCGGAATATATAGGGTTCAATAAACCCATCTGATGAGAATTTATGGTTTGTAGAACATGACTCTCCAAACCCCTTAGATAGGAATTTGGGCAAGATAAAAAAATATCAGAGCTAGTCTTCAGTTTCCTCTATTTTACTTTTAGCTTAAGGAAGTTCCTATTGACAAATCTTCAAGCCCAGTGATTCTTTTCTCAGCCACGTTTGTTCTAGTGATAAAGCCATCAAAATAATTCTTCATTTCTGTTATAAATATTTTAGAATTTCTAGCATTTCCTTTTAATTCATTCTTAAACTTCCCACTGCTATATTTACATGATCCATCTTTTCTAGCTATGTCTACTTCTTTCATTCGAGCCCTTAACATGTTATAGTTACTTTAAATTCACTGCCCACTCATTGTAAAATTTTGTCCTATATGAATATAGTTGTTATGCTTGATTTGTCTCGTCAGACTGTTAGGATATATCAGGTAACAGGAACTGACTAACTAATAATTAGATCTTTGTATAAGGTTTTGTTTTTCTGGGGAAATTGGCCTGTATTGAATGTTTACTGTAGGTTTAGGTATAGGTGTCAAAAACTGAGTTCTAATGTCTTGGTTTTCATGTCCGCTTTGTATATGGGCTTCTCTAAGGACTCCTCTTTATATAGAGGCTATGTCTTTCAGCTCTTTCAGCTCTAACCCACCGTTTTTATACTGTAACCCTATTACTATGATGGGAAGGGATGGGGGAGGGGAGCATTATATAATTTTAAGATTAAATCTTAGTCTTTTAGTGGGCTTTGTTCCTGGAATGTAGCCTTCATAAGTTCCCCTTCATAAGTTTCCTCTCTTTGCCCATCCCAGCTCCCTTAGGTGAGACAGATAAGCTAGAGTAGACTAAAGTCCTTAGGAAAATGACCTTTCCCCAACTTGGATAAGACTCTAGTAAAGTCTTTTTCTCTTGACAGTAGGCCTTAGGCCTTTGTTATGGAGAACCCTCTAGGCATATTTTACAAAGTTTACATTTTCTTTCCCTATGCCAGAACCATGAGAGGGTTTTTCTTGGATTTTCTTCATGATGACCTGGTATGCTTAGTGTACAATGGGGGCTCCCTAAGACTATAGCTCCAGGAGTTTCTGACTCTCAGCTTCCATCAATTCATTAAGTGTTTATCATTTAAGTGTTTTTACCTGTTTATGGGTCCTGCAGTTTCTGCTGTAAGAAAAGAGACCTTGGTTGGGACTCTCTAGATTTTCATATCTTTCTAAAATTCTGAGCAGTGGTTTGCTGTGAAATCTCAGTTTTCTAATGGGTCCAAGAAAACTTGCAGATTTTCAGTTTGTTTAGCTTTATTCTTGTAAGGACAAGAAGACAATCTTCAAACTTTATATAGGATGGAGCTGAAACCAGAAATTCCTCATAGTCATTTTTTATACTTTATTTCTAGAGTAGTTATATTAAATAATTTTAAAGATCTGAATGTTAATAACAATTGGAAAGACAAGAGTGTTCAGGATTTTTAATGACGTGATATATTTAATGAAGTGATACATTTGTGATGTATATTCATGTACATTAACAGTTTGTTAAGTAATAATCAGTAAATAATAATGGATATTTGACAAGCAAATCAAATTAATCTTACAACTACATGAGATAAAGTTTTTTATTTCCATTCTATAGATTAACAAATTGAGACCAGAATTTTTGTTCTTAACCACTAATTATTTTAACTCCTGAAAGAATATGAAATTTCTGTCCATTTCAGACATTTGGGAAGGCAGATAAATATGTGTTAAAAAAAAAAGCCAAATTACAATGGATAGATTAATTGATCACTTTGCAATCAGAAAATATAATATGTCAGATTAAGCAAGTGTATATATGTATAATCCCTCTGTTCTTAAAAAATATAGGCAAAAGAATAACCGTTATTTTAAGTAATTTTTTAAAAAAATTATTCCTTGGCATCTATGTTTCTCATTATTAATATGAATTATCTTACTTGTTAACACAGAAATGATAAATGCTATCTAGACTTTTGTTTTGTTTTATGACCAAATGCAGATAAATCTTTCTCAACATTTATTAATATGCCATTCAATTCCTATATTTATGTTCTATAAAACAGAGTGTTTTAAATTTAAAAACTTTTTGATGGCAAGCTATAATTATAATAATCGAAGTTGTTTTCCCGTAAGTAAATTATTTTCAGAGTACAGAGTAGATACCAGGAAAACACAATGATCTATTGTCTCTCATGTCTACAATTTGTTGAACAAGATACTTTAAATTAAAGCTTGAAAAACATCTCTGCTGGTATTTGAAATAATTAGCTGTGAAAGTCACGGTCCAAGACCCTTTTAAGATTTAGATTTTAAGTGCTTTTTCTTCTAGTTGTCAAGTCTTGACATTTTATCATTTGGTATTCAAGGAAATGGAGACTATTTCTTCCTCCGAACACTGTAGACAAATTATATTTATGCTAGATAGCCAATATAATGGAAAGCAACCTGGTTTTGATATTTAAAAGTATTGGCACTTCTGCCTAAAAAGATGCTTGCTTACCCACGTAAGAACCAATATCTGTATTTAAGTAAAATAACTTGTGAAATACTTTTTTAGAATGAAATTTTCTAGTGGAAAATATTATATTTTACATTCAGCCAGTAAATCCAATTCTCTGTTAGGAATTTCTCCTTCTAAGTCTTAGAAATCTTAAATTTATTGTCTCTCAAACTCAGCACATCTCTGTCCTCCTCTGTCCCTTCACAATGATTAAATAACATAAGAAGATCTCACTGAAGGTAACATCGTATAGTTTCCTTGTTTGTGTTTTTTTTTAATAGTACACCTGTAGAATGTAAGCTCTTCAAGGATATGACACTCTGCTTTAGTCACTGATAAATCCCAAGTACCTAAACAGTGCCAGACATATATTAGGTACTCAATTAATATTGGTTATATGAATGAGGGCTTCCTTCTACTTGAATATAATGTCCCTCAGAACTGCTATTTCTTTTGGCTTACCACTGTATCTCTAGTGCAAGAGCAGGCATTCAATAAATACATGTTGAGTGGGCAGCCGAATGGTGGATTGAATAAAATTACATCAGCACTAAAATACTGGTGCTAGAAGGGGAATATGGTATAAATATCCCCTTCCCTATATCTCTAGACAACATATCTGACTTACCAATCATCCATTTTACATGTTAGGTTGTGATACTCCTGAAGAAAAAGAAGTTTGTTCAATTTTTTATGATTTACAATGGCTTTATATTTTCATTAAATTTTTCCAAAGATTGCATGAGCTTAAAACACCAACTCAGCTATTAGGACAGACAGGCAAAAAACATGTTTGTTTTGAGTCTTTCAAATACAAAGTTTGGATATTTCAATTGTCTTCACCATTTAGGACAGTTTTCTTCAGATAAAAATTTAAAATCATCACTTCAGAAGCCATTTAAAATTCCAACAAAACTAAAAGTAGTAAAGACCTAATTGAAGACAAAGTTGAGGTCTTATCTACATTTGTGCACATGTGGCTGATGCAATAATGATTTGGTTATTGTAAACATGATGATAACTATGGTCAAATTAAACATATTTATATAGGCATATTTTAGGAATGTGAAACAGATAACTTAGCCATGCTATTATCCAATCATTTCTTAATTGCATGCTAATTTTATATACTCAGTTGTGATTCTGGTTCTTGTACTATCAAGCTGTCTATTTTGGTAGTAGATATATGAAAGCACCTGGGTAACATACAAGTTGGAGAAAACTAACACTCTTTCTTGGTTTCTTTGTCACTATCACCCTTGTTGTGAAAAAAGATCATAGCTTTTTCTACCTAATCCCCATTTCATCTTTCTGTGTTATTTGTTTCCCTTTAGTTGTAACACAATGAACTCAGATTAATAAGAAAATAGCATCACAGTTTAAGATAATATTGATTCTGGAGAACAACCGAGAATGCTGTGTGTTTTCCTTGACGAATTGATAGGATGGAATTCTAGAATATCCTTCTGAAGAAAAATTCAACAGGTTATAAAACCCAGGCTCAATGACCCCAGAAAACCATGAGTGTTTGAATAACCATCAACAGGGGGATGGATGATTCTGGAAGGTTAATATAATATGTGCCTTTTTTGAAACAATCTTTATTTGCTTTTACGTTTCTACAGAAATGCTATCCACATTCACACTAATTTGTGGAGTTTGTGTGTGTGTGTGTGTGTGTTTCTTCATCCTTAGGAATCACAAAGAGAATACTTTGAGAAAAAAAAGTTCTCAGAAAATTTGTCATTTTTGTAGGATGCTGATCTTTTCACTATTTCTACAAGGTATGCAGCTGCATAGTAAGCAGGGATACAGAGGACTTTCCTGCTGAGATAACAGGTTTCTGTTGTGATGGAAACAAGTAAAAATTATAGTAATTTTGAGGGTCAGTAGCACAACTATCCTACATCATATGCTTAGATGGAAATTTTGTATGTCAGCTGGATTATAACCACTGCTGATTTCTTAACCCTACTTAATATCAGGGAGGATTTTACCTGGCACTTTCGGTTCATTTCCTTTAACAAAATTACTTTTAATAATGTTATTCTTTATTCTCATGAGAATAGTTTACTACTCATCTCTCTGGTTTCTTACTAACAGAAGCTTCTGTTTACTAACAATTAATTCTGGCTATGTTATTGAAACTTAAGAAGCAATAATATAGGAGAAAAGGGGATCAACACAAAATGTTTTTTCTTTCCTTAACAGCTACCCAGACAGTAGTCCTATCTAAACAGGGCAGCATCTTCAGAAATTTCTCAGAAGCACACCAAAAAAAATCATAAAATGAGGGTAATCTGACCTCTGCCTATGCAAAGAGGTGATGTTTAATCTTCCCACTGACCAAAGAATGAAAATCTCATTAAAAAGTAGTTTCAGGGTGATGGAAGCAGGAAGCAAGAGATGTCAGAACTCTCAAATTGTGTTCTTTATTCACATTAATATAGTTATTTAATAACAAGTGTTAGTGTGGGTGTGAAAGCAACCTTTTCTTGCAAATAAATCCCATAAGGAAATATGTATAATAAAAGTGAACTTTACTATATGATAAAATTTCACCCTGTAATTTGTGTGGTTAGCCTAAAAGATGTGTCATCAAGATAAAAGATCTCATCTGGGATGCTGAGGATTAAGGCATTCAGTTTTTTTTATCCTCAAAATAAAATCGAAGCATTATTCAATTACCATTTGCCAGAACTGACTCTGTCTCTGACTTTTTGACTTTTGCAACTCTCTCTACGAGCCTGTGTTGTCAATGTTTGTCTTTAGCTATAATGATCTACACACCCACCTTGGGGAATTACTATGCAAGTATCATTAAAATGGTACATGAAAAATCATTTTGTGCTCTCAGGCTATTCAGATACTGATATAAATACAAAGGATAAATTTGCAAGTTCCAGGTCTTGGTAAGCTTCATCAAGTTTATACCAATAAGAGACAATGCCATCAATTTCTGAGGCAGAGTGAATGGGAGTCATGATTAAGACTGACATAAGCTTGGCCCGAGTTTTTGGACTAGTAACTGAAGGTTTGATATGTCCCAAAGACATAAACCAGCACAATATGTTTTGCAAATATTTTAATTAGTTTAAAAATTTTAAGTCAAGATTTTACATAACAACACCCATTTCCAGATTCTATTGAAAAATTTTAAGATCTAAATACAAGAACTATACTGCTTAGTACATCTTTCTGCCTGCTTCACACATCTGAGATCCTGATCCTGTTTCAGATAATATGTTTACGAAGTCAAGAGTATGGACTGACTAGAAGTTTTAGCAACGGATACCAGTTCAAGGTCTATTTTATTTTGTCAGTATCTTAAAATTGTTAACAATGACACATTTGAGAATTTATTCAGAATGTAAATAACAAGATAATTCTTTCCACCAAAAAAAATATGTTCTGATACTAATTTATCAATGTTTGTACATATACGAAAATGCAGAAACTTCTGTGTAGATTATTTGAGACCCATTGCATGTTCTGTAATTGAGTTCAAACTGAGGAAGGAAAGAGATATTAGAAGAATAACAGAAAAACCTTAACTTCCACATAACATTTTATGCTATTACTCTTCAGTTAGAGAGTCTTTCTTGACTTCCTTTTGCTCAGTGCATAGAGTTCAGAGACCTGTGTATTAATTTTTTTGTGTGTGGCTTCACCTTATCTTTCTTGGTTCATTTCTTAACATTTTTCTAAGGGAATTTATCTAATAAAGTTTGAATAAATGAATAATGGGAGAATCAGAAAAAGTCTCCACGTTTGTTTGGTTTTATTAATTCATAAGATTTAAAGACAGACATACTTGGATCAAATTCTAGCTTGCCACTTAATTAGTTACGTGATCTTGAAGAACTTATTAATGACATGACGTAAACCTTTCTAAACTCTAGTTTATCACCTGGTTCTTAGTATTCATGTGGATAAAATTACATAAGAATACACGTAAGTTTTCTCCTTTTTCCCATACAGTCTTCCCATTGTGTTAGTTTTTTGATAGTGTTCCATTTGCTTAAAACATTTCCTAGGTGTCTTCAACATATAAAAACTTAATCATGCCTAATACAAGAATCATACCCATCACAATATTTTGTTAACAGCTCCTGTAACAGAGTTTCAACCACATAATTTATTATTTGTTTAATGATTTAAGGTTTTTCTCAGTGACTATGTTAAGATTTTTCAAGGGCAATGGAAATAACTCAAATATCTATAAAAATAGCAGGGATGATGAAAACAATTGGCATTTATATATCAAGTTTTGATAAACCAAGGGCTTTCACATACTTTATCATATATAAGATTTACTACTCAAAAAGCCTTGTAAGGTGGGTAAGGTAGGTATTGTTCTTATTACCCTAATTTCATATGTGAGCTGAGAGACCTAGAAGACCTAGAGGACATGCAGATTTTTGCCTATAGTTAGAAACCCTAATTTATATCTTCTGCCTTTGAATCCAGAGTTTTCCAAGGAACAAATAGAATCATAGGTATATGGTTGATTGTGACAATAAAAGTTCATTGATTGATTTATGAAAACTAAGATAGGTTTTAGAATACAGATAATCTTTTCTTCACAGTTTCACAAATGTGTATTTTTATTGTCATCCACATTTGTAGTTATGATAAATAAGTTTGCTCTAACTTAGAGATAAAGAAACAAAGTTTTTTGATTCACCAGGGATTTCCAGACCAACAGCCCTTGGGAGGTGCTTTAAGACTGCTAAAAGTTTGTAACAGTAGCAGGCATCGCCAGAGCCCATCACTCCTTAGAGTAGTACACTCTGGTTTTCATGTCCCTGTGAAGACTGTGTATCACATTTCTGTCCCCAAAAGGTGCTTGTGTCACATCCCTGACTCCAGAAGTGTTTTAATTTGTTACCTCTGGTAAATACATTGCCCTTGAGTAATGTTTTATCCTTGGAAATAGTTTCTTATGACCCATCTAAAAGGATGTTAGTTTCAATGGGCTCTGGAATCCCAGCCCTCACTACTACATGTGGTTTCTACTTAATGGATTCTGTCTCGTCTGTCCCTGATATTTTTTCAAGTTAATTATTTGTAGCGATATCACAGTGAATAAAAAGTCCTCAAGGTGAAAAACTGGAATAGTGCTCACAAGTAAATGGCCAACCTAATGATGGGTCTGAAATATATGCCTCAAGAAGGTACAATACTGTTTATGTTAATTTTACAAGGTCATAGATAATGGATCTGTACTATTGTAATCAAACAGAGGACGCATGATATAATCCAAAAGAGATGCAAATGGGTCTGGGCGCTGGAGATTGCTCATGTGAAAGGAAAGGTCAGAATACTTATGCACCATCTACTGGATGGTTAAGCTTTCAAAAGCAATGTAATCATATACAAATGCGCTGAGATTGATTTAGATTAGGTATGCAAGCATACCTAGTCTTTATATTGGTCATCAGCCCTCAATATGAAAAAGATTCTTCAGTAGATTGTGGTACATTATATGTTAATGAATTTGACTTTTTTTTTTTTAAGGTGACCATTGTGTCACATTCCAATTCATATGGATTAGAGGTTCCCAACCCATAATAAGCCTCATAATCACCTGGTGAATTTGTTAATACACAGACTTCTGTCTCTCTGTTAAGTTTCTGATTTACTAGACCTGAGCTGGGAAAAAGGAATTATTTCTAACAAGTTCCCAGGATGGCCGGGTGCGATGGCTCACGCCTGTAGTCCCAGCTTACTTGGATGGCTGAGGCGTGAGAATTGCTTGAGCCCAGGAGGCAGAGGTTGCAGTGAGCCAAGATTGCCCCACTGCACTTCACCTTGGGCAACAGGATAAGACCCAGTCTCAAAAATAAATAAATAAATAAATAAATAAATGAAAATAAAAATAATTAAAAAAAAACTGGTTCCCAGGTAATGCTGATGCTGCTGGTCTATGGGTAGCATTGATACAGATTAAAAAGTTATTAGTGTAGCAAATCCCCCAGATACCCTTTATTAAAGCAGTTTCAGATGGTCTGATTTAGCCTGATTCCCCTACCATTATAAAGTGTTCTCTTGATGCTAACACACCTTGCTAGAGCACTAATAGTGGCTGAGAATGCCTAAGAATTTTTATTTGAGATTTATTTTTTACATAAAATAATACTTGCAAATAATGTTTTAAATCCAATCATACTATGAAGACTATGGTGGTAACCAGCAATCCTCTTACCCACCTCCCCTACTTGCAATTTCTGATACCAAGGGGCAACTGTGTCAGTCTTTTATTTTCATTCTGTCATATGACTCCATATTTATAGATAAAGTGTATATCACTGTTCTCTATTTTTTCCTATTTTGGTTTTATCTACTGCTTTCCCATTATAGAAAATATCTATTTAACTGTCTTATTCCAGTCTTTCCCTCAACCTCCAGTATACTTATGTTAGTTAAGCCAATATTCCAGTTAGATTATTCATATCTGAATCAAACAACGTGCTATGATTAGGATTTCTTTTTTATACATTGTTTTTGTTTCTTATAGCCTTATCAACTGGCCCACTTTTCATTTGCTTAGTTTTTAATATATATCATTAATTCATTCTAATCTCTTTGGAAGAACTGTAACTCTCATTTCAATATTTTTTTTTAAAGGAAAGAAGTTTCTGTGTGTGTGTGTCTGCGTGTGTGTGTGTGTCTGTGTGTGTTTCTGTGTGTGTGTGTGTGTGTGTGTGTGTGTTTTCCCACAGAGACATCCTTTCTGGAGCTTCTCTCCTTTCCCTTATACAGTTGGACTGGAGGATCTCTGGACTTGCTAGCATTTTGCCACCTCTCTGCAATGTTGTATCTTTTTCCTTCTGTCTCTAATTTTGTTTGTTTTTCTGTTTCTCAGTAGGATTCCTTTGACCTTCATTTTCCAAACTGTGTCTTAATTTTTCTCTCCCTGATATCACATTTTTACATTTCAGGAACTCTCTCTGATTCTCTAAATGCTTCTTTTTAAAAATCTGTATCTCTGAAGGAACTTTTCTTAAAGTTCTTTGAGAAAATTAAATTTAGAGTTTTTGAAGCTTTTATCTGCACCTTACATTGCCTCTGTTTTCTTCAAGTTTAGTATGCTTTTTGTTTCTTTTTGGCCTCTTAATTATACGTTAAAAGCTCTCCAAAATCCCTGGAAATCTTTTGCTGCCTATTCATACTCATGAGTGAAGTCGTGAAAATAGTGATATGAAGTTCTCTGTGTAGAGAAGGGCTTGCTAATTAGGCTGTTTCCCACGTGGTTACTGGGTGTGCACCTAGGAGCCAGTAACTGCATCTTTTCCAGTTGATTTCAATTCTCCAGGTAGGAATTCCTCCATCTCTTATGTAAGGATGTAAGCTGTGGACTGGCAGCTTTCTGGAGGTCTAGTAAGGGAAGATAACTTCATTAACAATGTTTGATACATAGGCTAACAACATAGGCTAACATGGAACCCTGATTTTCACTGCAGTTTGACAACCTTATATTTACCTGTTTCTAGTGGCCTGAGAACATACCATTCACGCTCCAGTCTTCTATGGGTGGGAGTACAGTGGATGGCCCTCAGAAATCACTCCCTTGTTTGAGTCGAAGAGAGAACCCAGAAGAGTCTAACTGCCCCTTATTAAAAATGGTCAATCTTTATCTTTTCACATTTAACCTGACAGTCAGATATATAGAGTGTCCCCAGTTTTTACATATTTTGAAAATTCCGTGCCATAAAAAAATACTTCCTTCCCAGCAGTTCCCAGCTATTTACAAAAACTTTATGTGAGTTCTAGTATCTTCTTTCCTGATGCATCTGATGCTTTATTGTCATTTTCATTTGGCTTCTGGAGAGAGTAAATGTTAACTTTTGTGTTCAATTAACTTTTGTTCAATCTGCATTATATTACTACTTATTAAGAATTCGCTATATTACATATATCAAAATAAGGAAAATAGAGTATCCCTGGTATTCAGAGAGAGCTTAAACGCTGGAGTTTACACAAGAATACCTCCATGTTTCATGTCAAAATTTATTTTAAAATTATCTATTTTAATCTGAAAGTTATGTTTGTAAATTAGTGTTATCTAAATCAGTGTAGGAGATTTTCATTAGTGTTCAGTACTTATCACTGTAAGTGCATGGCTGAGACAAAACATGGGTTACGTATTTCATATTCATTTGATTCTTTAATACTTTCTTTGCATAGCTGAGTTCAAAAATTTCTAATTATAAGTTGATCATCAATTCAAGAAAATGCTTGATTTTTTTAAATGTTTGCTATATATCGCCAAAACTGTACATTTCCATTTTCTTTTACTTTTACCATGTCATTTTCTATTTACTTTTCCATAACTTTTGTTTCATCTTCCTTTTAAAAATTATCAGTATTCCTGATATTTTACATAAACTCACCATAATCTGTATATTTGTCCCTCTTTTTTTCTGAGCTCACCAATATTATGAGCAACAAATTCTTTGAAATGTGTAGATTATAGTCACCTGATTGGGAAAATCTTTTCTCTGATTTTCAACTACCTTTTTTAAGAAAAGAATATTATGCCCCATTTTTATCCTTTCAAAACAAGTATATCTTTTATAAGCTATGAAGATGGGCTAAAGGTAGATAATTTTTCAAAAGCATAATGGCTGTATTATCTAAAACTAAGAAATAAGACATTTTATGTCTTGAAAAGGCTGTTAGAATAAAATTACCTCACTGAAATTATTCATCTTTTGGCTAAATTGACTTTTTTTTGCTTTCTAGAATTTTATTTTCTTCATTCAGTGGATGTATTACTTATTTCTGAAAAAGAACAAAAGAAAAAATAGCATGTGAATTTGAAAACACTTATTTTACATTATCTTGACTACAAGATTGTGAAGATAAGCTTTATTCAAAATGATTATTGTTTCTTATTACCAGAAATAAACATCATAAAAAAGAAGTAGCTTCAGCAATGTACACAGAAATAATTTTCAAGTTGACATTATAACATATTGGACTTTGGAAAAGCATAAACTATATTTTGTGACTACAGTGGATGAATGGGTGATAATTTCAACTATAAGTGTAAACATGCACTATGTTTCCAGAAATCTAGATGAGAGACAGTATTTAATAGTTTTTAAGAGCACAGTTTTGGTCTTAACAGAACTGGTCCAAGTCCTGGCTCTGCCACTGTGGTTTACCTCAAGTTATTTTAGTTATTTGATCCTCAGTTTACTCGGCAGAAAAATGGGGATTTACAACTCGAGGCTATCATAAAGATTAAACAAACTTCTATACACAGAGCATTTAATGTAGAACCTGGCACATAGTGAGCATTCAATGAATGGTTGCTAATGTTACTACAAAGCCGTTCAGATATGTTTGATCAAAATAAATAAAACTGTACCAATCAAAACAAAATTAATTCAATGCAACACCAAAATTGGTAGCATTACCAATATTTACACTTTGGGCAAATAAAAACAGCTAGGTATTTATGCTTACAGGTGACACGCTAAATATTAGTGTCTCTGGATGAAATA
The DNA here is from genome assembly GCF_028858775.2 of Pan troglodytes. Taxonomy (NCBI): domain Eukaryota; kingdom Metazoa; phylum Chordata; class Mammalia; order Primates; family Hominidae; genus Pan; species Pan troglodytes. Next base: position 173,896,132 of record NC_072401.2, read on the forward strand.
AAATAGGGAATGATAGTTGTTGCAGGAGAGGTGTGCTCTCATTTTAAAGGTTAAAAACAGATTTAAAATGTGTATAAATCTGGTCACCAGCGATAGCTTTCTTTTCATTATACTCAGAGGATTCACTTATTTAACAGATATTCTTTGATTGCCTATTATGTGCCCGGCTGTGTTTACCTACCATGCAAAAGGAAATACCTCCTTTTTATGCTTGAATACTTTCCTTTTCCACAGACATTTCCACTGGGCCTGGGAGATGGGCAATTCTATTCATGGACAGATGGTTTGAGAAGAAAGGACTGGCATGACTATGAAAGCATTCAGAAAGAGGCTATGCGCTCAGGTATGAAGCTCAGTGTACGCCAAAGTGCTACTTCACTCGCAGCAGTGTCTCATTTGTCACGTAAAGGATCTCTAATTAGCATTTCTTCTGCACACTGTAAAGTATGTTTCATGGGGATATTGGAGGTGATACTGGACAGAACCTAAATGACTTCAAATTTCAGAGAGAAAACAAATAATGAATAGTCTTTCTAATATTAGCTGCGGTAAAAGTCATTAAAAATTAAGAAATATATAGTACTATATATTCCCAACTGCTTGTTCATAATTTCTAGGGGTATCCTGGGATTTATCAATGAGACTTGACCTGGTAGATATGTATCTTGAGCAAGATTGACTCCTTAGAGCTGAAGTGTATCTAACTGGCAATGCAAAGTATTTAATTTGTACCAATGTTTCTAGACACTGGCGGGACGTACAGCAAGCCAGCAGGTCAAGCAGCTGGGGTTCTAAGGTTGGCAATAGTTGGAAAAGCAATGAGGCAGTTAAATGGAATCAAGTAGGTCTGTGTGTAGCAGAGTTCTAGACTTGGTGCTAGAGTTAAAGGACAAAGTAGCAAGAAAGAATAGGTCTTTCCACTTTGAGAGACCGAGGCAGGCGGATCACAAGGTCAGGAGATCGAGACCATCCTGGCTAACACGTTGAAACCCCATCTCTACTAAAAATACAAAAAATTAGCTGGGCGTGGTGGCGGGCACCTGTAGTCCCAGCTACTCAGGAGGCTGAGGCAGGAGAATGGCCCGGGAGGTGGAGCTTGCAGTGAGCCGAGATCGCACCACTGCACTCCAGCCAGGCGATAGAGTGAGACTCCATCTCAAAAAAAAAAAAAAAAGACAAAAAAGAATAAGTATTTCTAGAAGGACTGAAAAATTAGGTTGTTAGGCTGTTGTGAACAGAAATTCAGAAGGGTATATAAGTAGAAATCCAGTGAAAGTGAGTAACTCATGATAGGAAGCCCATATTCTCTTATTCAGCCAAATAAGTTATTTTCACAATAGGATGTCACAGAAATAGAGCAGCTACAGTTTGGTAAAGACATCTCAGCAGCCCTGAGACACTGCATTCAAGGTAAAATCAGCAGCAGAATTATAACTAGCCACGGTGTGAGGTCCTCTTGCTCAACTAGAGTTAGTAACAAAATTGTTCTGGGCTGTGAAATGTTCGTAGCTCTGTATCAGGTATGGCTGACTGAATTACAGTCGTTTTTATTTTCTTCCATTCCTTTTCTTCAAAAAAAGGCCTGCCCCACGCCCCACCCCCAACTTTTTAAAGCAGCTTATTCCAAAGATGTTCCCTGTTTTCAGAGAGTCAACTTCTTCCAGGTTTTATCATCTTTCCACCTTGGCAGTGACCCCATGAATGGTCGTGAAAATGAGTTCCTTACCAGCATCCTCACTTTTCTAGTACTTTTATTTTTTTCCTCTATTTGCTTGATCAACCCTATATTAATCCAACCACTTGTTTCTCCTTATGACCCCAGGATGCTGAAGTTTTTTGGAAATGTTTTCATAATCTTACCAACTGAATCTTCCACAAGTTAATAATAAAATAGCCCAAATTTACTGAATGGATATTTTATACTAAGTGCTTTGCATATGTATTTTATTTAAACCTCAGAATAACTCTGATAGGTATAATTATCCCAAATTAAGTAAAATTGAGTTCCTACGAATTTATTAAATTTTATCCAAGTTCAAGCAGCTAATAATTTGCAGCTCTGGATTAAGAACCAGGTCTTATCATGGTCCATTATACTCCACTGTCAAATAATAATATTTGGACAATATGGAGTAATGGCAAGGACACAACAGGGGAAAGACACACCTAGGTTCAAATCCTAGCATTTCCATACATGCACTGTGGCCAATCAATTTCCGTTTCTGATATTCTACTTTGTAGAATTTATTTAAGGATTAAAGAAAATATACCCACAGTAATTGTCCAATTATTTGGACATATTGGAAACTCAACTAATGATAACTGTAATTATTAATCCATGTAAGTTACTTTTACATGAATTGGTATGCCTATCCTTTGCTTGTACAAATGAGTTTTGAATACAAAATCCAGTGCTTCACATTTATATCTGCTCCATACCACCCTTTCTACCTCCTGAATAAACTTGTCTTTTCTATCTTCATCTTTGCTTTGACCAAGGGAAAATTGATCTACAAAAGAAATTGGTAATATCACAAGTTTTTAAGTACAAATTCTTTGTGTAATTAAAAAGCTTTTACATGGTAGAATTTTTTTATTCACTGGAGGATATATGATAAATTTATATACTAGAATATTATTTTTATACAGTGAAATATATCATAAATAAAAGTGTATTAAGACATACCTGTGTGTACACACACACTGAGGTGCAGAGTCAAAATCAAATAAACATCTTTGTACTTCATATACAGGCCAAGAAAAAGGATCATTTGTGCCATTGTGTCCCCTCCACGACTTTAATTTTGTGTTTACTCTCTTATTTTTCTCTGTAGTTTTTACTGCCAGTGTATTTATCCTAAATCAAATACTGGTAAGTTTTGCCAGTGTTTGAACTTTATCTAAAAATTTAATTTTACTGTATGACTTTCTTCTTTCACTCAAAAATATTTTTGAGATTTATCTAGGTCAATGTGTGAAATGTTAGTTGGTTCATTTTTACTATTCTTTAATTTTCTGTAACATTGTCCTCTTGGTGGGCCTTTGAATAGTTTTAGTTGTTGTATATAATGCTGCTATAAGTATTCTTGTGCATGGTTCTGGGGTAGGGACAATATTAAGGTACATATTTAATAGTAGATTTGTATGTCTAGAGAATGCACAGTTGAACTTTATTAGGTCATGACAAGCTGCCAAAATTGATACACCAATTTCATTTCAATCAATAATGGATAGAATTCTCACTGCTGTACATCCTTGTGAATATTTGAAATTGACATTTCCCCCAATTTGGTGATATGAAATAGTCTCTCACTGTCACTTAGATTTGCATTTTATTAATGCAAACACATTAAAATGTAGTTGATATCTTTTTTATGCTTTGGGGCCATTTGTTCTTCCTTTTTGGTAAAAGTCCTATTCATTTCTGTTTCCATCTTTTGAATTATTTGCTCCACACAGTGTTCTTAATTTATTTTAAATGATATCCTTTGGTGGTTTTATTTAGTGACAAAAACGTATCCTACATAGATTATTTTAAAACACCTCTTTATGTATGGTTTAATGAATAGTTTTCAATTTTGAGGTAGCCAAATCCAGCAATCATTTTTAAAAGATAGGTCATACTGATGTTCTACATTGTCTTTTAAAAACTTGATAATTTTGGCTGGGCACAGTGGCTCACATCTGTAATCCCAGCACACCGGGGGGCAGCAGAGGGAGGATCGCTTGAGCCCAGGAATTTGAGAGCAGCCTGGGAAACATAGCGAGACCTCATCTCTCCAAAAAAAAAAAAAAAAAAATTCATCCAGGCGTGGTGACATGTGCCTGTGGTCTCAACTACATGGAAGGCTGAGGCAGGAAGATCACTTGAGCCTGGAATTCGAGGCTGCAGTGAGCTATCCAGCCTGGGCTGGAGACTCTGTCTCTAAATAAATAAATAAATAAATAAATAAATAAGCTTGATAATTTTACATTTTACATTTGGGTCTTAGATCTACCTAGTCTTCATTTTTATATAATGTGAGGTAGGGATCCAATATTTATTTAGTTTTTATTCACTTAACCAATTATTATTAACATTTATTAAGAAATTTGTCTTTCCCTCCATTGCTCTGAACTATTGACTCTATTATAAATTAAGTTTCCATATTTGTGTGTTCTTTTTCTGGGTTCTCAATCCTGTTCTGTGAGTAAAAATCCCTGTGCTAATACCATAATAGCTAATTTACTATATCTTTATTACAACTATTAATATCTGGTATAGCTCACCAAAAAAGAGCTACATTCTTGCTCTTCTTTTTGTTGTCATTCTTACATTGTACTCTTCCTTAAAATTTTGTATTCAGTTTTAAATTTCACATTAACATACACAGATATGCACAAACAAATGGGAATTTTTAAATTGTATTTAGCCTATGGATAAATTAGGAGATAACTGATATTTTCCAATATAGAATAATGTATTCTATGGTACATTATTATATTTCTTTGCTACTTATTTATTATATTTAAGGATGGCTTTGTAATTTTGTTCTCAGATTATGTTTAGTATTAATCTTAGTAAACTAATATTATATTGATTTTGTTCACATAATGATTATACTGAAATTCCTCATTGTTTGTAGTTGTAATATAGAAATGTTAACAACTCTTAACACTGATATGAATTTCGAAAATGTTCTAAGGTTTTCCATTAATTCAAAACATTTACCAGTAGTTTATTTTGGATTTTAAAAATGTAGACACTCATATTTGCTAGTAATGACAGTGATTTTAAAATTTTTTTTTCTATTCTAGACCCTATAATTTTAGTTTTAGTTTTCTCCTATTATTATAATTGCTAAGAACTGCAGTGTAACATTGAATAGTTGGTAATAATGGCTACTTTTGGCATTTTATGATTCTCACAAAAGCAATTTAAATGCTCATTTTGAGATTTTATCTGCCTGTCTATTGTTAGATCAATTTATCTAATGTAAATACATTTTATCATGTTTATTAACACAATACCAATACACTATGCACTTTAACAAATACACTTATGTTACTTCTGAATCTGTTTTGCTGAGAGTTTGTGACTTTCTTTTAACCTGAAGGAGTGCTGATTTTATTAAAAGTTTTTTGTTCATTTGCATTTATTAACATAGATAAGATAAATGTTCTCCTTTAATCTGTTATTTGGGTAAATTATATCTATTGCTTTTCTAATGGAAACCAAATTTGTTATTCTAGACTAAATCTTCCTTTTTTTAATAGCTATATTTGATTTGTTAATATTTTGTTTGGCATTTTCAAATCTTTATCTATGAATTAATATTGGCCCCAAATTTTCTATTCTTATCAAGTCTTTGTCAAGTTTTGGTAACAGTATAATGAGCTCATAAAATGACTGTTTAATACTTGCTGTTTTTTATACTTCATAATTGTTTGTTGTAAACTAAAATTATTTCTTTAGTGATCATTATGGATTTTTTTGTGGATGAAGCTCTGTTGACCTGAACTTTTCTTGGAGCATAGATTTTTAAGCGCTTGGCTAACGTTTTATGTAGTTACAGTAGTAGTTGATTATCTATTTCTTCTGGAATTAATGGTATTCTTCTAGTAATTTGTCCATTATATCTAAATGTTTATATTTATTAATACAAATTTATTCACATATTCTTATGTCCTCATAAGATTTTTGTAATGCCTGCAATGCTTAAATTTATATTACTTTTTTCAGATATTGTTAGGTTTTTTTTCTTTTTGCTTTCTTAATCTATTTCTACAAAAATTTGTCACTTTTTTGTTTGTTTGAGATAGAGTTTCACTCTGTTGCCCAGGCTGGAGTGCAGTGGTGTGATCTCGGCTCACTGCAACCTTCACCTGCCGGGTTCAGGCGATTCTCCTGCCTCAGCCTCCCGAGGAGCTTGGACTACAGACGTGCACCACCATGCCCGGCTAATTTTTGTATTTTTAGTGGAACAGGGTTTCACTATGTTGGCCAGAATGGTCTAGACCTTCTGACCTCTGGTGATCCGCCCACCTTGGCCTCCCAAAGTGCTGGAATTACAGGCATGAGCCATTGCGCCAGGACAAAAATTTGTCACTTTTATGAGTTATTTCAAAAGCCAGTTTTTGACTCTGTTCATCTATTTTATTTTTCTCTAATTTTTTTCTAACTTTTTAAAAATTTTGTTTGCAGTAACTTTTTTATTTTTTACTTTTAAAATTTCAACATTTATTTTTGTTTCAGGGGATATGTGTGCAGGTTTGTTATGAGGGTATATTGCATGATGCTGAGGCCTGGGGTGTGATTGAACCTGTTACTCCAGTTCTGAGCATAGTGCCCAGTAGGTAGTTTTTCAACACTTGCCCACTTCACTCCCCCTGCCCTGTAGTCCCCAGTGTCTACTATTCCCATCTTTTTGTCCAGGTATGCCCAGTGTTAACCCATAAATGGGTTAACTCATATGGGTTAACCCACAAATGGGTTAACTCCCACTTATAAGTAAGAATATGTAATATTTCATTTTCCGTTTCTGGGTTAATTTGCTTAGGATAATGACATCTAAGTGCATCCATGTTGCAGCAAAGGACATTATTTCATTCATTTTTATGGCCGCATAGTATTCCATGGTATACTTAAAAATAAATTTATACCTCCTAATTTCAGTCATTTTTCTATTGTAGAATAAGCATTTTGGAAACTAAATTCCCGTCTGAATATTACTTTAACTACATTGCACTGCTCTGTGATCCAGTGTTTCACATTGTATTTGCTTTTCTTTCAATATGTTTTGAAATGTCTAGCCCACTTAAAAAGCACTGAAATTATTTTAAAATAAGAAAATTCAGAAACTCCTTCCCAGTGAAATCTCACTAATCTTTATAAAAGTATATTAGCTGCCAGGCGCGGTGGCTCATCCCAGCACTTTGGAATGCCGAGGCGGGCGGATCACGAGGTCAGATCGAGACCATCCTGGCTAACATGGTGAAACCCCGTCTCTACTAAAAATATAAAAAAATTAGCCAGGCGTGGTGGCAGGCACCTGTAGTCCCAGCTACTTGGGAGGCTGAGGCAGGAGAATGGCATGAACCCGGGAGGCAGGGCTTGCAGTGAGCCAAGATGCGCCACTGCACTCCAGCCCGGGCGACAGAGTAAGACTCCGTCTCAAAAAAAAAAAAAAAAGTATATTAGCATGATAGGCAGCATGCATTTCATTACATACTTTGTTAGTGTTTTCATTAATGTTGTTACATTACATTTCAGTTTTGTTCTGGTAATTACACCTCTGTGGAATATTTGGTGATTTTTTAGATATCAGTTATTTTATTTTATTTTGTTTTACTTTTAATTTTAGGTATACATTTGCAGGTTGATTCTATAGATAAATTGCAAGTTGTGGGGGTTTGGTGTACGTGTTGTTTCATCACCTAGATAATAAGCATAGTATTCAATAGGTATTTTTTTGATCCTCAACCTCCTCCTACCCTTCATCCTCACGTAGGTCTTAGTGTCTGTTGTTCCCTTCTTTGTCTATGTGTACTCAATGTTTAGTTCTCACTTATAATAAGAACATGTGATGTTTAGTTTCCTGTTCCTGCTTTAGTTTACTTGGGATAATGTTCTCCAGCTCCATCCATGTTGCTGCAAAAAACATGATTTCATTCTTTTTTATGGCTACATAGTATTCCATGGTGTATATTTACCACATTTTACTTATCCAGTCTACCATTGATTGGCACGTAAGTTGATTCCATGTCTTTGTTATGGTGAATAGTGCTGCAATGAACATACACATTCATGTGTCTTTATGGTAGAATGACTTATATTCCTTTGGGTGTATACCCAATAATGGGATTACTGGGTTGAATGGCAGTTCAGTTTTAGGTTCTTTGGGTAATCTCCAAAATTCCACAATGGCTGAACTAATTTCCATCCCCATTAGCAGTGATTAGTGATCACTAATGATGAGTGATGTTGAACATTTTTTTCATTTGCTTGTTGCCTATTTGAAAAGTGTTCATATCCTTTGCCCACTTTTTAATGGGTTTGTTTACTTTTTGCTTGTTAAATTGTGTAAGTTCCTTGTAGATTCTGGATACTAGACCTTTGTCAGATGCATAGTTTACAAATATTTTCTCCCATCGCATGTGTTGTCCATTTACTGTGTTAATAGTTTTCTTTGCTGTGCAGAAGCTCTTTTGCTTGATTCAGTCGCATTTGTCAATTTTTGGTTTTGTTGCAGTTTTTTTTGATGTCTTCATCATGAAATATTTGCCAGAGCTTAAGTCTAAAATGGTATTTCCTAGGTTTTCTTCAAGGATTTTATAATTTTAGGTTTTACATTTGAGTCTTTAATCCATCTTGAGCTGATTTTTTTATATTATGTAAGGAAGTGGTGTAGTTTCAATCTTCTGTATATGACTAGCCAGTTACCATAGCACCATTTATTAAATAGGGAGTCCTTTCCCCATGCTTGTTGTCAGCTTTGTCAAAGATCAGGTGGTTTCAGGTGTATGGCTTTATATCTGGGGTCTCTAGTCTGTTCCATTGGTCTATGTGTCTATTTTGTACTACTACCATGCTGTTTTTATTACTGTAGCCTTGTAACATTGTTTGAAGTCAGATACTGTGATGCCTCCAGCTTTGTTTTTTTTGCTTAGATTGCTTTGGCTATTCAGGCTCTTTTTTGGTTTCACGTGAATTTTAAAATAGCTTTTTTTAGTTGTGTGTTTAGTTAGTGAAGAACGTCATTGGTAGTTCAATAGAAATAGCATTGAATCTGTAAACTGCTTTGGGCAGTATGGCATTTTAACAATATTCTTTCTGCCTATTCATGAGCATGGAGTGTTTTCCCATTTGTTTATTTCATCTCTGATTTCTTTGAGCAATGTTTTGTAATCCTCATTTTAGAGATCTTTCACCTCCCTGGTTAGCTTTATTCCTAGGTATTTTATCTTTTCTGTGGCTATTGTGGATAGGACTGCATTCTTAATTTGCCTCTCAGCTTGGATGTTGCTGGTGTATAGAAATGCTACTAATGTTTCTACATTGATTTTGTATCCGGAAACATTGCTGAAGTTGTTTATACAATCTAGGAGCCATTGGCAGAGTATATGGGGTTTTCTAGTTATGAAATTATATTGACTGCAAAGAGGAATAGTTTGACTTCCTCTCTTTCTATTTAGATGCTTTTTATTTCTTTCTCTTGCCCAGTTGCTCTGACTAGGACTTTCAGTACTATATTGAATAGGGAGTGATGAGAGAGGGTATACTTATCTTGTGCCGGTTTTCAAGGGTGATGCTTCCAGCTTTTGTCTGTTCTGTATGATATTGGTTATGGGCTTGTCACAGATGGCTCTTATTATTTTGAGGTATGTCCTTTAGATGCCTAGTTTGTTGAGGGTTTTTAATATAAAGGAATGCTGAATTTTATTGGAAGCATTTTCTGAATCTATTGATATGGTTATATAGTTTTTGTTTATAGTTCTCTTTATGTGATGAATCACATTTATTGATTTGCATATGTTGAACCAACCTTGTAGCCCAAGGATAAAGCTTACTTGATCATGATGGATTAGCATTTTGATGTGCTGCTGGGTTCAGGTTGCTAGTATTTTATTAAGGATTTTTGCATCTATGTTCATCAAAGATATTAGCCTATAATTTTCTTTTTTGTTGTGTCTCTCTGTCGGTTTGGTATCAGGATGATGCTGGTCTTATAGAATGAGTTAGGGAGGAATCTCTCCTACTCAACTTTTTGGAATAGTTTTAGTAAGAATGGTACCAATTCTTTGTATGTCTGGTCGAATTTGGCTGTGAATCCATCTGGACATGGACTTTTCCTGGTTGGTAGCCTTTTTTCTTATTCCATTTCAGAATCAATTATTGGTCTATTCATGATTTGAATTTATTCCTGGTTCAGTTTTAATAGGTTGTATGTTTCCCAGAAATTTATCCGTTTCTTCTAGGTTTTCTAACTTGTGTGCATAGAGGTCTTTGTAGTAGTCTCTGAAGATTTTTTGTATTTCTGTGAGATTGTTTGTAATGTCAGCCTTGTCATTTCTGAATGTTTATTTGGATATTCTCTTTTTTTCTTTATTGATCTTGCTAGTGGTCTATCTTATTTATTCTTTCAAATAACCAGCTTCTGCTTTCATTGATGTTTTGTATGTTTTTTTATGTCTCAATTTCAATCGGTTCTGCTCCGATTTTGGTTATTTCTTTTCTTTTGCTAGCTTTGGGGTTGGTTTGCTTTTGTTTTTCTATTTCCTCAAGGTGTGATGTTAGATTGTTAATTTGAGATCTTTCTAACTTTTTTATGTGGGTGTTTAGTGTTATAAACTTTCCTCTTAATGCTGCGTTGTGTGGTTAATTTTAGGATACGTGCCATGTGCTGATAAGAATGTGTATTTTTCTGATTTTGAGAGGTGAGTTCTATAAATATCTGTTAAGTCCATTTTATCAAGTGTTGAGTTCAGAATGCTGAAAATAGGCAACCAATCTCTTCTGTCTTATAAGGTTTCTGCTGAAAGGTCTGCTTTTAGCCTGCTAGAGCTCCACTTGTAGGTGACCTGCTCCTTCTCTTTAGCTGCATTTCATATTTTTGCTTTCATGTTGACCTTGGAGAATCTAATGAGTATGTGTCTTGGGGTTCTCTGCATTTCCTGAATTTGAATGTTGGCCTCTTGTGTGAGGTTGGGGAAATTTTCCTGGATGACATCCTCAAATATGTTTTTCAAGTTGCATGCTTTCTCTCCCTTTTTTTCTGGGACACCAGTGAGTTACAGATTTCATCTCTTGACATAATTCCATGTTTTTTGAAGTTTTTGTTTGTTTGTTTGTTTGTTTTTGAGATGGGATCTCACTCTGTCGCCCAAGCTGGAGTGCAGTGGCACGATCTCGGCTCACTGCAAGCTCCGCCTCCTGGGTTCACGCCATTCTCCTGCCTCAGCCTCCTAAGTAGCAGGGACTACAGGCACTCACCACCATGCCCGGCTAATTTTTTTTTTTTTTTTTTTTTTTTAGTAGAGACGGGATTTCACCATGTTAGCCAGGGTGGTCTCCATCTCCTGACCTCGTGATCCACCCACCTCAACATCCCAAAGTGCTGGGATTACAGGCGTGAGCCACTGCGCCCAGCCTTTGTTTGTTATTTTTTATTCATTTTTAAATTTATTTTTGTCTGACTAAATTAGTTCAGAGGACCAGTCTTACAGCTCTGAGAGTCTTTCCACAGTTTGGTCTATTCTGCTATTTTCAATTGTACTATAAAATTCTTGTAGTGTGTCTTTCAGCTCTATCAGATCAGTTTGATTCTTTCCTTAAATGGCAGTTTTGTCTTTCAGTTCTTGATCCATTTTATTGTCATCCTTAGAGTCCTTGGATTGAGTTTTGAGTTCCTCCTTAATTTCCATAACCTTCATTCCTATCCATATTCTGAATTCTATGTCTGTCATTTCAGCTGGTTAAGAATCCTTGCTGGGAAACTTACTGTGGTCATTTGGAGGAAAAAAGAAAAAGACACACTGGCTTTTTGAGTTGCCAGAGTTCTTGTGCTGGTTCTTTTTCATCTGTGTGGGCTGATGTTCCTTTAACTGTGGTGTAATTTGATTATAATCAGTTTACTTTATTTCTGAACGTTTTCAGAGGGTCAAGGTTTTGTTCTGGGTCTTTATTCGTAGCTGAATTCTTGTCCTTGCTTTTACAGGGTGTAAGTTAGCAAAATATTTTTGCTATTGAAGTTTGGTCTGTGATCCAGTAGATGGTGCTTAAGTGTAATGGCCAGTAGGCTGGTAGGTAGGCTCTTGCTCAGCCCTGAGGCTCTTCTATGATTTCTCACATTTGTAGCCATTTACTTTAAATAATTGTTTTTAATAAATAGGTGGTATACGCAGTGGAAGGCATGTTGTTAAACACTAGAGGTGAGTAATAAGAAAAATATATTATTTCCACCTTTGAGGAAATGGAGATTTCTTGAATTAAGAAAAAAAATGTAAAAGGAGCAATTGAAAGACCTTAGGACCTTATGAATAGCATCAGGATTCTCTTCTGGCACATCTGTGCCCTTAGAGTTAAACCTAACTGTAAAGATTATTCACATTTGTTAATGTTCAAAGAAATCCAGAGTTTTTATTATTTCATAATCTTACACCTCATTATTTTGGTGTTAGCATTGGCCAAACCAATGTATTGGTAGAAGAAGGGTATGAAACCCAACATTGCAGGACCAGGAAGGCTTCCAAAGAGAGGTAAACCAAATGTTAAGGCATTAAGGCATATGCTAACATCAGTTAAGAGTTATGCTTTTATCCAATTAACTCTGATTTCTCATTCTTATGAGTAGCCACTAACGTAGTCATATTTAAACATTATTGTTTTTCTTATATTTTCTATGTGTAATACCATTATAGCTCATTTAACTAGTTTTATATTTTGTGAGAATTTATTGACACTGTATTTTATCTTTTAACAGTTTGGCTGCACCTCTCAGCTGTACATTATCACAAAATAGATTAGCATTTTTAAAATCTTCATTCAAATTATTAATAAAAGTTGAATGAAAAGAATTTCAATACAAATTCCTTTGATACAGTATAAAAGAGAATGTACATTTCGATATTGATTCATTATTCAGTATACATCGAGTATAATTATAGTAGCTGAAGAGCTATCTAGTCGGCATTTCTCCACATATAATTTTTTTTAAGTAATACATTTCTGAAATAAAAGTAAACTCTGCCTATGGCATTTTATGGAACTATAGATCTAACAAATTGGGCTGGGAGTTGAAGGGGAAAATGCAATTGCTTGGATAACTGTTTTCTAAATATACGATCTTTCCTATTTATCATAACTTCCTTTTATAAGTGGTAAAAACATACATGTTAAATAATCCATTCAGAGATGTGTGTGTGTGTTTGTATGTGTGTGTGTGAGATGTGTATGTGTTTTATGTGTTTTATGAAATCATTATATCACTGATATGTTTTCTAGAAAGCATTTGTTTTTAGTTTTGAACTTTAAAATTTTTTCTTTTTATTTTAACTCAAAATATTGTCACTGCATTTGCCACTTGTTTTTGGATTAAAATACGAGTGAACTCAACGTTTTTAAAAAGCTGGTTTCAACTGTTCTATATGATCTATTTTGTTGAAACAGATTATACTATCATCTAATCAATGTATGTATTCCACTATAAGCCTCAGGAATTCTATGAAATTATGTCTAACTTTTTGCTACTTCAATTTGTCTTAATTAGTCATAACGGTAAGTTTGAATATCCAAGGTTTTATTGAGTCTTCTGTCATTTTATTCATTTACTAATTCAAGAAATACTTTTAAATGCCAAATACTACAGCTCTGGAAGGAAATTTTAGAAAAAAAATAACTATAGTGGTTCTTGAAAAGCATAAGGCATTGTAGGAGGTGCCCTCGCTGTTTATTGGCACTGCGGCCATTCTGATGCAAACCACCACCGTCTCCTGCCTAAACTATTTCAATAAGTCTCTTAACTGATCTTGCTCCAGAGCTCTTCAAATAAAAGCCAGAAGGATCATCTGAACATATATAATCAGATCATTTCACTCCTCTGCTCAAATGCCTTCAAAGGCTGTTAATCATATTCAAAAATAAATCCAACTTTATTCCACTACCCATAAGGCCCAACATGATCTATACCTGACCCATGTCTATGACCTCAACTCTTACTGATTGGTGTTCAGTTTCTCCACTGGCCACAATAGCCTCCTTGTTCTTCCACAAATATACTAAACATGTTCCAGCAATTTTTCACTTGCTGCTCTTGCTACTTTGAGCACTTCTCATACATATCTTCACAAACCTACTCTCCCCTTCCTTAAGGTCACCAGATCATATGTCCCCAGTTTAGAAAGGCCTGCCAATCACCATATTATCATATGTGGATGTAATTACTTTTATTCACTCTCTATCCTTTTACTCTGCTTACATTTTCTTTCTAGCAAGTATCTTCCTATCTATATTTACACACGTGTATTTACGTTCAATGAGTTAAAATATATGATTTCATGAAATATAACCACTTGTCCAAGGGCTCTAAGTCACAAGATGGTCTTGAATCATTTGAACTGGGCTTTTGGAATAACGGCACTCCTACATTAGGAAAGTATCCTGAGAACCTGCCACAACATGGTGGCTGGTTTCCTCTTTTGGAGATTGCTTCTCATTTCTTCTTTAATCTCATGATTAAAGTCACTAAGGGGTTTTACTAATTGCTGCAAATTGCCGTAGATAAACATTTAAAGGATATGCATTGAAACCCCATTCGAGAAGTGGGAATTTACCATGCTTTAAATGATTAACGGTAGGCTTTCCTAAGTTCCTTTAAACAACATCTCACTTTAGTGCTGATCAGGGACCTGTTTTGCTCCTAAATGTCTTTATTCTCCATAATTGAACAAGATTGTGAACTAAACAGAATGAGAAGCAGAAATGTGCACCATTTGGGTGAGACTGACTATATTGCTTTCAGAAAGTAAAAATAGCAACCATTGCTATGGCTACAATGGGTTTCTGGTCATCTTTTATTGAACCCTCATGTCTCTTAAAAATATTATCTGGCACCCTTTTTATTACTATCCACAATGTCACATCATTTATTGTTAATAGTTCACTATAATTTAAACATCTAGCATGTGCTCTCAATAGATATCATAATGAGATTTGTTGGGAAGTGGTCAGCTTTGGGAGGTATTACCAAAACAATATTCATTCTTATTCATAAGGTTAAAATTAACTTTTAATGAAATATTTCCTTTGTCAGTCATTGCATAATAATGAAAATGTAAAATGGAAATGAAAAGAGATTGTGAGCATTCTGTTGAGATGTATCATTTAGCTGTCTAAAATTAGAACACAACTTAGCTGAAACTAAATTGAATGACAATTATCTAGAGGAAAAATCCCTTCAATCTTACAATAAAAGCAGCAGTGTAGAAATATCTCAGGAGATTTATTAAACTGCAATCAGTTTATATTAAAAGATATAAATAATGCCAGCTTTGAAACAGAATTCAATTTAACTATTTGTTGCAAAACTCATAATATCTCTCTTTAGAAATATCAACTTCCTATGGGCAAGTATGCATAAGATTATTTTTCCCAGTAGTTAAAATGTGGTTGAATAATAGCAACTATCACAGATTTATTTGTTAATTAAACTTCCTGGGCTTTAGTGTTTGCCTTGCATATAGAATATGAAGGATATTTATATCGTCACATAACCCTGATTGCTGTGCCTATATGACTATAACTTGAAGCAACTAGCATATGTTTTCTCATGCCATCAAATCTATTCAATGGATACACAATCTCAAAAATTTTTCACAAGGGGGTCTATATAAACATATTTCAAGTAGAGCTATTTCGCTTTGCTTCTGGATTTATATTACAAGAGAAACATTTTGGGAGCTTCTCCCCCAAATCTTTTTTCCTCTTAGTATTCTATTTATGCTTTTGCAAAAATGCCTTTCATGTGTTAGTAGTTGTGATTACTATCAAATTGTTTCTAGCTGTAAATGCCCCACATTTGTGAGGAGTCATATGAGTAGATTATAACCCTTGATCATGAAGAAACAAGAAAATTTTCTGCTGAAGGAACACGGTATCTGGCAAGAATCAAGACGAAAAAGATCAGAAGCATCTAGTAAAGCAAAGGATTGGAATACAAATTATTGAGTACACTAAGATTAAATTGATTTTATGTCTACCATTCATTTTCCTCAGGTCTTTTGCCCAATTTTATTTTTCCTAGTTTAACTTGTTCCTGCATAGCTGCTAAATGAGGCCAAAATGTAAATTTGTATTTTCTACCAATTTGCCACACAGAAAACTCTAATACCCACTGTACCTAATGTTTTTACCTCAGCTCAAATGCTAATCTTTCTGCTAATAGTAGCTCTGCTCTTGAAATTCCATGAAGTTAGATTTGCCACTGTTGCCATGGACTTGATGGGAGGAGTTAAAGTCATCCTTACATTTAGAGTTACAGTTTACATACTAATGTAGCATGTATATCAACACGTTCTCAGAAGAAGAGTAAGAACTAAAATTAGAGAACAAATTTTTGATGACAGGGACTATGATGTCACCATTATGACATTAACAAAGTTTTGCAACATGTTAATGCTGTATTTACAGAGAGTCTCCCATGATTTGAGGGACTGTGATTCATTCGAGCCCAGATTATCATTAAAGCAAAGCATTGCATTTTAGACATAACTTTATAGAGATCCAAGTGAGTACTTGAACATCCTCCAAAATTCATATCCAAGATCTGGCACAAATTTGTCAGTGATGAGTTATGGGCCTTCTTGGCTCCATTACCTAATGAGTGCTGTAGAGGAAATGTGTGTGTTTACCCACTAGAGAAGGAAAAGTGCCAGCTCTGGAGCCTGATGGCAACACTTTCCAGAGACTGACTTCAGAACCACAATGCCAGTTTGACTTGATGCTCTTTGCCTGAGTAGCAGTGAGTTTTGAGCAGCTTTCATGCCAGACAAAAAACAACTGTTCCTTCTGAGACTCTGCAATCACAAAAATATAACATAGAGCATCCTCTGGAAAGCTAGAAACTCAGAACTGAGATCATACTAATTTAAAGGAAAATTTATCTGCCAAAAAGTATGAATAATAGACTTGCATTGTTTATGAAACATAGATACTATAATAAGATGAGAAAATAAGATTTAATGGATAAAGAATTTAATACAATGGTGTACTGATGTGAAATGACCAGGAGAGCACAATAGAATTAGCGTTACTAGGCGTTTCGTTCGATAATGATTTACACTTCCAGGGTGACCAACTGAGCCTTAGGGATCCAATTTTATTATTGGACTAGAATGACTAGATTAATTTAATAGACATTTACCTAGATAGCAATCTAATAGTATTTGGTCATAGATAATCATTGGGATACCAATATTATGAGTAGGATCCATTTATGCATAGAATTTTTTTGTTTAAAGAAATAGTAATCATTAAAGAATAACTTTTGAAATTGTGGCAAAAGTTTACAAACAAAGACATTATTGGATTGATATTTAATTTTAGTGATTGTTTTATAATAGAAATAAATGTATGCAGCTTAATAAAATACTTCATAAACCTTCTGACAAATACATCACAAATATTTTTATAATCTAAACAGAGGCATTAAATGCATTATCCAAACTTGGGATATCAGTGTCACACTTACAACAAAAATTTAGTATGGATTACCGCAAATCTTTTACTTTCTTACATACTGCTTTCATGTTTCTCACAAAAACTCTATGAGGTGTAAATGGTCAAATATTAATCCTATTTTAACATGAGAACAAATTCAGAAAAGTCGTGTTTTAAGTTACAAATATATGAAGCCAGGTGATTTATATATATATATATATATATATATATATATATAAAATTTATCATTTACATACACACACAGTCAAATTAATGCCAGTACTGTAACTTTAATGAGTTCTGGGGTAACCCTGTTTTTATATACTGCTTTCTTCTTATCTTCTTATTGACTTTTCCCACTTTCAGTATTTTCACTAATTCAGGTTACATTCATAAAACATGTAATCCGAATTTCCCTGTGCCTCACCCATCTATGGATGTAACGAGACCATATCAACAGTGATGATTCAATTAATGTGACTTCTGCTCTCCACCACATATAGGCCCTCTAGTCTCTTCTCTATGAAGTCTTACCATACTTCTGAGCCCCTTGGAAGTCACATACAAGTTCTCTAAATACTAATGTCAGTATTCTTTTACTCTGGCTGCTGCACTGACAATTGATGTTTGACCGCCACCCAAATTCAGCATCTGTCTACCACAAGCTCTGGGACCCTAGGGGCTCCTGAAGCCACATATCATCATGTCCCTAAAGCATTATCCCCTATTTTTCACAGCCTTCTAAAATACTTGATGGTTTCTTAGAGACGTGGGAGAATGCCTCTCTCCTCTACCTTGTGTTGTACTTCATCATTAAGGCACTAATACTAATACAACTAATACAACTGATACTAATACAGCTAATACAACTGAAAGCTTGCAGTTCTTTCTCACACAGAGAGCCTCATACAAAACAGATCCTTCCAACATTTATTCTCTTAAAAGAACTCAACTGTAAGATTCTTAAATCAGACTGGAAACCAATGTCCAATAGACACAAATGGGCTTCTACATCTTGCTTTCTCTAATCCACTAGTTGCCTGGGAACAATACAAAGCTGTGAAACTCTCAGGAAAATAAATTTAAACCAGCAGATGCCTTTAGGCTGGTTCATTAGATGAGTTAAGTCTCACCAGTAGGGATAAACAGGCTCAAGCTAGGACCCTCCACCCCACCCCAGTAGATACAGATGATTCTTCTTTTTCTTCCTTTTCAACATACACTTAGGTTAAAATAAGTAGTCATGCATAAATTCCTCTTTAGTAATTTAAATTGTATTTAGTTTTATTTTTAATCAAAATCATGATATTGTAAAAGTATTATTAAAGTAATAAATGCTTATTGAAATTTTTTTCAAGTTCATACATGACTGTGAAAAATACCACTTTTAACTACTGAAAAAGAAATGCTATTTCTTTTTATGAAAGAAATTTGTAGTCTTTTTTTACAAAGAACAAAATATATTTGACAAAGAAAAATGTAGTACTTTTAAAATGAAATAGACAGTCCTCATAAGGTTTTCAAACTGTTTAAAGATGCCTTCAAATTTTTTAAACAGTAACAATGTGTTACTTGCTGAATATTGAAAGGAATGAATACACAGTCAGATTACCTCAGTTAGCTAATGAAAATTTATTTTAACAATGATCATGAAAGTACTGAAAAGCAGAAAATGCTTTCATTAGCAACTTTTCAATACTTTAGGAATTGAAAGTTGCATTAGTAACCTCATAGCAGCTTTGTAGATGCACAGCGAGGGACCACCCCTTAGCAGAGCTCTGTCTAGTATGGAGCTAGCTTTTTTCTGTCTTAGAATGTTTCTACTGCTTCTGTTCTCCCTTTTCCTAATGACTAACACTCATTGTGTCCCTAGGCAAAAAAGACCCTAGATATGAACATATGACTGTCTAGAACAGTCACCAATAGGTTTCATTTATCACAGGGAGGTAAAGTCCTCATGCCAGGCTCCCTGGAAAGCAGCAGAACAGATTGCTATTAGTCAATCCCATTTGGTTCTAATAGTAAGCCACTGATATGGTTTGGCTGTGTCCCCACCCAAAGCTCATCTTGAATTGTAGTTCCCATAATTCCCAAGGGTCCTGAGAGGGATCCGGTGGGAGGTAATTGAATCATGGGGGTGGTTCCCCCATGCTATTCTTGTGATAATGAGTAAGTTTTCACGAGATCTGATGGTTTTATAAAGTGCTTCCCCCTTCACTTGGTTCTCATTCTTCTCTTTCCTGCCACTATGTGAAGAAGGATGTGTTTGCTTGCCTTCCAAAATGATTATAAGTTTTCTGAGGCCTCCCTACCCCTGCAGAACTGTGAGTCAATTAAACCTATTTCCTTTGTAAATTACCCAGTCTCAGGTATTTCTTCATAGCAACATGAGAACAAAGTAATACAGTAAATTGGGTACTGCAGAGAGTGGGGAGCTGCTGTAAAGATACCTGAAAATGTGAAAGTGACTTTGGAACTGGGTAATAGGCAGAGGTTGGAACAGTTTGGAGGGCTCAGAAGAGGACAGGAGAATGTGGGAAAGTTTGGAACTTCTTAGAAGCTTGTTGAATGGCTTTGACCAAAATGTTATAGTGATATGAACAATGAAGTCCAGGCTGAGATGGTCTCATATGGAGATGAGGAACTTGTCAGGAACTGGAGTAAGGTCACTCTTGCTATGCAAAGATACTGGCAGCATTTGGCCCTTGCCCTAGAGATCTATGGAACTTTGAACTTGAGAGAGATGATTTAGGGTATCTGGCAGAAGAAATTTATAAGTGGCCAAGCATTCAAGAGGAAGCAGAGCATACAAGTTTGAAAATTTGCAGCCTGATGATGTGATAGAAAAGAAAAACCCATTTTCTGGAGAGATATTCAAGCCTGCTGCAGAAAATTGCATAAGTAACAAGGAGCTGAATGTTAATCACCAAGACAATGGGGAAAATGTCTCTAGGGCATGTCAGAGACCTTCACAGAAACCCCTCCCATCACAAACCTGGAGGCCTAGGAGGAAAAAGTGCTTCCCTGGACCAGGCTCAGGGCCCCCCTGCTCTGTGCAGTCTCAGGATATGGTGCCCTATGTCCCAGCTGTCTTAGCTCCAGCCATAGCTAAAAGGGGCCAAGATACAATGGGGGCCATTGCTTCAGAGGGTACAAGCCCCAAGCCTTGCCAGCTTCCAGGTCGTGTAGGTCCTGTGGATTCTCAGAAGATAAGAATTAAGGTTTGGGAACCTTCACCTAGATTTCATAGGATGTATGGAAACACCTGGACATCCAGGCAGAAGTTTGCAGCATGGGTGGAGCCCTCAGGGAGATCCTATGCTAGGGCTGTGCAGAAGGGAAATGTAGGGTTGGAGCCCCCACACAGAGTCCCCACTAGGGCACTGCCTAGTGGAGCTGTGAGAAGAGGGCCACCATCCTCCAGACCCTAGAATGGCAGATCCACTGACAGCTTTGCACCATGCACCTGGAAAACCCACAGGTACTCAACACCAACCTGTGAAAGCACTGAGGAGGGGAGCTGTACCCTGCAAAGCCGTAGGGTACAGCCCAAGGCTGTGGGAGCTGCTGAAGGCTGTGGGAGCCCACCTCCTGCATCAGTATGACCTTACATCAGTGTGACTCCATGTGAGTCATGGAGGCCTGTGGCCCCTCTGTTTTGGCCAATTTCTCCCATTTGGAGTGGGGGTATTTCCCCAATGGCTGTATCCCCATTGTATCTAGGAAGTAATTAACTTGCTTTTGATTTTGTAGGCTCACAGGCAGAAGGGACTTGCCTTGACTCAGATGAAACCTTAGACTTGGACTTTGGGATAATGCTAGAATGAGCTGACTTTGGGGGACTGTTGAAAAGGCACGATTGTGTTTTAAAATGTGAGGACATGAGATTTGGGTGGGGCCAGGAGCATAATGATATGGTTTTGCTGTGCTCCCACCCAAATCTCATCTTGAATTTTAATTCCTATAATCCCCACATGTTGTGGGAGGGACCCCATAAGATCTGATGGTTTGTAAGAGGCTTCCCCCTTCACTAAGTTGTCATTCTTCTCTCTCCTTGCCACCATGTGAAGAAGGACATGTTTGCTTCCCCTTCCACCATGATTGTAAGTTTCCTGAAGTCTCCCCAGCACTGCAGAATTATGAGTCAATTAAACTTTCTTCCTTTATAAATTACCCAGTCTCAGGTATTTCCTTGTAGCAGCATGAGAACAGACTGATACAGCCATGGTTAAAAAACTTTGGCCAGAGGAAAATGGGACCTTGATAAAAAACAGAGCAAGTTTTATTTTATGAATCATCGTTGGTCATTATTCAGAAGGGATCAATAAACATATCAGACACCTGGAGCACACTGCACAACTTAGTCAATTTTTATTGCCTTCTGATTATTCTGAATACCTAGTACCTCTTTTTAAATACAGACACATTGGGCCCAAGATGATGTGACTAAAGCTTGTATTAGTCAGGGTTGTCCAAAAAAAATAAAATCAACAGGATGTGTATATATGTATATAGAGAGATTTATTGTAAGAAATTGGCTTACATGATTGTGAGGGTTTGGTTAAGTCCAAAATCTGATGGTGGAGGTTGGCAGGCAGGAGACCCAGGGAAGAGTTACAGCTTGAGTTTACAGGTAGTTTGGTGGCAGAATTCCTTTTTGCATAGGGAGGTTCATTTTTGTCTTATTAAAGCCTTCGACTGATTAAATAAAGCCCACCCACATTAAAGCAGGTGGGGAGTAATTTGCTTTACCCAAAGTCCACCAATTTAAATGTCAATCTCATCAAAAGGAACTCTTTCACAAAAACATCCAGAATAATGTTTGAGCATACATTTTAGCACTCGGGCTCAGCCAAGTTGACACATAAAATTAACCATCACAAGTCTTGACCAAACCTGAATAGATTCAGAAGTTAATTCTCTGTGGGCCAGGGAAAGCCTGCATATCAGGCTGGCACATCCTGAATAAGTCAGCTAACTCTTCCCTACATCTGGTCATGAGAGATCACTAGCCTTTAAAATGATCAATTCTAGGGACAGAGGGGCTTCCTACTGATATCCAATAAGCGACAAAAGACTTAATGACTTCTCACCAATTCAGGTATTGCTACCAAGAAAGAACAGGTGAACCTGGATTCCAAGAGAAAGCAAAACCAAGAGCAAAAAGCAACAGAATATTCACCTCCTGTAGCCAACAGCCAGAGAGGGGAATACTAGACGGGCACTCAGAAGAGTTTAAACCTGGTGAAACAGAACTTCAGGAGCATCGTGAAGACACCCCTAACAGCCACCCTAACAACAACAGCCAAAAAGCATCCTAAAAGTATCAATGAAAGTATAAAAAAAGACTCTCTGGAACTAAAAACGTGGCTTTCGATTTATAGAATTTATGGCAAGTATAGAAGCAGATGATCACTCTGGAAAAACAAATTAGTGAACAGGAAGATTAAGGGTAGAAATATGTCAAATCAATGCAGAAATTTAGAGACAGAAAGGTTAAAACTGAATAGATGCATGAATCTAAAATAAACTGAAAAAGAGACAATAATTAAACAAATATAAAAAGAAAGTATAATGGATATCAAGAAAGATTTCAGTCCAAAGATTGAAAGCATGACAGGAAATACTGATTTTTAAAAAGACACAGCTTAGCAGATGCTAGTTAAATTTTTGAGTTTAGGATAAAGTCATCTTTTTCAAGGCTCTTGGCAGAAATAAATTATGTGTAAAGGAAAGATAATCTGGCATTAAAATCTTCATCTACAACTCTTGGAATTAGAAGAGAATGCATATACCGTTCAACATATCCAAGGTTGAGAGACAGAATATATTACCCACTTACCTCTTCTGAATAAAATATGCTGCAAAGAATTCTAACCAATGAAAAAATAAGTGAGAACAAAAATCTGCAGGATAGGGAGATTTTTTTGAATTGTGGGCTGTATATAGCTAAAGATAAAGAAATTTAGATAAAGAGAGGATGGGAAAAGCTTTATATTTTCTATAGATATGCAGTTTTTAAGTAAAAATGATATATTAAAGGAAAAGATGATAATATTAAGAGTTTAAAATAGCATGTCATCTTATCATGGATGGAAAGCTTTTCAGAGTAAGAATGTTCTAATGGTCTTTTGTGAAACAAGGATGAAGTATGGGAAAGAGGAAGATTTCTCAATGTAACATCTTCTTAGAAGCAGTGAAGCAGTGCCACAGTGGGAGGAAGTCCTTGGTACCTTACGTTCATGTAAAAGTAGAGAAATGGGCATATGGTTATGAGTGCCAGAAATAGGATAGCAATGAAAGATTAAAGAAAAAAAAACTAAATAATATAAGGAGGGGCATCATGTGCTAATAAAGGAAAACACAACATTTCCTATGATTTTGAAACCACATCAAGTTGGTAAAATCCAACAATTTTTGATCTACAAAAGCTGCACTTTTCTGAAGTTCAAGCTAATATTTATGCTTTGTATGATCATAAAAGTCTAAAAAACGGGATGATAAAAAGACAGTTTGGTAATAAAATGATAAGCATTATTTTATTTTTTATTACATGTAATCAGAATAAAGATGTTGTATTTTAAATTTTAAATTAAAAATGGCAGTAAACAATGTAAACCCATCGGATATGTCATAGAATTTGGAAAAATGAAGAAATCAATGTGGGGTAGTGTGTTCAGAGAAAGCATTCCAGTGAGGAATTAAATTAAGCCTAAAAAGATGACTGGAAGAAGAAAGACATTCCTGGATTGGGGGTGAGAAAGATCTAAGCAAAAAGAAGGAGAAACCTGTTTTAAACGTTGAGATGGATTGTCGTAAGAATGTCATGACTGATGTAAAGCCAGGGGAATCTCATAGACTAGTAAGATATTTGACTCCCATATGAAAGTCTGCTTTAGATTGAGATAGTCCATTTCACAATGACAATCATCTAGACAATCTAAAAAGGAGAAATGACAATAGTGTGTAAGCCCTGCTATTCTTTTACACATAGCTAATACTGAATAGCAACCAGTATAATGGGTGGCATTTCTGAAGTGAGACATCTCATGTCATTCTGCAAGCTTGTATGTGACCAGAAGGTCACATTGTGATGGTAATAGACGTTCACATCAATTCCTTTTCTCTGGGACTCCAAGAATATAATATAATCAGCACATCAAATATATTTCAAATATGTCATTTTCATGAAGCATAGTTATCAATGAAATACATGTCACTAAAGAAGATTATTTTCTGGCTTTCTTTAATTGTTTGTTCATTTGTTTTAGAAGCTAGCAGAGATAATTCCTATAGGCATTGAAATGAAGATGTGTATTATTGGTGAAGAGCCCTTTAATTGTTTGAATGAGTTTCTGTTTAATGAACTCAGGAGTAAAACACTGATGGGCACTAAAATATGGTTACACCTGCAGATCACCTAACTGAAAATTTTAAATGGCCTGTCACCCAAAGAAAGTCAGCAAGTGCAATTACAAAATACAGGTTAATCCAAGAATCTTACTACTACTGATAGTGTAGAGTTTTTGATAAGAAATCAACATTCTGCTAAAAAAGGCTACTATTAATTTACATAGGATCATAGCTGCATTCACACAGAAAGGAATTCTACCTCATAATGAGGAACCTTTCATTTGTGCTGAAAAATTTCAAGAATGAGAAGTGCCAAAATTAGAACAACTCACACTAAAGGAAAATGAATACGTATCCCTCAATATAAGTGAAACAAAAAGGTAGTGTATATGATAAATTAGATATTAATAAAGAGGGAGGCCATCTTTTAACTCAGTTCTGCCTTTGAAATTCTGATGATACACGTCGTTTTGCTTTGTTTTCTGCACTTGCTTTTTGTCTTGCTACAGAAAACCATTTTCCTCTCAGCTTTTAGAAGTTTAAACACACACACTCCACTCCCACATATCACACACCCATGCCCACAGACTCATACACAGGACCTGGAAATCTTTGCTTTTCATTATCCACTTAACATTGTCCCCTCTTTCATAAAGTGTAACATTATGTTTTATGTATAGAACAGGAGAATAATAAAGAAGTCAGAAGAGGAGTAATGACAGTATAAAGAGCTTACAGCCAATTTGTTCTACAAGCTTGCTTTTAAATAGACATACATTTTAGAGTGTACTGGTTTTTAGTTCCACAAGAGAAGACATAAATATTATCAACTCCATGTAAGTCTGGCATCTGTTAAATTATTCAAATGGCTTAGTAATTATTAACTAAGATATTGTCTAATCTTCAACTTCCATTTTAAACTTTCCCCCTGTTTCAGATGGGATAATAGGGTATTTGTATATTCATTTATGTGTTTGTTTTCTTGATCAGCTTTGGAAGTTATTCGGTCATTTACTAAAATTTATTAAATTAAATTATAACTAAAATGGATGGCAGAAATTCAAACACAATAGAAATGAATTTGTTCTTATACGACATCCCCAAACAGCTGTGCTGTAGGGGTTTATGTCCTTAAGAGATAATTTTTTATTTTAAACAATTGTTTAATGTCACAAGGGACTATAATATTCATTTTTCCCAGACAGTTGGTATTTGAATTGCAAAAATTCTGCAAATACACAATTATGCTATCTCTGACAAAAATGCTTAGAATACTGCTTAATTTAGTCCTCACTTACTTGATAGCCCTCCAGTGCTTCAAATCATTAGAGTTACCACAATGTGGTTTGTAGGTTTCATTGACATTTATTTTTTAAATCACTGTGCTGAGAAGTAGACAGAAAAATCATTGGTAGAGCCTGTTCAATTAGTTGAAGAAGCTAAATGTAATAATGGTTTCCCAAAATATCAAGTATAGAAGGTAAATATTTTTCAAGTATGATGTTTTTGACTATGGGAAATCAGTGCCCCTGACTTCCAAATATACCACAAGTTGGGCCTTTACTCCAATTAATAACTAGTAACCTCTAAATGCTTTTAATGAGTATTACCTCTTTTCTTTCTTTTCTTCTTTACTTTTCTCTTTTGGTGCATATTATGATCTTATTTCTACTCTCAATAAATGTGTGCATATGTATATTCTTATACATAGATATATACATGCATATAGTGACTACATTGAAAATATATACACCAAACCTTAGCAGTGAGTCAATCTGAATAATCATGGGACTACGGATTGTTTTTACTTAATTCTGTGTGCTTTGATATTTTTTCAGATGTTCTCTAATAACTATATTTTATTTTTATACTAGAAATCATAAATATACTATATATGTATTTTAAATTAAAAAGAGAATGTAGCTATTAGGAAATCAGAGTAGGCAATTAAAAAGAAGGAAGAGAGGAGAATGAACAATATCCATTTTTAAACTAATATTTCAGCATCTGCTATTTTCAGGCATTGTGTTAGTCCAGATAATTGTAGTGCATATCTTCCAGTTCTATGCATATCACATATTTGTGAAATATTTTTACAACATGGAAATCATAAGGTGTATGTTGATTTAAAAAGTGCTTTTATTTTATAATATGTTATGCTCATTTAAATATATGTTTCACATCTTTCTAAATCCTCAATCTTCATGAAAATCACCATCATCTTCCTGACTTTTCAAGCCAAAGGTTTGCCCTTAATTTCATTTTTTCTTCTTCTATTTCGCCTGTAAATCCAATCCAGCTGCAACGACCATTGTCTCTACCTACAACTACATAGTAAATGTATACATTTTTCATCTCCATTGATAACACTCCACACTCCGTCATTGTTCACTTGAAATTCTAGAATAGCCTCCTGTCTCATTTTAAACCTGCCTCTGTAATCCATTATTTTCACCATGACCAGAAAGATATATTCAAACCATAGCTCAAACTATGTTAGTTCCCCCAGTTAAATCATTTCAACTGAACATGTAATTGGCGCAAATGTGTATAAAATCCAAACTTCTTAACCTGGCTTTAAACCTTACAAAATCTGACCTTGCAATTTCTCTGATCTCCTGTTTTACAATTCTCTCTTTCCCACTCAGAATGCTAAATTCTAGCTGCATAGACCTGTGTCAATTCCTCAAACTCTGTTCTTTCCCAATTTTTGTCTTTCCACTGACTCTTTTCTCTACCCAGAATATTTTCCCCAGTCTTCCTATCTGTCCTATCTTGTTATCCAGCTTCTAGCCAAACTGTCACTATCATGTTATTTCTCTTCAGAGCACTTGTTGCCACCTGACACTTTTCTAATAGATGTTAATTAATAGATTGATTAGATAGAGTGTTGCTTTCTTCACACTAGAACATACTCTCTGTGAAGGCAGTGACCCATTTGCTTCATTCACCTCTATATTCCCAGAGGAAAAAAACTTATGTTCTCATGGTAAGGTTCAGAAAACATTCCAAAGTACACACTGTTCTGCTATGTTGCAAAATTAGAGTTCTGTTCCCCTTAGCACTGCCAGCTCATGTACAATTGGTAACTAGGGAAATGATGTCAGCATAATGCAAAAGTCATGTCTGTTTGTTCACATTTTTTTTCTAAAAAATTAATATTTTAGGTGAATAGGGCAAGTTTTTCAAAATTAAAGATAAAGTCTAGACATATATGAAGTTCTTACTTAAATATAATCCTAAAGCAATATCTTTATTTTGAAAAATGGCTTGTGTAGTGGCATCAAAGATTGCTACACTTTGCACTCATTGGCTATCTGAAAGAATATAGATGACACAGCTGTAAATATAGTGCTGTCTCCCTCCAAACTTAAAAATGATTGATTGAAAAATCTATGGTCCTACTCAATTTTTACCTTTCATGAAATTGGTCTTTATTGTAGTGAATATCTCCAAGCCTGTACATTTTGAAGAAGGAAGCATGAGCTGCAAGACTTTAGTCGGCCAGGTATTGATTGTTGCTGCTTGCAAATGGTTGCAGCAATTTAACTGTGGCAGGAATTTTATTAAGAATATTATTCTTTGATTTGTGCTCTAGCTACAAAATTCCACAGGTTTTGAGTGGTCTTTCACAGTCCTCCTTTTTCCTATTTATTGAGTAGGTTTGTAGAAAGCAGAGGTGTTTAGTAATGGCATTTCAGCAGAAATACTTGAACTTAATAGTGCTCATTTGTGCAAGATTGACTATGTTTGAAGTTCAGCACAGGAATATGAAAAAGTAAAATAATAAAAAAGGAAATTAGGTCTTTCATCTGTCTCATTCAGCCTAAAATATATAACCTAGCTGGAAGCTTTCCCTTTTAGAATATTGCTACATATTAATTTACACAAAAGGTATGCAGAGAAGCCTATCTGATCATTTAGTAATATATGTACTGTTGATTTCCTAATAAGATCATGCCTAACGTAAGGTATCTTCATATAGTTTATGCTCTATCCATTCATATATTCATTTACTCAACAAATATTTACTGATCACCACCAGATCCAGGCCCTGTGTAACATTCCCAGTATTTAGTCAAGAATAAGAGAGTTTCTACCTTTAAGGAGCTTTAAAGTTGATATTCTATAATCGTTTTAGCTCTGAATCAATGCACTTTCCTTGCCTCGGGAATATACGGGACAAAAAGCATTTCTTAAATGTCTTATTGACTTGATATATAGCTACTTAGTACATCTTCATTGGGAAGACTTATTTGACACTAAGCCTACAATTATTTGTGATGCCAAATGCAAAATGTGTCTTCTCTTTATATTGTTGCTTTGGGGAGTACTGCCTTCACTCCTATGATTTTTGATTAGTATGTTATTTTTATAGGTTATTCGTTGTCTTTGCATTCTGAAGTTGCACACAAACACGTTTAGGTCTAGATATGGTTTTATCTGATCTTCTTCAGATTAGCTTGTGTTCATATGTGAGACAATGTTTTTCATTAGTTGATGTGAGAATTATGTTTTTCATTAATTCTGGGAAGCCCTCCTACATCATCACTTCAATTACTATTGTCCTCCATTCTTTTCCTTCTGAAATTCCAGTTTATATATATCAGGTCTCATATAGAGAATTATAAGTTGTTTGAAATCTGCTTTTAAATTTTCTTCTATTTTATTTCAGTAGTTTTCAGGGAACAGGTGGTTTTTGTTTACACAGATAAGTTCTTTAGTAGTGATTTCTGAGATTTTGGTGCACACATCACCTGACCAGTGTACATTGAACCCAATGTGTAGCCTTTTATCTCTCACCCCCATCCCATCATTCCTGTTGTGTCCCCAATGTCCATTATATCATTCTTATGCCTCTGAGTCCTAATAACTTAGCTCTCACTTATAAGTGAGAACATACAACATTTGATTTTCCATTTCTGAGTTACTTCACTTAGAATAATGGTCTCCAGCTCCATCCAGGTTACTGCGAATGCCATTATTTCATTCCTTTTTATGACTGAGTAGTATTCCATCATATATATATGCCACATATTCTTTATCGACTTGTTGGTTGATGGGCATTTAAACTGGTTCCATATTTTTGCAGTTGTGAAGTGAGCTACTATAAAGATGCTTGTTTATGTGGCATATGTAAGTCTTTTACATATAACAACTTCTTTTCTTCTGGGTGGGTACCCAGGAGTCAATGACTGGATCAAATGGTAGTTCTACTTTTAGTATTTTAAGGAATCTCCGTACTGTTTTCCATAGTGCTTGTACTAGTTTATAGTCCCACCAACAGTGTAAAAGTGTTCTCTTTTCACCACATCCGTGCCAATACCTATTATTTTAAATTTTTTAAATTATGGCCATTCTTGCAGGAGTAAAGTGTTATGTCATTGTAGTTTTAATTTGCATTACCCTAATAATTAATGATATTGAGCTTTTTTTATGTTTGTCGGCCATTCGTATATCTTCTTTAGATAATTTTCTATTCATGTCTTTTGCCCACTTTTTGATGGGATTATTTGTTTTTTTTTTTTTTTTCGCTGATTTGTTGGGGTGTCTTGTAGATTCTGGATATTAGTCCTTTGTCGGATGCACAGTTTGTGAATATTTTCTCCCACTCTGTGGGTTATCTGTTTACTCTGCTGATTATTTATTTTGCTATACAGAAGCTTTTGAGTTTAATTAAGTTCCATCTATTTATTTTTGTTTTTGTTGTTTGCTGTTGGATTCTTGGTCATGAACCCTTTGCCTAACCCAATGTCTAGAAGAGTTTTTCCAGTGTTATCATTTAGAATGTTTGTGGTTTCAGGCCTTAGATTTTGATCCATCTTGAGTCTTTGATCCATCTTGAGTTGATTTTTGTATAAGGTGAGAGAGGAGGATTGAGTTTCATTCTTCTACATGTGCTTCGCCAATTATCACAGCACCATTTGTTGACTATGGTATCCTTTCCCTACTTTATGTTTTTGTTTGCTGTGTCAAAAATCAGTTGGCTGTAAGTGTTTGGGTTTATTTCTGGGTTCTTTATTATGTTCCATTGGTCCACTTGCCTATTTTTATACCATTACCATGCTATTTTGGTAACTATAACCAAAGTGATGTGATGCCTCCAGATGTGTTCTTTTTGCTTAGTCTTACTTTGGCTATGTGGGCTTTTGCCCTTTTTTGGTTCCATATGAATTTTAGGATTGTTTTTTCTAGTTCTGTGTAGAATGATGATGGTACTTTGATGAGAATTGCGTTGAATCTGTAGATTGCTTTTGGCAGTATGGTCATTTTCACAATATTGATTCTATCCATCCATGAGCATGGAATGTGTTACCATTTGTTTGTGTCATCTGTGATTTCTTTCAGCAGTGTTTTGTAGTTTTCTGTGTAGAGATCTTTCACTTCCCTGGTTAGGTATATTCCTAAGTATTTTAATTATGTATTTATTTTTGCAGTTATTATAAAAGGGATTGAGTTCTTGATTTGATTCTCAGCTTGGTAGCTGTTGGTGTATAGCAGTGCTACTGATTTGTGTACATTGATTTTGTATCCTGAAACTTTACTGAATTTATCTGTCAGTTCTAGGAGCTTTTTGAATGACTCTTTATGGACTTCTAGGTATACAATCATATCTTTGGCAAACAGCTACAATTTGACTTCCATTTTATTGATGTGGATGCCTTTGTTTCTTTCTCTTGTCTGATTGCTGTGGCTAGGACTTTCAGTACTATGTTGAATAGAAGTGGTGAAAGTGGGAATCCTTGTCTTGTTCCAGTTCTCAGGGAGAATGCTTTCAACTTTTCCCCATTCAGTATAATGTTGGCCATGGGTTTGTCTTAGATGGCTTTTATTACCTTGAGGTATGTCCTTTCTATGCTAATTTTGCCAAAGGTTTTAATCATAAAGGAAAACTGGAGATTTCAAATGTTTTCTCTGTGTTATTAAGATAATTATACAATTTCTGTTTTTAATTCTGTTTATGTGATGTATCACAATTATTGACTTGTGAATGTTAAGCCATCCCTGCATCCCTGGTGTGAAATCCACTTGATCGTGGTGTATTATCTTTTTGATATGCTATTGGATTTCGTTAGCTAATATTTGGTCGAGGATTTTTGCATCTATGTTCATCAAGGATATTAGTCTGTAGTTTTCTTTTCTTGTTATGTTCTTTACTGATTGTGGTATTATATTAGATTGACTTGCTTCATATAATGAATTAGATTGGATTCCCTTTCTCTGTCTTTTAGAATAGCTTCAGTAAGATTGGTACCAGTTCTTCTTTGAATATCTGATAGAATTCATTTGTGAATCAATCTGGTCCTGGTTTTTTTTGTTGTTGTTGACAATTTTTAAATTACAGTTCCAATCTCACTACTTGTTATAGGTCTGTTCATAGTTTCTATTTCTTCCTGATTTAATCTAGGAGGGTTGTATATTTCCAGGAATTTATCCATCTCCTCTAGATTTTCTAGTTTGTGCATGTTAAGGTGTTCACAGTAGCCTTGAATGATCTTTTGTATTTCTGTGGTATTGGTTGTAATAGCTCCCATTTTGTTTCTCATTGAGACTATTTGGATCTTCTCTCTTTTTTTCTTGGTTAATCTCACTAATGTTCGGTCACTTTTGATTATTTTTTCAAATAAACAGTTTTACGTTTCATTTGTCTTGTATTTTTTTGTTTCAATTTCATTTAGTTCTGCTCTGATCTTTATTATTTCTTTTCTGCTGGGTTTGTTTTTGGTTTATTCTTGTTTCTCTAATTCCATGGGATATGACCTTAGATTGTCTAATTATGCTCTTTCAGACTTTTTGATGTAGGCAATTAATGCTATGAACTTTCCTCTGAGCACTCCTTTTGCTGTATTTCAAAGGTTTTGATAATTTGTGTCACTGTTATCATTCAGTTCAAAGAATTTTTAAATTTCCATCTTGATTTCAGTGTTGACCCAAAGATCATTCGAGAGCAGATTATTTATGTATAATCTGCTGTTATGTTACCATAACCTGCTGTTATGTATTTGTTGTTTTGGGATTCCTTTTGGAGCTGAATTCCAATTTTGTTCTACTGTAGTCTGAGAGAGTACTTGATATAATTGTTTTTATTAAAAACAATTTTGTTTTTAATGGCTTGTTTTGTGGCTTATCATATGGTCAATCTTGGAGAATGTTCCATGTGCTTAAAAACAAAATGTATATCTTGCAGTTGTTGGATAGAATGTTCTGTAAATATCTGTTAAGTCCATTTGTTCTAGGGTATAGTTTAAATCCACTGTGTCTTCATTGACTTTCTGTTTTGATTACCTGTCTGTGCTATCAGTGAAGTCCCCCACTATAATTGGGTTGCCATCTATCTCATTTCTTAGGTCTAGCAGTAATTGTTTTATAAATTTGGGAGCTCCAGTGTTAGGTGCATATATATTTAGGATTGTGATATTTTCCATTTGAATTACTTTTTTTTAATCATTGTATAATTTCCTTCTTTGTCTTTTTTTTCTGTCGTTGCTTTAAAGTCTGTCTGTCTCATATAAGAATAGCTACTCCTGCTCACTTTTGGTTTCTATTTGTGTGGAATATCTTTTTCCACCCCTTTAACTTAAATTTATGTGAGTCCTAATGTGTTAGGTAAGTTTCTTGAAGACAGCAGATAATTGTTTGGTGGATTTTTAGCCATTCTGCCATTCTGTATCTTTTAAATGGAGCATTTAGGCCATTTACCTTCAGTGTTAGTATTGAGATGTGAAGTACTGTTCTATTATCATGCCAAATGCTGCCTAAATATCTTGGTTTTTGTGTGTATTGTTTTATAGACCCTGTGAGATTTATGTTTTAAGGAGGTTCTATTTTGATCTATTTTGATGTTTTGTTTCAGGATTTAGAGCTCCTTTTAGCATTTCTTGTAGTGCTGGCTTAGTAGTGGCAAATTTTCTCAGCATTTGTTTGTCTGAAAAAAGTTTTATCTCTCCTTCATTTATTAAGTTTAGTTTGCTAGATACAAAATTCTTGGCTGACAATTTTTTTGTTTCAGGAGGCTAAAGATAGGACCCCAATCCCTTCTGGCTCGTAAGGTTTCTGCTGAGAAATCTGCTGTTAATCCAAAGGTTTTCTTGTATAAGTTACCTGAATCTTTTGTCTCACAGCTCCTAAGATTGTTTCCTTCATCTTGATTTTAGATAACCTGATGACCATATGTCTAGGTGATGATCTATTAGCAATGAATTTCCCAGCCGTTCTTTGAGCTTCTTTTATTTGGATGTCTAAATCTCTAGCAAGGCCAGGGAAGTTTTCCTCAATTATTCCCTCAAATAAGTTTTACAAACTTTTAGATTTCTCTTCTTCCTCAGAGCACCATTTATTCTTAGTTTTAGCGATTTAACATAATCCCAGTTTTCTTGGATGGTTTGTTTACTTTTTAAAATTTATTTTATTTGTCTTTATCTTATTGAGTTGATTTGAAAGCCTTGTTTCTGAACTCTGAAGTTGTTTTTTCTACGTGTTCTGGTCTATTTTTTAAACTTTCCAGTGCAGTTTGCATTTCTCTAAGTGTGTCTTTCATTTCCAGAGGTTGTGAGTGATTTTTCTTTATATCTATCGCTTTTGAGAACTTTTCATCCATATCCTGTATTTTTTTAAATTTAAGTTGGCTTTCACCTTTTTATGATATCTCCTTGAGTAGCTACTTTTTAAATTGATTTACTTAAATTTAAATTTTGATGAGAATTTCTAATTCTAGAAGTTCTGTTTTTCCCCAATATTTCTGATTTATATCTATATATAGTCTTTCTTTCTCACATTTAAATTTCTTAGTCAAAATAATGCTAATAATTTTTATATTTTCTTATTTTAAAGTTTCTATTGAATAATTATATTAATTGAATTTCCTTTGAGTTTAATCCTGGTGGGGTGGGGTGAGGAAATGTATGTACATAAGTATGTGTACATGCAGGTACCCTGACTCTTCTCATGGTGGAATAGTTCTTCATGTATTTTGTAGTTTTGGGTTGTGAATTGTTGATTGGTTGGGCTTTGTCTATGGGAATCTTATGAAATGTATATTAAAATATATATGTCACCAGATGTATTTTAGCTTTGTTTCTATAGAGATTTCCAGGAGTATTACTAATATCACTACATTTTTTATGTTATTTTTTCGCAGCTGGGGGGGGGGTATGGATTTCTCAGTCTATGCAGGAAATATAAACAGGCATCCAACTAAGAGAGAGATAAAGAAGGCCTGGGAATGTGAATATCAAGGAAGACAACTTTTGTCCCAACAATATCCTAGAATAAGACCAACGAATATGTAGGAAGATATTTTATTCACCTTCTCCTTTTCTCAGAAATGTTCACTCTATATGGGTCTTAACTTCATGCAGAAATCTCATTTCTACTTCCATTTTCTTGAGCCTGATGTCTCATATGCTGTTTAAAACTTATCCTAACAATAAGTTTAACCACCCTAACAATAACTACAGAAGCTTCTCAGTTTCCTCATATTTGTCCCTTAGGGTTTTGGCAACATTAAAGCTAACATTTTGGTAACATTTTAAATAAGGTTGGCATAATATATGCCAAATATATATATGTATATTTATACTTATATTTATATATTTGTATATTATATTTATATTTAAATAAGGTTGGCATATATTATATGTGTATATATGTATAAGTGTGTATGTATGTATGTGTATATATATATATAATTGGAACAGTTTTCATATTATCTAGTCTGATATATGGCTTCACATCATTTATACAGAATGATGTTTATCTATCCCAGTAATTATAATAATAGAAATAATTTACCTGTATTCATGAGCTTTATCCTAACTATCTACTGGATATACTAGCTATCTCACTTTTCTTTTTCTTCTTTTTTTTTCTTGAAAATGCTGCATAGTTTTCTTGGCTTTGTCAACTTTATACAGTGCAACCACAAAAGAGACGGAGGCTACAACTCTGATTATCACCTAAAATTTAGTTGCAGTGTCCAAACAGAAGAATAATGCCAAAAAGCTGGTATTGTTGTTAGTGATAATTCTTACTTATTGTTTCTTGAGAATAAGAAAATGCTACTTTTAGGGGTTTTCAAAAAATAAATAAATAAAAACAATTTCTTAAGCACCTTGCTGGTCCTGAAATGTGCTTCAATTTGCTACAATTTTAATAGTTGAGAAGGGGATGGTAATCTAAGCTGGATTTCAAGGCGCAACCGTGAGTCTGGAATTGGTTATCAACAGAGATGAGGGCAAACCAGAGACGTATTACAAAGTAAGGTTACAAAATAGTCATGGAATTTGACAAGCAATTAACCCTCCATTTTATGTTGCTTATTGAGTCAATAACTATTCCAAAAGAGAAGGGAGCCTTGTAATAACAACTCCAAGTTAGCTTCCAGCTTTCAAATTTGCCTGAGAGCCTAAGGTAAAAAAGGAAAGACTAGACGAAGCATTTCATTGGGTTGTCAGTCTACTACATCAATCAAAATATTAAAGATTCATCATGTACAAAATATTGAGTACAGTTTGCAGGTAGGTTAGGAATTCATCTTCAGGTTCTCTTGGTTCACTCAATTGATCTAAGACCTAAGAAAGAAAGCTCTTATTGTCACCAATCAGAAATCTTTATGATATATTATCTAAGATTCATAATCTGTAGAAGCTCTTCCAAAGAAAGAGATCTCCTTTTTCCCAAACCGTGAACAAAGATACAAATACATAGTGTTCATATGCATAATAGCATACAAAAGCATATATTTTAGAATAAAATGGGAAATTTTCCTTCTTTTGTTTATAAAGAACAACTATTATATAGATTAATCAAACATGGTATATTAATCTCTTGTTCTCCGATAAGAGGATATTAAAGTATATTGGAGACTATTGTGATTTACAGCTCAAAACTGGAAAAAAAAAGTTTGATATATAAAGAAACCTAAAGCTTATATATTCTTGCATATTATTCTCCACATTAAAATTTATTTTCTGCTGTTTCTCATTCATGGCTACACTTTATGATCATTTTCAAGAACTTAACAAATAGTGAAAAACTGTGTACTGCTCCACTTCAGAATGTTAAGTCAGAACTTCTGAGAGTGGAGCCCAAGAATTGGAATGATTATAAAACTTCCATCAGATAATTTTACTATGTAACTAGATTAAGAACTAGGGAGAACTTGCTGTGGTTGTGAGCTGGACACCACAGCCCAGAAGCCTGAGCAGGAACAGTGAAAGGAGGGGGTTTATCATATCATCGCAAGCTGAGAGGAAGGCTGTTGGGGGATACATGCAGCTGGAGGAAGAATGCTTAGGGCATACGTGTAGCTTGTTTGTTCTTTACAAAGCATTTGGGAGATTTGCCCTGAGGTAATTAATGCTTCAAGTTGCAGTTACATTGGTTTTGAATTCCCTCAGGTTTACCTCTTAGAAGCAGCTGAAGGTGCAGTTTATACAGTAAGTTGATTCTACTTATATTTCAGCAACTTAAAAATTGATTACAAAGTAGACAATATTTATAACTAGGGTAAATAATTCTTATTATGTTTTAACTTATGTAAAATAACTATAAAACATTGTAGCTATAAAACATTTATTAAAATACACGAAAGTACATTAAGTACTAGTTTACCTACAATCAAGTATTGCCTGCTTTCTAACACCAGTAAAAACATTATCACCATAAACAATAAAAATGATTTATTTTTCATCTCTTTCCCTACAGATATTTTTAAAGGTTAATTAGCTATTTCCATTTTTATGGCATTTTGAGACTTTTAAATGCTTTCCATTTCTGAGGTTATTCCATTAATCTAAACCCAAATAGTGAACACTGTGATCTTGGTCTCTCTTTCTGTGTCTCTTTCTGTCTCTATGTCTCTCTTCTCATCAACTGAGTCAGCAATCCCCAAATTATAAACAATGTTGTCTGAGATATTTGTTAACATGCACATCCCTGAAGCTTGGTTCCAGGAATTTTGGTTGAGTATATAGAAGATGGGGTCCGGGGAATTTTTATTTTAACAGTACTCCAGTTAATTTCAATTCAGTTCTCCCTTGGGTGACAGTGAAAAATAGAAAACAGTGATAGAAAACAATGATATTCATTGTTTCAGGTAATAAGCCTTTTTATGTTCTGTATTGTGTAATATGGCTAAAAATACAAACATGGATGAGAAATGGACCCTGCCTTCAAATAGACTTGTTTGTTTAATATGATTGATGGTTACAAATGCTATAACAGAGCTACATATACATTTCTAAGGGAATGTAATGAGATCAGGAAAGGATTCTTCTAGGAAGTACCATTTGTGTACAGTCATGAAAAGTGAAGTAGATTTAAGGAGAGTCTTCTAGGTAAATAAAACAGTAAAAGCACAGGCTCAGGCACAAGACTGTCCAGAGTTTGTAGAGGAAATAGTGCATAGGTTTTATTGAACAACAAGTGTTACCAGTGTAAGGGCCCAATTTTCAGTAATTTTTATTGGTTCTTTTAGGACTCTGGAATAACTTAAAAGTTTAAATCTAATTTTTTCTCAGAGAATCATGGAAGCATCTACTGATGTAATTGGTGTCTCTAGCACCAAGGGAGCTAGAATCTATTTCTTTCCTACCTGCCAAAGAGACACTGTGAATAAGGTTAACAAATGAAAAAAAATTTCTAATACTACCTCAGCCTGGTTCCTCTCATGTGTTCCTTGAAAGACTCTACATCTTGAGACATTTAAATCAACCAACCTAGCACTCCTATTTCTCTCCTTTGTTCAAAAAGAAATTAAGACAGTGGGGCATATTTTTTTCTCCTATGTGTAGCCTTGTTCTTGGAAGTATATGAATTCCAAGCAAAACTACATCTAAACATTAGTGGATGAACAAAATGAGCTACTGAAAGGCATTTGGAAAAAATGGCACTCTAACACAAAGTAATAAAGAATACACTAGAGCAAGATGTTACTTTCCCGTTTCTGTAATTATGCTGACACCAACATATGCAGTTGTTGAGACTTTAAGGGTCATATTACCTTCTGGTAATTTATTAATGACCTTTTCTTAGGGATTAGAAAAACTAGCAGAATCCAAATATCTGGATATGCAATTCTAAAGATTTATGCCTCAATGAATTCCATGTGAGAAAACAATTTGAATTAAAAGAGCTTACTCTTAAATCTTCAAATTATACTACACAATAAGTCTGCTATGTTATTGCCAAATATATCAAATCTTACATTCTGTTTAATCTTTTGGAACCTATCACAAGTTGGTTTATCTGGGAAGCTGACTGAGAGAAAGATTGGCATGCAGGAGGTTTATTATGGAATGCTCTTGGGATCACCACATGTGAATAAGAAGGAAAAGAAACAGGATTGGGAAGAGCAGAAAGTTGGGCTGCTGTGTAATCTCAGCAAAAGGTTCACACAGGCCAACTGTAGCTGAGATAATCCTTCAGT
Source organism: Pan troglodytes (assembly GCF_028858775.2). NCBI lineage: Eukaryota > Metazoa > Chordata > Mammalia > Primates > Hominidae > Pan > Pan troglodytes. The sequence goes on from NC_072401.2 coordinate 173,935,107, forward strand.
GTCGTCACTTGCTAAAGCAAGGGAATTGGGCTTTTATGCCACAGGTGGACCAGTAGTTGGATGCAGGTGGCCTCCGCCTAGACTTTTGACCTGGGCAAAGCACTTCTCTTCAGCAAAGGCAATTCCCAACTAGGGCTGAGAGCTGAGTGCTCTCTGTAGCTAATACCTTTCGCAGTTGGGGAAACAAATCTGAACTCTCGTGTCCCACCAAAACTCACACGTGGAAGCCCTAACACCCAGTGTGAAAGTCTCTGGAGGAGAGGCCCTTGGGAAGTAATTAGGTTTAGATGAAATCTTGAGGGTGGGGCCTCATAATGGAATTAGAACCTTTAGAAGAGAACGAAGAAACAGGAGCTCATGCTCTCTCTCTTCCATGTGAGAACACAGCAAAAAGGCGACTTCTACAACCCAGGAAAAGGGCACTCACCAAGAAACCAAATTGGCTAGCAGTTCAATCTTAATCTTCACAGTCTTTAGAACTGTGAGAAATAAATTCCTGTTTATAAAGCCAACCAGTCTATGGTATTTTGTTATAGCAGCCCAAGTTGACTAAGAGGAAGCCCTTTAGTCAGAAAGGGAGATCAGCGTGGCCCATCACATCTCTGCGGTAGCCACATATTTTCTCCTCCAAGCAACAACTGGTGGGTGCTCCGCCATGGCCAGATTTGTTACTAAATCTGGAGCCTGACCAGTAAAAATAAATTGCCTGCTCACCTACACCAAGCCACTGCTTTGGATTATACATTACAACAGAGCAAGTCTAGGCAGAGAGATATCTTGAGATTCATGTCCACTCCACTATCCTTCCTTGAATCCTGTGGAATATGGAGAGAATAAAAAAAAATCTCCTACACAATAAGGCACAGAGGTTAGGTAAAAATCAAGATGTGGCATCCTTAAAGGGTAAGGAATAAGGAGTGAGGGGACCCACAGCACAGAATGAGCTTGCCAGAACAAGCACTGCACTTCTGCACTTTGCTGACGCTGAAAGAATAGATGGCAAGTTATTCTAGCAGTGACCACAGCAAATAGGGTCCCAGACCCTACCCCTTCCCTCCAATGTCAGGAAGATATGGAAGCAGTTGAGAGCCTAGATCATACTGGGAAAGAGACACAGGAGAGAAGCCTTGAAATTAACAGAGTTTATCCAGAAGATACAGCTTTAAACTGGAAGTTACCTTGATTTAGAAAGACTCTTTTCTGTTATAGAGGAAGTCAATCTTTGGAATACGTAAGTTTGTTTAAACAGAAATAACAAATATTACATTTTTACAAATCTGAGTCTTGTTTTTATGCATTCTCTCTCTCTCTCTCTTTATTTTTTTTATTTTTTTTTATTTTCTGAGACAGAGTCTCACTTTGTCGCCCAGGCTGGAGTGAGGTGGCACAATTTCGGCTCACTGCAACCTCTGCCTCCTGGGTTCAAGAGATTCTCCTGCCTCAGCCTCCTGAGTAGCTGAGATTATGGGTGCCTGCCACCATGGCCAGCTAATTTTTTGTATTATTTTTAGTAGAGACGGTTTCGCCATGTTGGCCAGAGCTCAAGTAATCCGCCCACCTCGGCCTCCCAAAGTGCTGGGATTACAGGTATGAGCCACCACGCCTGGCCTACATGTTTCTCTTATATCAGATTTTAAATACTTATAAAAGTGAACAAAAAGAATAAATTGCCACATTATCTCACCATTATTTTTCTATCCATATTAGCTTCTGCTGATTTCCACTTCTTTTACTTCTCTGTCCACTGTGTGTGTGTGTGTATGTATGTGTGTGTATATGTGTGTGTGTTACAGGTTCTAATGCATCCATATTCTTTAAGCACTCCCATTTTATTTCTACCAATTGTATGTTTTTTTCATTCAGTAATATATTCAAAATGTGTAAGTCCAATTCTTTTCTTAGAAAATTTAATTGAACATTCTGGAAACTAAGATTCAAGAAGTGATACAGTCCTCTTTTAGCCTAGTCTTATATTCATAAAGCAGATTGGTTTTTCAACATAGGCTAGTGTGTATGTATTCTGGGGACCTAAGCCAGGTGCATCTCATCTATCTTGGCTTGTTCAATACACATGATGGCTACAGACTGTACCATACAGTGCATGCAGGCATGCACACAGCCCTCATTTATCACCTACGGCTTCTCTGCCCTGACAGAACCTGGGACAAGCACTTTCCTAGACTCAGAGCTGTGGGAATAGGACAAGGATCAATTACTCATATGGTGCTTGGAATCCTGCCAAAGACAGTTAAACTAGCTATGCCACTATGAGGCTTATACTTTCTTGATAGGTAGGTAGATGATAGATAGATAGATAGATAGATAGATAGATAGATAGATAGATAGATGATAGATAGTAGATTGATAATCTCTAGATATAGAGCTATCTATAGATATATAAAGGTATTGTTATTTTAAAAGTAAAAACTCAAAACATTAGAATTAAAACAGGATAATCAGATTATTTATTTCCTCCAAGATAATCAAACAAAACAAAACATGTAACTAGTATATTCAAAGAATTGTTTGCCATTTATTCAGATTTTATTGAAATAAAATATATTCTTTTAAAATATTTCTCTACACTGCTAATATAGATGTCCCATAGATAAAGACCCAGACAGTCTGAAGTAGTTTTTAAAGGATTTCTCATGTTTCAGGGAAGATTTGACTAGGAGACAAATGAAGTGCTTTTCAATTCTAACTCTATAATCCCATGAAATGCAGACATCAAATATGAGAAATTGTCATAATGGAATTTCAGTTGTTAAAACATCTTTACATGTTATAAAAATGCTATTTTGACATATATACGTTGCCTCACCAGAAATTATTCTGATGCTTAAGGGATTAGAAATATAAAATGTCATTGTGATTAAATGTATTAACTGCTATAGAAGAATATATGTAAATTCAAGAAATGTCCATTCTTTATGTATGTATATATGTTTACATATAGACACACACATAGAGATGCATTTCATACATACACACATACATATGGATATGTACACACATATATACAAACATGCATACATATACATACATATATATATAGTTTGATCTTTGCCTACGTGCATACTTATATATACAAATACACATGTGATGTGCATGTGTGTGTATAAACTTCTGAGTACATATATATGCACAGATATGTGCACACCTATGCATATATGTGCATTTATAGGTTTATATATACACACCTATATATAGGTCTATATGTGTATATTTATTCATTTATGTAATGCATATATTGAAGTATGTATGCATTAAATATACATTATGCATACACATGAAATACATATGTGTAATTATATAAATATGCATATATACATATATGCACATGCATAAACATATATAGCCATACACACATACAGAGATAACAAACAGATATGCATGATGAAAGAAACTAAGCATCCTCTAAAGGGAAAATGTAATAAAGAAAGTGCATTAATTATTTATGATCCGTTTCATAATTTAATACTTGTAAATTTTGTGTTTGCTTTTTTGAAATATTATATTAGAGAAGATAGGGCCATCATAAATATATATATATATATATATATTTTTTTTTTTTATGAGATGGAGTCTCACTCTATTGCCCATGCTGGAGTGCAGTGGCATGACCTTGGCTCACTGCAACCTCCGCCTCCCAGGTTCAAGTGATTCTCCTGCTTCAGCCTCCCGAGTAGTTGGGACTACAGGTATGCGCCACCACACCCAGATAATTTTTTTGTATTTTTGGTAGAGACGAGGTTTTGCCATGTTGGCCATGCTGCTTTCAAACTCCTGACCTCAGGTGGTCCGCTCACCTCAGCCTCCCAAATTGCTGGGATTACAGGTGTGAGCCACTGCACCCGGCCCCATGGCCATCATAGTTTAATGAGGATAATATATATTAGTACAGTCATGCTTTGCTTAACTGTGGAGCTATGTTCTGAAAAATGTGTCATTAGGCTATTTTGTTGTTGTGAGAACATCATAGAGTGTATTCACAAGTCTAGATGGTATAGCGCACTACACACCTAGGCCATACAATATACCTATTGCTCCTAGGTTACAAACCTATACAGAAAGTTACTGTACTGAATACTGTAGGCAACTATAACATGATGATGTTTGTGGATATAAACATGTCTAAACACAGAAAAGCTACAGTAAAAGACAATACTATAATCTGATGGGACCACTGTTGTCTGTGCAGTAGGTAGTCCAAAATGGTTTGTGGTGTATGACTGCATTTCTTTCAGTATGCTTCCTTTCTTGATACTGTCTCATTTGTAAATAAATGTGTAGAAAATTATACCTATAAACTTTATGTTCTAGAAGAAAATTTCTTCCAAAAGATATATTTCGAATGGAAAAATGTGCTTCACAAATTAGAGAAAAAACATATATGTAAGAAATATCATAAGAGTATGTGAAAATAATACTATTTTTATGTTCCTCCTGAGGTAAATTTGCATATATTCTTCTATAATGTAAGAAAGAAGGGAGGAGGTGAGAGAAAAGGAAGGAAAAGAGAAGGGAAGAAGAGAGATTTGTCAATACAAATAAGTTGGAGAAGAAGTATTTGCTGCATATTCTTATTAAGAACTAAAACACTTTTTAGGAACACAGAATATCTAAGGACTTTTTTGCTTTTATTCTTTATTTTAAAAATGTAATAACATAGATCCCTCTAAGAAACTGTTTAAACTAATATTCCTTATCCTCAAACACATATAATTATCTAAGGCAATAGCCTATGGATAGGAAAGGAAAATACATATTATAAATCCCATTTGCACCTTAGAATAAACAGGCAAAGTCCATGCATTTCAACAAATATTTTTTAAAAATATAATATATGTTTGAAGCTGTACTAAGTAGCTATGCAAACCACAGATACAATAGTGTGTGCATCGTGCATTTTCAGTGGGGGCCATACCACCCCCAAGTAGGCAAAAACCGGTTGGCAAAGTGGGTCAAAGCTCTGACTCATTTTTTTGTGTAAATATGTATGCAATGCCATGACTAGATATACAGAACTTCTGTAGCACTAAGATTTCATCGGTGGAGGGGCAGTCGGAAAAAGAAAATTTTGAAGTCTCTTCTAGGGCATGACAATGGAAATAATAATTAATGCTGAGAAACACTGGTGCACATAATACAATGGAAACAGGAAAGAGAAGCAGGGTAGGAAAGTCAGACAGACTTCCTCAAGGAACTGAATGAGAGTTCTTTCAACAGATAGGTAGAGTTAACTAGAAGGACTTGCAGCAGGGAGGATAAAGTGAATCAATTATAAAGAAAGAACAGCAATGCAGTCATTGGAGATATGAAACGAGAGTGACCTGTGCAGAGAGCTGTAAGGCAAACTAGTAGGACCGAAGGGTGGATTAGCAGGACAACAAGATGTTGAAGATGTGTATGGTTTAAGCAGCTTGAGCTTCTCCCGTGGGCAAAGAAAAGAAGGCACTGGTGACCTTTCAGCTGATGGCGCCCAATTTGCATTGTAAGCAGACTTGCTACAGAAGCAAGAGAAGCAGTCAGGAGACTGTACACATGGTGATAACATGCAGGTCTACTTCTTTTATCCGTAATTCCAAAATCCAAAATGGTCTGAAAACCAAAAAATTTTTGTAACTGACCTGAACCTATATGAACCTATTTATACTTTTGATTTTTCTCATTATGTAGAAAATCGTTTCATTATAAACATATTAATGTATCCTATTATGGATTTGATTATGCCCTGGAACAATCTGACAGTGTTACTTAATTCACAGTATCATGCACTAAAATTTCTAAAATGTAAAAAAAGAGACAAAGAGACAAAACTTAACTGTGAAACTTTAAGTGCTTGCAATATTGGATAAGACCTTGTAAACCTAGAACAGCCTGTCTTGAGAGTTTATGCCTAGACTATTTAAATGATTTACACATTTTATATTTCATACTTTACAACAAGTTTCTAAGGTAGTTATAGTTACCTCTATCTGGTATCTTTAAAAAAATTAAAACTTGAAGAATTTAAGTAAATTGCCCACAGCAAACATATAGAATCAGACAATCCGTAGAGCATTGGTTCGACTTCAAAGTTCATGTTCATTATCTGAGTATACGTTAGGACAAAGATAATTAATGGGTGGTTGTTCATATCTTTCTCTTTACTCATCCCAGAGCATCAGAGTGTTTGATCTATCTCCTCCAAGCCCTCATGGAGAATAAAATGATTGAAAGAGGCTCAAATATAAATATGTGGCCGAGATGGCCTTGCTTGGAAGATTAAAGGAAAGAATACAGGAGTAGCTACAGATTCATGGACTTTTGTTTACTGTCATTTGCAACAGATTGTTTCTTAAGAATTTTCAGAATTCATAGCCATTATTCTTTACTCAAGAATAAAAGTGAATTACTTTTTCTAGGCAGAAACCTTCTTAATGCCTTACATTTTCATGTCAGATCAAAGGTTTCAAAATGAGGCCTAACAGTCTTTTCAATCCTGGTGCCATTTTTCAGTAAAAGAAGCTAGAATTAACAACGTTGAATCTTTTACATTTGTGTAAAAACCATAGTAAAATTGAGATTACCTGGGTGTCCTGTGGTATTTTTCCACAAGCTAATTAAAGTATTGATTGAATTATTTCTTCCTGGAAGGTGTGCGAAAGATCTGGTCATGACATTTTCCCAGAACAGATCTATTAAACTAAGGAATATTGTTAGACTGGCAGGCTATATTTTCTGCATTCCTTTTTTCTCTGCCTTTTGAGAGTTACAAATAAGTCCTGACCTATAAACCTAAGGACAAAAGAAATGTTGATGTTCTGACAATTAGAAACATCAAATGATGTTTGACAAGTATATCAAATGAAATCAGGTAACAGATTAATAGATCATTTCTTCGTTATTTACTGAAATCTTAGATCTGTGGTATCATGTAGGTAAATAATTTATTCTTACCACGTAAAATCACATTGCAGAGTATTTGTTAAGAATATGTCTTTGTAACTGGACTACCCAGCTTGAATTCTGGTTCATTCACTTATTAACTGGGTGAACTTGAGAAAGTCACTTAACACCTGTACTTCAGTTTCTAAGAATGAAAAATAGAAATAATGATAGTACCTACCTTAGGGGTTTTTATGGAATCCAATCAATTAATACATGTAAAGCATTAAAGCTGCCATCTAATAAGTGCTCAAAGTTAGCTTTTAACAATTATGATTACTTATTAAAAGGCTTTCTATATTAGTAGACAACAGAGAAGAATAAAAAGAAGAGACCATAGTTAAGATCATTAGCTGGGTGCAGTGGCTCACGCCTGTAATCCCAGCACTTTGGGAGGCTGAGGCATGAGATCACTTGAGGTCAAAAGTTGGACACCAGCCTGGCCAACATGGTGAAACCCCGTCTCTATTATAAATACAAAAATTAGCCAGGTGTGGTGGTGCACACCTGTAATTCCAGCTACTCGTGTGGCTGAGGCAGGAGAATCTCTTGAACCCAGGAGGCAGAGGTTGCAGTGAGCCAAGTTCGTGCCACTGCACTCCAGCCAGGGCAACACAGTGAGACTCTGTCCCCCACCAAAAAATAGATCATAGTTCTGCTTCACATGGTTTCCACTTTGGTAGAGATGTTAATTGCTTAATGCAATAGTTATAATATTTTTAAACTTCTTTATCTTCTTTCACATCACACTATGGAGCCTAAAAAAGTAAGACAATAATTTCCAAGATTGTCTTGCAGCTAGGCATGGCCATGGGAAGTTATGGCCATTGAACTGAAAAGTCAAGGCTGGTGGGTCTTCGCAGAAAAGATTTTTATCTCTGAAGAAGAAACAGGTACTTGTTTTATATCTTCCTTACATGAATGTGGACATGTTTCCTGGAGCCATGGCAGTCATTCTGTTACCATGAGGTGACCAGCATAAAGACAAGACGACAATAGATCAATAAGACACTGAATAATCCCAGCATGACTGAGGTCTTGGTAGCATTGTAAGGACCTGAATCAATGCCAAGGATTATCTAACTATTGCTTTTTTAGTATTTGAAGAAAGTGAACTATTTTAAAATTCATTCTACTGCCCAGCACTTAACATTCATCAATGATATGATGCCATGTTTCTAACCCTGTAATCTTAAAAATTGCTCTACCTACATGAACTGAAGTTTTCTTGTAGTGGAGGGGTGTAATGCCACCAGCACCACAATTTGGTGATAAAGAGGAAACGAAAAGTTACCACTGTAATTGTTGCTGCAATGATCACTTTAACTTTTTTTTTTCAATCACACAACCAACTAGGTTGTGTTTGTATTTGCCTGTGTTACACTATATGCTGATTTTAAAACAAAATTAATTGTGGGTTTTTTTTTAGAGACACTATAAAGTCCTTTTATTCAGGTAGTAAGATATTACCATACAGTATATTTCAAGTGGTCCCAATCACCTAGTTGATTAATTTAGATAGTAAAATGTATTTAAAATATAGATTAAGTTTATTTTTAAAAGCATGCCATTTTATTAATTTAATGGACTATTTTATTAATTTAATGGACTATTTATATCCTCATCTTAATTGAGTTCAGCTGGGTTTAATAGTTTTGACCATTACATCTTGAAATGCTCCTTTTCCTTATATTCACATACTTGGATTTTTTCTTTCTTCTGTTCACTCTGAATCTCTGTTTTTGACACCTCTTTGTCTATCTCTTAAATGTTGATACTACTTAGTCATCTTTCCTTTAAACTTTATTTTCTTTACCTGATGGCTGTTGCTCACCATTCTTCCTCAGGGCATTTACACAAACTAAAAAGAGCAATATTTATACTCAGTGAGGAGTGGAAGAAAAACGTGGATTCATAGTTCCTAAGGCTTGAAAATAAAAAATGCAAAAAAAAAAAAAAATACTTTGCAACAGTGGGAGTTTCTATGACATCCTGCCTGCAGGATCCCATTTAATGGGTTGACGCTGTTGTTACCTGTGCCCAGGAGCTGTCTTAACACTGGGTCTGTTGTTATGGAAGCAGGTTCAATCTTAGCAACAGTTGGCAGCCCCCAAAAGTGTTTTACTTAATTTTTTCCTGAATATTAGGGAAAAAGTAATAGCCAATAAATGAAAAACAAATAAACCGTGGAATAATCTAGAGTCAATAGGTAAGCACCCTTTGTTTCACATAATTCAACCTTGGAGGGGAAATGGAAAGTCAAAAATTGATAACTATTTTTGTTCCATAATAACATTATGAACAATTAATTCAGCCAAGTCTCTTTGCATAATTTTCCACCCTGACATATGTTAATGTTTGCTCTGTATGGCTGCACCTGCCTAGAGCAAAGTCAGTGTGATATTTGGTTTGTTTCTTTGGTAATTTCTTACTTTCTGAAAGTGAAAAAATGGAATTCTACCCTTGAATGTAGTGGTTTTGTTAAACCCTACTTATACATGCTGCTTTTATCAGCCTTCATTAATTTTTAACATGTTTCATTCTAGAAATGCAAATCCAGAATATGTTAAGCTTTTCTAATTGTAAATGGGATATATGTACATAATTAAAACACAAAGAAGAGTAGTAGATTTATAACACATTAAAACATATAACTCAATACGACTTTCTCCCTTTCTCAGTTTGCCAGAGGTAACACTCTTACCTCTTTATTGCTGCTGCAATTTCTCTCTATATTTTAAAAATAATTAGTGAGTACTTCTATCTCATTCATTGATTTATATTATCATCTATTAACTTCCTATTATTGCAGATGAGAATTTTATCTCTTATGTCCTTTCTTCCCATTTCTCCACATTTCTACTTTATTTTTAATCACACTTTCCCATTATTGTACTTATTTAAGTTTTTTAAGTTGAGCCAAAAGGTTTAATAAGATATTTCTTTGTTTATGAACCTTTGTGTTGGACCTGGGCTTAAAAAGCACGCCTTTTGTTTTTCATTTGTGTAGTTTTCTTTGCATCTCTGGCTAAGTCTTCACATATTCATTCCAATAACTATAAATTGCCCATAAAAACAGCTTTAAAATATCTATCCTGTCTGATAATCTATTTGTTCCTGCCATTTTCCTTACTGGGTCCTCCCATTCCAATTTGATCTGATTATCCTGTAAACCTACTGTTTCATCCTGGGTCCCCTCCTGGTCATCATCCTGGGCTTCCCTTTCCCTGTATCATCTGTAGATCAGTTGTTTCTGGATCCTGTGTTATCCTTTTGGATTTACTCCTAAATTTCTGTTAGAGAAATTTTCCAGTAACTTCCTGAGAAGGAGCATAGAAAAAATACATTTTAAAGTTTTGCCTGAAAAAATGTGTACTTCAATATTCATATTGATCGATAACTATTCTAGATATAGAATTCCATGTTTCAAAAAAATTAAAAACTTCAAATAGCCAGAACAATTTTGAAACTGAAAAAGAATTGAAGGTTTTATCTTTCCTAATTTCAAAACTTATGACAAATCTGCTGTAATCAAACAGTGTGGTATTGGCATAAAAACAGACACAGGCCAATAGACTGCAATAAAGAGTCCAGAAATAAACTATCACATATATGGCCAAATGATTTTCAACAAGGGTGCCAAGAGTATTCAGTGGGGGAAAGGACAGTCTTTTTAACAAATGGTTTTGGGAAAATTGGATATCCACTGCAAAAGAATGAGGTTGGACCCATACTTTGCACCATATATAAAAATTAACTCAAAATATATCAAAGACTTAAATGTAAGACCTAAAGCTATAAAACTCTTAGAAAACAACATAGGAGAAAAGTTTCATGACACTGGATTTTGCAACAATTTCTTGAATATGACACCAAAATCACAGGCAACAAAAGAAAAAAATAGGTAAATTGGACTACATCAAAATTATAAACTTCTGTGGATCAAAGGACACCATCAAAGTGAAAAGGTAACCTATTGAAATGGGAGAAAATATTTCTCAATCAAATATCTGATAAGGCATTATTACCTAGAACATATAAAGATTTCCTACAACTCAACAACAAAATAACCTAGTTAAAAATGAATAAATGACTTCAATAGACATTTTTTCCAAAGCAGATATACAAAATATCAATAAGCATACAAAAATATGTTCTACATCACTAATCATCAGGGAAATACAAACCAAAACCACAATAAAATATCATCTCACACGCCTTAGGATGTTTACTATTAAAAAGTAAAACAGAAAATAACAGGTGTTGGTGAAGATGAAGATATATTGGATTTTTGAGCACTGCCCTGTTGCTGGGAATGTAAAATGGTGCAATCGCTAGGCAAAACAGTATGGCAGTACCTAAAATAAATTAAAAATAGAATGCAATTGCTATATAACCTAACAATTCCACTTCTGAATATAAACAAGAGAATTGAAAGCAGGGTCTTGAAAAGATATTTGTATATCCATGTTCATGGTAGCATTATTCACAATAGCCAAGAGTTGTGGAAGCAATAAAAATATCCATTAAAGGATAAATGTATTAAAAAATTGTAGAATATCCACACAATAGAATACTATTCAGCCTTATGAGGAACCCACGTCCTGTCACATGCTACATTATGGATATAATTTGAGTATATTTTCCTAAATGAAACAAGCCGGTCACAAAGACAAATAATGTATGAACCTGCTCCACCTATATTACATATCTGGAGTAGTTAAATTCACAAAAACAGAAAGCATAATAGTAATTGTCAGGTACTAGGGGAGAAAGAAATGCAGAGTTGTTATTTAACAGGTACAGAGTTTTTGTTTTGCAAGAAGAAAAAGCTCTTGAGCTCTGTTGTGCAACAACTCGAACATATTTAACACTAATTAGCTATATCCTTAAAAATGGTTAAGATGGTAAATTTTACAGTATATGTATTTTACCACAAGTAATTTTTTTAATGACAACAAAATTCTGAAGACAATACTTAGGGAGTTGAGACAGAAACCAATGGAAGAACTTTCCCCAGCCCCAGGAGGGAACATTCACAAGGTGGGCCTTATGTTATTTCCAAATCACTGTAGACATAGGACTCTTTAGGATCTCCTTTTCTTTTATTTTTCAAATGTACATGTACATTGAATCTTGCCTTTTTTATTATACAGTTGGTATAGATAAATTTTTTAAAAATTGTATTATTTCTTTAATCCTTGAGCAGTCACATCCAGACCTTTGAACCATCCAGAGTTCAAGACTGTAAATAATTATTTAATTATATATACTTTTAAAAGTTACCATTCAACACAGTTTCCTAGATTTTAAATGTAAGTTTTTGCATCATTAGATCAAAATGTTTTATAATCAATATCTGTCGATTAAAGTAACAATTAATATAAGGACTTTATTGCAAGAGTTCTACATGGATACAAGTACACATATACACCCACCAGAAACTGAAAACAAAACTATGTAATAATATTCAAATAAATTCCATGTAAATTATATTTCTGTATTAGTTTTCTATTGCTACTGTAACAACTTATCACAAACTTAGTGCCTTAAAGCAATGCAAATTCTGGCCCATGCGGTGGCTTACGCCTGTAATCCCAGCACTTTGGGAGGCCAAGATGGGTGGATCACGAGGTCAGGAGATCAAGACCATCCTGGCTAACGTGGTGAAACCCCGTCTCTACTAAAAAATACAAAAAAAAAATTAGCCGGGCCTGGTGGCGAGTGCCTGTAGTCCCTGCTACTTAGGAGGCTGCGGCAGGAGAATGGCGTGAACCTGGGAGGCGGAGCTTGCAGTGAACCGAGATAGCACCACTGCACACTCCAGTCTGGACCACAGAGTGAGACTCCGTCTCAAAAAAAAAAAAAAAAAAAAAAAAAAAGCAATGCAAATTCATTACCTTACAGTTCCGGAAGTGAGAAGTCCAAAATGGGTCAGCAGCGCTGCATTTCATCTGAAGGCTCTAGAGGAAAATGTATGTTGCTTTTCCCAGCTCCTAGAGACTGCCTCCATTCTTTGCCTTGTGGCTCTACGTTACTCCCACGTCTGCTTTAGTTGTCACATCCTCTGAGTTTCTTGACTTCCTATTTCTCTTATAAAATACCCTGTTGACCGGGCGTGATGGTTCATGCCTGTAATCCAAGCACTTTGGGAGGCCAAGGCAGTCGGATCACTTGAAGTCAGGAGTTCAAGACCAGCCTGGCAAACATGGTGAAACCCTGTCTCTACTAAAAAAAATACAAAAAAAAAAAAAAAAAAATTAGCCAGGCATTGTGGTGCACGCCTGTAATCCCAGCTACTTGGAGGCTGAGGCAGGAGAATCGTTTGAACCCAGGAGGAGGAGGTTGCAGTGAGCCAAGATCGCTCCACTGCACTCCAGCCTGGGCGTCAGAGTGAGACCTTGTCAAAACAAACAAACAAACAAACAAACCTGTGATTGTCTTGCTCTCACCTGAATAATTCAGAATAATCTCATCTCAGAATTCTTAATTTAATCACATCTGCGAATTTCTTTTTGCCATGTAAGGTAACATATTCACAGATTCCTGGCATTGGGGCATGGACATCTTTGGGGGCCATTATTAGATTGTTTCTAAACAACTAAATCTTGTATTGCTTTTTTTTAAATGTAGCATTATTGTGGCCTTAATTGACTGATAGAATACCTTTTTAACTTTAATTAAAATTGTCATAAAATTGGATTTTAAAATGACACAAAAAGTACTGGCTACAAAGAAAAATATTGATAAACTGAATTACAATATAATTAAAGCTTCTGTTCATCAAAATGTATTGAGTGAAAATACATCATACTAACTAAACACAACTGACATGGGGACTTATTCACAGTATATTTTAGGAACTCCTACAAATCAATATGAAAACAATAGATAATCCCAGAGAAAATAGTCTAGAGATTTAAGCAAGACTTTCCCTAAGGAGATATTCAGATATCCACATACGTATGAACATTGCTATGCTTCATCAGCCATCAGGGCAAAGCAAAGTAAAACCACAACAAGATACAACCATCCACCCACCCAAAGGACTAAAATAGACTGAAAATTTACATGCTACCCAGATTATCATAGCGTACTAGTGGCAAGAAATTGCTACAAGCACTTTGGAAAACAGTTTAACAATATGTTATAAATTGGGGGAAAGACAGTGTCTACTTGAGAAACAGAGTAGAGGCTGGTATAGGTAAACATCCTGAGATAAGGAGAGACTAGTATGAGAAGAATTTGAGTACAGACACCATGCTAAGCAGAACCTTTTAGGATGTGGTAAATAAAATGCAGTTTTCATTCTAAGTGCAATGGAAAGACACATTGTTATGTGTGGAGAATGAGTTGAAATGGGGCAAAAAAAAAAAAAAAAAGCAAAATGACTAGTTAGTAGGATTATGTTAGCAATCAGTAACTAAAAGGATTAGGGTGATGGCGATGGAACTGCAAAGAAGCAAGTGGATTCAAAATGTATTTTGGAGGCATAATCAAATGAATAAAAGGTTATGTGGAAGCCAGGGTTTGTAAGACAAACAAACAAAAACAAACAGGAGAAAGGAAAATGTTTCCTAATTTCTCTGGCTGAGCGATTGGGTGCATGATATGGTTTATTCATTTCTTAAGACAAGGAAGAAATTAAGTGAACTTCTAGGAGGTTTTGCCTTTCTACTTTGACAGATTGAATTTTGTTTCTCTTTGCTGTACATTTCTTACCCTGCCATGCATCATTGGGATCTGGTTTAATGAGGGGCATGTTAAGGAGAAAATAGCATGGACCATAAGTAGATAATCCAACATCTCTGCGATCAACACTTCTAAGAGTTCAGAATACAGATAGGAATTTCATTTCTTCACACTTCTCTGTAAACACATGAGTGAGACAGAAAGAATTTGTCTCCATTACTAATCACCTCATGAGGAAGTGTGTTATAGAAGAATAGTAAGGATGTTAAAAGAAATCAAACTGTATAATACAGGTAATAAAGATTTTGCTTTGGATTTTTAATTAATTTGTGCTTTAACTGAATTGTTCAGGAAAAAATTAGATGTACTAATAATAGGTTTAATGTAAAATGTACTAATTTCTTAGAAAATAAGTAATATGTCATATGAGAAAATAGCAGTTAATTATTACAGTGACTTTTATTTTACTTTGTTGAGACAATAATTGTCTTCATAGTCTATCTGGGAAATGTACACTGTTAATTATTATCTCATTTTCCTAAACAGAAGGATGCTAAATTAGTGATTTTAACAGAAGTAGAAACTAGCACAAAGCAATGTATTGTTTTATTTAATATCTCTTGAATTTTATTTGCTATGCTCAAAAGTATTTGGTCAGGATAATTTGGCAGATCAATTTAATGCTAATAATAATTAATATTAAAAAGAGGACAGACTGAATATAATGCCATATTTCTAATGGAAATGTATTAAAAATTCAGGCAAAATATTGAATGTAAATAATTTGGATTACAACTTCCAAGTTAATTATCACAAAAGAAATGTTAGCTTTTCACCTATTACACATTTTATTACAATATTTTAGACCATTCATCACCTTCAAGAGAATGTCTGCACTTCATTTTTATAATTTATAGTGACTAAAATGTAAGAAAATACTGATTTTCAGATCAGTGAATAATTTAAATAAATTAACGTATAAACTAAAATCTAATTTTAGTTCTTACCAGCCCCTTTTTCTTGACTCTTTCATGGTCTAAATCAATCTTTGGAAAATATGACTGAAGGTGGAATTTGAAATGCTAAATTTGCTATAAAAATGTCATTCACCTATCCTCCAGGATTCTTCATTAAAAAGAAGCAGTCTAGGCACTTTGCTTTATTTCTAACTATTATTGAGGTAAAAATAGAAAAAAAATAGGCTAAGAATTCGTATCAGTGCAATTAATCTTTTACAACTACCTTACCCTATTTTTGCAATAGTTAAGGCAGAAACTAGAGATTTTAATGATTTCTTACTTTTTTTTATATACATTTAAGGAGTACAAGCTCAATTTTGTCACATGGGCATATTGCATAGTGGTGAAGTCTTAGTTTTAGTGTATCCATCACCTGAATTATTTACCATTCACCCCCCACACACACCATGTGCACCCCACCACACCATGTGCACCCCCCTGCACCTACCTTCTGAGTCTCCAATGCTTATTACTTCACATTCTATGGCCAAATCCCATTTATCCACTGTGTTTTTGTTGCTTGTGCTCTTATGGTCTTAGTCATGAATCTTTGCCTGGACTATTGAGTCTTCATTAAATTTCTCTAGGGTTTCTTCTAGTATTTTTGTATTTTTAGGTCTTACACTTAAGTCTTTCATCCATTTTGTGTTGATTTTTGTGTATGGTGAGAGATTTGGGTCTGTTTTCAGTCTTTTGCATGTAGCTATCTAATTTTCACAGTACCACTTATTGAAAAGGATTTCCTTTCCCCAGTGTATGTCCTTGCTGACTCTGCCAAAGATCAGCTGGCTGTGGATATGTGGCTTTACTTCTGGGTTCTCTATTCTGTTCCATTGGTCTATATATCTGTTTTTATGCCAGTACCACACAATATGATGCCTCTAGCTTTGTGCTTTTGGCTTAGGATTACTTTGGTTATTTGGTCTCTTTCTGGTTCCATATGAATTTTGGGATTGCTTATTCTAATTCTTTGAAAAATGATATTGGTATTTTAATAGGGATTGCAGTAGATCTGAAATTGCTTTGCATAGTATGGTCATTGTAATAATATTAATTCTTCTGATCTATGAGCATGTGATATTTTTCTAATTGTGTCATCTGCATTTCTTTCATGAGTGTTTTGTAGTTCTCTTTGGATCTTTCACTTCCTTGGTTAGAGAACTATTACCTTGCATTTGTTGAAGGGATTTCTCACTGCAAAATTCTGTTCTACACACTAGTAAATTCTCACAAGTCTGTGAGGAAATTTATAGAAGCTTTTCATACTCTGAATTTATGGCTGATAAAATTTAAAAATATATACATAATTTGACTATTAGATCAGATTCTGATATGCAGGAGATGTATATCCTGGCCTAAAATAAATTATATTGATACCTAATCCCCATCCTGCCAGGTAGGAAAGTCAGTTATAGTTAATGCTTTCTCCTTTCAAAGCATAACCAGGAATCTAGCAAAAGTCTAATGTCTCATTGCAAAGTAATAAATTCTAGAAAGCCCCTTTGTTCTATTATCCATACTCCTGGTAATTGTGCTCTGGGTTCCAACTGACAGAGTCTTTTAAGTCTGTTAAGCCCATTGGCTCAGAAGACTTCCTGCTTTGCTAAATGACAGGACTATTGGTAAGATGAGGAGCCCCTGCCCACCTCAGGGAGTCTCCCTGAATCACCCAGCCTCCGCAGTTTCTACACCTTTGCCATTTCCCTGACACGTAATGGACAAGCCAAGCTCTTTCCTGTCTCTGTACAAATCTATTCCTTTTCCTTCCATCTGTGATTGTAGACACTCTCTCCTCTCTCCCTTATTCCCAAATGGAGTTTACTTTCTTGCCTGTCCTAAAGCTTTAGCAACAGGTACAAAGACATCCGGCAGACATTGCCTTTAACATTTGTCAAAGTCCCTGAGGCAAGACATTAAAAGAGACTGAGTACTTGGATGAAAAATACAAAAGACTGATACAAAATTAACATCTCAGAAATTATTTTGCTGAGAATAAAAACTACAGGAACTACATGTGATGCCATGAGTCGAAAGCATTGGAACCTTGGCTTCCTAAATCCAAATTCAATACTTTTTTACTATATCATTTGGTGGATTTTGTATCCTCAATTAGTGCCTGTTCTGAGATTATTGTACGTAGTATTATTCTAACTAGTTTTCATTTTCTTGCTAGTTTGTCTGATAAAATATCTGATATCTGGCTGTTCACCCCAGATTATCAAGATTGTCTACATAATAGTTCCTCTTGTCTTCTATTAATTTTTTTAAAATAAGCATCAGCCGGGTGCTACACAGGTAGTGTGATGAACGAGGTCTTTATCCATGTGTGATGATGCTGTGGGAAGAAACAGTGGCTGCTTGAAGAAAATAATCTAAACTGAGAACTGAAGAAATTTTAGGAGTCATGCAGATAAATAGGATGGGGAGGGAGGATGGAGAGATAGTGTTTAGGCAGAAGAAGGCATAAATTCAATGTCCAAGGCAGTGCATGGACCTTCCCAAGAATTAAAAGAAGTTCAATACAGCAAATCTTCAAAAGCCTTATAGATCAAGTTAAGGAATTCAGGTTATGGGCTAATGATTTTGGAGAAATGTCACTAAAGGTCTCAGGAATTATATAAAGAGTTTGATGAAACCAGAGCAGTATTTGATAAAGATAACGGAATGGAGCATACAGGACGGAGGAAGGCAGCGATGGTGGTTGGGGGAGGACGGTGCACAATGTTGGGTTCTGGAAGGCCACTGAAGAGACTCTGACAGTGGTTCAACTATGAAAATATTCGTAACTGGGACTAGGAAAATGGCGAGCCAAAGAGCCAAAGAAGGAAAATTTTAAAAATAAATTCCGGTGGTATGTTCAGGAAGGTTTTTTATGAAAATACATTACAGTGACTCATGCAGTATGCCCTTCTCGCTTAAATTCCTATGGTACAGAAGCAGACAACTCTAGATGCTCAATCTTTCACCCCTGCCCTCCCATGTAGCCATAGTGACCATGTGCCAGGGCTCTGCTCATGAGTTAAAACACCAGAATCATTGTTGAGGGTGTCTCTTCCCAAATCAAAAAGGCAGAGCCTTGCAGGGTGGAAATCCTTTTGCCATTTACTATCATCCATCCTAACCCAGACCATTCTTAAAAGATGATGATGCTTGGAAAACAATTTTTCTTTCAGTTATTTTAATTAAGAGCTTACTTTCTCCAAGTGCAGAATGGAAGAGGAATGTATCCATGTGTCTCTTTGGATAATAAGCTGACAATCCAACACTCTGCCTCAGCCCTCCCTGCTCCCTAGCCCATGCAACTAGGGCTACCAACCACAGCTAATAGGCCCCATGCTGTGTGCATGCCCACAGTGCATGGACTTCAAAACTTCTCATTTGATCCTTAATTAAAACCACTTTGCTGGGCAAAAAGCTGACTGATTGCCTTAGGAGATCTACAAAATAGACACTGTTTTATTTATCAGTACCTGAATTTATACATTACACACATTATAATTTGCAACAAATTATGTCATTTCTATGAGGATGTCTTATTACCTAGAAATAACTACTACATTAATATAGGAAAAAATGTACTTGCCAAGTCTTTCAGACCAGGGAGGGCTGAGGCAGAGTGCTGGATTCTGTCAGCTTATTATCCAAAAAGACAGATAGATAAATTCCTCTTTCATTCTGCACTTGAACACCTAGTTATTATCCTCCTTGTGCTTACATTGTTAAGCCTTTCTCCTGGAAGTGGCAGATAGTAACTGCTTTGAAATAATGCTTAAAGGATCTCTATGTGTCTGGATGGAGTTAAGGCACACTCTACATGTGGAACTTCCTTAGAGTGGGAATGAGCGCTGAGCTTGAAACATTTCTGGAAACTTCAGGAACCCTGGGGAATGAAAAACTATAAATAAATGAAATGAGAGCATTCCTGAAACCTGTAAGCAGGGTAGAACTCCCTGGTATAACCTTGAAAGTGAATATGGATTTTGCTTTCAGGCCATAGAAATGAGCTCACAACTGAATTAGAAAAACCAAGCAGATCCTGAATTATTCTGCTGTTTCCCAGTGTACCTGTAATAATGTGGCTTGATAGAATTGATTTTTTTTTTTTTTTTTGAGATGGGTTTTCGCTCTGTCTCCCAGGCTGGAGTGCAGTGGCTTGATCTCAGCTCACTGCAAGCTCTGTCTCCTGGGTTCAAGCCATTCTTCCGCCTCAGCCTCCTGAGTAGCTGGGACTACAGGTGCCAACCACCACGCCCAGCTAATTTTTTTGTATTTTTAGTAGAGATGGGGTTTCACTGTGTTAGCCAGGACGGTCTCGATCTCCTGACCTCGTGATCCGCCTGCCTCGGCCTCCCAAAGTGCTGGGATTATAGGCATGAGCCACGGCGCCTGGCCGAATTGATTTTTTTTGTAAGAAATAAATGACTTCCTGGCTAAAAGTGAATAAAGAATTAGTAAACTAATTGGTGTGTTTTCTGAAATAGAAGTGGTGAATTACCTAGATAAAAGATAAGAGATCCAATTTTAAAAAATGGAATAATTATTTAATTAGAACCTTCTTACTATGTAAACACCTTATCTTAATTCGTTTCCCTAGTTATAAAGCAGTTTCCATATGAACTAGAAGCATATATGTTTTTCATGTGTGTTTTCTAAAGACTGCTACAGCTCCTGGCACATAATAAGTATATAATAAATATTTGTTGAATAAATGAATTTTCACTTGATTTATTAATACTTTTGGTCAGCAAATTTTCTGAGATGATGTTTTTTTAACTGTAAATTGTAACTCGACTATTGGCTGAATTGGACATAGAGTTTGCCTAAAAATTTATGGTCATTCAAACATGAATTGACCATGTTAGAAAAATACAGGGATTACATTAGCAATAAGTAAAATGCCAATTTCAAATACTATTTGAATTTCCTTTTCTTTCCTCTATTCTGTTCACCACCTGAGAGGAATATAGCTTTGCATGTGACATTTAAAAATATAGGATAGCAGTGGCTACAGCTATCCTATAGTGACTTCATTATTGTCTTTCATAAATATTTGAATCATCTTATTTGTGGAAAAATATTGCTTTGTGTAACATGCTCTGAAAAAAAAATCCTTCTGTATGTGTTTCGTTTCATTGTTTTTGATGTGTTTTCTTCCAACCACTAGTTAAAATTAAAAAATCAAAATTAATTGTAAAGAAGTAAAGTTTGTTACTGGAGAAATATTAAGACATTTTCCCACTATGTTTTGCTGTGTTCTTTTGAATGCTCATTCTCTCATTATGCAGTTGTATTATGATCAACTCCTCATCATTGTTTAATTGTGTCCTAACTACAGTCCAAGTGACCTTCTATAATGAGCTTCTCTTTCAGGGATCAGCTCCTCCTCACATTTGAAAATGTCGTAGTGTTTTGACTATTATTTTCCTACTTCATGTTATCTGGTAATTATGGCATTTACCTTTCTACCTGGCATTATAAAATGGTATTTTTCTCATATTACATTTATTTTCTTAATGACAACAATTATTTTGGAAAGAACATATGTGAGAATTACAGAACTGAGATCTTTTCAAAACCTACTCTTTTGACATTCTCAAAACTAATTGTCGTTTAAAATGACCTGAGAAGCTAGAGCTCCTATGAGCTGGCACAATTCTGGCAAGGGTCACTCTCAAAATATCCACTGCAACAAAGCCCATCTATTTGATGCTGGCATGAGTTATTAACCAAAATAAAACTGAGACCATGAACTCAGGTTCCCTCAAGCTCTGCACAGCTAAAAGCTCAGTAAGTGAGTAGAATATGGTTCAGCAACCCTCCTAGAAGAGAATGACTCCTTTCACAGGTGCTTGTTGTACTTTTGGAAAGAGACTTAAGCTATTCTCTAGACTTCTTGGTTATTACTCATGTAGTTAGCAGAGCACCATCTGATTATTTATTACTTTAGGAGCTTGACTTCCTTATCTAAATCATACTGGAAAACATTGAGTTATTTTCCTAGGATTCAGTTATTTCATCAAAATTTTCTTTTTCCTATTTGGCCCTTGAGAGTGAATTATCCTTAATTATTTTATCTGCTTTATTTGGGAAAGAAAACCATTGCAACTGTAGGTATAGGGACTTTCTCTTTCATCTCTGGTGTGGGATTAGTCTGCTTTAATTGAAGAGAGTAATTTTAATGAGTTCCTCTGAGATTGAGGAATAGAGACAAATTTTAATTGAAACACCATGAATTGTAACTTTTATGAGGAAACTTTCAGTTTGTATTTGGTTCCTACTAGTAGTATTTTCTTTAGCTCAGTATGAGACCAAACCATATTTGCTCTATCTGCATAGATTTCAATAACAACAACAAAAAAAGAGTATCAACATTTTTGTGGCTACTTCTGTAAAGAACCCTTTGTACTTAAATCTAGTTTATGTCTGTTTTCTTAGCTTTACTTATATTTTTTATCTTAAGTAGCAAGCAGCAAGTATGAATTGAATCTCACCTAGCCCTTAGGTTTGCCCTTAATGATCTTATAGCTTAGCTCCTCAGTGAACCTCCATTTCTTCTAATACATTGGCTCTCCAAGTTATATAGTCTTTCCTTTGAAAATATTGATAATTGCAATGAAGTAATTACTATTTTAAAGTACTAGAGCTTCAGATAATATTTTTAAAGTTTAGCTTTTAAATGTGTATAAAATGTCGAATAGAGTGTAGCATTTGGTGGGATATAATATACAATATCATGTAACATGATATAAAATATTTATATCATATAATAATTTATATATGTATTCACTAATTTGGAAAGTGGATGCTACATAAAAAAAGCTTATGTTATTTTTGACAAATACTATTAATTAATTTTTAACACAAAGACCTTAAACCCAAATTAAGAAAACCCACATAAAAAATAAAGACCTAAAACACACATAAAAAACAAGCAAGAATAAGAAGAAAGAGAAGGAGAAAAAGAGAAAGAGAAGAATGAAAAGGAGAGCCACACTGCTTATGTATACATGATAAATCTGAAATTGCAACATCATCCATTTCCAATACCCCCACAAAAAAAGGAATAATAGAAGCTTATTATTCAAAACATTATTCAAAGCATTCAAAAAACAAAACTGTGACAGCGTGAAAACCATTCCAGGATTTTCAGTTGCTTCTAATATAATACATAAAGCTGACAGCCATTAATATCACATGTCCTTTGTTTTGAGAGACTACATTTTGGGGATTAAAATAAGTGGCAAGATAATATACATTACAAATAAAAGAATGGGAGACAAAAACCAAGTCTTTTGATACTTTATAAATTACACATGGATTCCTGCTCCATTTCACATCAATATTTTGTTTATAATACTTAAAGATTTTTAAAGGCTAATTCTTCACATTATAATTGTTAGTATGATACTAAAAAATCATATCTGAATGCACCAGATTATTATATACTAGTTAGCTCAGTTTCTCTCAATATGTAGATTTAGTTTTTCAAATTCTTAAATTCAATAGGAATTTTATGCCTAGAAATATGTTATCTATAAGATTGATGTAGTGTTTTTCCATGGAGTCTAAAGGCAAAGGCAATTGATGAGGGCTAAATAATTGGGTATGCATAAGTTTTCAGGCCATATCACGCTTATCCCGCCACCCCCCTCCCCCTGCCCCAGTATTAATTTTATGTACATTTCTCTTCTGGCAGCCCCATTCCAAAGCTGTAATATACAAGAGGCTAAAAAAAATTCTGCCAAAATTATATTTTAATAAAAGCAATGGCTATTTTAGGAGAGGAAGTTGAAGTAAAACAATTCAAGTCATGTATTTAAAAGATAATTATATTAAAAATAACCATAGTTAGGGATGATTTCTAAACCTGTCATTGCATATAAAGACAACTATTTTAGAACAAAATTTTAGAACAGTAGTTCACCAAATTATCTGTTCAAGTTCAACACTCACTCATACATTCATTGTATAAATTAAAACCCTGTTTAATATAATGGTGATCAGTTCTCTAACTTTCATAAACATGTATTGCGTATCAAGTGTAGAGTTTCTAATGGGCACAGTGTTCATCACAATCATTACACCTCTCAGGTACTTTCATGTAAACTATATTTTTAAAAATATGATTTTGAAGAGATCTGACAATGTTATTTTTCAGAGAAAGAACAACCAATATAATGAGAAATTATAGCATAAAAAAAAACTTCCTGACATCTGCAAACAAGTCTGTTCTTTAAGCAGAAAAAAAGAAAATTATTGAAGGCAAATTTAGTGGCAGTTCACTGACACTTTTAAAAAAGAATGACTTCCAAGGTTTCCAAGAGAATAGGATAATATTGCATGAATATGGTTTATTGATATTCATACTGATACAATCCATAATTTCTGTAAAATTGATCTTCAGTTGTAGTTATAGAAAGATTCAGACAAGGAGAATTCCATGAGTGGAGCATGAAACTGGGACTAAGCCTGATCAGATTACATACCAGGAAGTGTACTGACATCATGGTTGTTTATTTCCTTTCTAAGTCGTACAGCTGATAACCTATAGTTATTAGATACCGAAAGGAATGAAGAAAATTTTATAAAACATAGCTGATAGTAGAAAATGTTGGTATAAAGACAGAAAAGCTATTTGATTAATGTAAAATATAGATATTTCTAATACTGGTGAATTTGGATTTATTAATAGTTATCCTTTAAGAAATTACTCTAATTGAAGGCCTTTCTACATCCCAGGAGGATCTCTTCATTCAAAAATTTTACCAGAATAATAGTTTGCATATTTCAGTTGTCTGTACTCTCTGTATGCCACATTTGTTGGAACAATTGAAAGTTTGTGAGACATAGATCACTAGTAATTTTTCATTCCATTTCTATCGAAATGAGGGAGAAAGAATGTTTATACTTCAGTGGGCAGGTTGAAAGTCTTTTCTGGTTCCATAGAAGTGTAAATCCAATTATATTTAAAAGGAAAATTACATATCACTTATACTTCTTATTATAAAACTTTCATGAGTTGTCTTCTTTTATTTATTTGATATTCTAAGTCATCCTACTCTTCACTCCACCCCATCTCCAACCACATTGGCCTTGATGAAGAATATGTTTATGTTTTTATCCTTGGATGACAATAGCAAGTGACTTATTTTCTATCCTCTCATTTTTCCTCATGCCCCCACCCTTTTTTTGTGGTACTTAGTGAATAAGAATTCACCTTTCTTTTAGCATCATGTGCAATTACATAATAGATGGCATATGTTCTTATAAGGCATTTGTGGTCACTCATGATGAAATTAAGATGGCAATTGTTATAGAAACTTTTAAATCTGATTATATATGCATTAATGACTCAATACAATGAAAAACCTCAAGTTTGAGAGAAGGATATTATTATTATTAAGTTTATGTATATTTCTTTTCAAGCAAACACCAATAATTATGTCATTAAAGATCTAACTAGAACTAATGAGAATGAGCTAGTTAAACCACAGGAAACACTAGCACTGACCTCTGTTCTGCGTAGTCACTGTGGCTGAGCTGGTCGTATTGCCTATGTGGGGAAGAGGTCCAGATGGCTACTTATTCTCATTCTCACTTGCACAGGATATAAAATATTAGCAATACATCTGTATAAATTAAAAATATATTATAAATATATTACTATACAAAACATTTTGCATAAATTAAACTGAAATAGATTAAACACAAGAATGCACATAGTAATCAGAGCATAATACATTTCCTTAAACTTTTTTTTAATTGAAAATATTATTTATTTATTTATTTATTTATTTTTATTATACTTTAGGTTTTAGGGTACATGTGCAAACTTACCTTCAACATTTGTGATATCTAAAAGCCATGACCATTTCAGGGTCTCTGTTAATACTTACCTACGGTCATTTTTTTTCTTGAACTCATTTAGGATCACAGCCTCTATATTTTCCTTATTATATAGTAAAATGCAATTTCATTAGTCTTCTTACAATGCTACAAATAAGAGATTATAAAATTATTTATTTTATTAGTCTTTTACTTCTTTATTGAAAGAAATCAATCAAAAGGCGTATATCTCCAAATTTTGTCTTCTCTCTTGTAGTTTTCTAATCTTTTTTATTTTGATGCATTTAATCTATTTTGCCCCTTTGCCAATGGCTTCTTTATTTTCTTTATAGTTTTTCTTACTTTCTTTGATAGTTTTTAGCATCAACTTCTCATGCTTCAAATGACATGTAAAATACTTCACTCATTATTGTATTGCCCATTTTCTTAGATGTAGTTAAAAATGTTCAGTCCATGACATTCTGACAGTTTGCGATTTTTACTCAAAGGAAGATGCTAACAGACCAAGTGAGACACATTTGGCAGTAGTGTTCCATTTAGTTTGAGTTAATAAAACAAGGGTGGGGGCAGGGGTATCACTTTGTGAGGAATGCAATGCATGGGAACTAAATCAAGCACTTCTTGGGAATAAATGAGGATAGGAGGGGGAGAGAGAAAACAGAAATTCTGTAGTACATAAATTACAGATATTTTAACAGACAAAAAAAACACTTTATCATTAGTCCTTAATGACTGTAAAAACTTAGTAATTTTATCTGTGTAAGCAGAACCCATATTTGCTAATGGTGAATGAAACTAAATAAGATTCAACGTGATTAAAATGTTAACGTGTAATATTTAACAGGATTTCTCCTGCATTGTCTCAGACAAGAAATATTTTTCATGATAATTTGGTAACTACAAAATTAGGAAATAAAAGCTTTTCAGAAGCCCACATGGAAAGCTGAAAAAAGATAGAATACTAAAATTTCTATACAACATGTATATTTTAAACACAGCCAATTATTGATTTCATTCATAGCAAATTCTTAACATCCATGTGTACATATAGATTTATGTTATCTTTTTAAAACATATAGATTCAGCATGAATAAAAACATTTTAACTCTTATTCTAAATAAATATTTCATAGTGCTTTTGTTTAATATAAAAATGTGAGCTATCTCCAGGTACTAGGCATATTAGCAAACTATATCTAAAAATGAAGAGCTGGGCGCGGTGGCTCACGTCTGTAATGCCAGCACTTTGGGAGGCCGAGGTGGGTGGATCACCTGAGATCAGGAGTTCAAGACCAGCCTGGCCAACATGGCAAAACTCTTTCTACTAAAAATACAAAAAAATTAGCCAGGCATGGTAGCTGATGCCTGTAATCACAGCTACTGGGGAGGCTGAGGCAGGAGAATCACTTGAACCCAGGAGGTGGAGGTTGCAGTGAGCCAAGATCGCACCACTGCACTCGAGCCTGGGCAACAGAGTGAGACTCCATTTAAGAAAAAAAAAAAAAAAGAAGTGCCACAATCAGAAAATTGAGACTGAGTATTATTAACAATGACTAGTTATTATCCCTGCATGGTTGCACTGTTTTTTCTTCTTTTCTTTTTTTAGGTTTTTTTTTTTTTTTTTTTTTTTTTTTTTGGTAACTAGCTAGTTCTGGTTTACTCTATAACCAAATATGTGTAGTTTTAATTTTCTTCAGCTATGTTCTTATTCATTAATACTGCCTTGGATTTGTAGGTACTGTGCATTTTTCAAATACATTTTAAATTCAGCTCCTCAATCTCACTATACACAACACTCCCCCTCTACCCTCCCCCCCACACACACACAGGTCTACCCACCACCATTAACACTACCACTAATGGCAACAATAACAAAAATAAACAGAAATATATAGACCATCATTAGTAACAACCTTGCCAAATTAACTAGTAAGTTAATTTTTATACTTTAAAATTTTGTAGGAAGTTTTGTATACACTTGTTATCAAAAATAAGGTTTTATTTTTTCTTTACTATATACATATATATAGCTTTTATTTTTTCTTGCCTTATATCACTTGATAGTATCAATAGATAGTATCAATAGGGTCCAGTTGAATAGAAGTATTGATGCTTGACATTATTATGTTTCTAACCTCAGGGGGAAAGTGTTCACTAATTCATCAATGATATATGACATTTGCTGTATTTTCATTGTGGATACCCTTTGTCAGATTCATGAAAATTCCCTTCTATTCCTAGCTTTCTGAAAATTTTCATTAAGAATGTGTATTGGCTTTTACTCCAATGAATATTTTGCCTATATTGAGATAACATTAAGACCTATTCTGTTACTGTGGTGAACTATGTATTTATTGATATTGAATGTTAAGCCAACATTGTATTTTTGGAATAAATCTCTATTGGTCATGATATATTATATTTTAAAATATTGGTAGATTCAATTTGCTGATTTTTTTATTATACTTTAAGTTTTAGGGTACATGTGCACAACGTGCAGGTCAGTTACATATATATACATGTGCGATGTTGGTGTGCTGCACCCGTTAACTCATCATTTAACATTAGGTATATCTCCTAATGATATCCCTCCCCGCTTCCCCCACCCCACAACAGGCCCCAGTGTGTGATGTTCCCCTTCCTGTGTCCATGTGTTCTCATTGTTCAGTTCCCACCTATGAGTGAGAACATGTGGTGTTTGGTTTTTTGTCCTTGCGATAGTTTGCTGAGAATGATGGCTTCCAGCTTCATCCATGTCCCTACAAAGGACATGAACTCAACATTTTTTATGGCTGCATAGTATTCCATGGTGTATATGTGCCACATTTTCTTAATCCAGTCTATAATTGTTGGTTGGACATTTGTCTTGGTTCCAAGTCTTTGCTATTGTGAATAGTGCCGCAATAAACATACGAGTGCATGTGTCTTTACAGCAGCATGATTTATAATCTTTTGGGTATATACCCAGTAATGGGTTTGCTGGGTCAAATGGTATTTCTAGTTCTAGATCCCTGAGGAATCACCACACTGACTTCCACAATGGTTGAACTAGTTTACAGTCCCACCAACAGTGTAAAAGTGTTCCTGTTTCTCCACATCCTCTCCAGCACCTGTTGTTTCCTGACTTTTTAATGATCGCCATTCTGACTGGTGTGAGATGGTATCTCGTGGTTTTGATTTGCATTTCTCTGATGGCCAGTGATGATGAGCATTTTTTCATGTCTCTGTTGGCTGCATAAATGTCTTCTTTTGAGAAGAGTCTGTTCATATCCTTCACCCATTGTTGATGGGGTTGTTTGTTTTTTTCTTGTAAATTTGTTTGAGTTCTTTGTAGATTCTGGATATTAGCCGTTTGTCAGATGAGTAGATTGCAAAAATTTTCTCCCATTCTGTAGGTTGCCTGTTCACTCTGATGGTAGATTCTTTTGCTGTGCAGAAGCTCTTTAGTTTAGTTAGATCCCATTTGTCAATTCTGGCTTTTGTTGCCATTGCTTTTGGTGTTTTAGACATGAAGTCCTTGCCCATGCCTATGTCCTGAATGGTATTGCCTAGGTTTTCTTCTAGGGTTTTTATGGTTTTACGTCTAACATATAAGTCTTTAATCCATCTTGAATTAATTTTTATATAAGGTGTAAGGAAGGGATCCAGTTTCAGCTTTCTACCTATGGCTAACCAGTTTTCCCAGCATC
Source organism: Pan troglodytes (assembly GCF_028858775.2). Classification (NCBI taxonomy): domain Eukaryota; kingdom Metazoa; phylum Chordata; class Mammalia; order Primates; family Hominidae; genus Pan; species Pan troglodytes. The sequence continues at coordinate 173,964,285 of NC_072401.2, forward strand.
ATTAAATAGGGAATCCTTTCCCCATTTCTTGTTTTTATCAGGTTTGTCAAAAATCAGATAATTGTAGATATGTGGCATTATTTCTGAGGGCTCTGTTCTGTTCCATTGATCTATATCTCTGTTTTGGTACCAGTACCATGATGTTTTGGTTACTGTTGCCTTGTAGTATAGTTTGAAGTCAGGTAGCATGATGCCTCCAGCTTTGTTCTTTTGGCTTAGGATTGACTTGGCAATGCGGGCTCTTTTTTGGTTCCATATGAACTTTAAAGTAGTTTTTTCCAATTCTGTGAAGAAAGTCATTGGTAGCTTGATGGGGATGACATTGAATCTGTAAATTACCTTGGGCAGTATGGCCATTTTTATGATATTGGTTCTTCCTATCCATGAGCATGGAATGTTCTTCCATTTGTTTGTATCCTCTTTTATTTCATTGAGCAGAGGGTTTGTAGTTCTCCTTGAAGAGGTCCTTCACATCCCTTGTAAGTTGGATTCCTAGGTATTTTATTCCCTTTGAAGCAATTGTGAATGGGAGTTCACTCATGATTTGGCTCTCTGTTTGTCTGTTATTGGTGTATAAGAATGCTTGTGATTTTTGCACATTGATTTTGTATCCTGAGACTTTGCTGATGTTGCTCATCAGCTTAAGGAGCTTTTGGGCTGAGATGATGGGGTTTTCTAGATATACAATCATGTCATCTACAAACAGGGACAATTCGACTTCCTCTTTTCCTAATTGAATACCCTTCATTTCCTTCTCCTGCCTGATTGCCTTGGCCAGAACTTCCAACACTATGGTGAATAGGAGTGGTGAGAGAGGGCATCCCTGTCTTGTGCCAGTATTCAAAGGGAATGCTTCCAGTTTTTGCCCATTCAGTATGATATTGGCTCTGGGTTTGTCATAAATAGCTCTTAATATTTTGAGATACGTCCCATCAATACCTAATTTATTGAGAGTTTTTAGCATGAAGGGCTGTTGAATTTTGTCAAAGACCTTTTCTGCATCTATTGAGATAATCATATGGTTTTTGTCATTGGTTCTGTTTATATGCTGGATTGCATTTATTGATTTGCATATGTTGAACCAGGCTTGCATCCCAGGGATGAAGCCCACTTGATCATGGTGGATAAGCTTTTTGATGTGCTGCTGAATTCGGTTTGCCAGTATTTTATTGAGGATTTTTGCATCGATGTTCATGAGGGATATTGGTCTAAAATTCTCTTTTTTTGTTGTGTCTCTGCCAGGCTTTGGTATTGGGATGATGCTGGCCTCATAAAATGAGTTAGGGAGGATTCCCTCTTTTTCTATTGATTGAAATAGTTTCAGAAGGAATGGTACCAACTCCTCCTTGTATCTCTGGTAGAATTCGGCTGTGAATCCATCTGGTCCTGGACTTTTTTTGGTTGGTAAGCTATTAATTATTGCCTCAATTTCAAAGCCTGTTATTGGTCTATTCAGAGATTCAACTTCTTCCTGGTTTAGTCTTGGGAGAGTGTATGTGTCAAGGAATTTATCCATTTCTTCTAGATTTTCTAGTTTATTTGTGTAGAGGTGTTTATAGTATTCTCTGATGGTAGTTTGTATTTCTGTGGGATTGGTGGTGATATCCCCTTTATCATTTTTTATTGCATCTATTTGATTCTTCTCTCTTTTCTTCTTTATTAGTCTTGCTAGTGGTCTATCAATGTTGTTGATCTTTTCAAAAAACCAGCTCCTGGATTCATTGATTTTTTGAAGGGTTTTTTGTGTCTCTATTTCCTTCAGTTCTGCTCTGATCTTAGTTATTTCTTGCCTTCTACTAGCTTTTGAATGTGTTTGCTCTTGCTTTTGTAGTTCTTTTAATTGTGATGTTAGGGTGTCAATTTTGGATCTTTCCTGCTTTCTCTTGTGGGCATTTAGTGCTATAAATTTCCCTCTACACACTGCTTTGAATGTGTCCCAGAGATTCTGGTATGTTTTGTCTTTATTCTCATTGGTTTCTAAGAACATCTTTATTTCTGCCTTCATTTCGTTATGTACCCAGTGGTCATTCAGGAGCAGGTGGTTCAGTTTCCATGTAGTTGAGCAGTTTTGAGTGAGTTTCTTAATCCTGAGTTCTAGTTTGATTGCACTGTGGTCTGAGAGACAGTTTGTTATAATTTCTGTTCTTTTACATTTGCTGAGGAGTGCTTTACTTCCAACTATGTGGTCAATTTTGGAATAGGTATGGTGTGGTGCTGAGAAGAATGTATATTCTGTTGATTTGGAGTGGAGAGTTCTGTAGATGTCTATTAGGTCCACTTGGTGCAGAGCTGAGTTGAATTCCTGGATATCCTTGTGAACTTTCTGTCTTGTTGATCTGTCTAATGTTGACAGTGGGGTGTTAAAGTCTCCCATTATTATTGTGTGGGAGTCTAAGTCTCTTTGTTGGTCTCTAAGGACTTACTTTATGAATCTGGGTGCTCCTGTATTGGGTGCATATATATATTTAGGATAGTTAGCTCTTCTTGTTGAATTGATCCCTTTACCATTATGTAATGGCCTTCTTTGTCTCTTTTGATCTTTGTTGGTTTAAAGTCTGTTTTATCAGAGACTAGGATTGCAAACCCTGCCTTTTTTTGTTTTCCATTTGCTTGGTAGATCTTCCTTCATCCCTTTATTTTGAGCCCATATGTGTCTCTGCATGTGAGATGGGTTTCCTGAATACAGCACACTGATGAGTCTTGACTCTTTATCAAATTTACCAGTCTGTGTCTTTTAATTGGAGGATTTAGCCCATTTACATTTAAGGTTAATATTGTTATGTGTGAATTTGATCCTGTCATTATGATGTTAGCTGGTTATTTTGCTTGTTAGTTGATGCAGTTTCTTCCTACCACTGATGGTCTTTACAATTTGGCATGTTTTTGCAGTGGCTGGTACCGGTTGTTCCTTTCCATGTTTAGTGCTTCCTTCAGGAGCTCTTTTCGGGCAGGCCTGGTGGTGTCAAAATCTCTCAGCATGTGCTTGTCTATAAAGGATTTTATTTCTCCTTCACTTATGAAGCTTAGTTTGGCAGGATTTGAAATTCTGGGTTGAAAATTCTTTTCTTTAAGAATGTTGAATATTGGCCCCCACTCTCTTCTGGCTTGTAGAGTTTCTGCCGAGATATCAGCTGTTAGTCTGATGGGCTTCCCTTTGTGGTAACCCGACCTTTCTCTGTGGCTGCCCTTAACATTTTTTCCTTCATTTCAACTTTGGTGAATCTGACAATTATGTGTCTTGGAGTTGCTCTTCTCGAGGAGTATCTTTGTGGCATTCTCTGTATTTCCTGAATTTGAATGTTGGCCTGCCTTGCTAGATTGGGGAAGTTCTCCTGGATAATTTCCTGCAGAGTGTTTTCCACTTGGTTCCATTCTCCCCGTCATTTTCAGGTTCACCAATCAGACGTAGATTTGGTCTTTTCACATAGTCCCATATTTCTTGGAGGCTTTGTTCGTTTCTTTTTATTCTTTTTTCTCTAAACTTCTCTTCTCTCTTCATTTCATTCATTTGATCTTCCATCACTGATACCCTTTCTTCCAGTTGATCGAATTGGCTACTGAGGCTTGTGCATTCATCACGTAGTTCTTGTGGCATGGTTTTCAGCTCCATCAGGTCCTTTAAGGACTTCTCTGCATTGGTTATTCTAGTTAGCTATTCATCTAATCTTTTTTCAAGGCTTTTAAACTTCTTTGCCATGGGTTCGAACTTCCACCTTTAGCTCGGAGTAGTTTGATCGTCTGAAGCCTTCTTCTCTCAACTCGTCAAAGTCATTCGGTCCAGCTTTGTTCCATTGCTCGTGAGGAGCTATGTTCCTTTGGAGGAGGAGAGGCACTCTGATTTTTAGAATTTTCAGTTTTTCTGCTCTGTTTTTTCCCCATCTTTGTGGTTTTATCTACCTTTGGTCTTTGATGATGGTGACGTACAGATGGGGTTTTGGTGTGGATGTCCTTTCTGTTTGTTATTTTTCCTTCTAACAGTCAGGACCCTCAGCTGCAGGTCTGTTGGAGTTTGCTGGAGGTCCACTCCAGACCCTGTTTTCCTGGGTATCAGCTGCGGAGGCTGCAGAGCAGCGGATATTGGTGAACAGCAAATGTTGCTGCCTGATTGTGCCTCTTGAAGTTTTGTCTCAGAGGAGTATCCGGCCACGTGAGGTGTCAGTCTGCCCCTACTGGGGGGTGCCTCCCAGTTAGGCTATTCAGGGTTCAGAGACCCACTTGAGGAGGCAGTCTGTCCGTTCTCAGATCTCCAGCTGCGTTACTGGGAGAACCACTACTCTCTTCAAAGCTGTCAGACAGGGACATTTAAGTCTGCAGAGGTTTGTGCTGCCTTTTGTTTGGCTATGCCCTGCTCCCAGAGGTGGAGTCTACTGAGGCAGGCAGGCCTCCTTGAGCTGTGGTGGGCTCCACCCAGTTCAAGATTCCCAGCTGCTTTGTTTACCTACTCAAGGCTCAGCAATGGCGGGCACCCCTTCCCCAGCCTCGCTGCCGCCTTGCAGTTTGATCTCAGACTGCTCTGCTAGCAATGAGTGAGGCTCTGTGGGCGTAGGACCCTCCGAGCCAGGCATGGGATGTAATCTCCTGGTGTGCTGTTTGCTAAGACTGTCGGAAAAGTGCAGTATTAGGGTGGGAGTGACCCAATTTTCCAGGTGCCGTCTGTCACCCCTTTCCTTGGCTAGGAAAGGGAATTCCCTGACCCCTTGCACTTCCCGGGTGAGGCAATGCCTCGCCCTGCTTTGGCTTAGGCCCGGTGCACTGCACCCACTGTTCTTCCCCAACTGTCCGACAATCCCCAGTGAGATGCACCCAGTACCTCAGTTGGAAATGCAGAAATCATTCATCTTCTGCTTCGCTAATGCTGGGAGCTGTAGACTGGAGCTGTTCCTATTAGGCCATCTTGGCTCCACCTGTCCTTGCTAATATTTTTTAAGGATTTCTCCACCTATCCTCATGAGAGACATAAATCTGTGGCATTCCTTTCTCACAATGCTCTTACCTGGCTTTGATATCAGATCCATGCTGGCAAGAAAATAAAAATAAGTTCCTCTGTTTTCTAAAAAATTTGTATAAGAATATTACTATTTCTTACTTTATTGTCAGAAAAATTCACCAGACTGTTCACCTGGGCCTGGAATTTTCAACTTTTAAAAATAGATATAGGACTATTTTGATATTGAATTTCTTCTTGTTAATCTTGGTAACTTTTTTTTTTAAGAAGGAATCTATTCATTTAAGTTTGGCTGTTTGTTTTCTATATGTCTCATTTGGTATATAATCCTTGATTCATCCTTTTTCTGCTTTGTTGTTACACAGACAGGATTTTTATTACTTCATTTCTCTTTATTGTTAGGTTTTATATTAGACATTCTTGTGCTACATTTAAATTTTTATTTATTTATTTTTATTTTTTTGAAATGGAGTCTCACTCTGTCACCCAGGCTGGAGTGCAGTGGTGCGATTTTGGCTCACTACAACCTCTGCCGCCCAGGTTCAAGTGATTCTCCTGCCTCAGCCTCCCGAGTAACTGGAATTACAGGCACCTGCCACTGTGCCCAGCTAATTTTTGTAGTTTTAGTAGAGATGGGGTTTCACCATCTTGGCCAGGCTGGTCTTGAACTCCTGACCTTGTGATCCACCTGTCTCAGCCTCCCAAAGTGCTGGGATTACAGACGTGAGCCACAGCGCCTGGCATTACCCTAGAGATGTCAGTATGGATTATTAACTTACTACACTTCACTCTGATTAAGATGTACTACTTCCAGAATAAGGCAACCCCAACAATTTACTACCTTTCTGGTTATGTCTGTTACTACTCCACCTTATGAAAACCACACTCTTGCCATACCAAACCCTAGTTGCGATTCCTAATCTCCCTGTATGCACTCATCTCTCAGTATCATGTCTGTGACACTTGTTTTCTGCCTGCCTACCTGTTGCCTTTAAAAAAATAAATTGTATTGTGTATATTTAAGGCTCACAATATAATGTTATGGGATACACATAGATTGTAAAATTATTACTATGGTGAGGCAGATTAACATATGTATTATCTCAGTTACTTTTGTTTGTGTGACAACAGCAGATAAAATCTACTTATTTAACAAAACTCCCTAATACAATACCATTTTATTACCTTAATCCTTATGTACATTAGAGCTCTAAGCTTGTTTATCTTACGTATATGCTGTTTTATATCTTTTGACTTACATCTCCCCATTTCCAAATGGCCCTCACTCCCCTGCCCCTGCCCAAGAATGAAACAGTAGTTACTGTCTGTTTATGGGTCCCATCTCATTGTGATAAATCCTTTGTCTGCCTCATAATACAAAGTGCATTAATTCATTTCTCCATTCATTTCAGACGGGAACAAATCACTTTGCTAATGATTTCTCACCCAAAGACATAAAGACACATTCCCAGCTCTCAGTGCTCCTAGATTATTAAAATATGTTTTAAATCACAATATTCTGGGTTTTTTTCTCTCAAACTTGATATCAAAGTTAATAACTGTGGTGTTCATATTTCATCCCCAGACCTTGTCACAGAGTAGGTGCTTAATATGTGCTTTTGAATAAATACATGAATATCTTTCTTCATTTCCCCTGAGTAATAAGCCCAAATTCTTAGCACCTCATTTTCATATGGCACTCATAAAATATGTGTGGCGTACCTGTTATGTGGCAGTCACTCTTGTTGCTGCTGGAGACATTACGATGAAGATCAAAAAGTTCCTGCTTCTGTGGAGCATACATCCCAATGGGAACATTAGTCGGTTAATAGGTGAAAACATAAGTGTAGAATAGTAAGTAGTATATGGGGGAAAAAAAAGCAAATTTGGGAAATAGGTCCTGATGTCCTGGGTATGCTGGTTTAATTGTGTTAATTATGAAAACTCTCTCCAAAAAATCATATTTGAACAGAGGTCTGACTATAAAAATTCTTGAGTGTTTCAACTGCTTATTGCTCAAAATTCCTCAGAAGAAGTGTAAAAACACTGATTTATGTTTTTCTTGTATTCTAGTTACTTGTAAGAAATACTTAAAATACTTTAAAGTGTCACTAGCAGGGTTTTTTTTCCCCCGACATAAACCTACTTTATCTCTCAGTATTCCATCTTATGAGATCTCTATTTAGATAGATTTATTATGTTCCAAACAGGATTTTCAAAAGTCTTGTCTGTACAAATTCATTCACCCCCATTTCTTCTTACGTAAAGTCTCCCTAGCCCCGTACTTAACACAAAAACTACTTTAATTCTCTACTCTTCTTCCAATTTGAGCTGAAATCTCACTTTTCCTAGTTGCAGTTTCCAGGTTATACAAAGTTCATTAGTTTTCCACAATTTTGAAACTCTTCTAGGTCTTATTGTTTAGTTCATTCAATTCCACAAATATGTTACCATATCACAATTTATAAGTTTTCCCTATATCTTTTCAATTATAGAATATTTCTAGCTGTTTCAGGCCTGTGGTTATAGTATCCATATTTTCAGTTTCCCTACCCAGTGGTGCATATAGTAGACAATCAATAAACATATCAAAAATTGGTAGGTGTGCCAATGTACAAGACTGCCATACTAAATAAAATGTCATTTAGCCAGGGGGAAAAATGCCAGGTAGACAATGAGAAAATTAACATAAATTTCATTTTATGTTAAGTATCTACTATCTGCCTTAAGTATACATAGTATCAAAGACATATTTGTAAGACAGCAATTTTTCTGCTTAATACTTATACATTTAAATATAATATTTAATTTGTATATTTTGATTATTTAAAACATCTCACATACCTTTCATACTAATTTGAACATAGCAGATGGTACACTAATTCTCATATTTAAAGAAAGATGCTGTATTGATTTTACATTTGATAATAGTAAATTATATTATAAATTTTAGTGTTGAAATAGGTGTAGCAATAGAGAAATAATCACTGTTAAAACCTCTGAGTATTATCATAAATATTCAAACATACAATTTTTTTTGTTTAGAGTCTTCTGCTTTATTTTGTTTTGTTGTTTGCAAAAGCAATGTAAGACTGTATGAGACAATATAAACCTTGAGGCTCTACCTATTAGAACTTAAGATGAGTTGATAGAATTTGCAGTAAAAACTGCTGGCTTTGTGTATAAAAACATACCATTTTAAATCCTATTCTCACAACTGCAAAGAAGGAATGTCTAGTATGCCATAATTGGTGAGTCACCAGTTTTGTTTTATACCTTTAGAGAATCATTCATTCATTTAAAAAGCTTTATCTCATGAGATTCATCACTCTAAACACCAAATTGATGTACAAATAAAATAAATTTCCCTTTAATTGACAGATGTTCTAATGAATGTGTAGCTTTAAATTTTTATTTTGTAGTCTTAGAAGTGACTGAATCTAAAGGCTCAGCACTAAAAATATGTGTACAAACATTTTTTAAAAGAAGCTTCGGGTGGATGTATACATTTTACTTAGGGCATATGAATTTGAAAATAAAAATATGTCGGCCGGGCGCGGTGGCTCATGCCTGTAATCTCAGCACTTTGAAAGGCCAAGCTGGGAAAGTAACCTGAGGCCAGAAGTTTGAGACCAACCTGGCTAACATGGTGAAACCCTGTCTCTACTAAAAATACAAAAATTAGCTGGGCATGGTGGCAGGTGCCTGTAATCCCAGCTACTCGGGAGGCTGAGGCAGGAGAATTGCTTGAACTTGGAAGGTGGAGCTTGCAGTGAGCCGAGATCGCGCCACTGCACTCCAGTCTGGGTGACAGAGCGAGATTCCATCTCCAATAAATGAATAAATAAATAAATAAATGAAAACAAAAATATGTTGAAGAAAGGAAAGGCTACTTTACAGTACAATTTTCTTTTTTAATTATTTCCATTGTTTGGGAAAACAGGTGGTGTTTGTTTACATGGATAAATTTTTTAGTGGTGACTTCTGAGATTTGGGTGTACCCATCACCTAAGCAGTGCACACTGAACCCAATGTGTAGTCTTTTACCCTTTACCCTGGTAGCTTTACCCCTGAGTGCCCAGAGTCCATAATATTATTCTTATGCCTTTGTGTCCTCATATCATAGCTCCCACTTGCAAGTGAGAACATACGATGTTTGATTTTCCATTCCTGAGTTATTTCACTTAAAATGATGGTCTACAGCTCCATCCAGGTTGCTACAAATGCCATTATTTCATTCCTTTTTTTGGCTGAGTAGTATTCCATGGTATGTATATGCCACATTTTCTTTACACACTCATTGATTAATGAGCATTTAGGCTGGTTCCATATTTTTGCAATTGCGAATTGTGCTGTTATAAACATGCATATGTAAGTGTCTTTTTCTTATGATGACTTCTTTCCTTCTGAGTGGATACCCAGTAGAGGGCTTGTGAATCAAATGGTAGTTCTACTTTTAGTTCTTTAAAAAATTTCCATACTGTTTTCCATAGTGGTTGTACTAGTTTACATTCCCACCAGCAGTGTAAAAGTGTTCCTCTTTAATCACATGCACACCAACATCCACTATTTTTTGATTTTTAAATTGTGGCCATTCTCACAGGAGTAAGATGGTATCATATTATGGTTTTAATTTGGATTTCCTTCATAATTAGTGATGTTGAGCACTTTTTCATATGTTTGATTCTGGATGTTAGTCCTTTGTCAGACACATAGTTTGTGAAGATGTTTTCCTACTCTGTTGGTTTTCTGTTTACTCTGCTGATTATATCTTTCACTGCACAGAAACTTTTGAGTTTAATTAAGTCCCATCTATTTATCTTTGTTTTTCTTGCATTTGCTTTGGGGTTCTTGGTCATGACGTCTTTGCCTAAGCCAATGTCTAGAAGGGGTTTTCTGATTTTATCTTCTAGAATTTTTATGATTTTAGGTCTAAGATTTAAGTTTTTGATCCATCTTGAGTTGATTTTTGTATAAATTGAGAGATGAGGATCCAGTTTTGTTCTTCTATATGTGGCTTGCCAATTATTCCAGCAAGATTTGTTGAATAGGATGTCCTTCTCCACTTTGTGTTTTTGTTCGCTTTGTCAAAAATCAGTTGGCTGTAAGTATTTGCCTTTATTTCTGGGCTCTCTATTCTGTTCCAGTGGTGTACATGCCTGTTTTTATACCAGTACCATGCTGTTTTGATAACTATAGCCTTGTAGTATAATTTGAAGTCAGGTAATGTGATGCCTCCAGATTTGTTCCTTTTTCTTTGTCTTGCTTTGGTTATGTGGGATCTTTTTTAGTTCCATATGAATTTTAGGATTGCTTTTTCTAGTTCTGTGAAGAATTATAGTATTTTGATTGGAATTGCATTAAATGTATAGATTGCTTTTGGTAGTATGGTCATTTTCACAATATTGATTCTACCCATCCATGAGCATGGGATGTGTTTTAACTTTGTTTGTTTGTTTGTTTGTTTTACGGCTCTTGTAACAGTGGTTAAGTTGTTGATTTGATTCTCAGCTTAGTCACCGTTGGTACATAGCAGTGTTACTGATTTGTATTCATCGATTTTGTATACCGAAACTTTACTGAATTCATTTACCAGTAAATGAATTTTTACTGTTTACTGGTAAATGAATTCAGTAAAGTAGTAAACTAAGAGTTTTTTGGATGAGTCTTTAGGGTTTTCACGGTACATGATTATATCATTGGTGAACCATGATAGTTTCACTTCCTTTTTACCAACTTGGATGCCCCTTATTTCTTTCTGTTGTCTGATTGTCCTGGCTAGGACTTCCAGGACTATGTTGAAAAGAAGTGGTGAAAGTGGGCATCCTTGTTTTTTTCCAGTTCTCAGGCAAATGCTGTGAACTCCCTCCTGTCCCATTCAATATAATGTTGCCTGTGGGTTTGTCATAAATGGCTTTTATTACCTTGAGGTATGTCCCTTCTATGCCAATTTTACTGAGGGTTTTCATCATAAAGGGATGCTGGATTTTGTCAGATGCTTTTTCTGCATCTATTGAGATAATCATATGATTTTTGTTTTTAGTTCTGTGTATGTGGTGTATCACATTTATTGACTTGCACCTGGCATAAAATTTTCTTTTTAAATAGGATGTATGGAATGACATAGATCTAGTTAAAACCAGAGACTATATAAGTCCAAGAGACCTTACAGCAAATTTTGTCATTAATGGAAGGAAGATTTATGTCGTTTAAACATTTCCGCACGTTATATGGCTAATTTCTAACTATGGAAGTGCTAGTGAACATTAGTCTCTCTTTTATTTACTTACATGTAACTTAGGTAGCACAATGTTTATTTCAAGGTGTAACTGTGTTGGGTTAAAAATTTATATGAAGTAATTTAACACAATACTTTGTATGTCATGGATGCTCAATAACTAGCTGTTATATACATGAAATTTCTCACTGATTTATTTTCCATTTATGTTGAAAAGTAATAAATGACATTTCCTCCTAAGAAATCAAACAGGGAAGCAAAGAAGATGAAATTTTTTTTTTGTTTTTATTTTTGTTTTTTTGGGGCCAAATGTCATTTAAAGATTTTTGTTTCTTTTCCTTTGATTGGAGAGGTTTCCAGTCTGCTTTTTGAGAATATAATTTCTTATCAATCCCCAGCTGTATGATCTTGGCTGTCAGGGCTATTGAATTTAAGGGCAGTAGTAGTAAGAAACTAAGAAAAGAAAGATCCTTTCTTTTTGAGGAATCACTGATATGGAAACCAAATTTTCTAACAAAATCTTGAATTCTAGTAATACAAAATGAATAACATGTTTGTAAATCAAGGTTACTAAAGTGAAAAATATAAAAATCTCTAAAGATTTTTAAAAAGTGTTTTTAAAAATCATATTAATGAATAAAGACCTTGTTTTAAAGGGTACTAGAAATATTATTTCTTAAATGATGAGTTATAGATACATATTATTAGACACTCAAGCACATACACACACAAATACATATTAATTACTCAGCTTAAATCTGTAATACTTAACAGCAATTGTATTAAAGTCAATACCAGAGTAAATGCCTGTTAATAATTATTTATTGTTAACTATATAATTAGATAAGAAATCATGAGTTATGAAGAAAGAGGAGGCAAAAATATTATTATTTGAAGTAAACATTGTGTATCTGTAAAACACTAGTTTTTAAAAATTATTTAAAAAATAGTTCAGTTTGGTAGCTGAATAAGAAGTATAAAAATAAATAACTTTAGTGTGTGCTATTTAGAAAAATGTAATGAAGGAAAGGATACTACAAACAATACAATGAAGGTAAAACACATCTACAAAAATTTACCAAAAATTGCATAGGACTAAAAGAATGAAAATTGTATAAAACGCCACTGAGGTCCAAAGGCAGAACACTTGAAAAATAGCTGATATATATAAAAATATCAATTATATAAGGATGAACCTGAAAATCTAATGTAATCTAAAAAACAAAATCCAGAAAGGCCAGTTTATTAAACCGTTCATACAGAAAAATAAACATGTTATCAGTTGGAAAAAGAATACAGTAAGAAATGGCTTTGCATATATTAAAAGGGGTTACTAATGATGTTTCCAATGCAAGCATTGGCATAGCAGTGAATGCCATGATAATGTTTAAATATGCATGAGCAAGTGTACAAAATTTTGTACATAGCATTTTAAAGCAGGGAAGAAAAAAGCAAATTACTTGATAATTTTTTTTTTTTAATATGACAGGATCTTGTTCTGTCACCCATGTTGGAATGCAGTGGCCCAATCTTGGCTTACTGCAACCTCTGCCTTCTGGGTTCAAGCGATTTTCATTCCTCAGCCTCCCCAGTAGCTGAGATTGCAGGTGTGTGCCACCACGCCTGCCTAATTTTTGTATTTTTAGTAGAGATGGCATTTCGCCAGGTTGGCCAGGCTGGTCTCAAACTCCTGACCTCAGGTGATCAGCCTGCCTTGGCCTCCCAAAGTGCTGGGATTATAGACCTGAGCCACTATGACCAGCCTTAATAAATAGTATTTCTATAACTGCCTGAACATTTGCTTTGAAAAAAATAAGAATTATATTTATCGCACTTCTCACACCAAAACATATCCCAGATGTTTCAAAAATTTTGATAGATAAAATAAAAACAGAATGGTAGTAAAACTCTGAGTTTTTAAATAGATACTAAAAGTGATACTAGACTAGGGAAGGCCTTCTTTGTAAATATATAAAATATAAAATGAGAAATTATAAAAGAAAAAAGTAGAATCATCTGGATGGAAAAATTAATCTGATTTAATAAAATAAAATATTTGCAACATATGTAATTAACAAAAATATAATAAATATAGTATGTAAAAAACAAAAACTGTTTTTAAAAATGCTTGAACAATCATTTCACAATGAAGGAAATACAAATGATAAAGACGAGTTAGTGGGTGCAGCGCACCAGCATGGCACATGTATACATATGTAACTAACCTGCACAATGTGCACATGTACCCTAAAACTTAAAGTATAATAAAAAAAAAACAAATATATTTTACATTAAAAAAAAGAAATTATTAATTCATAGTAATCAAGAAATGTCAAATTAAAATATGAGGAATATATATTTTACTGATGAAGCTGAAAATTTACAGTGTGTCTCAGGATGTGTCAAAACTGTTATATGTACTTTAAAGATATCTCAGTAATTCCATTTCTGGGGATTTATGCTTCCCCTTCAAAAATGCATAACTGTGAAAAGCAAAGATGTTCATTGTAATGGAAAAATTAGAAATAATAGTATATTTTCAGTGGGAATGGTGTAAATTGGAATACAATCAAATAACATCAACTATTGGAAGTAAATAAAAAGTATACAATTATTCTGGAAAAATCAAGTTACAAATCAGTGTGTGTATTAAAATCTGCATACAAGTATTAATAAACATACACTAAAAATCTTGGCAGTGGTTCTCTCTGCAATGTGAGATTACACTTTCTACTTCTGTGTGGTTTGCTTTTTATATTGAGTATATTTCATTTACTTAAAGGCAATTAAAATAATATAATAAAATCTTAGTACTAGCTCCTTCTGCAGAGCACAGCAATAGGCGATGATACACATTCCAGTCTTCCTATCTGTTCTAGAAGATAAAATGGCTTTTATAGAGATGATAATCTCATTTTGTTTTCTCCTGCTAGGGAAAGGTGAACATGGGAAACCTTACCCCCTTACTGAAGAGGACCATGATGACTCAGCTTACAGGGAAAATGGTTTTAATATTTTCGTCAGCAACAATATTGCTCTAGAGAGGTCTCTGCCAGATATTCGTCATGCTAAGTGAGTATCAGCATATCAGTGATCAGGGTGGGTTTTTTTGTTTTTTTTGTCCTTTGATTGTTTTTTTAAATGTGTATCACTGCGAGATATGTAACCAAATATTTTATCCTAATAATTTTGATAAAAACTCATATTGCATCATCTTAAATATACTTGATCTAAATTGGAGTAACCATTAAAATTTCAAAACAATACTGAATTTCAAAAAATTCAATACACATTTTTGTTAACTGTGTTAACTCATTAACATGAAATATTTTAAGACAATATCCATACTTTTAACTTTTGATCATGTAAATTACAAAGCAAATGTTTTTTGCTGGTTATTAGAGCTACCAGAACTGTCTACATGTGCATGTCTTCTATGAACTTCATTCTCACCCCAGACAGATTTAGTGCCATGGTTGTTGCATTTTCATAAAGAATACTCTAAATGAATGCATCCATAATCCAAAAGTGATAAGTAGTGATTGCTGGTTCAATTTCTTGGCACTTTATGAACTGCTTGTGGCTTGTCTGTTGACAATGAGTTGAGTTTCTATTGAACTGTAACTGCATATTATAGTTGAAATGATACTGCTATATATACTTACCCCAAATCCATCTTTTCTCTATCCACCCCATCTACATCTAACATCACTTATTGTACTTTTCATTTTAATGTGTTATTGTTTTCCTAATAGCATAAACACCACCAAAGGATACTAACTGAGAACATGGAATGTGATAAGAATTTGTAATGTAGTGTTGGCACATGTATCTGATAAATCTATCTAACTGTACTAATCTAGCTATCCTTTCACCCACAACAACCCAAAAACTTCCCTATGGAAACCCTGGTGTGAGAGAGAGAAAATCAAGGAAAAAAAATCAGGGCAACTAATTAAAATAAGAATCAGAAATCTAAATTAAACCAGTAATTTAAAGCGAATAAAACTCCTTAACTTTGTGCAAAGATAATTGACCCTTTAGAAAAAAATACCAGTACATTATGGTTTGAAGGACTATTTTCTAGTTGCCATTTTGTATCTTTAGAAATTTATTTAAAATTATGAAATAATTACTGTTTTTCTCCTCATGTTTTATATGAAGTTGCATTTCCCAATATAGCTAAACAGAGGACTAATGTGAAGAACAATCTTTTTTTCCTAAATTGAGTGCTTTATATATTGACCCAGGCCTTTTAACCAGTCAAATTATCCCCACGTTACCTGAAATTATCTACAGTAATTCTCACTGACCAAGAACATTTCTAGTTACGAGAAATTTTAATACCTAATTGCACATCATCAAAGATGCATTAAGTTGCATTGTTGGCATAATAAATATGCTAAGAGAATAATTTTTATCTATCCAGGTCCCCCCCACCCCCACACTTCTTTTTTTTTTAGGCGGAGGCTCCCACTGTCGCCCAGGCTGGAGTGCAGTGGCTTGATCTCGGCTCACTGCAAGCTCCGCCTCCTGGGTTCACGCCATTCTCCTGCCTCAGCCTCCCGAGTAGCTGGGACTACAGGCGCCTGCCACCATGCCGGCTAATTTTTTGTATTTTTAATAGAGACGGGATTTCACCTGTTAGCCAGGATAGTCTCGATCTCCTGACCTCGTGATCCGCCCACCTCAGCCTCCCAAAGTGCTGGGATTACAGGCTGAGCCACCGTGCCCGGCCCCCACCCCAACACTTCTAATCTCAGTCTCTTAATGTGTATTCAAGTGGAAATAATGACAAGTTTAGAAACAGTGCAGAAAATCACTGAAGTCAAAAGAAGGCAGTTATTCCCATTCTTCTCAAAAACTATTTTTAGTGTGAACACCATCTTTTAAGAAAAGATCTTATGTAATAATGGGAAAAAAATGGAAAGATGTAAAAAAAATTCTGAAATTTTTATTAGGGTTACTCAATTTACAATATGAAGAAAGCATTATTATAAATGTTACGGAAGAAAAATATGGCCAAAATATAATCTGGGATAATATTCCAACTTAGTTATAAGGCTGGATATTTAATAGGACAAGTGGTCATATAGTAAGAAAAAAAGAAAAAATATGAAAACAAACAACAACAGCAACAAAAACCTTGAGAGGGTTTGAGATGGATAAAAAGAAAGTGTTAAGTATACTACCAGGAATAAGGTTCACCTTGGTGAGGTCAGTATTTGACTCTTAGCAATGCTGGAAGAGAAGCCTGATGTCACCTCTGATTTTGCCATGCTCCACCTGCAGGAAACGGAGAGCCAAATAATGTCTTACAGGCTCCCACTGTTTAAAGTACTATGCTTTTGACTTCATCTGTGCTTCACCAAAGGCAGGGCAGGTACATTTAACCACAAGAGTATGCAGCTCTGTGTAAGTGATCTTTGAAATTATAAGATCAACTTGTGACATATTTCAGTATTATCTATTTAACTAGGCTGAAAGTGATGGACCATAGCTTTTTTGTATTGACACAATCTATAGAATAGAATGCAAACTTTGTGTGACTTTTAAAATAAAACATCACTTCTAAGAAACTTTTCCTTTTCAGTAAGCCAATTGAAACAAGTCTCAGAGTGCTAGGAGGGAAGAGTTTATTTTTCTTTATTCTAGGATTTTGCAATGGACGATATGGGGACTCCTATCTTGAGATTTAACTGAACTTGATCTTATTCTAAAGCATACTAGCCGGACTTATGCCATGTGATAAACTATTGGTCACTCCCTGTATATTTAAGTGCTCTGTACTCTTTCATATTCTCACATTTAGTTAAAAAAATCATGGTTTTATATGTTTTGATATGTAGTGCACATTCTAGTACACTATGAAGAATATTTAAGACAACGTATTTCAGAAATCCTAATGCATAGGCTTTTTTTTTTTTTTTTTTTTTTTTTTTTTTGAGACAGAGTCTCCCTCTGTAGCCCAGCCTGGATGGCAATGACGCGATCTTGGCTCACTGCAACCTCCGCCTCCTGGGTTCAAGCGATTCTCCTGCCTCAGCCTCCCGAGTAGCTGAGATTACAGGCACCTGCCACCAAGCCTGGCTAAATTTTTTGTATTTTTAGTAGAGACAGGGTTTCACCACGTTGGCCAGGCTGGTCTCAAACTCCTGAACTCAGGTGATCCGCCTGCCTCGGCCTCCCAAAGTGCTGGGATTATAGGCTTGAGCCACCGCACCAGGCCTGCATAGGGATTTTTTAAAGAAATTTTCTGATTCATTTCTTCACTAGTATAAAAATAAACTGCTTTTTTGGCTTTATTATTTCAGAATCAGCATAGATTTCCTTAAGTAGGAGCCATAGACGAAGGACAGTATATTGGCATGTGTGCAATAATTTGATCAGTCTTACTTTTATCCAAAAAATAAATTTCAAGCTTTTCACTTTTGTTTTTAATTTTTAAAATAGTTTTTCCAAATGCTCTTAACATCTCTCTATCTTACAAATTGTTTCAGCTTCTTATACTATCTATGCTTTGGTATGTCAAATTTTTTATCTTTTTTTATATTCTCCTAGTCCTACACTTTGGGTTGATTTTTTTTTTTTTTTTTGAGATGGAGTTTCACTCTTGTTGCCCACGCTGGAATGCAATGGCGCAATCTCAGCTCACTGCAACCTCTGCCTCTCGGGTTCAAGCAATTCTCCTGCCTCAGCCTCCCAAGTAGCTGGGATTACAGGCATGTGCCACCACACCTGGCTAATTTTGTATTTTTAGTAGAGACAGAGTTTCTCCATGTTGGCCAGGCTAGTCTTGAACTCCTGACCTCAATCTGCCTGCCTTGGCCTCCCAAAATGCTAGGGTTATAGGCATGAGCCACTGTGCCTGGCCCTGGTTGATTTTTATATATTTTTTGAGCATATACTTGATGTATTTTAAATACTCACTCCCTTCTTCTGTTAGTGCCAAGTCATGTCTGTATCCATAGTGCCTGTGATCAGCCTGAATCTCTCCTTAGAACATCTTATCTTTTTATTTTATTTAATGCAATGTTGATAAGAATTTTTCAATGAACACTTCTGTATGACAAATGTCCAGTCAATGGATATCTCAGTGGCCTGGTTTTATTTTGCCACACTTTAAGTTTTTCTCCACTTGTGTATTGATTTTGCCATGTCTTTGTATTTAGTCATCTACCTGAGATGTCACATATATTCTTAGCATGCTATGGAACACCTTATTTAACTTACAGTTCAGGATGGGAGACATAAGACATCTATTTGAAATATACATATAAAATAGGGAAATAGAAAACTATGTAAAAATGGCCTATATAGAAAAGAAGCTCTGATAAATTTATGCATGAATATGTTGTTGCTAAGATAAAATTGAAGAATTTTTAAGCAAGTATTATTCCCTGCATATTGAAGAATTAATCAAAAGTTATCACAAATACCCCGTAAGCATGATATAATTAGTGTAATTAATGTGGGTAAGAAAAATTCATGTCTATGAAAAAAGGAATAATTGAGATAAAGAGCTAGAAGAACCATTCTAATAGGAGAGTTGAGGTAGGCTTCACAGCAATTTTGGGTAAATGCATCTTTGATATGAGTTTCATTTTTTTTGGCCGTTATAAAAGTATATGTGTTTATACAGATAAATATTTATACACCTACATGTTACCTGAGATAGACTTCTAAGGTGGCTGAGTAGCTGGGATATTTTAAAATTAATATAGTCTCACTTTGTATTGTGACTTTTTATCATTTCTTTTTTATATCACTAATATTACCCAGGTAGAAATAGTTTTAGCTTCATGACTTTGACAATAAATGGAGTATGAGGTATCACAGAGTGTTCTCTCAACACTCAATACTCCATTGCTTGTCAAAGCCATGAAGCTAAAACTATTTCTGTCTAAGAGAATCTTTACAACCTCTTGGATTATATGATTGTTTTCAGTAGGGTTGCAGTTATACCAGACTAATGTAGTCCTGTTTCCTGTAGTTTCAGAACCATTTGAGAGATAGCCCCAGAAACGATTTGCTATGAAAACATTCTCTTTCTTATTGTTGCAATTCTATTGGTGAGCATGGTTTAGATGCAGGCCAAGTATTATACTCAAGACTGAAGTCCAGAATGAGGCACATTCAGTCTTCAAGTCACAGACATTGCTGGATAGCATAATCAAAATTGTCAAACTTAAGTCATGAATGGCAGAATAAGATGACTGATCTCCGCAGGCAAGCAGGTTCCAAAGCAGAAAAAAATGAAGAAGGAGCTGGCCAACTACAGTAAGCTTTGTAACCCAAACCCACGAATCTCTTTCTCCGGGAAAGAAACTCTGAAAAGGTGGAGAAAGGCCAGGTGCGTTTGTCTAATGACTGTCCTGCCACATGGGAACATCTGTAGAGAAAAGAATTCTCCTCCTGTGATAAGTAGTACATACTTACAAGTACTTACATGAAGTACTTACAAAGTCAGCACTATATGCTATTTCTCGATATATACAGACTTTTGAGCAAACTCTTGATTTTTCAGTGCCTTATATTCTAAATACTCCTGCCTTCCTGGAAGTATATTGAATAATGATTCTAAATATATTGACTTGCATGACTTGCATTGTGATGCTGAACAAGTCCAATTGCGTTTTGAATGTTTATGTGCCCATTTCTGTAAGCGGGGATGCAAGTTTCTTCAGCTTCCTCACCATGTATGAAGATTGGGGCAAGGTTTACCAAATCAGCGATCGCATGATCTATTCAGTTATTTCTTTGTCTTCTGATAATGATCTTGTTGATTCCCTTTTTTATTTTCCAGTTATATCATGGAGATGTAAAATATAAGGAGACCTAGTGTATTCTAATTTCACAATTTTAATTGTAAATACATAATTAGATTTTTATTAGAAAGAATAGTTATGTATTCAATTTCTTTCAGATAAGATTTTGTAAATATACTATAAATAGTTGTTATTTTATTTTTATGCATAGTAGAAAAATGTGATCCATTTTGACTCTTGTCTTTGTAATCCTAGAACTCATTGGCAAACATATTTGAGTTTAACCGTCCAAAAATTTGCAAGGATAATTTTTTATATTTCTCAATTTCAAAAGCCACATAAAAAGTGAATAGGACTAGTTGATTGCCTTTTCCATTTTTATTATGATATCCTTGTGAACTTGATTAAGTACCTTCATTCAACAAGTTTACAAGTGAATTCAGAAGCAAAATAAACTAAAATGACTGTTCATGCACTCCAATTAGGTGTGAATGTTGCCACAGAGACAGAGATGGGAAATGTATCCTTTAAATCAAACACTATTCTAGCCTAGGGCACATCTAAATATTACTTAAAAAATAAAGCAATTAAATGATAAGCAGGAGATTGAAAGAAGGAATAGCTAGAATCAGGTAGAAGCCATCTTTCAAAACTGTTATTTAAGTGAGTACCCTTCAATATTTTTTGAAAACCAATTGTATGCACAGTAATACAGACATTAGTACATAAGTTCTCAGGGTCATTACAGAAAGTCATAATGAAATAACAACAACAAAAAATTTAGATATACCTCTCATTCTTGACTAAAGCCTGAAAAAGACAGAAGGTGTTTATCACTGTAACTAAGAGGTATGTCCCTAGTGAAACAAAAATCTTCCTTGGAGAGATAACAGTTTAAGACTTGTCAGACATTAACCTTTTGGAGTGACTGACAGACCATGAGGCTGGGTCTTTGAAAGGCTGAATGAGGCTGGGTGCCATGGCTCATGCCTCTAATCCCAGGACTTTGGGAGGCTGAGGCAGGTGGATCACGAGGTCAGGGGTTCGAGACCAGCCTGGCCAACATGGTGAAACCCCGTCTCTACTAAAAATAGAAAAAATTAGCTGGGCGTGGTGGCGGACACCTGTAATCCCAGCTACTCTGGAGGCTGAGGCAGGAGAATCACTTGAACTCAGGAGGCAGAGGTTGCAGTGAGCCAAGATCGCACCATTGCACTCTGGCCTGGGCAATAAGAGCGAAACTCCATCCCCCCACCCCCCCAAAAAACCAACAACAACAAAAAAAGAAAGGCTGAATGAGGACAAGGATAAGGGAACTGGAGTCTAAAAGGATAACAATGGGAAAACAGTGCACCTGAAAAAAAAATCTAAAAATAAACTATAGCTGCTTCAAAATCATGTGTGTTGAATATCAAAGAACAGCCTTTGTAATCTTATGATAAGGATCAAATAAATAAAACTGAAAGCATAGGTTTGAGCAATAGATTCATAATTTTAACCTTTAAAGAAAAAAATCTGAAAATTTGATGTAATCATATACATTGCTCTGTAAGGTTTATCTAGCAACTGTATTTCTAAATTTTCCCCTTCCTCGTTTTACTCCTACCCACAGAAGTTTACTGAAATGACAGACAGTGATTTAAGATTTTAGGTTGTATATAATAAAGAATGAGTCTGTAAGAAAATTCTGCCATTTTAAAGAGAATGCTGGAGCTTCCTTTCCAAATCAGCAAGCCATGTAATCTTAAACTATTGTTAAAGTAATCACTAGCACTTAGATTGTGATGCCAAACAGTGGCATTAATAAATGTGATTGCAGCCAAAGGATAATCTGTAAATCTAATGCTCATTCAAATTAAAAAATTAAAGTAGATATATCACGTATTCTCTTGAACTTAATACTTAAACAGAATTGGTTGAACCATCAATGTGCATGTTACCACACTACAGAAGAAGTCATTTAAAATTTTAATAAATTTATCTCATTTATAAAGATTCTTGATTTGAATATTTTAAATGTGCACCTAAAAACTATTAATTTTATTCTCAAGTATTCACAGATAGTTGTACTTGATTTTACAGAAGAAAAATTGTCTCTATAAATTTTATTTTAAATCATTATCTTAAAACATACTTTATCAAGATTAGAAATCCTGGTAAGTATTTTTCAATAACAAATGTGCTCTTACCTGAAGCACATTTTTAGTTATCTGACAATTATTTATTAAGCATGTGAGTGACAGGCACTTAGATGAGTTTATAAATAAGTCATCCAAAGGTTGGATGTCAGCATAAGGTACTCCCCTGACTTGCTCCCTGGTGAAGTTGGTGAAAATTATTTCTTTAAAAATATCTAAGTCTCTGGAAATGGTCCTATAAGGCAAATAGAAAGGGAAGAAACATCTATTCAAGACAATTTATGAAAATTTGGTAAGAAAGGAATTTGTGGTATCTGAAAGAAGATCACTGTATCCTTCTCTCCCAACTCAGCAAGTCAGAGACACTACTTCAGACAGATGCAACCAAGAACACAGGGCTTTCTATTGGCCTCACTCCGAATCCAAGAGCCATTTACCTAGGAGGAGCAGGACTTCAATATCTCTCATCCTGCTCCTTGTTTCCTGTTACTAAGAGAAAGTCTTGGGTAATCATAGTACAGAGGTGGCATCTCTTCTTCCTCTTAGCCACCACACATAAAACAGAGGCTCTGCGTGGTGTATAGCATGCTGAGAATACTTCAGGCCCTTATTGTACTTTGCCCAGTTTGTGATGTGGTGATTTCACGTGAGTGATGCAAGCAGAGAGGTTCTCAGGCTACTGGTCCCCTCTTCCTGAGTGCTTACCTTCTAGAGCAGGGTGTCTTTCCAGGAATGTTGGCCTTGTCCCCACCCTTATCTCCAGAGCTTTGCTTCAGAGATTTTGCCTGAGAGAGAAGCAAGGCACAAAACATATAGCACCAAGTATCTTCCCAAAGAAACTGACTTCTTTGCAACGTTGCATAGAGAAGTTCAAACCTAAGGTCACGCTGAAAAAGAGATTGTGGTGAAAAGTAATTGTACGGTGGTGGTTTGTATATTTAGGAAGATACAGCCTAGACTGTAGGCCAGCCACTTTGCAGGAGAGAAAAAAACAATGAGAAACTTGGGAGGATCCCTCCTGGTGTCAGAACAAATATCACAGAGAGACTTCAAAAACTAACCCTTCAAATGAGCCACAATTTGAACAGATTAGTGTGTAGAACAGTTTATATCCCAGGGCATTGTTAAAAACAAGAAAGCAATCAACCAGCAATTAGTGGTGTTTAACAGCAGGATATGGTCAGGAAAGAGAGGAAGAAACCCCTACGAATACGACTGTCATCTCAGGCTGAATGTGGGCAACCCAAAGCCACAGCCCCCTGAGGAGCAACGCTGGAGACTTAACCATGTGATGAAAAGAAACGGACTTCAAACAAAATACGGTGGTTTTCTTTTATCTGTGATTTCACTTTTTGAGGCTTTATTTACCTGTGGTCAATCATAGTCAAAAAATAAGTGAGGACAGTACAATAAAATATTTGGAGAGAGAGTGAGACCATATTAACATAATTTTTGATACAGTATATTGTTATAATTGTTTGATTTTATTATTGTTGTTAATCTCTTACTCTGCCAGTTTTATAAATTAAACTTTATCATAGGTGTGTATGTGCTGGAAAATAATAGTAAATATAGAGTTAGGTACTATCTGCAGTTTTAGGCATCTACTAGGGGTCGTGGAACGTATCCCCCATGGATGTGGGGGTTGTGGGTTGGGGACTACTCTAATCAGGCCAGTTACTAAAAAAAATAAACAAGCAAATAACAATAACAAGTCCAAGTGGGAGGCAGAATAATCAGTACTTAGAGTTGCTAAAATATATCATCTGAAACATCCTGTTTCCAACAAAAACTTATAAGCCATGCAAAGAAACAGTAAAGTGTGACCCCTCAGAATAATAAAAAGGCAGGTAATACAAACTGTCTGTGAGAGAAATCAGAGATTAAATATAACAGAAAAAGACTTCAAACTAGCCATCATCAATACATCTACTGAACTAAAGGAGAAACATAATGAAAGAAACAAAGAAAGGTATGAAGATAATGTTTCATTAAATAGAGGACATCAATAAAGAGAGAAATTAGAAAACAACAAAAAAGACCAAATAAAACTTCTGGAGTTGAAAGCTGCAATAGCTAAAATAAAAAGTTCTTTTGAGTGGCTTAAGAGAAGACTGCAACTGATAGAAGGAAGAAATATCAATGTTACAATAGGTAGTAAGGCAGACACAAGCAGGGCAGGAGAGGGTCCCCCACCACCAGAAATGTCAGGCAACCATCATGTGATGGTCAGGCAGTTATTAAATCTCTCTAAGATAATAATTGGTCACAGCTGGCACTAGGGAAAGGCAGTCTTCTAAGAGAGAGAAACATCTGAAACTGGTGATCAGCAGCTTCCTGATAAGATCTCAGAAGCCGGGCAAGGGAGCCCAAGCATGCACACAAAGAGGCAAAATGGTGGAGCTTAACTGGTATATGACCCTCTAGGAACATTCCGATTGGTAAGAGAAGAACGCCTCAAGTGAGCATTCGTACAACTCCAGTAAACACACTGCATGCAGACAGCCCACCCAAGGGAAGAATCAGGGGAGAAGTAATGCAGGACCCTAGAAACATGCCAACATATGAAACTCCAAGTCAAAAGGTTGAACCACGCACTTGATCACTCAAGTCATGCACTTGGCCCTCTTCTATGCGTAGTTCACTTCTATTCATGCCTGCTCTAAAACTTTTTAATGAACTTTCGCTTCTGCTCTAAAACTTGCCTTGGTCTTTCACTCTACACTCTACCTTATGCCCCCTCAGTCAAATTCTTTCTTCTGAGGAGGTAAGAATTAAGGTTGCTACAGACCCATACAAATTCACCACCTATAACACCAACATTGAAGACAAATAGAGATTATGGAATATGAATGTATGAATTTGTACTCACATTACTATAAGGAACTACCTGAGACTGAGTAACTTATAAAGAAAAAAGTTTTAATTGCCTCATGGTTCTGCAGGCTGTACAGGAAGCATGGCTGGGGAAGCCTCAGGAAACTCATAATCATGGCAGAAGGGGAAGCAGGCAATTTCTTCATGGTAGAGCAGGAGAGAGAGTGTGAAGGTGGAGGGGCTACACACATTTAAACAACCAAATCTCGTGAGAATTCTATGGGATAGCACTAGGGGGATGGTGCTAAACCATTAAAAACCATCCCCATAATCCAGTCACCTCCCACCAGGCCCCACCTTCAACACTGGAGATTATAATTCTACATGAGATTTGGGTGGGGACACAGTGCCAAATCATATCAATGGAGAATAAGAAGAAAAAAGAATGAAGAAAAATAAACACAGACTCAGATAAATGCAGGACAGCATCAAGCAAACCAACATGTATATAAGGGGCCTTTCTGAAGGACAGGAGAAGAGTTAATAGTAGGAAAAATATTCTGAGAAAAAATGGCAGAAATCTTTTCAAATTTATTTAAAAAGCAACAGCCTACATATCCACTATATTTCTGCCATGCTTCATGAACACATGGCTGCAGGAACACAACAAATTATTTCATCCTTTAGTAAAGACATAAAATATCATAATACATAACATTTTAATTAGATTACTAAATGTCAATTTACAAATTAGGTTTCTATAGAATAAGTGAGCAAATAACGGGATAACTGCATGGATAAATAAGTAGTAATGGCCCCCTCATTCAAACATACTCGCATATACTTGGCAGTCCAGACTAATTTTTCAGACCTGTCAAAAGCAAAATAAATTACTAGATATCACTGCCTTATCAAAGGTAACTGACATGGGCAAGATTAGAATAGAAAAACAGTGTGACTAAAACCAGCCATTGAAAATTGAATACGCTGACATTAACACAATTACTATGTAAATTGGTGCTTGGAAATGACTTATACATATATGCTTTATAACATGTTTGTCACTACTCAGGTGCCAAGTTGACATTTTATTCTTCTATTGAGAATGGGAAGAGACAACCTTAACTGAACCAAAATAGTTTTGCAAGAAATCATGCAATGACAAAAGGTTGAAAGAAAATAATTTCCTGTCTTTCTGAACATGTCAGATCCTTTATATAGATTTTTTAAATAATTGGTTTGCTAACTATAATATTACTAGCTATTCTGATAATTATTTTTAGGAAATTGAACTACCTGAACTGTCATCTATCAGTAAAGCCACGTTACAAGGCTTTTAATAGACTAGTAGGCAGTAAATTAACCAATTAATAAATTAGTATGGAGTCTAAGTTGCTGGCACTGTTATTTATAAAGGTGTCTAAAACACCATTTTTGCTCTAGCCATGAGGTCAGAAACAAATTCTAGTATTTTGAATTGGTGTCCTTTCCATACAGACCCTAATAAAACTGACTGTAAATGAGTTGACACTCCATCACTATTTCAGGGAATTCCTTTGATTATTTCAAAATGGCACAAAATCATAACCATTTAGACTATGAGCCATAAAGGAATCTCAGAATATAACTTTCTGCCTGTTTATTTTCATTATTACTATATGTTAACTCATTTACCATTATATGAGAAATGTTCCAGATGTCATATTTTACATGATGTGTGTGTGTGTGTATATTCATTTTAATCTGAAATATGTTAACATAATTAAGGAATCCTTAAAAATACACTATCACTTCATTCTTCAGATTATATTATCAGGTAAAGTACATTGAATAATATGATAGAGTCAGACGCCAATGTTACTTGAACAAACTTATTAATGAATATTAAGAATATATTTGAAGCCAATCATGTAAAGTATTTATTTTCTGATATTACTTTAAAAGGAAAAAAGAAATAAATTCACTTAATTTTGAGGGCTCTAAGAGTCATGACTTTAAATACTAAGCTTAAATTTTCCTTTTTGAAAGGGCAGTTTTCTATAAACACATATTTTGGAAAATTTAATAGTTCTCTTAGTAATTGACTGAAATAGACCAAAAAATTAAGTTGGAATATAGGAGATTTAAACAAAATCACCAATAAACAGGCTTAATTTATATTTATTTATATTTATTGGCTACTATATTTAATAATGGCATAATAAATATTTTTTCAATTGTACATAGAATATTTACCAAAATAGAACATATGCCAGTACGTAAACAACTCTCAATAAATTTCAGTGGATTGAAGTAATAGAGTATTTCCTTTGACCAAACTTCTATTAAATTATTAATCAAAAATAATATACTTATAAATATGCAAATATTTAGAAATTAAATAGCATTTATAAAGGACTCATGAATCAAATATAAAACTATATAGCTTAGAAAATATTTCAAATAGAATGATAATGAATATACATCCCAAAGTTTGTTAATATGCTTTACATATAAAGTGCTCCTTATAGGTAAATGTGTAGATTTAAATGTTTAAATTTGTAAAGAAAATTTCATTTAGTTAAAGTAAGTACAAAGAAGGAAATAAATCAATGACTTTGTCAAAAAGAAGAAAAAATAATAACTCAAACTGTAATACTTTGAACAGATTAATTAAATTTCTAAATCCCAAGAAGTATTTCTAAGAAAAAAAAAGAGAACAACACATTATTATCAATTATGAAACATAGACATCATTAAACTTTCAACAAGCATTTAAATTATAATGAAGGAATATTATAACCATCATGCCAATACATTTGACACTTAGATAAAGTATAAAATTTTATTTAAATACCAACTGTTGCTATCACAAAATGAAGCAGAAAATTCAAATATCTGTGGAACTACAAAACATTAAATTTGTAATTAAAAGACTACCAGGCAGGTTCTGATTTCTGGGTAAGATGAAAGAAACACATGCTTCTCTCATTCTCATTGAACTCAAATGTAAAATCTAGGCAGAGTTGTGGCCCCGCTGATTGAAAACACTGGAAAAAATAAATAGCAATAGGTGGAGAAGGAAAAGACATGAGAATTCAAAGTAGCAGTGAAATGAGGCTGTGAGCCTGAGTTCCTTAAAATAATGTTTGACAGTTAAAGCAAAACAACATTTCCTGTAATTTTCAATGTACCTAAATATATGAGACAACTATCAATCACTTAGGGGAGTATAAAATAATCTATATGGTAATATAATTTCAATGATCAAAGTGAAATGGTAAAATATTCATTTTAAATACACTGGAAAAATGAAGTATATATTCTTTATTTCCTAGAACAATCACTAAAATGTTATGCAAAGATTAAAATCACAATGGATTCATAGAAATGGAATACTAAAAAATATATAAATACCCAAAGAAAGCAGAAAAGGGGAACTATTTGGGGGAATAAAAAAAGAAAACTAAAAGAAAACACTCCACTCTACAATAGCAGAGTTTATATTCTTCTCATGTGCACTATGAAATATTTATCGAAATAGACCATATCATAAGTTATGAAACAAATGTTAATGAGTTGAAATCTTACAAAGTATATCACTGATCATAGAATTAAACTAAAAATCATTAACAGAGGGATAACAGAACAATCTCCAAAAACTTAGAAACCAACACATAGTTTAATAATTCATGCACTGAAAAGGAGGTTTCAAAGGAAATTAGAAAATATTTTTAAATGAACGAAAATAAAGTTATACATACCAAAAGTTATCTATGTATATAAAGCAATTTTAAGTTTTATAATTCTGTTTATAAAAAGAGAAAAAACCCTCAAATCCATAATTTAAGGTTTCAGTTTAAGAAAGTAGAAAGAGAAGAGCAAAATAAATTCAAATAATAAATATCTTACTGGATTTGTGAAATTATCTATATTTACTTACAGTTCTATCAACTTTCGCTTTATATTTTTGGAAGCTTTGTTATCGGGTGCATAAACATTTTGGATTGTTATGTCCTCTTGAGGAATTGGCCTCTTTAACATGAGATAAACTTTTATATCCTAGTAATATTCTTTGCTTTGAAATTCATTTTATTACCTATTAATAAAGTCAATTTGGCTTTTCAAAGTAGTGATAGCATGACATATCTTCTGTACATTTACTTTTGAACTTATTTGTGTCCTTATATTAAAAATAAGTTTATTGGAGGAAGGAGGTGGCGATCTGGCAATCTCTGCCTTTATGAGTTTGTTTAGACTACTTATAGTCAATGTGATTATTGATATGTTGTCTTAAATTTATCATATTAACATAGCTTCTCTATTTGTATTAGTCTGCTTTTTTTCCTCTGGCTTTGCCTTCGTTTGGATTAATTTTATATTTCTAATCATTCTATTTCACTTTTTTGAGGAGTAAAGTTGATATAATTCTTTTTGTGTTATTTTAAGTTGCTTTAGGGTAGATAAAATATGAAATTATATTGATCTATCTTTAAACAATGTTACCTGACTTTATTTATAGTATAAGTATTTACAACAGTATACATCCTTGTCTCCAGTTCTGGCCTTTATGCTATTATTGTGAAATATTTTGCTTCTATTTATATTATAAGCCTAAAAATATAATACTATCATTTTTGCTATAAGCTAATCAATTAGATTAATATTTTTAAGTGAATAGATAATAATAAAAGTTACTTTAATAACTAACAAGATAATTATCTTTTCTGTTGCTTTTTTATTTTTGTATGACCTAAAAGTCATTCAGGAGCAGGTTAATGGCCATGTAATTGCATGGTTTTGAGAAATATTTTTTAGTTTTGATTTTTATATCTATTGTGCTGTGGTCCAAGAGTGTGTTTCATATGATTTCATTTCTTTTATATTTGCTAAGGACTGTTTTATGTCTGATTATGTGGTCAATTTTAGAGTGTGTGCCATGTGCAGCTTAGAAAAATGTATATTTTGTTGTTTGGGGTGGAGAGTTTGTAGAGGTCTATCAGATCCATTTAATCCAGTGTTGGGTTCAGGTCCTGAATATCATTGTTAACTTTCTGCCTCAGCGATCTAATATTGTCAGTGTAGTGTTGAAGTCTCCCAGTGTTATTGTGTGAGAGTCTAAACCTCTTGGTAGGTCTCTAACGACTTGCTTTATGATTCTGGGTGCTCCTGTGTTGAGTGTATATATATTTGGGATACTTGGTTGTTGTTGAATTGAACCCTTCACCATTATGTAATGACCTTCTTTGTCTTTTTTTGATATTTGTTGGTTTAAAGTCTGTTTTGTCTAAAATTCGCATTGCCACCCATGTTTTTTTTCCCATTTTATTTTCTTAGGAGATTTTCCTCCATTTCTTTATTTTGAGCCTATGGATATCATTGCATGTCAGATGGGTCTTTTGAAGACAGCATATCATCTGGCTTGCTTTTTTTATACAGCTTGCCATTCTCTGCTTTTTAAATGGGGGCATTTAGCCCATTTACATTCAAGGTTAATATTGATATGTGTCGATATGATTCTCATTTTTTGTTAGCAATTTATTATGCCAGCTTGTTTGTGTGATTGCTTTATAGTGTCACTGGTCTGTGTAATGATGTGTGTGTTTTTTTATTGGCTGCTAACAATCTTCCCTTTTCATATTTAGTGCTCTTTTCAGGATTTTTTATAAGGCAGGTCTGGTGGTAATGAACTCCCTCAGCATTTGCTTAGCTGAAAAATGATCTCATTTCTCTTTCACTGAGGAAGCTTAATTTGGCTGGATATGAAATTCTTGGTTGAAGATTTTTTTTTCTTTAAGAATGTTGAATATATGCTCCCAATCTCTTCTTTCTTGTAGAGTTTCTGCTGAGAGGTCTGCTGTTAACCTGATGGGGTTCCCTTTGTAAGTGACCTGCCCTTTTGCCCTAGCTGCCTTTAACATTTTTCTTTCATTTTGCCCTTGGAAAATGTGATGATTATGTGTATTGAGGATTTTCTTCTTGTGTAGAATCTTGTAGGGCTTCTCTGTATTTCCTGAATTTGATTGTTGGCTCCTCTAGTAAGATTCTGGAAGTTTTCATGAACAATATCCTGAAATATGTTTTCCAAGTTATTTGCTTTCTCCCCTTCCCTTTCAAGGAGGCCAGTGATTCCTATTTTAGGCCTTTTTACATAATCTCACATTTCTTGGAGGTTTTGTTTATTCCTTTTTATTTTTCTTCTTTATCATTGTCTGACTGTATTATTTCAGGGATCCAGTCTTCAAGTTCTGAGATTCATTCCTCAACCTGGTGTATTCTGCTGTTAATACTGGCTATTGCATTGAGAAATTCTCGTAGTGTGTTTTTTCATACTGGGTGTTTTATCTTTCAGCTCCTGTGTCATTTCGTTGTGATTCTTATTTTCCTTGGATTAAGTTTGCCATTCTCCAGAATCTTGATGATCTTTGTTCCTACTCATATTCTGAATTCTATTTCTGTCATTTCAGCCAACTCATCCTGGTTAAGAACCCTTGGAAAACTAGTGGAGTTGTTTGGAGAACAGAAAACACTCTGGCCATTTGAGCTGCCAGGGTTTTTGGGTTGGTTCTTTCTCATCTCTGGGTGGGTGTTCCTTTAACTGCTGGGCTGCCTCCAAAGTGGTCAAGCAGGGGCAGGGTGGTTGTACTGGAATCTCAGGTCAGGCAGCCCTGCCCAGTGAGGACCAGGACCTACATGGAGAACAGTCTGTCCATTTTCTCTTGAGGTGGGTGCTCTGTGTTGGTGGTCCATACCAGCCTCTGGACCCTGTGGATTCTACAGAGCCTGGAGACAGCAAAGGTGAGGGCTGCAAGACAGCAAAGATGGCAACCTGTTCCTCTTACTGGGAGCTCTGTCCCAGAGAGTTGCAGAGCTGCTATTGGCTAATAGCCCCAGCAGGGGGTGGCTGGAGACCTAGGCCAGGAGGACTTACCTAGTGAGAAGATACAGGATCAGGGAACCGTGTTACAAACTGTCTGGACATTTTTCCATAGGGCTGCTGCCATATGCTGGATGTCCACTCTAGTCCCTAGTCAGCTTAGATTTTCCAGCACCTAAAGATATCAACAGTGAAAGCTGCAAAAGAGCAAAGATGGCTGCCTACCCCTTCTTCTGGGTGCTCATCCCAGAAAAGTATGAACCTGTTGCTTGCCTGAACCACTGGCAGGGAGATTGTAGACCTCAGTACAGAGATCCCACCCAGTGAGGAGGAACAAGATGTGTGACCTGTGTGAAAAAGCAGTCTGGCCACTTCTCTGTAGAGCTGCTGCACTGTGCCGGGAAACTGCTCCAGTCCCTAGTCACCTCAGACCCCCTAGAGCCCGAAGGCAACAATGGCTAAGGCTGTGAAGCAGCAAAGATGGCAACCCATCTCTCCCCCTGGGAACTCCATCTCAGAGAAGCTGGGAACCACTGAAAGGTGGGAAACACTGGCAAGGGTGGCTAGTGACCCCAGCCAGGAGGTCCCACTTACTGAAGAGAAAGTGAGGTCAGGGATCCCAGTCTGGCCACTTTTCCACAGGGCAGCTACACTGAGGGCAACAATAGCTAAGGCTGTGAACCAGCAAAGATGGCAGCCTACCCCTCCCTCTTGGGAGCTGCATCTCAGGGACGTATAACACTGCTACTGGTGGCTGGCTGGAGTTCCAAGCCAGTGAGTCTTATCCTTCAAGGTGCAGTGGAAACAGGATCTGCAGACCATCACTGCTCAACCCCGAGGATTCATCCCCTTTTCTAGGGGTGTGTATGGGAGTCTAAACTCCTGTTTTGCTGGAGTTGCAACCGCTTTTGCTGAGAAGCCCAGAGCTGGGAGCTTCCAGGGCACCACCTGTGCCTGAGCGGCCACTAAGCCAAGACTCCTTGTAGCTCTGGGTGTCAGACTGCAGGTCCTGGTGGAGGGGATTCATGAGGGGATCTCCTGACCCATGGTTTGCAAAGATCCACTGGGGAGGTGTGGGTCCCCGGAGCTGCTAACTCACTTATCACTTCCCTGAGCTAGGGAGGCTCCCCTGGCTCCGTGTTGCTCCTGAGTGGGCATTCATCTTGCCTTGCTTGTCTTTGCTTTCCATGGGTTGAATTCTCTTCTTGATGAATCCCAATGTGTGTACCTGGCTATTTCAGCTGAAGGTGCTGTATTTACTTGTGCCCTCTTTTTCTCTCCATGAGAGTAGCCCACACTAGCTGCTTCTAGTCAGCCATCTTGGCCAGCTCCCAACATCGTTGTTTTATCGCTCATTTTAACAACTTAATTTTGATAGGAAGTAGTATAGTTTATTTTTTTTGTGTGTTAAGCTTCACTGAGCTTTTGAAGCTCAGCGTTTACCAATTTCATTAAATTTGGAAATTTTCCATTTCTTCAAATGTGTCTTGTCTCTCTTCCCTTCTCTTTGGGGCACTTTAAGTACATATATATTAGGCCTCTTGAAGTTGACCCCTTGCTGCTGACTTACTGTTAGTTTTATGTTCAGACTGTTTCTTTTTTGTTTCATTTTGGGTAGTTCTATTTCCAGGTATTCAAGTTTACTGACCTTTTATTCTGCAGTATCTGATCAGCCTTAAATTCTAACCAACTTATTTTCATCTCTAAAAGTTGCATTTGGATATTTTAAATATCTTTTATATATCTTAAATTCAATTTTTCATTATCTTCTTGAACATAAGGAAAACAGAACTAATAACTTTAATATCTTTGCCTATTAATTATATTATCTATCATTTCACTTAATTTTTTCTCATTATTAGTTCATTTTTTGCTTCTTTTAATGGTTGATTTTTAAAAATTTATTTTACTCTCATCAGAACACTTAATATGTGTGTAGATATTACACACATATTACAAAATGTTCAACATCTTGTAAAAAAAAAAAAGGAGTAGTTTTTGTTTTGTTTTGTTTTTGAGATGGAGTTTCACTCTGTCACCCAGGCTGGAGTGCAGTGGTGCGATCTGGGCTCACTGCAACCTCCACCTCCCAGGTTCAAGCAATTCTTCTGCCTCAAGAGATCTACTCTTAGAAGTAAATTTTTAAGTATACAATACATTATTGTTGATTATGGGTACAATATCATACAACAGATCTCTAGAACGTATTGATTTTAACTGGCTGAAACTTTAGGCTGGTTGATTAGTAGCTTCCCAGCTCCTGTCCCTCTATCCACTGGCAACCATTCCACTCTTTTGTTCTATGGATTTGATTATTTTAGGTACCTCATTTAAGATAAATCATGCAGTATTTACTTTTCTGAGACTGGCTTATTTAACTTGGCATAATATTCTCAAGTTTCATCCATGTTGCCGCATGTTGCAGAATTTTCATCTTTTTA
Organism: Pan troglodytes; assembly: GCF_028858775.2. Taxonomy (NCBI): domain Eukaryota; kingdom Metazoa; phylum Chordata; class Mammalia; order Primates; family Hominidae; genus Pan; species Pan troglodytes. The sequence goes on from NC_072401.2 coordinate 173,998,488, forward strand.
AGGTTTAGTAGCATTTTATTTATGTATATACCACATTTTCTTTATCCATTCATCCCTCAACAAACATTTGGGTTTCTTCCATACTTTAGCTGTTGTGAATAGTGCTGTAATAAATATAAGAATGCTAATGTCTCTCCAAGGTTAGTTACTTTTGATAAATCCCCAAAAAAGAGATTGCAGGATCATATTTTAGTACTATTATTAATTTTTTAAGAAATCTCTATACTGTTTTTCATAGTGGCTGCACCATTTTTTATTCCCCAGACTAAACAGAGTGTAAGGGTTCTAATTTCTACACTCTTGCTGACACCTCTCTTTTGTTTTTTTGATAATGACCTTTCTGACAGGTGTTAGGTGAAATCTCAGTGTGGTTTTCATTTGGATTTTACTAATTAGAGGTGTTGAGCATTTTTTAATATGCCAGTTGGCCATTTGTGTGTCTTCCTTGGATGAATGTTTAAGTAATTATCTCATATTTTAAAATCTGTATATTTTATTTTTTTAATATTTACTATTTTTAATTTGTAAAAATTTATAGGATATAGGAGAAATCTTGCTACATATATATAAGGCATAATTATCTAGTCAGAGTGTTTACAGTGTCCGTCACTTGAGTGCAATACATTTTTAAGCATAGGCACCCTACTCTGCTATCAAACATTGAATTTATTTCTTCTATCTTACTTTATGTTTTTATCTTTTAACCCAGTTCTTTTCATCATCCCTCCTAACCCTGGCTCCCAACTGAACCTTTCTAGTCTTTGTTATCTACTTTACACTCTCTATTTCCATCCGATCAAGTTTTTTTTTTTACCTCCCACATATAAGCGAGAACGTGTGAAATTTGTCTACCTTATTTTAATTAAGATAATGACCTTCAGTTTTATCTGTGTTGGTGCAAATGACATGATTTTATTTTTTTCTGGCTGAAAAATATTTCATTGTGTATATATACTATATTTTCTTTGTCCAGTCATCTGTTCATGAACACTTTGCTTGATTCAATATATTTGCTATTGTAAATAGTGCTACAATAAACATGTGAGTCCAAGTATCTTTTTCATATGTTGATTTCTTTTCCATTGGGAAGATACCCAGTTGTGGTATTGTTAGATCAAATGGTAATTCTATTTTTAATTTTTTGAGAAATCGTCATACTGTTTTCCATGCTAACTATACTAGTTTACACTCCCACCAACAGTGTACAAAAGTTGGCTTTTCTCTACATGCTTGCCAAAATCTGTTATTCATTGTCTTTTTAATAATCACCATTCTAACTGGGGTAAGTTGTTACCTCATTGTGGTTTTGAGTTGCATTTCTCTGATAATTAATGATGATCAGCCTCTTTTTATATACCACTTGGTCATTTGTAAGTCTTCATCTTAGAAATGTACACTGATGGCCGGGTGCAGTGGCTCACACCTGTAATCTCAGCACTTTGGGAGGCCAAGATGGGTGTATCACCTGAGGTTGGGAGTTCGAGACCAGCCTGACCAACATGGAGAAACCTCCTCTCTACTAAAAATACAAAATTAGCCAGGCGTGGTGGTGCATGCCTGTAATCCCAGCTACTCAGGAGGCTGAGGCAGAGGAATCGCTTGAACCTGGGAGATGGAGGTTGCAGTGAGCCGAGATCGTGCAATTGCATTCCAGCCTAGGCGACAAGAGTGAAAGTCTATCTCAAAAGAAATAAAACAAAAACAAAACAAAATGTACATTGATGTCCTTTGCCCACATTTTAATATAATTATTGGTTTTTCTTTTTGTTGAGTTGAGTTCCTTTTATATTCTTGATATTAGTCTCCTGTTGGATGAACAGTCTGCAAATAATTTCTCCCATTAAACAGTTCTTTTAATTTAACAGCCTCTTTTTCTGTTAATTGTTTTCATTTACATTGCTGTGTAGAATATTTGTGGTTTAATATAGTCCCTCATGTCTATTCTTGGTTTTGTCACCTGCGCTTTTGAGGTCCTAGTCATAAATTGTTTGCCTAGACCAACATCCAGGGGAGTTTTCCCAATGTTTTCTTCTAATATTTTTTATAGTTTGGGAGCTTATGTTTAAGTCTTTAATATATCTTGAGTTTGTTTTTGTATGTGGTGAGAGATAGGGGTCTAGTTTTATTCTTCTGCTTGTGGCTACCCAATTTTCCCAGCACCATTTATCGAATAGGGTGTCCTTTTCCCAATGTAAGTTCTTGTCAACTTTGTTGAAGGTCAGTTGGTTGTAAATATGTGACCTTATTTCTGGATTCTCTCTTTTGTTCCATTGGTCTGTGTATCTACTTTTATACCAATACCAATGCTATTTGGTATGGGTTACGATACCTTGGTTACTACACTTTACTCTACTCTACTCTACTATACTATACTTTGGCTACTATAGCCTTGTAATATATTTTGAACTCAGGTCATGTGATGGCTTCAGCTTTGTTCTTTTTGCTTAGGACTGCTTTGGCTATTTGGGCTCTCTTTTGGTTCTATTGAATTTTAGGACTGCTTTTTCTAATTCTGTGAAAAATGGTGTCGGCATTTTGATAGAGATTGTGTTGAATTTGTAAAGTGCTTTGGACAATATGGTCATTTTAATGACATCAATTCTTCTGACCCATAAGTATAGTATATTTTTCCATTTGTTTTATCTTCAGTTTATTTCATCAGTGTTTTGTAATTTTGCTTGTAGAGATTTTTCACATCTTTGGTAAAATTTATTCTTAGCATCTTTTTTATAGCTATTGTAAATAGGATTGCCTTCTTGATTTCTTCTTTGGTGTACAGAAGTGCTAGTGATTTTTTTACATTAATTTTTTATCCTGAAACTTTACTGAAGTTGCTTATTAGTTCTAGGAGCTGTTTGGCAAAGTCTATAGGGTTTTCTAGACATGTAATCATGTCATCAGAGAAAAAAAAATTTTGATTTTATCTTTTCATATTTGGTTGCATTTGTTTCCTTCTCTTGCCTGATTGCTCAGGATAGGACTTCCAGTACATGTTGAAAAGGAATGGTGAGAATGGCCATCCTTGTCTTTTTCCTGTTCTTAAGAGGAATGCTTCTAGTTTTTGCCCATTCAGTAGGATGTTTGGCTGTGGGTTTGTGGCTCTTATTATTTTGAGGTAAGTTTTTTCAATGCCTAGTTTGTTGAAGGTTTTTATTGTAAAGAGATGTTGAATTTTATCAAAACCTTTTTCTTTGTCTATTGATACAATCATATGACTTTTTTTTTTTTTTTTGAGACAGAGTCTCGCTCTGTCGCTCAGGCTGGAGTGAAGTGGCACGATCTTGGCCCACTGTAAGCTCCGCCTCCCAGGTTCACACCATACAGGCACCCGCCACCACGCCCAGCTAATTTTTTGTGTTTTTAGTAGAGATGGGTTTCACCGTGTTAGCCAGGAGGGTCTCCATCTCCTGACCTTGTGATCTACCCACCAATCATATGACTTTTGCGTTTAATTCTGTTTATGTGTTGAATCAGGTTTATTATTTGCATATGTTGTACCCACATTGCATCCCAGGAATAAGGCCTAACTGATCGTGGTGAATTAACTTTTTGATGTACTGCTGAATTCAGTTTGCCAGTATTTTGTTGAGAATCTTTGCATCTATGTTCACCAGGAATACTGGCCTGTAGTTGTCTTTATTCATTGTGTCTTTGCCAGATTTAGGTATCAAGGTAATGCTAGCTCGCTTTGTAGAATGAATTAGGGAGAGGTCCCTCTTCCTCAATTTTTTGGAATAGTTTTAGTAGAATTGGTACCAGCTCTTCTTTGCACATCTGGTAGAATTTGGCTGTGAATTCTTCTGGTCCAGGGCTTTTTTGGTTGACAGGTTTTTTATTGCTGAATTCAAATTTGGAACTTGATATTGGTCCTTTCAGGATTTCAATTTCTTCCTGATTCAATCTTGAGAGCTTGTATGTTTCCATGGATTTATCCATTTCCTCTAGATTTTCCAGTTTGTGTGTATAGATGTGGTCGTATTAGTCTCTGAGGATCTATTGTATTTCTGTTAGATCAGTTGTAGGGTCATCTTTGTTGTATCTAATTGTGCTTATTTGAACCTCTCTTTTTTCTTTGTTAATAAAGCTAATGGTCTATTGATCTTTTTTATCCTTTCAGATAATCAACTTTTGGTTTTGCGATCCTTTGTATAAATTTCTGAGTCTCAATTTTATTCACTTCCACTCTGATTTTAGTTATTTATTTTCTTCCACTTGCTTCGCGGTTATTTTGTTTTTGTTTTGTTTTCTAGTTCCTCTATGTGTGATGTTAGATTGTTAATTTGAGACCATTCTAACTTCTTGACATAAGCCTTTAGTGCTATGAACTTCCGTCTTAACACTGATTTTGCTGCATTTCAGGATATTGGTTTATTGTGTCTCTTTTTTTATTTCAAAGAATTTTGTTTATTTATACCTTAATTTATTTGTTTACCCAAAAGAAGCAAGTTGTTTAATTTCTATGTAGTTAGGTGTTTTTGAGAACTCTTCTTGGTATAGTTTTTTTTTTTTTTTTTTTTTGACTGAGTCTCACTCTGTCGCCCAGGCTGGGGTGCAGTGACTCCATCTTGGCTCACTGCAACCTCTACCTGCCAGGTTCAAGGCTATTCTCCTGCCTCAGCCTCCTGACTAGCTGGGATTACAGGCACATGCCACCAAGCCCAGCTAATTTTTTTTTTTTTTTTTTTTTTTAGTAGAGACGGGGTTTCACCATGTTGGTCAGGCTGGTCTCAAACTCCTGACCTCAGGATCCTCCCACCTCGGCCTCCCAAAGTGCTGGGATTACAGACATGAGCCACCATGCCAGCCTAGATTTCTATTTTTATTCCTGTGGTCCAAAGGTATGGTTGGTATGACTTTGATTTTTTTGAATTTACTGAGAATTGCTTCATGGCAATGCATGTGGCCAGTCTTGGAATATATTCTGCATGCAGATGAGAAAAATGTGTATTCTGTGGTTGATTGGTGGAGTACTCTGGAGATGTATATCAAGTACAGTTGATCAAGTGTTAATTTAAGTTCAGAATTTCTTTGTTAGTTTTCTGCCTTATAGATGTCTTTAATGCTGCCAGTGAGGTGTTGCAGCGCCCCTCCACCCCGTCCATTATTGTATGACTGTGTCTTTTTGTAGGAGTAGATATGTGTTTTATAAATTTTTGTGCTCCAACATTGGTATGCGTATATTTAGAATAGTTAAATATTATTGTTGAATTGAACTCTTTATCATTATGCAATGCCCTATCATCATTATATAATGTCCTTCTTTTTCCCTTTTTTGCTGTCATTGCTTTAAAGTCTGTTTTATCTGATACAGGAATAGTGACCCCAGCTCTTTTTTGTTTTCCATTTGTGTAATAGATCTTTCTCCAACCTTTCACTTTAAGCTTATGGGTATCCTTACATTTAAGATGGTTCTCTTGAAGACAGCTGCTGGACGGGTCATTTTTTTTTTTAATCCAGCTTGGCACCCTGTACCTTTTAAGTAGGACCATGTACCTTCAAGGTTACACCGTGTACATTCAAGGTTAATAATGATATGTGAGGTTTTAATTCTATTGTGAAGTTAACTGGTTGCTTTGTAGTTTCTACTGTGTAGTTGCTTCATAGAATCTATGAGCTACGTACTTAAGTGTGTGTTTGTGGTAGCAGGTGTAATTATTTTGTTTCTATGTTAAGAACTCCTATATGGATCTTTCATAAGGTTGGTCTATTGGCAATAAGTTCCCTTTGTGATTATATGTCTGGAAAATGTTTCTCTTTTGCTTAAAAAGCTTAGTTTAGTGGTACATTAATTTTTTTTTTAAAGAGTGCTGGCTATAGGCCTCAATCTCTTCTGACTTACAACGTTTCTACTGGGAAGTTGCTGTTGACCTGACTTTTGTTGTTGTTGCTGTTGAGAATCTGACCTTTTACTCTACCCGTCTTTAAGGTTTTTTTTTTTTTTTTCTAGTGTTGACCTTGATCAGTCTGGTGATTATATGCCTGGTGATGTTTATTTTGTATAGTATCATACAAGTGACCTCTGGATTCTTGCATCTGGATACCTATTTCTCTAGCAAAATTAGAGAATTATTTTTGCATTATTATCTCAAATATACTTTCCAAGTTGTTTCCTTTTTCTTCTTCTCTCTCAGGAATGCCAGTGATTCATAGGTTTGATTGCTTTACATAATCCCATGTTTCTCGAAGACTTAATTCATTTTCTAATTTAAAAAAAATATATTTTTGCTTGACTAGGTTAGTTTGCAAACCTGATCTTTGAGCTCTAAAATTCTTTTACTGTTTGGCGTAGGCTACTGATGAAAGTCTTCAACTGTATTTTGAAATACACTAAGTGAATTTTTTAATTCTAGAAGCTCTGGTTATTTTTTTAAGATGTTAATCTCTTCCTTCATTTATTGGCTTTCTTTGGAAGTTTATTTGTGTTGATTTTCAACCTTGTCTTGAATATCATTCATCTTCCTTGCAATCCAATTCTTTATCTGCCATTTTGGGGTTTCTATTTTGGTTAGGGAATATTGCTAGAGAGTGAGCGTGATCCTTTCATGCTGTCACAATGTTCAGATTTTTTTTTTCTGGTACCCAAAATTCTAATGCTGGCTCCTTTTCATCTGGAGATCCTGGCACTTCTAATTTGTGTAATTATTTTTGTGTGAATCAGATTTTTTTTCTCTCTTTCCCTATAATGTTGTTTTCTGTTCTTTCCCTCTACCCCCTTCCTGGGGGGTATGACTGTAGAGAATGTTGGATACGGTCTTTTGGCTTTGTTTCTTCACCCAACTTCTGTTGGGTGGTTTTATATTGGGCCATGCAGTTCAAGCTCAGGGCCAGTAGATATCACTTCTGGGTAAAAGCCAGCTGTGGCCAATGTGGCTGGGTACATATATTTGAACCTTGTTTACTGCGAGATATTGCCTGAGACAATGGACTGATTCTTGGAATACATAATGGCCTGAGCTCCTTGCTCAGCTGTAGGGGGTGAGCCAAGATGGACAGGGGCAAGCCAGGTAGGTCTGCCTAAAGGTTACCTGAAGGGAGAATTGAGGGTGCAGCCACCAAGCACCAAGAAATGTGCCTAGTACTGGAGCTGGGAAACCTCTTGAGTGGTAACTTCTCTGCCCAGGGAGGGAGGGCAGCCTAAACTCCTAATCCAGGAGAGTGGATGTTTTATAAGCTTGGAGATCTGTCCAGGCATGGAGGGGAGAGGGCCTCACTTCACATGGTCTCTCCACAGAAATGGTGGACACTCAGGCTGTTGATATGGGTGAGTGAGTGCTCTGAATGCCTGGAGATCTGCCTGGGCATAAAACAGAGAGTGCTTTGCTGCACTGTGGTCTCTGCATAAGAACAATGGGACAGATAAGACTGTTAATCCAGGTGAGCATGCGCTCTGAATGTCTGGAGATATGCCTGGGCATGGAGTAGAGAGGACCCCTCTGTACCTTTATCTCAGGGGAGCAGGCTGGGGCACCCAGCAAACACACACACACACCACACCACACACACACACACACACACACACACACACACACACACACAGAGTTTCCAGGTCACCAAGTTGGTCTCTTCTCACCCAGCAGAAATCATGGCTGCAGTAGTTCTTCTCTTGCCCTAGACCTGTGGCAAGGGGAGGGCACAATTCCAGTGCCTACTCCTGGGGCACTTTCCACATTTCCTGCTCAATTCTGGCTCTGGAGGCTCCTACCAAACTCCAGAGCAAGCACTCCAATCGCTGGCCTGAGACTAAAATACCTGTGTAGTCACACTGTTGGGTTGCCGAAGAGTGACTGACTCTGTATGCTCCTGGATTAAAAATGGCATACTGCTTTCAACTCCAGTCAGGGAAAATGCTGCAACTTTTCCCAATGTCTTTCCCTCTCAGCTTCTCCAAGCCTCTCCCCAAGTTAGCTCCAAAGCTGGGAGAAACAAAGGGCTCTCCCTTGGCCTGGACAAATCCCCAGTGGAAAGGTGAGTCACAAAGGAAAACTCTCTGCCCCTCTCATGTATTGAGACTTGACTCACTTTTGACAGCCAGATGCTGACACGGGGGCTGTTTGCACATGGTGTTCTTTTTGGGATCTGGGGTGTCCTTCACAATTCCAGTAGATTCCCATTTTTCTTCTTGAATTAAAGTTCACAGCATTGATCTTTATGCACTGTTTTGCTGTTTCTCTGTGGCTGAGGCCATCTTGAAACAACAACAACAAAACTTTCTTTTTTATATTGCATTGTTCTAGCTAGGATTGATAATTCTATGTTGAATAGGAGTCTCAAAATTAAGTATCTTTGTCTTGTTCCTGATCTTAGAGGAAAAGCTTTCAATTTTTCATAATTGCATGTAATATTAGCTGTGGGCTTTTTATATATGGCATGTATTAAGTTGAATTAATTTTCTTTTATTTCTAGTTTGTGAGAGTCTTTACCTTAAAAATGTATCTATTTTGTCAAATACTTTCTCTGCATCTATTGAGATGATCATGTGGTTTTATGATTTTATTTTGTTAATATAGTGCATCACATTAATTAATTTTCATATATTGAACCACCCTTGCATCCCACGGATAAGTCCAGCTCGATTATGGTGTATGATCATTTTAATGTTCTGTTGAAGTTAGTTTGCTGGTATTTTATTCAGGATTCTTGCATCTATGTTCATCAGAGATATTGGCCTATAGTTTTTCTTTCTTGTGGTGTCTTTGCCCATCTTTGACATCAGGGTAGCCCTGGCCTCATAAAATGAGTTTTGAAGTGTATGGCTGTCAATTTTTATTTGGTATCAGACATTGTGATTTTACCTTCAAAGGGGAAAAATATTTTGTATTACTATAAATATTATTGAGCTTTGTTACATAATGAATTTAAGTTATGTGAAAACAGTTTGATACTATAAGATCTTGCTTTTAAGCTAAGTTGGATCAGAGCTATATTTAGGCTAGGGATAATTTGCCACCCTGCTGAGATAAAACCCGTCTAACTCTTTCCATACTCCACCTAATTCTCCATAAGCATTAGTTTTTACCCTATATGAATGATAGGTATTGTTTCCTCTAATCCATTCTTGGGTTTTATTCCCCAGATAAGGGTTGTTCCTTTGTATGCTTGCACTGATCAGCGCTTAGCTGAAGATGTGAGGAGGACTCTTCAGATCCCCTGAGTTCTGTGTATAGCTCATTCCTTTAGAGTGCTCTATCTTGCAAACTCTAGCCACCTTGGTCGCCTGGACTCTTGGCTCCATTTTCTTATCTTAGGGAGATCATTTGGATCTGCCTGTGTTTCTCTTAAATTCACCATGCCCTGGAATCTCAGACTAGAATGTAAGCAGGGGAAATTGTATCCTGTTTCTGAAAGCCACTATTGTTGTTGCTTGATATTCAATGCCTTGAAAATAATTGTTTCATATTTAAAAATGTAGTTGTTTAGTTGGTAATATGGTTTGGCTCTATGTCCCCACCCCAATCTCATCTTGTAGCTCCCATAATTCCCACGTGTTGTGGGGAGGGACCTGGTCGGAGATGACGGAATCATGGGGGTGGGTCTTTCTTGTGCTGTTCTGGTGATAGTGAATGGGTATCACGAGATCTAATGGTTTGAAAAAGAGTTTCTCTGCACAAGCTCTCCTTTTGCCTGCTGTCATCCACGTAAGATATTGACTTGCTCCTCCTTCCCTCCCTCCATGATTGTGAAGCTTCCCCAACCATATGGAACAGTAAGTCCAATTAAACCTCTTTCTTTTATAAATTGCCTAGTCTCAGGTATGTCTTTATCAGCACCATGAAAACAGACTAATACAGTTGAATCAAGTAGAAAGGTAAATATGGTCCTTATTAGTACATTTGACTAAAAGGAAATCTCAAATATAATTTTACCTAGACATAATATTTGATAGAAATAGCAAAAATCTGTATTATTATTTAAATACACAAAACTAATATAGGAATATTGTGCATAGTGGACACTATTTCTACTTATTTTAGCCACCTGATAATATAATATTAGTGGCTGTTAGAGCCTCTATTCACATGACAGTTCATCATAAATTTTTTGTGATGGGTATTTTGTCATACATTTTATTGAATGGTTTATCTACAAAAATATTTATGGAGGATAGAGCATACATCTCACAAAAACTTTTGAGCTAATCAAGTAATTGCCTACCCCTCCTTAAAATATTATAGTATTTATATAATTTAATTAATTTAATTAGTATAAAGATGCCTTAAAGGGCCAATGATAGAATGACATTTCCAAAACATTATGTAATCAAAAGTGAAGAATGCTGGATTCTTATTCATTGCTTGTGTTACCTCCTGTGTAGGCTATAATTACTGAATTTTCAGAAAAGCTATAAACTTCTTAGTTCAGGAACAATGCCTCATCATTGTATCACTTTTTTACCCAGTACAATGCCTTTCCAATTAGATTGTAAAATAATTTATGTTTAACTCTCTAAAACTCTGTCTCAATTCTCAATTAAATGGGGGGCTTAACTGGATGATTTCTTAAATGTGGTTGCAGCTCTAATATCCTCTGTTGTCATGCTTCTATGGATGTGGGACTGTAAATATTCTGTTTTTCATCTGTGAAGAAATTGAATCTCTTTCATTTTTCCATTAAATTTTGTCCAACAAGTAAAATGTTCTTTTCTTGTTTTGTTCTAAAGAAGGCAGAAGACTAAAATGATTGATTTCGCTAGTGTCATTTGCCAAATGTTTCTGACTCTATTCCTTCTGTACAATATGAGACTGCACATTCTAGGCCCCTGGGCTGCATGACTAGTTCTGACCAATGAGCTGTAAGCAGACAGCAATATGCCATTTTAGGGATACATCATCTAATTACTAGCTTGATACCCATCAGTGTTCTCATTTATATCTACCACAATGATTGACAGTGATCAAGATGTTGGCTATTTCTGCTAACCGCAGTGAGCAGAGACCCTCCTTCCAACTAGTGTTGAACAGGTAAAGGAAGCAAAAAAGGGAATAGTTATTATTTTAAGTCATTGAAATTTGGGGGTGGTTATTGCCACCATATAACCTCCTGACTATTGTTATAAGTAAAAAACAACAACAACAACAACAACAAAAAACAAAACAAAAAATAAAGCCATACTTTCAATAAGCTAACAGAATGATCTAAAGATTGAAATATTCAAACATTTTACTCAAAAGCTGCAATCCCAGAGTTAGAACTTTTTAAATGTGAGTTGTAACACCCTTTCCAAAACAAAACACACAACAATAGGCAGTGAGAAGTAAAGTTTAAGTGATGGTGAAGAATACATGAAGGTTTTAAGATCTCCAAATGAAAATTAACCTAAATGCCTGTAATATAAACATTGACATTGTTGCATACATACTAAAGTATCTCTTTTAGACAAAAATAAGTCACTGATAAGTCTGGTACTTATTTCAAGTATTTGTAATTAAAATTTATTTTGTGGCCTTTTTTATTATTGAAAAAACCACTTATTTTAATAAAATCAATGAAATAAAAAAGATAAATTAGTGTAACCATGAAAAGAATAAATGTTAAGTATGTGTTAAACAATACTGTTGAACTGTATTTTTAAAATCTCTCAGTTTAGCAAATGCCAATATAAAAAAATCAGAAAATGTTTATGTATTCTGTTTTGGAAAAACAGAAGAATATGAGAAAATTTGCCATTGAAGTTTCATTACTGTGAAAGACTTAGCAGAATGTTTACAAAATAATTTGGATTTTTTTTTCGGATTTTTAAATGTCTTCACGACTTGTCATTTCTCTCAAGTAAATTTTTAAATAATTTAAACTATTTCTTTTGTCTTCTTGGTGCTTTTAAAATTTGAAGAATTAGTTTTTATCCATTTATATAAACTGTTACTCAACAAAGAGATGTCCTTACCTCTGAGCCATTCCTAAACTGCAAGGCAATTTTATGCAAATGCTTATCTGAAAATAATACAGCAATAAGAAATGCAATAATTACACCCATATTCCTAGAAACCTATTTCAACACGTTTTAGTTTGTACCTATTTTCTTATTCTATTTGTGAATTTGCTATGCATTTGTAACCATAAAAAGCATACAAATTGTGTTTGACTTTATTTTACTTATTAAAGTCAGTTCCATATTGGTACATCATCTTCTTATTTGTAAACTTTTATTCTCAACCTGACTTGACATTAAACCTAAAATATGCAGGCGCAGAGCCTAAATAAAGCCCTGGATGTGCTTCACTATTTCTAGTAATACTATAGGGCAGTCATCTGGATCACAGCTTCTTGAATCCAATGCCTGAGCTTGGCAGTGATTCAATTTTTCTTTGGAGCAGCTTAAGTGCTAGAATGACCGAATATAATTCAATCAGATTAAGTGCTTTTACAAAGGAGCTGGCTTTCCTTAGAGTGAAAATCAGATCTGCACCCTCATTATTTTTTGCTAGAATTATTACGAGGGCTAATCTTTCTGCTTCTAGTCTTTGCCATCTGCAACACATTGTCTGCCCTGCTGCCAGAGGAATATGTAAACACGATCCGGTCTTCCTTGTGATTAACAATATTTGAAGTACTTCATGTTGACTGCAGGCTAACATCCAAATTCCTTAGAATCATTTTCAAGATTCTTCATGATCTGTTCTCAATGTACAGACTCATTGATAAAGACGTCCTTAATTCTATCAGACAAAGTTAGTCACACTTCCTTCAGGCTCTCAATGTCTGTGTGCCATCTATTATGTCACTTGGCTTGTTTGAGTCTAATCATTTTATATATCTGCTCACTGGTCTGTGAACCCTTAAGGGAAGAGACTGAAATGTATTCATCTTTGTATCCTAAATGTCTCTCACTGTCTCTTCTGCAGTTCCTGTCTTTCCTAGTTCCACGTCTTCTTCCACAGAGGATTTGACAATGAAATAATACAGTGTAAACAACAATGACCATAATAATGACAGTATTTATTAAACCCCTGCTATTATTAGATATGATGCTATATGAAGTACGTTACATAGATGTCCCAATTAATTCTCCTTAGCACATTATGAAGAGGTTTTTTTTTTTTTTTTGCTCCCACATTATCCTGTGTGAGAAAATTAATCTTATAGAGGGTAAATAACTTGCCCATTGTCACACAGGCAGTAAATGGCAAAGCTATCATTTGAACCTAGTCTGATCTATAAAGTGTGGTGTGACTTTTCAATATTTGATACATAATCATCAGGCATGAAATAGTAAGGAGTTTATAATGTAGTCTAATTGAAAAATAAGTTACAGATATCAATGTAAAAAGGCAATGTTACTACTAATAATCAACTAATTAGGATGAGACCATTTTTATGTATCCACTGTAATGTCTTGATAGTTGTATTTCATAGGCCTAGAGATGTCTCTGAGTAGAGCACCAGTAATAATTCAAAAGCTGAAAGAAGTAATGAAATGCATGTGTGATCATCGTTTTTTAAAAACTTATTTAAAAGTATCTCCAAGTATAACAAACTGCAGCCTTCCTAACTCAACATAAATAAGAGTGTTGCCTATTTGACCAGCACATTGATCAAAGTGAATCTTGACCAGGGTATTGATTTAAGAGACTGTTCCAAAGAGACTATACCAAATGAGGTATAACTTATTTGCCTATGTCTACGTTTAGGTTCCTCTAGAAGCAAACCCTGAAACAAAAATTTGACTATAATAGTGTTTAGGAGGTAATCACAGAATGTAGAGTGGTGCGGTGCAGGGAATGTGAGAAAGGAAGACAGAAAAGGGAAAGGAGCCAGTAAAAGATGCATTGTCAAACTGCTGATCACTGTGGGCAACTGAGGTGTAATCCTGCTAGGAAACTATGGGAGACAATATGGAACATACCTCAGGGTTATCCCACCATACGACTATTTATTCTCTAACTTCCATTATTTGTTGGTTGATACTTGTTCTAGGGGAATTAATTTCTCCCAGAACTTCTGATCTGCCCTTTGTGCGGAGATGAGAGAAAGTACTCACTTTGCTATCTGCAGAGATGTATAATAGGACCCTCTTGGCTTATACTGGAATGGTGAGTGCTAAGGAGACATTGATGTGCCAGCATCATCTGCTAGAGCTTATCTCTCATGAGCCTCTTCCTCCAGCAAAATAGATTTTTACCTTGAGCTACACACCCACATATATATAGATAGACATATAAATTGACAGATAGATGTGTATATGATATATGAAAGTTACGTTCCAACTGGATGTCATTTTGACATCTCAACAGTACATGGTCAAAATTGAATTCATTATCGTTGCTCTCATTATTTGAAACCTTCAATGTGTCCTTCACACAGGCTCCTATGTCATTCTGTATTTCATCTGATCAGTTGCCCATGTCCAAAACATAAGAGTCCTCTTTAGTCACTTCTCCCAGTTACCAAGTCGTGTGAATTCTCTTTCTACATAGATCTTGAACCTGTCCTCTGCAGGCCACCTTCAATTCTCACTTGAATTTCTACAAGATTTTCCAAATTGGCTTATGGGCCTCTCTCAAATAATCTTATAGCACTCTATTAAGCTTCTACACTATCCATTTCATTTTAAAATTGTAACTATTTGTCTTTCTGTATCTCTCATTATAATATAAATGTCTTGAAGTTCAGAACTAGATTTTGTTCATTGTTTTATCTCAACTTTGGAGCCTGGCCTATATCAAACCTTCAGTAAATTACTGTGACATGAGTGAATGAATGAATGAATAGAATGGATCCTTTTATATTTCATGTGTACTAGTAATTTGATAGTAATTTGAGCTTAGGCAGATAGAAATTATTGAAAACATTTCGAAAGAGAAAGCCTTTGTCACACATGATTGGTCTTGCATTCTTTTTTGTCTACCCTTTCTCTGATTGGATTGTATATGACTCTGAAAAGTCATGAGCCTATTGATTTTTTTCTTTTCTTTTCTTTTTTTTTTTTTTTTGAGACAGTCTCACTCTGTCACCCAGGCTGGACTGTGCAGTGGTGCAATCTCATCTCACTGCAACCTTTGCCTCCTGGGTTCAAGCGATTCTTTTGCCTCAGCCAGCCGAGTAGCTAGGATGACAGGCGTGCGCCACCATACCTGGCTAATATTTGTATTTTTGGTAGAGATGGGGTTTTGCTATGTTGCCCAGGCTGATCTTGAACTCCAGGACTCAAGTGATCCTCCCGCCTTGGCCTCCCAAAGTGCCGGGATTGCAGCCATGAGCCACTGTGCCTGGCCCCTATTGATGGGTTATAGGATATTACTCTGAATGCAATTCCTCTTTAATTAATAGGCAAGTGATATGTACAATAGCTTGTCCTAATGTTTAAAAAACAATTGGCCTCATTGGGGATATCACCTTCATTCTAAGAACACTGTGAGGTGTAATGGTTCTCACAAGTAGGTGCAACATTCTGAATATTGATGTATCAAAGCACAATTAGTTGGGCTCTTTGACTTTGTTCAGAAGAATCAATGGCTCTGCATAATTTTGACCAAGTATGCTGAATTTCATTAACACTATTTTCCAGATCTGTGAATTACAAGCAAAAACATCTATCTTACTACACTCCCATGGAAATTACTGACAAATCTTTTTCATATTATATATATTTTTTGACATTTAAGTTATCCTAAAATGAATTTCATGTTTTTACACATTTTTGTGCCCATATCATTATAATTTTGATGGGTTTTCAGACACTTTTCATTGTCTGAAACTGTCAAAATTTACTTGTTTAATGAATATTGTTAAAAATAATAAATTATTAGGTTAAATAATGAATAAAGGAATACAATTTTAAAAATACTTCTTTTTCATCTTCTCAGATGGTTCCAACAATGAAAAAAATGAACTTGAGATTTCTTTTTAGAGTTTTCACTGGGACTATAACATCTTGATTTGGATCTTAATTTAATCTTATTATGTGGTTGTGCTCAGTTAACAGTTATTTTAAATTGAATTTTAATTTATTCTGTTTAGAAGCTACAGTTGTTTTTCCCTTCAGGCTTTAAATACTGTCCAGCCATTGAAACACTCCATGACTAAAATTGACTAATTAAACATAAATATTACAGAAGTTAAATTTTTAGATCTCTCCAGGAAGTCCATCTAAACCTTAATTATGTGCTCCATGGAAACAGTTTTAATGCATATTACTCATCCTTATTTCTATTATATAACAGGAAAAATGTACATCAACAAGAGCACAACATTTCAAAAACTGACAAATTTGAAACCCTGATACCAGAGGATAAAACAGTTGTTTCATTAAGAGTGAGTGTGAAAGGAGATCATTAATGCATTCTGTGAAGGAGCAGGATAACAATCATGCTGTACAAACTCTGGTTGGAAAGTATTAGACTAAGTCGTGTTCCCACAGTTGTCTGATAACATAATGAATAAACAACAGAATAAGATATACAAGAGTTTTGCATTTGACACACCATTTTCTTTTCCCTCATCTCCAGCTGTAAGCATAAGATGTATCTGGAAAGGCTGCCAAACACCAGCATCATTATCCCATTTCATAATGAAGGTTGGACTTCACTCCTGCGGACCATACACAGTATAATTAACCGAACCCCAGGGAGTCTGATAGCAGAAATCATTCTAGTAGATGACTTCAGTGAGAGAGGTAAGATACAGTTGATAACATTTTATCTGATTCTGCTACCATTCACATGATCATTAAGGACTTTTTAAAAAAGATAATGGGAGCTTCTTTCTGATTCCATCTGAAAGGTGATTATGAAGTTTTATCTATGTTGTGATTTTGTAAAATATTGACCAAATGCAAAAGAAACTTAATGAGAAGCTATAGGTTTCATTTGGGAATCTGTAAGAAATTTGCATTACAATCTCTGTTGCAAATTAGGTGTTGGCAAAATGCCTCAAATTCTACTTTCAGCTTCAGGACCAACACTGTAAAATATATTATTGTAAGTACATATGAATGGTAAAATATTTGAGTTAGAACTATAAAATTTGTTCCTATTTCTGAAAAGTATCTACTCTATTATTTACCAGTATGACACATACTCCAGGCTGTGCTTGTGTTACTTCATAAATATTAGAAACTATAAGGGACACAGGTACATATTTTTACTTGGTAATTCCAGCTATTTTATCTATCTGAACAATAACAGAAACAATCTAGTGTAATAGTATCTTACAAAATTTAGCATAAGTTTTAATACTTTTATAATTTTATATTTACCTTATAAAAATTTTATAATTTTGTAATTTACTTTCTATTGTATGAATATACTATAAAGTGCATTTTATAATTTACCTTATATTTTATTGCATGAAGGAGCTACACTTAACTGTATATCTGTTAGAAAGAATGACAGTAAAATATTTTGATTGAATATTATTCTTATGTCTCAAAAGAGAATACAGCTTGAGATCACATGGGTTAATGAAGTTTTGGAAGTTTTAATTGAAGTTAATGTGAAGTTTTGGAAATGTTATTTGTCACAGAAACATCTTTTTTTCATAGTATTCAAAAATTCTGCAAAAGATAGACTGCTTGGTGTGCTAATTGTGAAGTTTCTTTGACAGAGGTAGTCAGTTAAAATACTGGTCTTTATACACTTCTTTTAAATACTGATTCAGAGGTTGCCTAGTATCTATAGATACTGGGACTTACATGACAGAAAGGTGGTTGTTTGACACTACACTATTAATATGGTGGAGATTGCAGTGAGCTGAGATCGCACCACTGCACTCCAGCCCAGGTGACAGAGCGAGACTTCGTCTCAAATTAAAAAAAAAAAATGTATATATATATATTTTTTAAACTATCAACCTGGTCATTTTAGGTTTGATTTTAAAGAGGTTTTTGTCTCGTGTTGCATAGGTAGGCATGCATTTAATACTACCTAATAAGAGCCACTGTCTGAAATTTGCAGATTTTTGAAAAACAATGTAAATGGCATATTCACTTTTTTATTCTAATTGAGGTTACTATTTCAAAGCAGTCATCCTTATTACCTCAGGCTAAAGATAGGTACTTAATGTGTTAATAAAGCGTTGACTTCAAAAAGTGAAAAAGGTGATAAAGATCTGAGGCTGCAGATTGCCAAGTGAATAGTCTTTGTGATTGACTGGTACTAGGAGAAATAGGCCAGTGTAACTTTTGATTATCTTGGTAAACTATTTATTATAGTAGAATTTTGACCTGGTGGGTAATAGAGTGAGAAACACTTGGTAGCAGAAAATTATGGTTTGTAGAACATTTCTTGTTAAATATTTCTCAGAGGTATTTTTCAGTTGAAAGCCTTTGAAAAGGTTGAAAATACTGGCACCTACATTTTCTTGGTTCCAAATCACCGTCACCTTTGGTACAGTAGCAACTTTGGTGGACTATGTTTCTGTATGTCATGTTAGCTGGGAAGAAAGTAGACTGTCAATGTAATTAGTGTTAGTGAAAGGGGATAACAGAAAATGGATAATTTAGGAACAGTAATGGTGATTTTTGAATTTCCTAATGGACATTTCTAAGGATAATCATTACTTTAACGCTTAGGTAAAACTTTCATTGAGATATTCTATTCTTATGAGCAATCAAATTGAAAGTATAAGTTTATAATCAAATGCAAAAGTAAATTTTGAAAGAAATAGGTGTTAAAATGCTTCTATAATCTTTTATAATACATCATAATTTTTAAATTATATAAACTAGGAAAGACTCTTTTTCCAAGTTTTTGCTTTGGATTATGAAAATCTCATCTGAGAGTATTGGCTGATGTATATTAGCACTTGAGTGGACTTAGGAGCATCACTCCTCCTTTCTGAATTATGAGAACTATAAATAATTAATGTAATGAACACAGGTCAGAATCCCAACATCAACTATTAAGTGTACTACATTTGGTAAATTAACTTTCTCTGAGTGTCTCTGTTTATCAAAATGAGAATGATAGTGACTCTTCATGGAGAGGTTATGATGGAGGGCCGCCATGGATGTTTCGGTGAATTGTGTGCTCATGGGAGAGCGATTGCTCTCAGCTATTGATTTCTACTCACCAAATACTCTCCTACTACTATAGTATAAATGTCTATACTTTTTGGAGAAGAGATTCTCTTAATTTAATCAAATATGATCCACAATAATCTGTCTATCTATCTATCTATCTATCTATCTATCTATCATCTACCCCTTTACTGATTTATTTATCTCCAGAATCAACAGAAGAATTCATTTAGTGGCCATTTAAGGAGTTATCATGGTAATTTATATTTGGAGAAATTAGGACTGCCTTAACATTTAAAACATCTCCAATATGGCCAATAAGCTACTATAAACATTGAAGTAAAATAAAATTCTGAGAATTTAATCAATAAGGAGATTATGTTATCTATCTAAATTATATGCATGGCCTTAGAAGAGTGTTTAGCAGAATCCTTTTCAAGATTGTTTTTACTATTAGAAGAAAAGGAAGATACCCCTAGACATCACTTGTTTACAGGGCCTCTAAGAGAGAAAAACTTTTTCTACTCCTTTTTATTCTGATGCATCTGTAGCTGTGCTGTTAAAAGCTATAATTAACTTATACTTTTCTTAAAAAATTCCCCAAAGCTACAACCCTATAGTGTGTAGAGTTCTTTTCACCAACTCTTTAAAAATCAGATTAAGTAGGATAGATAAATTTTAAAATACAGGAAGATATAGGAATTCTGTTGGATTCCTTTAGGAAGTATTTTTGTTTGTTTTACACTTTAAATTTACTTTTAGAAATACATCCCAATTTCATTTCTGTTCAGTATTTGCACTATTTACCACCTTTGCACTGTTAACTTTTTCAGATACTCTACAAGATCCTTTGGCCAAAAGCACTAAACTTTAACAAGACTTAATCAAATATTACTCCCTTATATTTTACATCCTCCAGGTCAATAGAACAGCTATGCATGAACAAAAATACAAGAAAGCCAATATTTTAGACACGTCATTAGCATGAGCCACTTGCTAATTACTTAGAATTCATATTTACAACAAATATAAGTATATAGTAATTGTTAAATTCTGTAATAGTGGGTTTCATATCAATGAAGTAAAATACTAAAATATTAGATAATCACAGAATAATGCTAACTATTACCAAGTGATTTAGAAAAATCTGCTTAAATAAGATTGACCTAGTTCTCAAAATGCTTTAAAAAAAAGTGAATATTCCATCTTGCAGTTCTCAGTTTAGACATTTTCCTAAAGCAAGCTTGGTAACAGAATGTCATTTTAGCCTCAGAACATAAGTCCACCATCTATAAAACATGAAGGTAAAGGCCTGCAGGTAAGTTTTCAACAACCACCACTGTGTTTTGCTATCTGAAGCTTACCAAAGTTAGTGAATGTGGCTATTTTTTTTTTCCAGTAAGCTCTGAGAAATACATTTAACAACTTAACTTGAGGCCTATAACAAGGCTTCATGGTGACTTTAAAGCAGGACTAATCCTGGGCTTATCTCCAAATTCCAGGCAACCTTAACGGCATCCACATGGAAAATGTTGAAATGTGTGAAATGGGCTGGGGCTTAACCTCAGAGATAGGGTATATTTGAACTTGACAGTTCCCTGAACTTTGCATGCTTAGATGAATGCAAGTCTAAATTGAGGATAGTCGCAGGAGAGTTGCTGACACACTTTCCTTAATGCAAGTATGGAGGCACTGCTGTATACCCGAGTATGCACACACAAACAGAGGCACACAGGCGCACACTCACTCATTTCTGCTCCTGCTTGTTTCAAAGTTCCTTGACAGAAAAGGGAAGTAGTTGAATATTTGAGTTTCAGAAAGATCTGTTATTCTCCATGTACTCTTTAGAAGGAAAAACAGACTTGAAACTATCCTCCCAATGCCAACAACTTTCAAGAAATCCAGCTTACTTTTCCTCAGACAGCCCACACTCCTACTATCCAAAGTGTGGTGCATGGACCAGCAGCAGCAGCTTGAAGCTTGCTAGAAATGCAGACTCTCAGTCCTCACCAGATGAATCAGAATCTGCATTTCAACAGGATCTATGTGTACTTTCTATAGGAATTAAAGTTTCAAAATCACTGTCATGCATTTTAAAATTGGGGTTGAATGGCCAGGCACAGTGGCTCACACCTGTAATCCCAGCACTTTGGGAGGCTGAGACAGGATAATTGCTTGAACCTGGAAGATGGAGGTTGCAGTGAGCCAAGATCGTGCCACTGCACTCTAGCCTGGGTGTCAGAGCAAAACTCTGTCCCAAAAGTTGAAGCTTCAGTGAATAATATGGGTGTAATAAGTAACTTCAAAAATCTCCTGTTTCTTACATGTTATTACAAAATAAATTTTGCTCTTTGTTTATACTATTTAATGTGCAATTAATATTGGATTTATAAGTTTGTAAAGGACATCGACAGTATTTTATGTAACGTTAATTGTTATATTTCCTAGGTAGATATCGCCATTTTCCAAAAATTGTAGACATTTGCCTTGCTTTCTTGTGAACTCATTTTATAGCATTTGATGTTTAATTCCAATTTACTGTCATACCTCATCCCCTTGCCAATTTTCCCTTTTTGTTAAACAAATAATGTCTTTCAAAACTTTATAAATCTATTTTGCTTTGGAATCAGCCAATAGATTTTATGCCAAGTTCACAAGGAAAAAATATTATATATATATGTGTATATACAATATGTATGTATACATACATATGTATATGGAAATAGCAAAGCAATTCCTATAATGATCCACATTACCATTAAAAAATCCTAGACCCTTCACAGGGCTGAAAGTGTTTTTAAATCTTTAAAATAGCAGAGATATTTTTAATGATTTCACAAATGATGATGTCAAGTCTTGAATTCAATTTCTATTTTACACAAATAGTCTCCAAGTATACATTAAGGAAAGTTTCCATAAGCAGACAAATCAATCAGCACAAGTTTTACAACTATTCGAAGTTGGAAGATATCAGTGTGAAAAAGGTTGTAAAACCGAAGAAGAATGGTAGTGCCTTTTTATTTTATATTATACAATACTAACACTAAAGTGCATTTAAAGATTCTGAGACGACAGTCGACAAAAATGTTTTAGTGCTGGTATTCCATCAGGTACTTCACTAGATTATAAGACAAGCAATTTTTATGTCTCAGATTTATTGAGAGCTAGTCACTCTAAATAAATCTTGGAGTTATTTAGATTTAATATTCATATTTAAAATGGTGAGGATAATTGCATTTAAAAAAATCAAACTACAATATCAAACCAAATACTGTTTAGTAGCAGGAACTAAGCAAATGTTAAAAATACAACAGTATATTTAGAAATTCAGCATTATATGCCAAAGAATGGAAAGGAGCTATTCTGCTTTCTGATATTTGTATATCATGTTGCATAAAAGTTAAATGTGCAGATTGTCTTAATGGCTCTGTTAACAAATTGCTTTAACATTTGTGAATGTAAGGGAATCTGGGACATTGAGCGACATTCCTCTCTGTGGTCAGATGTATGAACATACCACAGTAATGTGCAATCAATGTCAGGAAAATTATCCTACAACATAAAGGGGTAAAAGTTTGGGAAGTTACAAAATAAAAACTCAACTCATAAAAAGTCTTTGTGCATTCGTAAAAGATGGATATTACCCACCAGTAGCAGAATATGCTTGGAGTAGAATCTGTCTCAGAAGAAAAGCACTTTTGAGATTTCTCTCCCTCTTACTTGTAAATTAAAAATTCAGTCTCACTGGATGTAAATGTCTTCAGAATCAACAGAATTTATCTGACAAAAATAACGATAGTTATATATCCTTATTGAGTCTCACCTTTGCCTTCACGTTTATGGTAGCTTTGTATTGTCTCCTTTTTCTCCTGAAGTGCGAATGTGAATAATCTCTCAAGTGTTCAGGAATGCTACACACATTCACAAGCCTCATGCTTACTACTACAATACTTTATTCATTCTAGTAGAAATCTGTTTTAAGCAGGTGCTCATTTTGTAAATTAAGAAGAAGGATTTTGAGATACTATAGAAATATATATTTTTTCTTAATAAATTGCATTATGGATTAGCTTTTATAATGAGGGCATTGGTAGTCAGAACATTGCAAAAAGTTATTATGGAGATAATATCTCCTGTCTTCTAAAGAAAGTAATAATATATCTCAGTTAAAATTATTTTCAGTTTAATTATTTTAGGATTCACATTTAATTTACAAAGATATATTTGCTGAACCATGCAAATAGACATTTTTTATGTAGCTAGCTTTAACAAAAAAGAACTGTTAGAAGTGTTCTAATGTAAGTTGTTGGAGAGAATGGCATTACAATGAAATACATGCAGGCTAATTTGAACATGCATATAAGAATTTTGGAAAATATGTGATAAAATGAAGTGATGGAATGGAAAGGCACAACCTAAGTTTCAATGTCTACCCTATATTAGGTTGTATCTTAGTTATCACATGTAGTGTTACAGCAAATTCTACAGTAGAAAAAAATCTTATGCTTGCTTTCTTTTCTTTTATTGTAAAAGGTATGATGAGTACTAAGTGAATGAAATAAGCAAAACATACTATTATTCGATTTTCTTTAAAATGTCTATATTGAAAAGTTTTCTGACTTAGTTAATTTGGGGCTTATAAATGTTTACATTTGTCCTATGAGTAGCTTTTACATTTTTTAAGCATTTCATTTTGAAGAGATGATTAATCTCATTTAGTTGTCATTTTTCTAACTCACATTTCACTCTTTTGCAGTTTTGCTCTCTTCTCAAATATTAGTTTGTAGTATATGAAATTCCATTTTTTGTAGGACATTAATGGTTGACTTTGACAGTTTTCATATATTTCAATCTTTATGACCAAGCATCTTAAAATCTACCTACCTCTGGATGGAAAGTCTATCCTGGGCTCATGTTTTAAACTAATACTTTTAAAGGTAGAGAAAAGCATCAGGTGTTGGATAAGCTGCTCTGACTTTCCAACTGCTTTTTGTGTAGGAAAATTCCACATGGCTGAATTAATATGGGTTTGGCATAGAAGGAGACACTGCTTTTAGAAGCAAAACTGTTACAGCTCACCAACGTCACAAAGGCATGACTTCCTCAAGAAAAATAAATTGTGCAATTCATTTCATGGCAGATTAAATCCCATTTATTTTTCTTTCAGACAGCTGTTTTGAATAGAATGTCACCAGTGTGAAACCATTTTATGGATGTTGGGCTTCAGATCTTGGGCAGGCATAACTTTCTTTGATGAAATAAAAGGTTATGTTTTATGACTATTCCTCTTGTCAGCAAACCTCAGCATGTGAGCTTTAATAACGCAATGTTCAGTATTTCAAGCAGGCTTTTTGATGTCTAAATATCCATCTGCTCTTAATTTAAAAAAAAATCATTGCATCTACACAATGGAAAAAAGAAAACTTCACAAACATTTTCTCTTTTATCCTGAATTATAACACTTACTCAATAAAATAAAAATATCAATCTCTCAGCATTCAAGATTTTTCTTAAGCTGACAAGTTTTGAACATCAAATTCATCCATGTTTATGAAATGTGTTTTAACAAAATTCTCCCCTAATAAGAATTAAATGTTTTATGTCAACTGAGGAATAAATTCATATTAGAATAATAGGATCTTTGAGATGAGGGATTTGTAGGTGACATGGTACATTTGTAATATTTATAAATGAGTAAACAGCTACTTATAAAGATGAAGTCCTAAGTCACACAGTGGGTCAATTTTATATGCTTTGATAAATGCTAGTTTAATTTAAAATGTACAGTTTCACAGTTAGGTATCCAAGGTTCCTTTCTTTGTAGTTTTCTCAGATGTTTTATTCTGAGAAACTGAAACAATTCTGATAACTATCATTAATTTAATAAAATGTACCACAATTATATAGACATTCTAGATAATTGAATCTAATTTATTACCCATTTTTCCTTAGGATCACAACAATAACAGAAACCATCATTTCACTATGTGTATACCCAAGTATTGAAATAGAGGATTCATGAGAATCATAATGACTTGAGCACACCAATTCCAGTCTCCATAATGGCCTTCCAGGACTGCAGGGGGCCAATCAGTGCCTTCCTCCTGGAGAAAACAGTGATTCTAAAGTTTGGAAAGGCTCTCAAAAGTAGTAAAATAGGTCATAAAACAGAGTTAAATATGTTTTATAAAGCTTCACAGACTGATGTGCAGTAGAATTTATTGAGGTACTTAAATGGATTTTGGGCTGGCCCCTTGTGGGACATCTGATTCTGTCTTTATCCTGGAAAAAGAGTTAGGCAGACTAGCAAGGCTGCTTTGCTTTACCCAAACCAAGGCACATTTGAGATTTCACAGAGCCATGCTGGTGCGAATGTCTCCAGAAGATAAGGGTCATTCTAGAACAGAGAGAGGCTGGATTAAGGGTAGAGGAGGCATGGGAAGTTACTGGGCAAATGTCCAGCATTGGATTAGAGACTAATTAAATACACATCCTTTATTTTCTCATCTTTTTTCTGCCTGGCCTCTCAAAACGTAGATCAGGAAGACTATATGGAGAATATATATATACATACACACACACACACACACACACACACACACACACACACACACACGGAATTCATATATATATATGCTGCTTTGTAAACTTGTGGCTATCTCACAACACAAAAAAACCTGACCGCAATATTGTAGCTCTGTAAAGAACTGCTTAATGCTAGCAACTGAGAGCCTAGTGGAGCAATGATGAAAGAAAATTTAATTTTATATCCAGAATAAACTCTAGCTCTATCACTTGACAGCTTTGACTTTTACATATTATACTTCTGCAAAATTATTAAGTCCATATCCAACTTAGTGGAGACACATTTTGAGTTTGAAATAAAATTTAAGCAATTCTTTTTTTGATTGGGTACATCTTTTCCTCTGATTTTGCCAAGTTGAAACTCTGCTTCTAAGAAAATAAATGAAAGTCTCTATGAAGAAAAGATTTTCCTTTTATTTGTCCATTTATCTGTCTATTTATTTTACAGTACCGCGTATTATAAAACCATAGACTCATGAGATAAGTAGAAATACAGTGACTGGTTAAGAGCCTAAGCATTAGAGACAGAGAGTCTTGAATTCAAGTTCCAGCTCTGCCACTTAAAGCCCTTAAGGCCTTGCAAAGAATTGGATATGAAGCTGGATTACAGAAACAAGATATGATTTCACTATTATAAAAAAAACTTTCAAGAAAAGGTATCACCAAACTAGAAAGGATAGGAAAAATAAGTCCCCCAATATAGAGAGAAGACAGCAGGTTACTCATGACTGCTTCGCATAAGTTCATGCTTGAAGGGCTAAACCAAGTTGATCCAACCCATGGCCTGCAGGCTGCATGCAGCCCAGGTTGGCTTTGAATGTGACCCAACACAAATTCATAGAGTTTCTTAAAACATTATGAGATTTTGTTTTGCAATTTTTGTTTTGTTTTGTTTTTAGCTCATCAGATATTCTTAGTGTTAGTGCATTTTATATGTGGCCCAAGACAATTTTTCTGCCAATGTGGCCCAGGGAAGCCAAAAGATTGGATGCTCCTTGTCTGAACCATTGCAACATACTCAGAGAAAATGCAAAATTTACCTTTTAACCATGAAAAATAATATTCATGTAATTGTGATGAAGGAAATAACTGTGCCAGACTGCGGTCAGAAGAATAATTTCTATACATAGAAAAAGGCAAATTTTAGGTTCCAAACTTCAGTGTGCTTGTTTTTGACCTTTGGAAAAAATTCTAAAATAATGATGGCTATTA
Organism: Pan troglodytes; assembly: GCF_028858775.2. Lineage (NCBI taxonomy): Eukaryota > Metazoa > Chordata > Mammalia > Primates > Hominidae > Pan > Pan troglodytes. Next base: position 174,025,237 of record NC_072401.2, read on the forward strand.
AAAAGTCAAAAAAAAACAAACAAACAAGCAAACAGAGGCTGGTGAGGTTCAGAGAAAAGAGAACAATTATACACTATTGGTAGGAGTGTAAATTAGTTCAACTATTGCGGAAAGCAGTGTGGCAATTTCCCAAAGACCTAAAAACAGAACTACTATTTGACTCGGCAATTCCATTACTGGGTGTGTACCCAAAGGAATATAAATCATTCTACCATGAAGACACATGCACACAAATGTTCATTGCAGCACTATTCACATTAGCAAAAACATGGAATCAACCTAAATGTCCATCAATGGCAGACTGGATAAAGAAAATGGGGTACATATACACCATGGAATACTATCCATCCATAAAAAAGAATGAGATCATATCCTTTGCTGGAACATAGATGGAGCTGGAGGCCATTATCCTTGGCAAACTAACATAGGAATAGAAAACCAAATATCACACGTTCACACTTACAAGTGGGAACATAATGATGAGAACACATTGGGGCCTACTTGAGGGTGAAGGGTGGCAGGAGGGACAGGATAAGAAAAAATAACTATTGGGTACTAGGCTTAGTACCTGGGTGATGAAATAATCTGCACAACAAAACCCTGTGACATGAGTTTACTTATATAACAAACCTGCACATGTACCCCTGAACCTAAAATAGGAGTTAAAATGACATCAGTGTTTTTTTTAAATAATCAGAGAAGTAAGTACTATGAATCAGACTTGGTTTGTTAAGTTTTAGCCAAACATTATCCCTGCTGGAGGTATGAATTTCAAGCTCAGATTCCCTTAAAACTGGGACTTTCCCCACCACCAGGGGTGATCTTAATCTAGTATCCCATCAAACTGCCCCATGGGTCCCACATATAAGGCACGTAGCTTTCTCAGGCCACTCCTGTAAAAGACATCTGGGGTTACCCCATATTGAATACAGGCACCAATCAGCCTATCCAACCACCCACTGACTAAACCACTTCATTCTACTTCTCTGTGAAAGGTGGGACATGCATGATGAGTAGTGGTGCCTCTACTATAACAGAACCCAGGCTGAGTCCAAAAGATGCCCTGACATATGACTCTCAGCCCCATGGTAAGCTGACAGGAGTCCCTGAACATATTGTTTTTGCTAAATGTACAGTGATGTGTTTTGCCTTACTCCAGATCCCTTACACATCAGTATAAAATCCAGAAGAGGGCCTAATGGCATGACTGCCCTGCTGACTTACTTAAGACCATAGGTGACATGGTTATCTAATAAAACCACATGGATTTCTTATTGCAAAAATGATCTATGAATCAAAAGAAGTCACATTGAGCAGCAAAGATTCAGGGATATATAATTCCAAGATCCACACCTACATTTAAATATCTGCAGCTTCTAAGTAGCAGACAATAAGTTCCAATGGAGATACTGAAAGCTGTACGATCATAAATGATGTATACATTCTTATGTGTATACTTTCTTCTTATGAGAATGCTTTATCACAGCTGGCCTGCAGTACCATTAAATAAGATTCACTTAATAATTATTACCTTGATTTTAGTCATATTGTACCTAGGAAAGTATATTTTCATCTACAGTGGCATGACACATTTCAGAAGTGTCCCATAATTCTGTATTTACATAAAAAATGTTAAAAGAGATGCTGTAAACTCTTCTAATTTCTAGGGTACAGATAACTTGTTCCTCCTAAATGAACGGTATTATTGCTGAGTTGTATGAAGGCAATTTAGCAGTGACCACGGAACTGATGATTGACTTCTAAACTTGAATCAACACACATAGGGAAATCATGGGGTACCGTCTATGTAGGACAAGAAAAGAGGGAAATAATGGGAGAGGAAGACTACTTCTGTGCAGTCCATGTTGCACTTGACTGAATAACCTACACCACAACTGTTTGTGATTGTACTGCTCTTGTTAGAAAATGTAAGGAATTATTAGTATGTAGAAGTTGAAAGAGAATAGAAATGGCTACTTTCAATTATGTTTTCATTATATCAGACTTTCACCCAGAAGATAGGAACTCTAATGTGTGAAATATTGCAACTCAAGTCCAGGTTTGAAGGCCAGAAGCAATTGCTTTCAAGTCCTGTACAGAAGTTTGCATTCAGCTTCTTCAGCTTGCTCCCTAATTTGCTTCTCTATCTCTCCCTGTAATTGAAAAGTGTAAAGGAAACAACATACCTCCTTAGTTTAATATGTTAACAAACACCTGATGATTAAGAATTGTATGGAAAAGGGTACAGCAAATGAATGAATGATGATAAACGTTTCAACTTTTAGAAAAGTTCGCCACTCAATATATCTAAAATTGGTTTTTGCCAATTTCAGAATTCAGAAAGGTAACCTGTTTTGTTAGTTTTAGTGAAAACTCAATTTATCCTATACAATAGTAAGTATTGTATGGTAAACTCGAGTCCTTACCAGTGTAGATCAAGAATGTGTCTTATTATTATTGAGTACTATGAAGGTCCTTTTCTCCTGAGAGAAATTACAAGGCATCATTAGTAGCAGATATAGAAAATATTATTTTCAAATTCTTTAATCCACTTTTCATTTTAGGATCAGGGAAGTCCTACAAGGGAGCTGAAGGCCAATGTACATAGCAAAACAAAAAACAAAACAACAACAACAAATGCCACAGTATTTCACATTAATGCTGGGCCTCTTACATTCTAAGGTTTGAAAAAGCTTATGGATTCTGGGTCTGTACTTAGCCTAAAAATCAAACCCAAGATAATAAGCTTTTTCCAAGGCAGTGCATGATGAATAATATCAGTGTATTCTATTCATTTTCAATGTCTGCAAACGGGGTTAACCCCCTTTTTTCGTTAGTGAGTCAAAAGGGGCATAAAATGGGGGCACATTGGTTGAAGAAGAGGCCCTGGATGATGGTTCCAATCAAATAACCAGTGACACAATTTACAGGACTCCCTTTTCTCATTGTCAGTGAGTGGTGGTGGTTAAATATGTTATTGGGCATCACCCTAGCTTTATATCTTGGCTTTCCCTTTACTAGCTGTGTGCTCATGAACAAGTTATATATCTTACTTGTCATGTACTCTTGGGAAATTGAGTTTCTACATGTAAAGCTATTAGATCTTGGCTTGGTACAAAGTAAGCACTCAATAAATTTTGGCCATTATTATTCTGGCTATAAAATTATAGAATTGAACTAGATGAGACTTAGTAATATCTCCAACAACTTTGAGTATAAAATTTAGACTTATAATTCATAGATTATAAAACAACTTAAAAATAATCATTTCTTTCCTTCAACCCTACTGCTTATGAATATGTGCAACACATTGGTAAGAACCTCCTTTTATACCTTTACAAAGAGCAGAGGCACTATCTTCAGAGGCCTCTCTCTGGTGTCCCTGTGAATTTATAAAGTTAATTCTGAAGTTGTACAACTAGCATTTCAAAGAATGGCTCAATTACAGAACCCAATGAACTCTTTATATGAGGATTTAATAACTAATTTGATAATTTAAGTAATTTATAAGCGTATTTGTTCACATTAATTAATATTATTAAACAAACTTAACTTATTTAATGTAATAATTTAATATTGGACCCTCTCTGCTTCATTTGGCATTGCTTGCATTCTTCTTATCTGGGGCATGCTTTTCTCATCGTTTCCTCTATGGGCTTTTCCGTGGGCTTCTCTTCTGCTATATTTTTCTTAAATATTGATGATCCTCAGGGTTCCACTCATTACTCACAACTCATAATTGTGCACACTATACCTGGGTGATCAGTTTTTTCATTCTGTACAACTAAACTCTTCTCATGCTTCTGACCTGAACATTCAACAAACTACTGGACATCTGGAGCTAGAAGGCACACTGATACTTCAAACTCAATGTGTCCACATGTTCTAATTTTAAATTTGAAAAGTTCACTTCCTCGCTTGATGACATCATCATCCATTGAAACTAGACACCTATGAATTGCTCTTATGATTCCTCTTTCTTCCTCACATCCCACATCCAGTCAATGAACAAATCTTGCCAAATTTACCTCCAAAGTACTTTGTAGCCATTTTTCCTTCTCATTCCATTCAACTGAGGCTTTAATTCACTTGCTTAAATTCCTGAAAGGTCCTTGTAGCTTGTTGTTCTGTTCCACTTTTGTGTAATCAAATCCATTACCAAAATAATATTTATAACAATCAAAACTGGCAGTCTTCCCTCTCGATTTATAACTTTTTCTTATGCACAACATGTCAAAGTCCACCCTCCCTGAAGAGGCCCTCGATGAGTTCTCTAGTTCATCTTTCTCTATAGTCCATATGGCAGGTTTTGTCATGATAAAACCAAGATGCCAAATTTTGCTTCGCATGGCATATATTTATCACCCCTGTGTTTTATTAAATAATGTTTTCACTATCTGAAATGTGTCTCTATAACAGTTCCCTTCTTTCTGTGTTTTTTCTTCTAACCAATCACTAAGGCTCAAAGAGAATAACATCTTCAGCCCATGTTCCCTGAAACCCTGCCACCTGCCACGTCAGGCTACGCCATTTACTGTGTGGCCTTGAACAAATTACTTAAAAAAAAATAAAAAAACTCCATGACTCAGTTTCTCTCATAGTAAAATTAGAAGAATAATAATAGTCTCACAGAATGGTTGTGGGTATTAAAGAGAATGCATACAAAATGCTTACACAGTCACTTGGATACAGAAGCCCATAACAATTGTTGGTTTCTACCTTTGGAATCATTCTTCATTACTACTATAGTACCCTGAATCAATACCATTGCAATTTTCACATGATTTGACTGTGAGTTTATATCTATATTTACTACCAATTAACTCTTTGAAGAAGGGAAGTACCTGGGTCATAGTCAGAAAATTATTATAGGTTGAACCAATGTACATATTCACCCATTTGCTCATCCCTGGAAATAGAAATTTATTTATTTATTTTTTGAGAATAGAAACCTTTTACTTCTTCAAAACTAAATGTCTAAAAGTAATTTTCAGTCATTAGGAGAATTTATTTCTTTGGTTCCTTTAATTAATTAAAGTTGTTGAGAGATTCTACAAATAGAAAATTTTACCACTGCACACTAATGATGTATGTCAGAAATAATGAAGCTCAGAGAAACAAACTATACTTCTTTGCAATAATTATTTCCAAATGTTACAAGCCCATCATCTGTTATGTTATTCCCACTTGAGAGAGTTTGTAAGTAATTTAAGGTGTGGTATTAATTATTTTAAACATGTTATCTGATTTTTCTGAGAAAAAAATTTCAATAAAGCAGACCTTGATAGATTTAGTAAAATTAGGACTGGGCATGGTAGCTCATGCCTGTATTTTCAGCCCTCTGTGGGGAGCCAAAGGCAGGAGGATTTTTTGAGGCCAGAAGTTGGAGTCTAGCTTGGGTAAAATAGCAAGAGTCTGTCTCAACAAAAAATTAAAAAGTTAGTCCATTCTGGTGGCACACTTGTAGTCCTAGTTACTCTGGAGGCTGTGGGAGGATGGCTTGAGCTTAGAATTTTGAGGTTACAGTGAGCTGTGATTGCATCACTGCACTTCAGCCAGGGCCACAGAGTAAGACCCTGTCTCTAAAACAAACAAATTAAACAAAAAAAAATTAGCATCAGAACCTATCTAGCACCCATGTCAGGGGAGTCTTATATTAAATGCAATAAGTATTCTATTTATTTAAATTGAAAAACCCTTTGATCACTGGGAATTTTGAATTCTAAGAGCATGAACCTACTAACATTTGAAAAAAGATAACATTTCTTCCCTTAACACTGAGTGTCAGTAGCAGAATGGCATGGGTTGGGAAGATAAATATTTATTGAACTATTTGATCCATTGTCATTTACAGAAGATTCAGAACTTTAAACAAAGAGTGTGTAGAGGAATCTGTCTCCTGCCTATCTATCCCTAATCAAAGTGGACCTAAAAAGATACAGTAAGAATGCTCAACTACTGGACAGAGTAAGACAGACTTGCTAGGTAGATAAATTGATGGATAGATAGATGCATAGCAGAAAAAGAATCATAGAGAATTTTTTTCTCCCCAAGCAATTTTTATTCAAGTTAAAACTGCAAATGTATGTCCTGTGTCCCCATGTAAGACTATAAGTTCCATAAAGGCAAACATAGGTGCTTGTTTTTGTCACTGCTATTTCCCCAAAGACTAGAATATACAATAGTAGGATGTGTAACAGTTAAAGAGGAAAAACATGAAAAATGACTCAACAGTCAAAGACAGGTTTATTTTGGAGAATAAATCTGAGAGGGGCTTCTGGCCAATTTCAGTCAGGAGCACACTCTCTTAAAGACTAAGAGTATTTAAGGGTTTAGGGAGAGAGCATATCACAGGCTTGCAATGTTTCTGAGTGGAGGAGAAGTTTATTGTGGGGTTAGAATGTCTGTGGTCAGAGGGGAGGTAATCTTGGGGCTGACCTCTCCCTGGTCAGAGGGGAGGTTATCTTGGGGCTGGCATGTCTCTGGTTGGGGAAGGGTTTATCTTAGGATTGGAGTGTTTCTGGTCGGAGATGTCATTTGTGGTTCATGGTCATGCTGACATTAGCCATTAGGCTGATGCCCTTTTGATTGGATTAGGCAGTTTTTTGATCAAGGGGAACTTTAAAATGGCGGTTCTTGTCCCAGATGGCGATGCTCCTGCTCTGTCAGGATGCTTAATTAATAATTAATATTTGCTAAAGAAATTAATAAATCATAGATGAAAATAAACTTTCTCTCCATTTCTGAAATCAGAGGCCATACTCCCTTAGCACTCATGACTACAAGGGACCTCAGCTTCAGGCCTTGCCTTGCTTATCTCCAGAGCCCTTCTTATAAATTCGTGAGTTTATCTCCAAACCTAATGTGGGAAATCTAAAAAAAAAAAAAATAAATAAAAATGTATGTAGTGCGAGCCTGTAAGTTTTAACTTTTAAGTAAGGACAAAAGGTCCTAGAGTTCTGTTAATTTGGTAACCTTGACAAAAATCAAAGACATTTTAAGAGCTTAAAAAGCTAGGCTGACCCACCTTTAGACATCCGGTATAATCAACTTCCATTAAGATCTTTGTTATGTGCAGGCCCTGTCAAAAAAAAAATGAGATAAGCCTTATATAACTGTAAAAAAGCAGCAATTCATCTGCATTCATTTTAACTTGAAACCTGATGGTAGAAGATATGAATTAGATAATTTGACAGCATGTGTTTTGGTGGTTCTTATAGCTTGTGAGAGACTTTGTAATGTTCTTTTTCCTCACTTTTTCTTACCAAAGGTCATATTCCTACATTCTGTATTACTAAAGATAATATCAAAAACTACATAGTTTTTGCAGTTTATCAAAAAATAGTTTTCTGATACATTTTTTACATAGATCTGGTTTACAGATTAAAAACAGTTCATTAGTTAAATCTGAATTTCAGAAAAAATGTTTAACTAGTTTCCCATCTTTGTATTTTCTATATCTGGCAAATGTGTATAGATCTGTATAAATACAAACTAAAAAAGCAGTTCTGGCTATCTCAATGTATGTTTAGGAATGTAAATAGTAATTTCATTTGTAATCGCCACATTGTCATATTTTTATTTGTCATTTTATATAAGATATATAATAATTTTATTCCTTCTCTTGGAATTAAAATGGTAGTGCCATGTCACCTTCATATGTTGCCTGACTGATTGCCAAACATAGATGAATTGAAAAGACTTATGAAAGGTCTCCTCAAATACATACTCAGTACATGAACGCTGACATCCTTGTAGTAAGATCAACGTGGGAAAAAATAACCAGCCTGTTTTTGAGTTAACAAATAGAAACAAATACCAGAGAGATCAAAGCACTACAGGTCTGTGTGAATAATCATCCTCCTCCCCTCCCCTAACCTTGATTTTTTCTCTTACAATTAAATTTATCTAAAGAAAAGACATGTCTGTCTGGTTACACTCAGATATCACTGAGTAGAGTCAGTGGAAAGAGACTTTGACTATTTCCTTGTCCAAAAAGAGAATGAATTTAATAATGCTACCAGCATTCAGAAGTTGCTGGGAGGATGAAAGAATATCACCTTTTTAGTCTGTAAACAGTTAAGCACAAAATTACTGCTAATTAATTAGGTAACATCAATTGTGTATTTTTCTTGTGGTTTCCACCAAGGAATTAGAATTAGCTTCTGAGATTTAAGTTGTAAAGTTAATACCCCGTGAATCCTAGCAGGAAGGTGCAAAGCACTTTGAAAGAGTGGTGGTGGTCCCCAAACCTGTGAGATGGCATACCTGAGTGTAAGCAGATAGGCATGTCTTTTCTTTAGATAAATTTAAGTGTAAACAGAAAATAAAAGTAGTGGGGAGGGAGAGTATTCACATAGGCATCACGTGTTTTGATCTCGTTGGCATTTGTTTCTGTGTTAACTCACAGATATGCTGGTTACTTTCTTCCCATGTTGGTCTTCCTACAAGAATGAAAAAGGTTGCTTATGAGGGTGGAAGCAGTTTCATTTCCATGTGTTTGCCTTCATTCGTGATTAACTTGACTCTTTTGCTGAGATCTGCTGACACATCGGGTTTCAGAAGTTGCATGGCTCAGGCATACTTTTGATACATTTACCAAGATAATGAATGCCTTCATAAGGACCCTAGAAAGACCTTTTTTTTTGAGGTGGTACTGATAACTCCACATAGCCAATAATGTAATCTTGTTCTTATTTGAATTTCTGCATACAGTCTGTATTGGAAAAATTGTTTTAAACCATGTAAAAAAAGTGTTGCTTCTATCTGGCATTGAATATAGCTTAATTAATCTCATTCACTTCTAGTTTTTGGAATATCTCAGTTCTGTCATCTATCAGAAATTAGGGTAGGAATTGTGCTAATTTTTTAATGGACATATTAATAATGCAGATAAGTTTATCATTTTGTACATCTACAAATAAAATAAAGTCCTCATGAATTAAGTTATACTACATAAAACTTACTGCACATGTTTTCTTCCAAAGAAACTTAATCTTTTGAGAGAAAAATATGTATATGTCTCATTAACATCGCTCATAAGGTTAATGTAAATTTGCTATACTCCAGACTTTTAAGCCTTAATTGGCAATACCCATAATGCTCCACAAAATGATAAATATTAGTTTTTTAATTTTTATTCAGTATTAACTGAAGACATGAAATGATACTCAAAATGTGTCACAGAAATTCTTTTGTCTTTTTATTATGAAACTTAAAAAAATACCAGGGAAATAGTATCTATAAATACTTATTATAAAAGTAGAATATTGGCCAGGCGCAGTGGCTCAGGTCTGTAATCTCAGAACTTTGGGAGGCCAAGGAAGGTGAATGATGAGATCAGCAGTTCAAAACTAGTCTAGCCAACATAGTAAAACTCCGTCTCTACTAAAAATACAAAAAAATTAGCCAGGTGTGGTGGTGTGTGCCTGTAATCCCAGCTACTCGGGAGGCTGAGGCAAGAAAATTGCATGAACTTGGGAGGCGGAGGTTGTAGTGAGCTGAGATCGCGCCATTGCACTCCAGCCTGGGTGACAGTGCGAGACTCCATCTCAAAACAAATAACAACAACAGAAAAACAAAATAATAGTAGAATGTTATCCAGAACCTTGCAACCTTGCAGTGGTTTTGCGGTACACCAATAAGTTTTCAATACCTCACATCACCTTTAAGCTCTGCTGCCCTCTCATATAAACGGGTCTAGAGATAGTTCCAACATAACAGATCACAAAGCTCATCTAAAACAGCAAGGATGTTGTCAAGTGCTGTTGTGTCCGGAATTTTTGGGTTCTTGGTCTTGCTGACTTCAAGAATGAAGCCGCGGACCCTTGTGGTGAGTGTTACAGTTCTTAAAGATGGTGTATCCGGAGTTTGTTCCTTCAGATGTTCAGATGTGTCTGGAGTTTCTTCCTTCTGGTGGGTTCGTGGTCTCGCTGGCTTCAGGAGTGAAGCTGCAGACCTTTGCAGTGAGTATTACAGCTCATAAAGGCAGCACAGACCCAAAGAGTGAGCAGCAGCAAAATTTATTGTGAAGAGCAAAAGAACAAAGCTTCCACAGTGTGGAAGGGGACCCGAGCAGGTTGCCACTGCAAGCTCAGGCAGCCTGCTCTTATTCCCTTATGTGGCCGCACCCACATCCTGCTGATTGGTCCATTTTACAGAGAGCTGATTGGTCCATTTTAAAGAGAGCTGATTGGTCTGTTTTGACAGAGTGCTGATTGGTGCATTTACAATCCTTGAGCTAGACACAGAGTGCTGACTGGTGCATTTACAATCCTCTAGCTAGGCATAAAAGTTCTCCAAGTCCCCACCAGATTAGCTAGACACAGAGTGCTCATTGGTGCATTTACAAACCTTTAGCTAGACACAGAGTGCTGATTGGTGCATTCACAATCCTTTAGCTAAACATAAAAGTTCTCAAAGTCTCTACCCAACTCAGGAGCCCAGCTGGCTTCACCTAGCGGATCCCATGCCAGGGCTATGGGCGGAGCTGCCCACCAGTACCACACTGCACTCCTCAGCCCTTGGGCGGTCGATGGGACTGGGTGCCGCGGAGCAGGGGGTGGCACCCATCGGGGAGGTTCGGGCTGCACAGGAGCCCCCTGGGGGGCGGGGCTCGGGCATGGCGGGCTGCACGTCCCGAGCCCAGCCCCATGGTAAGGTGGCTGAGGCTCGGTGAGAATTTGAGTGTGGCATGGGCAGGCCGACAGTGCTGGGTTACCTGGCGCACCCTCCGCAGATGCTGGCCCAGGTGCTAAGCCCCTCACTGCCCGGGGCCGGTGGTGCAGGCTGGCCACTCTGAGTGCAGATACCACCGAGCCTGTGCCCACCTGGAACTCGCACTTGTGCACGAGCACCTCATGCAGCCCCGGTTCCCACCCACACCTCTCCCTCCACACCTCCCCACAAGCAGAGGGAGCTGGCTCCGGCCTCGGCCAACCCAGAGAGGGGCTCCCACAGTGCAGCAGCAGGCTGACGGGCTCCTCAAGTGTGGCCAGAGTGGATGCCGAGGCCAAGGAGGCGCCGAGAGTGAGCGAGTGCTGCTAGCATGTTGTCACCTCTCAATCCCGCCTCTAAACAGGACACCCCAACTGCTGTTGGAAATTTGGCCGATGACCTCTCTAGCTACTTCCTTCTGGATAGGGGCGAAGAAGGGGCCCTGCAGTTGTAGTGTCCTCCAGAGGAGAGCTCTCTAGGCCAGTGGAAGGGCCAGTGGGTCAGTCCTGGGGTCCTCAAAAGAAGTTGTTAGTTGGGCTCATTTGGGGTTCCATTTGTAAGACCTTCTGTATGTAGCTTGATGGCCTCGATTCTAGCGGAAATAAATTTGACAAGAAGGTTAAAAATAGAGGGTCCAAAGGCGAGTAACAGCAAGATGGCTGCCACAGGACCTAGAAGGGGGAGAAGCCATGTTGCCCAACTCCAGAGGTTGGTATAAGAGTTTGAAAGGAGGTCAGGAGATTGAGACCATTCTGGCTAACATGGTGAAACCCCATCTCTACTAAAAATACCAAAAAATTAGCCAGGCTAATTTTGGTGGTGGGCGCCTGTAGTCCCAGCTACTTGGGTGGCTGAGGCAGGAGAATGGTGTGAACCCAGGAGGCAGAGCTTGCAGTGAGTCGAGATCACGCCACTGCACTCCAGCCTGGGCGACAGAGTGAGACTCCATCTCAAAAAAAAAAAAAAAAAAAAAAAAGAGTTTGAAAGGCGTTGTCTGACTTCGGAAGCCTTTTCCTGTAAATGCCGGGTGGCATCTCGTACTATCCCTGACTGGTTAGTGTAAAACCAACACTCTTCCCCTAAGAAGGTACAAAGTCCTCCTTTCTCAGCAGGGGGGAGGTCTAGACCTCAGCGGTTATAGAGAGTCACTGCTGCTAAGGTGTCTATTTGGGATTGTAGAGTAAGGATAGATTTTGTTATTTCTTGCAAACTGTCTGAGAAATCCTTTGAGAGTGTGTGGTAGTAGGATAATGCATGTTACACTGTTAACTTTTAGCAAACTTTACTTTAGTTGAAAACCTTGTAAGTTTGGGATTTTAATTTTTCTTTGCTATTAATAAAACCTCATTCAGTCCATATTAACTTAGAATTGGTATAGATGTCTCAGTCCTGATTCTGTAAGTACTTTAAGATTTGGCTCAGTGCAAACAGCTTACACGTTTGAGCAGACCAATTATTGGACAATTTTCCTAACTCTGCTTCTATAAGAGTTTCCTTATCACTTACTGAATACCCATTGTGTCTTTTTTCCTAATCGCCCAAAAGGAACGATCTATTGTCCTGTCCTGAAAAGATTTCCTCCTATGTCTGGTCGGAACTTCCTATGGTAATTAATTAAGATTTAGATCCCCTGTTAGGAAACCTCCTGGGTTAAGGACTTTTGATAGGAAGGCTATGGGTTGTCATTGGCCTCAGTGCTTTCGGGCTACGCCCTTGTTTACACTGACAACAAGGTGGTATTGTAGTGTTACAGGGTCATGGAGAAGACCGTCAATTATCAATTATAGGTTTTAAATTTACCCTGGCTTTTAAAGGAATAGGGTACACTGTTTTCTCTTTACTATTTCTGTCTCTCTCTCTTTCTCTTTGACTTCTTTGTCTCTCTTTCCTTCTTTCTCTCTGACTCCCTCTTTGTCTCTTCCTCTCTTTCCTTTTTTGACTTTCTGTCTCTCTGTCTCTTCCTTCTCTCTCCTTCTCTTTGTCTCTGTTTCTTCCTCTCTCTGTCTGTCTCTTCCTCTCTCTCTCTCTCTCTGACTTTCTGTCTCTTTCTCTCTTTCCTTCTTTGACTTTGTCTCTCTCTTTCTCTCTACTGGTCTTTCCCTGCCTCTGCCAGCTGCTTATGCTGCTGTTCTCCCCTCTCCTTCCTCTTTTTGATGGCTTCAGTAGTGGAAGACTGCCACCACCTTGGGTTTTTGCACTGTTCAATAACTCCATAATTTCCTTGTGGTATTTAATGGGGGTTCCCAGCAGTTAGGAAACCCCTTTCTTTCCATATTGCAGCATGGGCATGTAGGATTAGATAAGCATACTTGCTATGTATATACACATTTATTCTTTTTCCCTTTCCCAGTTCTAAGGCTCAGGTAAGTGCCACTAGTTCTGCTAACTGGGCACTGGTCCCTGGGGGAAAGGGCTTATTTTCAAGTATGGTTACATCACTAACTATGGCATAACCTACCCTTTGTATCCCATTCTCCACAAATGAGCTTCCATCAGTATATAGGTTAAGGTCAGGATTAGCTAAGGGGACTTTGAAGAGATCATCTCAGGGGGCATAAGTCTGGACTACAATTTGTTGACTGTCAGGCTTGATTGGTTCCCCATTGTCTGGGAGAAAAGTGGCAGGGTTGAGGGCCACGCATATACATATTTGAAGCACCGGTCCCTCAAGGAGTAGCGCCTCATATCTAAGTAGGCGGTTGTCTGATAGCCATAAACTTCCTTTGGCACCTAGTATGCCACTGAAATTATGAGTAGTCCAGACAGTGAGATCCTTTCCTTGTATTATTTTGATAGCCTCTGACACTAAGATGGCCACCGCCACAACTACCCGTAAACAGTGAGGCCAGCCTTTTGCTACTACATCAATTTCCTTACTTAGGTATGCCACTGGTTGTGGGGTTGTCACACGAGTCTGAGTATGGACTCCAAGAGCTATCCCTGCTGTCTCTGTGATGTAGAAAGAAAAGTTTTGTCCTGTCAGAAGGCTTAAAGCAAAGCTGAAGTTTGAACTAGGGCCTGCTTTAAGGTTTTGAAGGCTGTTTCTGCCTCTGGTTCCCATTCTACTAGATGTGTATTTGCTCTCTGGGTCTCCTTGATTAGAGTATAGAGGGGCCTGGCTATCTTGCTGTATCCGGGGATCCATAGTCAGCAAAAGCTGTTGATTCCAAGGAACACCTGCAACTGTTTTAATGTCTTAGGGCAAGGATAAGCCAGTATAGGCTGTATTCATTCCTTGCTGAGGGCCCTGGTCCCTCTGGCTAAGATTAGACCTAGATATTTCACCTGCTGCAGGAAAAGCTGGGCTTTCAACCTACACACCTTGTACCCTTGATCGGCTAGAAAGTTCAAGAGATCTAGAGTACCCTGCTGGCATGAGGCTTCCGAACTGGTAGCCAAGAGCAAATCATCCACATACTGAAGGACCAGAGTGCCTGGACTTGAGAAGTGGCCTAGATCTTGGGCCAGTGCCTGACCAAACAGGTGAGGGCTATCCCTAAATCCTTGGGGCAAGACTGTGCACATAAGTTGGGACGTGTGATCTGTGGGATCCTCAAAGGCAAAGAGAAACTGGGAGTCAGAGTGCAGGGGAATACAGAAGAAGGCATCCTTGAGGTCCAGAACAGTGAACCATTCTGCTTCCTCTGGTATTTGAGAGAGCAGGGAATAGGGGTTGGGTACAACTGGATATAGAGGAATTACTGCCTCATTGGTGAGTCTAAGATCTTGCACTAGTCTCCACTGACCGTCGGTTTTTGTACTCCTAGAATTGGGGTGTTGCAGGGACTGCTGCATTTCCTTACTAAGCCTTGAGCTTTTAAATGTTTAACAATATCCTGTAAACTTTTATGAGCTTCAGGCCTTAAGGGATATTGCCTTTGATAAGGAAAAGAGGTGGGGTCTGATTTGGACTGGGTGGGCATTTTTTGCCCTTCCAATGCACAGACTTCAGGGTTGATTCCCTCTTCAAGTAGGGGTCAACAAATGGGTAACTTGTCCCCTATATTCATGTAGATAATAGCTCCACCTTTGGCTAATATATCTCTACCTAATAAGGGTGTGGGACTTTCAGGCATAACAAGAAAGGCATGTGAAAAGAGCAAAGTCTCCCAATTACAACTGAGGAGGTGGGAGAAATACCTGGTTACAGGCTGTCCCAGGATTCCTTGGATGGTAATGGACCTTGAGGACAGTCGGCCAGGACAGGAGATTAACACTGAGAAGGCTGCGCCAGTGTCCAGGAGGAAGTCAATTTCCTGGCCCTCAATGGTTAAACATACCCAGGGCTCAGTGAGGGTGATGACATGAGCTGGCGCTTGCCCTGGGCACCCTCAGTCCTGTTGTTGGATCATCTGGTTGGGGGCTTCTGATCCAGAGAATCTTCGTTCTCTGGAGCAGTGCACCTTCCAGTGATTGCCTCGGCATAGTGGACATGGACGATGGGGCAGCTTGTTTCTCATTGGACAATCTTTTTTAAAGTGTCCTTGTAAACCACACTGATAACAAGCCCTACTGGGTGATTAGCCTGCTCCATTTTCTGTCCTCTCTGAACCACCAAGGTTTGTTTGTCTGAGGGCCATGACTAAGGCTGCGTCCTTTCTCTGATCTCGCTTTTCCTTTTGGGCCTGTTCCTCTTGGTCCCTATTATAGAACACCGAGGTTGCCAGGTTTAATAATGCCTCCAAATTTTGTTCAGGGCCCAGGGCTTGCTTTTGGAGCTTTCTCCTGATATCTGCAGCTGATTGGGTAATAAACTTATCTTTTAGAATCAATTGACCCTTGAGTGATTTGGGTGACAGGGGAGTATATTTTCTTAAGGCCTCCCATAACTGCTCGAGGAAAGCAGAAGGACTTTCTTCCTTTCCCTGAGTTATGGTGGACATCATTGAATAATTCATGGGCTTTTTCCTAATTCTCCTTAGTCCTTCTAGAACACAGGTCAACAGATGTTTATGACTCTGGTCCCTGTGATCTGAGTCGAGGTCTTAGTGGGGATCCATACTGGGGATGGCTTGTTGACCAGTAGAGAATTTATTCTTTTCTTCAGCTGTCATTCTGTCATTTACTTTACTATGATACCAGGTATCTCCAAACTCTCAAGCTGCAGCTAAAGCTGCATTCTTTTCATTAGAGGCCAGGGTTTGATCTAACAGTAGCATGACATCTCTCCAAGCGAGGTTGAAGGTTTGCCCTAGACCCTGTAGGATATCTATGTACCTATCAGGATCATCTGAAAACTTCCCCAGGTCTGCCTTGATCTGCTTTAAATCAGAGAGGGAGAAGGGGACATGTACCTGGGTTGGGCCAAATTCCCCTCCCCCTACAGCTTGAAGAGGACATAACCGATAGCCTGGGGGTTAGTGGTCCTTTGGAGATTTCTTTGCTTATTTCCTTCTGGGCAGGGGAGATTAGAGGAGGATTATCATTAATAGGAAGGGGAGCTATAGGGAGGCTAGGATATGGGGGTAAGCTGAGAGGTCCTCCTGTGGGATGTAAATTGCAAGCTTTGCATAATTGTGTATTCTCCCTCAATGAAAAGAAAGCTTGGACATAAGGCATTTCACTCTATTTGCCTTCCCTCTTATAGAAAAGGTCAAGCTGCAGGATAGTATTATAACTTGTACTTCCCTCAGGTGGCCATTTTTCCCCATCGGAGAGAGAATATTGGGGCCAAGCCATAGTGCAGAAAAAAATGAGCCACCTCTTTCTCAGGGTTTGTGGGTCAAATTGGTCCCAATAGCTTTGGATACATTTCAAGGGTGAGCCTGTTGATGCCTGAGTGTTTCCCATCTGAAAGACAAAAATGCCCACAGTTTTGGTTTGTTTGTTTCTACCCTTGCCCAAGAACCCACAATGGTCCCTGGACCCTGCTGATCAGAATAGTTGCACTCATCAACACAGCAGCAGAAACAACCCCTACCCAAGAACCTGCAACGGTCCCTGGACCCTGCTGATCGGAATAGTTGCACTCACTGACGCAGCAGCAGAAACACTAGTTTTCATCTTAGACCACAAAGAGGACCAAGGAAGGTCAGATTTAGTGGCCCTTACTGATGCATTCTTGAAAACCTGCACTCTTGCCTGTCCTCCTAGACCACAAAGAGGACCAAGAAAAATCGGGTTTAGTGGCCCTTACCAACGCATTCTCAAAAACCTGTTAGAGTCCTAAGCATTCACCTGTTAGTATTGGAACTTTACCCGTGTCCTGTAAAGATGTTATGCCCCAAAAATGAAGTGCGGGGCCATACCCTGAGGGAGGGAAGGGATCTCCAGAGTTGGAAGAGTGATGCCCTTTGTCCTCACTTATATGAATAGGAAGGATACAATTTCTGAGGCTACCCATATCCTACCTTCAGGAATAGCTTTTGTTAGGCCTGCTTGTCTGAGGCGGGATCCTAAAATTCCAGGTAGTCTGCCCTACAACAGGGCTTTGGGCAAAAATTGTGTCCTTCTGATTAGTGAGCCCAGGTGCCTAAAGAAGATAACAGAATCCTGGAGTTTATACTAGAAATCATTCTTACAAGAGAAAATAGAAAAGCACCAGAGACAGGGAGTGATTTTTAGAAGAGGGACTAGCCTCAGAGAAGAGAGGCGAGAGAAAGTTTTGTCTGGCAGGCATTAGGACCCAGGAGTCAAGGGTCAGGGTAGATAGAATAGATGGGCTAGTCTTGCTTGGGCGACATGCCTTTGAGAGTTCTGCTCACGGCCGCATGGTCAACCAACTTGTTGTCGGGACCCCGGAGCTGAACGGCTTTCCTCTCTGTCGACCCTCGACTCAGCCCAGGAAAATAGGAAAAGTGGAAGCTGGTTCCAGGCAAACCAACGCTCCCAACTCCGAAGAGTTGAGGGTTGTTAGCCCTTTCTCAGAAAGCCTGACACCCGTGTCTTTAGTCTGATGGCCACGCTAGTCGCTTTTAACTGTGCCTGGTATTTAGCTCCTGAATTCTAAGGAAAAATAGGACAGAATAGCAAGTGAAAGGGGTCCGATGGTACTCACCACTTGGCGATAGGTGATGGTCTCACCGCTTGGTGACAGGCAATTGTCTCACCGCTTGGCGATAGACAATAGTCTCTTCGTGGTCGCCAAAATGTGTCTGGAATTGGTGGGTTCTTGGTCTCGCTGACTTCAAGAATGAAGCCGCAGACCCTTGCGATGAGTATTACAGTTCTTAAAGATGATGTGTCCGGAGTTTGTTCCTTCAGATGTTCAGATGTGTTGTTTCTTCCTTCTGTTGCGTTCGTGGTCTCGATGACTTCAGGAGTGAAGCTGGAGACCTTCGTGGTGAGTGTTACAGCTCATAAAGGCAGAGCAGACCAAAAGGGTGAGCAGCAGCAAGATTTATTGTGAAGAGTGAAAGAACAAAGCTTCCACAGTGTGGAAGGGGACCCGAGCGGGTTGCCACTGCTGGCTCGGGCAGCCTGCTTTTATTCCCTTATCTGGCCCCAAACACATCCTGTTGATTGGTCCATTTTACAGAGAGCTGATTGGTCCATTTTACAGAGAGCTGGTTGGTCCGTTTTACAGAGAGCTGATTGGTATGTTTTGACAGAGTGCTGATTGGTGCGTTTACAATCCCTGAGCTAGACACAGAGTGCTGATTGATGCATTTACAATCCTCTAGTTAGACATAAAAGTTCTCCAGGTCCCCACCAGATTAGCTAGATACAGAGCGCTGATTGGTGTGTTTACAAACCTTTAGCTAGACACAGAGTGCTGATTGGTGCGTTCACAATCCTTTAGCTAGACATAAAAGTTCTCCAAGTCCCCACCTGACTCAGGAGCCCAGCTGGCTTCGCCTAGCAGATCCCGTGCTGGGGCCACGGGCGGAGCTGCCCACCAGTCCCACTCAGTGCGCCCGCACTCCTCAGCCCTAAGGCAGTCGATGGGACCAGGCGCCGTGGAGCAGGGGCCGGTGCCCATCAGGGAGGCTCGGGCCACACGGGAGCCCACCGGTTGTGGGGGAGCTCGGTCATGGTGGGCTGCAGGTCCCAAGCCCTGCCCCGCAGGGAGGCAGCTGAGGCCTGGCAAGAATTCTAGTGTGGAACGGGTGGGCTGGCAGTGCTGGGGTACCTGGTGCACCCTCCGCAGACGCTGGCCCAGGTGCTAAGCCCCTCACTGCCCAGGGCTGGCTGCACAGGCTGGCCGCTCTGAGTGCAGGGCCTGCTGAGCCCACACCCACCTGGAATTCACACTGGCCCGCGAGCACTGCACGCAGCACCGGATCCCCCCCGTGCCTCTTCCTCCACACCTCCCCACAAGCAGAGGGAGCTGGCTCTGGCCTCGGCCAGCCCAGAGAGGGGCTTCCACAGTGCAGCGGCAGGCTGAAGGGCTCCTCAAGCATGGCCATAGTGGATGCTGAGGCCAAGCAGGTGCCAAGAGCGAGCGAGGGCTGCCAGCACGTTGTCACCTCTCACTGTGACTATCATACTTTTCCAGTCACCTTTAACCAAAAGAGCCACCCGAGTTATCTGCTATATGATATTCTGATACAGAGTTCTAATATTGAAGTTATAGTTCTTAAATAAGTCCTTGTTGCGTGTGAAAGCAACACTTGGCAGTTCCAGAGCCTGAGTAGAATCCTCAGGAATAGACCCTGATGCTTGAAAGCAGGGAAGCCGATTCAAGGAAAAAGGACCTTGCTTCAGCCTCTATTTCCATGTTCAGGAAATGAAATATAATAACATTACCAGCATCAGAAAGGTTGCTGGGAAGGTGAAAAGATATTACTTGTTTAATTTGGAAACAGTTAAGCACAAAATTAATGTTAATTAATTCGATAACACTAATTGTGTATTTATCTTAAAAATACAGGAAACTAAACATGCGATTATTGAAATACCAGTGATTTGATGGAATTCGAATTAACCATACTTTGAGATAAATTAGAAAGATGTTTGGTTTTGTTGTTTTTTAAAAAAATTGATATATATTCAGATGAATAAAGATTATTATAATTTATAGTTACTACTCTAGAAGTTTTTTATCCTAGAACTTTAATGCTGAGTAATATCGTAAATTATTAATAATATACAATGTGAAGAAATATAGTGCATATACCTTGATTTATAACATGTATCCATTATAAGCCAAAATTTTTGTGAAATATATTTTTGAGAGTCTGTACATTAAAAACTGGATGAGATTGATTATATTTTATTTTTATGAAAATGATTATAGAAGTTAATTTTATTAAGTGTTTTATGTTCAAGATTTTATGTAAATCCTTTCAATATTCAACACCAGAAGGAATAAGTCTAAGATATATATTATTCTGGTAGAATTTAGTCTTTTAGTTTATTTTCATTTTCATTTATTTTTATAACAAAAAACATTTTACTAAAACATAAGATTTACAGAAGTTTCCAGACAAGCCATACAAAATGGTCACAAGCTTTTTCTGAAGGGGAGAATCTATACTTGACAGCAAAGTCACAGTGTTATTATTGAGAGCTGTGATGTTTGTTTAATGTTCCCATTCTGGTTCAAACAATCAAGCTTGTCCATCTACAGCATCTAAATAAAGTTAGACTTGGCTAGGGAACATATTCTAAAGAACGGGTTAGCTGCTTTTAATCAATGCAATTAGATCACCAAAAAAAGGTGGGAAAGGAGCTCATAAATTAAAATAAAACTACCTCCCCCCTCAAAAAAATAAAATAAAATAAAATAAATAAAAACACCCACGCCCCTGGAGCTAACCTGACAACTGCCTTCATTCACAGTGCTTTACACTTAAACCAGGCTTGGGGAAATGAATAAAAGCAGAGAGGGGCCACTGCTTTTAAACGTTTCCCAACAGTCCAGACGATACTTCTAGCCTCTGCTCATACTTTTTGACAGTGAATCAGAACAAAACATAGATTTGCTAATGTGCATTTAATCACCGAAGGACTGAAGAAGTCTGGGCTTTTATTCTGTAGTGTTTCTAAGACCTTGTCCATTAAATGTAAACCAAAAGAAAGAAGTCTTGGCAGAACAGGAGAAGTGATGCATACTTGATGATCGGATCAATTTAAATATTATTCATGGCATATAGCCTAGTCCCTGCTCTAGCTGTTTATATGGCTTGGGCTTCGTTGGTGTTTCCACTGCTCCTCTGCATCATTTGCTAATGGATCATCTGGATTTGGAGCACTTAACAAGGCCTGGATCCATAGCAGAACTGTGCGGATCTTCAGGGCTGGGGACCACTTACCTTTCAAAATATCTTAACATATTCTTCCCAACTTGTCTACATTAGGATGACAAATTTTGGTCATAAAACGCACTTTAGGGGCTGCCATTGGGTATTCTTCTGGAAGAAATAGTCCAAGTTTAAAAGTCCCTCCCTCACAGTGGGAATCCCAGGGACTGGCAATGACCACATGAAAATAATGGGTGTTGCTCTCATATGGTTCTGCTTTGAGGCCAGGAACTGGTTCTGCCAGCAAACGCTGGGTTTCCTTGACGATCCTGCTGGGCAGCCCAGCCATCTTGTCAGGTCCTGAGTTGGGTCTCTGGTCTCTAACTTCTAGTTTATGTATCCTTGTTTTCAATGTACAAAGATGTACACTTTAGTAGGGAAAGAAAGAACGATTGTCACTGTTTAATATGCATCAATTAACATAAGTAACCTATTTTAATGGTATTTCAGAACCACAAAGAAGAACTCTTTCCTTAAAGCTTTAAAAATGTAATTGAAATCTGAAAACATATTCCATATAATTTACCACGAAAGAGAAGAGACACTCTACTACAGTCATATTCAATTTTTTTTTGTTTATTACAATAGACATTTAGAACATCTTATCCTTAAGGTAATTTCAGTTGTTTTGCTGATTTTCAGCTTGTCAGATTGTTTATTCCTTTTCCTTTTTGCAATAGAATGATAATGAGAATAAATTTTGTACTGTGTGAAAATAAATTTATTTTTATAACAGTTAAATTAAAGAGATAATCTGATAAATCTGAATGTTATTTTAACAGTTTGTGCTCCTGTCATACCTTGAACTGTAAATTTTATTCAACTGCCCTCTATCAGGCAAGCTTTATGAATTCCTGCAATTTGCTGAAGGCATTGTAACAAAACAATAAAGTGAGGTGGAATAAACCTTTAAAAATTCCTGTGAAGATTATACTTACTTTTTATTATTTGTTATTTTCTGTCAGAATTTTGGACAAAGAAGTTAAGACCTGTGCTTTGGATGAAACACAAATGATTATTTCCTTTAAAGCTATTTCCTTTTTACTTTTTGTAATGAAAGGCTTATTGATATATAATTCACCTAGCATGAAATTGACCATATTAAAGTGTACAATTCAGTGGTTTTTAGAATATTGATGGAATTGTGCAACCATCATCACTATCCAATTTTATAATAGTTTCATCACCCCTAAAAGGAACCCCACACCCAAGAGCAGTCACTCCCATTCCTCCCTACTCCCAGTTTTCTGGTAACCAGTAATCTACCTTCTTTCTCTTCAGATTTGCCTGTTCTGGAGATTTTATATAAATAGAATAATTAAATATGTAGTCGTCTGTGGCTTGCTTTTTTCCTTTATTATATTATTCTGAGGCTTGTTCATTTTGTAGCATGTTTCAATATTTAATTCCTTTTTATGAGCTATAACAATAATGAAATATTATATGGATATATCACATCTATGTTTATTGATTCATCAGTTGATGGACATTTAGATTGTTTCCACTTTTTGACTATTATCAATAATGCAAATGTGAACATTGATGTGTCAGTGATTATAAAGACAGATATGTTTATTCCACTTGAGTGTATACTTAGGAGTCAAATTGCTGCAGTGTGTGGTATGAAGAAAATCATTTTATTTATACTAGCACAAAAAACAATGTGTAGTATTTTGAGGACCTGCCAAACGACTTTGCAAAATGGCTGCTTCATTTTAAAACCAGAAATTTATGAGAATTTTCATTTTTTTCCATGTCTTCATCTACACTGGATATTTTGTTTGTTTGTTTGAGATGGAGTTTCACTCTTGTTGCCCAGGCTGGAGTGCAGTGGCACGATCTTGGCTCACTGCAACTTCCACCTCCTGGGTTCAAGCAATTCTCCTGCCTCAGGCTCCCAAGTAGCTGGGACTACAGGCCAATCACCATGCCTGGCTAATTTTTGGAGTTTTAGTAGAGACAGGGGTTTCACCATTTTGGCAAGGCTGGTCTCGAGCTCCTAACTTCAGGTGATCCACCTGCCTTGGCCTCCCAAAGTGCTGGGATTACAAGAGTGAGCCACCACGCCCTGCCAATATTGTCTTTTTTTTTTTAAGTTTGGTTATTCTATTAGGTGTGAGGTAGTATTTCATTGAGGTTTTGATTTATATTTACCTAATGAATAATGATGTTGAGCATCGTTTTATGTACTTGTCAGTCTTTTGTCTTTCTTGGGAGAAATATGTACTCCAGCCTTTTGCCTATTTTTTAATTTGTTCTTTCATTGTTGAGTTGTAATAAATCTTAATATATTCTGAGTACAAGTAATATATCAAATATATAATTTGTAAGCATATTCTTCTATTGTGTGCATTGTTTCTTCATTTCTTTATGTGTCCTTTGATACACTAATTTTAAAATTTTGATAAAGTTCAATTCCCTAGATGTTTTTGTCTCATACTTTTGGTGTTATGTCTAAAAATCCATTGCTTAACAAAACGTCATTCAAAGTTTCCCGTATGTTCTCTCTTCTAAAAGTTTTGTAATTTTGGCTTTTACACTTAGATTTAAATCCAATTTAGGTTCATTTTTGCCTATTGTGTGAAATAGGGGGTCCAAATAAATTCTTTGCCTGAAGAACTTTGAAAAGACTATTCTTTTCAACCCATAATTGGGTTGAAAAGGCAATTGTGAAGACTATTTTCACACAATTTTTAAAAGACTGTTTTTTCCCCATTAAATATTTTTGGAATTCAAATCTAAAATCAAACGATCATAAATGTAAGCTATATTTCTGGATGCTCAATTCTATTTATTTGTCTGTTCTTATGTAGTACACACTGTATTGATTATTATAGTTCTGTAATAAATCTCATTATCAGGAAGTATTAATCTTCCAACTTTGATATTCTTTTTAAGTGTTACTTTGACTATTCTGGAGCCATTACATTCTCATATATATTTTAGGATCAGCTTGTCAATTTTTTTAGAAAAAGGTAATTGATTTTTTTGGTAGACATTGCATTGAATCCGTGTACCAAATTGGAGAGTATTGCCATCTTAACAATATTGTCTTCCAGTTCTTTTCATTTTTTTAGATTTTCTGTAACTTTTTTCAACAAAATTTGTAGTCTTCAATGTACAATTATTGAACTTTTGTTACATTTATTTATAAGTGATTGTTTTTTGTGCTATTATAAATAAAATTGTTTTCTTCATTTCATTTTTAGACTTTTCATTACTAATGTATAGACATCCAATTGATTTTGGATATTGACTTTGAATTCTGCAATCTTGTTGGAATTATTAGTTCTAATTTTTGTATGAAATTCTCAGGATTCTCTATATACAAGAGCATGCCATCTGTGAGTAGTCACGATTTTGCCTCTTTCCAATCTGAATACTTACTTCCTTTCCTTGCATAATTGTCCTGGTTAGAATCTACAGGACAATGTTGAATAAAAAGGTGAGAGCAGACATCCTTATCCTGTTTCTGATCTCAGATTGAAAGCATGTAGTCTTTCCTGCTTAAGTGTGATATTAGCTGTGGATAATCAAGTTTAGGAAGTTCTCTTCTATTTGGTAGATGCTTTTCATCGGGTTCAGGAGTTCCCTTCTATTCTTATTTCTTGAAAGCTCTTACCATGTAAGGATGATGGATTTGTCAAATACTTTTCTACTTCTATGAAAATGCTTATGTGATTTTTGTCCTTTATTAATATGATGTGTTATACTGATTTATTTTTGGATGTTATATCAACCTTGCATTCCTAGTGTAGTAACCACTAGTCAATGGAGTATAATTCATTTAATATGGGTCTGCATTTGGTTTGTTAGTATTTTGTTGAGGATTTTTATTTGTGTATTTATTAGAGATGCTAATGTATAGTTTTCTTTTCTTGTGATAGTTGTCTGGTTTTGGTATCAAGGTAATATACAGAATAAGTTGAAAGTGTTCCTTCCTCTTCTACTTTTTGCAAGAATTTGTTAAAAACTGGTATTAATTAGATGTTTGATAGAGTTCATCAGTGAAGCAGGTGAAGTGAAGTAGGGCCCAAACTTTTCTTTGTGGGTAGTTTTCCTAATTACTGTTTCAATCTCTTTACTTGTTATAGATCTTTCCAGATTTTTTATTTATTCTTGAGTCAGCTTTGGTAGTTTGTGTTGTGTCTAAAAATTTGTCCTTTTAATCTAGGTTATCTAATTTGTGGGAGCACAGTAGTTCATAGTATTCCCTCTTAATTTTTTTTTAAATTTCTCTAGGGCCAATAACAATGTTGCTTTCTTCATTCCTGATTTGTAATTTACATTTTCTCTCACTTCATCTTGTTTTGTCTAGCTAAAAGTCTGGCAATTTTGTTAAAGTTTTGGTTTTGTTAGTTTTCTTTATTGTTTTTTTTTCTACTGTCTATTCATTAATTTCCACCCTTAATACTATTATTACCTTCTTTCTCATTGCTTTGTGTTGTTTGCATTTTTACTTTTCCTAATTTCTTTAGATGGAAGGTTAGGTTATTGATTTGAAATTCTTCTTGCTTTGTACTGGCATTTACAGACATAAATTTCCCTTTAAAGAATGCTTTAGCTGCATCCCAAAAGGTTTGTTTGTTCGTTTTATTAGAGACAGGGCCTTATTATGTTTCCCAGCCTAACCCTGAACTCCTGGGCTCAATTGTTCCTTCTGTTTCAGCCTCTGAGTAACTGAAATTATAGACGTGGGCCACTGTGACTGGCTAAGGTTTGTTGTGTTGGGTTTTTACTTTCATTCATTTCAATTATGTTATGTTGTAATTGTGTGTGTGTGTGTGTGTGTGTGTGTGTGTGTTTTGTTTTGTTTTTCTTGTTGTTTTGGTTTTTTTGTTTTTTTTTTACCCATTGGTTATTTAGAAGTGTGTTCTTTAATTTTCATACGTTTCAATTTTCTAATTATTCTTCTGTTATTGATTTTTGTTTTTAATTTTATTGTTTCGAGAAGAGATGATGAACAATTTAATACCTTTTAAATTTATCGAGGTATGTTTTATAGACTAGCATATGGTTTATCAAGGAACTCATGAGTACCTGACAAAAATGTCTTAATATATTCTGCTATGATTGCGTATTCTGTAGATTATGGTTATACGTGGTTTCTAGTGCTGTTTAAGTCTTCTGTTTTCTTTATGATCTCCTGCCTAGTTGTTCTATACATTGTTGAAAGTGCAACGTTGAAATCTTCAATATTTATCACTGAATTATCAATTAGTCCTTCAGTTTTCTTAGTTTTTGCTGTGTGTACTTTGAGACTTTTTCCTGTGGTTCACATGTATTTATACTTGTTATGTATTCCTGAATAATTGACCCTTTTTTCATTATAAAATATATATATGTTTTGCTTTTATATCAATTTTTGTTTTACAATCTATTTTTTAAAATATTGATAACAGCTCTTAGTTACTGTTTGTATAGTATATCTCATTTTTGTCTTTTTACTGTCAACCTATTGTGTCTTTGAATCTTGTGGACAAAATATCATTGGATCATTTTTATAAAATCCATTCTTCCAATGTCTTCCTTTTCATTGGAGTTTTACTTAATTACTTAATTGACTTTTAATGTAATTACTGGTAAGATAGAATTTGTACATTATTTATTTTTAACATGTCTTTTGCTTCTTTGTTCTTCTATTCTTCCATTACTGTTTTTTCTTCGGTTACATATACCTATTTTCAAGTGTACTATTTATTACATTTATTGTTTATACACACACACATATATATATTTTTCTAAAGGTTGTAGTAGAAATCACAATTAACTTAAAGCAATCTAGTTCACGTTAATATCAACTAAAGTCAATATTATACAAAAATTTGCTATAAAAGAGCTTTGTTCTATGTACTCCTGCTTTATGCTATTATTTAATCCCAAATTGTATCTTTATTCATTATAAGCTGAAAAACACAGTTTTATAGTTATAGCTTTATTCAATGCCTTTTAAATCAGATAGGAGAAGAAAAAATTTATAAAAATACATTAATAATAATTTTTATATTTACCTATTGCCTTAGTCAATTCAGGCTGCTATAACAAAAATACATAGACTGAGTGGCCTAAAGAGCACACATATTTTTTTGCACAGCTCTGGAGTCTGGAAAGTCCAAGATCAAAGTACTGGCAGATCTGGTGTCTGGTAAGGACACTTTCCCTGGTTTTAAGATGACCATCTTCTCATTGTACCCTCACATGGTAGAGGGCAGAGAGAGAGGAAGCAAGCTCTCTCTTGTCTCTTCATGAGAGTATTGTTATAATCATTCTGCAGAGAGACAGAACTAAAAAGAGAGGGAAAGTGAGAGAGAGAAAGAGAGAGAGAGGTGAGAAGGAATTTATTAGGGCAATTCTCTCACTCAATTATGTAGATTGAGAAGTTCCATGATAAGCTGCAAGCTGGAGAACCAGAGAAGTAAGCATCATGGCTCAGCCTAAGTCTGAAAGCCTCAGAACCAGGGAAGCCAATGGAGTAACTCAACTGCTGGTTCAAGTTTCAGAGTCCAAAGGCTGGAGAATCTGGAGTTCTGACATCCACAGACAGGAGAAGCGTGTCCCATTTTCAGAAGAGGGAGAAAAATTTACCCTCTGCTTTTTGGTTCCAAGCTTGCCCCCAGCCAATTGGATAGTTTCTACCCACATTGAAGGCAGATCTTTGCCACTCAACCTACCAACTCAAAGGCCAATGTACTCCAGAAATACCCTCATAGGTACACCTAGAGAAGCCCAACCATTCCAATCAAATGCCAAACCATCTGAGTTTCCTTTTCAGCAGAGGAGAGACAGGCTCAATGCCTACTGAAGCATTAAGAATAATTAATATTTTACCAGCTATCTGTGTATACTTTAATCCAGTCAAGGTGACAGCCAAAATTAATGATCACAGGTACTAATACCATCCTGAGGGCCCCACCCTCATAATTTTATTACCTCCCAAAGGGCCCACCTCCAAATAACCTTCTATGGGAGTATGGTTTCAACATAGAAATTTAGAGCAGAGTGTACACAAACATGTAATTCATAGCCCCTATGTATGTATCTTTAATAATAGTCCCTTTTATTTCTTCCTTTGAAGTAATGTTTTTATCTATTGTCTTTTCATTTCAGCCTAAGGTTTTTTTCTTTGGTATTTTCTGTAGTACAGATATGCCAGAAATGAAATCACTAAGTTTTTGTTTATCTGAAAATGTTTTATTTTCTCTTTCCTTTTTGAAAAATTGATTTTCTGAATATAAACTTTTTGGTTGACTTCTTACACTTTGAATATGCTACTACCTCCTGAACTCTGTCCTTTTGGATTAGAAGTCAGCTGTTAATCTTATTGAAGATACCTTATACCCAATGAGTCATTTTTCTCTTGCTGCTTTCTATCTTCTCTTTTTGTCTTTGCCTTTGACAGTTTGCATATGATGTGTCTAAATGTGGCTTTTTGAGTTTTTCTTACTTATAATTCACTGAGTTTCTTGTATATGTAGATTGATTTTTAATCAAATTTGGGATATATTGGTAATTATTTCTTCAAATCCTCTCTAAGCAGTCCATGATCTTGTCCCCTGTCTCTTCACCTTCTTCTGCCAAGTCTACATTTCCTTCAGTTTTTATAAACTAAAATGTTCTTCCTATTACTGAACATTGTTTTAACTATCCTGCCTCTGATTTTTGCTCATGCTGTATCCTTATTCTGAGACATTTTCAAACAACTTATATTTGTTCTTCAAACTTCATCTTTACCATAAACATTACTTTCCTCTCAAATACATTTCCACTCCACAATCTAATACAAATGTACCTCTTTTAAAGCAGTCATACCTTTCATCACAAAGTATAGTTACTCACTTGCATGTTGGATATGATCAAAATAGGCACCATTTGGATGTGCTCTGTTTTTTACTTCTCCTAACAAATCCAAGTGTTACTTTGTTATCACCATTTTTAACAGATACATCCTATTTTAACATCCCAATATAGTACTTAGCCCCAGTTTTGCTTATTCCAGAGCTCATGAGCTCAGCCACTTGGCTCTAAGACTTGTGAGTACAGTAGGAGAGTTTAATGTAGATGGAGCATCTGTCTGCTGTTGTTGCTATTTTTTCGTTTTAGAAATACCATACATTGGTCAATTTAAAATCATAGAACACAATGCTCTAGTGCTTTGAATATTTGAATCAATTCTAGTTGACACTTCAAAGTTGCTAATCTTCATTTTGGTGGTTCTTTTAGTGTAAGATAAAGTTTACATATATGAGCCACAGAAAGTATTTTTGTGGAAGAATAAAGACATTTATTAGGAAAGTTATTTAGAAAATTAGAGTAACCTTGGTTAGGTATTTACTTCAACATCCAAGAGACATTACATATTCAAAAGGAGGTTTTTTCAAATGAAACCTAGATTATTTCACTGAGATTTGGCATTAGCATTTTATCTGCTTCAACTAAATTGTAATTTGCTGTATTAGTGTATCCACTCCCCATAAGAGTAATTTCTGGAATTCATATTCATCTGTTAAAAAAGATGCCCTTGTCCTAGTACCAAAACCATAATATTGATGAGAAAAAAATTTGAGGAAATAACTTGCCTCCTATGTAGGATATCTAATTTTATGCACACTGTATTTAGTGTTAGCAACCTGCTTCGGGGGTAGTGGGTACCATACTTACATGACATCCTCCCAGAAAATGAAATCATGATCTATATTATTAGCCATTTAAAAATAAGCAACCAGAAAAGCTGTGCTATATCTATATCTATATCTATATTTTTGGTGAACTTTATTTTCTTGGTTTTTCCAATTCCTAATATTTCTAATAGCTTAAAGTTAGTTTTTTAAAATCATCCTCCGAATTTAAAATTCAGAAATGTGTCCTATATGATTATATTAGACAAGATGTAATTTCAGGAACTATGACCTACATTTTAGTTTGTGTTCACATGAAATTCTTTAGGATTGTATGGAATAAGACATCTCTACCTACTTCATATTTTAATACATATTTAAATGTTCTTCTGACACATTTAGTAATAAAAATTAATTTATTAAATGTTTCCCAACTAGAATAAAATTTATTAACTATGTCTAATTCAAAATGTTTTAAAAATAACAGCAGAAAAAAAGAGAAAAAGAAAGATATAATTAAAGTAAGACTAGAAATCATTGATGTAGGAAAAAAAAGTACTCAGTGGTGCATTTTAACAAATCAGTAATTTTGTTCTTTCCAAAGATTAATGAATGGTCAAATGCTTCCAAGATTTATTGCAGAAATTATGGGAATGCATATTTATTAAAAGGTTAGAAATTAAGTCGTGAATGTAAATAAAAGTTAAGTTGAAAATTGTAATAAGTTCTGTTTATGTAGCAATTGAAATAAAATGAGTAGATGTATGTAACACACAAGTTAAGCTAAAATCCAAGCTCAGTGTATTGGCTGCATCTGAGGAAGGTAGGAGGTAAATAAAATCATAGAGAACTACATGGCTTCAGTCTTCAGCTTCATTTTAAGTTTTATTTCTTAATCAATAAAAGAAAGTATGTAGAACAAATATGACTTAAGTAACAATATTTGACAAACCCAGATGGTGGATACATAGCTTTTTATATGCTTAATATTTTCTTACTATAATATATCAAATTAGTTGAGTAAAGGGCTGCTGGAGGACAATAAAACTAAGGTATTACTAAAAAAGAAGCTTCCTTTAGTTCATGATTTTAAAAAATAACAGTTGCTAGTTTTTCTTTAAAAATGATAGCTTTATGTTCCCATTTGACCATTTGAATTTAATTTAGCGACAGATCCACACTGTATGACAGATTGCTTGGAAGTGATGAATGATATACTTTCTCACATTTGTATTGTAGTTGAATGCAAAAAAACTCAATGGAACAATTTCTGCTATTTAAATTTTTTTCTTATTATTTAAATTTCCTTTAGCAAAATAAAGGTCATTACTTTTTTAACCCAAAGAAAATAACATAAAATATTTTAGGGGCCTATTGTTTAATATTTTAAAAATTGACTTACTTTTCAAACATTGTAATCTAATAGCTATGTTTGCAATTGATGCTTTTAACATACTCTTGGGTTACCATGGATTGTTTATGAAATAGAGCCACTATGGACTGTTTAAACTTTAATTAACAGAACAAAAACCATGTTACAGTAATGCTCCCTTACTCATGCTTGTGTTCTCTGCACCTTCAGTTACCCACAGTCATTGGCAGTCTGAAAATATTAAATGGAAAATTTCAGAAATAAACAATTGATAAGTTTTAAATTATGTACCACTCTGAGTAGCATGATAAAATCTCACACCTACTTGCTCAGTCCTGCCCAGGATATGAATCATCCCTTTGTCCAGCATGTCTATGCAGCATGTGCTACTTGCCCAATAGCCACTTAGTAGTCATCCCAGTTATCAGATAGGAAAGCATAGTTTATACAAAATTCAGTGTTACCTATGGTTTTGGATATCAACTGGAGGTCTTGATACATATCCCTCATGGATAAGGGGGGACTACTGTATTTCCAGAAAATAATAAATATAACTAAGTATGACGTAAAATGCGATATTTTGTTCAAATGAGAGGCAAAAAGCAAAAAAGCTTTAATTAATAGTGTTATATTTAAACACAGAGTAAGATAAAATGCAAAAAGACTTTACACTGAGGCTCCTAGGAGCTTTGATTACAAACAGGGCATGTAAATCAGAAATCTTGGCATTCCTAAACAAGTCATACAGTGAGTTAAGGCACTCTTATGAAAAAAAATAGAGAAGAACAGTGGTTAATTGTATTAAATCAAGTCAATGTTATTTACACTTTAAATGAGTTACATTACTTCAGTGTTTAAAAACTAATTTATAGACTAGGTAAATGAGAACCATCACACTCAAATTTCAATAAGCTCAATATCATTGTGGATGTGGGCAACTGTCTTGGTCCATGTGTGCTGCTATAACAAAATACCACAGATTGAATAATTTATAAGGAATAGAAATTTATTTCTCACAGTTCTGAAGGCTGGAAAGTCCAGGATCTAGGTGACAGCATGTTTGCTCTCTGGTGAGGGTCTGGTCTCTGCTTTCAAGACAGTTCCTTGAAGAGTGTCTTTGAGAGGAGAGGAACGCTGTGTCCTCACCTTGCAGAAAGAAGAAGAGCAAGAGGGATGAACACTGTGAGGAGCCACTTCTATTCTTTTACTTTTTATTTTTAATAGAGATGGGGTCTTGCTCTGTTGCCCAGAGCTGAAAGTCCGTGTCATGATCATAACTCACTGCAGCCTTGAACTCTTGGGCTCAAGCAATCCTCTCACCTCAGCCTCTGGAGGAGCTGAAATTACAGGTGTGAGCCACCGTGCCTGGCTCAGAAGCCTCCTTCATAAGGGCTTTAATCTCATTCACAAGTGGAAGAGGCTTTATGACTTGATTACCTCTTAAAGGCAGGCCCCTGTTATTACCATCAAATTGGCCATTACATTTCAGCATCTGAATTTTGGAGGGACACATTCTAACCATAGCAGCAACTAAGAAGCTTCTGGTGACATTGGGTGACATTGGGAGTGTTTGTAAGATGACAAACATAATTTCTAAACAACTGATCTCTTACTACTGTTTATTTGTTAACTTTGTTTTGCCAAACACATAGAAAGGATTTTGTACTGACTAATCAGGCCTATTACTAGACAGAGGGATATGTAATGATTTCAAGAATTTCACTCTACAAAGCCTTAAAGGAACTAAAATAAGTTCCTTTTCCAATTGATTTCCAATATCGATTGAAAGGACACACTAATGAGAAAAATAAACTAAGATAATGCTAATCAACTTTACAACTCAAAAAATTTTAAACAGTTTTTTTTTTTCTTTGAGATGGAGTCTTGCTCTGTAGCCCAGGCTGGAATGCAGTGGCATGATCTCGGCTCACTGCAACCTCCGCTTCCTGGGTTCAAGCGATTCTCCTGCCTCAGCCTCCGGAGTAGCTGGGATTACAGGTGTATGCCACCACACCCCCCTAATTTTCATATTTTTAGTAGAGGCAGGGTGTCACCATATTGGTCAGGCTGGTCTCAAACTCCAGAGCTCAGGTGATCTGCCCGCCTTGACCTCCCAAAATGCTGGAATCACAGACATGAGCCACCACACCTGGCCTAAATAGTTATTTTAATTAAAAATGGTTCTTTACACATACCAGAATTTTTAGAAACATTCTCGTTACACTATAAAGACCAATCAAGCTTTGAGAAAATACAAAATGTTAGATCTTCAATTTCTCTTAGAGAAGTAAAAACTTCTCTCAGAAGCATTTAAAGTATTTCTTATTCATTTTTTTTTTTTTTTAATATAGAGCAGTCTCGCTCTGTGGCCTCAAGGGATCCTCCTTCCTCGGTCTCCCAAAGTACTGGGATTGTAGGCATAAGCCACCATTCCTGGGCAATTTACAGTATTTAAAGGAAGAGTTGCTCTGGCTGAAAGTTTTTCTTGGAGAGAAAAACATACCTGCTTAATGAACAAATCTGTGTAAAACATCTGTGTTTCTTGCTCTTGCAGATACAAAATAATATACTAAAAATTGTCCTGGCTCTGGTGCCAGATTTTGTGGATTTGAATCTCTACTGCTTAGCTTATCGGGTTTTTGACCTTTGAGAAGGGAAGCAAGTTCTCTCCACCTTTGTTTTCCCATACATCAAATGAGGATAACTATTTATCAGGGGTCCACAACTCCCAGGCTGCAGACTTGTACCAGTCCAGGCCCTGTTAAGAAACCTGGACACACAGCAGAACGTGAGTGGCGGGCCAGCAAGCATTACTGCCTGAGCTCCACCTCCTGTTAGATCAGCGGTGGCATTAGATTCTCACTGGAGCACAAGCCCTATTGTGAACTGCGCATGCCGGCGATCTAGGTTGAGCCGTCCTTATCAGAATCTAACTAATGCCTGATGATCTGAGGTGGAACAGTTTCATCCCCAAACCATCCCCCTTCCCGGGTGGAAAAATTGTCTTCCATGAAACTGAGCCCTGGTGCCAAAAAGGGGGCCGCTGCTATATATGAACACAGCAGAGGTGACTATTATAACTTTGTGATAGAACATGTGAGTGTCTATCCCTTAGGAGAAAACACTTGAGAAAAAATGAGAATAAGGTATAAGCACTTCTAGGAACTGGGCAACACCACCCCTCCACATATCTGTCCCAGGATTGTCACAAAGTGCCTCCTCTGCTTCTTTTTCATGTAGCTCTCAAGCTTCTCTGCAGCTCTAGCATAACTACCCTCAGGCCAAATTTGCCATTAAACAAAACGAAGAGACAACAGAGAGACTCCAACCACTCTGAGTAGCAGGTTATTAAGTTTCATTTTCAGGAAACATCACAGGTGTTCATTAATGACACATTAAATGATGAAGCTTAACGTCTCTTTTAAAAATCTCATCTTTTGCTTAATTGAACATTTCTAATATGTAAAATCTTTACGTAGCATACAAAAATATTTTGAGAATACAAATGACATATATTTTTGTCTTCGAGATTTCCCTGTGGCAGCCCCACCAGTGATCCTGTTATGTTCAATTAAATGTGGTAATGAGTATCTGACTACTGGGCTTTATGTAACTACTTTTATTACATGCTTTATTTTTACTTCTGTAATGTCTTAATAATTCAAACTATATTTTAATGCTAATTTATTCAGGTTTCTGCTGAGAATTCAAAAAATGGTGTCGATTTTATTTTATATTTATGTTCAATTTTTGCCAGAATTTTAATTCAGTCACTCACATTGTAGGTTTAAATAAATTGATAAATGGAATATATATTATTCCCACTGTTTATTATAACTAAAGAAACCATACATAAAAGTTTAATAAAAAGTTGTGTTAAAGAGATGTAGATGGTTGATTGTTCATGGCTAATATTATTTTAAAAACTGGTACACAGGTAATCTGGCTTTTATAAGCCTATAAAACTTCTAAATTTTGTTGAGTTTCTTTACACCACAACTTTATAATTACTAATTATAATTACTTTATACTTGCTAATTTAAACTAATTACTATATAATAATTAGCTAACATTAAACTTTCTGTTGCTGTACTTGTCTCTTTATTGAAAAGCATTTTCAAACATATAACAAAAGTGAATTATAACCATAAAAATTGTTATTTGTATTCACATATTATAATGTGAGAGCCATGGAGTTTCTTTGATGTAACACATGTGTTCCCAACTTCAACAAAAAAGCCATATATACAGAAATTAGCAGTAGTCTTGCAATTTATTTTCTTCTTCTTCTTTTTTTTTTTTTTTTTTTTGAGATGGAGTTTTGCTCTTGTCACCCAGGCTGGAGTGCAGTGGTGCAATTTCGGGTCACTGCAACCTCCGCCTGCCAGGTTCAAGGGATTCTCCTGCCTCAGCCTCCTGAGTAGCTGGGGCCACAGGCACACACCACCACGCCCAGCTAATTTATGTATTTTTAGTAGAGATGGGGTTTCACCACGTTGGCCAGGCTGGTCTTGAACTCCTGACCTCAGGTGATCCACCTGCCTTGACCTCCCAAAGTGCTGGGATTACAGGCATGAGCCACCACGCCCGGCCCTTCTTTTATCACTTGGAAAAGAAGAAAGTTGAGGCAGTTACATTTTCTTCTAGCATGCTGACACCCCTCCTGACAAGCAGATATTTACTAACAGAGAGCCCTTGTTTATGAAATAATTTTAGCACGATGTATTTGGTCTGTTTTGGCTGCTTCTATACTACCTGCCACACAGAAATTGCAGCGATTACTATCATTTATATTAAGTTTACTCATCAGCTGTGTTTCAGATATCTTCTGTTACTTCATCAGAAGGTGCTAGGATGAACAGCAGTTTCTTTCTCTATATGTTTTCAGTCTGTGTTATCAGGATTATTGATACTACAAAGCACCTGACAGGAAAATCTCCCCCAAATTATAAATTGACAGGCTTTCGCTAGCTTTAGAAGCATTCTATATTTATGAATCGATTGTTAATTAACTTATGTCCAAAGAGGCCATCACTACCATTCCTTAGTCAAGAGTTATACCCATGAGTCTATATGTTTCTGTAATGTAAAGTTTCATACAATAGTCATATTGCATAAACATGCCTTGTAGCTTAAAAAAATCATTACTTTTGTATTTATGGACATTTACAAATAATGTGTGCAAAGACTGAAAAAATATAATTTTGTTTTATTTATTAGAGTCAAACAGAAAAGTTGTAAATCTCTGCTTTTTGTATGTTTTCATTTTTTATTTTAATCAGAATTCTTTGGACAACCATTAATATAATATTTTTATTGTTGTTACCTTGTGACCTTTAGACTATCTTATTATTGTCAACATACAATATTTTTCTCTTGAATATATTAGAGTTAATGGCACAGGAGTATATAACACGTTTAGATGTTTTTCCTAAAATAAAATATATTCTGAGATATCAGACCTTTGACGAAAGGATTGACCATGTATGTTGTGTTACCTATAGAAGTCTGACTTAATGTAGTTCAATAAAGAAAAAGAATAATCCCTGAACTCCAATTTCCCAAGATAATTATTGATGCAAGAGATGAAATATTACAAATTTAAAGGAGAGTAAATAGCAAAGTTTTTAATATGGGCAAAAATTAGTTTAAAAAATTTAAACATGAATGTAATTTTAGTGGAAATCAACCGGCAACATTAATTAATTAATGTATAATTAACATACAACCTGATACAGCCTCCCTGAGGAGAAAAATGAGTCCTTAAACCTATGGAATTCACTGCTTCATTCTCTGACTTCACGCATAGTTAAATCAATGGAAGAGGCTAAATCAACGTGTACAGAAGCAGCAAGTGCTTAAATCATCCTAGTGCCCCTGCCACCATTCTATTATAAAAGTCATGGAAACACTCCAGCATACCCACATTTTGTCAACTTCAGAAAAGACTCCTGCCCTGATAACCAAAAACTGTGTATCTCAAATATGTACATTTTTCCTTATAATAACTATAAAACACTGTCATCAGTTTCTTCTTTCTCCTTGACCTGAGCCCTTCCTCGGGCAGTTTGAGTTTAAAAGTGTCTGCCCTGAGTGTTACTCTTCATATTGCCAGGAAACTTGCCTTCTTCCGATCTAAAGCGTGTGTAACTGCAATTACTATTTTCTTTTTTTTTCTTTTTTTTAAGTCTAAGCCTTTATATTCTACGTGTTTTGATTTACCATAGTCCTCACTGCAGCAAGGACATTTAAAGTGAGATCTACTATTTATTTTTGAGTTCATAACATTTTTCATGGCAAGAAAAAATCTCAGCAACCCATAGCTGTAGCTTCCAATAGTGTTTATGGAAGTGCAAGCCAAGTGAGGGGTTTCTGAAAATAAGAGATATTTTCCATTCAGTGCCCAAAATCAATGATATTTTTCTCCTTACTTAAGACCAGTTCTCAATAAAACCACTCACCTGTACAGTTATGTTTGTGACATCTTTGACTACAACCATAGCTCAGTTTCAACAAACTTGCAGTCCTAACTTCTAGGATATGTGAGGTTTATTGATGGAGATATATTGTCAGGGCTTGTGTTAAAAAAATAGAAACTATTCAGAGAATTGCATGGATGCCACTTTATTGTTATATAATTATCAGTGTGTTGCAATTAAAAGACAATTTTAATTTTGCACATTTTATTGAATGCAATAGTTAAATAAGTCATCCAGTACATTTTGTTTGCTTACTTTCAGGACTAATAGCAAAACATCCATCATTAGAAATGTTCTTTATAAATTTAAAAATAATATATAATCTGTCCTTGAAATTTATATTGTTAATGCAGATTTTTTCTACCATTATATCTATCTTACAATGACTAACAAAACTAGAAAATTTTGGTAAGCATCAAGATGTAAATTCGAGATGGAACTAATATCTGATGGGAGGCTACCTAGGTATATATATGTGTCTGTTCATGTGAGAGATAGTCTATATGCTTGTGCGTGAATCTTAGAAATTATAGTATTTAATAGGTCTGTGATAGATGTAAACTATTTTAGGAGTCTTCATATTACATATGACTCTATTTGGGGTATTAATGGTAATTCTTTCATATTAGAGTTCACATTAGATGCTAATAGAAATCCATTGATCTCCTTGACACCCATGAAATGATTAAGATAATAAAAGCATTACTGGAATTTGAGGGCATGATTTAGAAGTAATATTTTGCCTTACAGTTGTAATGTTAGCGTGCATAATCATTGAAACGCTGGGAGCCACATGCTAATTTCTTACACGTTCAAGGACCTTTTGAGTTGAGTAGTCATATCCATATAACAAATCACTCACCTTATGTGAGCTGTACACTTATTGTTGTAATAAAAAATGGATTTAACTCTCCTAGAAATAAGTATCTCATTTATTTATTTATTTATTTATTTAAAATGGAGTCTCGCTCTGTCGCCAGGCTGGAGTGCAGTGGTGTGGTCTCCGCTCACCGCAACCTTTGCCTCCCAGATTCAAGCGATTCTCCTGCCTCAGCCTCCCAAGTAGCTGGGACGACAGGCATGCATTACCACGCCCAGCTAATTTTTGTATTTTTTAGTAGAGACAGGGTTTCACCATGTTGGCCAGGATGGTCTCGATCTCTTGACCTCGTGATCCTCCCACCTTGGCCTCCGAAAGTGCCGGGATTACAGGCATCAGCAACTGTGCCTGGCCAGTATCTTTTATTTTTATCTTTTCTAAATATAATTGTTGGTAGTATAGTACAAGCTAAAAGTCTTTCTTTTTTTTTACTTTTGGATTCTGCTGTTCTTCTTTGGATTCTTTATTATTCTTAACTCTTTCCACTGTCTTCCCTAACTGCATGCCAACCATCAGGCAATTGTCTTTTCTGTTTTATTTCTAAAGCAGAATATATTTTGTAAAATTTCTTCATCACCATACTGTTAGTATGATGACAAACTAATTTCACATTAACAAAATTCTAGCTGTCAACATTACATATTTTATGGAGAGAAACTTAGGAAAACAATTACATATTCTTAAATTATGATAATGGAACAGGAACAAAAGGAGTTAATGTTTATTAAAAATAATTAGTCAGTGCTGACTTAAGAAGTGATCTTGATGGACCAATGTTAAAATGAGCTGTCAAAATAAGAAGATATGAGGGCTACTGATCTTTCATTAATAAAATGAACATATATTAAATGGCATTTATGAAAACAATGGCTGATGATGAAGTGAGTGCTATCCTTTTTCATATGTCATTCAGGGCATCCTTGTCCAATAAGAGGGGAGGAAGAGCAGTGCTATTAGATTTAATCCATTAGAGACCGGCACTCTCCTTTTCAAAGTAAGACTAGCTTTGCAATCGTTTATTGCTTGAGTTATGTGTTGAGATGAAAGAAAGAAACTGACAGTACTAAGTTAAAGAGTATGTATTCTTTATTGCATTAAGGTAACCTGTGAAATGATTTCTTGATAATGGTAAACTACCTGAACATCCAGCAAGAAGGTATTGGTTCAATAAACTATAATATATCAACTCTACGAATATATTCAATTCCTGAAAATAATTTTGTAGAAGTATATTCAGTGACATAGAAATCGAATTATGTTAATTTGTATTTATGGGCTTGGTTTGATAAGTATTTTTTGGAGGTTCTTTCAATACTGCCCTGCCCTTGCCAATGTTTGGGGTTTTTTTTCTTATGGACAAGCCGACTGAAAACATAGAGACTCTGGACACTGAAAAGGTTATGGTGCCCACCTCCACAGAGACTCAAATCAAACAGCACTGAAATTAACACACAAAAAATCAACCTTTTAGTTGTGTCTTGATGATAGCTTCTATATTTTATTTAAAAATTAATATAAATATGTTAAAATATGTATTTTGTTACTACTACTTTTTACCTGGTCAGAACATAGAGTTAATCAGCCTACTGGATAATAGAACATGTGAAGCAGATACTGTTTCCCATATGGAGTTAATGTGAAATAGTTATATCATCATACGTTAAATAAAGCAATTGATTTTAGCAATAAAATAACTCTGCATGTATAGATTTACATATACATATATAACCACAAATACGTATTATAAAAAGTTAACAGTGTTTAACTCTAGTCAAAATATTGCATAAATTTTTATTTTTGGCTAGCCTGTATTTTCTAAAATGTCTATATTAATATTTATATTTTTAAGAAAATAACTATATGCAGAGTAAACAGAACACTGCATGATATATACTTTTAGTACAAACTGTCTCCATTAATATTTCTGAATTATCAAGAATTTTTTCTTCTCTGAATTTCAAAAAAATTCAGTAGTAGCCATTGAGTAGTATAGATTCATGTGAACAACTCAAAGATTCAAGAAATCATTTTCAGGCCCCCATACTACATTCTAACAATTTAATTTAAATAAATTTATTGGTTAAAGTATTGTTAAATAAATATTATTTCTTATCTATTCCTACTTCACATGGCAGGAGCCCTAGATATGTGTTGCTTCAATCTCCATATGATTTTGTTATCCTGCTTTACGTACTGTGCAGAAAGATAAAACTTTTTATGGAAATTGATGAGTTTTTCGCATTCACCAGCAAAATAGAATGTAACCAAAAAATCAAAGCATGATGTTTAAATGAAGACTTATTTTATTCTTTTTAAATTTTTTTCCCCTAAATTTACTATTTGTTAAGATAGTTTTATTTAACTTCAAACAAGAAGGTTTTCTTTTTATCTTCATATAGGTACTTAAAAAGCTTGCTTCTCTCATCTACTCCTACGCCATTTGTTCTCAGACATACAAGCATAAACCAGTTTCAGCTGGTTTTGCCATTTATTTTTCCTGAAATTTATAACAGCCAAAACACCCTTACACCAGATTTTTCCAAGTGTTAGATTTGTGCCCTTTTAAAAGTTTAGAAAAAAGTTTAGAAAAATCTCAGTTGTGCTAATTGGAACTCTCAGTCCTCAATTATCACCTACTTGCTTTCTTTGTGTCCTTTTTGTCTAACAAATACACGCTTTGGTGCTTTTGAGATTATTAATAGGATTAGTAAGTGCTAGATAAAGCTCAAAGATCAACAGAAGTTTCTCTGGCACTTACCTATTACCTACATTACAGTACTACTATTAACCTCTAAGGAAAATGAATTCTAATACATTTTAATTTTGCAAAATTGATTTGGTACCATATTTTTGTCAGTATAGACAAGGATCTAACAGAAAACCATCAAAACTGTATTGATAATGAATGCCAAGCATTATATAATGACAAGTAAGGGACAAGAAATACTTGTGGTCTCACAGATGAGCAAACCCAACAACTGTGATGTATGTTAAAAATGCATGTTAGACTGTAAAAGCCATGGGAGACTCTAGACAGAGTTTAGGAGTTGAAAGACTTTACACGAACTTGTGATCCCTTCTTGAAGGTGCCATCATGTTTAGAAGGTGGTGCGGGTGGCAGGTCCTAAATAGAGGAGCAGGAGAAGTGAAGTCATGGAGATGGGAGGAGAGCAAGACTCAAAGAAAGGGCAGGAGTAAGTTGATGTTAGGATGATGGCACAGAAGGTTAGAGAGGAAAGCCGACGATGTAAGAGCACAGCATGAGGGATTCTGACGAGTTTTATTTCCAGACGAGCCTCCACGTGAAGTCAGACTTTAAAGAGCATGTCTACTAAATATGACCACTCTATCGACATCCTTGACTGTATGTTCCTGTTTACTGAGTAATAGATGTTTCACAGAAGAATGATTATTTTTGTGAAATGAAACCTAAGTGCAAAACATTTCACTACAAATGATAAATGAGACAATCGGAGACTAAATCATCTAGCACAGAGAAGATAGAAAAAAGCAAATCCAATTCATCCTTTTGTTTTGTTAGTGACATATTGAAAGGTGACTGTGCTCGGGTAATTCTCTTCTCCTTTTGCAAAGTTTCATTATTCCTTGTTAACTTTAATATTCTTTCATTTGTGTTGTTTCTATTACATGAACAATAAATCATATATGAAACATACACACACATGCACACACATACACATACCCAATTGGTTTAGAAAATGTACAAAAATCACAAAGAGCTTTATCCTTCTCTTCTTACAGTCTTGGCTTCTATAAAGTTTTGCTGCTTAAAATTCACAATTAGTGAATTGTATTGTTATTAATATCATTTTTAAAACTAATTTTCATTCCAGCAAAGGAGAAAATAAAGCTAAATTCAATACTCTACACGACATCTAAAATCTAGTTTTCAAGGTGTTAGCTTCGTTATGGTCATTTCTATATAGGTTAAATCTCATCTTATTTTAACCTTCTAAAGGATTTATGTCTCACCATAAAAAATTTCCCAGTCACTGCAAATATTTTTAAATTAGGAAAATATAGTTCATTTCTCATTTATACTTTCTCTCTTTTTAAAAAATAACTTTGAAGTCAGTGTTAACTTTCATTTTCTTCTTATAAATTTATGACCTTATTTAAGTATACACGTACTATTTAACATACTTTATCAGAGAAACTGTGCTTCTAGAAAGTTGTATCATCACATTTGTGGCTAAATTAAATTATACTGTAGATATGAAATGTATACTTTAGAAGCAAACCCACAGAAATTATAATAATAACAGACACCTCAAGTTTTTATGTATTTGTGGTGGTAAAATCCAGTGAAGAATATTCTTAAGCTGTTTACCACTAGCATTATGCCTTCCCTGGCTTCTGGAGGAGGAAGAGAGAGAGAGAGAGAGAGGGAGAGAGGGAGAGAGGGGGAAAGGGGGAGGGGGAGAGAGAGAGAGAGAGAGATCTTTATTAACAGACACAGAACTCTCCTCCTAAAAGAAAGAATTTCCAGACATCAACATCTGCATTCACCACACTTCTTACTTAGTTTAATAAAAATACTTTCTAATGATACTTCTACTTCATATGAAATATCTTCAATAAATGCTACTATTTCATTTCAGGCCTTAGGTCTCCAGGAAGGGTAAATTTTTTATAACTCTCATTTGGG
The DNA here is from genome assembly GCF_028858775.2 of Pan troglodytes. Taxonomy (NCBI): domain Eukaryota; kingdom Metazoa; phylum Chordata; class Mammalia; order Primates; family Hominidae; genus Pan; species Pan troglodytes. The sequence continues at coordinate 174,068,152 of NC_072401.2, forward strand.
AGCTTTAGGCTTTGTTCTATGCTGTGTGCCTGGCTTAGTGCAATGAACTTAACACTGTGATGTTGTCCCTGTGATTACTAAAATGATTTTTTTCCTTATGTTCTTGAAATTGAATCTATGTTCAACTGGTAGGCTCAGCATTCTCTACAGAATGATGTATAAACCTGTCATTTTAAAAAATAACATGAAGAAATCTCTCAATGAGGTCAATGGCACTGCTACCTTTCAGTAACAAAATTTCTACTATTGAAATACACTTACAGCATAATTTTAAATCCAAAGCAGTTAACTGCCATTACTGGAACGGTGAAGGATACAATTTTAAAGAGAAAAGATTACGTTTTTCTAAATGTTCCTTAAATTCTTCAATAAAACACTGCTATTGCATTGAAAAGTAGTATGCCACCAGAAATAGAAAGGATTTCAAAAAGACTGTTGTTTTTTAATTGTTATAGAAAGATTTTTTGGACGAATCTTGTGAAAAAAAAGCACCTCTCCTTAACACGATAAGACTACAAATGAACACAACATCTGCCACAAAACAAAGGGAACACATTCACTAAAACTGAGCTGTTTGATCATTTTACTAGGTATCAGAATATTCAAAATAAGAGAAATGAAGTTGAGGGTGAAAAGGAACAAATTTAAAGTATACGATTTTTACTATACAGAAAAACGAATTAATACAGATCAGCACATCTTGGAAAGTATTTCAGGTCATTATACTTTATATTGTAGCCCAATTCTCCAGCATTTAAACCTGGACATTCATTTTTTGGAATTATCTTTCTTAAGTCTAATTCTCTAAAGATCTTGATTAGTCCGTATCTTCACATAATTTGTAGAAAGGAATAAGACAATGAAATACTACTAAAAATAGAAATTATAAAGCTAAAGTCTAGTTAGTTGTTCAAAGATATGGCATTGTTCATTTCCCAGTGTCTGACTAGGGAACACACCTCAGAGCCAGCACAGCCCAGGGTTAGGCTGATAATCAAATGAACTTTCAAACTTCCTCTTTACCTCAAAGCAAAGTGCATCAGAAAACTATAGAATGGGATCTTTTTGTCCCAGCTCAATATTCACACTGATTCTGAAATTTTAGCAAAGAGTTATATAACCCATACATCTTATTCATAGTTGTTCCCTTTGAGAATCAGAAACAATTCAAGTAATAAATGAGGTAGAACACAGGTATATTTGGCCGTACATGCCATGAAGAGAACTCATTGAACACATTTAAGAAGTTCTAAATCTTTCATGAACTAACGTATCAAATAAACTTTTTAAATAAAATAATTAATTCAGAGTTTGGCAAGGAAATAGAAGTCTTTTTCTTACGGTTAGCCAAAAATTGTCTTAAATAACTAGATTTCATTACACTACAATAAAACTGAATGAAAATCACAAGTATGTACAATATACATCATCACTTAGTATGTCAAAAAGCATATTAACTGAAGGAGCATATATTTGCATAGACACATATACACATATATTACTTTTTTAAAGTTGCATGTATTCAAAGGAAGAAGAATTTACATTCGATTTCCAAAGCAATGGATCTTTGACTGGAAGTATTAACTCTACCATAGAATATTCTATCAGTCTATTGTAAGCCACTGAATCTTCTTTTGTTAGTTCATTTCTTCAGAAATGGTTGATAGTTTTACTAAATGCCAACTATCTGGAATATAGAAATAAAGTGACAGTCCCTGAATTAAAGAAGCGTACACTGTTAGAGGAGAGGCACAAAACTACCCAAAACTCATTACTCCATTGAAAATTATTTTTTAATCCACTGTCTTTTAAGGAATTAATTCTTTTACAAATGTATTGCCTGCACAGCCCAGGGGTAGGCTTATTATCTGGATGATCTTTCGTTTATTTCTCTTTCTCTCTGTGTCTCTGTAAGTATATATACATACCCTTAGTTTAACACAGAGAAGCATGCCCTAAATGCCTTAAAATAAGGTTGCCAGATGAAATGAAGGATACCTATAGTTAACTGAATGTTTTGTATTTTTATTTGCCACATCAGGCAACCATTCTCCAAAACTCCCACCAGCTGCTCCCCACAGTGATTATTACAACTCTAAAGGGTAGAGTGCCCCAGAGTCAAAACCCAATGAGAAAGGATGAACACCAGCTATTATAATAGCTGACAAATACTAAATACCTAGTGCTGAGAAACACACAAACTGAGTGAAGAGCTTATTACTCTGCTTTAACCTAATTTGAATCTTACTCAATTCTCATGTGCCCTGGCAAGAAAATAATTTCGTTCAAAAATAAATTTTTCATTTCCTCCTGTTATGTTTTAGCTTCTGATTTCTATCATAAGAGCCTTAAATGGTCATGGCTTGAGCTCAATGTAAAATATTCTGAACATAAATCTTGGCTTTCTTCTTTAATTATAAAAAGTGTGACCATTATGTAGCTGTTCTTGTATATACAGAAATATTCAGTGTTTTAATTAGGCTTACTCTACTTTAGTGTTATAGGAAGCAACAGGCCTGCGATTGCCTGGGCACTAATAGTACATAATATAGCCAATTGCAAACAGCAGTCTAATTTGTTGATTTCAAGTGAAGTGTAATTATATTGCTTCATTTGCTGAGCAAATCATACGAGAGTTTCTCTAAATCAGCCTGATTGTGTAATGAAGAGCTAATTACAAACAGCAGTGTTCTTGCAGTAAATTTATTGTAAGTGCTAATACCAGGTTGGCTCCATTGTGACAATGGCTCATTAGCACATTAGCAAAAGCAACTGTGGGAAAATGCCCAAGCAGGGCTACCGGTCTCTCAGTTTCAGAAGCTGCAATGATTACATCCTTCAACATGTAATTACTAAGAAAATGGTGTTTGATTTAGGTTTTGGCAAATTTTTAAAAAGAACTAAAAGACATTTTTAGAGCAAAATGAAATGATTCGGAAAGCCTTCTTGTCAGGCTTAATTGGTGCTTCATTTCACCAGGTGTGCCCTGGAAACCGAATTTAACAAGAGGCTCTTTTAGACACTAGGCCATTCTTGACAACTGAATTCTCACATTTCCTCATCCACATGGAATCTATGACTTAAAAGAAATACATACTTATATGTACTTCAACATATATACTTAATACTTATATATATAAGTATATATAAATATGTATATACTTAATACTCATATATAAATATATATACTTATTCCTATTCCTACTTATACTTGATATATATATATATATTTTTTTCTCCTTGCATTGAAGTGAGGTGAGTCAATTAAGCTCCTGCTAGACAAACAAAACAAAGGATCAGTAGCTACACATATATCCATGTTATCTCACATCCTAATGTCTAGGGTTTTTTATTCTAATGAAGTGGAAATACCTGAGCTTTGTGTCTTGAAACAGCCCCCTACTCCACGCAGCTGTATTTTATAAACTACCTTGTTCAGTTGAGCCAGTTGGTCTTAAGACGGTCCTTATGCCATTTCCCTACCTTCACCTTCAGAGTAACCAAAACTGCTCATCAATCTCTTCCTTTTATTGATTTTTTTTCATCACAAAGTTTTATTTATCTGTGCTTATCCTAACATGAAGCTTTAAGATGCAGACTTTTCTAGAATCCTTAACAGTTCAGTACATTGCTTCATAAACTTTAGTAGGGCATTCATGGAAGAGCCCTCTCCCAAGGATATTGATAGTATTGTGTCTACAACTAATGTGTTAATTAATTTTTCAAATAAATTTCAAATATATTTTTAAGTAATGTTATTGAATATTCAGTCACTATGCCCTGAAATCTAAATCTAGTCTTATTGATCTCTAAACACTTTGATTCTCTCTCCTAATAAGGAAAAATCATAAATAAGCAGACAAGCAAAGTTTCAATGTAGGCTAATAGGTATAAGTGTATAAGTATTATGTATGTATTAATAATACACATTTTATCTGTCTCTGTTTATTTACTTATTTATTTATTTGTTTATTTATTTTGAGAGGGGGTCTTGCAGTGTTATTCAGAATGAATTCAAACTCCTGGGCTCAAGCAATTCTTCTGCCTCAGCCAAGTGGCTGAGACCACAGGCATGTGCCATTCCACTGCGCAGAAATACATATATTTTAGAAATTAAAAATTAAGTCAGAAATATATTTTAGTGGATAAATTATAAAGTCAAAAATGCATATGCATGCTAACTAGAAAATTTAAATAATACATATATATATAAATGATGTTTGTATATACAAACATACTCATTGTCCCTTTTATACTGAGAACTAATGGCTGTAGTCTATTAGCTGCACAAAAAATATTGTCTTCAAGAGAAAAAAATAAGACTATTGAAATGAATATCAGATAGCTATTCTTCTGTTCCTAAAGACCTAACCATAAAACAACTTAGTTGCCTGAGTTCTTACAACTAATTAGTGACAGAGCAGAACTGGAGTTATTTATTTTCTAATGGTCAGCCCACTTTTCTGAGTTTACTAGACTAAATTTTTTATATATTGTGGCCTCTATCCAATTTTGTATCTTAAATTATTGCTATAATAAATATCAATACTTTTCAAATTTTACATCAAACAATATTTCTTTCATCCTTTAGATTTAAAAAGTTTATTTATATTTTTAAGTTTATTCATAGTTTCAATAATTCAAGATGAGAACCAAATATTAAATAGCTTTCGTGTCTTTAAATGTGAATTAACGTCCAGTTTATCTTGTTCTCTGTCTTCTCCCAACAAATGATTACAGAAATCATCTGATATCTATCATTATCTCTTTTTTAAAATCATTTTAAATGGGTCAATTTTATTTATGATTTGTGTGTTTAAATTTTTATTATTATATCTCTTACAGCAAAATTTGTAGGGTTTCCAAGATCTTTCAGGATCATCTGAAATGCATATAATCTAATTCTTCTATTTACATTCGCACTTTATCATTGCTCCATACTCATGCTTCAAATCAATCTTTTAATTTTCATGTTTATGATTGCTTATCATATTATCCAATATGCACTTCACAGGATCAATAATCTGATTTAGGGTGTAAGCAGGAAAACCAAGTGAATGGCAGTAGGCCAATGATTAATGATTTGGTCCGTGTAGAAAACAACATTTATTCAAAAATCACAGCAATGAAGTAAGCTGAACTAAGTGATAAAAAATTCATGAAGATGTAAAATTATTCAGGCATGTGACAGATTCTGTGGCAACAATGCCACAAACTTATATTAATGTCTACTATGTGCAAATGTAGCATTTCTTTCTTGGGCATTACTGTCATTTCATATATCAATGCTTCACTGTTTTGATTTGTTTAGAATCTATTTGAATAACTCTTTGTAAGATATTGAACTTCATATTGGGGAAAAGGATCAATCATTGTATAATGAATTCATTTTTGGATTATGTCTACACAACGAAACAAAATGAATATTTGCTTTATTTGATGATTCAGGCACAAGGTCCATTGACTTTGTGGGCTGAATGATTACATTTGACTTTACTTGAAGTAACCATATACATCATTAAAACACATACCGGTTTTTTGTCCTATGCAGAATTAGCCTCAATAAAGAGAAAATGGAATTGAATGTTTAGCTAATTCCATACAATACCTATGCTACTGTATAATTTATAAGCAGCGGGTAGCCTAAGAATATAATTTTTTTCTTCAAGATTAACGTGTGGAATACAAACCAAATCTTTCCTCTAAGAGAATAATTTGCCAATATATTATTTTGCTAAACATTTTTAAAAGGATTATTGAAACGGTGGAAAATATATAGAAGGCCACTTTAGGAAACACTACCTTTTTCTTGCTAATACATAAATTGTAGCCATTTGTTCTTTTTGCCACAACCTTTGGGGATTCGGGTGAAATACTTCCTTCAGAATGTTTCTTGGCATCCCTTATTTTTATTGACCCGTGAACTTGAAAGTCTGTCATAAGATATTATTATGTGAGAATAGTGGAAATGTATTCCATTAAAGCAAAAACTCTATATACAGAATCCATTTGAGTGCTATCATTTGTCTTCTCTATGAATTTTCTATCTCAAATAGGAATGACTGTACACTTAATTTGTTATTTTTATACCTATACCTGTACACATACAGATATAACTGATGGTATAATATAGACTTGTAGAGAATGAAAAAGGCCTGTGTTTGGGATTTGAATAAGTCCCAACCTATATTAGCATATAAGCAAAATAAATTTAAAAAATATACATCTGTGTGTGTACAGAAGTAGACACATTTTATCATATATTTACATATGTGTGACATAAATATAAAATGTATAAAAATAAATTATATATTTGAAATAGAAGCAACTCTACACATGCACATTATTATGCCTTCCCTCTGCTGTTCTTCTCATTTTTTTTTCAGATTCTACCCTCATTGCTCAACCCAAAACCATAAACTATTTGAGGTAAATGCTAATCATTTGTTGAATTAAACTGATGTTGTTAGTAGGCGAGGAAATACTCCTCTGTTGTTGCTTTAGTAGAAACTGTGGGTGGAAGGACACGGGAGAAACCACTGCTCCGATGACTTGCTGACACTGGCTCTACTTGGCTGTTTCCACTTTTATTGTATGACTTTAAGATTTACACCAACAGTTTCTCTCATCCAGAAATGTATTTTTACCCATACAAATCTTCAGAAACTGAACAGTGAAATGCATCAACATATTATGTTCATTATTTTGAAGTTAGTAGCAAATGTTAGAAATCACTTACTATACACTGTACTCTGTTCCTTAGTATTATTAAGCCTTTTTAATTTAAAAGATATTGAATATTTTCAGTTCTAAAATATTTTATTAAGAGCAGAAACCTTTAAAATCTTGTTATTGCTACTCAAAAAGAAAATATTTGTAACATCTGCTATAACTAGCTTTAAAATAGGTGATTATTAGCTAAAATGCCTGGTAAATTATTTTCAAAAAATGTATTTCAGTTGAAGACTAAATTAATGTTTAAAGCAGCCAACTGGTGATTTATATCCCAAGTAAGATATTCCAATTAACCAGCAGTTATTATTGATGCTACTAGTAACAACAATAATCAACACTTAGACAAAGTTTGGTAATAGATTTTTTAGGGTCCCAATTATCAATATATAGCTCATAGGACTTAAAGTAATTACAAATAATTATTATATTGACTAATCAAATATCTAATTTTTTGTACATGCATGCTACTACATAAAACAATAACTGGATTTTATAGATTATTAGCCTCTGTACTGCTTTGTGTAGTATTGCCTATTAGTTGGCACTTGTTCTTAGTCTAATGAACTTACAATCACAAGACATGTAATTCTGAATTTGCATAGCTCTAATCTCATGAATATCAAAATAGAGAACTTCGGATATATAATACTAATGAGAACATTTCAATGAGGAAAGGTTACTATAAAATATAAAGTAGAAAAATTTTATTTGAGGTTACATTCCATCTTTCCATATACATTTCCTGATGTTGGTATTTAATAGCTAAAACAATAATTAACAATTTTTGGATATAATTAAAGCAATTACTTTATAGTAGCTAGACCTGCAGGCATCACCATCCTTTGTCTATTAATTCAAAGTGGCCAGGTATGACTTTTGAACCTGTATTTTAACTGAAAAGAAAGAAGTTCACATTTGTTGAGCATCTATAATGTGCTAAGCACTGTGTTAGATACTTTTTGTAGACTATCTTGATTAATCAACACATCTATTCTGTGAAACAGGTAGAAACCAAGGTTTATAAATGTGACAAAAATTTATTTCTAGATTTTTCTACTTTTACATGTTATGCTAATTATTCTAGAATACTCATAAGAATAAATCTTTATTCATTAAAAACAGGATACCACAATCACTTTCAAAATTTAAATTAAAAATTTTTATTAACTTTTTGTTATTTGAAATAGCAATATCCTGGTATTTTTATTTAATGTTAATGAAGTTATACATATCATGAAGCTTATTTTACTATGTATTTTTTCCATAAAACTTAATTTACTTTTTGGTTATGTTAAATATAAATAAAATTTACCATCTTAACCATATATATGCAGTTCAGCAATATTAATTACATTCACATTGTTGTGCAACCAATCTCCAGAACTCTATTATATAATTTTTTAATTTAACACCTGAATAGAAATAAATTTAGGGAATACAACAGGCTCATAATCTTGGTTATTGCTCCGAAAAATATCTCTTAAAATATTATTGGTCTTTATGTGAGGCAAGCACTGCCATAACACTGCATTGCAGGGAGATTTAGTTTATGCCACCAGTTTTATATAGGAAATGTGACTTACTAATTAGCTAACTGCCTTAATGTCTGGGTGAGTCATGTCATCCCTTATGGTCTGCAAAGTTATTCAATGAAATAATTTTCTAACCAGAAATTATTAGAAATGTAACTATACTTGTTTGATCTCTTCAAAGAGGTCCCAGAAAACTAACTTAATAAATAAATAAATAAATACAAATGCATCTGGTTTTTTAAGTTTACTTTGGTAGGTGTAGAAATTCAAACACCATCAGTTAATTGTACTGGGCTTTTTTATTGGCTTTTTTATTTCTCACTTTATTTTCTGGGTTGCTTTATGATGTTGTGACACAATGATTTTCCCTCCTACCCCCTCATTTCAACAAAGTCTATAGAAAATAAAATATCTTTATTGTTATATAACAGAACAGCAGGCTTCACATTTATTATGGAACTAAATAAATGCAAGAGTAGCTTTTCACTTTAGGCAAAACAAGCCACATTTGAAGAGACCCTGGGGGTTAAAACGTCACAGATTATGCACACTCGTAAAATAATTTCTGATTAAATGAACTATGCTACCCCCATATAAAAGGAACAAGTTTTTAATTTTTTTCTGAATTTTAATTGTCCTTAATATGTAAACATGAGTATGTTTAGTCAGCAAACATGAATGTGTGTTTGCTGATGAAGTAGTTACATTAGGGCCAAAGGGCTTTTAAATGGAGTAAGAAATTGGTGAAGATTTATATGACCACTGTGGAATATGCTCTTGTTACGGAAAATGATACCTGCCTCTTTACTAAAAGAAAAAAAAAACAAGATTAAATTAACTGGTATTGGTGATGTCATAAGCCACTAATGCAGAGTTTGAGTGGTTTAGAAATATCAGAGGAAGCTGGTAATGCAATTACTACATTAGCATGCAGTTGGAATCTGGTTTTCGCCTGCAGAATAAACTCCAGTGAGACATTTATTTGTCCTTGAATAATGATAATTGTGACTAAATTTCCCACCTGAAAAAGGCTTTCAGTGAAATTGTCTTTTCACATATTCCATGGAAGACCAGATGTTTGAAAGCAATGCTGATGGCGTGCTTTCTAACCTTTTTCACCTCACTGGACATGTTGAAAAAAAAAAAAAAGTACAGCACACTGGAATATACAGAAGAGGCTTTTTGTAGCCTCTTCTAGTTGTCCTAAGGGCTGAAGGGACAAAATCTTGGCTTAGCTGCAACCTGCCTGGGACACACCAGTATGCTATGGAACATAAATTGAGGAAATGTATACAGCATTCATTTATCCATGTAACATATACTTCTTTAGTACCTACTATGTGCCAGTTGCTTTATAGGCCCTGGGGATAAAATAGCGAGAAAATCAGACAAAAATCCCTACTTTCATGGCGTTTATATTCTGGGGGGAAAATAGAAAAGTAAAAAGTTAAATAAGGGAAATATAGCACATTACATGGTGATACTCTTAAGAAGAAAGAAAAAATAAAACAAGGAGTGGAGCACTGGAAATATATTTTATTTATTTGTTATATATTTATTTATTTTTAGTTTTAGTTTTTTAAAAATAGGGTCTCACTCTGTCACCCAGGCTGGAGTGCAGTGGCACGATCACAGCTCACTGCAGCCTCAACCTCCCAGAGTTCAGGTGATCCTCCTGCCTCAGCCTCCCAAGTGCCTAAGACTACAGATTCATGGCATCACTCTTGGTTAATTTTTCTATTTTTAATAGAGACTGATTTGCCTTGTTGACCAGGCTGATCTAGAACTTCTGGCCTCAAGCCATCTACTCACCTTGGCCTCCCAAAGTGCTGGGATTACAGGGGTGAGCCACCACGCTGGATGGAAATATTTTAGATAATGAGATCAGGAAAGCCACTGCCTGGCATGTTCTCTTGGTTAATTGTAAGGTGGCTCTCTGTGGTTCTTTTATCTCAAAGCACCATTTATGCCAGGAGCAGGGCTGTGTATCAGAATCAGCATTAGCAGAAACCACAGATAGCATAACGCAAGCAAAATATGCTTATAGAAGTCCAGATATCTACAGACTTTTAGTTAAGACACCTTAGATAGGTTTTTTAGAGTTTAGTTTTGAAATATTTTGATAGCTAAACTTTCTTTTTCCAAATGAAATCATAGATGGGCACAATGTAAACAAAAATAATACAGCTCAGTATTAAGCAGAAAGTCCTTCATTGCTTGTGAAACCTGGAAATCAATTATTTCACACCCTTATGATTCTTAGAGACATCATTTAGAAAATTTATTCATTAAGATTGTTTTTAACAACAAGTAACAAAAAAATCCAACCTCATAGTCTTAACATGTTTTTGCTCATATAACAAAATCAGAAGATAAGTGGACCAATAATGTTAAACTGATACCTCCAGATTCTCCTGTCCTCTGCCTACTGCTGACTGAGTCAAAAAATGACTATTACAGCTCCAGAAATAGAGCCACATTCTCAGCAGGAAGACAGAGAAGGAAGCAGCAGTGCCTGTCATTTCAAATCTTTCATCAAGAAAGAAACATTTTTCAGAAGTTCCTCCATCCCCAGCCTCAGAAGACTCCCACTTAGTTCTCATTAGCCAGAAGTGAATCACATAACTATTCATAGCCGAGTCAAACTGGTAAAGCAAAGAACAGGGAAATCCTGATTGACTTAAACAGGGTTCATCACATGGGACTGGGTTTCTGCCACCCCAAATGAAAGTAAGTTTCTGTCACTCCAAAGAAAGGAAAAAAGATACTGCATTGGCAACTAAGAACATCTACCACAAGTAGACACTCTATAACAGATATAGCTCTACTTTTGATTACAGCGTCTTGATTTTGAAATTGCATTTACACTCTGGCAACTAATATCATAACATTGCCCTAGAGGCAATTCTAACGTAACATAAAAATTGGGTCTAGCAATGCATAATACTTGAAAGCAATTGTTCATAAGCATATGCCATAATAACAAATATTCCCCTGTAGGTTTTCAAAATAAATGAAAAGAGATGCAGATGGATCTGTTTTACAGCCAAGTATATTTCCACATGGCAGCATGAACTGAGATTAGGCATAGGAATTAGGCTTTTATGATGACCAAAATTGTATGTGCTAGTAACTCTACTTGACATTAAAGGTTGTAATTTATCTTCTTTGTATTAGTTTTTTTTTTTTTTTTTTTTTGCTATCTGTGAAACTGGAATAACATTCTCATCCTTGTAGAGATCATATAGATTACTTGAAAGGGAAAAGTGCCCTCCATTTCCAAAGTGCTCAATAAATTACATGCATTAAATTGCCATAGATTTGTTTGACACGTCAGAAAAATTTCACTGTTTTTCTTAAGATTCCCTTTCCATTTATCTTTATTTCCTGATCTTTCCCCAAATGTCTAAGAATATGAAAAGTAGGTCTGTCTTTCACTGCCTGCATAGAAGATAGACTTTATCTATATCAATTTTGTGAACTGTGAAGGAACTTTATGAGCCTGTTTGTTTGGAAACTGAATCACAGGGAAGTTCGGTATCTTCAAAAAATAATTGTTAATTTATAGGGCATGTTAAGGTGTTTATTATTTCTTATTCCATTTGTTTCCTCACAATCCTAATTTCTATTTTCTTACCTGATCACAAGGTAAGATGTATTGATATACTAGAAGCATCCAAACTAGTAGTCATAAGATATTAGTTTAATAGTGGCTTATCATTGATTAGCTCTGTTAACCTTAGAAAGTCATTTAAAATCTCTGGACCTCAACTTTCTCATTTACAAAAATAAGGTGATGCTATCTTTGCTGCTTTTTGTACAGAATTGCCATCATCCAAAATGTATAATTATATTTTCCAAATTCCACATATTTCCAACTTATATGTGTATACACAGGCAGATTTGATATAATTATGAAATGATTTATATCTCTAAACCCAATATGTTCAATAAAATAAATAATATTTAGCATCCCCAGATGCTAAATATTCGCTGTAGATTTTCTTTCAATATAGAATGAAGGATAATTAGATTTGAATTTTCTATCGTATTTCATTCACACGATGATCTGTAGGTTTATTGTCAAATAGAGCACACTACTCTTAGCGGCACACTGTGGGATTCAATTTTCTGTAGATTCCTAGTTTTTAAAAACAATCGCATTTTTCAATTGCCAGTCATCAGAACCAAAGTCCTTTCCTAGAAGTTCTTGAATCTTTGTGTCTTTGTTATCTAAAACTTAACTCCGTCACCTACTGAGGCTATCTTGAAGCACTCAGATTTAAGTAGGAAGACTTATCCTGAGGCACTTTAGTCAATTGAAAGGGTTTTGTTGTTGTTGTTGCTAAATTGTGTATCACAGCCTTAAATTGACTTTTATCTTGAGATGTTTTAATTAATGTGAAGGTATTATTGAGTCTTGGTCAATAAAAGTCTCTTACAATAACATCCTTTTTTTCACTTTGCCTACTCACACATTTCTGATGTCTCTATTTCTTTTAATTTAGGCTTGTTGACTGTTAAATTCTTTCTTGTAATACTGTGTCAAATATTATCAATAGCAACCTTTGCTTGCTATTTTCTATTTCCAGACTTTTCCCCAAGAAATGAACTTTCTGTCGTCAAAGTAATTACAGAAAGCATTTTGACCAAATATTTTGCTATCGGTTTATATGGCTGAGCAACTTTCCAAAATCCAAAAGTAATTTGTTCACAATTCATGACTCAACTGCTAAGGCAATGCAATTTTGTCTAGAAATTTTATTAGAGTCTTTATCCCTGAATCAGTTTCAGTATTAGCTACACAATTAACCCCCAAATCTCAGTGGCCAGTAGCTTATCACACAGAAATTCATTTCCTCTTCATATTCTATGTCCAGCACAGCCGTGTGAGGGATTCTACTCCACACAAGCACTCAAAGCTCCAGTCTGAGGGAGGCTCTGCCCCTTGTGATGCCATGCAGCTCTGGATTAAGTACTCATGGCTTTTTGCCCTGAATGGTTATAAGGCTCAAATCTAACTAAAACGTACCCTGTCGAAGAAAAACGACACTCACTGAATATTCTGTGAGTACTTTTGTCTTTGCCATGTAGCAGGAGGAGCTGCAGACAAGAACCCCTCAGACACCAAGCTGTGGAAGGAAAGGGCTTTATTCAGCTGGGAGTATCCGCGGCCTCACGTCTCCAAAAACCGAGCTCCCTGAGTGAGCAATTCCTGTCCCTTTTAAGGGCTTGCAGCTCTAAGGGGGGTCCGAGTGAGAGGGTTGTGATAGATTGAGCAAGCAGTGGGTACGTGACTGGGGGCTGCATGCACCAGTAATCAGAATGGAACAGAACAGGACAAGGATTTTCACAACGCTTTTCCATGCAATGTCTGGAATCTATAAATAACATAACTGGTTAGGTCAGGGGTCGATCTTTAACTACCAGGCCTGGAATGCAGCGCCAGGCTGTCTGACTACTGATTTCATTTCTGTCTTTTCTTTAACTCCTACTTTTTATTTGAGGCAGAAATTGGGCATAAGACAATATGAGGGGTGGTCTCCTCCCTTAGCCACATTCACCCAAATCAGTTTGTATGAAGGTCTCGAAATGTATGGGGATACGATTCAATAAAAGCTCAAAGAATTTTTGCTTTAAAAGATTTTTACAGAATCAGATATTTAGAGTGCAGGCTCAGAAAGCACAACATTAGACGTAGGTGAAGAAATAACCTTATTAGTATAGGTCTCCTTAACACCTCTAGCTTAAATGGATTTTAAATCAGGAAAAGAAAATATTTCTGAATTGTCAAGCAATAACAGTCTTCAAAACTGATTCAAATGTAGTCTAACTTTTCAAAGAATTCCAGCTTACATCTAGACATCTGTGTCTCCTTGTCATATGTGATACCACATAAAAATAGTGCAGTAAGATATTCTTTCAATTGTGTATTTTAGAAGAGATAAACGAATACAATGACCATTACTGTACTCAATTTTTCACTCTTCATTTATCTAAGTGTACATATTTGTAAATTAAGTGAGAAGCCCCCACCTTTTTCATAATAATAACTAAAATCAAGGATATTTATATGTGCCAAGCACAGTTCAATTTTGTTTTTATTGATACTTTTTATTGATATAAATAAAGAGGATTTTAATTCATATTAGATTTAAATATATAAAAAGTACATACAAGATTTAATTTGGAATGAACATTTTTTCCTGTAATGAATATTTTAATTAAGGTAATAAACCTTTAAAAGTAGAGATGATTATAGTCATGTAAATGTGGTTTAAAAAGTAGCTGATGACACTTGAGACACAAAACATTTAATTTAAAAATGAGTCTCCTTTCACACTTAATTTCTTTTTGTCATTGTCTTTTCACAGAAATTAAAAACTTGTATAAAAACAGGGTAATTGTTTCCTACAAATTCATAAGCTTGTGTTTTATATTCTACCGTAAAGGTTTCAGTCCATGGTTTATAAGCTTATAATTGTTTGCAGTCACTGATTATAATTTCATGAATAAAAATTGCTTTAGGTGATCAATCAATAGGAAAACATTATATAAATCTGACTTTTCTCATAATTGGCTTTATAGATGAAGTATATAAAAAAGTGAGAAACCTTAATATTGCCTAAAAACTCGGTCATTCCTGACTCTGATTCTCCTTCTGTTGCTTTATGTGTGTGTGTGTGTGTGTGTGTGTGTGTGTGTGTGTGAACCAATATCCTTTCATAATGAAAAAATCATTTTTTTTAATGTAGCTGTTCTTTTTGTTTCTTTCAAAGACCCACTTCACTATCCAATGAAAGCAATCTGTGGCCCTCATTCTCCAAGGGAAATTATGCACAGAATTCAAGCCTAAGACCTCAGTTTGTTGCTAGACCCTGGCTAAATATCTTTTTTCAAATAAAATTTCTTAATTTGTCTGTTTATACTTGGGATAGATGATGCTTCTTCCTCTGGGAGTTCGGGACCAGCCTGGCCGACATGGCAAAACTTCATCTCTACTAGAATACAAAAATTAGCCGAGCATGGTCACACATGCCTTTAATTCCAGCTACTCGGAAAGCTGAGGCAAGAGAATAGGATGCTTGAACCCAGGAGACAGAGGTTGCAGTGAGCCGAGATTTTGCCACTGCACTCCAGCCTGGGTGGCAGAGTGACACCCTGTCTCAAAAAAAATAATAAAAAAATTAAAATTTAAATTGAAAAAGATATTGCAATTGTTTTCCTGTCACTAGATAGTTGTTCTTGACTTTTTGTATGCTGCTTCTCCATCTTTTGGAAGAGAGTGTCAAGTGGAAACTTACCATTCTGTTGTGTTTCTTTTTAGCAGTTATTTTGAATATAATGCTACAGCAATAATTAAAACCACACCTATGCATTTGATCCATGAAAAGAAAGTTTCTCAGCACTGCTGCAGTTAAGTATGAGGTTCAGAGGGTGAAAAATTACTCAAGTTTTTTTGAGTCTGTTTCATTTTTGTGCCACTTTATAATACCTCTATGACTTTCAGATGTAGTCAGCAGCTTCACTCCACTGAGCATCATTAATCCTTCTGTGCTGAACATTTTGTATAGTTTACAATTGTCTTACTCTTTACCTAATGTATAGGCAAACAGACAACAGTAGTTAAGACACCATAGCAAAGTTTTCACTATGCCAAATTGGGGTAGGTGATGTATTTCATTTATTGGTTCTTTTATTGATGTTTAAAATTTAAAAAGTAAAACTTTTTTTTAGGTTAAAGGTTATTTTCAAGATGTTTGCATTACATTCAGCTTCTTCTATGTTCAGCAATATGCATTTTTTACCCTCTCATTGAAGAATAGTGTACTTTTCTCCTACGTTGATGTAGGGCTTGGCCAATATAACTTGTTCTGACAGATGGAATGTTAGCAGACATAACCCAGCAGGGCCTTAAATGTATTGGGATCACATGACTTGGCTTCTGTACCTTGAATGACAACTGTATGCCCCTTTGGTCTGAGCTCCAAAACCTTCACATATGGAGCAGATCTGAACCCATCCTATAGGGGGGAACCAAGCCAAGTCAACCCACAGCCTGAGGCTGAGGGAATAGCCAAATCCAGCCTAGATCATCCAAATTACAATCAACCTGCAGGCTTATGACCAAGAGAATAAATGCTTGCTATTGTAAGTGACTGCATCTTGGAGTAGTTTGTTATACCGTGTCATTGTGGCAATAGCCAACTGACAGAACATCTAATATTAGCATTCTTGCCTGTTTTCATTATACTCCGATACATGGGTTTAACAAATCAATCTATGTGACAAAGGAGGAAGATTATATCCACATTAAGATGTACACAGTACAGTGATTTCTGATTCTCAACAGCATTGTCCGGAGTCATCAACATTTTTAATTAAAGGTGATTGTTTTCATAATAACATAATCATTGAAGGTCTTAAAGGATTATTAAAATTTTTAAAAAGTAGTTTTCTACGAGATTCATCAAGCAATAGGGAACTTTTTTAGTTATTTATATTTGTTTTCATGTCGGAAGTTTTACTATGAAATCAATTAATCAATTGACCTTTTATCCCTTGAGAACTTTGTTGTTACTATTGTATGGATGGTGGGGTGGTATATGTATATTTGCACCTTTATAGTGTGTGTATGTGTGTGTGTGACATAACTTTGTAACTAGATATGTTCTTCAAAGACAAATGAATTTCATGAATATCAAGAATTTTTTCAAGAAAATAACCCTAATATGTTACCTAACATCCCGTTGATTAAAGACCAGGCTTTCAAACCAAGGCAACCTAGGTCACAGTCCTGGCATGGCTCTTTCTGGCTGCCAACTTTGGTGATAATAATGTTTAGCTCATAGGTTCATTGTGAGGATAAAGTGTGATCGTGTATATGAGGCAAAGAGCAGAGTGCCTGGGGCACAGAAACTGCTTTATTAAATATGATTATTTTAGTTATAATTTATTGGATATTTTAGATTTCTTTCTTTCAAAGACATCATCTGCCTTGTAATGTCTTTGCAACATTTAATATATTTAGCATAGTGTGAGGCACTTTGGATGCTCATTTTTTACAATAATATAATAGTTACACAAACTTAAGCTACTGCCCATAAACGTTTCTGGAGTGACTTTCGAATTGAGGCTTTATGAAGTTAACAAAGAAGAGTTTATAGTATAACTAAAATTGCAATGAGAAGTGAGGACGACATACATTTTAACAGGTGTAATTCTGTTGCACACTGTAAAGGATGTGGTGAGAGTTTTGTGTCTGTCTACCTCCTTCTCACACATAAATTTGAGTGTGACTAAGAGACATGTCCCAGCCAGGCTAGATCAACTGAGGACCTCTCTCTTGGTTCAATGTTTATTTGCTTATTTTTATGGCATGCTTTCATTGCCTCTGGCTTTTGTTTATCTGTTTGTGTCAGCACTAACTGCACAAAAGTTTCAGAATTTCTTCAAATATCATTTATGTTTTGATTCTACTTGATTCTAGACATTTGTAAGAATTTTGTGTGAAAAAACAGAGGGATGTTAATTTTAATATGTCCTTGATTAAAGACTAAACTTTGGATATTGTACCATTATGTGCTTATTTATGGAAGTCTACTTGTCTACAGTAATCTGTTCAAAAGTGAGCCGTCCATTTTACTAAATAATAGAATGGAACTCATGTAATTTTCTCTCTTTATTGAGTTTTTACGGTCTAGGCTCATTGTCATGAGTGATAATTTTTCTAGCAAAAGAAAGTGACATGAATATCCTGATAACGAGGGTCATTTCAGCTTACATTGGTAAGAAGATTCCCCTTCTACATAGCATTAGGGATAGTCCATGGTGTAGCACCATAGCACATATTGTGCAACTCCATAAAAAGTCCCGTATTGGGAGCAGTGACTCCCAGATGTTATTTGTAATTGCTTCACAGCATAGTGAATTCTGCACAAGCACCACATGGTAGTTCATGCAGCAGGAAGTTAAAGGGGAATGTGTTTTTTAAGTGATTTAGTATGAATGTAACTACATATGGAGAGTAATAGGCAAAGGAAATTTGGAAGAGATTGAATTAGTTGTACATCCTTCCTGGTGACATTCTCAATGAGCCTCAACATGATGGTAGCTCTGAATGTCCCATGTACACTACATCCAAAACGGCTCAGATTAGAAGAGAAAAATGGAAAACCTTGCAATCTAAACTTTATGTAATATTTTAATTGCTCCTTAGTATATATGAGTTCAGGCAATATTGTAACATATTGCAGCACTATTTACAACAGCAAACACTTGGAACCAACCCAAACGCCCATCAATGATAGACTAGATAAAGAAAATGTGGCACATATACACCATGGAATACTATGCAGCCAAAAAAAAGAATGAGTTCATGTCCTTTTCAGGGACATAGATGAAGCTGGAAAGCATCATCCTCAGGAAACTAACAGAAACAGAAAACCAAACACTGCATGTTCTCACTCATAAGTGGGAGCTTAACAATGAGAACACATGGACATGGGGAGGGGAACCAGGGCCTGTCAGGGGGTTGGGGGCAAGGGGAGAGAGAGCATTAGGACAAATACCTAATGCACACTGGACTTAAAACCTAGATGATGGTTTGACAGCAGACCACCATGGCACATGTATACCTGTGTAATAAACCTGTACTTTCAGCACATGTATCCCAGAACTTAAAGTAAAATAAAATAAAATAAAATAAAAATAAAAAATGGCAGGATATCTCTATGCCTGTCAGAGCTCTGATACTGTATAATATTGAATACATTTGCCTCTAAATTTGTTTCCTAATTTGTAAAGTGAAAATAATCATAATTTATACCACAGAAGTTAACAGATAATTAATATAAAGTAGGATAGTTCCAGTCATATTGGTGCTCAGTAATTGATAGCTATAAACATTGGTGCCAGAATATGCTGTGTGCTATAATATGCTGGATACTTGATCACATAAATAAAATTGTATTGTTTGTATAAGTATTATAGAAAACTTGTAATGGCTAAGAGAGAAAAATAAGGGAGATAAAAAGGATGAGAAATATATTTATAAATTCATAATTTATAGATATAAATATATAGCAAATAATTTTAATAAATGTTTTAGAGAAAACTGTAAAATAAATTCTTTTAAAAATTACATATGTATATAAGCAATAAAACTTTAAATAACTCTACATAAGAAATGTTCTTTCAAAAATTCTTGAGGATATTTCAGATAGTTCTCCATGAGGGATTAGTAATAAAATTCTGTTGAAATAATAATGAGGAACACATTTTTTTCCTGACATTTAGTCTCTCAGTAACAGGAGAGAACTATATTGTCTCCCATGGCTCCTGAAATATTTGCCCCCAGACGTGCATAAAATAGTTGTCATGTTTATAAATTCATTCTTTGTTGTTATTTGAAAGGCATTAATAATAGAGTGAAGAACTATTTTTGAACCGTTTCTAGCTGTGTGAAAGTGTGTTTTTAATCTAATCAAAAAATTAGATGTCCTCAAATGCACTTCTTCCATTGCTGTCTACTTGTCAATTTCTAATGAAGACCAAAGAAAGTTATTCACTATTTTTTGTGCCTATACTTTGCAATTCCTTAGCATTTCTGAAATAGCTTTTCCCCTGCAACAATAACAACCTCATAGAATGATGATTTATTCCTCCACTAGCTGTGGCTTCATTCCTTTGATGTTTTGCAGCAAAACTTATCAAATAGTTGTGTATATTCTCTGTCTCCAATTTCTCTTCTGGACTTCTCTCTTGAAAATACTTAAATGAGGCCTTTGCCCTCATTGCACTTTCATCTGTTCTTGCTAAGGATACCAATGGCTTCATGTTGCTAGATCCTGTGGTAATTCTCAGTCTTCCCTTTGGTTGACCTATCCACAGCCTATTATTTTTATAATAACAGGTTGACCTATTATTTGACTAATAAGTTTTCTTCATTTGGTTACAGGAATGTCAAACCGTCCTGATGTTCCTCCTTCTAGTTTCCTTTTCTGGTTCCTCCTACACTCTCCCACCTCTGATTGTTGAAGTGTCCCAAGACTTCGTTCTTGATGTCTTTTTCTTCTGTAGCTTCACTTAGTCCCTTGGTGATATGTAGTCTGCTGACTTTCATGTCATCTAGATGACAGAGACTCCAAGACTTTATGTCTAGCTCAGATCTTCTCCCAAAATCCAGACTCATATATTCAGTAATGTATTTGTCATCTCCATTTACAGTTCTAATGGATAATCCAAACTCAACATATCCAAAACTGAATTCCTGACCCTTGTTCCAAAACCTATTCTGCCACATTCCTTCCCAGCTTGATTCATGGAAACTCCATTTTCCAGTTGCCCATGAATAAAACCTTGAACTAATCTACCTCTTCCCTCTATTGTACATTCCACACTTATTTCCAGATTAAGTGTAGGATGTACAATAGAGGGAAGAGGTGATTAGTTATAAAATGGTAAAAACCAAATTGACTTCCTGTTGTCTACCTCTGCAAATGAAGAATACCAAAGTATAGATATTTCTATACCTATACCTGTAGAAATCTCTATACTTTGGTATTCTACATTTATAGAGGTAGACACCAGGAAATCAGTTTGGTTTCTAGCATTTTAATGCAAAATCCCATCACTTCTTGCCACCTCTACATCTCCACTCTAGTCTGTGCTAACATCATTCTCTGACCTGGGTTATGCAATAACATTGTATCTGGTCTCTGAGATTTCACTCTTTTCTTCCCAGTCCTTTCTAGTAGCCAAAGTGGTTCTTTAAAATATGTCACATCATATCATTTCTCTGTGAAAAACCCAACAATGTCTCTGCATTTCTCACAGAACAAAAGCCAAGGTGCTTATGGTGATCCATTTGGCATTACCTAATTTGCCCCCTTTTTTTAATTAACTGCCTGACCTACTCTCTGACAACTCTTCCCCTCATTACTGCCGCAGTCAGTACACTGGTGCCTTCCTTATCCTTGAACCTGCCACGTGCATTCCTGATTTACAGAAGTGGCTATTCCATCTATCTGGAAGCCTCTTCTCCTAAATATTCTGATAACTAATATTTTCACCTCCTCAAAAGCCTACCTTGACTACATTATTTAAATTTGCATCCTGAAATACAACATCACCCTCCACTTACATTTTAGTAATATTTATCATTGCCTAATATATCATGTGTTTACTTACTTATAATTTTTTCTCTACTTTCCTGCTAGAATGTAAGCTCTAAAAAGGTAAACATCTCTGTCTATTTTATTCACTCATGTATACTAAATGCTTAGAACCATGCATAGTACATAGTAACCACTCAAGAAATGTTTGTTAAATGAATGAATTAGGTACAGTAAGGGATAGTTTGATTTAATGGAAACCACTGTCTCTTACAATTATAAAAAGCAAAGCAAAACTATAGTAAGCAAGATACTCTATATCCGTATCTTGATATAGAGCATTGAAGCATTGAAGGCAAGTTACTTACATGCCTCAGCTTTGTTGAGATACAATTAATGTACAAAAACTATACATATTTAATGTATACAAAAAAAGATTTTGTAGGTGATGGAGATGTTAATTACCTTGATTGTGGTGATAGTATCATGAGTGTATATATATATGTCCAAACTCACCAAATTGAATACTTTTGATTTTTGACTTCAGCACTAATGCTGTGCACCACATACTAAGAACATTCAACTATGCACTGAATTTTAACTTGTAAATTTTTTGATTTTGTTATTTTTTAAATTTTATTTATTTTTCCCCTTTTCTGTGGTGCTGATAACTTTGCAATTATTTTGAATATTTTACATATCATGAGACTTTCTTTCATAAGCTTAGTTTGTGACAAATGGATTGATTGATGAAATTGTATAATTTAATGGTTCTACACATTCTGCATGTCTGTATTTGCAATATTTGCAGTAGGGCCAAATTGTGGCATGTTAATATACAGAAATTTGTAATAACTGTAATCATTAGAGGAAGTGTTTTAGTGACGGTAAGCTAACTATTATAAAAAATAAATTAAAACTATAAAAACGATTTAAATGTAATAGAAATGTATTTCTAACTCACGTAACAACCAAGATGCCTCCAGTTCAGTGGGCGGAGGGTATGGAGATGAGCGGCTGCTCCATGCAGTTATTCATGGACCAGGAGGATAGAGACTCAAACATTTTCAGAACTCCACGGTTGCCCTGACATCAATATCCAACTGGCAGAGAAGCAAAGAAAGGTTTTTATGGTCCAGAATTGGAAGTGACGTATATCATTTTAGCTCTTATTCCATTGGCTAGAACTCAGTCTCATGGCCATGACCAAATGCAAGAGAGGCTGGAAAATGTACTCAAAGTATGTGTTCAGAAAGAAGAGATGAAAAAATAAAATTGTTTTCAATGACTAGAAATTTTAGTCGTAGAAAACTATGCAAGTTTGTCATCTCAAAGCCAGACGTAGGGAATTCTAGTTTATTTCAAGCATCAAGTGTGGTAAGGAAAATAAAACTCCCAACATTATTGTGAGCTTTATTGCATCAAGGTTATTTTTCTGCAGTGCTGACTTATTTGGAATGTGAATTTATGCATATACTACAGATGAAAAGTATCAAAATTCTAATATGTCCATATCTTGAAATAATGAGTACTACAGTATAGCACATATATTGGACAGAACTAGATTCTTTTCTAATAATATATGTGAACAATGCATCTTAGTTATATCTATACTAACAGAGATACGCTATGGCACAAATCACACAAAGGTATGCAACGAATATGATATCCTACTTTCCTTTCTGCAGATTGGTGGAAATCAACAAGCTGAAAAAACTAAAGTTCAACATAGTGAGTAACTTAAAAGTCATAAATTTCTTCCCACATGTTTTCAGAGAAGGCATGTGCATATGTGTACTATGTTCTTGGGTACGACATTAATGATGAATAAATAATCAATACTTTTTGAACTTTATGGAGAGGAATTTTATTGAATGAGTTAATATCTTACCAAACTACACACTGAGAAATGGGGAACAAAGAAAAAAATTGGCAAAATCCCTTTGAGATACTCCAAATTTTATATGTAATTTGAACAAGCATGACTGATGCTGTCTATCACAGAATACACCTTCTCATAATAAGAGCAAATAGTACCCTAGAAATCCTAGAAGTTTGTGGAATATTATAGAGAAATGAAAATTGGTATGGCAAATAAGTTTAGGAATTCATGTTCTGCTTACATCAGAGACCTTATTAAGTAGTTAATTAATTAATTTTATTTTAGCAAAATAAAATTATGCTATGTTTAATGTCAATAAAGAAGAAAATAAAACAATTCTACTAAGAAATAATTCTAGTATCAAACCATTCTATGCATATGTTAGATGAAAGCCTAAAAATACTCTGGAGTAGGCAAAGTTGTGGATTTTAAAAGAATCTGTGGACTTACAGAAAATGTGTAATTTGAAAATAAAGTAGCATGGTATTCTTCTTGCCCTGATTGTCTTTTAGTTATTGAATATAATTTCCTTTGTATTTTAAATGACGATATTAAAAGGAGCATGAGGATTTTATATTTATCACATGGTGGCATGTGTTTCCAGAGAACAAATAATATTTTTTCTCTTCCTTTGGCATGATTATAATATAATAGAAAGATCAGGACGGCACTCAAAGACTGGTTCTTTAAGGGAAGGGATCATGTCTTCTTTGTCTCTATATCAGTATCTTGTACATAGTGGCTTTGTAACTTTACTAGAAATGTGATGAAGCTTCTTTGAGATATATTTAGCTATTCAATGAGGATAACACCACAATTAATTGTTAAAACATCTATGAAATAACATTGGTGAATCTGTAGTCCATAGCAGAGTTTTTTTATAACAATAAATAGTAAAACCCTGTGTTGCTCTGGCCAAGAACATTTAACAATATCACACAAGGACTATAATGGCAACCACATGGGAGACTGGCTTTCAGCTTTCATCCAGTT
This sequence comes from Pan troglodytes, assembly GCF_028858775.2. NCBI lineage: Eukaryota > Metazoa > Chordata > Mammalia > Primates > Hominidae > Pan > Pan troglodytes. The sequence continues at coordinate 174,092,409 of NC_072401.2, forward strand.
TCTAAATAGTATCCCCGGCACAAAAACAGCTGAATTTTAAAATGCCATTCCATTATTATGGAGGAAAAGTAAAACAAGCAAAATAGAGAGGCAGGACACAGATGCATCTAAGGAAGAGAGATGCTGAACAGAACTTCAGATCCATGCAAACAGAAATAAACAAGTTAGCAATTTGTAACAAGCTGTCTGCCATTTACAAAGTACAGGAGGGAAGCATGGTTTATTTACTGATATAGCTAATGTAGAATCTGACCTTATATTGAATGTTGATTCATTACTGACATCCAGACTGGATTTTCCTCTAGTAAAAATAGCAGTGCCACTAGGCTGAAGAGAAAATAGCATGGGCAACCACAGCACAGTTAGCAGAATCTAGGTGACAAAGCAAGAAGAAGTCAGACTGGACTGGCACAGAAACATTCTCTAGCCAATTCTTATGTAAGGACTCTTATATATATATATATCCAAATACATTATCTCATATTCTGTGGGTCAGTGTGGTTATCAAAGTATCATTTTATGTACAGCATGTATGTAATTATGCATAAATTAACTGAATTATAAAGTATGTATCATTCATATTCTGTAGTTTGAGATAAGTCATTCAACCAAGTCTTGTTTTAACTTCATAAAATGCAAAGTTTTATAAGAGAGAGAAGAAAAGGAAGACAGAAAGGAATTAGTCTGCTTCACGCTGCTCATAAAGACATACCCAAGACTGGGTAATTTATAAAGGAAAGAGGTTTAATGGATTCACAGTTCCACATGGCTGGGGAGGCCTCACAATTATGGCAGAAGGTGAATGTGGAACAAAGTCACATCTTACATGGCAGCAGGCAAGAGAATGTGTGCAGGGGAACTCTCCTTTATAAAACCATCAGATCTCATGAGAATTATTCTCTATTACGAGAACAGCATGGGAAAGACCTGCCCAGATGATTCAAGTACCTCCCACCAGGTCCTTACCAGGGCATGTGGGGATTATGGGAGCTACAGTATCAAGATGAGATTTGGGTGGGGACACAGCCAAACCATATCAGAAGGGAAGGAGGGAGTAAAGAAACAAAACCAGATGTTTATGTGTCAGACATGTTAAATTGTGCTCAATAATGTTAGGAAAAAATATTATTAAATATACAACAATTAATGAAGCTTTCACATGCTTTAATAATAAATAGGGGCCAACAACCTATTTTAAAAGAGATATTAATTAGGTTAAAGTCCCAGAATGAACTGGAACCATGTAGTTTCACAATCATTGTTGAACCATGTCTGAACTTTTTGACTGTGACACCACTATGCATTTTGTTGGTATTAAAACACCGTAACTATATTTTGAATTAAAAACAAAGATACCATCTTAACAGATAAATATTTTTGAGAAAAGGAAGGACATATTTGCTGGTTTATTGCACATATAAGGAAAAGATATTTTACTGTCTATCAATAAATGCAGGTTCCTTTGAAAAGAGCAAAGAGAGTGTCCTCATCAAGATAATGGAGGGTAGAACTCATTTACCCTGCAGTATCTATTTGTTGTCTGGGTATTCTTTGGCAAAGACTTATTAAAGAAGTTGAGAAAGTTTGGCAGACAAATGCATTATGTTAAATTACTTAAGCATACATCATTTATGATGTGATAATTTCAGTTACCATAGATCATTAAACCAAAATTTTTAGTATAACTACTTTTGAAATATTAAAATATAAAAATGTCATTTATGTTTTCACTGTTCAGTAATAACAGTTTCCTAAATACCTTTTAGGTAGAAATAGGAGCTAGTTAAGACATGAATTTTAGGTAGATAGATCTTTTTGTGAAAATTAGTAACAAAATAATAAAATCAGTATATCTGAATGTGTATGAAAAATACAAAAAGTAAAATGGCGTTAGGAAACTGACAACTATTTACTTGAAGAGTCCATAAAATCTCCTTTAAATTGGGAGATTAAAATGTAAAATAAAGTATTATGACACATAGTATGATTATTAGAGACTCTCTAACAAAATTGCATCCACAGATGCTTGCATTACCATCAGTCCACAACTATGTCCCACGGAAGGGCAAGCAGAGGCTAATAGCTGCCAAATCTCTTAGAGGATTATTTGTCTCATTGATCCTGAAAAATGTATATGCCATTTTGTCTCACTTCAAAATACACTTAAGTCATTTTATGTCCTTTTACCTTCACATCATGTTCTCTGTAATGCAGGCTTTGCCCTTATTTTAATTTGAAAAACTGAAACAGAGATATAGAGATAGAACCAAAGAATCAAAATTCTGCACAATTTTTTTCCAAAGTATTCTGCCATCAATGAACGAAAACTAAAGTATGTTTGTTAAAGAATCAGTAGAAATAGATCATCAGCTGTCAGATTCAGAGGTCTGACTCTTTGGACATTGCCTTAGTCTAAGCTGCTATAACAAAATGCCATAAAATGGATGGCTCATAAAAAACAGAAATTTATTTCTCACAGTTCTGGAACATGGGAAGTCCAAGATCAAGGTGCCGGCTGATTCGGTGTCTGCTGAGATCCCGCTTTCTGGTTCATAGATGGTTAAGACGTCTTCTCACTGTCTTCACCTAGTGGAAGAGGCGAACAAGTTCTTTTATAAAGGAACTAATCCTATTCATGAAGGCATGCCTTCATGAGCTAATCACCTCCCCAAAGCCCCACCTCTTTATTTTATTTTATTTTATTATTTTATTTTATTTTATTTTATTTTTTGAGACTGAGTCTCGCACTGTCTCCCAGGCTGGTGTGCAGTGGCGTGATCTCAGCTCACTGCAACCTCTGCATTCCGGGTTCAAGCGATTCTCCTGCCTCAGCCTCCAGAGTATCTGGGACTACAGGCGTGCACCACTAAGCCTGGCTAATTTTTGTATTTTCAGTAGAGACAGTATTTCACTATGTTGGCCAGCCTGGTGTCAAACTCCTGACCTCATGATCTGCCCACCTCGGCCTCCCGAAGTGCTGGGATTACAAGCCTAACCTCTTAATATCCTCACCTTAAGGGTCAAAATTTTAATGCATGGATTTTGGAAGAGAGGTACACAAAACTAGAGCATAGCAGACATATTCTAGGGTTTTACTATTACATCAGGCAATCTTTCTATCAGAATCAATTGAACATATTCTCTTGATCAGGTATACTTGACACAGAATTTCATACTGTAACCTATGCTAAGATGTAGGCTTTCACCTTAGTCTTACTTCGAAGAAGATAAGGAGGAAAACAAGAAAGGAGGAAAGAAATCCTCAACTACATTTGTAAAAGTTTGGGAATAGTATAGTCTATAGTAATACACAGGAGAAATATGAAGCGTATTTGATAAAACTACATTTTTAAAATGTATGATGAATAATAATTGTCTATAAATACTGCAAATGGGTTAGATGGGTATCATGCCTTTGCTTATCTCAGAAATTCATACCAATCACCTAACTGCTTCAAACAGTTTTCTCAATAAGTGAGGTATTAGTGTAAAAACTAATAGATATGATATTTAATTTTATAGAATTTCTTACAACTTAATATGAATGTGATTTTCTTGAGCAAAATATATATGTGTGTATATATATATATACATATATATATCTGTGAAGTGAAACGGAGAGAAAATATTAAAGCTAGTTGACCATAAAAAGTATCATTTTATGAAGCTAGTTCTTAGAACTTGACAGTGAGAAAGGAATTTGTGAATGTGTCTGATGAATCTGACACAGACTATTCTAGGTGCTAAAGACTACATATGGCATGATGTGGAGAGGGGGATAGGAGGAAGAGAGATAGAGAGACAGAAAGAGAGAGAGAGAATTCCTTGACTACAGTGAAATGACAGATGTGGGAATTCACCTAGCAAATAATGATCTGTTGAAAAATCAGAATCCCAAAATCGAATTATAGAAATCGTATCTCTAAATTTCAGAGAAGAAACAGAGTGTTTCAGTAGTGATATGATTCCCAGAAGGATAAGAAGTGAAGACTCAAGTAAATTAATTGGTTCACATGTTTTATAAGTTATAATACATGAATGTCAGCATACATTATTATCTTTAAAGTTTGGTAATGTGGAAAACAAGTATCTTTAAAAAGAATAGGAGACATAATGAGATCGTATCTCTACCAAAAATTAAAAAAAAAAAAAATTCGCTTGTCTTGGTGGTACACTCCTATAGTACCAGCTACTCGGGAGGCTGAGGCCAGAGGTTTGCTTGAACCCAGGAGTTTGAGGCTGCAGTGAGCTACGATCTCACCACTGCACTCAGCCTGGGTGACAGTGAGACCCTATCTCTAAACCACCACCACCACAACAACAGTAGCAACAAAAGAATAAGGAAAATTATTTTATGAGTTGAAATAGAGAGGATTATTAAAATAGCCCTTTGTTATTCCAATTCACCTCATTAATCATAAACTAGCACAATCTTATTACAAAACAGGTGTAATTAAATACCTTTAAGGAAATGTGTGGAGAAGCATACAGGCATCATCAGAATACATTTGACTTTCTTAAAGCTATTTATAAAAAAAAGTTATTGCATTATACTTATTTTTTCTTTTGTTTATGATGTGATATATGAATTTCGAAGTTGGCAAAATAAAATTAAATTCTGCCATTTAATTGGTAAGGTTTGGTGTGTTTCTTAGTCATACTCTATTCTACAAGTTCCTGTATTCCCCAAACAATAAGTAGATTTGAATAGATTTCCATATTCTAATTATACCAATAACTAATGAATTCAGCTATTACTTATGATGCATTCCAATCAGAAGTGTCACTGATGTCAAACGCAGTGTCAGGGAAGTTTCTCTGGTATTTGAAGGTACTGACTACTCACATTAATCAAAATAATCGACTTATTTATAATGCAATTGGTTTCTGCTTTTGATGACATTGTATTTAATAATTATCTTTAGGGTTTCACAAAATGGCTATTTACACCCCTTAATTAGGAAAACTATGTCAGCATATAAATACATATGCATATATGTATGTGTACATTGTGTGTAATGTATGTGTAAGTGCCATGTAAGAATGTTAATGGAAGTATGATTGCTCTAAAAATTCAGAACGAATTGGTTCATAAGATTAATTGACTAATGTTTAGAATGTGAATACCATATTTCTAAAAATGGTCTTCCAGCTAAATGGGTTCTACCATTAATTTGTGGAAGATTTCATAACATAATTTAAAATTTGTAGTATCAATACAAACATATGCTCATAAATAACTGATTAGTGTTTTTCTTAAAAATGGAAAAGTCAGTATTTTTACTGACTGACTTTACATAATGGTAATTTTATATTTATGCACTTGAAAAATCTCACTGTAATATTAACATATTTACATCTATGTAAAGTTGAGGTCAAGGAAATTTTCTTGCATTTATTTCCTTACTTGTAACTATTATATGACACTAATCATAATTCTCTCCTGGCATGTGACCTCAGTTATCCAATAGCAGCACTCCTTTGATAGGTATATTAAGATAACACATAAAAGGTAGGGCTGCCATTTTACTAATAAAAGTGTGATTTTTTAAAAATAAAATAGCGCTTTCTAGCTCCACACATCATGACTGAACCAGACACTCATATTTACCTCTATCACACTCATAATAGAATTCTTGAGTCAGTAGAAATTAAGCAGAAATGAGTTTAAATCACACAGTGTTGAAGCTGAAAAGACATGAAATATTACCCATTTCAACAGTTGTACTTTATACTTGAGGAAACAGGCTCACAGGAGAGTTATATGAGTGTGGTCTAGTATGCAGAGGAAATTGAATTAAGAGTTAGAAGAGCTGGTCTGCAGTCCCTTGCTCTGTCAGTAGTGCATAAAATTTAGGAAATTTTCTTAACTATTTTGCAACTGAAGTTTTGCAACTGAAACATGAGCAGAATAAAAAAGAATAAAGATTTTTCAGGGTCCGAAATTACATCACGCAAACCCTCTGATCACATTGAGCACAGAAACCTCATCTCAGAACTTTTCTGAGAAATTTAAATAATTTAAGATACAAATACATCCAAATTAAGTCCCAAGGATTTACTGCAAATGGACATGACAAAATTTTGAAGAGTGATGAAATATCTAAAACTGGATTGTAGTAATGGTTGTATAACTGAATAAATATTCTAAAAATCATCAGGCTGTACACTTAAAATGAATAAATAGTTGAATTTATAGGTATGTAAATTATACCTCCATAAGTCTCTTTTTAAAATCTGGTCACAAAAAAACCTTGACAAGTAAATTTGACTTAAAAAAAAATCTGAACATTCTGACTGAAAACAAAATTTTTTAACAAAGAAGAAACTGTTAAACAGATTATCTCTCAAACAGGAGACAACACTCTGCTGGATAGCTTTACAATACTATTAATCTAACTTTTACCTTCTATTAATATTTTTCTCTAATTGATCAAGCCAAGTAATTTCATTTTGAGTCAACAAAGACAGTATAATGACAATAGAGTTTGCTGTTCCTTGTATCTTTGTGATAAGAAAAATAATTACAAAAGAGCAAATGTCATTGTAGTTTGTGTATACAAATACAAGACAACTTCTTTGAATGTTTGAGTTACGATGTGTGTGTTTAAGAATAAAGAATCACAGATGATTTCAGGGTCACACTGTAGCAGTGTAACATCTAGGATTATCTTCAAGAATGGCTTTTCTAGACTATTCTGGTGCTTTAATTCTATTTTAAGCTTCCCTACTCAGCTTCATTGTTCATCTGGTTGTTAAGCATAAGCATTTTTTTAATGGAAAGAAAGCTTGTCTAAAGGGTAAATATCCAAAAGGATTAAAAGTGTGTTCGTTGCCCAGTCATTTTCCACCCTCAGCCCCCCGCCTCCTCCCACCTCATACACTTATCATGCTGTCACTCTTTGCTCCAGGGCAATACATTTTTATATACCCACCCAGGCAGGATTCCCTGCAGGATGGACACGGCTTATAGTGGCCTCAAAGGACCAGGGATTTGCAAAGATGATCATCTTTCCCATTCTTTGAAGAGCAGAAGCAGTAAAATTGAGTTTCAGGGCATTAGCCAATGAGATGTTAAAATATCAACTACAATGCCTCACCTGGCCTGAAACCAAGGTTAAGATCTTCTTTAGTGCTCCCTCCCCATCTACTCTTCATTCCTGAAAATCCAGGCTCCCATCTGCCCCTTGCCCAGTGATTTTTTTTTTCTCCATAAGCTGATACACCCTTCCATTGGGTTATTTACTCCCAAACCCAGCAGAAGATGGAGTCCTACCACTATTGGTTCTATTACTTTCTCTTACTCAGGAATATAATTGATTTGTGTTGTGCAAAGTAAAGTTGGCTTTGATTCAAACATATTTTTAGAAAAATTGTCCCAGTACACAGGTTTGTAACACTTTTATTTTCCTCATACCACTCCCTCCCAGCCTCACTGAGTTTACATACTCACATACATTTAATACTAAAACAGATAAGCTCTGTAATCTTCATTTTAGTTTTTAATTCTGGGACACCTTAAACAAGATTTTCTAGGATTCAACTATTAGATGATCTCTAAACTATTAATACATTATTGTTTGTAATAAGATACTCTGTACTAACTATATATTTTAGCAAATTTTCTTACATTCTTCCATATTATTTATCATTTTGTGACGAAAATATAATAATCTATCGATTATGGGATATAGATTATAGTTTGCTTAAGAGAGTTCTTGTATAACTTGTCTTGTTATACAAGACATATTTGGATATTCACTTTTACTCTTAGAAGTATTCCATTCTGGTCAAAAACTGATATAGTCACCTTAGTTATCTGTCACCAATTAGATGTCTCTACAAGTGAAGTATAGTTTGACACATTACATTACCCTTCTCCCTTTAAGCTGAGTACTGTATATTTATGCTGTAATTAAATAGTTATTATTGACTATTACAGATTATGTTTTCTGAAAGTTAAATTTGAATTCTTAAAAATCAAAATGTGTGGGTATGCTTGAAAAACTAAGCAGTAGCTACAAGAAATCTAGGAATTTCTGAACATAGACATGCTTTTTTGTAGACAATAAATTGTATTCTTTCTTTATCACCGCCTAATTAAAGAACACAGAATAACTTGCCTTCCTGTTTCAGCAGACACCTAAAGTAACACAAAGAAAACACACATTTACACACACATTCTTAATACCAGGTGATGGTAATGGCAATCACAAAGAAAAAAAATGGCTTATTGGTCAAAATATCTTTCTGAACTAAGAGAACCAAACTCATATGTGATAAGTTGTATCAACTGTTTACTACATTGCATTGCACTGTTTTCCTCTATATAATTTCTGATCTCATTTCTGTGGCATCATATTCCCTAGTCTTTACTTTTCACGTCTGTATTTTTTCTTCCAAGCTCTTTGTTATTCTGTTCATCTTTTAAGCATTAAGTATTCATTATAGTAGAGCTCTATATGCAAGATCCATCTTTAGAAATACCCTTTGTAAATGTAATAAATATTTACTTTATACTTTTGCTCCTCAGTAAAAGGAGAATGGCATTTAATTAATTACTGGGGTCCTTGGATTAGGCAACTCCTCTTTTTCCCTGACATTGTTAAAATTTCATCAATTATTATAATAGATTCCTTATTGAACTCTACCTCTGCTATATCTCCACTTTATAAATCCTTGGGTTCTACTGTTATATATGTGCACTACTTTTAAATTTGCTCTCATTCTCAAAACTCTTTGGTAGTTCTCTGTTGCCCACAAAGCACCTAGATGACTGGCTTGGGTGTCTGCTGTTGCTATTCACCAACTAAGAAAGAAAACAAGGAAAAAATAAAACCATTTCCTGGAAGGCAGATGGGGAAAGGAAGAACATGAACTTAGTTAAGGTATGCTGTCTTGAAGATGCTGTAGAAAACCCAGATCGAATTTTTCAACCCTTGCAGTCCTGAAATAGGATCTGTGAGACGTTGATGAGTGGGAGTTACAGAGAAAATGGGAGAAATCAACAAACAGTAGGGAATTAAAGCTGTGGGACTGAATGAGATCATTATAGCTCCATCACATTCTATCTTAATGCTGATGAGTCTGTCTTAATACTAAAATATAAGCTCTTCGAGGAAAAGATTTTTTTCCCCAGAAACTAAAATAGATCCAAGAACAAGTATCTTTCATAATTATTGTTTTCATTTTAATAAATTATATTAGTTATTGTACATGGGATATAACGAGTGGTTTTCCTTTAACCTAGAAAGAAAAGCACCGAAGATATAACTAGTAAACGTCTGATTCTATTCTTCTTTAAAAGAAGTTAGAAATAAGAATAGTATGAGCCTTTTTAAGCATGTTTTGGGAAACTGGGATATTATCTGTAAAAGTAAATTACAGTTGCACCAAGGTTTTTATCTACTCTGGACATTTGGCTTGAGGATTATCCTTCCATCCTTTCACGTGTGAAAGTGAAGGTTTCCTTTTGGTTGTGTAAGAAAGTTCAATACCTTAGCATCACACTCTTTAACAGGGCAATGAAGCTGTAATCCTGCCAGTCTCCTTTCCATATCTAAATGGTTATTAGTTTATCATGTGTTTAGTTATCCAGGGACATACATGACAATCTCTTTCTTATGTCTCTACACTTAATAATAACTTTAAAATCATATGTATAATTTATCCATCTGTTCTAAGGCAAGCATTATGAATTAGAAGGCTGTAGCACCTCTTACCACTGCAAATACTAACTCACTAGAAAGGAACATTAAAATCACCAGATGCTTTTGACATAGTCAAAACCCTTTAATCCTCAAATCTTAAGCTCATAAGATATGAGATAAAAGAGATTTTTAAAACCATTCAGTCCAAGCAGTAATGAGACACTAGAATTCCTCTTGATCATTCAGCAAAGCATTGCCCATCTTTGCTCTGTGGTTCTCCCCAGGAGACACCTGGGGGAGAGAAACAGGTAAGTCCCGACATCCTACTTCAGCCACAGCAACTCCCCCTTTTTCATAAACAGAACTTCTAAGTAAGTTTTCACTTAAACAAGTAGATCTGAAGATTAATTGGAGAAAATTGTTGAAAACCAATGCTTAAGTGAAAAACACTTAAACCATATTCAGGTGATATTCTTCCTTATAATTCTATGGAATTTTTTCTTCTGGTTCTACCACTGATTTTACTTGACTCAAGAGGCCATAAGGAACAGCAGACTCACTCTCTCCTCTTGACAGCTTTCTGTTTTTCCACTTTGAAGTATTTCAGGAGTTGTTGTCATGTTCCCTATAATCAGATTTCAGCTTATTTTCCTCAGGCTCCTCCTTTATTCAACTTTAACTAGTACTTATTTTTCTTATGGTACAGGTTATGGAACAAGGAAGGGGTGACTTTTATTTGGTGGATTTGCAGTCTAGCTGTTCTACTGTGCTTCTTCCCAGTTTTTTAAAATATGCTTTTTAAAACTTTTTTCAGTACTTTATTTCCATACAGTAAACTACACCAATCTTCACACAGCTCTATGATTTTTTGCATATATATATAAACACTTGTGAGGCCACCACACAAATCAAGATGTAGAGCAGTTCAGTCCACCCAACTACTTCATGTGTGCCTTTCCAGTCAATATAACTCTCCATGGAATCGTTATTATGACTTATATTACCTATACTTATGCTTCTTATCTATGAGATCATACATTTGTCCCTGTTTGTCTCACCTTTTTAGCTTAACAAAATATTTTTAAGTTTGCTCAAGGTTGTTAAAGCATAGTACTTAAAACTGAACAGAAAGTTCAAGGTGAATTCTAAAACATGCACAATGATGGGTTAGCACTTTCTTTGCTCTGGGTGGGAGTTCACCCTCAAATCCTTGCAGTCATGTGACCTGAATATGTGAAATTATGCATTTGTGAGGACCATAGATATAAGATATTTTGGAGTGATAGGGACCAAACTAGAGAGAAACTTTTATCTTACCCCCAAAAAGCATTCAAAGCAATTCAGAAAGGAAAGAAAAAGAAATGTGATAAATGATTCTATGCTTCCCTTGAAAAACCAGTCTTCTTGTCCTATTAGCCAACAATCTTGCTTAGCTTCCTCTCTTCCAGATTTTGTGCTGTTAAGAAATAGTACAGATATCTCCTCTTTTTTAGTAACCATATTATACTTTTCCTAATGTTGAAACATAAGGTCTTAAAAGAATTCAATCTCTGAACAGCATGTAATAATCCAGGAAGTCACACAGACCCTTATCTAAATTTATCCAGGCTTTCTATTTTCCATATTTCAGGATTAGTGGCATCTTGTAGTACCTCCTTCTTCCTCTGCTGATTGACCGTCTGAGTCCCAGAATTTTTATTAAACACCTCTGTTTTCCATCTGCTGGTTTCAAGTGCCATTAGATGTGATACGCATGCAAATGACAGAAAGGGTGGCAGAGCACACCTTGTTTCCCTTCCTCCTCCATTTGTTAAAAGAACCATTTTCACTCCTTTCTTCAAGAGGATATTAATCAAAAGCCCTCATATTTGCAAGTTGTGTTATCAATGGATTCTCCCACTATTTCTACTAATTGTGGTGTTTTTTGGCCATGAAGTCATTTCTTCCTTTCTTGAAATATTTTAGCTGTGATTCATTGACAGTGCCTTTGAGAATGTATTTGCTACATTTTCTGGTAATTTCAATATCTACAATAATCATCTTTGTAATACCCTTCAATGCAGTGGTCTCTCAGTCCCTTGACCTCTGTACTCCAGATGACTATGACTTCCACTCACCTTCAGGCAATCATAAGGTCATGCTTTCAGTATAGATCTTGTCATTTTCTGTAACTGCAAACCTCATATAACCTCACTTTCATTATCCAGCTCCTACTTCTCAGTTTATTTCATGTAGTACTCTGATTCCAATAATACTTGGTCCCACTACAACTTAGAATCCATCAATTCTAACATTTTTGCACAGCCCCTTATCTCCAATCACATCCCCACTCCCCTATTTCCTTGTTTAAATTCTTCAATTCATGATTATATATTATTGTTTTCATACATCCTCAACCGTTATGACCTTCCCTCAATTAATAGTATATGCCCTTGACAGAACTCTAGCATTTGTTAAATCTTACTTTTTGCTTACTCTGTACCTCTGTCAGTGCAGTTAAAAGTGACTAGAAAAAAATTCACAACCATGTTGACAGGTCTCATTTAAAATTTATGATCAGTAACCTCAGATGAAACATCAGTGTTGCCTGGAATTAGGCCACCACTCTTTCCTTCTCCTTTACCTCTACATTATACCTTCTCTTTTCTCCTCATACTTCTCGACTTACCCACACTTACTTTTAGGTTATAACCTTGCTTGATAATTCTCTGAGAAAATAAAGGGGGCTCAGACAAGAATTTCTGCATGTTCCCACATCCATCCCTTACCTACATCTGCATTCATCTACTCTACCTTCTTTTCTGTGCCTATGAATGAATATCCATCCTTCTAACTAGGGCAAAGCCTTCCCCTTTACCTCTCGAGGACACTACATTTGCAAATCTCTCCTCTCTCTCATTGTTATAAATATTTCCCTCCGTACTGGATCATTTCTATCATTATACTAACATGCTTTTATAATTCCTAATTTGAAAAACCTTCTCTTGATAACACTTCATCCTCCAGCTACCCATTTCTCTCTCCCCTTCACACACACACACACACACACACACACACACACACACACTTCTCACATTCTTTCTGTTTTTCTCAAGTTACCCCAATCAGGCTTTTGCTCCAATATTCCACAAAGACTGTTCATGTCAAGATCACCAGTGACCCCCCACATTATTAAACATAGTACCTAATTCTCACTCATGTCTTATTTGAACTGTAAGCAGCATTTGATACAGATTAGTTCACCATCCTAGGAACACGTTTTTCAGTTGACTTCATACACACAAACTCTACTTACATTCATCATGACTCGCTGGTTGTTATGTCTTACTCTTCTTTGCTGGTTCTTCTTCTCCCTAAGGTTTTGCTATTGTCACTCTCCAAGGCTCAGTTGTTGATCATCTTCTCTTTTCATTTATACTTCTTTATTGTTTCCATCTAGTTGATGGCTTGAAATACCATGTAAACTCAATGATTCCAAAATTTTTATGTTCAACCCTGACCATTCTCCTAAACTTCAGAATGTTTTTTCAATTATCTACACCTCCATCTGGATTTCTAATATTTATACACATTTAATATATCCAAATTCCTGAATCCCTTGTCCAAATCAATCCAAATAGTCGATTTTATTTTTAGAGAAGTTTTAGGTTCACATCAATATTGAATGGAAAGTTTAGAGATTTCCCATATACCCTTTGCCCAATTGGTTTCCCCCATTATCAATGTTTCCCAACAGAGTGGAACATTTGCTAAAATTCATGAACCTACATTGGCAAATCATAATCACCCGAAGTCCCTAGTTTACACTAGGGCTCACTCTTGGTGTTGTATGTTCTATGGCAGAACGCTGACAACACCAAATGCTGGTAAGGATGTGGAGCAACAGGAACTCTTATTCATTGCTAGAGGAGTGCAAATGGTACAGCCACTTTGGAAGACAGTTTAGTGGTCTCTTTAAAAACTACACATACTCTTAGCATATGATTCAGCTCTTGGTATTTGCCCAAAGGAGTAGAAAACTTACACTCACACAAGAATTTGCAGCTGTGATAGCAGCTTTTTTCATAATTACCTAACCTTGGAAAAACCCAAGATGCTCTTCAGTAGGTAAATGGATAAACTATGGTACATCCAAAAATGGAATATTATTCGGTGCTAAAAAGATATGAAATACTGAGCCATGAAAAGACATGGAGGAATCTCAGATACATTTTACCAAGTAAAAGAAGCCAATCTGGAAAGGCTACATACTATATGATTCCAGCTATATGACATAATGGAAAAGGCAAAACTATGGAGATAGTAAAAAGATATATGGTTGCTGAGGGTTGGGGTATTGGGAGGGTTGACTAGGCAGAACACAGAAGATTTTTAGGGCAGTGAAAATATTCTGCATGATACTATAATGATGGGTATCTGTCATTATACATTTACAACATCAAGAGTGAACCCTAATGTAAACTCTGGAAATTCGGTGACTCTGATGTGTCAACGTAGATTCATCAGTTAAAACAAATGTACCACTCTGGTAGAACATGTTGGTAATGGAGGAGGCTATGCATGTGTAGAGGCAGGAGGTATATGAGAAATCTCTGTACCTTCCTTCTAACTTTGCTATAAATCTAAAACTGCTTTAAAAATAAATAAAGTCTTAAAAATTGTTATGGATTTCTTTCTTACTGATTTATAAAAGCTTTTATATAGAAATTAGGCCTTTTTATGATATAAGTATAAAATTTTTTTATCAATTTGTCTTTTACTGTTAGCTTATTATAATTCATTAAGTTTTATCTTTTTGTGAATGTATTAATGTATTTAATAGTTGTAGAGTGTTGAGTCATATTTATAAATAACTTCCCATTCTAAGGTTCAAAAATATTTCCAAATTTTTTCTCATATTTTATGTTTTCTTCATTAAATTAAACATCTCTTCCAACCTAATTTGTTTTTATATAAGGTATGATGTTAGAATTCAAATTTTTTTTGCTCCAGCTGGCTACACACATACCAATGTCATTTATTCAACTATCCATCTATTTCTCTAAAGGTACTATCTTCAATACTACCTTTACCATATCCAAATATACACTCGTTGATATCCAAACAGTAATATTGTCCATGAGTCAGTGACGTATTATTTTCATTGCTATAGTTATTATTATTTCTGTAAATCAAGAAATATTGGACAGTTAATCTTTATTATTCATAGATTCCATGTTTCCAGATTCACCTATTCTTTAAAATTTATCTGTAATTTCAATCAATACTCAATGCTTTCGTGGTCATTCACAGAATTAAGCATGCACAGAGCAGTGACCCAGCTGAGGCCCAACAAGATGCTGCTCTGGTTTTTTCAGCTCTCATGCCTTAAGTGTTCTTTATGTGTTTATTTAGTACCACATTTTTGCATTTTTGTGCTGTTTGCTGATGATTTTGCTGTTTAAAATGGCCTCCAAGCAGCGTGCTAAAATGCTGTCTTATATTTCTAAGCACAAAGAAGGCTGTGCTGGGCTTAATGAGAGAAAAATCCGTGTTTTAGATAAATTTCGTTCAGGCATGTGTTAGAATATGATTGTCCCTAAGTTTAATGTTGGTGAATCAACAATACATACATCCAGAAAAAGAAAGAGGAAATTTGCTAATCTGTACATGAGACTACCCCAGCAAGTGCTACAGTAACGTGTATGGTGTATGAGGGAGCTAGGGAAGACGTGGAAATGTGGCTCAATTTGTAGTTTCATGAGATAAGAATTGACTTTTTTTAAGTGTAGTTGATAGTATTGTTGCAAAGCTGAAAGCCAAAGAAATTTCCAGTCACATTATCCAGCATCAGGGAAATGGTAGACCCTTCTCTGCTAGTTTTTATTACAACAAAATCCATATATAATTAGTTATTTATAAGAAATATATATTAAATAATGCATTTTTAAACACATATAAAACAAGGTTATGTGTTCATCAGTTGATGAAGATGTTTTGATCAAAAGGTCGCAGGATCCTAACCTTGTATTTCCCCTTGGAACATTGACTCAGTATTCACTGATTCAGTGTTGACAGCAACTTTGTAGGTCACAACTACTATGTCCCCCTCTGAGTTTTCTCACTTCTCTGTTGCCTTTGGAACTGTCTCATTCTCATATTTAAGTTCTGAGATATTGCTGGTGATCATCTCGATCACCTGTATATTTGTTTCTCACTTCCTCTGGGGGGAGTGAAGCCAGCTTGCTTCTGCAGCACCATATTGAAACCAGAAGTAAGAACAATATTAATGTGAAAAGCAAGAATCATTTGTACTTAAATTTTATAAATAATGCTCAATAAGTATTTAGACTATACTTAAGGAAATAATCTGTATGTTAGATAAATTTTCTTACTTTTGTAATTCCTTACTCTTATAAGAAAAAGATTTCTTAGTCTTGTAGCCTTTAAACTCAACAAGAAAGGACAACAAGAAAATTAAATGCTCTGTCTCATCAGCTTATGTCATATTCTGCTCATGCCTTGCTTACTCTAAAGTGAGACTATAGTCAGAAAATGAGTCCATCCATTCAGTTACAGATATATTTCAAGGCTTTTCTGTAAGTTAAGCACTGCACTTGTTACTTGGAATACAAATATCAGTATGATGTGCTATTTGCCATTAAGATCTAGCAAAAATTGTTATTTCAATTGATGGCAGGGAATTTCAAAATAACATACGTATTTTTAATGGGAGAAAAAAATACCAATAACATTAAAGCAAGATGATATCACAAGGAAGCTTTGCAAGCTATTGAGTTTTCTAATAGTACAACATGACTAAGGGGATTTTATCTATTGGTGACTTTAAAGTTCTAACTTATTTATTTACCTTTAAAAAATATTTTGGTCTTTTTCATTCTGATTGTAAAGCGATATTATGTTCAACATGGAAACTTGTGAACATTGACAAATATGAAGGAGAGAAATCACCAGTAATGATCCATATATATATATATATATATATATATATATATATTCCTTTTTTTTTTTTTTTTGAGACAGAGTTTCACTCTTGTCCCCCAGGCTGGAGTGCAGTGGCACGATTTCAGCTCACTGCAACTTCCACCTCCTGGTTTCAAGCGATTCTCCTGCCTCAGCCTCCCAAGTAGATGGGATTACAGGTATGCCCCACTATGCCCAGCTAATTATTGTATTTTTAGTAGAGACGGGTTTTTACCATGTTGGCCAGGCTGGTCTTGATCTCCTGACCTCAAGTGATCCACCCACCTCGGCCTCCCAAAGTGCTGGGATTGCAGGCGTGAGCCACTGCGCCCAGCTATGATCCATATATATTAACAATTAAGTAGCTAAACTTATTTAGTACTTAATACATAAAAAATCCTGTTCTTGCTTTCTTGTATTCATTACAATACCCTAATAAAGTAGTAATATTATAGCCCCTTTTTATATGTGAGAGATATGACTGAGAACACAGGTGATATATGAAAAACAAGGTTTACTATGAAGTCCAAACAATTTTTACTTTACTACTTATGTGATATCAATAGCATCAAATGTTTTATGCTATTTTTAGTATTGGGGGAAATAATCTGGTAAAAGCTATTAAAATTTAAAAATATGTTTATCTTTCAACACAGAAAACTGAAAACCTATATATATGGGATCTTTATAAGGACACTTATTCCCTCCAAGGAAAGGTGTGGCCCGGATGTTGGGAAACTAGATAAGGACCTTGGACTTTACCCAGCAAATCCTAGAGAACCTTTAGGATGCTTTGAGGTAGTGAAGTGGCCTAGCATAATTGAATTTTAGATAAAACACCTTGGTGGCTATGTGGTAGCAGATTTTAGAGGGACAAAACCAGTTAGAAGGCTGCTTCGGTAATCGAGGCAAGAGCCAGTAAGAGACAATCAGTGAGTTCAGACAGTGGTAGTGGAGATGGTGAGAGAGAGAAAGAGATTAGTCTGGAGTATATAAACTGAAGGTTTTAAGACTAACACACTGAATTGGAGTGCTTGGGCGTAATTTGTGAAATGCTAGATGATTGACTGTTTAGGTTATGCCTTCTCAGTTCAAACCATCTTTTATGCCTTAAGTGATCTAACGGTCTACATTCTACAAAGAAGGCAAACTAAGGGAAACACTGTTTGTTGGCCCCAATGTTGATGCCAGTCTAAAAATGCTGTATTTATTGTGCTACTTCGTGATTCCCTTGTTTCCAACTCTTTGCTATCAATAATTATCTAAGGTAGGCCCGTGACTGTGGCCCCCAACATCCTGTCTAGAAATTTGAAGAAGGGCCAATGACTTTTTGTAAATTGGTTGTTTGAGAGCTGGACTGTTTTGCAGCATGTAGTTTGAAACTTTACTAACCACATGCTATAAAACATAGATACTTCCGTGCCTCAGATCTTGTTATTTCTAGGAAAGAAAAAATGAGAACAGTACCTTTGATTGTAATATTTTTTCAAAAGTTGCTGTGCCATGATATGTCTCATAGGTTTCAGAAGACAAACCATTATGAAAAAAATCTTGTTGAAAAAGCATGAGAAAGAAGATAATAATGATCAGCTATTCCATAGAGTTTTCCAGTTGAGCTAGAGAAATTAGGCAGCAAAATACCTCATCCAATCCTTCCACATCAGCAAATTGAATCCTTAATAGCTTCTATGTTCTTAAATCCTGAACACATTTATTAGGAAAGTTTTAGAATGAGGAAAAAAAACTGAAGTAAGGACACCAATTATCCACCTTCCTAACCTTCATCCTTGGTCCCAAGCCAGGATATTCTCAATGTCCTAGAGTCTGAACTCAAGGTAGATGTGGCTGAGAATGCAGCCATGACTGTAACTCTGTCATTAAGCTACGAATTTAGGGAAAAGCCAACAAGTTGATTAAGTCATAAAACATCATCAAAATTAGCAAGAGGCAAGCCAAAAAAGCCCCAGCCTATAACCAGGGCACTATTCCTCAGAGAACTTTTTGTCCCACTAGAGACGTGAGAAGTTAGGACCTCCTGCTCACTGGTTTCCCCCACCGCCCACTGAATTATCAGCATCCATAGCCACAGCTCATTTTAATTCTTGCATTTATGATAAAGCTATGTCATTACAAGAAGGTTCCCATTTCCAAATAATTTAAGTGATTTATCTTGCCTGGTGACTTGAAGTTTATCAACTTAAAATTGAAATAATAGAAGAAAAAACTGCAGATGAGAACATTTTATCACTTTATTATTCAAAATAGTACATTCTGAACCTAAACATATTAATTATCTCATGTTTTGCACTTCCCAAAAAAGATAAGTAAAATATTTTTAAAGAAACCATTGATAGACAGATAGACAGACAGACATACACACACACATGCACAATCATTAGCATAAAACTGTCTTTGTAGAGACAAAATTAATTGAATAGATGTAACTGAAAAGTTGGCTTTTTATTCTTTTATGAGCCTTCTATTTGGAAGATCAACTTATTAAGTAAATGCCTATCTTTCCTGAAACAATTATGGTAGAGAGAGTTCTTTCTCTTCACCTATGTAAAATGATGATTTTTTACTGAGAGCTAATTATGTCAGTTTCTTATTCTTTCCCTAATGAATTGTAAATTATTTGAATGTATGAGTGTGTTTTCTCTCTTCCTCCTTTGTTATTCATTGAGAAGATGGTGAATGAATTTTTTGTTAGAAAAGGTATAAAAATATAAATTAAGAAAAGAGAAGAAGATGGCTAAATGCATGCTTAGTACTATTATTCTAATGCCTTCATTAAACCAGCAGACACTTGCTGAGTACCTGTCCTGTGCCAATACTGGGATATAAAATGAAACAAGACATTATCCCTACCCTCAAGTTCAATGTAGAAGACATTAAATAAGTCAAAATTTTAGTAAGGTGTGATACATCCTATCAAGATAAAAACAAAAGCAGCAGGTGTAATAATATAATAAAATCCTGAATTCTAATGTACCAAAAATTTATCCACATTTAATTATTTGATATACATAATCTCACTTTATCTTAATATTATCCCAAAGAAGTAGGTATTACCATCTTAATTTGATAGGAAGATAATAGATATAAGAGGCACTTTTATGACGATCACAGAGCTTTAAGGTGGCAGAATTAGAATTTGAGTCCAGATCTGTGTCTCCAAAACTAAGATTCTAAATAGAAATCTGTGCTCCTTATGAATAATAATTTTTAAAAATACATTGAGATTGCCCTTAGAAATCAGACAAGAGGCATTTGAAACTGACTAGAAAGTCACAGAATATATTACAGAGGAGGAGATTTGAACTGACCCATTCATGAAGGACTACTAGGAATTAACTAGGTGAAATGAAATGGCCACAGTGGGGTGGTTTTCTAGGCACAGTTTGCAGCATATGTAAAAGTTTCATCATAAAGCCCATGCTAAATCTTGCAAGAAACAAGTGTTTTTTTCTGGCTTACTAGAAGGCTTTATATGACAGAGTGTGTAGGAAGCTAGAAATGGAGTCATAGGCCTCATGGACCTCACCATATGATGAAAACGATAGAGCTTCATTGTCACAAAAGTAAAAAGTATTTAAAGCTACATAGTCTTGCTCTCTGAAGTGGAGAGCAGTAACACTCATAACCTTCATCATGTCCCCTTGAGAGAAGGATAAATCCCAAGCCCAGGGAGAACCCCTAAACTTTTTGAAGATGTCTATTGTTTTGCAACTGTGGATGATATACTCTGTGCAGGTCTGAATTTCTTGACTCCTGGATGGTTGATATCTCCAATCCACATGCTATTATCTTTCTCAAAAATATTGCTTTGTGTGAAGTGGCGTTTTCTAAATTTACTCATTCCACATATATTCCTACTTGAGGTCCTGGTAACCCAAAGATGAGTGGGACATAGTTATAAACTTGGAGGATCTTATAGTTTTGTAGAAGAGAAAGATAGGTGAAGAGATCATGACAGCAAAATGCCAAATGTGCTGTAAATAGCATTATAAAAATGAAGCTGTATGACAAGTCAAATAAGCGGTTCAAAGAGCAGGAAAAGAGTCTCCAGAAGAGGCCACATTTGAGACACTATTTCACAGAAATGTTCTTTCTTTCCTCCCTGCCTGCAGTGCCTTCACTTTGGCCTCTCAGAGTTATTGCTTTATGTATCAGTCTCCCATTATATTCTGCCCTCAAAGACTGAGCTGAATGAAATGTCACTCTTCCTGGCTGTGTGGCTTTGCAATTTAAAGGGAGATATATGCATTTGTAAGTCTAATTCACCTTCACAAGTAGCCACTGCATTTGGCATCGGTTGTAGGTTCAAACTTTACATCTCCCCATACTTACAGAAGGGGTGAAAGAGCAGTATGTATAGAAGCTTCATGTAGGTATACCTGGCTTAAAGATAGCAGAGAAGAAGCCCATTTATTATAACAAATATCTTCTAAAAGCATACTATAAACGTAAATGATAGTTTTATGAAGTAAATGGAGATACTAATGCATTTACGGCCAGTGTCAAGAGTTCAGTGAAAATGGCCCTATACATCGTACTGTCTTGAGTTCAGAAAGTCTCATTATAAGTAATTTCATAGATATTTCTTTATAAAGACCAGGGAGCATATACACTGCTTAATGTGGGTCAGAGCCTACACTTCATGTAAAGTGCACACAGTATTTATTACCAAGACTAGGGTTTTAAAAAAATAAGAGCTTTAGAGGGGAATGCATTTTATTTATATTAAAGGTAAACCTAGACTAAGGAATAAGTTGTCTCCCAAAAGTTCAATTGCAAGTAAGTTATTTTGAAATAAGAACATATTAACTTAGGAGATTATTATAAAGGGTGGAAATAAATAATACCCAATGTCAAGGTAGGATTTAAAAATTGAGTTGACTTTTTTTTTAATGTTTCTAAAACATGAATGGTAGAATATTAACTCTAGTCACTGCCTTCTTGCTCTAGTCATATGCGTGGTTATATTTTCCTAGGGACAATCAGGAATAGAGCCAGTGCTACTGATTCTTCAATTCATGAAGAGATCCCTGGTTTAGCATATATGTAAGGAGATTCTGTTGGTTCTGTGAGATGCTGTGAGTGACAAAGTCCAGAAAATATATTTGTTATATCAAACAGCCTAGATCTTACTTCCGTGGTTTATTCATAAGCATTTTGGAATAGTGCTTCTCAGCAATCATTTTGGTGCTTATTTTCCTTGGAGTTTTGTGTCCATCTTTGGAAATATCTCTAAGATTTCTTTAGAAATTGACCCAGGTGAGACTTCTTCAGATAGCACTCTGGCCTTCAATGTCTTTATTCTGTCATCTTTAATCAATTTACACAATGCTTACTGATTTAGAACATTGACACATCAGAAGTTACTCATATTTATAAAGCAGGCTTATTTAAATTCTTAAAATCAGAAGAAGAAAAAAGTTCTGGGAAACCAACATCCACACAGTCTACTGTCCCCTCTATTCGCTATCTGGGGAACGCTAGGAAAAGTTTAGATGTTATTGACAACCCTTTTTAGTCTTCTCTAAAAATAGAATTATTTTAAAACTCTGAGAAATCTAGAATCCATCTGAACTGGAATGATTTGTTTGGTCTTGGGGAGCAGACAAGAAGTTCATAACCATGAAATTATGCAGGCACATCTGGAACCTGCTTAAAAGTGGGAGTTTTTCTGATGCCTTGATTACCTCACCAGGGGCAGAAATTGTTAGGAGTGACAACCTTATAATCTTATTAACTTATCAACACTGGGAAATCAGATCTCACTTTACTAAGTATATTCACTTTCCCTTTTAATAAGAAAATAATCTCATATTTTCCTCCTTGAATCTCTAGAACTTAGCCCCTCATCCCTCAACTAATTAACTTTACCTTTTATGGAGAATATGGATACAAGCAGAAGGAAGCCACACTATCTTCTGGCCATTGATTCCACAATCTGAATTGCACTGGGATCCAAACATTTGGGCTTCTTTTTTACAATAGCAAAAATAGCCTTGCTTTTATCCCTCCATTGGTCTTCAGATGTTGCCCCTTCTTGTATTGTGGAAGAAGTTCCCTGGAGCATTTCTCTTCTGCAACCAGTACCTCTTACCTTCCTACCAGGTCATTCCGTCCATATACTAAACATGTCTTAGACCATCTAATTAAAAGATATTTAAGTGTCCCTCCAAGTACCACCATTATGAAGGTATAGACCTCACCTTCAAGGAAACATTTTCAAAGAAAATTACCAGAGTTGTTATTACACTTTCTACCTTCCATCAACCCTCTCCAAGCAAGTTCCCATTCTCACCACCCCACTGAAATACCTCCTTCCAGACTACCTGTGATTTATATCTTGCCAAAGTCAATGGCCAATTTTCTATCCTTAAAAACTTAAACTTTGAAGCTAGTTGACTGGTTGAGTTTTCCTAGATGCCAGAAATATTTTCTTCTCCAGGTTCCATAAAAATCCAGTCTTTTGATTTTCTGTCTACAACACTGGCTGTTCTTTCTTAGTCTTTTTTCTGTACTTCTCTCCTATCAAACTTCTAAATAGTGTGATTCCCAGGAATTTTTTTCTATTATCCTTTATTCTCTATGTAAGCTTCCTTCCTCATCCCTATTAATGACTTTAAATGCTGTGCTTACACAGGTGACTCTTGAACTAATGTCTTTCACCCAGAATATTCTCCCACATTTCAGGTTTATACATCCAACTATCTCATCAGCATCTTCCTTTGGAAGTCCAGTAGGCAACTCCAACCTAGCATGGCCAAGATTAAATTACTTATTTCAACTGCCTCCCCCTGTTGGGTGCTGTGGCTCACACCTGTCATCCCAGCACTTTGGGAGGCCGAGGGGTTGGATCACCTGAGGCTGGGAGTATGAGACCAACCTGACGAACATGGAGAAACCTTGTCTCTACTGAAAATACAAAATTAGTCAGGTGTGGTGGTGCACACCTGTAATCCCAGCTACTTAGGAGGCTGAGACAGGAGAATTGCTTGAACCCGGGAGGCAGAGGTTGCAGTGAGCCAAGATCACGTCGCTGCACTCCAGCCTGGGCAACAAGAGCGAAACTCCATTAAAACAAACAAACAAACAAACAAACTTCCTCCCCCTAAACTGACTTCCTCTGTCCTAAATCTTCTTCATTACATTAAATGGAGCTACCACCCATCCAGTGGATTAGATCAAATAGTTAAGAGTAATCCTTCATCTCATTCTTTTTCCCCCACTCTATGTGGTCTGTCAACAAGCCCTTTCATTTGCCATCATCTCCACTAACATGATCCTTGCACAGGCTATTGTCATCTTTCACTGAACTGCTGTAACAGCATCACAATTTAATTCCTTTCCTCTATTTTTGTCCCTTACATTTAGTTCAACATACAGAATCCAAGTGATGTGTGTAAAAGCATACACCAGCATATGTCACCTCCTGCTTAAACCTTCAATGGCTTTCAGTTGTAATCAGATGAAATGATTGGCCATTGCCTGTGAGTTCCTTGTGTTCCTCACCAACCTCATTCCTTTTCTCTCCGTCATCGCAGAAGGTGCCTGCCATACTGGCTTCCTTTTTGTCTTTTGAACAAACAGAGCTAATATCTGCATCAGAGATTTAACACTTGCAGATAATCTGCCGGGAACATTCTTTGGCTGCTTCCATGTTTTGGTTCAAGTCTCAACTCAAGTGTTTTCTTCTCAGAGAAGTCTTTCCTACCTGAAATAGACTCCAGTCATTCTCTCATGTTAACCTATTTTATCTTTTACATGACACTTATTATTATTAGTCTCTGTAATTCCTTTCTGTATTTATTCATTTATGTACTTACTGTCTGTCTTTGCCTATGATAATGTGTGCTCTGGATGTCAGGGAATCTGTTCACCACAGCATTCCCAGTGCCCAGGCTCTGTTCAGCACACAGTATGCACCCTGTGAAGGTTTTCTGTAGATTCTAGAAACAGGTCTCTATTCTCTATTGATGATATTAAATTTGCAAGCAAGCATAATTTCTGGAAGGGAAAATTCTCATGGTAATTTAGCCAACACTGTATGTTCCATTTTGTGAGTCATCTAGATATTGTCTTCTGGGAAATGTACACAGAGCACATGCTTCACATATAATAGGCAAATTTACTAATCCCATTTGTTTCCTGTATTTTGAATGTTACCAGGAGATATAGTGAAGAATTTGACTACGGGTTTCCCAGAGCAGTCACTAATTCAAACAAATGTTCACACATTAAATTATTTATAATAGTTCTTAGCTCTTAGAGCAAACCACAAAGACCCATTTAACCTTTATAGTTAAGACCTCAAGTCTCTTAATGGGCAGAAAGTGTTACAAAATATGGGCACTAGGAAGAGATTCTAGAGGTTGATAGAAAGTGGTAAGGATTAGAGTAGTGAGGAAGAAAAGAGGTTGGGATCTGACTTCTTCAGCTTATACAGATGCAAGATGGGTCAGGGATGCCTATAGTATTTGTTTGAAGAAGTGGTTATATATATAGATATAGATATCCTTATTATAAATATTATATGCCTTGCAAGAAAAGTCATCAGCAACCAATTTAAAAACATGTATGTAAGTGGGCCAGGTGCAGTGGCGCATGCCTGTAATCCCAGCACTTTGGGAGGCCAAGGCTGGAGAATTGCTTGAGGCCAGGAGTTCAAGACCAGCCTGGGAAACATGGAGAGACCCAGTCTCTATAAAAATGAAATTAAAAAAATTAGCTGTTTATGGTGGTGTGCACCTGTAGTCCTAGCTGCTCGAGAGGCTGAGGCAAAAAGGTCTTCTGAGCCCGGGAAGTTGAGGCTGCAATGAACTGTGATTGTACCGCTGCACTCCAGCCTGAGTGACAGAGTGAGACTCTGTCTCAAAAATAAATAAATAAAATTTTAAAAGTTAAATTTGTTTCCAAAAAACCCATGTAAGCATAATCTTTTGAATTCAGAGTATTCCAGAATGAAACCTGCAAACGAAATTGATAAATGAGTGATTTCCTGATATAACTGTCCATGAGTCCACAAACTTAATTGAAATTCAATGCTATAGCAACTACACTAAACAGACCATGGGACAGAGTGTTGAAAAGCCTTTCATTAAGACAGATGAATCTATACTTATAAAAGTGAACAAAAAAAAAAAGACACACACACATACACGTATTTTCCCTATTTATTTATATATATAAAATAAATAAATGGTGAAGGTGCAAAACAAAACTAAAACAGCAGCAAAAGAAAAAAAAAATTAGACTGGGCTGCCCTACCCCTAACAAGCTATGTTTCCAGAGATACATTACTAACCCCTCTGGACCTCAGTGCTCTGTACTCTAAGATGTAAAGTCTGTACTATATGTTTTATAAGATCTTTATTCAAAACAGTTGTTCTATGTTACCAAGGAGACTCTTTGGATGAATATCTTTTGTGGATAAAATCTTTCTCTATTCTTAGGATACTCAGATGAAGCTGCTCCTATGAGTTTTGAAAATAGGTGAGAATATTTCTTTAAATAACTGAAATTGTGTCTTAAATATAATAACAAGCTTTGTTTTAAAAAGTTTACAACAAAACTGATTCATATCATGTACAAACTAACTACTGACTTGTAATAATTCCTGATGTGTTAGTACAAATATTTTCTGTAAGACCTTATATACGTAAATTCATAGCCTATTGTATTCACTAAGAAGCCAAAACATTCTGGAAGAAAAAGAATATTAAGAAAAGCATTGACAGGTAAATTTTCTCCAGAAATTAAATGATTATGTAATGTTAAGATGTGAGGGCCAGGTGCGGTGGCTCACACCTGTAATCCCAAAACTTCGGGAGGCCGAAGTGGGTGTATTACCTGAGGTCAGGAGCTGAGACCAGCCTCGCCAACATGGTGAAACCACATCTCTACTAAAAATACAAAACTACCTGGGCATGGTGGTACACACCTGTAGTCCCAGCTACTCCGGAGGCTGCGGCAGAAGATTCGTTTAGAACTCAGGAGGCGGAGGTTGCAGTGAGCCAAGATCCCGCCATTGCATTCCAGCCTGGTTGACAGCACAAGACTCTGTCTCAGAAAAAAAAAAAAAGATGTGCAATATGAAGCCATTAGCACTATCAAATCACTACATCCTATGAATGCTAATCTGCCTAATGAAGGCAAGTTTTTAGTTGGGGAACATAAAATTACCCTAATAAGAAGACAGAGAATTTTAAAAAGGAATGCATGGAAAAGGTCTGACTTTTCATTTTAAAAAGTATTATGCTTGAAATGCTGATTATTTTAGCTATAAATCATGCCACTAACTCTCTCCTTGAAACCATTAGGGTTTAAAGCTGATTTACTTAGAGTTGCTACTAATTACATGAGTTTTAAATGACACATCTGCAGTTGTATTAAGAGGAAACAAAAGCAGATGCACATACAACTCTGATCAAGGAATATTTACAGTCTACTTAATCCTTTACCTCCTTGCTTAAATGCTTTTCACCATCTGAAATTTGTCATGAGCTGTACAAAAGGTCATCATTAAAATACGAAAAGTTCCCAGCATGTGAGGAGGAAAGTTACAGAGGATACACCGGGAGTTAAGGACTTAATAAAATGTTTTATTTTTCTTTCCTTTTCTGGCAAAGATGCTGAATGCATTTATCTGCTTTTTTCTTCTAATTCAACAGGCCACTGCGACACCCTTAGGAGAGAGGCAAATAAGTCCAGAGTACTAAATGACAGCAAGAAACATGACATAGACTGTTAGTTCCATTCCTGAAAACATGCCCCATTCGTAAAATAAATAAGACTGTACAACTTCATGTCCTGTTAGGAAGAAATATAGTAAACAATACTATGAAGGAATTAATCTACTTTAAGAAATATTTACTGAGAACATCCTACAGGCAAGCATGGTGCTATGTCCTCCACAAATTCCAGAGCCTGCCCATTGCACATTTATAATGTTTCAGTGGAGGAAAACATAACAGTAAAATTTTATTCAAAGCCCAATGGAATGAATCCCATAAAAAAATAATAAGAGGCTTCAGGGAGTCAGAAAAAGATTTACTGTAGCTTGGGAATTAGGAAAACTGCCCTCATGTGTTTTCCTCTACATTTGCTCATGATCTCCCACCTCCATCCTTGGTCCTGTTCCAGTTTACTGATAAAACATAATTGAGTCAAAAAATATATCATCAGCTTCAGTCCCGTTGATAAAGATGGTCTTTCTTCTAAATCTAAAATCCACCCAATCTGGATACAATGCAATAGCTTCTAGGACCGTTATGTCTCTGTTTCTCAAGTTGGTCTATTTAAAAAACAAAGTGTCAGTTGGATCCCCATTCCAAGATGCATGAGGTACATAGATGTTTTGACAGAGGCCTTTGCATCCTTCTGGGCTCTTGCCAAATCCATTCTCAGAAACTGAATCCATCTCCTGTACTTGCAGCCCACTGGGCAGAATTCTACCAGTTATGGAAAGATTAGAAATAATTGGTGCCCAAGTGTCCAACATAGAATAAACTTGTCACTGCTGTACCCTGCCACTCCACTGTCTCAACTCCTGGTATCAACAACTGTCAATCACACCAGAGCTTTAGACTCTATATTGTACATTAACCTGGATGCTCAGGTTAGTTCCTCAGACTAGTTCAAATAGTCTCCTGTCCTGTGTGTATTCAGGCTTCCCAATGCAGCTCTCCAGCCCCATTGCTAGCTCCAAGTGACTTCACAATAAGCCAAATGAAAATAGAAAATCCTTTTCATCATGCAGGCATTTTTTTTAAAAGATTTTTTTTCGGTGCCTGGCAGGATGGCCAAATAGGAACAGCTCCAGTCTGCAGCTCCCAGCAAGATCAATGCAGAAGGCAGGTGATTTCTGCATTTCCAGCTGAGGTACCCAGCCCATCTCAATGGGACTGGTTAGACAAGGGGTCCAGCCCATGGAGGGTGAGCAGAAGCAGGGTGGGGCATCACCTCACCCAGGAAGCGAAAGGATTTGGGGAACTCCCCTAGCCAAGGGAAGCCATGAGGGACTGTGCTGTGAGGAACAGTGCACTCTGGCCCAGCTAATACACTTTTCTGATGGTCTTAGCAACCCGCAGACCAGGAGGTTCCTTGGGTGCCTACACCACCAGGGCCCTGGGTTTCAAGCACAAAACTGGGCAGCCATTTGGGCAGACACCGAGCTAGCTGCAGGAGTTTCTTTTGTCATACCTCAGTGGCGCCTGGAACACCAGCGAGACAGAACCTTTCACTCTCCTGGAAAGGGGGCTGAAGCCATGGAGCCAAGTGGTCTAGCTCAGCGGATCCCACCACTATGGAGCCCAGCAAGCTAAGATCCACTGGCTTGAAATTCTTGCTGCCAGCACAGCAGCCTGAAGTGACCTGGGACACTCGAGCTTGGGTCGGGGAAGGGCGTCCACCATTACTGAGGCTTGAGTAGGTGGTTTTCCCTTTACAGTGTAAACAAAGCCACTGGGAAGTTTGGACTGTGTGGAGCCCACCGCGTCTCGGCAAAGCCACTGTAGCCAGACTGCATCTCTAGATTCCTCCTCTCTGGGCAGGTCATGTCTGAAAGAAGGCAGCAGCCCCAGTCAGGGGCTTATTCCCATCTCCCTGGGACAGAGCGCCTAGGGGAAGGGGCAGCTGTGCACGCAGCTTCAGCAGACTTAAAAGTTCCCGCCTGATGGCTCTGAAGAGAGGAATAAATCTCCCAGCACAGCGCTCAAGCTCTGCTAAGGGACAGACTGCCTCCTCAAGTGGGTCCCTGACCCCAGTGCCTCCTGACTGGGAGACACCTCCCAGCAGGGGTCGACAGACACCTCATACAGGAGAGCTCCAGCTGGCATCTGACAGTTACTCCTCTGGGACAAACCTCCCAGAGGAAGAAACAGGCAGCAATCTTTGCTGTTCTGCAGCCTCTGCTGGTGATACTAAGGTAAACAGGGTCTGGAGTGGACCTCCAGCAAACTCCAGCAGACCTGCAGCAGAGGGACCTGACTGTAAGAAGGAAAACTAACAAACAGAAAGGAATAGCATCAACATCAACAAAAAGGACATTCACACAAAAAACCCATCCAAAGGTCACCAACATTAAAGGCCAAATGTAGATAAATCCACAAAGATGAGGAAAAAACAGTGTAAAAAGGCTGAAAATTCCAAAAACCAGAACACCTCTTCTCCTCCGAAGGATCACAACTCCTTGCCAACAAGGAAACAAAACTGGACAGAGAATGAGTTTGATGAATTGACAGAAGTAGGCTTCAGAAGGTGGGTAATAACAAACTCCTCCAAGCTAAAGGAGCGTGTTCCAACCCAATGCAAGGAAGCTAAAACCTTGAAAAAAAGTTACAAGAATTGCTGATTAGAATAACCAGTTTAGAGAAGAACATAAATGACCTGATGGAGCCGAAAAACACAGCACAAGAACTTTGTGAAGCATTCACAAGTATCAATAGCCAAATCGATCAAGCAGAAGAAAGGATATCAGAGATTGAAGATCAGCTCAATGAAATAAAGCATGAAGACAAGATTAGAGAAAAAATAATGAAAACGAACAAACAAAGCCTCCAAGAAATATGGGACTATGTGAAAAAACCAAACCTATGTTTGATTGGTGTACCTGAAAGTGACGGGGAGAATGGAACCAAGTTGGAAAACACTCTGCAGGATATTATCCAGGAGAACTTCCCCAACTTAGCAAGGCAGGCCAACATTCAAATTCAGGAAATACAGAGAACACCACAAAGATACTCCCTGAGAAGAGCAACCCCAAAACACATAATCGTCAGATTCAGTAAGGTTGAAATGAAGGAAAAAATATTAAGGGCAGCCAGAGAGAAAGGTCAGGTTACCCACAAAGGGAAGCCCGTTAGACTAACAGAGGATCTCTCTGCAGAAACCCTACAAGCCAGAAGAGAGTGGGGGCCAATATTCAACATTCTTAAAGAGAAGAATTTTCAACCCAGAATTTCATATCCAGCCAAACTAAGCTTCATAAGCAAAGGAGAAATAAAATCCTTTACAGGCAAGCAAATGCTGAGAGATTTTGTCACCACCAGGCCTGCCTTACAAGAGCTCCTGAAGGAAGCACTAAATATGGAAAAAAAAAAACAATACCAGCCACTGCAAAAACATACCAAATTGTAAAGACCATTGACACCATGAAGAAACTGCATCAACTAACGGGCAAAATAACCAGCTAACATCATAATGACAGGATCAAATTCACACATAACAATATTAACCTTAAATGTAAATGGGCTAAATGCCCCAATTAAAAGACACAGACTGGAAAATTGTATAAAATGTCAAGACCCATCAGTGTGCTGTATTCAGGAGGCCTATCTCACGTGCAAAGACATACATAGGCTCAAAATAAAGGGATGAAGGAATATTTACCCAGCAAATGGAAAGCAAAAACAAGCAGGGGTTGCAATCCTAGCCTCTGATAAAACAGACTTTAAACCAACAAAGATCAAAAGAGACAAAGAAGGGCATTATATCATTGTAAAGGGATCAATGCAACAAGAAGAGCTAACTGTCCTAAATATATATGCACCCAATACAGGAGCACCCAGATTCATAAAGCAAGTTATTAGAGTGATACAAAGTGACTTAGATTCCCACACAATAATAATCGGAGACTTTTTAACACCCCACTGTCAATATTAGACATATCAACGAGACAGAAAATTAACAAGGATATTCAGGACTTGAACGCAGCTCTGGACTAAGCAGACCTAACAGACATCTACAGAACTCTCCACCCCAAATCAACAGAATATACATTCTTCTCAGCATCACATCGCACTTATTCTAACATTGACCACATAATTGGAAGTAAAACACTCCTCAGCAAGTACAAAAGAATGGAAATCATAACAAACAGTCTCTCAGACCACAGTGCAATCAAATTAGAACTCAGGATTAAGAAACTCACTCAAAACCACACAACCACATGGAAACTGAACAACGTGCTCCTGAATGACTACTGGGTAAATAATGAAATTAAGGCAGAAATAAAGGTTTTCTTTGAAACCAATGAGAACAAAGACACAACATATCAGAATCTCTGGGACACATTTAAAGCAGTGTGTAGAGGGAAATTTATAAAACTAAATGCCCACAGGAGAAACCAGGAAAGATCTAAAATTGACATTTCAACATCACAATTAAAAGAACTAGAGAAACAAGAGCAAACAAATTCAAAAGCAAGCAGAAGACAAGAAATAACTAAGATCAGAGCAGAACTGAAACAGATAGAGATATGAAAAACCCTTCAAAAAATCAGTGAATTCAGGAGCTGGTTTTTTGGAAAAAAGCAACAAAATAGATAGACTGCTAGCCAGGCTAATAAAGAAGATAAGAGAGATGAATCAAATAGACGCAATAAAAATGATAAAGGGGATATCACCACTATCCCTCAGAAATACAAACTACCATCAGAGAATACTATGAACGCCTCTATGCAAATAAACTAGAAAATCTAGAGGAAATGGATAAATTCCTGGACACATACACCCTCCCAGGACTAAACCAGGATAAAGCCAAATCCTTGAATAGACAAGTTCTGAAATTGAGGCAGTAATTAATAGCCTACCAACCAATAAAAGCCCAGGACCAGACAGATTCACAGCTGAATTCTACCAGAGGTACAAAGAGGAGCTGGTACCATTCCTTCTGAAACTATTCCAAACAACAGAAAAAGAGGGAATCCTCCCTAACTCATTTTATGAGGCCAGAATCATCCTTATACCAAAACCTAGCAGAGACACCACAAAAAGAAAATTTCAGGCCAATATCCTTGATGAATATCGATGTGAAAATCCTCAATAAAATACCAGCAAACTAAATTCAGCAGCACATCAAAAAGCTTATCCACCAGGATTAAGTCGGCTTCATCCCTGGGATGCAAGGCTGGTTCAACATACGGAAATCAATAAATGTAATCCATCACGTAAACAGAACCAATGACAAAAACCACATGATTATCTCAATAGATGCAGAAAAGGCCTTCGATAAAATTCAACACCCCTTCATGCTAAAAACTCTCAATAAACTAACCATTGTTGGAACGTATCTCAAAATAATAAGAGCTATTTATGACAAATCCACAGCCAATATCATACTGAACGGGCAAAAGCTGGAAGCATTCCCTTTGAAAACCAGCAAAAGACAAGGATGCCCTCTCTCACCACTCCTATTCAACATAGTATTGGATGTTCTGGCCAGGGCAATCAAACAAGAGAAGGAAATAAAGCGTATTCAAATAGGAAGAGAGGAAGTCAAATTGCCTCTGTATGCAGATGACATGATTGTATATTTAGAAAACCCCATTTTCTCGGCCCAAAATCTTCTTAAGCTGATAAGCAACTTCAGCAAAGTCTCAGGATACAAAATTAATGTGCAAAAATCACAAGCATTCTATACATCAATGATAGACAAACAGAGAGTCAAATCATGAGTGAACTCCCATTCACAATTGCTACAAAGAGAATAAAATACCTAGGAATACAACTTACAAGGGATACGAAGGACCTCTTCAAGGAGAACTACAAACCACTGCTCAAGGAAATAAGAGAGGACTCAAACAAATGGAAAACATTCCATGCTCATGGGTAGGAAGAATCAACGTTGTCAAAATGGCCATACTGCCCAATGTAATTTATAGATTCAGTGTTATCCCCATCAAGCTACCATTGACTTTCTTCACAGAATTAGGAAAAAAACTACTTTAAATTTCATATGGGACCAAAAAAGAGCCCATGTAGCCAAGACAATCTTAAGCAAAAAGAACAAAGCTGGAGGCATCACGCTACCTGACTTCAAACTATACTACAAGTCTACAGTAACAAAAGCAGCATGGCACTGGTACCAAAACAGATATATAGACCAATGGAACGGAACAGATCAGAGGCCTGTAATGCCACACATCTACAACCATCTGATCTTTGACAGACCTGGCAAAAACAAGCAATGGGTTAAGGATTCCCTATTTTATAAATGATGTTGGGAAAACTGGCTAGACACATGCAGAAGAGTGAAACTGAACCCCTTCTTTGTATCTTATGCAAAAATTAACTCAAGATGGATTAAAGACTTAAATGTAAGACCTAAAACCATAAAAACCCTTGAAGAAAACCTAGGCAATACCATTCAGGACATAGTCATGGGCAAAGACTTCATGACTAAAACACCAAAAGCAATGGCAAAAAAAGCCAAAATTGACAAATGGGACCTAATTAAACTAAAGAGCTTCTGCACAACAAAAGAAATGATCATCAGAGTGAATAGACAACCTACAGAATGGGAGAAAATTTTTGCAACCTGTCCATCTGACAAAGGGCTAATATCCAGAATCTACAAGGAACTTAAACAAATTTAAAAGAAAAAGACAACCCCATCAAAAAGTGGGCAAAGGATATGAACAGACACTTCTCAAAAGAAGACATTTATGCAGCCAACAAACATATGACAAAAAGCTTATCATCACTGGTCATTAGAGACATGCAAATCAAAACCACAGTGAGATACCATCTCATGCCAGTTAGAATGGCAATCATTAAAAAGTCAAGAAACAACAGATGCTGGAGAGCACGTGGAGAAATAGGAATGCTTTTACACAGTTGGTAGTAATGTAAATTAGTTCAACTATTGTGGAAGACAGTGTGAAAATTCCTCAAGGATCTAGAACCAGAAATACCATTTGATCCAGCAATCCCATTACTGGGTATATAGCCAAAGGATTATTAATCATTCTACTATAAAGACACGTACACATGTATGTTTATTTCAGCACTATTCACAATAGCAAAAGCTTGGAACCAACCCAAATGCCCATCAATGATAGATTGGATAAAAAAAATGTGGCCCATATATACCATGGAATACTATGCAGCCATAAAAAATGATGAGTTCATGTCCTTTGGAGTGACATGGATGAAGCTGGAAACCATCATTCTCAGCAAACTAACACAGGAACAGGAACCCAAACACCACATGTTCTCACTTATAAATGGGAGTTGAACAATGAGAACACATGGACACAGGGAGGGAAAGATCACACACTGGGACCTGTTAGGGGGTGGGGCTAGGGGAGGGATAGAATTAGTAGAAAAACCTAATGTAGGTGATGGGTTGATGAGTGCAACGAACCACCATGGCATGTGTGTACCTATGTAACAAAACTGCACGTTCTTCACATGTATCCCAGAACTTAAAGTATAAGAAATAAAAGATTTTTTTCTCATAAGGGAAGATAAATTTTATAGCTAAAATAAAATGCAAAATGTGCAGCTCAGGCAGGTGAAATGTCTGGTTGTACCACAGAACTTACTAATTACTCTTATCTTTTAGGCATCTGAGTTTTCTGCTGCTTCTTGTTGTAGACACTGCTCCTCTCACCACTTTTATTGCAGGGGAACAGTGTTTCACTCTGGCCCAAAAAAGGATAAATATCCCTTCCTTTGATTCTTTTTGCATGACTAAGAGGAGCTAGAATTTTCCTGTTGCTTTACTAAATTGTAAAAGAGAATAAATGAATACTACATAAAGTATATTCAGTTGAATATTTTTGCTTATAAGGTCAGAGTTACTACTTAGCTTACTTTTGGGCACTCTTGGGCACTAAAGATCAAAGAGTGGAACTATAGATCTGTGATGGTTAATTTTGTATTTCAACTTCACTGGGCTATGGGATGCCCAGATAGCCAGTAAAACATTATTTATCAATGTGTCTGTGAAGGTGTTTTTGGAAGAGATCAGCATTTGAATTGGAGAACTGAGTAAAGCAGTTGACCCTGCCCAATGTGACTGGGCAGCATCCAATATGTTAAGGGACTAAATAGAAAAAAAAGGCAGAGGAAGGGTGAATTTGCTATCTCTCCTTGACCTGAGACATCCATCTTCTCTTGTGTTTGGATATTGGTGCTCCTGGTTCTAATGCTTTCAGGCTCAGAGGAGGACTTACACCATCAGCACCTCACCCCCATTTTCAGGCCTTCAGACTCAACCTAAATTACACCACTAGTTTTCATAATTCTCCAGCTTGCAGACAGCAGATATTGGGACTTTTTGGCCTCCATATCCATGTTAGCTAATTCCCTGTTATCTATATCTATACCTATATATCCATCTCTTTATTCTGTTCTGCTGGTTTTGTTTCTGTAGGTAATCCTGACTAATAGAAGCACCAAAAGACTAGTATTATTTACAGCTGCCTTGTGTGGGTCTTAAGATATAAAAAGTGTGCTTACCTATAGAGACAGGATGTTATCCATGAGACCTGGCCCAGGTAGCTAAGTAAAACAAAATCAAAAATAGATAGCTTCTTCTCTGATGTGTTTTCCAATCTTAGGAATCTTAGTGATCCGCTAACCTACAGTGTCACTTTCAGTAAACTTTTCGCTCCTTAGGGAGTGTGCCTGCCAAATGATTTTATCTATACAGCTCCATCAGTATAGCTGCTCATTTAAAACAACATAATATTTAATATGCCATGCAATCCCTGGATTGCAAGTTTCAAGAGTACTGGATTATATATTTTTCACTAATATATTACTAAAGCTTTGCACAATACGTGGAAAACAGATGTGTCAAGAAATATGTGTTGCCCAATTGAATAAATTGGAATTGCATCTATAAGATGAAGGGAAGAGGAGAAGGAAAAGTTGCATACTTCCTTTCAGCCTTAGACAGCAGGTAGGATTTCAGAAGACAGAAATTTAGGGTGAGGATACTCCAAACAAGCACCTTAAACAAGACAATCCAGAAAAGTGTGAGGACCATAATGAAATGTGTTGTAAAGAGTGAGTAATTCTGTCTGTGTCATATCCACAAAATACAAGGACTGCCTAAACACACCAATTTTGTTACAGTTCCTTTTTAGATCATTGTAAGATATCTAAAACCTGATTTGGTTACCATCAGTTTATTTTCCTCATGGTTTGCTTTGTAACTTGTATGCAGGAAGATAAATAATGAGAGCTGTTTCAAAAAACACAAGAGCTTAGAAAGATTGTAACTGCAGTTATTGATTGAAGTGGAAAAATAAATATAAATTATATCATCTTGCTATTTCTAGAGCAGGAAGGAAAAAAATAATATCAAATGAGGGAGAAAGCAAACCTCTTTTTCCCTCATAGGGAGCAAGCAAACCTCTTTGTCCCTCATAGGGAGCATAGGATGACACTAAAAAAATCAACATTCTCAGAAAATGAGAGACAGAAAAAAAAAAAAAAGAACACTTAAGTAAAACCTGAAGGAAGACTAGTAGTCAGACTTTTGGATGTGTCAGGATTACTCATAATTATAATGCCTATATCGGTATCTAGCCAGAAAAAGTGAAATACACTTAGAATACAAGCAAGAAATTGACCGTGCTTTGTAAATGCGTGTTTCTATTTCATTCATCTCTTCATGTATTCACCTGCTCTATGCCATGCACTGTACTAGATTACAGGGATGCGACAGAAAGATGCAATAACTAGGCTCCTGGAGTCCTTCATCGAATTAGAGAGATACATACAAAATAAATAATTGTATCATTAACTAATTAATGACAATGTGATGAGGGATATGAAGGAGAATTCCAGGGGACTAAGGGAATATTTAACTGGAAGACCCTAATTTAGTCAATGAAATTAGAAAAGGCTTTTCTGAAAAAGTACCCTTTTAATATGCAAGCAATCTATGGATGATTATTTCATACTTGCATGATTTTCTATTGATAAATGTCCCCACAATATTTTGTTTTACCTTTAAATAGTATATATTATTAGTTGTCAACCATTGTCTGTTTGCCCGTATAGCTAACACTTAAGAATAATAGTTACTTTCTACGGATAAGGAACCTGGATAAGGATATGGACAAGGAATTCTGGATCTTATTTCATCTTATTCTTTTCTGTCCAGGTTGAGTGATGCTCTTTGTTTGTCTTTTTCTTTTCTTTTCTTTTTCCTTTTATGGCATTTTTTATATGAGACAGGGTCTTGCTACGTTGGCTGGGTTGGTCTTGAACTCCTGGCCTCAAGCAATCCTCCCACCTTGGCCTCCCAAAGCGTTAGGATTACAAGTGGAAGCCACTGCACCTGGCCCTTTGTTTTTCTTTGTCTTGCCAGGTTTAGACAATACAATAAATAGTAGAAAAATTATGACTTGCAGAACAGGGGTAATAATAATAGTAATAATAATAATGATGATGACTAATATTGAGAATTTATTATGCACCAGGCACTGTTCTAAATATTTTGTGAACATTAAGTACTTCCTATTGATAAAGACCTAGAAATTTTAATATGGTCATAATTCAAGCTGAATGAGGCCAGGCACGGTGTCTCATGCCTGTAATCCCAGCATTTTGGGAGGCTGAGGCAGGTGGGTCACCTGAGGTCAGGAGTTCAAGACCAGCCTGGCCAACATGGTGAAACCTTGTCTCTACTAAAAATACAAAATTAGCCGGGTGCGGTGGCGCATGCCTGTAGTCTCAGCTACTCAGGAGGCTGAGGCAGGAGAATCTCTGGAACCCAGGAGGCAGAGGCTGCAGTGAGCTGAGATCGCACCACTGCACTCCAGCCTGGGTGAGACAGAGTGAGACTCTGTCTCAAAAATAATAATAATAATAATAATAATTTCAAGCTGAATGAAATTTCTTTAAGTTATATTAAAGCAAATCAAAGCACAATTCTTTGTACACTTTAAGCTGGAGAAATTAATTCCAACTATCTTTTTTATACAAAAAATCTCTGATATATAGGTTTTAATATAATAATTTCAGATTATTTTTCTTAATCCTGTCATAAAATTTTACATTTATAAAACTCAATGTGTGTTCTTCAACACTTAGCACAGCAATGAACCCAAGGAGGCATAGACTTGGAATAAATATTTTTAAGTGAAACATCGTAATGAAAAAAACAATACTGATTTTTATTTCCTCGGCTGAGGTTCTTTGGCTTGAACATGATTAATGCAATCTTTGACATCTTTTACTTTGTTATCTAGGGTTCAGCATGCTGACAATATTTCCAGTGGAGCATGGGTCTTTCAATATCTCCATTCGATGGTTTGCTATATTTAAGAAACTAGTACTGGCAGCGCGCGATGGCTCACGCCTGTAATCCCAGCACTTGGGGAGGCCAAGGCAGGTGGATCACGAGGTCAGGAGATCCAGACCATCCTGGCTAACACGGTGAAACCCCATCTCTACTAAAAATACAAAATATTAGCCGGGTGTGGTGGTGAGCATCTGTAGTCCCAGCTACTCGGGAGGCTGAGGCAGGAGGATGGTGTGAACCTGGGAGGCGGAGCTTGCAGTGAACAGAGATAGAGCCACTGCACTCCAGCTTGGGCGACAGAGCGAGAATCCATCTCAAAAAAAAAAAAGAAAGAAAAAGAAAAAGAAACTAGTACTTGGTATTTCATTAATTGTGAGATTTTTTTTAAATTTATGTTTTTATACTTGATGCCCTTTACTAATTAAATGAGGTAGGAATCCTGGCATGAATATGAAGAAACAAAAATAGCAAACTCCAAACATGCCACCCAACTACCTAACATATATTTCTGATCAAAACTTAGGATTCCATATGCAAATAATCTTACATACCTGGTCTTTGTTATATAAATGTTCTGTCCTGAGTTTGAGAAGATCATAACAAGTAGTCTGTCAAACAACCCAGGGTAATAATACAAGTTTTTCTGAATCATATCCACACCTTTTATAAAAAATGTCCAGCAGTTGCATTTAGAAATATGTAATAATTTTTACTAAGATGTTGCAACATGCTTTATGGCTTTTCTTCAAAATTATATTTCCTAATATTGTACAGATTGGTTTCCCATCCTAAAAGTCAGTTTTTTTAAAAAACTGTCCCGAATTTTCGAGTGTCTTCATTTCTTAAAATGTTTTTGTAACAAATACTAAAATCATTGAGTGTGTTTTCAACAAAAAGAGATTATGTCATAAAATGCATCTTTAATAACTTTTAGTAACATTTTGAAGGAACGATGAAATGATTACTTTTCCTTTAGTAGCTTCAGTGACTGTCTAGCAAAATCTCACAAGATGCTAAGAATTAATCCAAAGCTGAACAAAGCTAAGACATTACTTCCTAAAAAGAATTTCTTTTACATAAATAAAATATAAATTAACTTAAAATTTATTTTTGAAAATGTACAAAAGTAATGTGATAGTTGTATTTCAAAAACAAGGTCCTATGAACTTCCACTTGTAATTTTAAAATAGCAGCTACATTAGAGGTAAAGTTTTAATTTCTGGAAAAGTAATACCTAACGAAAAGAATAAATTTTTTTATTTATTTTTCATTTTCTTAGTCTTGTATCTCAAGATTTGTGGCTAGGCTGGAGTTGACAAGTACAGCGCACTGTTAATTAAAGTTACATTGAAGACAAAGATTAGAAATAAAAGTAGATGCTTTGTGAAAAGCATTGGCCTTTGGTTTCCCTTTTACACTTTTCTTAGAAGTAAAAAACACACTATTAATAGAGAAGTCTGTACTCATAAATGTCACTGATCCATCAGTTGGTACATTTGAAGAAAAATAAAACTTCTTTCACCTAACAGCAGCTCAGATTGGACCATGAACTGCTGTCAAATGTTCACAAAGCCAGGAGGAAATATAAATAGGATTATCTCAGGTAATTTTCTTTTAAAAATTGCCTGTGAGACTTTAGATAACCAGTGTCTTATACTGCAAATTTATTATCTTGTTTCTTTTCTTTTTCTCATCTCAGTATGCTTATAGACCTCCTCTGAAAGGTTTCGAATCTTACGAGATTTGCATTTACATTTCACTTTGCTGCACAGTGCACAAGTGTTCCTTAGTAACGCTGCAACTGATTTTAGCTTAGAAACTTCCACTTTGTATTATTAACTGTCTGGGAGGATGCCCAGAATTTAACTGGACTACTCTAAGTCACTAACATGCCTTATTAATCAATACATCAACTCTTAGGGCATAGAAACCCAAAGCAGTACACTAGAATGATAAAGATTATTTGTAAGCTAATTAGAAGAAAACTTTAGCAATATAAAAGAGAAAAGGCCATGATAATTAAAACCAGCACAATTCAGGCTACAGTTGGAATGAATCTATTCCTACATAGATGTATACAAATTGTTCTAAAACCACTAGCATGATTGAATCAATTAGCTACTGCATAAAAGCCTCAACAATTAGTTGTTTAAAACACCACCATTTGTTTAGCACATGATTCAGCTACTCAGTAAATTTCGTAGGGTTCAGAGAATAGTTCTGGCATCATTTGGGCTACCCTATGCAACTGCGAGTCTCCTGAGAGATTATTTCTGCAGCTTGTCTGGCTGATGGTTGGGGTCCCTTGGCCCTCCCGTATCATGGAGTCGCTCATCCTCCAGCAGGCTCGGTTTGTCACATGGCAGTGTCAAGGTTCACAGGGAGAGGGGGAAAGAGAGTATGTCTGGTATCTTGAGGTATCTTCCTGGTACTGGCACACTGTCAATTATACCACTTCCTATTGGCCAAAGCATGTCATAAGACTAGCCCACATTTAAGAGGTGGGGAAAGAAACTTTACCCCTTTCTGTATTTATGGCATTTAAAATAAGAATTTGGAAAGAAAAATTGAAGCCATCCTTGCAATCAGCTTATTGAAATATTGTACTTTCTGAACATTTGTTGAGAGATAAAAGCATTCTACATTTTCTTTCTTTCTTTCTTTCTTTTTCTTTCTTTCTTTCCTTCTTTCTTTCTTTTTTTTTTTTTTTTTTTTTTTACTTGAGACAGGATCTTGCTCTGCCACCCAGGCTGAGTACAGTGGTGTGATCATAGCTCACTACAGCCTGGAACTCCTGGGCTCAGGTGATCCTCCTACTTCAGCCTCTGAGTAACTGGGACTATAGGCATACACCACCACACCCTGCTATTTATCTATTTTTTGTAGAGATAAAGTCTTGAGATGTTACCCAGGCTGTTCTCAAACTCCTAGCCTTAAGCAATACTCCGCCCTTGGCCTCCCAAAGTTCTGGGATTACAGGCATGAGCCACTGTACTCAGCCTACATTTCCCAATACTGTGATTTAAAATAAGCTGTTGAATTCCACCTTACTATGACAATTTCATTGAATCATTTTTAAAAAACTATCTATGAAATCCCCATCCCAACTTCTGTTTCTTTCCATAATGCTAGGATTTCTGAGTAATTTAAAATGCAGAGACATCTGATGGAGCTATATTTTGCTTAAGACTATTAGAAATATATGGTTTGGAAGAATAATTCCAATTAGTCTTTTTCAAACATTTACTATATGACTGTTATTGTTATATAATCTGTTGGGTACAAATGAAATGAAAGTAAATTGTCCTTCCTGTAAGGGGATTATATTCATTTTGAAGATGCAAGGTTTTATATATATAATTATTAGTCAAATAAGAAATGTTAGAAACTATTTGATCTATTTATATATTTTATAGAAATGTCTCCTCCTATAATAGTCCTACTGTTTATGACACAACTTGAGAACACTGTAATGCCCAATAAGGCAGTAGGATGTAAGGCAAGCAAGAAATACAAAAGGAATTAGAATTAGGAGAGAGACATCGAAGCAAGTATTTTCAGAGAAGATTACATTGAGCAGGTGGGACTTGAATGAGCCTTGATTGGTCTTGGTATTTGTGCAAATATTAAATTAGCATCTCCCTGTTCTGAGCCCACCCTTCTACACTCTTCTCTAACATATTAGAGTTACAACTCTACAAACCTATTCTTCCTTTTCAGCTGGCTTCATGTTAGGCTCTGCCAACAGGGAGCATTAGAGGGAGACTAAAAAGCTTAAGAAATTATTATTACTATTTTTATGAGACTTAATCCTAAGAATGGCAAGGATTCATTGGTTAGCATTTGTTCTGCAAATGAGGACTCTTCACCCATGACCCTCTCCTGACAGAGCATGGGACCCACCTGGAGATGAGTTGAGCCAAGTCTATGGAAGGAAAGTCTGGGGGCAAAGAACAGGAGTGGTCATGAGAAGATTAAAGGGTATGGTTACACAACTGGACTCATTGAAACAGAAGGTCTCTATTGGGAAATGATGGAAAATATGCATGGATATAGAGGTAGATTATCTTGGAAAGTCAGGCAGAATTGCTGCCTTAACAAACATAACCACAGTGTTACAGTAAAGAAATGTTGGGGCCAGGTGCGGTCCCTCATGTCTGAAACCCCAGCATTCTGAGAGATCAAAGTGGGAGAATCACTTGAGGTCAGGAGGTGTAGACCAGCCTGGGCAACATAGTGAGACCTCATCTCTATTAAAAAAAAAAAAAATTAGCCAGTCATGGTGGTGCACACACTTCCAAACTATCAAAGCAGTGTCAGCTACTTTGGAGGTTGAGGCAGGAGAAACACTTGAGCCCAGGATTTGGAGGCTGCAGTGAGCTATAACTGTGCCACTGCACTCCAGTGCACTCTGGTCAGCAGAGCAAGACCTTATCTCTGAAAAAATAAGATAAAAGAAATGTTGGAAACTTCAGTTTCTATGTGCTCTTATTTAATATTATCCTAAGGAAGTCACCATTCCTATTTTAAAGGACAGACTGAATATTATTGGTGGATCTATAATGTTTGCTTAAATTGCTTTTCACGTTATTTTACTTTTATTTATTTAAAAAATAATTTTCTTAAGGAAAACTAATTTGATCCTGATTTTACATTGTACAGCAGTGATATGAATAAATGGTAGATTGAAGATCACAAATGACCTAGGCAGCCAGTAGTGAACAAGAAGAGCTGGATTGACTACTATTGTTAGACTTTTCAAGGCTCACCTTGAAGAAATGT
Source organism: Pan troglodytes (assembly GCF_028858775.2). Lineage (NCBI taxonomy): Eukaryota > Metazoa > Chordata > Mammalia > Primates > Hominidae > Pan > Pan troglodytes. Next base: position 174,135,860 of record NC_072401.2, read on the forward strand.
AGCACAGCTGCAAAAAGCTGGGAAATGATGTATATTTTTCAGAAATGGCAGACAATAATGAGGACAAGTGAGACTGCCCTATTTAAAGAAATGTAAAGTTGTACACGGCATGGACTGATCCAGGTGTAGCACAATGCTAGGCACAGAAAGAGAATAGCTAACATGTATTAAACAGTCCCTAAGCACCAGGCAATATGTTAAGTATATTGTATGGTCTATTTGATTTAATCCTTGTAACCCTATGAGAGAGATGGTATCATTGTCCTCACATCACAGAAGCTGGAAAAGAGGCTTTGAAATTTAGTAATATCTATATTCAAAACCAATTGGACTCCAAAGGTCACACTTAACTAGTGCATTTACCTAGAAAAAACTTAATTAATAGGTAGTGAATAATTAACTGAATTAATCTGTGCAGAAAGAGTAATCTTGCTCTTCACCATCATAATGTGTATTTTATGCCATCTGCCATAGATATTGAACATACCATCAGCACAATTCTACTCAAAAACAAACAGAAAACATAATGCTTATAATAAAAAGGACTTCCAAAATCAACCGAAGGCCTGAAACCTGGTAAGCACAGTCTATAAGAAGTGCCAGTATATTGTCTTAATTTTCAATAAGTAGCACAGCGCAAAGGTATTGCAAGCCATATGGATTTTGACAACCGTGCTTTAATAACTTTGGAAAAGCCTTACTACTTGTTAAAAAAAGAGAAAAAAGGTTTTAGTTGGCTTCTTACAATTAACCACCCTAAAGGACTTTTCTCCCAAAACGGAACAGTTGATTCCACAATCAAAGTATCTCTATACATGAGATATATAACCTTCATACACATATTCGTGTGCATGGGCCTGCACACACACATACACAACACACACAGACTCAGAATGTTGGAGCTAAGAAGGTCCCCTGGGATCCTCAAGTCCATCCCCCCAACACCGAGGTTTGCGTATTTCACCCAGTTCATAGCTCAAGGCTGATATTCAGATGGTCTGCACCAGTTTGTACGTACCAGTTAATAAAATGAGAAAATGATTCAGAGGCAGCTGGTAAACAACTATAGTCATTTCCTCTAGTCTCCCAGGGTCTTAACTCCACCTCTGCAATTGTTTTCCTGATTCCTACCCTGAAACACCTAGGGACCTTTTCCTGATCTAGCAACCAAAGAGTGAACCCATGGGGCAGCAGGAAGCCTCCTCAATGTTCCTGCATGCAGGTTGATCAATATTTTTAATGTCAACGCTAAGAACTGACTAGAATCCAGAGCTTCAGTCCCAATTCCAGAGTTCTATCTTGTCTAACCACCTGCCTTTCTTAAGTGTTAGTATTTTATTGCAATCAAATGAATTTCTTTATTTTTACTGCAAAACACTAGTCCTAGATATTTAAAGGTAACCTTTCCCTTTCCATTCAAACTTAATTCCTTTTGTTTTGTTTATGTTTTACCATTTTCTCCAACTCGTGCAGTTTATTGACGCTACTGTGAATCCAATCACATTAGTGTTCTCTTTCAATGCTTTTTTTCTCTTCTGTATTTAGCCAAATTTTTTTAGCTATTGCCCTTTCTTCTTTTTTTATGACACATTTTTACCCAACAAATATGTAGTGATCTAGGAATGATCTAGCTGAATGTCTTGCATGTCTAAACCATTTTTCCTTTTCTGTATATTATTTCAAATATTCATTGAAACTGTAAAAATTAACTAACAGTGAATCAATAAGAATTGACTTGATATATAATGATAAAGTTTTGTGTACAGGGCTTAGGCTCTTAGAATTTTTTGCACAGCGCTTAGAAAGTAAGATCTCACTATTTATTATGTTACACATTTAAGTGAATTCATGCAGCTTCCAAAAATGATGAGAGCTGACTAAATTTCAGTTGGCTCACTTAATTTTCACATCACTCATTTACTTAGTCAACAATTCAGTTTTTTTCTTTTTCTTCTCTCTAATATCCAACAATGTAACAGTCATACTTCCTGGGAAATGTTCAGATAAGGATAAAGAAATTCAGGGCTGGTCCCTCTAACTACCTGCTTATTTTAGTCTGCTATAGTACAACATCTCCATGCTATATATGCTATTGCAAATTCATAGAAGTTTTAGAAAAGGAAGGGAAACCTCTAAAGTCTCATAATCAATGTTTCCCTTTATTGAGTCATTATTACATACCAGGCATAGGTCTAAGAGTTGCATGGGTCACTGAATGTTCTGTACATATTTTCTAGTTTGATTCTCATGCTAGCCCTTTGGGATGTGAATTATTATTATCTCCATTTTGCAGAAGGCATGAAGAAGTTCAATAATTGTTCTGTATCCACACTGAAAGCAATGGAGATATTTTGACTCCTGAATCTGAACCCTTTAGTTAGTACATTGTACATCTAATACTTGCCAAAACCTTGTGAAACAGGTAGTGTATCAAATTTTTATGGAAGAGGAAACTGAGCTCATATGATTTTATGGGTTTAAGTGTGTCCTTAAACATACAAATGTTTGTTTAAGTTTTAACCACCCCCAACCCATACCCCTGAATGTGACCTTATTTGGAAACAGGGTCATTGCAGCTGTAATTCGTTAAGATAAGGTCATACTGGAGTAGATATGGGCCCTTATTCCCATATAAGGCCCATTTAAAAGGTAAATTTGGACACAGGAAGGAAGAGAAGACTATGCGAAGACTCAGACACAGAGGGAAGGTGGCCACATGAAGACAGAGACAGAAATTAAAATTATGCTGACACAAACCAAAGAATGCCTGGGGCTACCAGAGGCTGGAAAAGGCAAGAAAGAATCCTCTGCTAGAGTCTTGGCAGAAGTAGCATGCCATGTAATGCACTCCTGGCCCGTAGAACTGTAAAAGAATAAGTTTTTTGTTGCTTTAAGCCCCCCATTTTATGGTACTTTGTTACTGAAGCCCTCAGAAAGGAGGAGAGTGTTTAGCATTTTTGCTAAAGGCCATGATTTAGTAAGTGGCAGGTACAAAATTATTGATGTGGATGAATAAATTCAATTCTTGATATATCTGAATTTTCCGAAGACATGGAATTAAGCATTTTCTAAATGCCTGATAATTGCTTCCTGTACTTGTCCTCAGCCTTTCCCCACTACACCTAACAACTTCTGCATCATTTGTCCCACAAATAAACTATGTGTGCTACCATTGAAGGCCAATCTACGCACTATCCCAGGCCATCTTGCCTACTCAAGACTCCAATATTTCTCCCCTTCTCCTTCTACATCATTTGCCTACTCTCTATTGGCTCACTCAGCATATAAGGCTGCTGTTATTTTTTCTCATTTTAAAAATCAACAAACACACACACTGCTTTTGACTCCACTGCTTGTATCAGCTACTGCCCCATCCCTTCGTTGTTTTGCAGCAAAATGGTGCAAAAGAGTTATGTATCATATACACTGTTTTGGATTCTTCTTCTGCCATTTTACCTTAAAACAACTTTGGTATCACTCCACTGAAACTTCCCTAGGGAGGACAACAATGACCTCCATGTCACTCAAGCCAGTGATCACTTCTGGTTGCTTATCTAAGTTGACTAATTGTCACGGTGATGACACATAGATACAAAATGTTTCACCTGAAGTTCAAGATACACTTTCTTTACAAGGCTTCCAAAATATCAAAGTGTGTTTTCCTCCTATGTCTGTAGTTGCTTCTTGGCCTCTTTTGCTACTCTTTCCTCTTCTTTACCTCTTCAGGTTGAAAAGCCTCAGGACTTAAATATCAGTGCTTTTCACCACTTTGTCTAAAGTGCTCCCTTCCTGAGTTAATCTATATGCCTCTGACTCCCAAATTGATATCTCAAATTGATATCTCCATTCTCAAATCTTCTGCTAGACTTCAGATTAATACAAATGCACCACTGTTTTCTTCAAGTCTGTGTTCAACACAGTAGCCAGAATGATCCTTTTAAAACGTAAAAGCTGGATCATGCCACTGCTCTGCACAGAGCTCTGCAATGTGTTCCATCTTTAACATCTTTGAAATGGCCTACACATCCCTCCATTCTCTGAGCTTTTCTACCAATTTTTCCCCCATCCTTCATTTACTCTGATCCTGCACACAAGCCTACTCGTTGTTCCTTGGATGAGTCCTTCACACTCCCAACGCAGAGCAGCCCTCAGGCTCTTTCCTAAGCCTAGAGTGCTCTTTTCTCAGATATTTGCTTGGCTAATTCCAATTCTCATACACCCATCACAACTCCACTCAGACCTCACCGACTCTGTGAGGCTTTCTCTGGACATCCTATTGAACATTGCAAGTTGCCGGCCCCACCCTGTCTCCACCCTAGCACCCCTGCCCCTGATTTCCTGATTCATGCTTCCTTTTTGCCATAATAATTTAATCTACTATACAATTTAATTATTTATTAAGTTCTAATTTTTATACTGTCTTCCTATGGTAGAATGTAAGCTCTCCAAGGGCAATGTTCCCAAAGTGTTTTGCCCATTGGTATCCCAGAGGATGCCCAGAGCCTGGCATATACTAACTGTACAGAAAACATTTGTTGAATGACAGAACTATAATCAGTGATAACTTAATCACTATACATTGGCACTGTGGTAAGATGCTTCTTTTTGGTTCATATATAAAAGTAAAGAATCTTCTAAGAAATATTGGCATTTCCAGAGCTTATACTTGCCTACTTTCTTATATCACTTAGATGAAAATAATTATTGGAAAAGGAATATAATATTTATGGATTTTTAATAAATAGTTCTTGTTTTATATTATTCTCTTGATTCTCTTGGAATGAATGAAAGTTTTTCTCTTGGGTCATTTTTCTGTGATCCAGTAAAAAATAAAAGGACAGCTGTTCTATTTTTTGCACTGTATTCCTTACTGCAGTTCATAGCACAATCAATTCTGATTTACATTAATGCAAAACTTATTGCCTCTACCAAATAAGCCTCCAAAAGGGTCTTCTGAATAAATTGAAAAAATGGTGCTAAAAGTTCAGCAAATCTCAAATCATAATTGGATAGCTGTGCCCCCAGCTGGTAAAAAATTGTATGAGGTGCTGAGTGTAATTTCATTTATTGATTTCCTTCATTCCAGAGTTGGTGAAGGGCAAGAAAAGGAATAGTTAAATCAAAATGTTGAAATGTTGTGATTTATTAATAGAAAGAATGTGTCACATCTCTCTGCACACCTACAAAATTGCTTATTTTGTCCTTAATGTATTTTCAGACAGTGTTTTTATTTGGGAAACCAAAATGACCACCAGGTCACTTTTCAATAACGTCTTTCTTCTTTGAATCTCTCAGTGAGAAAAGTTTCATTTACTTTATGTGTTATGATTCATGGTAAATTATTTATGATATGATCAGGTAATTGGAAGTATCTCATGATTCCCTCCAATCTTTATTTTCATAGATTTTAATTTTTCAGGTAGAACAATTCAGTCATGGACAAGGTTGGCAGAAAAAAAAAAGCATTCCAATTTGAGTGGACAGGTGCAGTATTAGACATCCAAAAAGGCATTTAGGCAGGTGTTTTTCCAAGCGGTTATAAACTATGGTATGTACAATTTACTTTTTCGGCATTTTCAATTTGGAGACAGAAATATATTTATATGTTTTTCTTAGTAACTTTGTTTCATGGGAATTTTCTTGAATTCATATAACCCTAGATTTAAAAATTCATATCCTATAAGGGATCTGAATTAATAGATGTTTAGAAATCTAGAGAATGTAGAGAAGTTTAGAATACAGTCAGCCATTAGTGAAATGTAGAGCATGATCAGCCTTTAGTGAAAATCAAAGTGAAATCTCCAGATAATGAAATCATGTCATACTTCTATCCAGGGATCCATCCAGATAAGTTTTAGTTTAAGGCCTCTGAATAATGTGTGCAATCAACCCTCAGGCTTATTCTATGAAAGGTGTTTTATAATAAAATATTCCTTTATGCTAATTTGCCTTTTGCAGCATTTACTTGCATCTGGATGCCATAATAATTTTTTTAGTGAATTAAAGATATAACTGCAATACTAAAAGTGATGGCAGCAGCTCCTCAAACACCAGTAGTTCCTTAGACTGCACCTATCTGATATCCAGTCGAATTGGAGCTTCGACACAATGTAAACTGTCTTGGTCCATTCCAGATGCTAAAACAAAATATCATAAACTGGGTAACTTATGAACAAAAGAAATGTATTTTCACACTTCTGGAGGCTGTGAATGGGAAGTCCCAGATCAAGACACTTCCTCGTTCATAGAAATGGCACCCTCTCGCTGTGTTCTAACATGGCAGAAGGAGCAAGACAGTTTCCTGAGGCCTCTTTTGCAAAGGCACTAATTGCATTCATGTGGTGTTCACCCTTATGCCCCAATCACCTCTCAAAGGCCCCACATCCCGATACCATCACATAGAGGAGTAGGTTTTCAACACATGAATTTGCAGTGGACATGAACATTCAGACCATAGCAAATATGTGTGTATTGAACAGAAATATATATAATCTGTGTCTAAGCTTGAAGCCATCTACATTTGAGAGAACCTTCCCAACTTCCACTGATATACCTACTTGTTAAACACCTGCCGGATAGGCTTTCTCTGTCACTTATAAGCAACCGCGTCATTGTATGACCAAGTAGCACACTGTGTGTCCTGTGTATGTATCTTTCATGGAGCGCTGAATAAACTACCATGAATTTGATGCCTTAAACATAAAAACTGGAGAGGTATTTGAAATGTTCACCCAAGCAGAGAATGTGTTCTTGTACTTTTCTATTAGGAGAAAATGGAAAAATATTATGAAGCAACTTGATTAATAAGGTAGAATATTTCTTCCAATTGTAAAATGCCTGAATTTGTGTAGTATTTAGAGAAAGTATATTTTCTAAATAGTACATTCTATTTATTTTAACTATATCAAACAACATAAATATGGCTTAAGAGACTTTTTTTTTTTCTTGAGACAGAGTCTTGCTCTGTCGTCCAGGCTAGAGTGCAGTGGCACGATCTCGGCTCACTGCAAGCTCCGCCTCCCGGGTTCATGCCATTCCCCTGCCTCAGCCTCCTCAGCTGGGACTACAGGCGCCCACCACCACGCCCGGCTAATTTCTTTTTTGTATTTTTAGTAGAGATGGGGTTTCACCGTGTTAGCCAGGGTCTCAATAATATGGCTTAAGAGACTTTAAAAGATACATGTGTAAAGCAGAGAGAGAGAGAGCACTCCTAAAAATATTATTAAATATTAAATAAATATTATTTAATATTTAAAAATATTATAAAAAGTAGGGTGAAGTAGGAGGCTGGCATTGACAGACCTGCCTATCTATAGAAGATAAAAGAGCAAATAAAATTTAGGATAATGTAAGAAGGAACATTCTAGGGAATAGTTTGTGTATAGTAGATTTGATTATCTTTCTTGTGTTATAAGAAGTTTAGACAGGCTTCAGGCTTAGACACAGATCATGTATATTTCTGTTCAGTACATACACATTTGCTATGATCTGAATGTTGTGTCCACGGCAAACTTATATGTTGAAAACCTACTCCCAGAAATTCACTCAGAAGCAACACATGGTAAGATGGTAAAAGACTTACCTGGCTGGCTGTGCTCACTCTCCCACCTTAACCTCACTTTTCTCTGCCTATGATGAACAACAGATCTCAGGGAAGGTCAAATTCCATGCTGTGATTTGTAATTCATCTAATAACAAAACAGGAGAGTAGACAATTACATTTATTTTATTAATTTTAAATGTGGATGCTTGTTGTAGGCTGTGTCTCTTTGAAAATCAGATACATACTGAGGAGGAAAAACAATTGACTCTTTAACACTGTAAAAAAATCAGAGGTGATTTTTTCCCATCAAAGTTTTCTATTGGAGAAATAGAATATGCAGTAGAAAAAAAAGAGGAAGAAATGCATGACCTTAGTGGAAACAAACTTCTGCATTATTTTTTCTATTCATTGTTCTGGCTTTAGATATCAGCCCAGAAGATAATGACCTGGAGGTAGTGGCTGCCTGTTGGGTAGAGGCACTCTTTGTACCTGTGGAGTTCATTCCAAAAGAGGCAGATGCCCTTAGAATCAGCTTTTCTAATTACCATTACTACAATCTACAGATTCAATGCAATTCCTGTCGAATTATGAATGTCGTTTTTCACAGAATTAGAAAAAAAAAAATCCTAAAATTCATATGGGACCAAACAAGAGCACAAATAGCCAAAGCAATCCTAAGCAAAAAGAACAAAGCTGGAGGCATCACATTACCTAACTTTGTTTGCTACAAGGCTGTAGTAACCAAACAGCATGGACTTGTGTAAAAGTAGACACTTAGACCAGTGGAACAGAGTAGAGAACACCAAAATAAAGCCAAATACCTACAGCCAGCTGCTCTTTGACAAAGCAGACAAAACATGCACTAGGGAAAGGGCACTCTATTCAACAAATGGTGTTAGGAAAATTGGATAGACATAGGCAGAAGAATTAAACTGGATCCGTTTCTCTCACCATAGACAAATTAACTCAAGGTGGATTAAAGACTTACATGTAAGGCTGGAAACCATAAAAATTCTAGGAGAAACCCTAGGAAACACTATTCTGGACATAGGCCTAGGCAAAGAGTTTATGACTGAGACCTTGAAAGCAAATGCAACAAAAACAAAAATGAATAAATGAGATAAACTAAAAAGCTTCCGCACAGCAAAATAAATAATCAACAGAGTAAATAGACAATGTACAGAGTGAGATAAAATATTTATGAACTATACTTCTGAAAAAAGACTAATATCCAGAACCTATAAGGAACTCAAACAAATCAGCAACAGTAACAACAAAAAACAGATAATCTCATTAAAAAGTAGGCAAACATCATGAACAGACAATTCTCAAAAGAAGAGGTACAAATGGCCAACAAACATATGAAAAAATGCTCAACATCACTAGTTATCAGGGAAATGTAAATTAAAACCACAGTGAGATACCACCTTACCCTAGTCAGAATAGTCATTTTTTTAAAAGTCAGAAAACAAATAGATGTTGGTGTGGATGTGGTGAAAAAGAATACCTATACACTGCTGGTGGGAATGTGAATTAGTACAGCCTCTATGGAAAGCCATGTGGAGATTTCTCAAAGAACTAAAAGTAGCTCTACTGTTCCATCTAGGAATCCCACTACTAAGTATCTACCCAGAAGAAAGGAATTCACTGCATTAAAAAAGACACCTGCACTCATGTGTTTATCACAGCACAATTCACAATTGCACATATATGGAGTCAACCTAAGTGCCCATCAACAGATGAATGAATAAAGACAATGAGATGTGTGTATACATACACACACACACACTTCATTGTTTTATAAATATATGCACACATACACCATGGAATACTACTCAGTTATTAAAAAAGAATGAAATAATGTATTTTGCAGCAACATGGATGGAAATGGAGGAGGTTTTCCTAAGTGAAGTAACCAGAAACAGAATGTTCTCACTTGCAAACAGGAGCTAAGCTATGGGCACACAAAGGTATACACAGTGGTGTAATGGACATTGCAGACTCAGAAAGAGAGAGTGTGGGAGGGAAACAAAGGATTAAAAAATCACCTGTTAGGTATAATGCACACCATTTGGGTGATGGGTACACTGAAACCCCAGACTTCACCACGATACAATCTATCCATGTAACAAAAACCCACTTGAACCCCAAAAGCTACTGAAGTAAAAGGGAAAAGAATCAGCTTTTCTCACTTCATGTGTTTGTCGACGACCCACTTTAACAAAATACAACTAAAAATCTGAATCTTATTAGAGAGTTAAGTTATGAAGTGTTTGTGTGCTTTTTATAAGTAACACAGGATTTTCTTATAGCTATCAAACTCCATAGAGTTTGATAAAACTATTTAACCCGAAAAATGTGTCTCTTATCAGAGACACATGTCATAAATAGAGGCACTCATAGCAAAACACCCCTCATTTTTATTACCTGTTGACAATTCTAGCCAGAGGATTGCCCATTTTTTTACTTAATCATCACTCGTGGCCCGGCTGGGTACAGTGGCTAATGCCTATAATCTTGGGTCTTTGAAAGACCGAGGCAGGAGAATTCCTTGAGGCCAAGAGTTCAAGACTATGTCTCTACAAAATGTTTTTTTTTTTAAATTAGTCGGATGTGGTGGCACATATCTATAGTCCCAACTATTTGAGAGGCTGAGACAGGAGGATCCGGATTACTTCAGCCTAGGAGTTCGAGGTTGCCGTGAGTCATGATCACACCACTGCACTCCAGCCTAGGCAACAGGGCGAGGCCCTGTCTCAAAAAAAAAAAAAAAGTCATAACTCGTGGTCTCTTTAGTGGCCTCTGGTCTTTTTAACTAATGTAAATTCTGACTTCATTTAGACTTAAAGCTATTGCTCATTTTAAAGCTGTTATTATCTTATTAGACCTATGCTCAAATCCTTTAATAGCTGAAATCAATTGAGCTATTATTTATTAAGTAACTACGATGTAAAAGACAAAATACTAGGGATCATACAGATAAAAAGGGATGAGTGAAATAGAAACCTCATTCTAAAGTCACTGGTTTTTTTGTAGAGCGTTAGTTAGCAGCTGCTGTACAATAAATCATGCCAAAAACCAGTGGCTTAAAATAGTAAGAATGTATTATTGTTCATGAGTTTCTTGGTCAGCTAAACAGTATTTCTGGTATCTACTGGTCTCATTTATTTGTTTGTGGTCAGATGTGGATTAGGCAGGCAACTTGCTGAGTTGGTTGACTCTATCACATGTTCTGGGAGACTGGCTAGCTGTAGTTCAAGTTGGCCTTGGCATAATACCCAGGCTTTCCTCCATGTGATCTCATGTCCTCCAGTAGACTAGCGTAGGAAGGGGTGCATGAAAAAGGATGAAAGCACACAATGCCCCTTGGGCCTGGACTCTCGGAAGTGGCAAATTGACATTTTTGCCATATTTATTGGTCAAAGCAAGTCACAACGTGTCTGAAATTGGTGGGTTCTTGGTCTCACTGACTTCAAGAATGAAGCCGTGGACTATCGCGGTGAGTGTTACAGTTCTTAAAGGTGGGGTGTCTGGAGTTTGTTACTTCTGATGTTTGGACGTGTTCGGAGTTTCTTCCTTCTGGTGGGTTCGTGGTCTCGCTGGCTTCAGGAGTGAAGCTGCAGACCTTCACGATGAGCGTTACAGCTCTTAAGGCAGCCCGTCGGGAGTTGTTCCTTCCTCCCGTCCCGAGTTGTTCATTCCTCCCGGTGGGTTTGTGGTCTCGCTGGCCTCAAGAGTGAAGCTGCAGACCTTCACGGTGAGTGTTACAGCTCATAAAGGCAGTGCAGACCCAAAGAGTGAGCACCAGCAAGACGTATTGCAAACAGCAAAAGAGCAAAGCTTCCACAGTGTGGAAGGGGACCGGGGTTGCGGCTGTGGGTTTGGGCAGCCTGCTTTTAGTCCCTTATCTGACCCCACCCACATCCTGCTGATTGGCCTATTTTACAGAGAGCTGATTGGTCCATTTTGCAGAGAGCTGATTGGTCTGTTTTACAGAGAGCTGATTGGTCCATTTTGACAGGGTGCTGATTGGTGTGTTTACAATCCCTGAGCTAGACACAGAGTGCTGATTGGTATATTTACAATCCTCTAGCTAGACATAAAAGTTCTCCAAGTCCCCACTAGATTAGCTAGACACAGAGCACTGATTGGTGCATCCACAAACCCTGAGCTAGACACAGAGTGCTGATTGGTACATATATAATCTTCCCGCTAGACATAAAAGTTCTCCAAGTCCCCACCCAACTCAGGAGCCCAGCTGGCTCTGCCTAGTGGATCCTGTGCCAGGGGCGTGGGCAGAACTGCCTGCCAGTCCAACACAGTACCTGCACTCCTCAGCCCTTGGGCAGTGGATGGGACCGAGCGTCAGGGAGCAGGGGGCAGTGCGCGTCGGGGAGGCTCGGGCTGCCAGGAGCCCACCGCAGGGGGCTCAGACATGGTGGGCTGCAAGCCCTACCCCGCTGGGAGGCAGCTGAGGCCAGGCGAGAATTCGAGCGCAGCGCAGGTGGCCCAGCAGTGCTGGGGGACCTGGCGCCCCCTCCACAGCTGCTGGCCCAGGTGCTAAGCACCTCACTGCCCAGGGCCAGTGGCACCAGCTAGCCACTCCGAGGGCAGGACCTGCCAAGCCCACACCCACCGGAACTTGCGCTGGCCCACGAGCGCTTCATGCAGCCCTGGTCCGCACCTGCGCCTCTCCCTCCACACCTCCCCACAAGCAGGGGGAGCTGGCTCCAGTCTCCGCCAGCCCAGAGAGGGGCTCCCACATTGCAGCAGTGGGCTGAAGGGCTCCTCAAGCGTGGCCAGAGCAGATGCCGAGCCCAAGGAGGCGCTGAGAGTGAGAGAGGGCCGCCAGCACGTTGTCACTTCTCATCAAATTAGGGCCAGATTCAAGGATGAGGAAATAGGCTTTACAAATTGATGGGAAGAGTTGCAATGTCATATTGCAAAGGGCAGTGTTAAAAGAAAGGCACTCATCAAGTACATGAATGCACTCAATCCACCACCAGGAGAACAACGCAAGTAAAAACAATTATATACTCTAAGGTATTCTAGAAAAATGCCACAAGTTAAATACACTAGACTCTCAACATTTAGGATTAACTTTTCTTTTCAGTTTTTGGTAATTTGTATGCTGCAGAAACATGAGACAGTTTGACACTTTGTTAGGAAATACTTCTTTATTTGGCAGTGCCTTCATCATTCATCTTTTCCACTGAAATTTAAGCTCCACAAAGGATGTCGTCCTAATCGTTACTGTATCTTAAGTGTCTGCTAAGTACCCAGCACAAAGTAAAAACCTGGCAAATACTTATTGAATGAATTAATTCATTTATAAAAACTCTGAAGATATCATTTTACATTTTTAATTTATAATTTCTATTACAAATTTTTCTCCTTTGTAAAATGGGGATACTTTCAGTACAATTTCGTAGGATTAAATGAGTTTATGTATATATATATGAAGCATTCAAAGGAGAGGACAATTGAAAAATTGCAAATATTACATATGTGTTTGTGTGTATAATACACAAATCACTTTTATAATATTTAATGTTTAATTTTGCATGGAAAATTACTTACTAAATGTCTTGGAATCTGGGGATTTGTGGGTTTTTTGGAGCACTTACTCAAGTATATAATTCCATAAACCAATATAGAGGTTTCAAAAGAGGCAGAGGTCAGGGGAGGGGAGAAGGGAAGCTTTCACAAGCAAGGTAATATCTGAGATGAAACTTTGAAGGAGAAGTAGAATTTTGTGAATGCAGTAGGTTTTCAGGAAAAGAGAACATTGTGAAGGGAGTGCAGAGGGGTGAAAATCGGCAGTAGAAGACTAATGTATAGTCTGATTTCCAGATATACTGGGGGAATAATGGAAAGCAAATCTGGACATGTATATAAAGAGTTCACCATAAATGAGTCTTTGTAGTGGCCTTTTTGATTCACTAGACTATCAATAATTATCCACAATCTTTTCAGCAACAGTGATTTCTACTCTGAGATGAAAAAAATTCATTTGCAGCAGTGTCTAAACTATTAAAAGTGAAAAACAATAGAAAATTGAACGAACTGGGAGAAGACTGTGAGTGTTTAATTATTAATGTTTTTTGAAGTCTTGAGTGAAATGACGGCAGTGACTGAAAAGAGAAGGAAGGATATAAGAAATATTTGGTAACTTAAGATACAAGGGGGAGAGGCAAAAATAAGTGAAATGACTGCAACCTACAACATCCAGTCGGAAGACATCAGGGGACATTAAGTGAACTTGAGAAGTTAGAAAAAAAGAATCTTTTGAGACTAGAAAGGTGGATGAAAATAAATAAATTAGAAATGAAGATATAAATAATGTAAGGGGCAGCAGAATTTCTAACTGGATATCTTTCAGGGACAATAAGGAATATGAGTTTAGAGCTCAGACAGCAGAGATGTATATTTCGTAGGATCTTCACCGAAGGAAAAGTTTAATCTTTGGGTTTGTGGGGGTCTCTAAGGAAGAAAGAGGCAGATGAAAATTATTTCAGGGACAGCTATAGAAGAAGGAGAACATACTCCTTGTTTTGAGACAGATTCCTTTTCATATTACTTAGCTTAATAAACACTTGTGCTAGATTTTTGATCTGCTATGTAAAAGATTTTAGATAATCTCGCACCAGATTAGAAATACTCGTAATAGTTTGTATTAGATCCACAAATATTGTCCATTCACGACGACAAAAAACAATGTGACTAGATTTTAGGAAAATGTATTCTGTGGTTGTGATCTGTTTTCCTGAGAAACAGATCACTTTTATAACATTTAATGTTTAATATAATAGCACCTGTTTGGAATTACAGTAAAGATATCAGTGTAACAGGAAGTATATTTAAGGAGTGATTAATGATGTGCTATTGACTGAAAGTGCTGGTTGGAAACATTGGTGGTGCTGTTGATTCCGACTGAAAGCGCTGGTTGGAAACATTGGTGGTGCTGTTGATTCCGACTGAAAGCGCTGGTTGGAAACATTGGTGGTGCTGTTGATTATTATTTAATGATTTTTTTTCTGGATTGCTGAATAATTGACACTGATGAGAAGGTGACTCAGCATTGATTTTATGTTTCCCAGACTGGGTTTTTGAAATGTCAATAGCAGTAGCACCTTATTAAGTGCATCACAGACAGAAGTAAATATTTCTAGTAGAGACTTCTCTAAAGGTTTATTAGTGATTAAATATGTTAGTTCCTTATAAAAATAGTAGAAATTACTATTCTCCGTTTACACACAAAACAGAAGAATAAGATTTTTCTCTTAAGGTATTTTTAGGTAGTGACAGAATTAGAAGTAGGACTCAATATAACCTTGTTTTGGAGGAAAAGCATAATTATGCTTTAAATTTGTGTCATATGAAAACATAGTTTTAAAGGCTGTGTTTTATTAATGAATTTATCTTTTAAATTAACTGGTGTTACTTTAAATAGGATCTGCATTTTTAATATAAAGAGCATAATTGGGAAAGAAATATAGAATTGATTTTCATTAGTATTTTTATTTAATAAAATAAGTA
The DNA here is from genome assembly GCF_028858775.2 of Pan troglodytes. NCBI lineage: Eukaryota > Metazoa > Chordata > Mammalia > Primates > Hominidae > Pan > Pan troglodytes. The sequence continues at coordinate 174,150,942 of NC_072401.2, forward strand.
GAGTGTAACAAATGATAGTCCTAGTAATAATAAAAACATTGTGGGGCACATATGCAAATGGAGAAACAAGTATCTTAATTTGTTCTGCTTAAAACAATGAAGATAACTTTAGATTACCGTATTGTCTCTAGTTTTCTACCCCATTTTTTTTCAGGTAACCTATATTTCATCCTTACTCTATTCAGCAACTCGTGTTTGTGTACCACATAGAATAGTGTTTTTCAAATTGCAGATCCTGAAAGAGACAGACGATAAATAGTTCAATTTTGTGATTTGTGACAAGTGTTTTAAAAATGAAATAATAAGCTATAATGAGATAGAATACCAGAGTACCTCTCGCATAATGTTACTATACAATACTATGATGTATTGTTTTATAAAACGTCTGTTTTATGTATGTTTTATGTATGTTTTACACATCTAAGTATGTGTTCTGGGTCGCAATGTAACGCATATTTTAGATCAAATGGAGGAGCTACTGATCTATTCAGAGATCTACCCTGTAAATTATTCCTCTATCACAAATTAGTTTTTAATTAATTAATCAAATATTTGTTATGTGCCTGCTGTGTCTGTGAAAATTAACCACAAAAATATAATTTACATCATACTATAAATGAGTTGACATTTGGAGTAAGATATGTTCCAAATAAAAAAGAGAACTGGCAAAATGAATATGTCCTGGGGCATTGTTTTGTAGTACTAGCATTTCGTTTCTTTGACATCTTGAAACTATAATATACACTATTATAATTTAGTTTCATGTGAGAAATGGTTCTAAATGTTTTTATGTTGTAAAAGTAAGGTTTGTAAACAGTAAAGGGATGTGCGTTGAAGGTCTGCTGTAGTATGTCTGTTTTGCACCAACGGGACAATTTCTATCTCAGAGCATGTAAACCATCTATGGATGGCTCAGCAATGCTTCTTATATTCACCATTGACTAAAGTTTATTTCCATTTTTAAACAAATATTTTGCAGCAATTACCAAGTGACAGGTAGCATCTAAACTGCTCAGAGTACAATGATCAAGATATGATGTGCGCTGGAGATTTTAGTCTAATAGTAGACACTGAAATATTTTAATTTTTTATTCTGTGTGTTTCACTTTGGTCTATAAGGAATAAAAAGAAGGGAAAAATTAGCTAATATATAGAATCATTTTGTCACATTTCTGCAGATCAGTGTGTGAGAAACTCATTGATTTGAAGAAGATAGAAAGTGTCGACCCTAAGAATACAGGGATATAAAGTCAAAGAAAGTTGTTGGGTCTCTATTAGCCTCCAGATAATTTATTAAGCTTCCTAGAGAGATGAGCTATGTGGAAACTGTTGGCTGAAATATGTTTGGGTATAAATATGAAATGGAAAAACTATACTTATATCACTCCACATCTTATTTTCAAGTTCTTTAAAACCACTTCCAATTTTGTTGTCTTGAGTGGAGGGATAAAGTGGGGCATTAGAAATGTTCATAAATGCCAGTCTCATTAGAAACTGTCATTCCACAGGCAATGTTAGATTGCTTCCAGTTTCAGCCTAGATCACCATTATGATGACCTTGTAGACAAGCGTGCATTTCTTTTGGAAACTGCTAGACTGATTTTGCATTTAAAACAGCTAAAGAATTCTACGCATATTTCCTCTGTCATGCACAATCTGTCCTTTAATAGCCTTCTGCTTTCCTGTTGAGAACCTGCTGAAATGCTCTTATGCATAAAAACAGATGCCCCAAATTTCCCTCTCACAACCGTTTTTACATTTATGAAAGTAGATTTCACTTTCTTGAAGTAAATTCAAGATGCTCAAAGATAAACAAAATACCTCAATACAGTAAAACTTGCTTCAAGCTGACTAAATCAATATGTTCAGATACAAGTATTCTTCAGATTGACAAATGTATAAATCACCTATTTCATTAAATAAATTATAAAATTTGTGCAATGCTATCTATATACTTGTAACTTAATGCAATTGAGCAGCAACGTCTGACTGCAAACCTAAGAAGCTCAATCTGGGCTAAGTAATAAATTTTCAAATAAAAGTTCAAGAGTAATTCAAGTATAATAGAAAAAAACAAGAATAAATACAAAAGAAGGTAGTAGAAGATAAAAGTGAAAATCTTCATTTTCTTTCTTTCTTTCTTTCTCCTTCCTTCCTTTCTTTCTTTCTTCCTTCCTTTCCTTTCTTTCTTTCCTTCTTTCCTTCTTTCTTTCCTTCTTTCCTTCTTTTCTTTTCTTTTCTTTTCTTTTCTTTTTCTTTCTTGTCTCACTCTGTCGCCCAGGCTGGAGTACAGTGGTGTGATCTCGGCTCACTGCCTACCTCCACCACCCGGGTTCAAGCGATTCTCTTGCCTTAGCCTCACGAGTAGCTGGGACTACAGGTGTGGGCCACCACATCTAGCTAATTCTTTGTATTTTTAGTAGAGACGGAGTTTCACCACATTGCCCAGGCTGTTCTGGAACTCCTGACCTCAGGTGATCTGCCCGCCTCAGCCTCCCAAAGTGCTGGGATTACAGGTGTGAGCCACCACACCCGACCATGTTTTGTTTTTCTTAATTTAGTGACCTACTTTGTGACAGTTCATTCCTCAATGCATAAAGAATAAACTATTCAATATATTAGTAAATTGAAACAGAGAACCTATGTAACAAATATGATAAATACCTCTAAGGTCACTGTTACCTGGAAGGTGTTCATGTCTCAACCCTACATGATCATAAGTTCCTCTTCCTTAAGTTTTGGAGAATTAGGTGCTACCATAGAATTATTTTTAAAATACAGCAGAGAATAGAGCAAGGCTGCCATGTATAGGCATTTTCTCCCGCTTATTCCAAAATCATTATCTTTAATTATTATTTTGAATAATGATAATGGTGCATACTATTATTGTACTCTCAAGTTGTCATGAAAATTCACATTTGGAACTTAAGACTACCGGAGAGTCATAGACTAAACCCGTGGAGGTGTCTAGGGGCCTTCTCAGTGTAGCTACCTCACTAGAACATTTCAGGACTTGTCTTGGCAAATGAACTCATTGTGCCTTGTTACAGACTTAGAAGAGATAAGTTTCATTAAACAAAGACTAGTGTGTTTCTGATTACTGCTGCTCCAGAACAGGCCTCCTCTAACTTATTTCATTATGCTCATGGATTTTGTGAATCAGAAACGCAGATAGGGCCTAGTAAAGATGGCTTCCCCTGCTACGTGATGGCCAGGGCCTCACCTGGGAAGATGGTGTCTAGGGGTAAATAGATAACTAGAGGATGAATTCATTTGCAGAGATCTTTACTCATACATCTGGGGGTAGTTGCTGGCCATTAGCCAGAGCATATAAGCATGGCTTGTCCCCATGACCTCGCTTCATACTGTAGAAAGCCCAGCACAATAAGACAGCTTACCTGGCAGCTCAGGAATCCAAAGGCAGGTGACCCAAGAAACTAGGAAGAAGCTGCATGGCCTTCATTTTAGTACCCACTAAAGCTAAATAGTATCACTTTCTTGTATTCTATTGCTTGAAGATAACCTGTATAGTTATTATATGACCTAGATTCAATTCAGTGAGATGGGACATAGACCTCCAACACTTGATAGAAGCGTCAAAGAATTTACAGACAGATTTCAGAACCCCACCACAGTGGGTAAGCACTCCGTAGCTGAGATGCCAGAGAACTGCGAAGGCAGTCCTGGGGTGGGGGTGGGGGGTGGGTACTAGTTCTGTGGATGGCAAGGAAGAGGCAGCACTCTGTTCACAAGATTATATGCTTAGGACATGATCTAGCAACACTGGCATCTCTGAATATCCCTAATGTCCTATCCATTCCATTCGTCTACTCAAGACAACAGAATTACAAATACCTGCAAAGAATTTGAAAATAAAATGTGAAATGATGTGTAACTTTGCCAGTTCGCATTTATGCTCAAGCATACCTTATTATACCAAGTAGTTTCTTTGTCTCTTACTCTCTGGGACACTCTCTGTCCTTCTCTAATTAATCTCAATGCCAGTATTACAGATACCTGGAAAGTCATCCAGAGAAAATTATCATTCAATTGTCCCACTTCTATAGTATAATTCTCCAAAACAATTGAAATTACCATTGAGTCATACACATGCGCACGCACGCAGACACACACACACACGCTCAGATATATAAAAAGAAAAACATTAGCAAACCCATAAACAAATAGTGAGATAATAGTTTTCAAGGAAAAAATAAGCTTTCGAACTTTAGACAAGAAAAATTGAAATTGGTTCTAAATTGATTTACGCATGTGTATGTAAATATGTATGTTATATATATTCTACATATAATAAACACGTAGGTGATTGAAATGATAGAGGTACATATGCCTGAATAGTTATGATATGTGTATTATATGTATGTGTTTATACGCACAGAGCAATAAATATGACTAGGCAAAATTTAAAAAATTAATACTAGTTTCATTATCTATTAATTTGTACGTTTTCTTATTCATTGTCATAGAATTCCTGGCATTATTTTTCTAAATGTATAATATGGGACTAAACCTAATGAATACTCTTTCAATGCAAAGGCACACCTACATACTCTAAGTAGTTGCTATTCAACCAGGAATATGTTTGCAGAGAAGAATTAAAATCACTGGCCATTTTATGGCTAACACACACTGATTTTCTGGTTGGAACATTTGGTTACACTATACTTTCATGAAATAATATAGTAATTATCACTTTTGCAAAATGTTATTCTATTCATTTGCATGTACTTTACCATGCTACATATTGGATACAAAATAATTAGATACTGAAAAAGAGGAGTTAAAATGTGGGTAAAAAATCTGCTGTGGCTTCCAACATAGGCAACTAGTAGAGACAGATGGAACTGTGTTCTTGGGATGTTTAAGGACTTTTAGAGTACTTTGCATCAGCAGCATCTAGAGACCAATTACTGAATACTCTCTGCAGGAGTCTTGCCTCAGGGTTTTTAAATGGATGAATAATATATAAACTCCATGGTTTCCCACTGAGAGAGACTGAAGCAGCATCAGAAAGAGTCTATTTGAGTTGAACTAAAAATGAAATAATTTGAAATTCGACCTGAAGTCTTTTGTGTTTACATATGTAGTTGGTTGTAAGGTTGCAATGCAGGGGCATAATAAATAGAAAAAAAATGCTATAAGCTTTTTCCTTTTCTGAGTCTGGGTAAAAATGAATGAGAATGGAGAATTAATCTTTCAATTCATACCCCAAAAATAGTTTATAAAATAATTTCTAATATGTTAGTGGAAGAAATTTTCTGCATTTTTAAAGCCCTAAAGTATCTTGGAGCACCTTATAGATTGTTTATTTCAAACTCTTCATATTACATATTAGTTTCTAGACACCTGAGAAGCTTAATGAATACACAGTTATTAACAGAGATGGCACAATATTTGGATGCTCATGCTACTCTATCTCAGTTCTGAGATCACATTATATAATAACTACAAAATAATAATATCTTCAACAATAACAATACAATGAAATATTCATTTACATTGTCTCATTTTAACAACAATACTCTGTGGTGTGCCAGTATTAATCATTTTAACAGTGAGAAAGATAAGAGAAGCAGACCCAAGAATCTGTACCAGGCCTGAGAGTTCAATGTCTTTGCTGAAACTTACAAAATCTACCTGTGCATGTTTTCTGAAAGAGTCAGATTGTACCGCAAGGTCAGTAAGATGCATAAAGTCACGTTGAAGACTTCGATAGCCCGTTCATTCATTTATTCATTTATAAGTATTTATGAAGCACATATCTCTCCCATATGCCAAGCAAGGAGATGGGGCTAGGGATAAATCAGTGAACAAGACACAGGTAGTCCTTGGCCCATGTAGTCAGGACCTTATGTTGTCAAAAACAAAGACAAAAAAAAATTGCCTTGGGAAATTAACCAAGCTGCTGTTATGGCATTTTACATGTGAGAAAACAGTAGTAACATTAGCATGGACAAATTCTAACCTAGGTCTCGTAATTTCTAGAATGAGTTAGTGTTCCCACACCAGTAATCAAATTATTATTACTTAATAAGAATAATCATCATTTAATTCAAATTAAATAATTAAGAGCTTGGTTGGCTTCAATTTAGGTGTGTAAATAAATTTTATGAATTATACATGGTCTGCCTTTCCATTTTTCCTTGCTTTTTTAATTATTTATTTAGTGGGTAAAAACAAACAAACAAAAAAAGGGTGAGGTAAATACTGATGTAGAAAATTTTAAATAATTACATTTTGATGACTAGTTGTGGTTTCTTTTAAAAGAATCATTTGGAGTAATATGGACTGTGTGTTATTACTCATCCAAGTTCTGTCTTGTATTGACAATTTGAGTAATAAAAGTTTGTGAGACTAGGAGTGAAAAATCTGGACTGGAAGGGAAGACCTCTGCCTACTCTCTTGAGTATGAAGTTTACCAGGATGGTTGCTCTCTAGACAAAACTCATAAGCAATGCATTCAAAGAGAATATGTGCAGACTAGGAGATAAAATAGGCTGGAAAGATAAGGTTTATCTTGTAAACACTGAATTTATTTTGCTTTTGATATTTCCTACCTTAAGGACTTTTTAAAAATTATCTCTTTTTTATTTCAACTGTCTTCAGATTGTTAAGGAAAAAGTTCTATGTCAACACTTGTACCAATAACAAAAGTGATTACAGAGGCAATATGATTATGGCATTGGTGTTTCTCAAAAGAAATATGGAAATTGAAAGATGAATATCTAAGCATTTTAATGTTAGAGCATTCTTACACAAATTTGAGGAAGCAGGTTTTATTTTATAATGGAAGGCTGAAATTTCATTCATTCATTTATTTCCAAATATCCATTGAGTGGTTCTAACCTGAGAGGTACTATATTAGGCTATAGGGTTATAACAATGGGGAAACACGGAAGCGGTCTATTCACTCATAAAGTTAACATCACAGCTATCACCTTACACAGCTTAGGTTAGGTTAATAAAAAATTGCGTATTATTTTTTCTTAACTAACAAACCCTTTTATCAAATGACTTTTATGTAGATCCCCAAAATATAAAATCCATTAGTGTGATATTTACTTTTATAAATATTATATCTAAGTGCACATTTCTAATATTGGCTTATAGAGGTGTTCAATAAAACCAATGAGATTTTTTGAAGGAAAAAAATTGAAAATGGAGATCATAAATGATAACTCAGAAACTCACACTTTCGTCAGCTTCAAAATCCAATTTATCTCTATATTTTAGTTTGGCTGCACTGTCACTCAGAGTAAGCAATCTGAATCCTGACATGTACAATAGTATTCAATATTACTTTTTTATTTTAAAAAATGTTGGCAATTTGAAGAAACTTTTTAATTAATTTCTTAATACACCTGAAAGATTAGTAGGAAAAAATTTTTGTTTCAAATCCAAATAGATCTAATACATGCTCACAGTATAATAGTTCAGAGTTTAGCATTTGAGGTGAAAAACTTTGTTTTTATTTCTAATTGGCATCTTACTGAATGTGCAGTCATGGGAAAACTACTTAACTGGCCTATGATTCAGTTTCCCTAATTCTAAAATGGAGATGGTAATACCAGAGTTGCCTGAAGAATTACATAAAAAATATGTAAAACCACTTGGGTCATACTAAATGTTTAATATAACATGCTTAGGTTTTAATCTTATTTATTAAATAAAAGTCATGGTTGGGGAAGTACGTTTATCCCAGTGTCTGAAATCCAGCATAGTTCAAGTCACCAAATTTGTTTAACAACTGTGTGTCTGCATGCGCAATGAGGTGGTAACAGTAACAAAGAGGCTGCCAAGTCCCATGCTTGGTGGGAGAATTCAGTCAAAGACACATATCTAGCTTACTATTATGCTTTTAATCTTAGACTTGCTAGTAAGAACTAATAAACATCAAAATGTTACATATGTAACATTTAAGAGAACATCAAATACACTATTTTTTAAATATCAAATATACCCATACATACTAATAATTTTATTATCTTTCCTTGGCTTAAATTCTGGTAAATTTCCAAAAAAAAAATCAAGTTTTTTTCAACAGTGTTTTGAATTAAAACTTGATTATTTTTGCAAGACATTTTTTGTTTCCCACTAACTCAAATGTAAATAATATTTTGAGAGTTTCAATGGGTTGCTACCACTAACAGAAAGAGCAATTTTAAAAGTTTAAACAGACACTGTCTTGGAACTTCGGCTAAGGAAAATTACTAAAAACTAAAAGATATTCACTTTTATGTCAGAAAAAGATTATGTCAAACAGAAAAAGTACTTTTACTAGGAAGGACAATTACATTGCATGACCAAATTCATGAAGGTTACAGATTCGTTTCCTGAACTGCTAACTCAGGATAACCAATATTTCCAACACTTACTTGGTACCAGGTTTAACCGACAAAAATGTGATAGATATGATACGTAGCTAGAGATTATTCATAACCTTAACTGACCTTTAAAAAAAACTTTCTGAAATAGGTCTCTAACCTCTTCTCAGAGGAGGCTTATCAGCAAGTTTAGCTGAATAGGCAGTGAGTTCTGTGCTGCATTTTGATAAGAATGCCCCCTGTTTAGAAAGCTTCATGGAAGTATTGCCAGAAATGCAATTATTTGATTAATGTTAGAACCTATATTAAGGGCATTAATAGCTTTTTAGTCCATGAGTCCTCAATTAAAATTCAGACTCTGAGTAAAGCCTTGTTTCCTCATACCCTCCCCTTCCAAGCTCAATCCTCTTGACAAATATTCACTCTCCTTTTAAGATTCGTTTGCTATTTGGATCACCTTAAACTCTCTCCCTCCAAAATTCTTCCCAGCTAGAATGTAGGTCTCTCTGTGTTTTTTTAACCTATATATTTTACCTGTACATATTTCTAGTACAGCTCTTTAAGAAAGAAAATGTGTCAATTATCTTTTATCCCACAGAACCAAGCACTATATTCTTTGTATATAACAACATAATTGTATTTGTATGAAAGAAGTGGGCAACCAAAATAAAATGTATTCACTGCCTTATTTTTGTCAGGCACTGTACAAAGCTCTTGAAATAAGAGTTCTTTAAGATACATAATATTACGATTCCTTCATGAAGATATTGTCAGCCTTGCTATATAGAAGTAACAACTGGGGATTAAATAAGTTAAACATAAAACCAAAGTTTTTGATTCACAGCGTCAGGATACAAATCCAAATTTCTTTCTCATACTCTCATGACATTTTCTTTTGAGAACCTAATATTGAGATAATTAACCAACTCTTTTCTCAGCATTCTCTCCATATGCCCTCTATTGGTCAGGGTTCTGCAGAGGGACAGAACTAACAGGATAGATGAATATATGAAGGGGAGTTTATTGAGTATTGACTCACGTGGTCGCAAGGTGAAGTCCCACAATAGGCCTTCTGCAAGCTGGGGAGCAGGGAAGCCAGTCCGAGTCCCAAAACCACGAAAGTTGAGAAGTCAACAGTGCAGCCTTCGGTCTGTGGCCAAAGGCCCAAGAGCTCCTGACAAACCACTGGCATAAGTCCAAGAGAGCAAAAGCTGAAGAACTTGGAGTCTGATGTTCAAGGGTAGGAAGCATCCAGCATGGGAGAAAGATGAAGGTCAGAAGACTCGGCAAGTCCAGTCCTTCCATGCTCTTCTGCCTTCTTTATTCTAGCCGCACTGGCAGCTGATTAGGTGGTGCCCACCCGTATTGAGGGTGGGTCTGCCTTTCCCAGTCCACTGACTCAAATGTTAGTCTCCTTTGGCAACACCCTCACAGACACACCCAGGAACAATACTTTGCATCATTTGCAATCAAGTTGACACTCAATGTTAACCATCATACACCCTCACTGAACACCTCATGGAGGCACCTGGTAGCTAGCTAGACAGCAAGGGAGTGACTATAATATGAAGACAGAATTCAGGAATCCTAGGAAAGGTAGCTAAAGGGAAAGAGAGCAATCAGAGTGGATGCCTGGCAGGTTTTTACAGTATAACAAATTAAGCATGCTCACATGCTGAAGGGTAAGACTCACAAGTTGAGAAAAGGCTAAAATATAGGCAAAAGGTGAGGTAACCGTAGGACAAATATATGATAAAGCAAGAAGAAAAGAGACTCAAAGAAGAGTTGCAAGTACCATCGGTCAAGAGGCAGGGCAGTCGCTTGCAGGGAACTTGGCAAAGATGATAAGGTGTCACTCCAGCTCTACACTCCTGATTGCTGAAGCGAGGAGGCTTAATGTACCCAGCACAGTCTTACTATTAGCTGGTTAACACTTTCTAGGCCAGTAAATTTAATTGTATCCTTATCTGTGGCCACCAAATTCTCTCCTGTCCTCTCTCCCCTCTGCTGTGTCTTTTGGCCCTTGAAACCTTAGACTCCTCCGGCTTTTGTCCTCCAGAGGACAATGGTGTCCTGTGTGATTGGTCCAGCACTCTATACACTATTCGGTTCTGCTGCTGGACAGAAACATAGAGCTTCAGCCTCTAAAGGTGGGGGAGGGATGGTGGGAAAATGCCTTTAGTACTTTGCTTTTCAATCATCAATGTGTAGATGGGAGTCTAATTAAAATGCAGATTCTGATTCTCTGGGTCTGAATTGGAACCTGTGAGTCTGCATTTCTAATAAGCTTCCATTGATGTTAAGGTTGCTCATCTGCAAACCACATTTTGAGTAGTAAGACTAGAGTTTCAAATCTAAGGGAAAAAAGTTAAAGAAGGTTCTACTTCTAATTCAAAATGTTGTGGTGAAATACCCTCTCCCTTTTTAGTTGGCCTCATAGAGGTGACTATCCCTTATCAAAACACTCTGAGAACCTCAAAGCTTGCCAAGAATTGCATAAAACATCTAAAAGTAATAAACTATACCGTTTGTGCATTTTTGTATGTTATGACAACTAATAGAAATTTGAATCAGTGTGTAACTTCCACGGATCTGAATCTCTGTCATCACTGCTGCATTTTTTAGACTGATTTTTAATCTCTCATAGAAAAGTGGAGATGGAAATGTGAAAAAACAATTGTAATCCAAATATTCTGTACTCCCAATTCCTTCTTAAACAACTGTTATTCTACTCACTTCCAGTATGTACTTTGAGCTTACAAATTTTGCAAAAGGTCCATAGAATGTACTACAAGAGTACCAAATTTTACAAAATAGGTGAATTTCTGAGAATTGGCTAAAGAGTCAATTTCTGTCTCTTGGATTTCTAGAAATAAGTTATATTTTTCTTTTAAATTTTATTAATAAATTATAGTTGTGGCCAGGTGCAGTGGCTCACGCCTGTAATCCCAGCACTTTGGGAGGCTGAGGTGGGAGAATCGCTTGGGACCAGGAGTTCAACACAAACCTGGGCAACATAGTGAGATATCATAGCTACAAAATAAAAAATAAAAATTTAGGCAAACACCTGTAGTTCCAGCTACTCAGGAGGCTGAGGTGGGAGGATCACTTGAACTCAGGAGTTCGAGGCTGCAGTGAGTTATGATCAGACCACTGCACTCCAGCCTGGGCAACAGAGTAAGACCCTATCTCAAAAAATAATTAATTAGTTGTACTTAGTGATACAGAAATATTTTAAATATTTAATTTAAAATGGTAACAATGTAGTAGCGATACTGGTGAACTCTTAGTAGAGATTTAGATCTAAATTCTATCTCAGCCACTGCTAGTGCTAAGATTTTGGGAAAATAACTTATTTGCACCTCAGTTCCCTCATGTGCAAAAGATTAAACTTATATTACATGATTCCTTTCAGTGTTATCATTATGTGATTATTTAAACATGAAAAATAATTCTCAAAGCATGTTCAATTAGTTTTCAATTTGAAACTGTAGTTTGAAAATAAAATGTAAAATCACAGTGACCTCCTAAAAGATAATAGCTAAGCTAAAAAATAAAGCATCTTTCAATCAATCTAAAATTCTCTCCTGCAGGATACTGTATCTTTTAATTTCTAATCAGTTTATTGAAGCTGCTGATTCATTTATAGGTTGTTCATTGTAAGAGGGAGTTATAGTAGAAACTTACAGAATCCAAAGTCTGAAATGCAGCAGTCAATGAATAAGTATTTAAGCACAATTATTGAATTCAATGAAGAGTAAATTAATGAATAGTAATGGTTCGATTATAAGTTTCTGCCAGAACTCCTGAAACTGCATAATGATTTCCCTCCCTGATTTATAATGATAAGCATATGCTTATTATGTTCTTATAAAATGAGGCAAATTCTTTGCACATCAAAATTACCTGATGATTTTTCTAAAAATACAGCTACTGGATCCACCCCTGTGGGAACTGATTGAATGTGAAAAACAACAAAGCTTGAAAAACCCTCTAATACATCATTTAATCAGTCATGCCTAACACCAGCTTTCATGATTCATCCACAGTGTGTGACTTGAAGCATCAGAAGTGTCAGTCTTATTATTAGGTCCCTGTTCAGCATCTTTCTGTCATACAGAGCAGATGTAGTATTGGGCTTAGTGTCTATGAAATAGTTATGTAACAATTATTCAAAAAATCCCTGGGCATATCAGAAGTTAACTTTCTTATAATCCTCATTTTTCTCTGAAGCTGAAGAATCACTGTGGTCATTATTTTTAGATATTCTCTGGTAGTGCAGAAAAATACGAAAGGAAAGGGTGATTACCATGTTCTAAGTTGTCACTTTCCTGTTTTATGAAGACAAACTCATAATGTAAGAAGACATAGGTTCTAGTGGTAAATTTTGGTAAGAAAATAGCAGGAGAATTTATAAACATCTCCATCCCCAACAGCCAAAATATATTCACTTCTATAAAGATCTGCCTTTATCAAGAGTAACAGACTTTGGGGAATGTCACATTTCTTTTTTTTTTTTTTTTTTTTTGAGACGGAGTCTTGCTCTGTCGCCAGGCTGGAGTGCAGTGGTGCAATCTCAGCTCACTGCAACCTCCGCCTCCCAGGTTCCAGCGACTCTCCTGCCTCAGCCTTCTGAGTAGCTGGGACTACAGGCACGCACCACCACACCCGGCTAATTTTTGTACTTTTAGTAGAGACAGGGTTTCACCTTGTTGCCAGGATGGTCTCTATCTCTTGACCTCGTGATCCACCTGCCTCAGCCTCCCAAAGTGCTGGGATTACAGGCATGAGCCACCGCACCCAGCTTAATGTCACATTTCATTCTGGTTTTAGTAATATCTATATTAGTTAGAGTAAACTGCTTGTTTTAATGTTGTGTTGGCCTCCAAATATATTTACAAAGGTGGTCATTTAAAACATTTTTATACTAATATAAATGTGTACTCTATAGTATAAATTTTTACAAATTTATACTCTAATATTATGCAAACATTTATTTTCAGTAATTTTTATATGTATGTTATTAATTTTGTGGGTTACAAAGAGAAATATATCCATTTGGGAGGGAAGGTATTGGGTGATATATCTAATTTTTATTTTGAGTCTCAGAGTAAATCCGAGTTTTAAATCTCCTAAGCAACTACTTATAAATTCAGGTTAACTGAAAAGCTATAAAATAAGTGCAGATGAGAATCACATAATTACATTATATAAGGTTGTATCTTAATGGAACTATATCGACTGAACTGCATTTTTAGAGCTTAGTTCTATGATCAACTCGATTTATGATGAACAGGTTTTCAAGGCTATATGCCTCAAAATTTTTAACACGGAATGGGCAGCTCTTTATGAAAAAAAAATTATTCATAAGTAAATCACTGTGTGATATCTATTTTGCTTCAAAGTTTTGTTATAGTTATGGCTGCCTTCTAAATTGACATTGAAGTAACATAATGCACATTTGCAAGACAATTTCTAAATGTAAAAACCTTACTTAGTCTGGCATAAATAAGACTTGATGAAGCCATGCAAGGTGGGGCTAGTCAGTATTCCACTCCTTCTTCCACCAAACCCGCCCACCTATCTAGTCCTCCACTATATCTCAACCAGGAGATGGCTAAGAAAAAAATAATAAAATAAATAATAAAAATAAAAGATTAAACTTTCCTATGGACTGCAAGTTTGCATGTCTCCAAAATTCATATGTTGAAGCTTCGATTCCTATGGTGATGATGGCAACTGGAGGTGGTGCTTTGGGGAGGTAATTCAGTCATACAGATTGAGCTCCTATGACAGGATTAGCACCTTATGAGAGGAGACTCAAGAGAGATGATCTCTCTCCACCATCTGAAAACTAAAAACAAAGAATTGTCTTGAAAGCAGGAAGTGAGGAATGACACATCCTGTAAAGGAGAACACCAATTTAAGTCTCTCACCTGAAACTATGGAGGCCAGAAGGAAGTAGCGCAATATTTTTCAAATAATTTTTTAAAAATCTACCAACTGTGAGTTCCATGTCTAGCAAAAATAATGTTCAGGAAAAGAAATCAGGCAAATCTACTATTACAGAACAGCTTAAGGAAGTTTTTTTTTGTTTTTTGTTTTTTTAAAGAAAGGAAATGATAACTTAAGACGGCTTGGAACTTCAGAAAGGAAAAAAGTACATCTGCATGAGGCAAAAATAGGAGTAAATAGAATATCCTTACGAGTGTCTTAAATCATATTTGACGGTTGAAGCAAAGATTAAAATGTCATCTGATGTGGTGCTCAATGTATGTAGAGGAAATAGTTAATTATAGTGTTAACATGGGGAGGTTAAAGAGACCCAAATAGAAATAAGTTCCCTATGTTTCACAAATAGTGGTAAATTGTCAAAACCAGTAGACTACTCTACAAGAGATCCTTGTGATGAAACTGTCCTATATCTTGACTGTGACAGTAGTCACATGACTCTACACATGTGATAAAATTGGTAGAACTAAATATACATGCACACACTTCCACAAATGAGTACATGCGTAACTGGTGAAATCCGTATTAGGTCAATGGATTGTAACAATGTGATTTCCTGACTGTGATATTGTACTACACTTATGCAAGATGTTACCATTTGGAGAAACTGGGTAAAGGGTATGTGAAATTTCTGTATTATTTCTTACAACTGCAAGTGAATCTACAATTACCTCAAAATAAAAAGGCAACATTTTTAAAAACCTTATTTAATTATCAAATGCAGCTTTATTAATCAAAAATTTCAAACATAAAGGATATTTATCATAACTCATACATGCCAAGATTTTTTGCTAGACTTATTGTGGATATGTAAAATGGACCCCCAAATCTTAAAGCTTAGTAAAGTAAATAAAATCTTTGAAATACACAAAGAAACACTAAAAAAATCAGTCTTAAAGCAGTTCAGAGAAAGAAAAATTCATCATCAATCAGAATGAGAGAGAAATACTCTGTTTCACAAAACACTGAAGTTGCTAAGTATGTACTTACAGGAGACATATCTAGATCCCTATTTCATCAATTGTCCGTGAATTTCTATTGAAATTCTCTAAATGAGAGACCACAATATACTGGGATGCCATCTCAGCAGATAGACCTTGTAGCTGTAGTCCACATAAATATGATCCAGGTGTTACTAATAAGATAGAGTTGCCTTATTTAAAAAAATCAAACTATCTTCCCAAAATATGTATAAGCCTACTATAGTTGACTATAGTTGGTGAGACTATTTTACCATATTATTTCATTATAATGGTGCATCTGAACAACAGGTACAATTGTAGTTTCAATAAAAATTCCAGTCACTAAAGAATTAGCATTTTAATACACAGTAGATAATATAAACGGCCTTAGTTTCCAAATGATTAGCAACCATACATTTCCTACTGAAAAGAATTTTACTCATTAAAATACACTTTATGGGAGTAATAGATATGTACTATGTGTTTGTTAGCGACCACAAATATAATGTACTGAACACCTTGTCAACAAATCGCATACATACTCCTTCCAGCTATTTACACTATCGACTTGGTAAAACTATTTGTATCACAAATTATAACTTTATATAAATCCCATGTATCATGGGCTTCTGTGTGAAGCTCAGAATAATCCAAAATTCTTCACAACTCCAGCTAGACTGTTACTAAACTCATTTCATTCAGATGTGCCTTTTAAAAACTCCATAATATTTTATGTTGCCTTACAAATTCAGGAGCTACAGGTCATTTATTCCAGTGCTCTGACAGTTCTCATGAACTATCTCTTTACTATTTGAATTACAGTTTACTCAACTTCAAGTTATAACTACGGTGAACATTGATTAAAATTAGTCATTTTTCAAATCACAACATTCAAATCATGGATGTGAGCACTTCGGCACATCTATTTGATCCTTCATTCAAGGGATGATGAAACAGATTGGAAGTGTGCCTCTAAGAAACTGAGCTTCAGAGCAAAACAAACTCTCTACCCCAAAGCATCATTAATGTGTCCTAAACTATGTATATTAAAGAATGAAAAGTCCTTAGATTTTTAAGCACCATGACTTTCCAAAAATCAAGTTAGTTTAATAAGGCAAAAACTACCTTTAGTAAAGACATAAAGAAGTATTGAGCACTTACACCGTATTCTGGAAGAACACAACATCGTGTGGGGTAGATTAAACGTTAGCATCAAATGTTACAGACTGAAACTCAGGCAGAGGTTAAGTCACTTGCTCCCAACCACAGCAGGAGTTCTGTCACGGTCAAGAGCAGCATGGCCTTCTTACACTTTCCAGTCCAAGCCCAAGATTAATCTTTCAAGAGGAAAGGATTTAATGGAGAAAGCTTGTAAATATTCATGAAGTAATAGCAAACTAAATATTACAGAAATCTCGGATAACGTTTAAATGCTCAAAATTGCCACCTACATAAATGGAACCAAGATTCTCAAAAGAATGTAAAACATGAGAGTTTGTGTAATTAAAAGTTAAAGAAGCAAAAAGACTCCTGAGTCACATTGTCGTGATGTGGCATTAAAGTACTTGTGTGGGAAGGGTTGGTCAAATCCTAAGATTGTCCCAAGACTTGCTATTTATTAAAGTTCTTATTACTAGATTAACCATAGGAAAACTTAATTGGCCATTAGCTTTAAAGAAAAACATCTATGGAAGCAAAATACCTTATTAAATATTTAACAGGACATGGCCTACATATTGCTTAATTTAGATAATCTAATTATAGCAAGCTAATGCACTTAGCTCATCATCATAATACTTGAAATTATTTACCTGAATTTGGCTCATCCTGACTTTGGTTCCCATGTTATATTTCGTATGCAATTGTTTTACCATAAAATGTCTTTACTTAAACAATTTTTCAATACAGGATCATGAGTGCTTAAACTATATATATCTAGTTTGAACATGTACATAGAGTAGTGTATATATATATATATATTATTTTTGTGTGAAAAGACTTGTGGTTCTGGTTGGCACTTCATCTAACAATTTAGCGTGTAAAATTAATACAGATACTTTAAAAATGTACACTACTATGGAATTTACAAAAATGTTACAGAAGTGAATTCAACAATGTACAGACAGGTACACTATATGGACACATTTAACCAAAAAAAAAAGTAATATTCTGAACAGAAAACATCAGCACAGGGGGCAGATTAAATTAAGTGCGAGAGGCAATAAAGTTTACATCAGAATGGGCAAGTAATGCCCAAGGAAAATTTGAGCTTTAAAAGGGAAACAGGTGTAAGGACAGAGTCCAAGCACAGATCACGCCTGTAATCCCAGCCCATTGGGAGGCCGAGGCAGATGGATCATGTGAGGTCAGGAGTTCAAGACCAGCCTGCCCAACATGGTGAAATCCCGTCTCTACTAAAAATACAAAAATTAGCTTGGCATGGTGGTGTGTGCCTGTAATCCCAGCTACTTGGGAGGCTGAGGCAGGAGAAGCTCTTGAACTCTAGGAGGTGGAGGTTGCAGTGAGCGAAGATGGTGCACTACACTCCAGCCTGGGCAACAGAGCGAGACTCTGTCTCAAAAAAAAACCAAAACAAAACAAAACTCATACCTTGTTAATATTGGTCCTATTCCAGGAGATAGGTAAAATGTACATTAATTTTCAGGTAGATTAATTTGTATTGTTCTTACATGTCCTATTCATCAGTTTATTGTTCAACTAATTCTGAATTCTGCACAATTGACTCTTAATAGCACATTGCCTTGCAATAGCAGCCCACACTTCCTACCTGGGAAGTCATCAGTCTCGATAACTTAGTCTATGGAAGGTAGTTTTGGAGCAAGGTGCCCATCAAGATTAGGTTTCTTCCCTCCCAGGGAAACCAATAGATAGGGGTGCTTCTTCCTTGATGATTACATTTCAGAAATGGTTCCCAGATCCTTGAGAAAGATATTCCTGGGTCATAAAGCTAAGAGGCTTATTTCACTTCAAAGAGACTGAAAACTGATTCACGAGTTCGTTCTTTTTTAAAAGTAAATGCTCTAAAAAGGAAAAAAAAAAGAAGTAATGGGGGGATGGAGTCTCTCCCCTTATTTTCAACAGGGAGGACTAGGCCTCTTATTTTCCATTTGTCTTTGCCTGTACAGTCTTTGCCATACAGCACATAACTCAAAGCTTCACATACACAATTCAAATAACATCTATTAAAATGAGATTTTATCCCATCTTATGTGCCTTGTAAATGTGTATATTCTTCAGAAAATACAGACATTTTGGAAACACATTTGTGTAAGTTTAATGATTTAATTTATGTTTCTTTATTTTCACTTTTTTTAAACTGAAAGGTCTTGCTAAATGAGAACTGGCATAAATTACTCTCTCAGGACTGTGCTGAGAATGAGGGTTCTGGGAATGATAAGAAAGGAAATTTTTTTCTAAGTGATTATAATGTCATTTTCAGGTTATGCATTTCAGGTAAATTCAATTACTTTTTTCCCATATCTCAAATTTATGAGTAATTTTTAAAATAATTATATTAACATGAAAGTTCTATTAAAACAGACAATTTGTACTTTTTAGAACAGACAATTTTGGAGTGGCAACTGCATATTTCAGTTGTTAATTCACAACAATGTATATGTGATTATCCATAGTGATGGTGTGATTTGGGTTCCAACACTTCAAGGAAACTCTTGCATAGATTCATTTATTTGCTTTACAAGGAGGAATGACTCAAACACAGTCCTTTGGAGCTAGAATCAGTCTATCAAAAAGTCATTTCTCTATAGACCAGGGATGTTTTAACCAATGCCACTTCACAGAGAGGGACTTTGGAAAAAGTAGTACATAAGTGCACACATTACTCAGAAATATTTCCAGAGATTTCAGTATTGATGCGTGAATGTTGGGTACGTGCTGGCCTATCAAAACAATGGCCTTTCTTAATTTTATAACTATTTCCTATTTAACATTCTTCAAGGCTTAAATATATTTTCCTCTGGTAATGAGCAGAGGAAAGGATATTTTCCTCTGGTAATGAGCAGGCCATGGAATCTTTAAAATACTTTGCGGCTCAGTGAGCTTTATATTTCTTTTACTGTTTTCCTCTAATCCAGAATTAGAGTCCCTATACACACTGACTATATTTCAGTATAATTTTAACTACAAGGAAAAAGCTGTGGGTCTGGACTTTCAGGGCTTGGATTCTGAAAATAACAAGCTAATAGAGGACCAGGTAAGTGCACACTTCCTCCCCAGCAAGGCAGACAGGGTACGTGCTCACATTAAGGGTTAAACAAATGTCTGACTCAGACATTTGAGGGCCTCAGAAACACAATGAAAGTTTATTTGGGAGTAAAACCATCCCTATAAACTTTAAGCAATAAATCAGGAAAGAAGAGAGGGAAAGAAACAAAATACACCAAGCTCGCAGCACATTCAGCATTATCATTAGGTCAGCATACTCTCCAGCATGTTTCCTCACGGTCATTTGGAGCCTATTGTCCCAGAGTCATGTGGACCCTAGATTATAGTTCCCCTTAACTGCTATATGGATAACAACCTGAACATTACGAGACATTAAGTTTTCCCTCTGAGATATTCATTCAGCTCCTGCATACCAGTGAAACTACTGATGTCAGCTGATATGAATGTCTCCATGAAGAGCTGACTCACCAAAGAATGCAGTTGCCACATCCTGATGTTTCCATCCTCCTTACCTCAACCAAGCAATGACCTCAACTTTCCAGCCACTCACCCTCCATGATCCTCATAAAAACTGACTCAAACTCATTGGAGAGATGGAGTTGAGGGTGTCCTCTTATCAACACCCTCAGCTGTCCTACGATCATTAAACTCTTTCTCTGCTGAAAACTCTGCTGTCTCAGTATATTGGTATCTTACTGCACTACCACATAGGAACCTGTTGGTCCTATAACAGAAGTGACAAGTTTAGAGCTGTGCTCTAAAATGACCTTATCAGCATCTCCTAAATATCTCTAAATGGTCTCTCCATTATCCCCACCACTGTGTCTCCTCTCTACCACTCTCACCATGCCAACCCATGTCTCTATTCTGAATGACTCGGCAGATTTCTGGTCAATCTCTGCTTCCCCTTGCCTTTCTCCAGTCAGTTCTCCATACAGGAACCAGAATCATGCTTTTAAAAAAAATATTACTATGCATTTCCCTGCTTACAGTAATTCAATAGCTTCCCACTGCATTAAAAACCCAAGCTGTCATCCTGGCCTCTGAGCCACTCACCACTACTCATGAGTACACAGGCCAAGGCCCTTGGCTTCCTGAAGTTTCGCTGAAAAATTAACTCACAAAAGGCGGGTTAATTGGAGAAAAAAAATACAAATTTATTTAATGTGTATACACAGGAGCCTTCAGAATGAAGACCCAAACATATAGGAGAAATGGTTTATGTTTATGCTTAGGCTCAACAAAGTACAAATTGCTATGCAGAAATATGATTGAACAAAAAGGGTACGATCTAATGCTAACAAACTAAGGGGGAAAAAACAGCAAGGCCTATCTGTCTAGATTTTACTTGACCTGTCTGGGCATGCGTTTCTTCCTTCTGGGTGTGGGAAAGGACCCTCTTGGAAATGAGGATCTTATGACCTACAGTCAAACAAGATAAGTCAGATAATTTCTTCATGGCCAAATTTTACAAAGAATCTGGGGAAAATTAGAGTAATATTTTTAGGTATTGTGGTTGGCTTTGGGGAAATAGGGTTCTGGTTTCTGTGACCAGCATTGGGGAAAGGGATTCTAATTTCTATGGCTAGCCTTTGGGAAGAATGAGACTGGGAGGCAGAAGGGCAGAAGAAAGTCGGGAAAAAACCTCTGAGGCTGTTTATGAGGCCTTCATTGTGAGGTATTGTTTTCTGAGTCCCCACATAAGCCTTCTGGTTCCTCCTCCCACATGCGAAGTTCATTCATTCTCTAGGGCCTTTGCATAGAGCTGTCTCCTCTTCCAGAAATGCTCTTCTCTGCAAAACATGGCTCAATTCTATTCATTTAGATCTCAGCTTATCTATCCCATCCCAAAAGAGATCAACTCTACTCACCACAAGGAGTCACTAAGTCACTTTCCATCACCTACTTGCAATTTTATTTTTTAGTGTTTTGGTAACCTATAAGCTTTCTGACCAAAATTTAAGTTCCATGGAAGCAGTATCATTGCCTGTCTTGTTCAGTATTATTTCTCCAGCACCAGCAAATTGCTTGGTACATAATAGGCCCTCAATAAATATTTGTTAAATGAGTGAACATACAATAGCCTTATTTGAAGAGTTAAAAAGCAAAACTATAAATAAGGAAGCAATTACTGAGATACCATTACTGAGATACTCCTGGAAGAAGTAATGAAAGTTTGATGTAGAGTTATGATAGAAAAGGAAAAAGTGGACTGATGTGAGAGTTGTTTTGTAGAAACAGCGGTACATGGAAAACGTTTTGGCATGGGGATAAAGACTTTCCTTTAAATAGATATATGTTAAACAGGAAAGTATAGAGAGTGCGTCACACTAAAGATTATAGAGAAATGATAAAAAAGCGTTTGTGTTAAATAAATAATCAATTGATCATTGGTGGTCTCAGAGACTATATTTTCAGCAGACTGAAGAATAATCAGGACTGATATGTAACCAATACACATTAGTATGACCTATATATTTTAAAATTACTCCTAGCTACAAGCATGATTTCTACTGGTGAAGAAATGTTTTTAAAAAATTGAAGCAGCAGGCATAGAAAAACCATTTTTCAAGAAGTTCGATGATGACATACAGCATGGTTTTCTGTGAAATATTGTATGAGTGGCAGGGATGACTTTTTTCATTATTTCAGTAGGTGTTTTAGGAAACAGGTGTTTGGTTGTGTGGATAACTTCTTTAGTGGTGATTTCTGAGATTTTGGTGCACCCATCAACTGAGCAGTGTACACTGTACCCACTGTACCCAGCAATTATCTTTTGCCCCCCTTCTCCCTGAGTCCCCAAATTTCACTGTACAATTTTTATGCCTTTGCGTCCTCGTAGCTTAGCCACCACTTGTAAGTGAGAACATACGACATTTGGTTTTCCATTCCTGAGTTACTTCACTTAGAATAATGGTTTCCAATTCCATCCAGTTTGCTGTGAATGCCATTATTTCATTTCTTTTTTATGTCTGAGTAGTATTCCATGGTGTATATATACCACATTTTTTTTAATCAACTCAATGATTGATGGGCATTTGGGCTGGCTCCATATTTTGCAATTGTGAATTGTGCTGATATAAACATGTGTGTGTGTCTTTTTTGTATAATAACTTTTTTTCCTCTGAGTACATACCCAGTAGTGGGATTGCTGGATCAACGGTAGATTTTCTATTAGTTTTCCATACTAGATCCATACTAGTAGAATTGCTAGATCAAGTGGCAGATCTACTATTGGTTCTCCACACTGTTTTCTGTAGTGGTTGTACTAGTTTACATTCCTACCAGCAGTACCTACTAGTTTACATTCCTACCACCACATCCATGCGAACATCTATTTTTTTTTATTATGGTCATTCTTGCAGGAGTAACGTGGTATTCCATTGTGGTTTTGATTTGCATTTCCCTCATAATTAGTGATATTGAGCATTTTTTAATATGTGTGTTGGCCATTTGTATATCTTCTTTTGAGAATTGTCTATTCATGTCCTTAGCCCACTTTTTGATGGGATTCTTTGGGTTTTTTCTTGCTGATTTGTTTGAGTTCACTGTAGATTCTGGCTATTAATACTTTGCTGAATGCATAGTTTTAGAAGATTTTCTCCCACTCTGTGGGTTGTCTGTTTACTCTGATGATTATTTCTTTTGCTGTGCAGAAGCTTTTGAGTTTTAAGTCTCATCTGTTTATCTTTGTTTTTGTTGCATTTGCTTTTGGGTTCTTGGCCATGAAGTCTTTGCCTAAGCCAATGTCTCGAAGCATTTTCCAATGTTCTAGAATCTTTATGGTTTTAGGTCTTAGATTTAAGTCTTTGATCCATCTTGAATTGATTTGTGTATAAGGTGAGAGATGAGGATCCAGTTTCTTTCTTCTACATGTGGCTAGCCAATCATCCCAGCACAATTTGTTGAGTAGGGTGTCCTTTCCGCACTTAATGTTTTTATTTGCTTTGTCAAAAATCAATTGGCTGTAAGCATTTGGCATTATTTCTGGGCACTATTCTGTTCCATTCATCTATGTGCCCATTTTGATGCCAGTACCATGCTGTTTTGGTGACTATAGCCTTGTAGTATAGTTTGGGGTAAGGTAATGTGATGCCTCCAGATTTGTTCTGTTTCCTTAGTCTTGCTTTGGCTATGTGGGCTCTTTTTTGGTTTTATATGAATTTGAGAATTGATTTTTCTAGTTATGTGAAGAATGATGACAGTATTTTGATGGGAATTGCATTGAATTTGTAGATCCCATTTGGCAGTATGGTCCTTTTCACAATATTGATTCTTCCCATCCATGAGCATGGGATGTGTTTCCATTTGTTTGTGTTGTCTATGATTTCTTTCAGCAGTGTTTTGTAGTTTTCCTTGTAGAGGTCTTTCACTTCATTGGTTAGGTATTCTTAAGTATTTTGTTTTACTTTTGCAGCTAGTATAAAAAGGGGTTGAGTTCTTGAATTGATTCTCAGTGTGGTTACTGTTGGTATATAACAGTACTACTGATTTGTGTATATGAATTTTGTATCCTGAAACTTTACTGAATGCATTTATCAGTACTAGGAGCTTTGTGGATGAGTCTTTAGAGTTTTCTAGGTATACGATCTTCTACTCCATGAACAGTGACAGTTTGATTTCTTCTTTGCTGATTTGGATGTCATTATTTCTTTTTCTTGTCTGACTGCTGTGCCTAGGGCTTCCAGTACTATGTTGAATAGAAGTAGTGAAAGTGTGCATCCTTGTCTTGTTCCAGTTCTCAGGGAGAATGCATTCAGCTTTTCCCCATTCTGTATAATGCTGGCTGTGGGTTTGTCCTAGATGGCTTTTATTACCTTAAGTATGTCCATTCTATG
The DNA here is from genome assembly GCF_028858775.2 of Pan troglodytes. Taxonomy (NCBI): domain Eukaryota; kingdom Metazoa; phylum Chordata; class Mammalia; order Primates; family Hominidae; genus Pan; species Pan troglodytes. Next base: position 174,175,305 of record NC_072401.2, read on the forward strand.
CCAATTTTGTTGAGCATTTTAATGATAAAGGGATACTGGATTTTGTCAAATGTTTTTTCTGGGTCTATTGAGATGATCATGTGATTTTTTGTTTTTAATTCTGTTTATATGGTATATCATATTTATTGCCTTGCATATGTTAAACTATCTCTGCATCCCTAGTATGAAACCCACTTGATCACGGTGAATTATCTTTTTGATATGATGTTAGATTTGCTTATCTAGTTATTTTATTGAGGATTTTTGCATCTATGTTCTTCAGGGATATTGGTCTGTAGTTTTCTTTTTTTGTTATGTCCTTTTCTGGTTTTTGTATTAGGGTGATACTTGCTTCATAGAATGATTTAGGGAGGATTCCCTCTTTCTCTATCTTTTGGAATATTGTCAGTAGAATTGCTACCAATTCTTCTTTGAATGTCTAATATAATTCAGCTGTGAATCCAGCTGGTCCTGAACTTTTTTTGTTGATAACTTTTTTAATTGCCATTTCAATCTCACTGCGTTATTGGTCTCTTCAGAGTTTCTAATTCTTCCTGATTTAATCTAGGAGAGTTGGATATTTACAGAAATTTATCCATCTCCTCTAGGTTTTCTAGTTTGTGCACATAAAGATATTCATAGTAGCCTTCAATGATCTTTTGTGTTTCTGTGGTATCAGCTGTAATATCTCCTATTTCACTTCCAATTGCGCTTATTTGGATCTTCTCTTTTCTTTCGTTGGTTAATCTCACTAACGGTCTATCAATTTGATTTATCTTTTCAAAGAACCAGCTTTTTAATTTATCTTTTGTATTTCTTTTGTTTCAATTTCATTTAGTTCTGCTCTGATCTTTGCTATTTCTTTTCTTCTGCTGGGTTTGGGTTTAGTTTGTTCTTGTTTCTCCAGTTCCTTGATGTGTGACCTTAGATTGTCTATTTGTGCTCTTTCAGACTTTTTGATGTAGGAATTTCATCCTGTGAACTTCCTCATAGCATGAGTTTTGCTGTATCCCAGAGGTTTTGATAGGTTGTATCACTATTATCATTAAGTTCAAGGAATTTTTTTATTTCCATCTTTATTTCATTGTTGACCCAACAAACATTCTGGAGCAGATTATTTAATTTTCATGGACTTGCATGGTTTTGAGGATTCCTTTTGGAGTTGTTTTCCAATTTTATTCCACTGTGGTCTGAGAGAGTACTTGATATAATTTTGGCTCTCTTAAATTTATTGAAACTTGTGTTGTGGCCTATCATATAGTCTATCTTGGAGAATGTTCCATGAGCTGATAAATGAGTATATATTCTGCAGTTGCTGGGTAGAATGTTCTGGAAATATCTGTGAAGTCCATTTGTTCTAGGGTACAGTTTAAGTCCATTGTTTCTTTGCAGACTTTCTGTGTTGGTGACCCTTCTAGTGCTGTCAGTGGAGTATTGTAGTCCCCCACTACTATCGTGTTGCCATGTATCTCATTTCTTATGTCGAGTAGTAATTGTTGTATAAATTTGGGAGCTCCAGTGTTAGGTAGATATATAGTTAGAACTGTGATATTTTCTTGTTGGACTAGATCTTTTATCATTATATAATGTCATCCTTTATCTTTTTTTTTTACTGTTGGTGCTTTAAAGTCTATTTTGTCTGAGACAGAAATAGCTACTCCTGCTCACTTTTGCTGTCCATCTGCATGGAATATCTTTTTCCACCCCCTTACCTTAAGTTTATGTGAGTCTTTATGTGTTAGATGAGTTTCTTGAAGACAATAGATACTTGTTTGGTGAATTCTTATCCATTCTGCCATTCTGTATCTTTTAAGTGGAGCATTTAGGCCATTTACATTCAGCTGTAGTATTGAGATGTGAGGTACTATTCTATTCATCATGCTAGTTGTTGCTTGAATACTCTTTTTTTTCCATTGTGTTATTATTTTATAGGTCCTGTGAGGTTTATGCTCTAAGAAGGTTCTATTTTGGTGTATTTTGAGGTTTTGTTTCAAGATGTAGAGCTCCTTTTTAACAGTTCTTGTAGTGCTGGCTTGGTAGTGGCAAGTTCTCTCATCATTTGTTTGTCTGAAAAAGACTGTATCTTTCCTTCATTTATGAGACTTTGTTTAGCTGGATACCAAACTCTTGGCCAATAATTGTTTTGTTTAAGGAGGCTAAACATAGAACCCCCATCTCTTCGAGCTTGCAGGGTTTCTGCTGAGAAATCTGCCATTAATCTGATAGGTTTTCCTTTATAGGTTACCTGATGCTTTTGCCTCACAGCTGTTAAGATTCTTTCTTTCTTTCTTTCATCTTCATTTTAGTTAACTTGATGGCTGTTTGTCTAGGTGATTATCTTTTTGCAATGAATTTCCTGGGTGTTTTTTGAGCTTCTTGTATTTGGATGCCTAAATCTCCAGCAAGGCAAGGAAAGTTTATTGAGGGAATTAGTCCCTCAAATTTGTTTTCCAAACTTTTAGATGCATCTTCTTTCTCGGGCCTAGCAATTGTTCTTAGGTTTGGTTAACAAAATCCCAGCCTTCTTGGTAGCTTTGTTCATATTTTTTTTAATTCTTCTTTCTTTGTCTTTGTCAGACGAAATTAATTGAAAACCCTTGTCTTCAAGCTCTGAAGTTCTTTCTTCTACTTGTTTGATTCTATTGTTGAGACTTTCCAGTGCATTTTGCATTTCTCTAAGTATGTCCTTTATTTCCAGAAGTTGTAATTGTTTTTTATTTACCTGTAGCATTTTTAAATTTCTTTATGTTGATGTTTACCTTTCTCTGGTTCCTCTTTGAGTAGCTTAATAATCGAACTTCTGAATTCTTTTTCTGGCAATTCAGATATTTATTCTTGGTTTGGATCCATTGCTGGTGAGCTAGGGTGATCTTTTGGGGGTGTTAAATAACCCTTTTTGTCATATTATCAGAATGGTTTTTCTGATTCCTTCTCATTTGAGTAGACTGTGTCAGAGGAAAGATCTGGGACTCAAAAACTGCTGTTCAGATTCTTTTGTCCCACAGGGTACTCCCTTGATGTGGTGCTCTCCCCCTTCCCCTAGGGATGGGGCTTCCTGAGAGCCAGATTGCAGCAACTGATATTTCTCTTTTGGGTCTATCCAACCAGCAGAGCTGCCTGGCTCTGGGCTGCTACTAGGGAGTGTCTACAAAGAGCCCCATGAGGTTATCATCCTCGGGTCTCTCAGCTGTGGATACCAGCACCTGCTCTGTTGGAGGTAGGAGTGGAGTGAGGTGGACTCTGTGTGGGACCTTGGCTTTCGTTTTGTTTAGTGCACTTGTTTTCTCGTATGCTGGTTGTGCTGGCAGTAAAGTTGTCATGTAGACATACTGAGGATCTCTGGTTAGACAAGATGTTACAGGTGGTAAAGTTAGCTGTTGTTTTTCTCCTTTGTGGGGCAGGGTTGTTCTTTTATGAGTTGCTGTAATGGCTTGAGTTGGTTGGCCTCCAGCCAAGAGGTGATGCTTTCAAGACAGCATCAGCTGTGGTAGTATAGAAGGGATACAAGCTTGCCCTAAGGTCACCTGGATAAGTACTCAGGTTTCTCAGGTGGTGGGTGTGGCCATAGAGCTCCCAAGAGATTATGTCTTTTGTCTTCTACTATCAGGGTGGGTAGTGAAAAACCATCAGGTGAGGGCAGGGTTAGGAGTGCCTGAACTCAGACTCTCCTTGGGCAGGGCTTTCGGGGTGTGGTTCTCAGGCCGATGGAGTTATGTTCCCAGGGGGATTATGACTGCCTCTGCTGCATCATACAGGTCACCAGTGAAGTGGGGGAAAGCTGGCAGTGCCAGGCCTCACCCAGCTCCCATACAGCCAGAAAGGCCAGTCTCCTGCTGTGCCCCTCCAGCAGCACTGAGTTTATATCCAGGCAGCCAGCGAGCAGAGCTGGGACTTTGCCCCAAGCTACCAGTCTCTCTGCCAAGAAATCAAGCAGGGCTTTCAGCTTCACCTCTCCCTGCTATGGCTTCTGTGCTCATACCTGCACTTCCCATTTGCCCTCCACCCCCAGATTCTGCCCTGAAAAATTTTCACTCAGTTGAAATTACTACAAAGTTCAGCTGAAAGTTTCCTTCTCCCTGTAGTCTTTCCCCAATTCCACTGGCAACCCTCCCCAAGGGCCCCTGTGAGATACGGTCTGGAATGGGTCCCTGAGCTTCGCTGAGGACCAGGAGTGCCTACAGGGCTCTTCCCTTCTGCTGCTTCTACTTTTATATTTTACTCAGCTCTCTAAATTTATTGCAGCTCTAGGTAAGGTTAAATCCTTCTCCCATGATCTGGATTTTCAGGCTTCCTAGTAAGGATGTGTGTTCACTGGCAGACTTTTCACCCTCTCACACCTTGGACACTCCCAGTTTTTTGGCTATCTCTCAGAATTTGCAGTGGCAAACCACTTCTTTCAAAGGGTCTGAATTCTTTTGGTTTTCCTAGTATGTCCCTCTGGTATTTCTTGGAGCAAAAGTTCACAGTGTAAGTCTCCATACACTGTTCTGTCCAGCTTCAGGGATGATTTTTAAGCAGCTATGAGATGTAGATGTACAAAGTTGTAATTATTTCTTTACAGTTGCACCCAACTTAGTTCACACGTGTTTGTACTGATGGAGAAAAGTGCATCTTATCAATTTAAAGGAATTCAGTTACTTCTGATTTTCAAAAATGGTTCATGTAGGATTTAAACAATTAAAGGTTTCCCACCTCCCAGGGATGATGCATAGTCTTAGCTTGCTGACACTGGGTGAAGGATATCTGTTCGCATCCTGTACTTGACCCACCAGCCCACTGAGCAGAGCTGCGCTCCTCTCCCTTGGGCTTGTGCATGATGACAGTGGATGGTCTGTGGTCTTGAGATTTACACAGTCCGGATTCTCCGAATATTTAGGCTTCTCTGTGGTTATTTTATGATGTCTTAGGTCAGGTTGCCTAGAAACAGACTCAGATTCATTTGCGTTCAATTTAACAGGGAATGCCCTAAAGATCAATCCCCATGTGAAGTAGTGCAGGTGATAACAATAGAGGCCTCAGGGGAGTTTTGCAGCTGTCCTGAGTTAACCCCCTTTCAGGCAAGGTGGAGAGGCCTTTATAACCAGCACCTCCTGTTGGCTGGTTACTGGAACAGAGTTGGGCTCAGGGCAATTCCAGAGAGACACTCAGCAAGGAGAGCCCTCAAACACCAATACTCCCAGCAGCTAAAAAATTTAGGGCCTCAGTTCTGAAGGAGAACTCAGGATGGCACAGCACGGCATTCATTGCAGTTAGACTCAATTCATCAGAACTGTGCCTTTGCACTCTGCTCGCACCCTTCACCACCCTCAGACCCAAACCAGGGCTAAGGAGCTCTTAGCATTCAGGAATTAGTAACTCTATATGCATATCTATCTTTATACGTTACATTAAGTCTTCTCCACTAAGACTGATAAATTCATGAGGACAAATATTTTTGTTTAAATCACTTTCAAGTACCCAGTACCTTTATACATTTTACTGGTAGCACATAATAGATTTTTATTAAATATTTAATCTATTAATACAGAAATCTTGTTTTAAATGTTAGCTATGTAAATGCTAGTCAGTGGTGAGGCAGCACTCAAATTACCTAGCACTTTGTAAAAAACATCTATTTCTGAATCCTAAACTAGACCTACTGAACCAGAATTTCCAGGGCTGATCCTGGAAAAACAGGTATATTTGTAACAAGCTACCTATTTGAGCTACAGTGCAGCATTGACACAAGAAATTTCTACTGGGTTTCAGCTTTCATGACTCCTCACATATGGGAAATAATAATTTTCAATTATTGAATCGAGTAATATTCAATTATTCAAATAAAGGAACCAAAGTTCCTTTTTATATCATTGTCTTCCAAACAAAATAATCATTTTCTTAGTTTTCTTATTTGGTTTTCTAATTGTCGTTCCAATGTAAAAGATTTTTTTAAATGTAAGAAAAAAATACATAGGTAAAACTGTATGGGTGTTCCTTAAATATGTATATAATTGTATTTGTCAATTTTACCTCAATAGTGCTGAAAAAATTAATTACTGAGTGACTAGCAATCTTACTTCTATGTATATACATCCAAAAGAATTGAAAGCAGGATCTCAAAAAGATTTGTATATCCATGTTTATAGCATCATTAGTCATAATAGCCAAGAGGGGGAAGCAATCCAAGTGTCCATCAGCAGATGAATGTATAAATAAAATGTGGTATATACATAAATGTAATATTATTCAGCCTTAAAAGGAAGGAAATTCTGTCGTCTACTACAACATGGATAAACCTTAAAGACTTTATTTAAGTGAAATAAACCAGCCACAAAAAGACAAATACTACATGATTCCACTTATGTGAGGTATCTACAGCAGTCACATTCATATAAAGAGAAGGGAGAATGGTGGGTGTCAGGAACTGGGGGGAAGAGGGAATGAAGGGTTGACGTTTAATGGGTACTGAGTTTCAAGTTTTACAAGATGGAAATGTTCTGGAGATTGCACAACCATGTGAATATGCTAAACACTACTAAACTTCTACACTTCAGAGGGTTAACATGGTATATTTTAAGTTATGTGTATTTTAACAATATAATTTTTTTGAAATTACATAAAGAAAATACAACCCATATTTTAGTTTCTGGGCCTGAAACCTATTTCTGATGGCCAGGTAGTGGCTTACAGGAAATAGAGGGAGTTTGAGCCATGCATTCAAACTGGATACATCACAAGAGCAATACAGGTTCAACACATCTTCACTAACATTTTGACTAAGATTTTGATCTCTTAGGAATGACTTGTCATCTGTAAGTAGAAGCAAACAGAGCCCATATCTGCAAGAAGGTGGAGGTCGTATACTGATCATTAAACTCATTAAAACGTGGAGTAGCTGGAAAGTAGTTATAAAATGACTTCCTGGGAGCCATGATTTATTCTGCATCAATGGTTTCTATTGTCAGTAAGTGCTTTTACCACCAGCTCAACCTGGAATTTAAAAAGAAAACTCCTCTACCTTTTAGTTTTTAAACTATATCCTTTCTATTGTCAGAACATTGACAATTGTGTGGATAAGATCAGAATGAGTCATCTCAGCTCTTCTAGTTGAAATGACTACACCACCAAAAGTTTGTTTTTTAACACTTGATGCTGAGATTTAAAATTTCTGAGGGACCAAATAGATTACAAAAAATGTATAATAGCATTTTTTATTAACAATACAATCAATTTCCAGGCTAAATTAAAAGAGCATGAAAAAATTAAATTCATAACTTATCCAAACCTAATTTTGATATTCATTTCAACCATTCTATTGATCTAAAAATATAGCAAGTTCTGGTTGATTCTTTTAAAAAGATGCATAGTCATAGGTTCAATAGGTGATTCCTAAAGGCAAGCACAGTTATTGAATTTTCCAAAACAGTCTCAATGTCACATATTCTGCCCCAGTATGCTCACAAAGGCTTTTAAGACTATAAATCGTGCTTTCTTTTTTTTCAAATTATAAAGTTAGAGTCACCAAAGGGATCCTGGCTCTTTATTATACAGTTTCTGGACTACGGGAACATGAAGTCTTAGAGAAATAATGATAAATAGGAATTCTTGATAATATAATTTTTTCATCTATTTTTCTTCTTAATTTTGGGGGAAATGTTTGAGAAATGTCTAAAAATTAGCAAGCCAAAATCAAGAAGTTGAAGGAAAAGATTCTGGATAAATAATTTAGCCTAAAAATAATGTGTGGTCCTGATTTAATTAATTCTTAAGTATATTGTTTTTAAGGAGAACAGTACATATTGTAGATTGAAGGCTTATTCATTTCGCGTTTGTACTAGAACTGTTATATATGATGCAAACTCTTCCTCATTTTTTTAGAATTTAGAGAACGGTGAAGATGATGATAGGATTTATGTGCCATTTCTGCAGAGTATAAAACATTCTCTTATTTTAAATTAAAATGATTTAATTTATTTTTGGAACATCTTGTTGATTCTTTGGTCTCCCAATATTCAGGTCAGAGATTTAGCCATAAAAATCAATTTTTGAATTAATAACTCATTATAACTTCTTAATCGATAACATTTCAAATTACCTAAACAACTTTTGAAATCTTTAGAAAGTGACCTAAATATGCATACATAGAAAAATAAATGCAATTACTGTTCAATAGTAGAATATAATGGTAGATTATGTAATTAAGGTATAGTTATTCTGATATGATTATCATGTTTCAGAAATATTATTTCATTATCTTAGAAGTCAATTTGAGTGTAGGAAATAAAGACACTAAGGCTTCATTTTCTAAACTATTTTCCTATCTGCAAACCAATGATGCTGTGAGGGAAAGGATATTGGAAAGCATTTACAATGCATGGAGAAGAGCACATAGTTACAAAACTCAGTGTTGACTATCATGAATAAAAGCAAGTCTCAGGGCCATTCACAACTTAAATTTTATTGTTCGAAGAATGTATTTTAGGACATATATGTATACACACACACACACACACATTGTCAACTCCTGCAAATATGTATATATACATATGTTTAAATATAAATACAAGTAATGTATAAATATATATTACTTTGTAAATATGCAAGAGAGATATATATATAAGATATATTTAAGATATTTATATATGATATATTTAAAAAGTAATGGTCACTTTCCTTGCAGCAGTGATAAATAAGCATAGAATAATAGAAATTCTATTAAAGCAAAAAAGCAACAGGGCTCAAAACAAAGTCCCATGTAACTAACTACCTTGCCTTATCTAGTAATTGACCAACCCTCTTCACCATCAATATGGACACTTTATTGCCAAATGATTGCTTGTGTCATCTCACATGAAAATAAATTACCTGAATGTTTTCTTTTTCTCTTTCCTTCTTTTTTTTTTTTTTTTTAATTTACTTTCCAAGGGTTGGGGGAGGAGTAGGGCATAGTTGCCTATGGATTGCATGGTTTCTTCCACTGACAAAGACACTTTGTATCTCTGTCTTACTCTACATTTTACTTAATTGAAATAGGATAGCAATATTTAAAGTAATTTTTTATAAGTACTGAGCGAAATAGATTGAACTGAGTTGATTTAGGTTCCTTGCCAATCTTGACTGTTCAGACATCTTTTCTTTTTGCCTTGCCTCTGCTTTTCTTCCTTCCTGGTCAAGTGAATTTTATATGGTTCAGTTCTTGATGACCTGTGAAACAAAGTAATAAATCTAATAGCTTTAGAAAATGTCACACGTAGAAAATAGAAACTTCACTCTAATAGTCCTCCTAAATTATGATGCTATCATAAAAAAAAAATAGGGCAAGACTTCTCCTTGGGCCAAACTTTTCAGTAAAAGGATTAGCTGATAATTATAGTGCAAACTCATAAAAGAAAAATTATGGCACTTTTCAGGAATCTTTTATTTTTAAAGTTATTCATTAATAGTAATATGTTGTACATGTATGAGTGTTATAAATCTAAAGCAATTTCAGAACCATTGTCTCATTTAAACTGTACAACAACCCACTGTGGCAGGCTTTATTATTCTTATTTTAAGGAACCCAATACTAAAGAAGTTAATGTCAGTGTCAATACTGCAGCAAGGACCTGAACACAAATCTCCTGATACATAATCTATTGTTCATTATAGGGCTCTGCTGCATTCTTAGTAGCACTGTGTCTTACATTTCTGAAATAATTGTAATGTACAAAGGATAAGTTGTTTTATTTTATTTTATTTTTATACACAGTTCTCACTAGACAACTGTTAATGGAAATTATTCCACATACCAATAAACTTTGTATCAATGTTTATATCCATTTAAAATCATATATACTGTTATTTTGTGAACAAGTTGTTTTTTGTTTGCTCATTTATTCATTCATTCTTTTTTTACTCCCTTGGGTACAGCATTTTGAGTCAGTCTTTTCGTTTTTTTTTTCAACTGGATTAAAAATATTTGAATACATATAGAAAGTTGTTTCCATAGAAAACATTTCTTATTTTCCTCTGTGAAGAATGTTGATGAATAATCAGAGCTTCATGTTATTAGTAATACTTATTTCAAAAATAAACTGTTTTCTTAGGGAGGACAAGTATTTTGGTGGCTAAATGTTTGAGATTCTTATCTGAAAACTCAACTAACATATTCTCATATCTGGTCATGTTACATACAGATCCATTTACTATTTCCTTTATTGTTAAGTAGTCAAAGTTACTGTTGAATGAATATATTTTGTAGATGTTCTATTTGCCTATACTTACAAAAATAAAACACACACTAAAGCAGCAAAGTTGCAACTTTCAAAATGTCACTTTTGAGTAAATGTTGCATCAAGAACTTGTTAGTCAAAAATAGATTTTTCCCTAAATAGGTGTAAACAATTAAAAATTGTGGGAGTTTAGAGGAAAAAGTGAAAAGATGTTTTCTTTATTTGCAAGAATGTATATTTTCTCAGAATTCATGTAATTTCAAGATAGATGTTGCTAAAAATAAATATTGATGATAATATCTGTAATAATACTATCTACAAATGGCACAGACTGGAGTATAAATAGGTTGCACATTCCATTAGTCATTCACTATTTAAAATGAGAATACTAAACTTTAAGACAGTATCTGTTTTGTCCTACACTGCCATTTTTTCATTCCGTAAAGACAATTTGCAAATAGCCTTTCAGCACTTGACTGACAGAAAAATTCTTCTGACAGTTGGTATAAAACATTTTACCACAAACAGAACTTTGGCATCTCTAGCACATTGCAGACATCTGTTACAATTTGCCATAATTTTTAGCACCTCATCATAGAGGCAAATCCAGAACTATGATCTAAATATAACTAGCATATTTTATATGGGCTTTCCTGCTGTGGACTGCCAATTACGAAGCATGAGTAATGAAAGAAGGTACCCTTTAGAGCAGCCAATTCTCAGAAGCATTAGTTTTCTTTAATATTCTATTTTCATTCCAGGAATGGGCAAGACAATAAGTAAGACATTTCATGTCACTTCAGGATAATATCATGTAATTTTAGGGTAATAAAGAATTCATAAGTGATCAGATAGGAGAAAGTTCATTTACATTCTCTCCAGAGACTTTTATCTCTTCAGATGTGACCTTGTATAATTAAATCTATTTCAAATATCCAAAGAAATGGCAGCCAAGCAGACAATGGAATGCTTCATTTTATGTTGGACTGAAATAAAGTGAAATTAAATTATATGAAAACAGTCAAATGTAATAGGAGATAAAAGGTTCCACTGAAATTCTTGCTATCTAATCTTATTCATTAGAATTTTCTAGAAGGATGATTATATTGTGTGCTACGTAACTTGATTTTAAAACTGGCATTTCATTAATATCCCCCCAAAAGGATTGAAATTAAGTGTCCCAGAGAGTCATTTGTAAATGCTATTTTAATTCAGATAATTTATATAAGCAGTTGGACTCAATATAGAGAATGTGTCCTTTTAAAATAAAACAGGCTTTTAAGAAAAAAATATTTTAAGTCTTTGTGTCACAATTGAAATTTTGATTAAATCTTTAAGAAAGATAATTAAAACCATATCTAATGTGTTTTTTTAAAGAAAACTATTTAAAGGGATACCAAGTGAATTATATAAGAATTACTTTTCACAATAAAAGTAATTATTAAAAGGCACAAATGTAATTTTATCAGGATACTTTTATATTTGCATTCTCTTAGTTGATTATTATCTTTAAACATTTAACTTCTCTTCCATTCTCTGGTTACCAGCGATAAAAAGTGTATTTTAGGCCGGGCTTGTGGCTTACACGTGTAATCCCAGCACTTTGGGAGGCTGAAGGGGGCGGATCACCTGAGGTTGGGATTTCGAGATTAGCCTTACCAACATAGAGAAACCCCGTCTCTACGAAAAATACAAAATTAGCCAGGTGTGGTGGCAGATGCCTGTAATCCCAGCTACTCGGGAGGCTGAAGCAGGAGAATCGCTTGAACCCAGGAGGCGGAGTTTGCGGTGAGCTGAGATTGCGCCATCGGACTCCAGCCTGGGTAACAAGAGTGAAACTCAGTCTCAAAAAAAAAAAAAAAAAGTGTATTTTACTGTAATCAATCTAATTATGAGAATGAGGGTTTTCATTCAGTGTTGCTTTATTACCACGCCATTTGTCATTTAAAAGGTATTTTCTTAATTCATTGTATTATTTGACTTTTCTTATGATATCTAATACATACATAGAAAAGCATAGAAATTTTGTTCTGTGTGCAACTAAGTAATTTATTACAAACCAAATGTTCCTGTAACTACTACCTAGGTCAGGAAAATGATCACAGTAGCACCCTAAGTCCCTCTCTTGATTGCTCTCAATAGCCAATTCCTGTCTTCCATCGTAAGGTAACCACTATCCTGATGTTTATCGTAATAAATTTTGCTTTTATTTATAATTTCAACACCTAAGCACACATCTCTAAACATTTTGTCTCTTTGTTGGATTTGCATAAATAGAATTATATATTACTCTTGTTAAGCATTATGTTGAGGGACTCAGATGTACTTTGTTTCATTAATCTTGGTTGTTGTATAATGTTCGACAATATGAATATATCACAATGCATTTATGCATTCTACTGTTCAGTAACATCCTTAAACCTGAGCAGACACTCAGACCTGGCTGTGTTTTAAATGACACCACTCTGTCTTTCCCCAGGCTACACAAAGACTGGAGGACCAAGATAAAAGGACAGAATATACATTTTTAGCACTTTATTTATCTATTTATTTATTTTGAGACAGAGTCTCACTCTGTCATCTAGGCTGGAGTGCAGTGGCTCGATCTCAGCTCATTGTAACCTCCACCTCCTGGGCTCAAGTTATCCTCCCACCTCAGCCTCCTGAGTAGCTGGAACTATAGGTGCACACCACCACACCCAGCTGATTTTTGTATTTTTTGTAGAGACATGGTTTTGCCATGTTGCCCAGGCTGGTCTCAAACTCCTGGACTCAAGCGATCTGCCCGCCTCAGCCTTCCAAAATGCTGGGATTACAGTCATGAGCCACCGCACATTGCCTGTTTTATTGCATTATTTGTCTTTTTCTCATTTATTTTTAAAAACTCTGTATAGGCTGGATTGAAGCCTTCTGTAAACTCTTAAGTGTCACAATTATCTTCTCATGCTCCATTTCTTCTCTACACTCTCTTAATGGGGTATTTATTTTGCCTATCTTTAAAAAAATTGTCATTGCAATGTATAACATGCCTATACATAACACACATACAAAAGATATATAACTCAATAATTTATTAAAAAAGAACTATCAGGTAAACAACCCAGGTCAAGAAATGGGATATTAGCGCTTTGAAGGCCCTCTCTTGACTGCTTCAAACCATTGACTGTTCCTCCCTCAAAACAACCACCAATATAAGTTCTATGGTAATTGTATCCTGAATATGTTTATAGTTTTACTACGTAAGCACATATGTCTATAATCTATCATTTAGTTTTGTCTTTTTTAAAACTTTATATAAATGAAGTTCAGTAAACATTCTATTCTGTGGACACTTTTGCTCAGCATATGTTTGTGAAGTTTATCATTGCTTTTGTGAGTAGCTATATTTCTTTATTTTTATTTCTATTTTTTGTTCATTTATTTATTTATTTATTTATTTATTTATTTATTTTTGAGACAGAGTCTCACTCTGTCGCCCAGGCTGGAGTACAGTGGTGCAGTCTCGGCTCACCGCCACCTCCGCCTCCCTAGTTCAAGCGATTCTCCTGCTTCAGCCTCCCGAGTAGCTGGGATTACAGGTATGCACCACCATGCCCGGCTAATGTTTTTGTATTTTTAGTAGAGACAGGGTTTCACCATATTGGCCAGGCTGGAAGTGAGTAGCTATATTTCATTCTCATTACTGCATAGCATTCCATTGCATGAATACAACGTAATTTAATTGTCCTTTCTTCTGTTCATAGACACTTGAATATCCCGGTTCGTGAACGTTATAACTAGTGCTGCTAGGAACATACTCGTATAAGTCTCAGTACACACATGCACACATTTCTTCATGGGAATCATTACATTTTCTGAATATAAGCCTTTGTTAAATATATACGGTGCTAATATCTTCTTCCAGTTTTGTCTTTTTTGACATTCTCTTAACAGTATCATTTGGTGACAACCAAAAAATAAAGTTCTAAAATTGGAATGTGGTTAAATAACTACCTTTTCCTCTATGGTTAGTATGGTTTTATTTGTTCTTTTTATTAATCTTTCTCTACCTGAAATTCAGGAAAATAATTTTCTATGTTATGCTTTATAAGCTTTCTGGTTTTACCTTACACATTTATATCCACGATCTAGCTGTCATTGACTTTCAAGTATGATATGAGGTAGGAATCAAGTGCTATATTTTTTAGTATGGATATATAATTTTTTGGAACCATTGCTTAAAAGCCTATTAATTCCTATTGCTTTGCAGTTACATAAATCAATTGTCTATTTCTAAATTCTTTATTATATTTTGTTGTTATATTTGTCTTCCTTTGTACCAAAAGCACACTTTTAATTGTCAAAGCTTTATAATAAATATTGCTGTTGGATAGGCAAATCCTCTCATTTCTTTTCATGGTTAAAGAATATGTTAGCTATAAATGGATAATTTGCATTTTCACACAAATGTTTTAGGATAAGCTTGTCAAGTTTCACAAAACCTGTTTGGGGAGAAGTGACATCTTTGCAACATTGAAACTTCTACTCAGTAAAAGTGGTATTCCTCTATGTTTATATCGTCTTTATCTTTTCTCAACAATATTTTTTTTAAATTTGTGTGTAGAGTTCTTGTACTTCTTTTGCTGGATTTGATGGTATTATAAATGGTGTGGTTTTAAACTTTTTTTAATTTCTTAATTATTTGTCTGTGAAATACAAACAAACAATGAATTTTTATATAGTGAGCTTATATCCAGCATATTACCTCCAATGATTATAATTTATCTATGGGTCGGGCACAGTGACTAACACTTGCAATCCCAGAGCTTTGAGAGGCCAAGGCAGGAGGACCGTTTGAGCCCAGAAGCTCAAAACTAGCTTGGACAAAAAGTGAGACCCTCGTTCTACAAAAAATCAAAAAATTAGCCCGGGTGTGCTGGCACGCAGCTGTGGTCCCAGCTACTTGAGAGGCTGAGGTGGGAGGATGGCTTAAGCCCAGAAGTTCAAGGCTGCAGTGAGCCACCTTCATGCCTCTGCACTCCAGCCTGGGTGACAGAGCAAGACCCTGTCCCAAAAAAATAAAAATAAACAGAATTATGGATTGTTTGAGATTTACTGGTTATATAACCATGCCACCTATGAATAATGAAAATATATTTTATTTCTTTATTTTAAGTTCTTACATATTTCATTTATTTTTCCTATTCTTATTCACACTGCCCAGGATCTCTAGTGCAATGATGAATTGAAGTTTACCTTAATGGTCTGTTGTGTGTGAATTAGTGATAGTTCTCTGCCTAATGAAAATTAGAAGTTCAATAACTGATTATTTTAAATAATAAGTCCTAGTATAACCTTAAATGAATAGCAAATGTCCACTTATAGCTTCCTATTTATTTATCTAAGAGGTATGGAACAATTTTGAGTTGTGAAATGTGTCATATTTACTTTTCACTTTTGTTTCTAAATAAAATCCTGGTGACCTCACTAAAATCATTGATAGTTTCAGCATCACTCACTGGGGCTTCTTCTCTCTCCTCATGGCTTACAGACAGGACTTTTAACAGCCCCATTTTATAATTGAAGCCCAACTGACAAAATTGAGACTCAGGTAAATTTGAAAATATCTGCAAGGTCACAGATATGAGTAGCAGAGCTCAAGTCAAGCCCTGGCAGTCAACTCCAGTCTTTACTTTTCAATACTATGACTTGTTTAATCTCCGACTTTATATTTAAATATAGCATCTATATATTCACGTAAAAGTATTATCTAAGCCTGTTAGTGTGTATTTCTTTAGTGGTTTTTAATCTATCTTTTCTTTTGGCTTTCATGAAAAGTTCTTAACCAAACTCCACACGATCATATGGTGAGATAAGAGCTGCCAGCAGTGTGAAAGTCAAGCAGAATTGTTATGTAATGTTATTAATCAGAATCATACTTCTTAGATCCTTTACCTGCCTTTGTCATATTCATGGAAGTTTATTTCCTCACCACCTTCACTTTCTTCTTTCTAATCCCTATCCTTCCACCCAAGAAAATCTCCCACCGCGCCCTGCCCTGACCTTATCCATGTGTACTGGTTATGATTTTCATAAGCTGGCCTGACAAGGAATGACATTTGGCTTCGCTTTAGTGTAAAATGTCACCAGAAACCAGAGCTGGTGCTGCACTATGTTGATAATGATGGCCCCTGGATGATACAGTCACTAGAGACAGGGTTCATTATTTTAATTTAGTTATTTTATAAGAATTTTGATGGATATCTAGCCCTTCATTTTGCTACTGTGTAATTACATACAATATAACCACAGATCTGGAGTCTAGCATTGTAAGAACAACATGCAAGGTAAATCAGGTAATTTTAAAGTAATTTCTTTGCACATGAGGTAAAGGAAGAATCATAATAAGATCCTAACAAAGATAACTTTTGCAACTGAAGTAGATTTGATTTTGCTGGTGATACACCTCATTTAGAATTCTCATCCTACCAAGAGCCTTACCCTTCATCTGATGGAATGGCTGATTGTAGACACTGACCCTAGGTTACAGAGAAAAGAGAATTGCTGATGGCCACCAGCATATTGACCAGTTTGTTTAAAATTATTGTAAGTTATAATGATATAAATGACCTGGTAAAGTCTGAAATACCCGTAAAAGATATGTAGCTATGGCCAGGAGAAGACGGTAGATGCTTACTTAGCGAAGTGAATGGTGATATCTTCATGATGATTCTGAATGCCCTCTGTGGAATAGCCCTTCTTCCTTTCCATAGCATGGATTGCCTATGCAGTGTCTGCCAACACATTATACCACTTTGCATATAACCAGGTTTCATGTTGCTTTTAGGAACCCTCTTGCCCTTAAGAGCCTATTGCAGTGCTTTAGTCTTGGACACATAAGATCAATGCACTTACAAGTATGATTTAATAAGATACTGTGGCAAACTCAAAGCAGAATTCACTGCCTCTCTTCCTTTAACTTATCCCTTTTGTGTGTGTTTGAATGAGTTTCAGGCTTTTCCATGAGGTTGAAACATTATATATTTTTGTTATGTTCCGCACATTATATGTGTGAACCCATTATGTGTTGGGAATGATATCTCTATCATTAATAGTTTAGCTTGGAACTCAATGTTCATAGATTTCTAGTTACTTAAAAAAAGCTGCTAGTTATTAAAATTTACAACTTTTATCAACTATAGTTATATATAATTTTATCGAAGTTAATTTAAAACTAAAATTGTACTTATTAATTAAAGAATTTACAGATAGTAACTTAATTCTGAAAGTACAGAGTATTCAATCAACTACAATATTCTGAGGTCTGGTTCATCATTACTAGAAATCTTTTAATTTCACAGTTCAAAAAGAATAAAACATTTTCTGATCTTTGACTTCTAGACCAACACTAAGAAAATTGAATTTGAACTTGGTATAATTTCTAGAATTCAGCTCCTAGTTGCTGGCATGAGAATGTGGGGAAGTATGAAAGATGACACAATATCAAAATACATTTGGCTTGCTAGAAATAAAATATATATATATGTGTGTGTGTATATATATATGGTTATTTTTTAGATAGAGCCTTGCTCTGTCACCCAGGCTGGAGTGCAGTGGCACAATCTCGGCTCACTGCAACCTCTGCCTCCCAGGTTCAAGTGATTCTCCTGCCTCAGCCTCCCGAGTAGCTGGGACTACAGGCACCTGCCACCACGCCCGGCTAATTTTTTATATTTTTATAACACCATGTTAGCCAGGGTGGTCTCGATCTCCTGACCTTGTGATCCACTCACCTTGACCTCCCAAAGTCTGGGATTACAGGCATGAGCCACTGCGCCTGGCCTTATATTTTTTAGTTGAATAATTTGCTAAGCAATCAACAACTTTTAGAAGCTTAAATGTTTCTAGAATTAAAAACACTTTTTTGACTTTTAAGACATTTTTTACCCTTAATCAAACAGTATTTTGTTTCATAAGATTATTGTGTTCTTCATCATAAGGATTAGTATAAATCATATTATGTTCAATGTACTATGCCAGGCACTTTCGCATACGTTATTTTTCATCACAAGGATCCTTCCTGTACATATTCTCTTATTCCTATTGTGCAGATGAGGAAACTGCCTCAGAGACTTTGTTTTCCCAAAGGCATATATATATATATACATATATATATATATGTGTGTGTGTGTGTATATATATATACATATGTGTGTATATATATATACATATGTATATATATACACACACACATATATATATATCAAGTAGCAGCACAAGCAGGATCTGAACCCATATTTTAAATTTTAAGTCTAATGAGCTTTCAACTATATTATATTTGGATATTAATGTAAATAACTGGTAAACAAGCATTTCTTTAGTGCCTACTGGGTGATAATGTCTTGAGTAAGGAAATAGAAAGGTAAAATTATATTCTAGCTGAAAATATAATCTAAAGAAACAGCCTTGCAAATTGAAAGATTTTTTTAAAAAACTGGTAATACATTTTACTGGTTTAATTTAGATATTTATTAATGACATTTTCTGTGTTAATTGATTGGCCAATATTACATTTATTTTCTATACTACTTTAGGTCTTGAAACTGCTAAATAGTAATCAGTAATGTAATATTGACGGCATCATACTCTTCCTTTCCACTCTGTGTGATGCTTACTAGTTTTTTAATAAATGAGGTGGGTGTACGTATGTGTGCAATGTCATAGAATGTTTTGATAGCATTTTTTTCTTGCAGAATATATCCTCCAGTAATTAACTCTCTAAAATAAACACCTGTACCATAAGAAATTTAAGAATTTCTCATGTTTTTGTCTTATGTGTATTATATCTGCAGGAAGATGTAGCATAAATGCAAAGTTGGAGTACCTAATTTGTTTGTTGTTGTTGTTGTTGTTGTTGTTGTTGTTGAGATGGAGTCTTGCTCTTGTCACCCAGGATGGAGTGCAATGGTGTGATCTCAGCTCACTGCAATGTCTGCCTCCTGGGCTCAAGCGATTCTCCTGCCTCAGCCTCCCAAGTAGCTGGGATTACAGGCGTGCACCACCACATCTGGCTAATTTATTTTTATTTTATTTTATTTATTTATCTATTTATTTATTGTATTTTTAGTAGAGACAGGATTTCACCACGCTGGCAAGGCTGGTCTCGAACTCCTGACCTCAGGTGATCCACCCACCTCAACCTCCCAAAGTGCTGGGATTACAGGCATGAGCCGCCACGCCTGGCCCCCTAATTCATTTTATATCCTGAATTATTGAGTTAGAGAAGCTAGAAGGACATCTGGATTTCCCATTTTAAATTCTTCTATAAGCCTAGAGCTCACTGAAAACTCGAAGCTACCGACCTTTATGACTGTCTCCTTCCCTTACCCACATTGATATTCCAAAATTAAAAGCACCTTCCCAAGCTAAGATACCTAGTCGATAATTTGCCTCTTCCCTAAATTAATTTTTAAACACTCAGCCCTTTTCAGATCATCTACACATGAAATGCTTCTTTCTTTTTAGCAAAATATTCTGTATAGAGACTAAAGGGAAATGCTACTCGCCTACCTTCTCTGTTCCTGGATATTCTGATTCCATGCCAAGTATTCAGATATAATCTTATTTTTATTAATATTAATCTACACAGTTAAGCACTTCTTGGCTTTTGAATAAGACAAACTAATGTTTTACATTCTACTCTACCACTTGTTATCCCTAAATTCTTTAAGAGGTTACTTTACCTCTCTGAACCACAGCTGTCTTGTTAATCAGGATAGTAGTGTTCCCTCACAGAGGGTCAGAAGATCGAATATTCAAGACACACTTAAATTATTTTGATTATAAGCATCAGTAGTTCCTTGTGGTTGATAATAATTTTGCATATGTGAATGATCTTATATTTATTTATTTTTCTTCTCTAAGGAAAAGTGATACAATGGAAATACAAGAAATAAATATTTGATAACTTTAATACATACAAATAGAAATAACATTGGTAATTTTATGGAAAAATGTTTTTTATTGTCACAATAATTTTTAGCTTGTCAAAGGAAAATAAGATGTCAGACAACTTACAGAATTATTCTGATTGTAAACAATGTTCACAGACAGTCTAGACGTCTATAATTGTACTCGTCGTGTGTTATAAGCAAGAATCACCTGAATGTAGATTTTATAATGAAAAAAATTATCACAATTTCTGATACAGGAAGCTCTTGGTTTGTCTGCATCAAGCACTTGAATTGGTTTGTATTTAGATCACACCAATTACCACCAATAGAGTTAAAATACTGGAAGAGCCCAGAAATGGCAGAAGACCTTGACAGGTTTTTAGAAAGTCCATTATATTTCAGTGAGAATTCTGTTTCTCAGGGAAACTACTTACTGCAGCTGTCTGAGACTAATTCATTCTTCATCTCTGTGTGGAGCTATAGTGTGCAGCAAAAAGTGGCTCATGCAAGAGTAAATGAAAAGGCTTAAAACAATTTGCATGGGCTGTCTCAAAAGAACTGAAAAGGTGATGGGCAGAATTAAAAACTAGAATTTTCTCCAAGCTTTTTAACCATTGAGAGAAATGCCTAAAAGCAGGACATTTTATATCACTTGTCCTACCCAGTGCAAAGGGAAAATGCAGTACTTCTTGTTCAAACAGCTGACACGTCCCCTGACCGTGTTTCCTTCCCAGCTGTCAGCTGCTGGATTGATTCACTGGGACCCAGCCAGTGGGGTCTTCTCTTCCCACAGTTCACCACTGGAAACCACTACACATGGACAACCCTCAAAAATTGCAACCTCTTCTCCAGGATGCACTTAATACCTGCATCTGGAATGGGCAAGAGGTTTGTCCCCGCCAAGTCGACCACAAAATGCATGGTAATGCTGCTGGCTGAGGGGAGAGGGGGTGGCCACTGCCATGCTTCACTCTGAGCTGCCATGGGGCGTGCACACTCTACTCCACCCCTTTCCATGCCTAGGCTCAGCAGTAGTTGCTGGGCAAGGGTGTGGAGGGTAAGGCCAGGTGGGAGAAGGGGTGAGAGAGCTGGCTGCTGAAAGCCCATCAAGGGTATTTATCAGGAGGTGCACCACGCATGGTCCAAGACACCAAAGTGTTCACCCAAGCTTCTCTTACAAAACATAAATTCAAAGATAAAGTTATTAAGAGTTTCTGGACAGCAACCACAGAGCATTAAACTCCAAGAATGGGCGGGAGTAGGTTTCTTCTGAGATGGATTCTTGTGCGGCTGACGTGGGTAGATTCCCTTGGAGCCAGCCATGACCAGAAGGGTCCATTTGCATGAGCAAATGATTGACAGGTTATGTATGGGTTGGATTGATATACTGAAGTCCAAACACCCAGTACTCGTGAATGTAACCTTTGGAAATAGGATCTTTGCAGATGTAATACAGTTAAGAAGAGGTTACTAAGGTGGGACCTAATCTAATTATAAGGACTGGTATCCTTATAAGAAGAGAGACAGACACACAGGACAAATTCCATGTGATGATAGAAGCAGAGATTGACTAGACACAAGCCAAGGAGTACCAAGGATTGCCAGCAACAGCAGAAGCAAAGAAAAAGGCATGGAATAGATTTTCCTAAAGACTTCAAAAAGAGTATGGCCCTGCTGACACCTTGAGTTTGGAGTTCTAGTCTCCAGAATTGTGAGACAATCATAAGTCTCTGTTCTTCTAAGCCATCCAGCTTTTAGTAATTTGTTACTGCAGCCACAGGAAAACTAGTACAGGTAATATTTTCTCTATCAATCATTCTTTTCCACAAACAATCATGTATTTTTGGTTTTGATTCATATTAACCTTTCTTTGAGTTAATCCTTAAAGGCAAGTTTGAAGTTTCAAGTACTTACTTCATGTTTGAACTTAATTATTTATAGTCACTTTTGTGAGTTTTAGGTAGTGGACTTATGTTCAGAAACATAAGGAAATGATAAACATATACAGTATATCTCCATGGCTTTGTTTTTGTGTTTTGGCATCTTATTTACACCACAAGTGGCAGAGTGGTTAATTGCACTAGATAAGTTGAACTCTTAATGGACAGACTTAAATTATGGACTACTTAAAAAGAAAAGGGGAAGAGATTGCATAATATTGTTATTCAAGCCAAAAAGAAAAAACAGTCTTGAAAGCAAGAGTGAATGAAAAAGCTGAAATGAATTGAATATCACTGTTTAAAAACATTACATTTTTGTAGATTTTTTTTTTTTTTTTTTTTTTTTTTTTTTTTTTTTTTGAGATGGAGTCTTGCTGTGTTGCCAGGCTGGAATGCAGTGGTATGATCTCGGCTCACCACAACCTCCACCTCCCGGGTTCAAGCAATTCTCCTGCCTCAGCCTCCTGAGCAGCAGGGATTACAGGCACACACCACCATGCCCGGCTAATTTTTTGTATTTTCAGTAGAGATGGGGTTTTACCATGTTGGCCAGGCTGGTCTTGAACTCCTGACCTCAGGTGATCCACCCATGTCGGCATCCCAAAGTGCTGAGGTTACAGGCGTGAGCCACCGTGCCCGGCCAGAATTTTTTTTTTTTTTTTTTTTTTGAGATGGAGTCTTGCTCTGTCGCCCAGGCTGGAGTGCAGTGGTGCGATCTTGGCTCACTGCAACCTCCGCCTCCCCAGTTCAAGCGATTCTTCTGCCTCAGCCTCCTGAGTAGCTGGGACTACAGGTGAACGCCACCACGCCTGGCTAAATTTTGTATTTTTAGTAGAGACAGGGTTTCACCATATTGGTCAGGCTGGTCTTGAACTCCTTACTTCATGATCCACCCGCCTCAGCCTCCCAGTGTGCTGGGATTACAGGCTTGAACCACCGCACTCGGCAGTAATAAGTTGTTTTAGATGTCTTTATTTTAAAGAATAAATTAAGGCTCAGAGTTTAAGCACAAGGCCCAAGTCACAGACTAAACTATAAGTTAGGTCATCAGGTGCCTGGTTGAAGCTTTTTCTATTTCCTCATGGAAATGATGTTATAGGAAAAATTCCAAGATCCCAAGAGATTATAACTAACATGACTTCATGTATATATTCAAAATGGAATAATGTAAAATATTAATTTCTACCACACTGAAAATTACCTGAGATTCATTCTACCTTCATTTTGTAGATTCAAAATATGGTGATTTTGCAGTGATCTTGGTCTTAATTTGGGTTCTTCCAGAAACAGATCCTGAGACAAGAATTTAAATGTAATTAGTTTAGATGGGAGATATAGGAAATACTAGTAGGGCTGTGGAAGAAGTGATTCCAAGGAGGCAGGCTACAAATAAAGGGTATAATGTGAAGCCAGCCACCACGGGGAAATGATTGGAACGTTTCCTGTGAGGAACTGCAAAAACAGAGCTCAGAGTTCTCTTCACCCAATGGGTGCGAAGCTGGGATTGTTAAACACCAACTCCCAGCAAGTATTACTGGAAGCTGCTGGGGGAGAAGTGTTAATGTCTCAGCACTTCAGGCCTGTCCTGCTTATAGAAAGAGCGGCCTTCTACATTGCTAGAAAATCCCTTACACACAGTCATGCAGATACTCACAGTTGAAAGTCCACAGAAGCAATCATATTTTAAGATTCCAGGAATATGTGTGGGCACTGTCAGAATCTGCCTCATCTTGAAATTTTATTTTCTGTGAAAGCAGCAAATCTGGAAGGCAACTAAAAACATGCTACTCAAAGAAATTGACTCTATTTAGAATAAGTGGTATGTCTTTTTTCTGTAATGAATATATTAAACATTATCATTTGAGATGAAATATGTAATTCTCAATTTTACCTAAAAGACAAAATTTTTTTTTGACGGAGTCTCACTCTATTGCCTAGGTTGGAGTTCAGTGGCATGATCTTGGCTCACTGCAACCTCCGCCTCCTGGGTTCAAACAATTCTCCTGCCTCAGCCTCCTGAGTAGCTGGGATTACAGGTGTGCACCACCATGCCGGCTAATTTTTTTAGTTTTAGTAGAGACGGGGGTTTCACCATGATGGTCAGGCTGGTCTCGAACTCCTGACTTCTTGATCTGCCCACCTCAGCCTCCCAAAGTACTGGGATTACAGGTGTGAGCCACCGTGCCTGGCCTCTAAATGACAGATTTGAAGATTTACAAACCTGAAAATAATTGTAGAAATTCAGTCTAATACTTAACACTTAATAGATGAAGAAATGTAGATTGAAAAAAGTGAAGTGATTTGTATAAGACCATCTATATAGTCAGTGGAATTCATGGGTTTAAAGTTTTAGAAGACAAGAGCTAAACACGACATTCAAGGGCAATTTATATCCGAAAAACAACTTCCATGTTTAGACTCACATTTTAATAAATTAATCAATTCATTTCTGTTTCCTACATTAAAACATTTTTCACACTAAGGAAGGTTAATAGACCTGAAACAATAGTATTAAAATCAAAACCATATGATGGAGGAATATATGGACTCAAATTTATAAGCTTATGTCTTCATAAATATAATAATGGATGCATTATGATGAAGAATCATCTTTGCATTAGTAATAGAAAAACAGTTTATTCATTCCAGTGATTCTGCCAGTCAGAATTCATCTTTGGAACTAGCCCAAAATTTCTGCAATAAATAAATAAATAAATGAACTCATTGCTTCAGAGCCACACCATGTTTTTCACTGAGAAAATTGCATTAGCCAGGTTAAACATCTATTTTCCAGTGACTTAACAATGAATTACTTTTATCTGTGGCCAAAATTCCAATCTATTTCAAAAGATTATTTTTCATCACTGACAATATTAAAAAGAATATGCCTTTGAACAATAACCACATCGTTACATTAAACCACAGTTCCCTGAAGTAACTATTTTAGAGAAGATAATACACAATACACATTAAGATATGTACATCTCAGTACATTCATTTTTAAATGTGTCACTGTATACTAATAGATTATGATAGACCATAATAGATAGGTCTAGGAAAGGAGTAGCTCAAGGAGAAAATCACAGAATGTTCTTGGAAAGCTTCAACATCCATGGAATATTCATAGAAGGCTTCATGGACAGGTGGCTTTCAGGTTGGGCCCTACAAGTGTAATAGATTTTGATTTATCAATGAGGTTATATATATTTTGGTTTACTACTGATATGGTTTGGCTGTGTCCCCACCCAGATTTCATCTTGAACTCTAGTTCCCATAAACCCAAGTGTCATGGGAAGGACCCAGTGGGTGGTAATTAAATCATGGTGGTGGTTACCTTCATACTGTTCTCATGATAGTGAGTTCTCATGAGATCTGATGGTTTTATAAGGAGCTTTTCTCCCCCTTCACTCTGCACTTCTCTCTTGCCTTTTGCCATGTAAGACATGTCTTGTTCCTTTTCACCTTCTCCCATTACTATGATGCATCCCCAGCCATGTGGATCTGAGTCCACTAAACCTCTTTTTCATTATAAATTACCCAGTCTCTGGTATGTTCTTATAGCAGCATGAGAACAAACTAATAAAGTAAATTGGACCAGGTAGTGGGGTGCTGCTGTAAAGATACCCAAAAATGTGCAAGCAACTTTGGAATTAGGTAACAATCAGAGGTTGGAACAGTTTGGAGGGCTCAGAAGACAGAAAGATGTGGGAAAGTTTGGAACTTCCTAGAGACTTGTTTAATGGCTTCGACCAAAATGCTGATAGTGATATGAACAATAAAGTCCGGGCTGAGGTGGTATCAGATGGAGATGAGGAATGTTTCGGGAAGTGGAATAAAGGTGACTCTTGCTATGTTTTAGCAAAGAGAATAGCAGCATTTTGCCCCTGTCCTAGAGATCTGTGGAACTTTGAACTCGGGAGACATGATTTAGGGTATCTGGCAGAAGAAATTTCTAAGCAGCAAAGCATTCAAGAGGTAACTTGGGTGCTTTTAAAAGCATTTACTTTTATTCATTCACAAAGATATGGTTGGAATTGGAACTTATGTTTAAAAGGGAAGCAAAACACAACAGTTTGAAAAATTTGCAGCCTGATGATGTGATAGAAAAGAAAAACCCATTTCCTGGGGAGAAATTCAAGCCAGCAGCAGAAATTTGCATAATTAATGAGGAGCCAAATGCTAATCACCAAGACAATGGGGAAAATGTCAGTGTGACCTGGATGTGAGACATGGAGTCAAAGGAGATCATTTGGAATTTTAAGGTTTAATGACTGCCCTATTGAATTTCAGACTTGCATGGGACTTGTAGCCCCTTTGTTTTGGCCAATTTCTCCCATTTGGAATGGGTGCATTTACCCAATGCTTGTACCCCCGTTGTATTTGGGAAGTAACTGGCTTGCTTTTGGTTTTACAGGCTAATAGGTGGAAGGGACTTGCCTCATCTCAAATGAGAGTTTGTATTTGGACTTTTGAGTTAATGCTGGAATGAATGAGACTTTGGAGGACTGTTGGGAAGGCATGATTGTGTTTTGAAATGTGAGGACATAAGATTTCGGAGGGGCCAGGGTGGAATGATACAGTTTGGCTGTGTCCTCACCCAAATCTCATCTTGAACTGTAGTTCTCATAATCCCCACATGTTGTGGGAGGGAACTGGTGGGAGGTTATTGAATCATGGGAGTGGTTACCTCCATGCTGTTCTCATGATAGTGAGTGAGTTTCACAAGATCTGATGGTTTTATAAGGGGCTCCCCCAAACTTTGGTGTGCACTTCTCTCTTGCCTGCCACCAGGTAACATGTGCCTTTGCTCCTTCTTCACCTTCCACCATGACTGTGAGGCCTCCCTGGCCCAGCCATGTAGAACTGTGAGTCCTCTAAAGCTCTTTTTCTTTATAAATTATCTAGTCTTGGGTGTGTCCTTATAGCAGCATGAGAACAGACTAATACAATTAGTGATATATTGTGTGTTTGTCTAAGTTTTTTTTTATATTGGTGTTATTATATAAGATTTGAGATTTGTAGTAAACCACATGCATAGAAGAGTTCTAAAAAAAAGAAGAAAAGAATAAAAACAGTCTGAATATATCAAGGGTGTTGCAGCCTAGAGAATAATGGAAATCAAAGTATACAAATCTAGTGAAACCAAGATAACAAGATTTTGACAACTACTCAGAAGTAATCAGGCATAAGCAATAAAGTGCCATTGAACACATTAGAGAATATTTTACAGAATGCCTCAGCGAAACACTTGGTTAGGAAATACTCTATGAACTTATTTGGAGGTGAGGAGAATAGTCACCTCCCCAAGACTGTTGGGGTTACAAGACTGTTGCAGGGGTACAGATTATTAAACACCAAGGTGAGGGTTGCAGCAATAGAGATGAGAGTAGAAAAAATATGAAAGACCATATACTTTCAAGGAGAAATGATTAAGATTTCATCATTGGCTGTATATACACAGACATCAGAGAAGAGGTAAAATGAACCTCAAGATTTCAAACCATGGCCAGGCATGGTGGCTCACGCCTGTAATCCCAGCACTTTGGGAGACTGAGGTGGGTGGATCACGAGGTCAGGAGATCGAGACCATCCTGGCTAACATGGTGAAACCCTGTCTATACTAAAAATACAAAAAAATTAGCCAGGCGTGGTGGCGGTGCCTGTAGTCCCATCTACTAGGGAGGCTGAGGCAGGAGAATGGCATGAACCCGGGAAGCCGAGCTTGCAGTGAGCTAAGATTGCGCCACTCTACTCCAGCCTGGGTGACAGAGTGAGACTCCATCTCAAAAGAACAAAACAAAACAAAACAAAAAAATAGATTTCAAACCATAATGAGAAGAGGCCACTTTCCCTGATGGAGAACAACGTGAAGCAATGAATGACGGGTGGGAGAAAACATCTCTTTAATGTAATTTAGAAATATCAGTGAAATAATTTAAAGAATAGGTATTTAATACCATTGGTTTCTGCTCAAAGTTCCAAAAATATATAGATGAAAAAAACTTCAAATAGATGAGAGTAAGGTCCAGAACTCAAAGTATAAATAGAAGTATAACATTTTACTTCTAAGAATGGGAATAAAAATAAAGGCATTCTAGAAGCTTGCTGAATTTTGGGGAGACTATAATTTATATAAATGACATAAAGAGTCATAGAAGTGACAAACAGCCAGAGATATCGTTATATGAACAGAAACCAATGAAAGCCCTCTCAGAGGCAACACAAGATGAAGTAGAATTAAAAGTGTAATCCAAGGAGAAATTTAAAATTTAAAGGGAAAGGACTCAAAAGAAAAAGAAACTGAACATTAGCTAAACAATTAGATGCCAACCTCCTTATATTCACTGGAAGAATGTCATCAGAGTCAGTAAAATAATATGATGGAAGAAAAAATATAAGATTTGTTTTTCCTAGTTGGAGAATCTTGGGCTAGAATAAATGGTCTGGGAATCTCCAACTAGGAAAAATGTACATGAATTTTTTGTGTGTTCTTTTCCTAGGGTACTTTTTTTTATCATTGCAACATATCCCCATCAACTTCACCATCATCTGTGAATATATGTGATCATTATTAGCGTCACCGTTAGCATTGTGATCACTTAGAAGACATTGTGGTTGTCATTAGCAGCAGCAATACATTTATTTGTATAGTCCTGTTACTAAATTTACATAGACTGTTGTTACCAGGCAATAAAGTAAGGTGGAGCTGAATGAATTTTTTATGTTTCAACTTTCTTTTTCTCATCACTCAGTATAATTCTTCCTGCCAATCTTGGAAAGACCTTTCCCTCCACTGAAGGGGGGAAGATATGTCTCTCTTTTTCTACTTCCACATTTTCAACTGTGTATCAGTTTGTAACAGTAAAACTGCAGGGGGAATGGAATGCATAGCTGAGGGAGAACTGGACAGGGAGTGAAAATACCATGATATTAGCCCCAACTCAGGCAAATTGCATAACCTTTCTTAAATCATTTAACTTTTCAGATTGTTAGGAAATCAGACCTTTCAATCTCTAGAGTTCTTTCTAATTCTTAAATTTTATGAAGCTAGTTGAACTGGCTTGTCATGGGCAGAATTATATATATTGTTTGTTATGATTGCCATAATATCAATAATGAAGCCATATCATGCTAACAATATTCCAGACATTGGTTAATGTGCCATATATATATATGATTTCATATATATATGATTATATATGAGATTTCATGTATATATGATTATATATGATTATATATATGATTATATATATGATTATATATGATTATATATATATATAAAATCTCATTTAATTTTCATGATGTCCTTATAAGCTAGGCTATCAGTGTCCCCATTATAGACATGAATAAACTTGGGGTTAGAAACTTTAGGTGACCTGTCAAAGGTCATACAGCTAGCAGTGACAGAGCTTTCTTTCTTTTTTTTTTTTTTTTTTTTTGAGACAGTGCCTTGCTCTGTCACCAGGCTGGAATGCAATAGTGCGATCTCAGCCCACTGCAACCTCTGCCTCCCAGGTTCAAGTGATTCCCCTGCCTCAGCCTCCCGAGTAGCTGGGACTACAGGCGTATGCCACCAGGCCTGGCTAATTTTTTGTATTTTAGTAGACACGGGGTTTCACCATTTTGGCCTCGATCTCCTGACCTCATTATCCACCCACCTCGGCCTCCCAGAGTGCTGGGATTTCAGGCATAAGCCACTGCACCCGGCCTGGAGCTTTCATTTAAACTCAGTCAGCTGAGCACCTGTGCATGATAGTAAACACTGTGCTGTTGTTGGGTAAAGATGATTAAAAACAAAATCTTCTCCTATTAATGCAAAAAATAAAAATAAAAAAATAAAATAGAAAATAAATAAATAAAAAATATTGTAAAGAGGTTTATTCTGAGCCAATATGAGCAACTGCATCCTGGAGAAAAATACAAATCCAAGAAGCCTTGACTAAGTGGCCCCGAGGTGGTTGGGTTACAGTTTTGGTTTTATATATTTTAGGGAGACAGAAGTTACAGGCAAAGACATAAATCGATACATGGAAGGTATACATTGGGTTCAGCCCGAAAAGGTGCCACATCTGGAACTGGACACTTACAAGTCATAGGTGGGTTTTAAGGATTCTTTATTTGAAAATTGGTTTGGAGAGTTAAGCTATTATCTAAAGACCTGAAGTCAATAGAAAGGAATGCTTGAGCTAAGATAAAGGGATTATGGGAGCCAAGGCCCTTGTTATATAGATGAAGCCTCATAGGAAGCAGACCAGCAGAGAGAATAAACAGAAAATATCTGTTTTTAGACTTTGAAAGGTATGAGATTCTCAAATAATGTCTCCTAGATCTAGGAAAGGCCTAGAAATGGAAGGCCTGGCTACATTAATGGAGATTCTCAACAGATGCAAATTTCCTTCACAAAAGACAGCTTTGCAGGGTCATTTCAAAATCTGTCAAAGAAAGATATTTTGGCCTAAAATATTTTGATGTCCTTCAGGGTCTACTGTCTGTCTTTTGATGCTATACCAGTCAGTTTGGAAGGTAAGCCATATTATACCAGGTTAATTTTTTGACAACCCTGTTTAATGAGATTTTATAGTTTGTAGGGTACAACTTAACCCTGGCCTTGCATAGCCTTAGGTCTTGTTTATAATTTGGTATCTTAATGCCACAAATAATCTGTTTTGTTAGTCTTATGATCTCTATTTTACTATTAATGCTGCTCAGTTGTGCTTAAACTCAAAAAGGGAGGGAGTATAACTATTATTGGCAGAACATATGAGAGTCACGCAGCACCTAAATAGGTTCCTGGTGGTGAATCTGTATGGGTCTGCAGAAACCTCAATCCTTGCCTCCTCAGAAGAAAGAATTCAACTAAGGGGCATAAGACAGAGTGAGAGATCATGGCAAGTTTTAAAGCAGGAGTGAAAGTTTATCAGAAAGCTTTACAGCAGAAAAGAAAGTAAGGTAAACTTGGAAGAGGACTGAGTAGGCAACTTGAGAGGCCAAGTAAGGCAACTTGAGGGATCAAGTGCACATTTGGACCTTTTGACTTAAGGTTTTATACGTAGATATGCTTCTTCCCTTGGGGTGGACTGTCCGCATGAGCAGTGGCCTGCTAGCATTTGAGAGGGCCACATGAGCAGTGTGTTTACCGAAGTTGTATGCATGCTCACTTGAGGCATTCTTCCCTTGCCAGTTGAATGCTCCTTGAAGGTCATATACCTGTTAAACTCCACCATTTTGCCTTTTAGTGCACATGCTTGAGCCCACTCGCCCAAATCCTGAGACCTTATCAGGAAGCTGCTGATTACCAATTTCAGATTATTTTCTACTGGGAGACTGCTCTTCCCTGGCTCTGGCTGGGACCAATTATTATTAGTGAAGCAGCTACATTGTCTGGGGTATATACCCTGGGGTTCGTTGTCCCAGTCAGGAAAATGTAGGACATGGACACACAGGAGGAGTTTAGGAGTAGAGCTTTAACAGGCAGAAGAGAAGAGAAAGAGAAACAGCTTTATAGAGAAAGGGATCTCCAAGCAGAAAGGACCGGCTGGCGGCAGATGTGCCAAATTTTATAGTCAGGTTTGAGGAGGCAGTGTCTTATTTAAGTAGAGCTCACATATTGGTTCAATCAGGTATGACGTTTACATAGCGCCCGGGGAAGGCTGGTCGCCCCATTCTAATCTTATTATGCAAACAGGCTTTCCAGTTGATCGCCGCCATCTTCAAAATGTCTAGGCCCTAGTTCCTGCCGGCATTCACCCGTGCAAGCTCCCAGCTTGCTTGTCTGTCTGCAGCTTGACTTTACAGGGCGCTCTTTGTTAGAAAACGATTTGGGGCTGCTTTTCATTAAAGAGAAAAGCCTTACCGAGGACTCCTATACCCTTACCATCTGCCTAAGTGATTTCTTCTTAACTCCTGTATCATCAGGACCGCCTGACCACCATCTGATGATCGCTTGACATTCCTGGTGGGGGAGGGGAGCCCTCTGCTACCCTGCTCATGCCTGACTAGCTACATACTCTAACATAATGAGGCATTTCAGACCTCCCTGCCTATCATGGCGAGAACTTTGTTTTTTGGGTTTCTCTGGGGTCCCCTTGGCCAAGGTGGGGGTTCTGTTCAGTCAGTTGTGGGACTTAGGATTTTGTTTTCAGTTACATTCCCAACCCAGAAAACTTTTCCACAAAGGTAGAAAGAAACAGCTGTGCTGGCCGGGCGCAATGGCTCACACCTGTAATCCCAGCACTTTGGGAGGCCCAGGCGGGTGGATCACAAGGTCATGAGTTAGAGACCAGCCTGGCCAATGTGGTGAAACCCTGTCTGTACTAAAAAAAAAAAATACAAAAATTAGCCGGGCGTGGTGGCACGTGCCTGTAGTCTCAGCTACTCGGGAGGCTGAGACAGAAGAATTGTTTGAACCCGGGAGGCGGAGGTTGCAGTGAGCTGAGATTGCAGTGAGCTGAGATTGTGCCACTGCACTCCAGCCTGGTGACAGAGCGAGACTCCATCTCAAAAGAAAAGGAACAGCTGTGCTATATAAAAATCATTAAGCCGGAATGCGATTTGCATCACACGGAATTCTTTAAGAAGATTTCAAAGTCAACAAGAAATCCCACCCTTTTCTATAGCCAGCAAACACAACCAATTATGTGCACGTGCTCAGGATAAAAAATAAGTGGTCCTCAAGAAGACTTGACAGCACAATTTCTCACACATAGTTCATCCTAAATTTACCTGCTGATTGGGGTGTAAGCTAATTGGCTTTATCCAAAAGCTAAGTAAACTTTTCATTGTTTCTGTCATAGAAGGTGGTTTTGGTGCCCAACATTTTAGGCTCCTGTGCTTCCATGCAAACTGGAAGATAGGGGCGCTGTCTTCCTTGATGACTGCATTTTAAAGAGCTGGCTCCCAGGCCCTTGATAAGTCATTTCTGAGTTTTAAAGCTTCCTGGGTCGTAGAGACTTAGCTTTAGCTTTTAAAATGATTTAAATAAATTTCAAAGCGACAGAGAAAGAACTCAGAATCACAAGTTTTCAAAAGTAAATGGTTTGAGAAAACAGAGACAGAGTAAGATGAGGGTAGTTTCAAGGGAGTCTCTTTTCTTCAACAGGGAGAATTAAGTGAACTGTTTTTCATCTGCATTTGCCCTTCAGCTATCTATACTGCCAATACTGGAAATGCAGAAATTATATAGGAGTATGCTACCTCTTTGCCTTTCTGTTAAAAGGATCTTCTAATGAAGATGTTGAAGATGAAGATAATGCAATGCTTGCACAATACTATTACTTTGCATTCTGGAGTGTTATTCAGGTATCAAAGGGCTAGTTTGTATAAAAATTTATTGGCTTCTCACAACAACCCTATGAAATAGATACAACTACCTTCCCTTTGATATTATTTGTACCCATTATGATGCAAAAATAGAGAAGTAAAGACATGTCCGAGAGGTGGAGCCAAGAGTTCAACTCAAGGAGATCGATTTCTTAGTTCCAGTAAGCTGCTTCCACAGTTGCCAGTTTCTCTGGTGGCTACGGAAAGCTGTTGTGCCACTTGGCTCACAGGACCAGATCCTGGTATAGGTTTTTTTTTCCTCAACAACCTGTATCTGTGGAGTATATGAAGCCAGATTTAGATCCATTTCCATGTCTCTTTGCCTCTTTCCCTTCCTGTCTTCTCTGGTTTTCCTGGTGTCAGGAAACACAATATACTAATTTCATGCCATGATTTTACTTACACAAGATTGGCTTCTTGGTTCCACATCTCTGCTATGAGTTGTGGTTCTCAAGGGTCCTGTTTATCTTCTTTGACTCTCCCAATCCAAACTTCCTACCCATTATAAATATTCTCATCTGCCACCTGCTACACTCCTCATCCAAACTCTCCTGTTAACCTGCACGGTGGGGAGGTATGCTGGAAGGAAAGAACAATTAAATAAACAAATAGGGTCACTTTTTAAGGAGCAGTTTACATTCCTTCCTTCTCCTTTCATACATATATATTATTTGTCTTCCTCTTCTTCTAAGGAGAAGAGGGCTTAAGGAAAATACAATTACTTTTTTTCTCCAGAGGATTCTTTTGGTATTTAAAATAAAGTTCTGGTATTTCAAATGAAGTGGGAATACTTTTGCTTTCCTAGCATGAACAGATCTTAATGACTCTTCAAACATTTCACCTCTACCATATGTACAGTATGAAGGTAAGAGATAACTGTGGAATTGTATGTGTGAAGAAATAAAATCTCAATTGCATATACATAGAGACCTGTGAAATCTAACTAGCCATCTGTTTCATACTACTCAAGAGATTCTAGAGTTTCTTACATTCCTCAGATTTTGATTTATGTTTATTGAATCATGAATTATACTTCTGCAAATTATCCCAGGTTTTTCCCAATGCTTATATCAGTGAATGTATAGTCACAGAGGGAAACTAGAGATTTATGCATGCTTGTATGGTCTACTGTTAAGATATATGTGACATCTTAAACTTTGCTACTTTGCTCCTCCAGTGGATAATTTTAAAAATTCTTTCATATTGGTAACATGATTTATAATAATTTTAGTTCTAAGAAATAAGTATGTAATGGACAACACAGACATTACTAAATGTATAATGGGGTGGGGGGGGTAACTAAGGCCCCAAAGGTAATATGATATGGCTACAGCAGTTCAGAGTTCCCGAAGCTAGCAAATTGCCTTATTTCTCTACTTTATAATTTATTTCACTCTATAAGAGCTGTGAAGAAAAAAGGTGAAGATCTGTAGGTAAGAGAAAGTGAGTGAATTTCAGTGTTGCTAACTATAGCACCAGAAAATAGACATTTTAAAAGCTCAGCCACTCCTCACTTCAATCCACCTTCCATACGGTTACCAAATTATCTTCCTGATTAACCACCATGGTTCTGTTGCATCCCAGAATCCTTGTGTGGATTTCTATAGCCTGTACAATGAGGTCCTAAGCAAGCATGGAAGGGCAAGCCTTCTAAAATTCTTCCCTTATCCTTCTGGCACTTAAAACACTGCCTTTTCACTGTAATCATTTGCCCTCTGTTTATTTCCCCTGTTTAGTTTAAACACTTGGGAAGCAGGACCTGCTCAGATCCAGCACGGTGCCAGCACGTTGTAGGCCTTTGCTAAAAGCATGGTGAATGGATGAATGAATAAATCAATGAATCAGTTTATATACTGACTTTTATTAACTCTGACAGATGTATAATAAAAGCTTTTTCCCTAAACTGTTTAAGGAGATGCCTGTGGCCTATATATTGAGTGACAGAAGGGCCAACCTTTTTGGTAACAAACTAGGCAAAAGAATGAGACAAGATATGCAACTTACTCGTTTAGAATAGGCTTATTACAATAGCAATCATGAAAAAAATAATAGTGCTTACTTACTATTTATTAAGTGCCTACAATGTGCTAAGGTGTTATTTTGAATATGTTTTAAATACATGTGTATATATAAATATGTATGTATACCCAGACTTCTGCACACACATGTACATAATGCCACAACACTATGGGGAAAGAGGTATAGGCTGCATTTTATGGATGACAAAACCGAGTCTCCCAGAAGTTAAATAACTTACTCCCCCATTACCACTCGGGAGAGAAGAAATTTTTAATGTGA
Organism: Pan troglodytes; assembly: GCF_028858775.2. Lineage (NCBI taxonomy): Eukaryota > Metazoa > Chordata > Mammalia > Primates > Hominidae > Pan > Pan troglodytes. The sequence continues at coordinate 174,210,963 of NC_072401.2, forward strand.
TAAAATTAGTAAGTTCACATGCCATAACAGAGCTGTGTTTTACAAGAGGACAGATTTACTTATCTATTTAACAACTTTTATTGAGGTCCTACAGTATTCTAGCAGCTATGCTAGTTGAAGGGTTATGATGTTGACAAAATAGTGATCAAATTTCTACCTGCACAATGTTGACTATTCCCATGATAGTTATACTAAAAGTCCAGACTCTACCACTGTGCAATATATGCAAGAAATCTGCACTTATACCCTCTAAATCTATAAAAAATAATAAATAAATACACAAGTTTAAAAAAAAAAAAAGACTGCTATACCTGCAAAAATCACTGGGACTTAGAGTAGCCATGATTGTTTCTTCTTGCCTTCCAACCATGATAAGTAGACCTGGAAAAGGACTGTCTTCTAGGAGTAGATGCCATCCGTATCTCTCTTTCTTTTCCATTTCCTTTACACATGCCACTTCTTTGCTAAGTTAAACATGATGTGATTTGCAAAACCGAGTCCCTTAGATTCAAGTGTGTTAGAAGCAGGAGGCTTCATTTCGGACTCAGGGCCTTATTAGAGTTTTTCAACTCCGCTATATATATATATATATATATATATATGTATATATATATGTATAATTGTAAAATATACACAACATTAAATGTATCTTCTCAATAATTTTTAAGCGTACAGTTCAGTGGCATTAAGCACACTCACACTGTTGTGCAGTCATCACCCATCCGTGACCAGAGCTCTTTTCATGTTGTGAAACTGAAACTCTATGCGTTCAACAATAGCTCCCCAAGCTCACTTTCCCCCAGCTCCTGGCAGCCACCATTCTACCCTCAGTCTCTAAGAATTTGACTACTCTAGTTATCAACAAAACTATTATAGGAAAGTCATCTGTCAGTGAACACTAGTGGTTTATTTGGCTGTTGTCAAATCTTTAAGATGTTTCCCATTGGGAATCAGTTGCCTCAAAGGGGTGGGAGGTGTGAGCAGCGGTTAGAATGCAGGCCTTGAAGGTGGGTCCCTGCCTATAATGCCATCATCATAGCACCAGAATGGAAACTCTGATTCCATACCAATATTGATAGAATTGGTTTCAGACCTATCAGACTGATGCAAGCCAGGGCTTGAGTCAATATAAAGTTGTCTTGTTTTGGGGTGCTCATCTATTTTGAGCAGATTTTTCTTGAATAAACCCAATTTGATCTTCAAAAGACCAACCCTTCTGCCACTCTCTATGGGCCACAGGCACACTCCCAAAGAATATATAGCTGGGGGAGGGAAGCATATTTTAATTATGAAGTCGACCCAAAGCATATATGTACATTGATTCATTGATTTCTTTTTTATACCTGCAATACCATGTGAAAAGTTCATGAGTAACTCAGAAACCTTTAGATCATTTTTTTTCCTCCTGAAGACAATCTCACTTACTTCCTCTTATTCTGTAGAACTAATGATGTGACCTGATCTCTTTATGACATTTTTTATTAAATTTAACTATAAAAATTTCAAATGTTAATGGCTGTGACCCTATAGATTTTTCT